>NC_081320.1:94282747-95626914 GCF_026419965.1 Kogia breviceps | reverse complement strand
GGTTTATGGTATGAGTGAAAATTAATAAACCACAATGTGAGAAATTTTGAGTGAAAAAGCAAGTCACAAAAGAATATATAGAGATGTTAACCCTTCATAAAGTTAAAAGAAAAACTAAACAATATTGTTTAGGAATACATACTAATGTCGTAATCTATGAAATAAAGCAAGGAAATGATTTTTTTTTTAAATGTTCCAGGTAGCAGATGAGAGAGGATGAAGGAAGACTGAATTCAGCAGCAGCAGAATACAGGTAACTTCAATAGGTTAGTGTTCTATTCATTAAGTTGAGCAGTGATTTCATGAATGCTTGCTTTTTATGCTTCATAATTCATATCTGCATGCTATATTCTCTTAGTATGTATGTTTAGAATACTTCAGAATTTGAAATGGGAAAAGAGAGCTATCTGATCAGGACTCAACCGAAACGACAACAACAACAACTTAGGCTTCAAGATAATTATCCACTATTTCTTTACAACTATTTAAGGTGTATATAAGTCAATATTTCCTTACTTAGTCTACGTTGGCCTTAGCGTGGGGCAAGATATTTCCAAATTCAGAATTTTTTGGATTTTCGAATAGTAATAAAGTACATATACTATATACAGTATATTCCCAAAACCCCTCTGGGGAGTCTGAGGTAGCACCCTGAAATCAAACACTAATATTTCTCCAGGGAAAGCTATTACTATTTACACCAAGAGAGATGAATTGCCTAAAATATTGTAACATCAGATCAGGTCAGATGTTACATTAAATAAGTTTTACCAAAAACTAGGTTTTCAGAGCTCTTTATATATCAGAACTGTGGGGGAGGGACTGTGGACCTGTACTTTCAAAGCGGTTCAACTTCACCTAACTAGTAAATTCTATACACTACTTTTTTCAACCTCTCTAGCTAATTCATTTTCTTTAAAGATTTCCTGACCATCAAAATGCAAGTTTCAAAGTAATATAATCCCATTTATGCTATAAATGCCCAATGTTTATTTCACAAAAGAACACATATAAAACCTTCTTTATTCAATTTTTATTCTATTTCACTTTTGTAACTTTATGATATTCACACTTGTTATATAGTGGGGGAAAAATGCATGTACAATTTTATTTTAAATAAGCAAATAACCATCACCAAGCTGAAAATCTTAGCACTGTGATAAGAAATATTTTCACATAGTTCACAGGTATAATAAAATCAAAATGTTTTGTATTCTAAGTGGCTGAAAATCATAAGTAAATTTTTAATCACCTTTCCCCATCAACACCAGCCTTATGGAACAGTTTACCCAAGCCTGAATCCCACAGGTTATAACAGTCATTTACTCTCCTAAAAAAATAAATCAAAACACAAAAGCACAGACCTTTAGAAAGACATCTCTCCATCATAACACTAAAGGACAATTCTTTTTACCATAATATTTGGGTAAGCAGTATCAGAAGCTTAGTCTTGACAATAAAACATGGGTATTTACCCAAAAGTTTCGAACACTGCAAAAGCATACTACTGACAATCCTTCCTCCAAAAAAAAGAAAAAGAAAAAGTATTACAGAAGCAAATCTCTCTCAAAACTCTATTTTTAAATAATACCAAGAAACTCACAATCTGCAACCACAAAAGGATATATTCTCTTCAGATTAATCTTAAGGACCCACATAAAGCCTCCATAAAATGAGCTGATGCAGAGAAAAAAAGACAATTTAGTCTCTATAAGGACAGTCTTGGAATCCAGTTCTAGCAATGCCTGATGACTGCTAGCACTTTTCTGATGGCAAATTCAAAAGATAATGCTACTCATTCAGAATTTTATAGCAAGAAATAGTTGCCAATAAAACCTTTTCCTTTTCAAAGGAAATATAAAGCACTTACCTAAAAATATGCTAAATGCACACAGAAGTGAGCTAAATTTAACGAGCACTACTCTGTACCAAGCATTGAGCTAAGCACTTTACATGTTATATAATAGTTTTTCCAACAAATAGTTTTACCTTCGAGGCCTAGCCTACAGTGCCCATATAGTAACTATTATACAGTAATTCCTGGTATACTTCATCTTTTTACTTTTGTCATCTTAGGCAGTATACAATTTTAAATGGTACTTTCTAAGCTCCTGAATAAGTAACTAAGATTTGTGACTGTGTTTTTATCAGATTATATTACTTTAAATTTTCTGTTAAAGGAAAAATATTTTCTATAATAAAACCAAAAGAAATGCCATTCGCAGTAAAACAATGATCAGTTGTGACATGAAGGCTAAAGGGTAAGGTTTCAAATCTTTAAAGTGATCTGCACCATTATTTCAGGAAATATGTTTTTATAACACTCTTTTAAAAATTAATTCTTGGAATTTCTGTCTGGTAAGATGAAAAAGTCCTGGAGATGGATAGTGGTGATACTTGAACAATAATGTGAATGTAATCAATGCCACTGAACTGTACACTTAAAAACGGTTAAAACAGTAAATTTTATGTTATGTACATGTTACCACAATTTTAAAAATTAATTCGTTCTACTACTTGATACAGTGAAATACATATGATTTAAAGCTAACTTACTATAACATGGTTTAGAAAAAATCTTCAGCTCGTCATTTTGCAATAGAAACACCAGCAACCTCAAAGAGTAAAGGACAATTTTTGGCCCGATAAGATCTACTGCAACTCAGAACCATAACAGTTAATCAGCTAAAAACAGCAAAACCAAAATCCGTCCAGTCAGCAGCATCTGATGTCATACCAGTAGTATGTTACCTTAATAAAGGTGTAAAGTGTCTTGGCTGTATTAGGCACTCAATAAATGAATGGACCAGATTGTTTACGGAGCATGTGTAATGCTTCCTTTTTTAAAAACAGCCTTCATTTTAATAATTTAGAAAATACTTTAATACAAAAGAATGTATGCTCATTACCATGTATAAATAACTTAGGCTCAAGCTCATAATTACCCTAACAATTATGATGAACATCAGTAAAGACCCAAGAGATGAAAGTGAAGTGTAAAGAATTTCTATCTGAGGTTGAATATGAACTTGATGAATACTTGAGATTTGCTGTACTATTTTTAACTGAACTTTCTGGCCTTAGGTCAAAGTTTTGCTAGCAAAATACCAAAGCGAAAATGCTGGGAGTGAAGCCCAGAGTCTCTGCTTTGGCCTTGGAAAAGCTATGCCCTTCATGCAACCAATCCTATCCCCAATTGAAGACTTCTAAACACTATTCATAGGGCCATACTCCCATGAAAACATATGAACAACCCACTAATATGAAAATGGGGAAAAGGAAATGTCAAACGCGTCTTACAGGGTACAGTACATCACTACATTCTGTGCATTGTACAGAAAGACACTCTTTAGTCAGTTCCTGCACTTCAGCCAAACGGTAACTGAGTCACTCTGCAAATGATTCCAGAAACCTCAAAGGATAACCAACAGCTTCTGAAGGAAAGTCAGTCAGTCACTGGAAAGGGAGAAGACAGTTTTTCTCATCATACAGTCAATAGATTTCTCCTGTCAGGGAGTAGAGCTGAACAGGAGTTCTGGAAGGGAATATCTTTAGGATCCAAGGATCATCTACCTGAATTCTAGTCGTCCAGGGTTAATTTAACATCCAGCGCATCTTTTTCGCTTTCTTCTCCTCTCCAGGGTAAAAACCCACACCCCCTTTTCCCATAAATGCATCTCGACTGTATACTAATCAAAGTGTCTGTGAAATACAACAGTCTATCCTAACAAAAACAAGAAATACACAAGCATTCTACAGTGCGTTTCTCATCTGTAAATCATGTCCCTTTCTTAAACAAAGCCAACTAGCAGACGTTACGTGGCTATCAATTTGGATTTCAAGGCCATCTCAGGAAAGAGATACAATGAAAAGGAGAGATTGATTCCATTCTACAATTCAGATGGATTCTTTAGCTCTGGTGCAATAATCTCGGAAATTAAATTTACAGAAATTAAAATGCACTAAATTGCAACTAGTAACGTTCAAACACAACTGAAAACAGGAAAACCTTGGCTGTGTGTTTCAAGATTTCAGACTGAACTCTTTGTCCTGTACCCCAGGTGGGTACTGCCCATGGGGACAGCCCCAGGTTTCTCGCTTCCTCGCACTCACGTCCTCACGCAGCATGACGCTCTTGCAAACGGGCTAGCCTGGTGCCTGAAGGGCAGCGTACCTTCCACCCTACCTCCCCAAACCCCCAGAGGCAGGCGGGAAGGAGAAGAGGGGTGCTTCCTCCCAGAGCTCCAAGAAAGGGCCAGCCGGGGATGACACCGGCTCCAGGATACAGAAGGGAAGAATCAAAGGTGGGTCTCTACTCCCGGAACTTAGTCGCAGAAATGTTTGGTATCCGACCCAGGCCCCGGCTGCCGGAAGCTGGGCGGGGTGGGGCGAGACCTCCCCCCACGGATGGGTGGGCACGGAGGGGTGGGCAGTCGGGGGAATCGGCGGTGTGAGCGGTCAGCAGAGAGGGCTCCCGGGCCCCGGCCACCTACCAGCAAGCTCTCCACGTTGATGGGCGACCGAGGGTCTCGGATGAGCGCCTCCAGCTTCCTCTGGCGGCTCACGCCCGCGCCGTCCCCCGACACTGCCTCGGGGGCGCCGGGCATCTTCCCCGTCGGCGGGGGCCGGCTCATGCCGCCGCCGCGGCCGCCGGGCCCGCAACCCGCTCCCCGCGCTCCGGCCCGGCCGCCTCGGGGCCTAGCGCCGCCCTCGAACCGCCGGCTCCGGCCGGGGCTCCGCCCGGGCCCACCGCCCGCCTCGAGCTCCGGTTTCGGGTCCCAGCGCCCCGGGGCCTGGGGGTGTCGGAGAAGCCGGCCCGGCCCGGCCGAGAACGGCGAGGAACAGACGGCGTCCCCGCCCCTCAGTCAGATTCGCGCCGCCCGGTCAGCTTCTCCGCCGCGAGCTCCCTCAGGAGTCCGAGGGCGGGAGCGGGGAAGTGGCGCCGCCACCGCCGGGCCGGGACTGTCCCGCCCTCTGGGTCTCGGGGAAGCTGAAGCCCAGGCTCCGACAACTACGGCCGCCGCCAGCCCGCTCCCATGACCGCCGTCGGCAGCCTCAGTCCCACAAGCCCGCGCCCCTCACACACTCCCGCGCGGCGCCTGTCTACGGCCGCGCGCAGTCACTACCCACAAGCCCCTCGGCCCGCGGCTGCCGGCGCGCCCCCGCTCGCCCCGCCCAGCGCGGCGCGCGCCCCGCCCCCCCGCGCGCGCGCGCCACCTCCCCCGCCCGACGGCCTCCGCCTCCTCTCTCCCCTTTCCTCGTTTTTTATAGTTTCCTCCTGTCTGCTTGGCTTCGCATTTCTCCTTTTTGAGTCTCTTTTCTTCTCCGCTTCCTCCTCCCCCTTTCTGAGTTCTCAGAGGGTAAATGGCTGGGCGCGCGGTCACCGCCTCACTTGACCTGCGAGCTCCAGCTGGGGGAGGGGAGGGTACGCCGGGGGCTCGGGTCGGCCCGCGGCTCCGCTCCCGCCTGACTGTGCCCGGGCGGACGACCCGCGGACTCGGAGGCCCACCCCCACCCCCACCCCCACCGCCCCGACCCAGCCCGGCCCGGCCGCACCCGGAGCGGGGCCGGGGGGTGGGGGGCGGCGGGCGACTTGTAGTGGGGGGATGGGTCGATCCGCGCCCCCCGCCTCCGCCCGGCCCCAGCTGACTCAGCGCGCAGCTATGCGGGCCTTGCATCACCCGCGCCAAAATAATAGCGACCGCCACTCGCTGCCTTCGCTTACAGAGCTCTGCGCTTGCAAGGGGCCTGTCTGGGCCACGAACATTTTAGTGGAAAGGCCAGGAGGGTGTGCCTTGGGAATCGGAAACTCCAAGAGGACGGATGGTTGGAATCTAAGTCCTTGGGCAAGAGGACCTGGAAGAGCTGCTTCTGTCCCCAGGGCAGGAGTCCTAGACTCCCGGAAACCTTTTTGCGCATCCCTAACAGTCGCCTTCCCAGCTGGGCTTAAACACCAACCCTGCAGAGAACAAGAGGGCGATAGAAAAATGCTTTCCCTCCGCAGACCTTCTCGAGGTCTTTGCCTTTTGGGGGGGCGGAAGAGGGGCGGTCATAGGGGCCGCTCGTCCACATTCCTGTCTCTCGCGGCCCTTGCCATTGGTCAGATCCACCCAGGGCGCAATCTGAAAAGTATGTGCCAAGAGCTGTAAAACTGTTCATTGAGCCCCTTTGACCCCGTAAACCCATTTAAGGAAGTACATTTCTAAGGAAATGATCCAGAGGGGGGTGGGGGGAGAACTTGCATAAAGATGTTTATAGCAGGGCTATTCAGAATGTTCATAATGACCAAAACCTGGGAATGGACCCAGTTGTCCAACAATTGGGGAATAATCCAAACAAGTTCTGTCACATTAACAGAAGGAATCCTGGCAGGTATGCAGGATTCAAGTCAAGCACGTCAAATTTGGGGAAGTACATGAAAAGATGTATTGGAAATAAGGTTGAATAAAACAATGAGGACAAAAAATAGTTTGTACACACTACTCAAAACTATGTAAAATGAGTAGCTGTAAGAACAGGAGGTGAATACAGTTGTTTTTAAGTGAATGGGATTTTATTTTTCCTTGAAGATGCTTGAGAGAACATTTCAATTTCAAAAACTGAAAAACTGTCGTAAGATAGATGGGCCACTCCCAAAATCTACACTCTGATATCCATTAAGTAGTAAAAATCTTAAGAACCTTTCTCACCTGCATGTCAGAGAGAAGCCCATAAAAGGGCAACCTAGTTCCAAAAGGCTAACCTTATAAAAGTAACATTTTAATTCAGTGAGTGTTCCAGGAGTCTCGTCATTCGTTTTGTGTTAAAGCCACCCTCACTTGGACTAGGCAGGAAGGGGTCCTGGAGGATCCAATACAGCTTTTTCCTCTCAGTAGCACTGACTTCTGGTCAAACGTCAGTCCTTTAAGTGTGTATGTTGAGTGACTCATTCATACCTCCACAGACCACACCAAGAGACAGAGTGAGCTAGACACTACACCTGCTTCTGCACTGAAGCAAAATAATGAGATAATCCATGATTACCAATCCTTTTACCTGATGACAACATAATGTGCAAAGCAAAAGGAACACCATGTGGTTCTCGGTTTTCAAATTAATTTTCCAACAACTGGCTGGCCATATATTTTTATGGAGCTTGGTGGACTAACAGCCATGATCCCACATACTGGACATGAAAACCTTACTTGAAAAGGGTAATGATCAACAAGACACAGATAATGGGCACCTTCTGCATATGGCCATTTACATAGGCTAGAAAAAGCCACAGTGGAGAAGATTTTTTTTTTAATAAATTTATTTATGTATTTTTGGCTGCGTTGGGTCTTCGTTGCTGCACGCGGGCTTTCTCTAGTTGCGGCGAGCGGGGGCTACTCTTCGTTGCGGTGCACGGGCTTCTCATTGCGGTGGCTTCTCTTGTTGCGGAGCACGGGCTCTAGGCGCGTGGGCTTGAGTAGTTGTGGCTCGTGGGCTCAGTAGTTGTGGCTCACCGGCTCTAGAGCACAGGCTCAATAGTTGTGGCACACGGGCTTAGTTGCTCCGTGGCATGTGGGATCTTCCTGGATCAGGGCTCGAACCCATGTCCCCTGCATTGGCAGGCAGATTCTTAACCTCTGCGCCACCAGGGAAGTCCCTATCACAGTGTTTTGCAACTGATTTTTTCCCCTTAATCATATGTCTTAGAGACACCTCCATGTCTGTACACAGAGATCCACCTCTTTCTTTTTAACTGCTGTTCTATGTTCCATAGTGTGGATGTATCATACTTTCATTTATCCTCTGTTAGAGGGCATAGTGGTTAAGAACAGGTTCTAGAAACAATGCCTGGGCTAAAATCCTGCCACTACCACACACTAGCTGTGTGTGTCTCAGTTTCCTCATCATGTTTGTTACAAAGCACTTAGAAGAATGCTAGCCCCCAATAAATGTTAGATATTATTAGTGCTTTCTCACTATCACAAACATTATTGCAGTGGACAGCCTTCTATTTTTGCCTTCATGTGGACATATTTAAGTAGTATAGATTCCTAAAAGTGAAATTGTTGTAATAAAGGGTAGGCATACTTTAAACAATGACAAATACTGCCAAAACGTCATTTTAAAAGACACCAGTTTACATTCTCACTATCACTGGGAGAAACTGCCAATTTCCCTTTACCTTTGCCAATATTAAATATTATAAATCTTTTTAATTTTTGCCAATTTTATGGGCAAACAAAATGGGATCCTGTTTTAATTTGTATTCCCTTAATTACTACTGAAGATGAGCATTTTGTGTTTCCATTTCTTCTGAAATTACCTGCTTATACCTTTTGTCCTTTGGATTTGTCTTTTTCTTACTGATTTATAGGAGGTTTTATGCATTACAGATATTCCTTCTTTTAGAATGTTAAAATATGTGTTACAGTTTGCAATTATTTTCTTCCAGTCTGTCATTCAGTTTTGGTTTTAGTATCTTTTGTCACACAAAATTTTTACCTTTTATGTAGTCAAATCTACCAATATTTTCCTCTACAGCTCCTGGGTTTTGTATCTGGATTGGGAAAGATTTTAAACCCAGCTTTTAGGGCACACAGAGGACCGAAACTGCATTAAGCTATGAGGAAAGGGCAGTTTCCTAATAATACCAAAATCATCGCATCCCGAATGACCCATAGAAAGAGGATCTCCCTAGGCTTGCTTTTCTTAGAGGTATTTTGGCTGCTCTGTGACTCTGTCCCAGGTTGACTGATTCCTTTTTAACGCTCTCTCTGATGTGTCCTGAGCACAGGTGGGACAAAAACTTTGTTCCAGGGACTTCCCTGGTGGAGCAGTGGTTAAGAATCCGCCTGCCAGTGCAGGGGACACGGGTTTGATCCCGTGTCCGGGAAGATCCCGTATGCTGCCGAGCAACAAAGCCCGTGGGCCACAACTACTGAGCCCACGCTCCACAACTAGTGAATAAAGTACGAGGTAAATAAATGAAAAAGTAAGTAATGACTAGAGAGTAGAGGTATGAGTTGTTAGAAAGAGAGCAGAGGAGGTAAGTTGAAGCCAGATCAGGGAAGACCTAGAGTCTGTCCTAGCATGCTGTGTGATGTCATATAAGCCACTGCTGTCCTCCAGGACTTGCTGAAATTGAAGATACTGGCAGAAACCACCACCATCCTCTGGATCTGTGACCTCTATGATGGGCATTAGGGGACTTTTCAATTATGCGCATGATGAGGGAGGGACTTGGGGCTCAGCAGCACTATGAGAAAGCAAAGTGGAAAGAGGCCAGTTTGGGAGACGTGCCATAATCCACAGGCCACCGTATGTAATCAAGTGGTTTATGATCGTGAGTAATTAAAAACTTACAAAGCATACAGAGAAGAAAACTGTAGTTAAAGTGTTCGGTCATTAGAATACAAGGATAACACTTAGTTTTCCTAAAAGCCCACCTTATTGTGAAATAAGGAACCACTTTAAACTTCCGGGCCTTTAGAGTGGCACTTTGACGGCTAACTTGCCCTTGTAATAGTCCATTTGCTGCCTTGGTCTCTAAATGAAGTTGGGCCCTTCGTGAAGTGAACACAGAGGAGGTGAGCCCACCTGAGTCACAGCTGTGTGGCCAGAAGTGCAAGCTGGTCAGGCCATGTCTTCGGACAGGCAGTGAGTGGCGGGAACTTACAGTAGAGTTGCAGAAACCTCATTCCAGGCCAAGCTCTGTCCCTTTCTAGCCGTGTGACCTCATGCAAATTAACTTACCTCTCTGAGCTTCAGTTTCTCTCCTGGGAGGAACAGATAAGGCTCCCACAGCATTCAGCATCCTGAACGGGCAGCCCAGAAAGGCTGATTCCTTCCCACCTGTCAGAACTGACAGGATACCAGGCATTGTTTCTTTCATCAATTGATTTATTCATTCAATGAAAATATCTGTGTGCCTGTCACACAGTAGTAAACAGCAGAGACATAATCCCTGTGGGTGCTTATTAGGCTATGATATAACAGAGGGGACAGAGATGACACAAATAGCCATACAAATGAATAGGTAATTGCAAATTTGGTAAGTGCTACAAAGGAAAAGTATAAGATGTGAAAAGAATTGTAAGAGGGGGGCCTAGTCCAGATGGGGTCAGAGAAAGTTCGTGAGAAAGTAATAATTCTCCAGGAGTTCCCTGGTGGTCCAGTGGTTAGGATTCGGCACCTTCGCTGTGGAGGCCCGGGTTCAATCCCTGGTCAGGGAACTAAGATCCTGCAAGCTGCGAGGTGCAGCCAAAAAGAAAGAAAGAAAGTAATAATTCTGATGAAATCTAAAAGGATGAATAAGAGCTGGGAAAAACTGCGCCGAGGAGAAGAGGGTGCCCCAGGCTGAGGTCAAGGAGAAAAGTCTCTTTTTATGTAACAAATAAAGGCATTTCATTACAAGCCCATAGTTACACCACCTGCAGTGTGGTTTGTTAAGAGTGACACCAGGAAAGTCACAGGCCCACAATGGGTAGAGAGGAAGCCCTTGTTTTTACAGAACCTTGAAATTTAGTCCACGGAGGTTTCAAGAGTTTTCTTCTACCTGTCCACACACTCGTTGTTTGCAGGGTTCTTTGTGGCCATTTTTCTAAATACTTTTGGTAGTAACTCTTGGGAGCAGGTGAATCTAAAAGCTCCTGGTGGCGCAGTGATTGAGAGTCCGCCTGCCGATGCAGGGGACGCGGGTTCATGCCCTGGTCCGGGAGGATCCCACGTGCTGCGGAGCAGCTGGGCCCGTGAGCCATGGCCGCTGAGCCTGCGCGTCCGGAGCCTGTGCTCTGCAACGGGAGAGGCCACAGCAGTGAGAGGCCCGCGTACCACAAAAAAAAAAAAATAATAAAAAAAAATAAAAAAATAAAAATAACCTCCAGATTTCACTAGGCTTCCCCAAGGAAGTAACCAAGATTGACTGTTGCATCTAAATGCTGTGAATTTATCTTAAGGTACATAAAAATAGATAAATTTGCAAAAAGAAAAAGAAGCAAGTAATAGAATCATCCTTTGTGATTCTTTTGCACTTTTCCAGGAAAAAAAAAAAAAAGAAATCTATTGTGGCAACCGCCAGAAACTGAATGCCAATGACCACAGTCTTCAAATCTTTCCGTCTCTTGTTGACATTCTCACTGACAGTGTTTAAACAGGGCTGGGCTGTTTACACACGTTCATTGCTCACAGTAGCCCAGCAGCACCTATAAAAGAAAAGCCATTCAAACCTTGATATATATCACCTGGTCACCTCAACCAAGAGGTGTGAGCCACAAGTCTGAAGGAGGGGGCAAGCTCCACTTTCATCTGCTTTACCACAACCCTCAAAGAAGGGGCGCTGAGATTTCACAGCCAGAGCTGAGAGCTGGGAAGAGCTCAGCAGAGTAGAGATGCTCTGGAAGCAAGACACGGGTGTCGTAACTTTGTGTTGTCAGAAGTGGTGTGAATTCCCAGAGCACCAGAAGCATCTGTCCTCAAATATAATCCACATTCTCATTCCACGACAACGTGAAAGTGACTTAGGGCTGGGTGCACCGACACCCCCTCCCCTGCCTCAAAGAATGAGAGCAGGCTTAAGGCTTAGTCTGGGGCAGCATCTTTTAGCACAATTCATAGTGGTACTTAGTGGAGCTCTTTATTCATTAACCAAATGGATAGAATGCCTACCAAACATATGAAGGGGAACTTGGAGATAAGTAAGGCAAAGTCATTGACCTCATGATTTGGGTAGGGAAATGAGACATACATGTAGGGGCTTGTCAAGGAGTATGAACTCAGCTTATTACCTGAACAAGGGGTTGACTGGATGAATGAACATGAGGCCATAAATGCAAGCAAGCCCATGGTACAGAAGGAAGCACAGGGTTTGGAGTCTGAAGACAGAGGTGACATTCCAGCTCACCCACTTTCCAGCTAGGTGTTAAGCTGGATACCTCTGCTTGTTCACCCTCCTCTATGCCCCATGGGCTGGCCTCTATGGACCACCTTCCCTGGGCTCCCCTGTTGTCTGTCTTCTGGCTGGGCTCAGCCAAAGGGCATCCCTGGAATGATATTGGGAAGGAGGACAGGGTTTCTTCCCCTCCTCGCTGGCTCGTCCGCTAGTAGCAGCCCTGTACCTGACACCTGCAGCCCCACCACTCACTACATTCCCTTCTCACTGGGATCCAGGAACAGTGGGTCCTGCCCCTGCCCTCGTGGCCCTAGCTTCTCATTGTTGCTGGGGCCTGGAAGCCTCAATATGCCTTGCCTTCCTTTAATCCTGTCTGCAACTCTGGAAAGAGTTCCTTCCTGGAAACCACTTGAAACAATTCTGTTTCCTGTTGAGACCCAACTCATTCAGTACATTAGAACATGACATGGAACTTCCTAGAGTGTTAGGTTCTTCCCTTTTGAAATGAACGTAATAATAATACTTAGTATCTAGCGCCATGCTTGAACATGGACCCTCAATAAATGTTGACTGCTTGAATAAATGGATGGATGGATGGATGGGTGGGTGGATGGCTGAATGACGGATGAACACCTACGAGAATTAATGACAAGATGTTAATGTATTAGGTATGAAAATATTTGTTATAATTCTGATTAAATGGCAAATGAATGTAATAGATAACATTAACGCTCTTGATATCATACAATGAGCATGGGTCAAGAATCAGAAAAACTGAGCCGGTTTTCCCATTTGTTAATTGTGTGAGCGCAGGCAAATTATTTTCCCATGCCGTGCCTCTATCTCCTCTTCTATAAAACAAAAGAGTTGAGTTAATAACCTCTAAGGGGCCATTGAGCTTGGACATCCTATCAGGACTAAGCATTCCAGAGGAACACACAACAATCTGAATTGGAGAAATTAGGGGAGTGCTCAGGGCAGAGGCAGAGATCTGAACAATATAGTAAGAACTAGAACAGTAGAAGGACATTCCAGTGAGCAGAGACTGGAGGGGATGAACGGGAGAGAGGTCAGTCAGTTCTGGTGGCCGAGGATAAACATCCGGCTGGAACCGAAGTCTCTCGTGGGATCGTAGGGGGCCATGAACATCAGGCTGAGGAACTGACACTGTAAAAGGAAGGGGTCCGACTTCCTCAAGGCCCCGGAAGCCAGTGGAGAACTAGGATTCTAGTTTCCTCCACTCGACCCTCTGAACTGCCGTCAGGGCACCTGTCTTCATCTCCTGATGGCAGCTGCCTTCTCCCTTTTGTGATTCCTTTCTTGGAGGAAAATTTTATTGGGTGAGGAAACCGTTTGGTAAGGGATATTTCTGGCACTGTTCAAATCTTGGCAAAAGGCTTGTTCCTGTCATCATCCTACTTGCATTTTTAAATCTGTTAGTTTGCAGGAAAGTCAAAGGCAAGATAATCAAAAGAAAGTGATTTTTAAAAATGACTGCAAAAGTATCAATCCAGACAAAAAGTTTATTGGCTCTTGAGCAAGAATATTACCTTGAAGGACCCTAGACACCCAGTCAAAGCACTTGGAAAAAATTATGAAAATTAACAGTAAGAATAATAATCCCAAACTACTGTAAGATACATGGGGTTATGTGACAATGTGGCTATAGCCCTGGGATTTAGGCATGGCCCTTCGTTCTCGGGCCTCAGTCTCCCCATATGTCAAACAGACCCAATGGTAGGCTCTAGAAGCCCCTCCGGCCCAGGCGGGGCCTGAGTTCCCAGCACTTTTCCCCTTCTGCTGAGAACAGCACTCCTGGGAGGGCACAAGTGGACTTGCACCACTTTGGTTTCTATTTGCCTGACCTCTGACCTCTGTGTGGCCCCTCAGAGCTGCGGAACTGAGGCAGCTGCCCAGCTCTGTACCCTCTGTGGCTTTGGCCAGAGGTCAAGAGGAGTCAGCGCCAGCCTGCAGTCAGGCTGGGCCTCTGTGAAGGGGTCATCGAGACATCAACCTCACTGCCACTGCTGGGGACAGGACTCGTCCCCTCTAGTGAATGCTCCCCGGGGTGGCCCCCTGACCACGGCCCACACCACGTGGCTCACAGGGTGGTCATCGCAAAATGTTCCTCCGCGGTTGATGTTAGTTCCAGCTCAGAAACGTTGGCAAGGGCTTCCCTGGTGGCACAGTGGTTGAGAGTCCGCCTGCCGATGCAGGAGACACGGGTTCGTGCCCTGGTCCGGGAAGATCCCACGTGCCGCGGAGCAACTAAGCCCGTGCGCCACAACTACTGAGCCTGCGCTCTAGAGCCCGTGAGCCACAACGAAGGAAACCCGCGCTCCTGGAGCCCGTGCTCCGCAACAAGAGAAGCCACCACGATGAGAAGATCGCGCACCGCAGCGAAGAGCAGCCCCCACTCGCCGCAACTAGAGAAAGCCCGCGTGCAGCAACGAAGACCCAACACAGCCAAACATAAATAAATAAATTTAAAAATAAAAACAAAAACGTTGGCAAGAGCCCCTTATTGAGCTGCAGCAGCGTATCCCCAAGAGGCACCCATCCTGTAAGATGTTCCTCAGAACCCCAGGCCACGTCACTTGAGTTTGGAGAACGCAGCCTGCTGTGTCTCGCTCTCCCTTGCAGAGTCCCAGGGCTCCAAGTCCCCAAGGAGAGAGACCTGTTCAGGCCCATCGAGCCCAGCCTGGTCCCCGGTAACTCTCAGTCTCACTGCCCACAGCTCCTCTGTCCACCCTAAAGTCCAGTGCAAGTGAGTTATTAATTGAGAGTTGATCATTTTTTTGAGTGTGAATGTTGTAAAAATATAAACTCGGAGAAAGAAGAGGAGAAAAAAGCAGGATCTTAAGCAGGAATTACCTGAAGGAGCCTCGGTTTCAGTTCAAAAGCCCTTGAAAGGTTCAATTAGACTAATTATTCTCTCGGTTTTTTTGTCCATAAACTATGAGTTCTCCACCCCCTCCACCGCCCACTGGCCTTTGTTCAGGCTGTTCCCTCAGTCTAGAAAACCTCTCCCCTTTGTTTACCTATGAAAAGCCGTTCATCTTTCAAAGCTTTATTCAAATGCCTCTTCCGAACACCCTCCCCAAATTCCATACTAAGAATTTATTACTCATTACTATGGGTAATTTATTACTCATTATTCACAGGACTTTTCATGAATTGCACTTGAAGTACTCTTCTTGATAGCCATGCATAAGAGCTGTCATTTATTGGTACCCCTCTGTGCCAGTATTAAATTTTGTAACCAGTACTGACAGTTGTGTGCAAGAGGCATACTGGTTAAAAAAAAAAAATGAAAATAGCCCCTGTTGTCCACGCTTCTGGGTCCCCTCCTTTTAGATCATTTCCTGGGAATCTCTTCCGCAGACAAGGCTCCGTCTTGGCTACATCGGTGGAATTTAGGCATCAACTTCCCTCATATAAAAATAATCTGTTGAAATCAGAAAGAAAACGGTTCTGAGCTCTAAAAGGAAAGAAAATGAGGTCTTAATTAGCAATATTTCCCAGATGAGGAGGTTTAATTCTTTGGCATCCAGACGGTCAGAAAGGAAATTGAGAGCAATGAGATGGGCACAACAGGTGCCCCGGGAATAGGCAGAGCAGACGTCATAAAGCACCGGCATTAAATGTTAGGCTTTTGCTCAAGTCTTTTTCGTCTGGAACCAACCCTAACAAGCCAGTGACATCTTAGAAGCAGCAGATGAAAGTTTGGGGGTGGTGATGTAGAGACACTGCGAGATGCGAGAGCTGAGTGGGTGACATATATAAAATCTGTGCAAAAGGAAAACAGATTTGGGGCCATTGGGTGGAGGGGCAAATAGTCCTCTGAGCATCGTAATCTCAGCCTCTCTGGACATCACTACACAATGGTCCAAAACTGATCATCACAGAAGTGCCTGAATTATAAAAAAAAAAAAAAAAAAAAAAAAAAAAGTTAGGCGATGTGCTGTATCCTCTCTTAGAAGACAGTGAAGTGTATATAAGCTCTTTGGGGGAAAAAAAAAATCATTGTAAAATTATACGTGTTTCTTCAAAAAGTTAAGATTTTCCCCAAGAGACCCTCACAATGTATTCCTCTTGTTCCCGGGGCTGTGTTTAAATATCACTTTCTTGAACCTTGCTTGAAATTGCAGCCCCGCCCCCCCCGGCACGTCTAAGCTCCTTTCTTTTTTTTTTTTTTTTTTTTTTTGCGGTACACGGGCCTCTCACTGTTGTGGCCTCTCTCGTTGCGGAGCACAGGCGCCGGACGCGCAGGCTCGGCGGCCGTGGCTCACGGGCCCAGCTGCTCCGCGGCACGTGGGATCTTCCCAGACCGGGGCACGAACCCGCGTCCCCTGCATTGGCAGGTGGACTCTCAACCACTGCGCCACCAGGGAAGCCCCTAAGCTCCTTTCTTCATGCCACTTGTCGCTTAGTGTTTGGCTATGAGCCTTCTCTCCTATCCCAAAGGAACGTAAACTCCACGAGGGTAAGCGTTTGTCTGTTTTGCTCACTGCCCTGTCATGGATGAACTATGTGTCTCGTACCTAGTAGGCGTTCATTCTTTACTGAATGAAAGCATGAATGAATAGACTTAGTTATTTGGAAAACACATTTAAATTTTTAAAAGTCATTCTGTGGAAATACTGACTAAATGCAGAAAAACTATTTGAGAATTTTTAAATGTAGGCACGTTAATTTGTTGGCAAATACTTAAGGTCAAACTCTATGCAGACATTATGCATTAGGGATTTGCTTATCGTGTTCACGTTCACAATTTTGAGTGCCCCAAAACTCCAAGTATTCCACATGCAGAGTCACTGACACACCTGAGCGCACACACACACACGCACACATACACGCAACATTCTGGTTCCTCCAGTAGCCTACCTTAGGTTTTTTTTTTTGTTTTTTTTTTTTGTGGTACGCGGGCTTCTCACTGTTGTGGCCTCTCCCGTTGCAGAGCACAGGCTCCAGACGCGCAGGCTCAGCGGCCATGGCTCAGGGGCCCAGCCGCTCCACGGCCTGTGGGATCTTCCCGGACCGGGGCACGAACCCGTGTCCCCTGCATCCGCAGGCGGACTCGCAACCACTGCGCCACCAGGGAAGCCCCCTACCTTAGGTTTCATCAGCTCTCTTATGTAAAGGTTTGACAAGTCTGGTCTATGTCTCCTTCAGAAAATTCTTCGAAATAGTAAGTGATGATATTGATTAGAAATGCTACTGTTTCCCATGAGTGAGTCTAGAATCAGTATTTAATCACCATTTATTGTGATGTTGGCGACAGAGACTGTGCCCTGGAAAGTGTACTGGACGTAGAGCCAGAAAACGTGAGTGCGAGCCCTGGATCTGTTGCTGAAATGCTAAATGATCTTGGCAAGTTATCTAACCGCAAATACCTCACTCAGAGGTTTTTTTCTGTACAGGACTTGGTAAGCTATAAAATGCCATACAATTTTAAGAAATAATCATTATGTTGGTAACAAGTAGAAAGTGCATTACCTGTCACCAGAAAGAGAGGTGACATCAGATCCTGATGACTAATGCCCCTTGAAATGCATGGGTATCAATCTCGATCTCTTTCCCACCTTCACTGCTATGTAATTTGTTGTGTGACCTTTACATGTAGGGCCTCAATTTCATCATGTACAAAAAAGGATTCTACCCAGTTCCAGCATGCTGGGTTGATTTCTCTGATTCTGATCGCAACTGACAGGGTCTGTAGGTCCGTAGCAGCAAATTGGGATGGGTTCCAATCGATCATGCAGTCTAACCTGGTAGTTTTCTAAATTCAGCACTATAAACTTCATTCATTCATTCGCTCGTTCATTCCTTCAACAAATACTTGCTGAGTGTCAATTATGGGGCAGAGGCTGTATTAGATGCTGGAGATAAGAAATGGCAGAGGACACAGTTCCAGCACCATCAGTGATCCGAGTTGAGTTGGAGAACCAGTTTGATAAACATATTGTGTTGTCCACATTAGGAGCCACAAGGAGACAGCAGCAGGGCGCAGGGGACCACAGAGAGAGGCCCGACTTACTCTGCAAGAGACAGAGACAGCTTCACACGGAGGTGGATTTCAGCGAGACGTCAGAGGACGGGTAGGAGGGAGCCAGGCAGAGGCTGAAGAAAGGCATGTCATTAAAGGAAGGAAAGAACGTGGAAAGGTCCAAGGACATCTCACTTGGGCGGTTTAATAGCACTTACTGTGTACCTCTTGTGTGCTGCTAAGCACTGTAGAGGAAAGCAGATAGGATAGAGCTGACGAGGATTAGATCGTCAAACGCTTGAATGCCATGCTCAGGACAGACGTACAGCATTGTTGAATGCAGACAGAGAGATTACGGAACATGATCTCTTTGTGTAAAATTATTTACCTTCATCATTCAAACATTCAACAGATATTAAGTGCTAATTATAATATACGAAACACTAGGGATCCCTATCTGAGAAGAACATGTCCATAAAGTGTGATAAGTGCACTGATTACAGGAACACGGAGCAGGAGGACTGAATCTAATCTGGGAGGACGGATGGCTGAAGGAGGACTTCCTAGGGGAGGTGACGTTTTAAGCTGAATGTCTAAGGGTGAAGAGAAACTATCTAGGTGGCTGGAGAGGGGAGTGGTCCGAGAAGAAGCAGGAGCTGGCGCGTGAAGGCCTGGAGACCCAAGGAAGGAGCTGGGAGATGTCGGTGAGCCTGCAGTAGAGAGCGCAGGAGCGATGTGGCCTGGGGTCTGTGCTGCAGAGTTTGGGCTCCGCCCCAAGGGAAGCCATTGGTGGATTTTAAGCAGACAGTGACGTGATAAGATTTGTATTTTGGATATGTATGTCTATATCCATGTAATTGACATTTCCCGCTTCACCAGCTTGGTATGCAAAAATGTCACCCTTCCTGAATATTCAAATCTTGATGGCCAGGAGCCCCCAGCTCACCCAAATTAGAAAAAAGATTCTTTGAGATTCTCTCGCCCAGATATTTTTTTAATTGAGATAAAGTTGACATATAACACTGTGTAGGTTTAAGGTACAACATGTTGATTTGATATACTTGTTAACTGCAATATGATTACCTCCCTAGAGTTAGCTAACACCTTAGTTACATCACATAATTATCCTTTCTTTTTTGTGGTAAGAATGCTGAAGATCTAGTCCTTTAGTAACTTTCAAGTATGTAATACAGTATAGGTAACAATAATCACCATGCTGTGCACTGGGTCCCCAGAACTTATTCATCTTCTAACTCCAAGTTTCTAACCTTGGACCAACATGTCCCCGATTCCCCCACCCCCCAGCCTCGGTTTCTATGAGTTCAGCTTTTTTAGATTCCACATATAAGTGACCCAACTATCTCTCAAGACCTGTCCCTGGTCTGTGAATCAGTCTTCACGGGCATGTCCTTTTGCTGCTACCTCCCAAAGAACATGGACGTGGCTGTGTCCTTTGAAGCCGCTCCCCTCAGTGGAAGGCCAGCTTCTGCTCACTGCCTCCAGGGCCGTGTTGCTGCAGTCATGACGTGGGGGTCCGTGTCTTTCCAGAACAGTGACCTTCTGGGCAGCCAGGGGGAATACCAGGGTCCCTCTGCAGCTACGTGTGCGTCTTCTGGACCCTACTTGCTGCCTCCGTGGTGGCCGGTACAGGCCTTCTGTTCCACCTCAGTGTCTCCTCAGGAGGAAAGAGGGGACTCTCCAGCCCATGTCACACTTCCAGAAGAGGCCTCCCGCAGCAAATAGGGGACAATTGTGACCGTGCTGGTGGATCAGCCCCTTCGATGCACACAAGCAGAAGACCACTTATCAGAAGGCGTGACTGAGGACTGCGGCGGTCACGTCAAGAGTGGCTCTGAGGTCAGTTACCCGCTCCGCCCAGAAACAGCATGCTCTCTGACCTCCATCCCCCTCCTGTCCAAAGGGTCATCCCTAGTTTCTTTCACTGCTGTCTGGTGGGCACCGCTCTTCTGCAGGATGGAGACCACGGTCCCTCCCACTCACTCACCAGGCATGTTTTGGGAGGCTGGCCACCTGCAGGTCAAGGCAGCTCACCCCCACCACAGGGACCCCTCCGAGTACCCGAGGGCAGGTCCTGGGCCTGTCCCCTCCTCCCTCACCCTAACACCAGCCTTATTTCCTGCCCAGGACGATCCACTTTTCAGAATGAGTGACGGTGGAAACGTCACATCCTTCAGGGATGTGGTGCCATAACCTCAACAGAGAGTGACCTCAGCATATTTTGTAATATATGTTAAAAGGGTAGATATGCATAGAGAAATGTCTGGAGGGCTGTTTCCCCAAATTTTAATAGCAGTACCTCTGGGTTTTACTGATTCTTACAATCTTCATTTGACTTTAGTATCATATTTGAATTTTTTTTTCACAGTGACTATGCATCATATTGTATTTTCAGGAAAAGAATTCAGGCTTTGGAATCAGATAGCCTTGGCCTATGGCAAGTCAGATCATCAGTTTCCTCATTTATAAAATGAGGAAAGTAATAATGTTTCAGAAGATTGTTGAGAAAAATTCAATATTATTTCTATTATTTTCTTTTTTTATAGATTTTACTTATTTATTTGTTTGTTTGTTTGTTTATTGGCTGCGTTGGGTCTTAATTGCTGTGCATGGCCTTTCTCTAGTTGCAGTGAGCGGGGGCTACTCTTCGTTGCAGTACACGGACTTCTCATTGTGGCGGCTTCTCTTGTTGCAGAGCACTGGCTCTAGGCATGGGGGCTTCAGTGGTTGTGGCACGCTGGCTCAGTAGTTGTGGCTTGCGGGCTCTAGAGCACAGGCTCAATAGTTGTGGCACACGGGCTTAGCTGCTCCACGGCACGTGGGATCTTCCCAGACCAGGGCTCGAACCCGTGTCCCCTGCATCGGCAGGTGGATTCTTAACCACTGCGCTACCAGGGAAGCCCCTCTAATATTTTCATTACTTGTAACTGACCTGGATAGTTTTACACAAATACATAGACATGATTACATTATATACCCAGGTGACCTTTCTTGAAGTGGAGTCCTTCTTTGCCCTTTTCCTCTGTTTTGACTCCTGCCTCCCGCTCTGGTCAGCGCTACTCCCGTCACAGCTCCTGTTACAGCTCCTTGTCAAACCCAGGCCAACGGCCCATCACACACAAACCATGCTGACAACCTAGAAAGTATCTTCCTCTATGATAATACAATAATGAAAACATATTGATATATACACTTAAGTGAATATACATAATCATATAAAAGGTTTTTTGGTCATTTGTAAAAAGAGATCCTATTATACACAATTTTATGCATCCTACTTTTCTCACTCAACAATATGTTCTGGAAATCCATCCTAGGCATCTGGAGAAGTTCTCATTTTAATAGCTGCATGATTTTTTATGATTTGGAAACAACATACTTTATTCATCTGTTCCCATGTTTGTTGATAGTCACTTTGTTTCAGCTGCAACACATATACACACACACACACACATATGCACACACACTACCCCTTTGTTACACAATCAATTTTATTTCTTTGCAATAGATTTTCAGGAATAGGATTTCTGGGTGAAACAGATATAGCATAGCCACTCAACAATATTTCAAATGTATACCTGTTACATAGTAATTGCTCAATAAAATGAAACCTGTGTTTATTCTTATTATTAGGTGAGAAGTTATATTTTGGAGAAGTTGAGTCATTTATTAGATTCCCCATTTAGATAAATGACATACACTTTAAAGACATGGGTTATCTGTAATAACCAAACTAACAACCGTCTTCCCTTTGTTTATACAAAGTCCAAAGGAAACGGGACTTCATTGGAAAACTAAAATAGACATGAAAGTTGACCTCCTTGTTTCCTCTTTGCCATTTCAAATCCATTTCCTCAGTGAGGCAGGAACTCAGAGGCCAAGGGCGCTCCCATAATTGGAGATTCTTGTTTTGTATTTTTGAAAATTGTTATCAGCTTATTTGTATATCTGATCTGAGAAACAAGAAGAGAGCTCATTAAAGCATTTTCCCTGTTGTGAATAAGGAACCAATTTGTAGCCTTTGAGTGAGACTGATGAATAAGTTCCTGTGTCTGCAGCCTCAGCCCTGCCCTCGCCAGGCAGAAGCTCACAGAGAAAAATCAGGCAATTTCTAGCTTGAAAGTTCTCGTTATATTCAGCTGCTCTCAACGAAAATTGAGGCAGCACCTTGTGAAGAGAGGGCAGTTGTGCAAAATGCAGACTTGGTGGATTCCGGACATGAGCGCTCCTAAGCCGTTTGACCAAAAACGTCAGCACATGACAAATTTCAAACTCCAAACTGAAATGGAATCTTGCAAGTTGGCGGAGGGCCAGGGGCTGGGCCCTGGACACAGCCTGAGCCCAGAATGTGAGAGAGATTCTGGGAGAGAAAAGGCACTCACAGAGTTTTAATGAAACAGGAAATAGGTACCTCCGCTTGCCTACGGCTTTGTTCCCTCTTTGTCTGGACACCAGAAAACCAAGGGGAGCTGGGAGGCCTGTGTGGGCACCTCGGATTCTAAGCCATCAAAGCGGGCTGAGCCTCCCATGTCCCAAGTCCACACGCATAAAAACTAGCTTCAGGCGCACAAGTCTCTCTCAGTCATTGTTTCTGCTCTTCTTACCCTGTCTTTCCCAGTATTGTCTACATTTCAGTGAGTGACCGACTTCTGACTTTCTGGCTTTTGGAAAATATTTTTGGCTTCACTATAACCCCTTGGACAGAATTCTGCTCTTCTGCTTCAACTCTCATGACACTCTAATTCAGCTTTGGTTTATACGCTACAGATTTTCCCACTGTGATCCAACTCCAGTCCTAAAGCTCAGTGCACCCTCCCAGGCCCAATCTGTCCCCTTGGAAGGAGGGTTTGGAGTTATAGTGATGAGGTCACAGCCGCAATTCAGAACAAGAAGGAAGAAAAGCTGATTCACACTTAAATGCTTTCCTAGCCTGTTACACATCCATGATGCCTTGGGTTTTGTTTGTTTGTTTGTTTTGGTTTTTTTGCGGTACGTGGGCCTCTCACTGTTGTGGCCTCTCCCATTGCGGAGCACAGGCTCCGGACACGCAGGCCCAGCGGCCGTGGCTCACGGGCCCAGCCGCTCCGCGGCATGTGGGATCCTCCCGGACCGGGGCACGAACCCGCGTCCCCTGCATCGGCAGGAGGACTCTCAACCACTGCGACACCAGGGAAGCCCGATGCCTTGGTTTTTAAAAGGCTCTAAGGCCTGGTCCTTATTTATGGAGCAGCTACTGCACGTAAGGCCAGGCCTGAAATCAATGTTCTTTGGAGATAAGAATAGCTAGGCTATGAAGCATTTGGCTGAGTCCCTGTCTGCAAGAAGCCCAACGTCTGGATTTAGAGACCCACGTGCTCGGTAGATAAATGTCTCAGTTCAGAGTTTGCTGAGTTACCAGCCAATTGAAGGCGCAGGAGGTAGTGGTGTGGGAATTCAGAGGATGGGACACATTCGGGGGCTGGAGTGGAGAGGACGAGAACCAGGGCCCCCCTTGACAGTTGGAGAAAAGAAGGGAGACAGCGGTTACTAAGCACCTACTATGTGTCAGAGTTAGTGTAAGAGCTTGGGTGGTTATCTCTGGGAATTCCCAAGATAGGGGTTGGAAGAGGAGAGGGCATATCCAGCAGGGAAATGGTGCAATTAACATTAATACACATTTATAACATTAATGCACATTTATAACATTAATGACAGCCTGGTCTGAGCTTCGGCAGAATCTCTTCAGGTTGGATGTTTGTCTAGACTAGCTGTGCTTCTCTGCCAGTGCAGAAACAGCCACGATCTATAGGTCTTAAGTAGTTAAGGAGCAAGGTTAATGGGCCTACGCCATGGTCATCATGAATTCTTTGAGCGCCTGCAAGGCTTTGGGGACTCTGTACATTATGAGATGGGCAGAGATGATTGTGGGCCCAGGGACTGGCTGGAAGACCTCGGCCTCACTTCGCAGCCAGATGCTAATGATTTCAAGATAATTAGTGGCCTGGGCCTGGGTCTCCTGTCACTGGTCCGGTTCGCCCTCCACTGTGGCCCCCTCTGTTGTCTGCCCAGAGCAGGCCCCGGGGAGAGGACAGGGGCAGACAGGTGGGCGCTTATACTCTGCCCCTTGCTCACTCGCAGGTGCAAACACCTGTTGCGTGCTGTCCCCTGCCAGGCCCTGCTCTAGGCCCCACGGATGCACTGGCCTCTTCGACGGCGGTGTTTTAAGGCCTGGGGTGGCAGGGAGATGGCACAGAGGAACGATGGTATTTCCACGCACTGCTGGAGACTAAGCCTGAGTCCAAGCACTCGCTGGTCTGAAGGCTGTGCCAGCCCTGTGGTAACACAGTTAACCTTTGAAACCGAATCTGATCCGCTGCCGTCCTGTGGTGTCTGGGCGTCCGTCTGCCGAGGGGACAGCCAACAGGGGGTCCGACGCCCTCCGTCATTAGCCCCACATTCCAGAACAAGAGGCAGAATCCCGGCGGGCCCCACCTCTGGTGAAGCTGTCCCTCCAGGTTTTCCTGCTGTCGTCCTTGGGGTCATTTCTCACTCACCTCCTCCCTTCCTGGCTGGGTGTGGAGTGCGTGTCCCCTCCAGGAAGGATGCTCCCTAAAACGCCCAGCCTCCCACACGGGAGACCGTCTCGGGGAACCCACAGCTGGATCCGGCAGGTGGGCCCGAGTGCCAGCCCCTATAATGGCAGGCTTCGGTAAGCTTCCAGCCCCCCGGTCAAGCTAGGGGTCTTGGGGCCTTTTGCGGGCTGTCCTCTGTGTTTGGAAAGCCCTTTGCTCCTCCGGCCAGTCCTCCTGCAACTCAGCCTTCTGACCCCAGCTGGGCTACCCCTCCCCGCACCTTTCCTTAACCCCTGTGAGCTGACTTCTAGAGCCCCAGAGACTTTTGTAATTAGCTCTTCTTTGTTTAGATGCCCTTTGGACTATGTCTCATTCTCCATTGCATCTGTAGCGCCTAGCCCAGTGCTTGGCACATAGTAGGTCCTCACCGCACTTAATGAATGAAGGAGAGTCATCTAACCTTCCACACCCCAGCCACGTTTGCACCAAGAGCTCTGCAGCCCCTGCTGGTCTTGCATTGGGGGTCTTCCTTGATGACGCATTTGACACTCCAACTGAAATAAGCTATGCATTTTTAGGTTTCTACTGCTTGCTTCCTGTCTGTCTCTCACCCTGCTGGTCAACACCATGATGTGTGAAGGGACGTTTGGAAGTACATTCCATGGGTGCGTATGTCAAGATAGGGGTAAGGTGGCAGCAGGAGTCCCAGCTGCCCGGGGCGGTTCACCCGTGAGGGTTTGCAGACAGCCACCTATGCGCCTTCCTGTCCTTTGGGGATTTCAAAGATGAATAAAGTAGTCCTTGCCCTCCAAGAGCTTAGCCTGAGGATCTGGGGATGCAGGACAGAACTAACAAAGGACAGTTCAAGAACGAATACCATTAACAGCATACACTATTTGTTAAGCACCTACTATGTGTGGGACGCTTAATGGTGACCATCTTTCTTTGCTATAGTGACCTTGCAATTTGTGAACTAGTGCCGTTTTATCGGCTACAGAATTGAAATAGGTGAGCTGTCTTATGTATCAGAGAGTAGAACTTCTGGGACCAGGATGTGAAACCAGACCTCGCCAAGGAATGACCACAGCTTATTCCTTACGAAGATATCACTTTGGGAGCCTCGTCTGAAGAGTGCCTGTGTGCTTTCCGTCCGGTCCTGGCCTTCTGGAACCCTCCTCCTCCCTGGACTCTCACACAGCAGAGCCGAGGGGCAGGGCCCCCCAGCAACGATGAGAACACCTGTGTCTAATTTAGTCGGTGACTCAGAAGTCCCATTCCCGAAATAGGCAGCACAGGCACACGCCAGCTGTGTGTCCCTTTCTTCAGCCTCTTAACAATAAACCCAAACTTCTGACCCTGTGTTCTGTGATTTAAAAGAAGCAAAGCAGTGGCGAACACTGTTCCCAACCTGAACCTCGTACCCAAATGATGTCAGCGGGTACAAACCAACATGCCAGTTGTTAAGTGAGAAGCTAAAAAGAAATACAACTCATTGAGACTTAATGGCAGGTCTGTGTGTGCATGTGTGTGTGTGCGTGTGCGTGTGCGTGTTTAGTTTGTGCATATTGGGGGAAAAAGTTAATTACAGAGGTTTCAGCTTTACTTTCTCAAACCTAAAGAGATCATCACATCGATATGCCAGTCATTGGGGGGACTCGATAACCCCCCAGCCGAGAGAGGAGCCCCGCAAGGAGGGACCTCCTTTTACAACTCGGTGTCCCCAGTGCGGGCCTCGGCAGCTGTAGAACCGAAAAAGTTCTGTTTTCCCGTTGAGTAATAAGTCTACAGTTAGAAGCAGGACTTTTTCCTCTTTTTTTTAAGTAAAAATAAAGACAAGATTTATTCAGTTTCTACTGTATCTTGAATCATTCATTTTTACGCTAATGAGACTCGATTTCGCAGGACTTTATTCTTGATATACTTGGATGGAGACTCTGTTTGTAAACGAGTCTGTTTAAAACTAATAACAGCCACTCCCCCGACGGATCTTCGGGCGATCAGACATCCTTGGAGTTTATTCAGGATGACACGTCACAGCCAGACTCCACCGTCTTAAAGGAGAGAAAACATGACGCGGGGTGCGGGGGGAGCAAGCTGGCCTGGGGCCCCCCGCCCTTGCTCTCGGGGCTCCCCCTGGGAACCCAGGGCAGTGGGTGTCCTCATCCGGGCTGGCGCGTGGGCCCCCGTCTCCTGCTGCAGCTCCTGTCTCTCCCATGCAGCGCTTCCTGTGGCAGACACAGAGCAGTGCTCACAGAGGTCTCTCTGTGGCATTTCTGGAATGTCCTTCTTCCCCAGTTCTGCTGTTCTTTTTTCTTAGCATGAAGGCAGGGGAATAAAGAGGCCTCTTTATACTGGTCTGGGCTTCTGCGGAGCACATCTCATTGCGGAGCATTTAAGACAGTTAGTGTTTCAGAGACAACCTGGGCACAGCCGGGCACCTCCCCAAAAGGCTGGCCGTGCAGTTGGCACCCCCGCCCTGACTCGGGCGGGGCTGGGCGCTGCCTCCAGGCCGGGGGGCGCGTGGGGTTGAAGGCACACAAGGCACTGAGCCGCTCACGCCTGGCTCTGTGGGTGGAGGGGGCAGGATCAGCGCCGGGCTGGCCTTGGCCTCAGGAGAGCGTCACCAGCCTCCACCCCGCCCCTTAGACTCCACCGAGTCCTTGCACGTATGACCCATGTTCTCACAAAAACTCAAAAGAGGCGGGTGTTACCATCCATATATATATATATATATATATATATATATATATATATATATATATATATATTTTTTTTTTTTTGTGGTACGTGGACCTCTCACTGTTGTGGCCTCTCCCATTGCGGAGCACAGGCCCCGGACGCGCAGGCTCAGCGGCCATGGCTCACGGGCCCAGCCGCTCCGCGGCACGTGGGATCTTCCCGGACCGGGGCGCGAACCCGCGTCCCCTGCATCGGCAGGCGGGCTCTCAACCACTGCGCCACCTGGGAAGCCCTACCATCCATTTTAAAACAACCCATGCATTCTGTATAAAGTCACGGGCTGTTCTGGACCACTTTGGGGTGCCTGGCCCGCCACCAAACCCCCTTTACTTTGAGAACTAACCCTGCCTACGGCAGGCTCAGGCAGCGACCTCGCCTCACCAAGCTTTAGTTAATTGGACTAGAGATGGACCAATGACCCAAGCCGGGCCAGAAGGATATTCTCTCTCCAAGCTTTGATTGCTGACTCGGAAATGCTACTCAGCCTCTGCTGGGCCCTCGAATGTGAGGCCCGGCAACGGAGGCCTGAGGCAGCAGTGCTGGCCGTATGCAGAGATGATCAGAGGATGCTTGTCACCCAGCACGTGTGGAACTGTCCCCCAATGACCGCCAGCACGCGAGAGACAATTCCGACAGCTTCCCTGTTTCTTATTCCAGTCACTCTTGAGACCCTTTTGTTCCCTGAAGTATCCCTCTGTCTTCTTGTAACAGAATGTTCTATTAGGGCTTAAATTTATGTAACAGAATGACCTATTAGAATTAAAAAAATTTTTTTTTAGTGGAAAAATCTCCCAGCTGCTATCGGGGAAGACAAAGACAAAAGGTCAGTGTGGGGCAGGTCCTGAGCGGCCTCACTTGTTCAGTGAACCACAGGCGAGCTCTGACTTAGCAAGGCCAGCCCCACCAGGTGGCCCGCAGGGCAGCGGCAGGGGCAGGCCCATCCCAGGGGTGACCCAGGAAACGTCGGTGAGGGAAAGAGCCCTTTCTACCTGGTACTTGGAGACAGGAAGGGCTATTGGGGTAAACTAGGATGTCCCAGCCAAAAACCAATGTCAGAAAAGCACAGCGAGACGTCCTCTGACCCCCCCAGGTTGACTTCCGCCCCAGATTCCTCTGGTAGATGCTCAGCAATATTTATTGAATGCACGATTATTGCCCAAGCTTTGAATTATTAGGAAAAGAACATTTAAGGAAATGAGAAAGTTTGGTAAGGTAGGAGCCTGGGCCTGTTGAAAGCTAAACTCCCTTTCTGATTATGAGGATCCTGGCCATACACTTCCCTGGGGAACTGTTCATCCTCCTCCTTGACTGTCGGGCTACAGATGCCGATGGCCGTCTAGCTGCGCTCAGTGGGCGAAGCCACCCAGAGAGGGCTTATGCAGGCTCGGGCGTCATCTCAGGGGTGGGGCGTTTGATGTGTGGAGATGCTCTCCACCCCCGTCACTTTCATTATTAGTTTGCCTGTTACGCAGGCAGAATCCATCAAAGATTAGCACTCTGCCGGAGTTTCTGGGTCGAGTGATAAAACACAAATATTTCCCTTTCCAAGGCGCTCTGAACTCTCTGTAGTGTTTCTGTGGCTGTCACTCTCCTAGTCACAAAAATAAACCCAGGCTAAAGTAAGCTTCGCTTCCTCCCTTTGCTTTTCCAAGCCTTGCAGCATCCGAAATAACTGTGTTGTTGTAGCAGCACGTGGTGACATTGTCTGCTGTGATAAATGATCCCTTCCCCCAAATCATCACTGCACCTCATGGGAACTTTCTTCTCAGTGCTCTGATGAGGGAGAGTGTGGGTGGGCCGGCGGGTCCTGGGCATGGGTGCTGTGTGGCCCCTGGCTGGCTCTTCCTCCTTAAAAGGGGAATGAGAACAGGTTTTAGCGTCAGATTGAGCCTCCATGTCTTAGTTCTTTTGGGCTGCTGTAACAAAAATCTCATAGACTCAGAGGCTTAAACAACAAACATTTATTTGTAATGGTTCTGGAAGCTGAGAAGTCCGAAATCAAGGCTCTGGCACATTTGCTTCCTGGTTCTTAGAAGGCCATCTCCTCGCTGTGTCCTCACATGGCAGAAGGGTGAGACAGCTGTCTGGGGTCTCCTTATAGGGGCACTAATCCCACTCCTGAGGGCTCCACCCTCATGACCTAATCACCTCCCAAAGGCCCCACCTCCCAATACCATCACACTGAGAGTTGGATTTTCAACATAGGAATTTTGGGGGGACACAAACATTGTCTGGAGCCACCCCCACCCCCCATTAAGGCACTCATTAACTGCACAACCCCGGACAAGTTATTTTATCTCTCTGAGCCCCAGGTTTCTAACTTTATTTGGTTGAGATGAAGAACAAATGAGATAATCCATAAACGGTGCCTGGCTCAGATCGGACCTTTATAAATGATAATCCATTATTATTAGCCTCCTTGCACAGGCAGGGAAAGATGTGGTTCTTGCCTGCTCTTCTAGACGGCTCCCCTTCACCTACAGGTGCCTGTTCCACTGTCTCTCCTGGCCGAGCACCGAGCAGAAAGTCCAGAGGGGTAGGTCACCCGTCCCACATTCCGCCCTGTGCCTACTTCCAGAGCTGGGCACACGGCGTCCCTCATCCCTTTGCTCACTCCCTTGTCCCATAAACATGAAATGGGTGTATACTGTGTGCAAGAGACCGCGCTAGGCCACGGGGGATACAAAGACAAGTAAGGCATGGTCCCCACTCTCAGGTACACAGACCTTCACAGGACGTGGGTGACCCTAACACAGATGAGTACAATGTGAGCACAAAATGCCATGCACTGGAGGGGGAGGTGGCTGACATCCCCAAGAAGCTCTGTGAAGGCTTCGTGGGAGGAAAACCTGGCTGTCAAGCTCCCCAGAGGCTGTGGGGTTTCCTCACTCACAACCAGCTTGCCAGCATTTGTAGCTCATTTAACTGTACCAAGGGCTCTCACGAAGCAGGACCACGGAGGCCGGGGAAGAGTGATGTTCTGGGCAGGAAGAATCCCATCTCAGAGGCAGCGAGGGGTCCCGAGGCGATGAGTGTCGGAGGAATGGCCAGCAATCCAACGTAGCAAGAGTCACACAGAGTGCTTACTGGGAAGAGTATGTGGTAAGGTGGGAAAAAGCAGCTCACGAAGGGCCTTGGGGTCCTGGATCATCTCCAGACACAGGCTGGCAGTCCAGCCGGTCAGAGGCCATCAGAACAATGGCTCACAGACTTGTGAATTTCACACATCGCCAAAAAAATATTTAAAAAATGTTGGCAGGTGGCTAACGTGGGCTTGACAACATTTTGTTTTGCCTTGAAAGGGCAATAAAATAATTTTCAGTGCCATCATTTCATAAAATAAAAAGTATTTTTAAAACCAGAAAAGTGAATAAATTTAGTTTCTTGAAGAACTCACTGCATCATCCTTATTCTTCTGACTGTGCTTCCGACTAAAAAGCATCTTTATGTCCTGACCCTGGCTCCTAGACTAGCATTTGGGAAGCAAGGATGAGAGGACCAGACAAACTGTCAAGTTGTCAGGAGAGACACAAAATTTAAGTCCTTCAAGGCACGGCCACACCTTGGGAGGTGGGAAGACCGCCTCTGTGCTCGTTTGTTCAGCCCTGATACGTGCGAGCTCTGTACTTCCAGCCAGATTCAAAGGAGCTTCCCAGGATCAATGATGCAAAGTGACACACTTAGGAATAAACTCTATCAGGGAAGCAGGGTGACTGGTCACCTGAGGGGAGCCCAGTGACATCATGGGGGCCTTGACCTCCCCATATGTGTGCATGGTACCACGTGCTCTCTAAGGGGTTCCCTGGCTCTGACATCAGCAGTCCTAAAAGCTGATTACTCTAAAGCGGTCCCAAGTTTGGGTCTAATTTCCTGGCAGCTAAAACGAAGGGAGGAATGTATTGAGTTACCTAGTTTTCTTTTTCTGACCAAAGAATGCTTACATATTGATTTGCAAGAGCCCGACATTTCCCCCCCCCCCGGAATGAAGTTCCGGCCAAAACTTCCTCTGCATGTCCCTCTAAAAGAGAAACTGGGTTTGGGAATGGACCGTGGCTTCCTCCACAGTGTTACATAAGACCCATGGACGTTGTTCAAACAGATGATGCTTGTAGGGCATTTCCAAGAAGGCAGAGATCACCGGGAACATCTTAACTCATGGAAGGCACTTCTGCCTTTGATGTCGCTGTGCGTTTAGGAGAAGCACAGGACGAACCTGGTGAAAACATTGTCTCGCCTACATCTCAGAACCAAAGCAGAGTCCTCAGCACGGCTTTACCGCAAGGTCCCATCGAGGCTCTGGCTGTGTTCTATTTCTTGACCTGAGTGATGGATATGGACTGAGCTATACATTTATTTTGTGCCCTTTTCTGTGTGTACATCACAGTAAAAATACAAAAAGAAAATCTTGATGGATTTTTCTAAATGTACAGTTTAACTCACAGTTAATTTGAGATGGTTAGTTTTTGTTCAGTTCGTTTTTTAGCTTAGTGGGTTAAAAATGAAATAATATATTGTTCTCATAATTGTAACAAACATGTTTTCAGGAAAGTCTCTTTTGCATCTTAGGAGGCCCCATGCCATACTCAGTAGGATCTATTACATACAAGACCGCTGTTGGGTTTGTCATTCTAGCATTTAAAGTTTAAACTATGTTTGTTTACACAGAATAACCCCTGAAGAAAATTACTGATGCTCCTTCAGAACCAATGGGGACATCAGCTCTTGTGTGAGTGAACAGAAAAGCAGTTGATCGCTCTTCTTTGAAAAGAGTCCTCTGTTGTCTGCATGCCATAGCCCCCTGCAGGCCTATTCATGATTAAAAACCTTCGAAATTTCTGTAGTAAAAGAATGTGATTATATCTTTGGTAACCCTTCCTAAAATTATTTGACCAGGTAACCCTTTTGTAATGTAGAATATATATTTAAAATCTCATGGAATTACTGTCCTGTGGAACACACTTTGGAAAACATTGAATTAGTTCATTCTTCTAATTTTACAGTTAGAGAAACTGAGGCCAGAGAGAAGTGACTCACCCAGGGTCACACGGTGAGTTCTAGTTAGCCCCTGTGTGCTAGGATGCTTTGAAATGAGGGAGTACTCAGCCAGCAGTCACACTCACCTATTCTTGTGGGTTTAAACTTAAAAATAGAGAGAATAATATAACAACATTCAGGTACCCATCATGCAGCTTAAAGAATAAAATATTGCAATCACCTCATACCAGTCAGAATGGCCATCATTAAAAAGTCTACAAATAATAGGGGCTTCCCTGGTGGCGCAGTGGTTGAGAGTCTGCCTGCGGATGCAGGGGACGCGGGTTCGTGCCCTGGTCCGGGAAGATCCCACGTGCCGCAGAGCGGCTGGGCCCGTGAGCCGTGGCCGCTGAGCCTGCGTGTCCGGAGCCTGTGCTCCGCAACGGGAGAGGCCACAACAGTGAGAGGCCCGCGTACCGCAAAAAAAAAAAAAAAAAAAAAAAAAAAAAAAAATCTTAAAAAGTCTACAAATAATAAATGCTGGAGAGGGTGTGGAGAAAAAGGAACTCTTCTACAGTCGGTGGGAATGTAAATTGGTGTAGCCACTATGGAGAACAGTATGGAGGTTCCTTAACAAACTAAAAATAGAACTACCATATGGTCCAGCAATCCCACTTCTGGGCATACTCCAGAGAAAACTCTAATTCGAAAAGATACACGCACCCCAATGTTCATAGCAACGCTATTTACAATAGCCAAGATATGGAAGCAACCTAAATGTCCATTGACAGATGAATGGATAAAGAAGATGTGGTACATATACACAATGGAATACTACTCAGCCATAAAAAAGAATGAAATAATGCCGTTTGCAGTAACATGGATGGACCTAGGGATTACCACATTAAGTGAAGTAAGTCAGACAGAGAAAGGCAAACACGATGTGATATCACTTATATGTGGAATCTTAAAAATGATACAAATGAACTTATTTACAAAACAGAAATAGACTCACAGACATAGACAAACACTTATGATTACCAAAGGGAATGGTGTGGGGAGATAAATTAGAAGTTTGGGATTAACATATACATATTACTCTATATAAAATAGGTAAACAACAAGGACCTACTGTATAGTGCAGGGAACTATATTCAATATCTTGTAATAATATATAATGGAAAAGAATCTGAAAAAGTATATGTTAATATACATATAATATGAATAGCTGAATCACTTTGCTGTAAACCTGAAACTAACACAGTTGTAAATTAACTCTACTTCAATTTAAAAAATGGTTAAAAAATATATTGCAAAGATAATCCAAGCCTTCTGAGTACTCCTCCCTCTCAAATTCTGCTTCCTTCCTCAAGGAGGTAACCACTGTCTTTATTACTCCTAGTCATATATATATATTTGTGTGTGTGTGTGTGTGTGTGTGTGTGTGTGAGTGTGGTAGGGGGGCCTCACTGTCGTGGCCTCTCCCGTTGCGGAGCACAGGCTCCAGACGCGCAGGCCCAGCGGCCACGGCTCACGGGCCCAGCCGCTCCGCGGCATGTGGGATCCTCCCTTACTGGGGCACGAACCCGCGTCCCCCGCATCGGCAGGCGGACTCTCAACCACTGCGCCACCAGGCAAGCCCCATCCTTTTCTCTTTGATGCACGATGTCATGTATCATGTTGCCAAATATACATAAGTCTATGTCTGAGTTCATCAGCTTGTGGGTCTATTGCTCTCTCTGGACCAATTCATAAAGGAGAAGGCCTCTGCTATAAGTTGAATTATGTGCCCCCCCCCCCATTCATATGCTGAAGTCCTAACCCCCTAGTACTTCAGAATGTGAACTAATTTGGACATAGGGCCATTGCAGATATAATTAACAAAGATGAGGTCGTACTGGGGTAGCGTGGCCCCTAGCACAATATGCCTGGTGTCCCTATGAAAGGGGGAAATTTGGACACAGACACACGAGGCGGATGCCATATGGAGACGAAGATGGCCATCTATAAGCCAAGGAGGGAGGCCTGGAATAGATGCTCCCTTGCAGCTCTAAAAAGGAACTGTGAGTTTGGACTTCCGGCCTCCAGAACTGTGAGACAATACATTTCTGTTGTTTAAGCCACACGGTGTGTGGTTCTTTGTCATGGCAGCTGTAAGAAGCTAAGATAGCCTCCATTTTGCTTTTTACTTTTGACCTTTCATCCCCATCTCTCTTCACTGCTTGAAAAGCTAGAAATAACATAGGATGTTAGTAAGGGCTTGTGGGTGTGTTCAGCGCTGGCATTGCTGCAAAGAACTGCCTGTACCTCCTGCGCCACCATTATGAGAAAGTACAGAGCAGTGATACGGACCAGGACTCCCTGGTCCGTATCCCACTCCCTGGGATGTGGGTTGAGTCCTCAGTCAGCCAGAGATGGCCTATGTGTTTTTGACGAGTTGCTGACCCTCTCTGGGCTTTGTTTTCCTCACCTGTAAAATAAGGCTATTAAATGGTAGTTGCCAGGGGCTGATGGGAAGGAGAGAATGGAGAGTTATTGTTTAATGAGTACCGCGTTTTATTTATTTATTTAATAGGTTTATTTATTTAATTTATTTATTTTTGGCTGCGTTGGTTCTTCGTTGCTGCGCGCGGGCTTTCTCTAGTTGCGGCGAGCAGGGGCTGCTCTTGTTGCGGAGCACGGGCTCTAGGCGCGCGGGCTTCAGTAGTTGTGGCTCGCGGGCTCTAGAGCGCAGGCTCAGCAGTTGTGGCGCACGGGCTTAGTTGCTCTGAGGCGTGTGGGATCCTCCCCGACCAGGGCTGGAACCCGTGTCCCCTGCATCGGCAGCTGGATTCTTAACCACTGTGCCCCCAGGGAAGCCCAAGAGTATAAGAGTTTTAGTTTTACAAGATGAAAAGAGTTCTGGAGATGGATGGTGGTGATGATTTGCACGTTATAGACGTATGTGATATCACTGAACTGTACACTTAAAAATGGTTACGATGCTAGATTTTATGTTATATAAATTTTACTGCAAGGAAAAGAAATTGGGGGAAAAATAAGGTTGTTAGTCTTGGGATTTTCCAGCTGTTCTGTTTATGGCACAGCGTTTTAGGGAAGCAGGAATAAAAATATTCTGCTGCCTCCTACTCTCTGCACACTTGGGTGGCAAAGATGATTTCAGTTCTCCTAATTATCTGGGCTGTGGATGGTTCTGTCTTATCCTCAAGATGAGGTTTTTTTAAAATCTGAGCCTCTGCTGGTTTCACAGATGGTTATCTGTGAAAATCTGTCTATTGTAAGACTCGTGTGTGTGTGTGTGTGTGTGTGTGTGTGTGTGTGTGTGTGTGTGTGTGTGGTGTTGGAATTGCTTACAGTAATTGCTTATCCGATTTCATAAGGATGCTGTCTGGCCAGTGTCAGGATGACTGAGTCCCAGCAGAGCTTGGCCAGATTTGAACCAAAGAGCTCCAAAGAACGTATATAAATCTTCCCTACCCCTGGACCGTGGGTAATGGAAATCATCAGACACCGAGCAACTGGTGTGCTCCAAAGGTTTCGGAACTGAACGTTGGCTCTCTCGTCCTCTGCCTGGCATCTGGCCTTCGTTAGGTTATAAAAAACAGTTTATGGCCCTTCGGGTTAGAACAATCACTTTTACAATATTCATGGTGGCTGAGTGGTGATCAGAGAGAGAAAGCCAGCCAAGCAAACATCACTGCATCCCGGCTCTTTGTCGTGGGCGGTGCCAGCCGTACGCGGTAGTCTTTTACTCTTGCACCAGCCCTGTAAAGCAGGTGTTGCGTTTGCTGTTTGCAGTTTTAGCTCAGAGCGGCTTAGAGGCTTTACCAAGGTCACATAGCCAGCAGAGCCTGGGTTCAAGTCCAGGTTTTCTGATTCCCAGGCCAGCATTCTGTTGTCTTTTCTCTTTTTCAATGCTGCCTAGCCAATCTGTGATGACAGTTTTACTTGCTACAATTTTATTTCTTAGTTCAGCGAAACCCCGGGCTCCTACGCCCCTGTAGGCTAACGTCTCTCACTCAGTAAGACAGAGTGCTTCTGCGCTGGAATTACTAGACCGCATTCTGTGAGGACAGGGCCTGCGTATGTAGGTGCTTCACAAATACGGGTTCAGAGGAGGAGCAGGTGGGCCCCCAACACGGTACACACTGTGCTAGAATCTGGCTTCCTGGAGCTTCCTCCGATTGGTCCCTAGGGTGCCCTCTGCAGCGAGGGTCCCTTTGGCGGACACTGCGCTGTGCCACCTCGACCCCCTGCACCGGAGGACTCGCTTCCCCAGCTGCTGGGAGTGCCGTCTTCAAAAAAACCCTCAGCTGGGCTTCCCTGGTGGCGCAGTGGTTGAGAGCCCGCCTGCCGATGCAGGGGACGCGGGTTCGTGCCCCGGTCCGGGAAGATCCCACGTGCCGCGGAGCGGCTGGGCCCGTGAGCCGTGGCCGCTGAGCCTGCGCGTCCGGAGCCTGTGCTCCGCAGCGGGAGAGGCCGCAACAGTGAGAGGCCCGCGTACTGCAAAAATAAAAAATAAAAAATAATGAAGCATTCAGGCTTTCTGGGTGGTGCAGTGGTTGAGAATCCGCCTGCCAATGCAGGGGACACGGGTTCGTGCCCCGGTCCGGGAAGATCCCACGTGCCGCGGAGCGGCTGGGCCCGTGAGCCGTGGCCGCTGAGCCTGCGCGTCCGGAGCCTGTGCTCCGCAACGGGAGAGGCCACAACAGTGAGAGGCCCGCATACCGCAAAAAAAAAAAAAAAAAAACCCCTCAGCTGTCAGCCCCTTCAGGGTCTGCTTCAGCGGCAGAGAGCTGGCTAGTCCTAGGTTAGACACTTTCTGTGATGGCTGCATCCAGCGGGGACAGTAAAGAGGCCTGGTCAGCTCAGTCCCAAGGGAGACAAATGTGAACGTCATCCTGGCTCCCGTGTACCCTGTGGATGTGACAAGGCAACCGTCAGGCCTCATCTTCCCCCCGCCTCCCCGCCCAGCCCTTCGTCCTTCCTCTCCCGTCCTCAGGGGATGGTTCCATGACACTCCTCAGCAAACATCCTGTGTGCACGCTCTTCTGAGTCTGCTTTCCAGGGGACCCACCGTGTACCAGCACCCACCTCCCCCCTCTTCTACAGGATAGCCCTTCACAGACTGGAAGAGTGGCCTGGTACCCCGGAGGCTCCTCTTCTCCGAGCTACACAACCGCACACAATTTGGCGTGGCCCTGGCTTCTGAGGGCGCCCTATCTTGGGCACTCTCTCAGGTTCTTCTGAATTCACTCTCTGGGGCAGGCGGGGAGCCTGGTTTTCTGGGGCAACCCCAGAAACCACTGGGACTTTCTCATTGACTGTGGAGGCTGTCACTGGACTGCTTCCAGCACAGAGGGAAGCATCACTCTCTACCTCCACAGGAGCGAAATTTAGTTAGAAAACCTAACAGGTAGGTTAGGCAAAAACTTGGCAGGTAGTACGGGGTTGCATTTCATCTTCCCAAGTCTCTTCTGCCCCAGGAGGGGAGCGAGCTTAGCAGGCATCTGCTAAAAACAATAATTAAGTGGATGCAATTGCTGAGGCTCTTAAAAACCGGCGTCTACCTGCCTTTGCAGCATCTTGATGTTGAGGGGGATCCGAGATGAAAACAGAGTTTATGACCCTTTTGCTCAGCAGGTGGGAGTGACTTTGTTATTTTTAAAGCCTGAGGCGTGGACCCTGGGTACCTGGATTCCTTCAGGGTATCACTGCATGTGCCCTGCCCTCTGTACGGTGCCTCCCTGCTGAAAGGAAGTACATCATTTAGGATTCTCTGGTTGCAAGGAACAGAAATAATGACCTAGTTTAGCCACAGTAACAACCGAAGCCAGAAGGGGAAATTTAGTTTAATGTGTTTCCAGGACCCAGAAAGGGATCAGATGCGTGATCTGGGACCTCTGTCCCTGAATTCTGCATCCGTGCATCAGTGTGTGCACGTGCACGTGTGTGTGTGCGTGTGTGTGCATGCGTGCTCTGCACGTGTGTGAATGTGTGCACACTCTGGATTAGGTGCCTCGTGAGAGCAAATTGCCACTTGTCCCCTCCAGAGTTTATATTTAACCACATCAAGATACTAAGATTCTAACTGAACTCTCTTCGACCCAATCCTAAATTCCAGGGAAATACAATTTTATTGGTAGGTTTTGGTCAGACATTAACTTCTGATGCAGTTAGGCAAGGATACGAGGGAGGAACATGTAGTGCAAACCTGCTGCAGGAACCCAACCCTGTGGATGTGATCGAAAGACCAAAAAGTGGGCGCTCCCAGCCAGCCTTGGAGATCACGCTGTGACTGCTTTTAGCTGGGCAGCTCACTTTGCTATCTGACCTGGGTAATGATGGTTAGGCTGCTGGCTAAAGTCATTAAACCCCGCTACTCCCCCTGCATTGCATCCAAGGCAACCGAGCAAACCTTTCCTGAGCTCACCTTTGGTGCAGAACCCTGGAAGGTACAGTCTTGCCTTCGACGAGCACGCAGCCTAACGGAGGACTAAGGAGAGGTGAAAACACAACCAACTGTGAAAGATGGTGAGAATCTCTGTGTTCAATAAGAAACACTATCAGTTGTTGAATGACTGTTATATACCAGGTGTTTTATATGTATAATCTCTAAACTTCACAACCAATTTGTCAGGAGATAGTATTATGTGCCCATTTTAGAAAAGAGGAAACTGACGCGCCCGGAAGTTAATGAATGCATCCAAAATCACATTGGTAGTAAGTAGTAGAATTTAGGATTTTTTTTTTTTGTCTTTTCAGTTTCTTTCTTTCTTTTTTTTTTTGTTTGTTTTTAAATACAATTTAGGATTTGATTCCAAACCTGGTTAGTTCTAAAGCCGGTAGTCTTCTCAGAACAATGTATCATCGTCTAAATAACTAATAGATTACACAAGCAAAACCTTAATAATTCATGCATTGTATGATTCAGGAATGCCATAAGGGGCTGTGTGATGCCAAAACCGTTCGAAGAAACACTGGAATATTCTGTCAGTCATCGGCAGCCCAGACTTTAGTCTAGACTGATTCCCTGTAATTTATGGGATGGGAAGACTTCACTAAATTAATTCACTATGCCTGTTTTGTGCTTATTAATTGCTTTGACAAGCATCCAGACACTTCTGTTGACTTGGTCCAGGCGTGCGGTGCAAACCAAGAGTGACACGGGGAAGGAGGAGGGCCTGGACGCTTTGCTTTCAGGGTCTCTGATTGAGGCAGGGAAAGGGGGTAGGCCCAGCCAGGGGTCGGCGTGTTGCCTGTACAAGACAGGGTGGGGGAGTGGAAACGGCACTGGATTTCGAGCCCAAGTAGCTGGCTTTCACGCTAGTACTGATTCTTCACGATGCTGGGACTCAGGCAGAGTCACTCCTCATCCCTGAGCTCCAGCTTTCTCATCTTTAAAATGGTCTTATTAAACCCAACTTGCCTCCCCCTCTGCATTGCAATAATTATGGTTATTAGTGTGTGGCCATCATAGTTACCCTGCAACAATAATGGTTAAATTTTACTGACACTTCCGTTTATTTCCTCACACCCCTAAGAGGCCGATCCTATTATTAGCCCCATTTTACAGATGCGGCCGTTGAGAGCTCGAAGCATGAAATAATATGCCCCAAACCAAGCCTGCCTGGACCCAGAGCCTGGCCTGGATAGTCTATCACTTGTCAGATTGTCTTGATTGCCCTGCAAGGCCCTAATCCAGGAAGCCCAAGGTGTGACCTCTGCAGGGTGGGAGCTGGGGAGGGGCAGATACTCTGAGCTTGGCTGCCTCACCTTCTTCATCATCACCAAGGAAATGAGCTCTCCCTAGCGATTGCCATGGAAACCATCTAAGCTCCTTTCTCTCACCTTCACCATGGAGACAGCCAAGTGGAAAGCAGCTCTTGGAGTGGGAGGAAAGCCCCGCGGAGGGAGAGGGGAGAGCGTGCCTGCAGCCACTTCTGCGTTGTTTGTGAGGCAGCATATCCAGTAGGAACCCGGAGCCGGGAATTCCCACTCTGTTGAGGAATGTGGAGTCATTCCTGGAGCTGCGGAGAAATACAGTGTCAAGGCCTGGATGTCCCTGGGGAAACATAGGTGACAAGAATTGTTTTCTGAATTTATTTCTAGAGGCTGCCTTTCCTTTAGTCAACCACTGTCCAGTTTAAAGGGAATTCGCAAATTTTCATGTCTCACAAGTGCCGAAAACCTGCCCGGCCAGGCCTTCTCTTTGTCTAATTTTACTTCCAGCCTGCTGGGTGACATTGGGTAACTCAACTATTTCTCCCTGGTACCTGTCAAATAAAGCAGATGGGCTAGCTCAGTGGCTCTCAGACATCCAGATTTCCGAGCCAGTACAGTTTCTTTAAAACACATGAGGCTCCAACCTAGGTTGCCAGACTTTTATTTTGTAAGCTAAGGACATAAACATTTAAAAACTGTGTTATCTCCAGAGGAAGGACGGTACGATGGTGAAGTGCGTGCAGTGAAACCAGACCACCAAGCTCAGGTCCTGACTCCATGACAACCTCCCCCAGGACGCGTGCCGACTTGACCTCCACGTCTCAGTGTCTTTGGAAGTAAAATTGGATTAATAATAGCATCTATCTGCTCAACGTTGCTAATTATTAGAGAAATGCAAACCAAAACCACAATGAGGTATCACCTCACACCGGTCAGAATGGCCATCACTAAAAACTCTACAAATAACAAATGCTGGAGAGAATGTGGAGAAAAGGGAACCCTCCTACACTGTTGGTGGGAATGTAAGTTGGTGCAGCCACTGTGGAAAACAGTATGGAGGTTCCTCAGAAACTAAAAATAGAACTACCGTATGATCCAGCAATCCCACTTCTGGCCATATACCCAGAAAAAAAACATTCAAGAAGACAAATGCACCCAGTGTTCATTGCAGCACTATTTACAACAGCCAGGACATGGAAGCATCCTAAATGTCCATCAACAGAAGAATGGTTAAAGAGGATGTGGTACATATACACAATGGAATATTACTCAGCCATAAAAAAGAATGAAATAATGCCATTTGCAGCAACATGGATGGACTTAGAGATTATCATACTAAGTGAAGTAAGTCAGAAAGCAAAAGGCAAATAACATATGATATCACTTACATGTGGAATCTGAAATATGACACGAATGAACTTATTTGTGTCACAGAAACAGACTCACAGACATAGGAAGCAGACTTGCGTTTGCCAAGGGGGAGGGAGCTGGGATGGAGTGGGAAGTTGGGGTTAGCAGATGTAAGCTACTACATATAAAATGGATAAATAACAAGGTCCTAATGTATAGCACAGAGAACTGTATTCAATACCCCATGATAAACCATACTGGAAAAGTGGGGTTTTTTTTTTTGCGCTATGCGGGCCTCTCACTGTTGTGGCCTCTCCCGTTGCGGAGCACAGGCTCCGGACGCGCAGGCTCAGCGGCCATGGCTCACGGGCCCAGCCGCTCCGCGGCACGTGGGATCTCCCCGGACCAGGGCACAAACTCATGTCCCCTGCATCGGCAGGCGGACTCTCAACCACTGCGCCACCAGGGAAGCCCAGAAAAGAATATTTTTAAAAATGTATATATATGTATAACTGAATCACTTTGCTGTATAGCAGCAATTAACACAACATTGTAAGTCAACTCTACTTCAATTAAAAAAAATTTGTTCACAGGAAATCAAGGGCAATGAAGAATAAAGGAGGCAAAAATACTTTGAAATGCTTTATTTAACGATATATATTTTAGTAATGGTAAAAAATGATTTAAAATTCTATAAAAATGTTTATTGAATCCAAAAAATATATAAGAGCATCTGTCCCTTCGGTCCCTGTGGTGACGAAATGAGACAAAGTGTGCAGAGCTTTTAGCACAAGGCCCAGCACAATGGCAAAACTCAAGAAATGCTAGAAAATATGATCACAATCACCATCATTTCATACAGGAAATTTTAACAACAAATAAAGCCAAAAAAAAAAAAAAAAGAGGACTCAATCTAAGGCAAAAGGACAGTGTTAAACTGGGTATATTTAGCTTTTGGGGGACTTCCTTGTCGGTTCCATGGTTAGGACTGCTCCCTTCCTTTGCAGGGGGCATGGGTTCCATCCCAGGTCGGGGAACTGAGATCCCGCAAGCCACGTGGCCAAAAAAAAAATTTAGCTTTTGGAAAAAAGTCACTCTATTGTCCTCACTGACTCTCCATTCCCTCAGGGTGGAGCTGAGAATCACTGGATTCCGTGACATTTAGGTCCCTTCTGCTCTAAGAGGCAACGCTTTTCATTCTCAAAGAGCCTTGATTAGCCAAAGGACAGTCCAGGGGCCCAGAGCCAAAGATGAGTGACAAATCAGGTGCCCTTAGTGGCCATCCTGAACCTGAGGCAGGCGCGGCTCTAAGCAGCAAAGACGCCTCTGTGCCTGACGGTTTCGGGAAATGAGGAAGCACTGACACCCGATCCGATCCTTCACCAGCCTCCTCCCTGTCTCTGCGACGTCAGGGTTAGGCCACACCGGCAATGAGCTGAAGGCCTAGGGTCCTGGTCTGGGATGCAGAGACTCTAACTGCCCCTGTTTTGTCCTCCTTCCTCTAAAGCTGTTTGGCCCGGTTCCTGCGCTGCCACCGCAGGCGCACCCCGTCTCCCCGTCCTCGGCTGCCGCAGGGAAGTGCAGAGCCCTCCAAGCAGAGGCGGATTTGCCGAGGCCTCATCTTCCAATGTAGTCTCCCTCCCGCCTCTCCCCACGGGGATTTGGGTGGTGGAAGCGGTCGGAGGAACAATAAACAGACAGAGGCAAGGAGCCTGAAGAGCCCAGGATCCAGGGAGAAAAGCCTTCAGAACGAGAATGAGTAAGCAACTTCGTCTCTGGGACTTCATTTTTCTTTGCTGTCAAACAGGGGCAATCTTGTCCACCCTACAGATGGGATGAAATAATGCGTGGGCTCATAATCATAATATTAATTCAGGCGTGGGTCCAGGTTTTGTGGGGCCTGAAGCTTATTCGGTTTGGAGGGGCCTCTTCAAGAAGAAGAAGGAAAATTTACAAATACGAAATTGAATACGAAAGGAAATGTTTACTTAGGAGAAAGAAGTCACTACAAATGACAAGTTTTTAGAAACCAAACCGCAAATACTACAAACATCACAAAATCCAGAAAAATAACCTATTTTATTAATTAACAGATGCTTCTATAATACATTTGCCTACATTTGGGGGGCTGTGAACACTGGTAGCCTCTTTATAGGACAATGAGTTTATAACATTTTCTACAGAGAGGTTATAAAGTTGATTCAGTCTGTTCTCTCGCACAGCTGATCTAAGTTTGTTTCTTATTATTGACAGTTTCGACTAGATGTCCAGAAGGAAAACATGCTCTGTCTGCAACCTTATGCATTCATGATTGGAAGAGTTCTCCTTGGACCTATTCTGACCTGCTGCTTCTCACGGCGCCATATTTTTGCAGGCTGCACGTGTTCATTTCACAGTACGGCTTTTAGTCCTGCAACTTTCTGTTAGGACGCTTGGTGGGTCCACACAGCAGGTCCTCAGAGGATGCCTAGAAGCCATTCCTCCCCCAGAATGGCTGGCAATAACTTCATGGGAGTGATTTTGAAACATGTTAATATATCCACTAACCCAAACAAAATGTGTCTCTAGGCCCACTCCTAACATTTATGTAGCCCGGGACAAGCCTACGTATAGAGGTCCACATTCTTACGTTGAAAACAAATACTTGAAAATAAATACTTGAAGGTTATCAACAAAGCCAACAAAGTGTTAAATAACTTATCTTCCATCCTCCTACCTTGGTAACCTGCAAGGCCGCGTTCAAATTTAGAATTCTCAGAATCCTCGGAGTGCCATGTTAGAATGTGTCGTGTGGGGAAAGCTGCTCCTGGCCCTGGCTCACCGCTTGTCTCCTTCCCCTCCAGGAGAGAGCGCTGATTTCGTACCTACACAAGCACGTGGGCACTGGCTCTCAGCTGTGAGAAGCTGACCTCGTGAGCTGCATCCTCGGGCATAGTTGCTCTGGCTTCCAGTTGGGTGTGGCCCACGGGAGGCACCTACAGGAAATGGGGGTGGGTGGGAGGACGGGGCCATGGGGTATTCATTTCTCCGGCTTGGCGACGCTCCTGCCTCGTGGCCTTCTCCTGCGGCACAGCTCGCGCTGAATTCCAGTGACGGCTCCCTCTCTTTGCCTCTCCAGGCTCATGGGTGGCAGGGGCTTTCCTGCTCTCGCTGGCCCCGGGATGCTTTACTTTTCCATCCTGGTTTCGCTGACCCTGCTTATACCTTCGTAAATAGTCCCTTTATTACACTCCCATGAATCACCTCTTTGAAGAATGCCATCTGTTTCCTGCTGGAAGCCTGGATGATATAGCTGTTATTACTATCCCTTTTAGTTTAAGAAACATGTCTGATTTCCTGTGTGATCCTACGGAGTCAGCAATCCTTTCCGAGCCTCAGTTTCTCCACCCGTTAAATGAGAATATAATACCCCAGCCTTTCCTACTTCAGAAGGAGATTGTAAGAATTAAATGAGTCAGTAGAGGTGAAAGTATTCTGGGGAATAAAAAGTACAATAGTAACTCTATTATTAGAATTATTAAAGGTAATAATAGTAATTAAGTTGTTCCTGCCCAGAGATCTCCTCTGATCCCTCTCCTCTCTAGCACAGGAGCAGTGACTGAGTCTTCAGTCTTTGGCAAAGCTGGTGTCCTTTGCTGCAAAGTTCTGTGCTGCTGAAAGATGAAAATCTGACCAAGATACACAATTCTCAGAGCTGCTGCCACCACATTTTGACACATGACCACAGTGGGCCCAAGGCTGGGCTTCAGCCCCTTGGAGCTCCCTCTCCCGAGCAGACCCTGCCCTGCCCTTGCAGCCTCAGGGCTGTGTTCGCAGAGAGCAGAGTCCAGGGTCCCGGCTGAAGCCGCATGAGCCCAGGGCCCCTCCCGTGGGAGCAGAGGGTGGGCGGGGTCTGACTCAGTGAGAGCTGCTATGGACTCAGGCTACGCTAAGCTCCGGGCAGACAGAAGAGAGTAGTGGAGTATGTGTGGCCAGGTGGGCTGGGGTTGCCCCCACGCCGAGAGTGAGGACGGTGGCCCTGCTGGGCGCGGTGTGAGTTTTCTGTGCCCATTCAGAACGGGAGCATGCCTCTGAGGGCTTCTGTGCCGCTCCGGTCCAGTCTCTTGATCCATCAAGTATTTCCACTGTCCCTTTTTTTCCAGCACATTCTCTCCACCAGGCTGACAAGGGAGGGACACCAGGATGAGCAAGGCTAATCAGTGGCCTCTGTGGGCTCCAGAGATCTCTGCCCCACGTTGTTTGAGATCAGAAGTCAATACCCCTGGAGCTATAGAGAAAAACAATGGTGACTCAGGGTCTGTTGCCTTTCCAAAGCTGACCCCAAAGTCTCACCCACGATATCACTAGCACGGCAGGGTTACGTGGGTTTCTATGGTCTGGCCTAGGAATCTAAACCCTCATCAATTACATGGTACCCATGGGAAAGTCTGTTCTGATCTCAAACGCTGCGATTCAGTGGACCCCTTGGACATAGACCAACCTTACGTTGGGAAATGGCTGAATTAACTATAGTCAGACATGTCAAATCCGGCAGTGAGGCTGGCCCTGGAAAGCTGCGTGGGCTTTGGAGAAGGGGGAGCAAGGGAGAGAAATACAGGTGACACAGCAGTGTGACAACGCTGGGAAAAGGCAGGGGGCTGCAGCACGCACGGTGACATTCTGTGGCAGTCGCCAGGCAGCTCAGAAAGGGAGGCTCCCCAGAGCTCATCTCTGTCGAGGGACTCGTTAGCGCCCCTTTTCTGTCTGGCTCTGTTGAACGCAAAACAACGTCTGTGGCCCAGTCCCTCTGGGACTTCGCCTCAGGAGAAGCTGTGGGAGCACAAGTGTGAGACTGAGGTCTTCCAGAGGCTTCCAGATTTAAGCCAGTCCCATGGAGACAAGACAGATTGCCTGTAAAGAGGTGTATTATAGGGGCTTCCCTATAATACAGGGTGCAGTGGTTGAGAGTTGTATTATAGTCTTCCCTATAATACAGGGCGCAGTGGTTGAGAGTCCATCTAATGATGCAGGGGACGCGGGTTCGCGCCCCGGTCCGGGAGGATCCCACGTGCCGCGGAGCGGCTGGGCCCGTGAGCCATGGCCGCTGAGCCTGCGCGTCCGGAGCCTGTGCTCCGCAGCGGGAGAGGCCACAGCGGTGAGAGGCCCGCGTACCGCAAAAAAAAAAAAAAAAAAAAAAGAGAGAGAGAGAGATGTATTATAGCCAAGCGCCAGGGTATATATCCGTGCCTGAGATTCTTACCCCTTTGGAAAGAAAAAGCCACATATCTGGCCAAAAGACAAAGCGGAAAAAATGTACTGTTGAACAAGTACTCACGATGGTCGCTCAGAATGTTTGAAATGATGAACTGTGTGGAAAAAAAAAAAAAAGCCTGGGGCAAATTGTCAGCAGGCTATATTTGGGGGTCCAAATCCAGGGCCCCTGCCAACTGATTCACAGCCCTAGTGTTTTTCCATGCCTATTTATAACTGTCCACACATTCACACACAAAAAAACGCAGTGGACATCCGACTTAGTTTTTAAATGACTAAAATATTCTAAATGTATCAGATTACAGCACGTGAGAGCTGTTAATGCAGCTGCGATTAGCCTTACGTACTGGGAAAGGGATTAATCAATGTGCAGAAAACAACGTAACAGGATCCTTTGGGAATTTGAAAATATGAAAACAACTTTTTAGAAACGTGTAACTCACTTCAACAAAACTTTATTGGGCAACAACCATCTGAATGGGCTAACTTGAGACCTAAGTATGAGGAACACACAATCTCTGGTCCCAAGGACTTTTCTTGGGGGTACAGATAATGGAATAAAATGCACGAAAAGGACAATCAGTGTCTTAACACAACTGCTGACGAATTTATTAGGCACACAGAAGAGGGAGCGAACCTAATGGGCATTGGATTGTCTCGCCTTTGGGGAGACACGTGGTTCCCGGGAAGTAGATGCTCCCGCCCAGCCTCAGACATTGAACACATGACGGCCTTGTCCAATCAGTGCACTGTTTTCCTGGGCACAGTGATTGGCTCAGGGGTGACCATGTGCTCTAAGCCGGACCAATCAGAGTGAAGATCAAGCTTTCAGCTAGAAATGCTGCAAAGAATGCTCTTTTTGTCGGCTGTGAAGGAAAAAGCCCCAGGAGCTGCTGAAAGCTATTTAGTACCTATGAGGTGAGTCAGCTTTCCGATGAGGTTGAAGGCAGACGGCGAATGAAGAGACAGAAATAAACGAGTCCCTGAATCACCAAAATATTCCTTACCTAACACCATTTTTATTTTTAATGTCTCAGTCACATGAGACAATAAATTCCTCTTCTTGCTGACCTCAGTTTGAGTTGGGTTTTTTTGAACTTGCAACCCAAATCCATCCTTATCAATACAGGATGAAATAAGGTGTACTTCCTGGAGGAGGTGGCTGATAACCTAAAACTTGAGGGTGAGTGGGATTTGGATCAGTGATATGGGAGAGGACAAGGATGATTCTGGTAGCTGAACAGTTGCATGCCGCTGATGTGGGATGAGGCGTATTCCTACTAAACCAACCCTGGAAAGATTGGGCTGGGTCAGATCATGCAAATAGTGAAGGACACGCTAAGAAATTTGGTCCTAATTTTGTAGGCAGTGTTTGTGTGGGTGTCATGGCAGGTTGTCCCCTGATTCCTCAAAGCTCTTCCCAGGTACCAGGTGTTCTTTAATCATTCGCATTTGCTGTTCAGATGATCATGGGTCAAGCTTTACAGCAAATGGAAAACAAAGCCAAAATGTTCCAGTGAAAAAGCAGGGACTGACTGTATTAGTTTCCTAGGGCTGTCATAACAAATTACCACAAACTGGGTGGCTTAAAACAATAAAAATTTAATTCTCACACAGTCTGGAAGCTGGAAGTCCTAAATCAAGGTGTCAGCAGGGTCACACTCCCTCAGAAGGCTCTACGGGAGGATCCTTCCTTGCCTCTTCCAACTTTGGGGGGCCCCAGCCGTTCCTCGGTTGTGGCAGCATCACTCTAATCTCTGCCTCTGTCTTCATGTGGCTTTCCGCCCTCCATCTCTCTGTGTCCTCTCCTCTCCCTCAAAGGACACCAGTCATTGGCTTTAGGGCCCGCTCTAAATCCAGGATAATTTCATCTCGAGATATCTAACTCATTATATATGCAAAGACTCCGTTTTCAAATAAGATCACATTCTGAGGGTCCAGATGGCATGAAGTTTGAGGGGAGACGCTAGTCAACCCACTACACTGACCAAAACCCGAAGCCAACTTATGCCAGTTAAACCATGAGGCACCCTCCTGATGGCAGCACTGGGGCCTTTGTGGGCATTACTGGGCCCTCAGTTCTCCTGTGAGCCCCCTGTGCCCACCTTAAAAATTAGACTAACTTCTTGAGAACTTGTAATATAAGAAATACCGCACTAGGGAATTCCCCGGCGGTCCAGTGGTTAGGACTCGGTGCTTTCACTGCCAGGGGCCCGGGTTCAATCCCTGGTCAGAGAACTAAGAACCCACAATCCCACAAGCCATGCGTCACGGCCAAAAAAGAAATACTGCACTAAAAGCCTCCTCTTCAAGTGTAGGTACTTCCCTTGGCATCTGACAGGGCAAGGCTTTTCAAGGAAGGAAAATAGCAGGAAAGAAGGAAGGACATGGCAGGGAGACAGTATAATCCCCCTGTACAGATTCAGCTCAAAAAAGCAAAGTGACTTGCTCAAGTGGAAGGCATGGTGCCGGGATGTAAGGACACTCCTTCTAATTCCAAACTGATGTTGTTAACTGCTCTCACGCTACTTTCTTGGCTCAGAAGGACAAAAATAAAAGACAGCATGAAAGTCTAATGAATTACCTTGACTCTTGGCTCTATCCTGATGGCCACGTTAAGGGAGAAAAAGAGAAGGTCACTGCACAGCATATTTGAAACCCTGAGCTCCACCTCTGAATTTACAGTTTATACTTTCAAGTGCCTTTAACGGCATAGTGTTGGAAAGGCGTAAATCAACAGGAGGTTAATCTGGTGCTTTCAGGACATTTTGTTGCTGGGCTGAGCAGCGGCCTGACAGTGGAGGGGGCAGGTGAAAAGGGAAGCCTTTCAGGGGACAGCATCCAATTTATATATATGAAAAAATTAGTGACTCAATTTTGACAGGGGCCCAGGAGACAGACTTTGGATTGAGTCATCATAGATTATTTTCTGAATCCTACAGGCCAAAGTGATTTCATGGCTCGGAAGGCTAAAACAATTGGGACGGGATTTCTCAGGGTTTTGGAAACAAACCAGAATATGTTATCCTTCTCTTGTGCAAAACTACAGTGCATCCATGCCTGGCGTTCTGTGTGCATTTCTGGTGGTTTGATCTCAAGAAAGCTACTGTAATTCCTCATTTGTTTCACTGATGGGAGATAAGGTCTACGTATAAGTGAATCTTTCAGGTAATTGAAGATTAACCAATGGAGAGCTGAAAAAGACTGAAATTCTGACCATTTGGGGAGGACCTTTTCCAAATGGTAGTACACATCTTTGCACCTTCTGAGACTAGAAAGTGACAGGATGAATCAGGGTCAGTAGTAGGAGCATCATTTACCCTCCTGGACTGTCCACAGCGAGGCTGTCAGTGGCAGGACAGCTCAGGGGTGAGTCTGGGCCTCGAGTCAAATTGATCCAACTTTGAATTCCCAGTTGTGCGATCTTATAGAAGTGAACTACCCTCTCAGACTCAGTTTCCTCAAACATAAAATGAAAATAGGGAACTCCCTGGCAGTCCAGTGGTTAGGACCCCATGCTTTCACTGCCGAGGGCCTGGGTTCAATCCCTGGTCTGAGAACTAAGATCCTGCAAGGTGCGTAGCACCACCAAAAAAATATATATAAATAAATAAAAATAATTCTTACCTCCTGGGGTTGTTGTGAGGATTAAGAGAGATCATGTACATACATAACATACGTAGCGCTTTTAGTAGCACATCTGACAAACAGAAAGTGCATGTATCATTATTATCGACGACGCGTCAGAGAGCCAGCTATTATTACTGCCCCTGTACTAACCACCCCCAAAGACTGTTGTTTTCATTGGAAGAGCACGGAGTTCACTGAGCTGTACGTCTGTTTTGTGGTTTTTGTGTTCTCTTTTTGAAGCGGGGAGGTGGTCTGGTCGTGTCCTTGCTGCCCGTCTCTTCCTGCTGGGGGCACCTGTCACAAGTAGCCTCCCTCATACTTTCTCATTCCATTCACTCACCTAACATCCACTGGTGACAAAGTACAAAGTAGAAAATAAAGGCCAAAAAAGAGTTCCAGATACAGAGTTTTGAAAACTGAGAGGAGGGGGGAGATGAATAAATGAATGAATGAATGAGTGAGTGAGTGAGTGTGTCATGGATGAAGGAATTGACAGGAAGGTCAAAAAAGCAAGAGGAGATTCCATCAACCTCATAGGCCTCTCCCAGAGTGCACGCCTAATTTTCCATTGTCATCAGACATCTGCAAACAGCATCACAGAGTTTGCTTTTAGCATGAGTGAAAGGTCTGGAAGAATCTCTCAAGTCCTTAAGAGCCCACCCTTCAAGATGCAGTTACTTAAACTTTGGTGCCTCAGACTCAACAGATCCAAAATACTAAGTGTTGGGAATTTCCTGGCTGTCCAGCTATTAGCACTCGGCACTTCCACTGCCGTGGCCCCAGGATCAATCCCTGCTCAGGGAACTAAGATCCCACAAGCTGCGTGGTGCAGCCATAAAACGAAAACAAACCAAAAAACCCCCACCAAAACCCAAAATACTAGGCATATGACATTCACAGCCGAAGCTGTCTCTCCTCCCTGCATGACTGTTCCATCTGCTGACAATACATCCAGGGGCGCTGCTGAACACCTGGGAGATGTTAGGACTCTGCCCCCTTGCTTGCCTCCGACCTTCAGTTACCGCAGAGAGATTCTCCTCTGTGATAACTCCTCTGCCCCTTTCCATTTCCCTTCCTCACCTTGGGTCGGAATTCCTTTGACTCCTTACTTAAATATTTGCTTGTGCCTCTTCTAGTGAATGCAATGCCATGGACGCATTTAGGGAGGAGGAATTCAAGGAGATGGGGCTACGGCATCAAAGCTGCAAAGCTCGGGAAAAGAACGTGGTCTGGGAAAAGTTGGTACACTTGGCAATAAGAGGTTCCTTTTTTTGGTTGTGATTTACTTGGGTGGTTTTAGTCCAAAGTGCAATTCTAATCAGCATTGTACTGAAATACCGATGTACACAACGACAGAGACTTGCCATCAGCATTAGTGTCAGATCTGAAAGGACTGAGTGAGTCTCCATTCCATAACCTTTACTCTGCAGCTTTGAAAACTGGGCCCAAAGAAGTAAGCGGCTGACAGTCTCCGAGTCCCTAGATTCAGAGCCTAATGTTTTTTCCACTAGATCACTGGTTCTCAGCCTGGATTCACATTAGAATCACTTAGAGAGCTTTTTAAAAAAATATCTATGTCTGAGCTGAGCTTTCCTCCGGGATTCTGATGTAACTGTCCTGAGATGGAGCTCAAACCGCTGGACAAGAGCTGGATTCATTCTATTCCTAGCTGAGCCTTTTACCCTCTCTCCGATTCAGTCCCTTCATATGAAATAAAGGAAAAAAAAAAAAAAAAGACTATTTGAATTCAAATGAAAAGCAGGATATAGTTAGTGAGTCAGAAAACATTCGAACCAAAATCACATGAGAGATAAATTTGTCCAGTGGTTTCTTAAAAATTTAACTGTGGATGCCTTTCTCCAAATGAATTCTTAAGGAGCGGCCCACGATTAAACAGTTAAGGCTGGAGCTTGTGAAGTTGCTGTGGGCGTGAGGGCCCGAGCCCAGGCGGTGGGGACAGCAGGGAGAGGCGGGGGGCCCCGCGGCAGCGATGAGCGAGGTGTCGGCTGTGGTCCTCAGCACCCGCACCTGCGTTTCCCTGCTCACCTGTCAGGGAAAGTAGAAGAAACTCAGGGAGGAGGAGAACTGATTCAGTGGGCCAGGGAAAGCGACTGGGAGGGGACTGGGAAGTGTGTTTCTCCCATTCTAAGATGTTGGAGGTTGTAAAATGTACTGTTGATTGAATAACAGCTTCGTGGGGATAAAAGCACCGCTGTTTGCTGGGGTCCACCATTTAAGAAAAATTAATGGACAGCAGCATCCTTTTATCTGCACCGTTGATTACCTAACTTCCTTTTTCAGTGAACAGCTAGTATTTTTATTTAAGTATATCCCGACTCTGAAAATTCCTGTGAATTCCCTTCTGCTGCTGGCAGGCATGCACAGCACCCAGGTGAGTGTGATCTTCATACGTCAACGTGTGACCTTGGCCTCGTGAGCCCCTTCACAACTGACCAGCACACTGGGATTCCAGATGGGCATCTCCTATCTGGTTACACTCCTAGTTTCATTGTGTTTCTTTCCCCCCTTAATTGAATTACCTATTACTGGAAATAAACCGATTTTCTTGGAACTCAGCCAGGAGCTTTTGATGAATGGCTGTTCTGGAGCCTAAGGAAAAATTACTTTTTAGTTAAGAACCGACTGCATTAATCTTGCTTAACTTAGAAGAATCTCAGATATATTCTGAAAGATTTGGTGATTTCGATGGCATTTTAATGTATTGGTATATGAGAGGCAGTCTTTGGCATGTAAATAATTTTTGTCTCAAGGCTGCAGAGCAGTGTAAGATTATGAAGACGAATTTAGATGAGAGTTACTGAGATCCGCATGTAAGATTCAGCAAAGCACGACGGCACCAGCGCAAAGAATTCACCTGTGGGGAAGGTGGGGTGAGCACAGACCTGCTGGGAAGAACGCAGCCTGCGCGTGGGGGGGCAGTGGCCGTCAGACGGCTCGTCATGACCTGGACCCAGAGACGCTCCGAGGGTCGTCTTTTAATTGTTGAGGTTAGCTGTAGGATGCACCTCTCAGAACTGTTCATCACGTAAGAAAATATTAGGTAAATATGGAGCTTGAAGAGGGGAGTCCAGGGAAGGAGCTCGGATTTTCTGTCGTTTGGGCAGGTGGGGACACAGAGTCATTACAATTTACATACGTCCTTAGTTTGTAGCCCCAGCTTGCTGGGATCTGAGGCCATATCAGATACAGTGACATATGGATAGGGAAGTGAGGGATAAACAATTTTTAAGAATTCATTTGTTATGGACTGTGTTTCTGGTCTTAAGACCTTGAGTGAGGGCTTCCCTGGTGGTGCAGTGGTTGAGAATCCGCCTGCCGATGCAGGGGACACGGGTTCGTGCCCTGGTCCGGGAAGATCCCACATGCCGCGGAGCAACTAAGCCCGTGAGCCATGGCCGCTAGGCCTGCGCGTCCGGAGCCTGTGCCCCGCAACGGGAGAGGCCACAACAGTGAGAGGCCCGCATACCGCAAAAAAAAAAAAAAAAAAGACCTTGAGTGAGAAGCCCGGGAATTCACAAAATTGCAAAGGAAATGGTGAAGGCACACATCGAAGACTCAAAGACTTGCCTTTAAGAAGATGGCATAATCCGTCGCTCTAGAGCAAAAATCGCCTCCAGCCCGTGCACGTGGAGGAGAGATAACACCCTTCCCAGACCTCACACAGAACCCCAGATCACCATTAACTGCTCCCCCTTTCCTTTTCTTTCCAACTGTAATGGTCCTTGCTGGGGGGCGGGGGAAGAGAGAGAATATGACTTGCTTCCATTTTCAAGGTTTGCCCTGATAGACTGTAGTCCAAGGACGAGCAGAGGCTTTATAATCCACAAAAAGGACGAGCCTGAAGAAAGTGGGGTTGCTGTTGTGAAATTAGGAGGAACAGTTGAGACTTAATTCTGACCTAGTGATACCACCATAAATAAACTATTACTAGAATCATTTCAATTTTGTTTAGTAATTGTAGATCGCTGACAGGAAGGTCACATTGTCTTGCTCTCCAGGTGCCTGAAGCAAAGTTCTGGGGTTTTCTCAATAAACCCATAACGGTTTCTGTATGAAGAGAGCCGGCAGAATTTCAGTAGCGCGTTGGGCATTCTTAACCGTCCTTTGGAGGCATCACCTCGGCCATGTTTGTGGACAAGGTGGTAAGGGGCATCCAGATCTATGCATGAAGAGGAAGTGGTCCTAGAGTTAGATGGGCTGTACGAACCCAGCTGGACCACTTGATAGTTTGAGGCTAAAGAATCTTTCAATTTCTCAGACTCTGGCAGGAGTAAGAGAATGTCCTGAATATTTATAAAATTCAATGACCTCTTTCATCGTTTAATTATTTCTGGACCTCAGTTTTCCAAGTCTTTCCAGAATGGAGAAGTGCCATTAGCTCCCCCCTGCAGGTCTGAGTCTTTCCTGCCAGGGAAGTCCTGGAGGTCCGCTGTGAAATGGATTCAGGAGAGGGACTCAGTCACGTCCCACAGATGGAGCACTTCAGCTGGGTGGAATCAGCCCATCTTTCTGCTGGGAGCTGCACATCCCGGGAAAGCACCTGGGTCTGAGCCTGTAAGAACATATATGCCACAGGAGCGCACAGACTCGCGCGGGGACTCCAGGGCCCAGGTAGCGAGTTCCCTGCACAAGACGCATCTTAAAATATTCTCTTATCTCTTTCCTTTGTAAGCACCATGGCCCTTTGGTGGATTCATCACCGCTAAACTTGCCTCTGTGAGAGCCGTGGGCTAAGAAGAGACACACGTACCCACGGTGTGTTAAGTCCACACGTTTTTTTCTCAAGAGGTTTTGGACTGTCCCACATTTTAAATGCTAGTTTGCTGATCCATTCATTCATTCAATAAATATTGTGACAGGCATTCTTACATGGGACCGATATGGGACAGATCTTGTTTTTAGGCACGTGGATAAAGTGAGGACCGAGACAGACTAATCCTGGCCTCATGGAGCTTCAGTACCAGCGTGGAAGACACAATAAACAAGGACACGAACAAAGGTATAATTTCATGCGGAGACAGTGCTGTAAAGAAAATGAAACAGGACAAAGGGTTGGAGTGACTGGCGGGGTTTACTCTCTGCTAGAGAGTGGTCAAGGTCGGTTCACTCAGAACCCAGATGAAGTGGGTCGAGATGTGGGTGAAGAGCCTTTCAGGGGCAGAGACAGCAAGTACAGATGCCCAGGGGTGGGAGTGAGCTTGGTGTGTGCCAGGAACAGCAGGAAGGCCTAGAATAGAGAGAGTGAAGGGGACAGTAATAGGAGATGGGGTCTAAGAAGTAGGCGAGTGGGCCACTGGAGCCCTGGGAGGAGTGGAGCAATGCGATCTGGTTTATGGTTTGAAAACTTCACGCTGGCTGCTGTGTGGAGGAAAGACTCAAGGGGAACACGTGCGGAGCCAGAGAATCTAGTCAGGTGGCCACAGCAGAAGCTTAATAAGAGGGGTTGGAGGCTCACTGTTAGTCATGGTAGTGGGAAGAAATGGATACATTCTGGATGTATTTTGAGGGTAGAGCCTTAGGACTTGCTGGTGAACCGGGTGTGGGAAGTGAGAGAAAGATATTAAGTATACTCCTGGGGTTTCGGTCTGGGCAGCTGGGCAACTAGCTGAGCTTGGTAGACTGGGGGAGGCACCCACTGGAGGCGGTGGGTGGACTCAGGAGTTCTGCTTGGACAAGTTAAGTTGAAGAAACTTCTTAGTCATCCATCTGGAGATGTCGAGGTGGCAGCTGGATACACGACTTCTGGAACACATGCTCAAGGCAGGAATAACTGGGAGAAACTATTTCTGGAAAGAGGAGCTCCGCTCTGCAAGATGTCGTGACACTGGGTCGGGAGCCCGCTCCCCTCCTGGGTCTCGGTTTTCTTATTTGTGAAATGGGGGGCTTGGCCGGTCTCTAAGGGTCCTTTCCGATAGGCAAGGGTAAATTAGAACATCAGCTTTAAATTCAGGGATAAGCAGCGGGCGCTAGGCTGCTGCAGTTGGGACATAAGAGCAAAAAGAGGTCTAAGACCCACAGGAGACGGGCAGCTTATCTTAGGAATTGGAATTGGAAATGCGTCTCTGCAAAGCAACCACAGCCGCTGCTTGTTTCGAAAGTAGGGGAAGGAAACACTTCAGCAGCAGAGGGTGAACTTGCTCAAAGCAACGCAGTGAAACTTCCGGTATAAACAGGATCCGTGGGGAAGGGCAGTGAAGCGGTGCTGCCGTCAGAGTCCCCTCCCCTTATCACCATGACCAGGACCAGTGGACACTTGGGTCTGCCAGGAGCACTGCAGCTCAAGAAAGAAAATGTCGAGAGGGTTTCTGGTTTTGGTTTTTGCTTTACGTTTTCCCCGTACTGTCCTAAATTGCCAGGATACAATTTCAGTTTAATTTTTGTCTCATTTTTCTGAAGGAGCCCTTAGTGTCATACAGCTTTACAAGGTGCTGTCACATCTCTTAGCCCCTCACTTGAGCAGCAAAACACTCCTGTGGGCTAGGAAGGTTCTTATCTAATCTTGTTTTAGAGATGAAGAAACTGAAGGTCACAGAGGTTAAGTAACATGTTCAAGACTGCAAAGACAAGAGAGGGACGAACTTATTTCTGAACTTAGGCTTTACGGATCCCGAGTTCCTTCCTCTTATCATTCTTCCATTTGACTTTCCAAACTGAGAGGCTTGATAAAGATTACTTGACCAAATTCCTGATACTGCTATGGCACAATTATTTAGTGCTTTCCTTTTTAGATGGGAATGTAATTTTAAATGACCTTGGTTTCGGTTTTCATGTTGCTTTATTAAGTTCTCCTTACGTTGCTAATGTATCAAGACCTGTGACACAGTTCTGAAATAGTTTCTTCTTAAGGACTTCAAATAGAACCATCAGGCAGTGCAGCAAGTTTGGAAGTATTGGGCTTTCTCTTCCATAATGATATTCCGCAGAAGGGAGGGAAGCCCACAGCAATAGTAGGAGGTAAGATTTAAAAATAAGTTCATGCATTTCGGTGCGTGTGAGTTGTAGAATGAGACAGTCAGGTGAGTCTGATCCAGAGGAACTCTACAATTTGTTGCAGTTACTGTCGCTGCATAACAAGTTATCCCCCAAATAAGATTAAAATAACCATTTACTACTCTCACTGGTTCTGCGGTCAGGCATTTCAACAAGGTAGTGGGATGGCTCTGGAGCCTCACGACATCTGGACAGGTGACTCAGCAGCTACGGGATGGACACTAACATGTCTGGTGGTCGATCTAGCTGTTGGATGGAACCTCAGATGGGGCTGTTGATTGGACGATCCACGTGTGGCCTTTCCACGTGACTTGGGCTTCCTCACGGCGTGGAAACTTCTTACATGGAAGCTCTGCTCCAAAAGTGAGTTTCCCAGAGAACAAGGAAGAAGCTGCATTGCCTTTTTAATTTAGCCTCAGAAGTCATGTGTCATCACTTTTTTACATCTTGTTGGTTACAAGCAAGTCACAAGGCTGCCTAGATTCAAGGGCAGGGGACATAGGCCCTGTCTCTTGATGGAGGGGTGGCAAGGTCACATCGTAGGAGAACGTGTAGGATGGAAGATATTGTTGCAGCCACCTTTGGAAAAAAATTACCTGCCATTCTAGTGAGGATATGTTGTCTTTGGGTTTCACCAACAATAGTGAAGGGACGGACTTATCAAGTGAACATCATTGAAGTATGGCTGGGTGTGTGGCTTACGGCCAATCACAGTTGATCAAGTTTGAATCGGTTCTCTCAACCAGCCAACCCAGGAGTCAAGCTGTCTAAAGCAACACCTAATAAGTGGCAGATACTGAACTAAGAGCCAAGGAAACAGCAGTGAATCAAAAATGTGTCCATCCTCAAGGAGCTCCTGGATCTTGAACTTTATGTATGTAAAGCTATAGCTGGGGTAGAATTTTCAAATGCAGATCCCTGTCTCCCTTCCTCCACCCTAATTCAGTCAGTTCCATCGAGAGCGCAGGAATCTGCACTGTAACAAGCCCCTTGGGTGGTTCTGGGATAACAGAGGAGGGCACTTGGAGACTCATGCGTCCAGCAGAGCAAGCAGTTTTGTTCAGAGAGTGAGCTTCAAAATCATCCTTTTTGCCTGCCCTGTGAAAACTCCTCTGGGCCCTTTAAAAATATTTACATATATTTTACCAGCTGGCACAATATTAGGCTTTGTCAGCAGAGGGCTCTAGAGAGAGGTTGCAGGAGGAAAGAGGTTTTGCTTTCCGGTTCCCGGTGCCCTTGCTGGGCAGGCTCCTGCAGTTTGCTGCTTCTCCAGCACAAGGCTCCTGCAGCATGTGCAGCTTCCCCAAAGTCTGGCTCCTACAGGGCACAGTGGCCAGCAGCACCTAGTAGCCAGCAGTTTTCCCGGGCAGCCCCTCTTAGGCAGTTTTGTAGCAGAGAGCCTCTAGCGAGACACCTCCTGTGAACAGCTTTCCCCGGTAACTAAGAGGGTGATTTCTGACAAATTCCAGAGTGCAGATTTCCAGCGAGTTCCACAGCACCACAGTGACTTCTGTGCTATCCGGTGGGCCAAGGCTGGCCCTACCCCTCCAATATGATCTGGATCTCAGCCCTGGGGGTGGGGTGGGGGGGTCTGTACCTTGGACTCCTGTCTCAGTCCTCGGTGGAAGGCCTGCTCCTTGTATCTGCTATTCCTGTATTCTTTAGCATTTTCTTCACTTCTTTTTGGCCAATCCTTTGTTACTCCAATCTCCTGTTATAGTTAATAATTCTTTATATTAAACTCTTTTTCAAATTACTATGTGGTTCTTCATACAGTTGTCCAACAAATAGGCACTCCCTTTCCATCAATCTCTATGGGGGAGATGCATTTTCCTGCCCCACTGACGCTGGGCTTGGTTGGCCATATGACCTGCTTTGGCCAGTAGATATGGGCAGAAACCTTGGGTTTAAGAGGCATCGCATGTTTCCACCTGTACCAGGTGGCCAGCACCATCCCTCCAGCCTGGGTTCCTAAACGAGACTGTCCAATCCACAGACCTGTGAGCTTGAGGCTCAATTATTAACATTTTAAGCCACCGAGACTGGGGGTGGGTGGGTGGGGAAGCTGTTACACAGCATTATTGTGGCAATAATAAGCTATTTCAGGGGTAGCTGCTGTAAATACGAGGTAGGACATGTGGGAGAATTCATTCATTTGTGCCCTCAAAATTCTGCCTCGTGTATTTGATGATTTCTTTTCATATTTATAATGGCACAAAGTGAAAATAATGCACACTTCACATTTTATCTAAAATGTTTTGCAGTTCTGTATAGAGGTATTTACATTTCATTTAATCGTTTTCAACTCATCTACTTAAAATGTTGAGTAAAGAATGCTATCAGTGCTTTCACTTTGCAAGTCATGGTTTTACGTAGTGTACACCCCATAATCTGCACAGGAAAGGGAGAGTCGGAAAAACTGAATCCTCTCTTTCAGATCTTTCCACTATGTGTACTGGTCATAGAGATTTCTAGAAGAAAGGTCTTGATACTACTGCCAAATTGTAGCTTCAGAAACATGCCGAGTGAGCTGTTTTCCACGGGGACGGCTCATCCGGTTGGCGTCATCCTACACAGTGAGCTGCTAAAGATACCACGGTCTCAGGGCTGATGCCAAGCGGCTATGAGAATTCTACACAGATGATAGCTTGCTCCGAGTCCCAAATTGGAAACGTGAGCTTGCCCATGTAAGAGGTTCCAACTCACCTGACAAATGAACCCTCAAATGCTCCTCATGACCACTTGTTTAAAAAAGCTCAAGTGATTTTTTCATTGTCTCAACTGCTGTGGAAGGTTGCCTATTACCAAAAGAAAAAAAAGACAAAAGTCAAGTGGAATATTTCCTAAGGCAGGGTAGAAAGAACAACATATCAAAAAGGACAGGAAGTTCCACTGCTGAAAAAAAAAAAAAAAAAGATGGAGATTCCTGATCAGGGAGCCACATTTTTAGGAAAGTGAGCTGTCCTGTTTTATTTTTAAAATGAGATGCCCTCAATGACACACACTTTAACAGCAGGCATTCTGTGTACTAACCTCTCCCCTGGCTTCATTTCTTTTTTCTACCCTTATTTGCCCTTTGCCCCAATTTCCCTAACTTTTAAAAAAATCCTGTATTGCATGTTTTGATAAGATGTTGGAAAGTTAATACAATGTAAGGTGCTAATAAGTAAAAATGTCATATTTCAAAGTATTAATAACTTTATAAATTTCTTGTGACAGATTATTTTAGGTGAGTCGGCTTAAAATAGCTCAAATCAAATTCCCTAATTGAATATAAAATAAATATTCCAGATTTCTGAAATCAAGAGCTAAGTGGCTACCTCAGAATACATATGCATTTATATGTATTCAGATATATATTGATTTCAGGTCTCATATATATATAGGTATATACATATATATATACCTATATATATATATAGAGAGAGAAAGAGACTTTAACACAAACTTTCAGCTACAGTTCCAGGGGTTCACTGCCCAGCTAAAATAGCCTTATTAGTGAATTATGACACCACAAACTCAAAAAACAGCCCTACTGCTTTAGTCAGATTGCTTCTTTTCACCTGGTATCATTATACTGTATGTATTCATACCCATCTGTACTGGTCAAGGGAAAAAAGAATTAATCAAAAGTCAGAAAAAATGGAACCAGGTAGACGTATGGTTGTTGCAATGTAACAGTTAACACTTGCCCCAACTTCTAAAGAGCTGTCCCCAAATTAAGACATTTTCTCACGGCTACAGCATGAACGAAAAGAATGTTAGAGCCTCAAAACACATAGCCTAGCAAGGGGGTCACCTCTGTCTCTAAAGGGAGTCTGGGACTGTGAATGCTGCTGTCTCGGGTCCAACTCCTCGTTCTCATATGAACTAGCCGTGTAGCCCTGGGCAACCTACCCTCTCAAGCCCCAGCTCTCTCATTTCTAAAATGAGGGTAATGATACCTATCTGACAAGATAATGTGAAGATTCAACTATTTATATCTCTTACGCCACTGACTGGCACGTGACAAGGGCTCAATAAAAGTCGTCATTATTATGCCTAGATAATAACTGAAACAGTCATGAAATATACAATGATTCATAAAAGCACAGCAGAGCTAGATGTAGCTGAAATTGCTACCATGCACTGCCCAAACAAGATTCAACTTTTACCTGCAACCCAATTTTCCTTCTGCACCAAACTGAATACTGCAGTGCGACAGAGAAGAATGATTCTTTGCAAGGATTGTAAATATATCCTCAAAGTGAAAAATGAAATGAGAGCCTGTCTATAGACAACTGAGTAGGCTTGTGATGACGTTTCTACTGAAGCTGTCTTTAGAGGATCTGAAAGAATTTTGCAGAACACTGGACATGATGTTCAGCTACTTCGAAAGCTGACAAGCCCTAAGCAATATATTGACTTGTTATAAATAACAAGCCAGTGTCACAATCTTGTCTCTTGTTCACCAGATTATATGATTGACTAAGTTGCCATATGTTAAGTGGAAACAAATTTGTAAAGGCTTTTAACTACGCAACATTTCCATCTTTCTTCTGATTTTTTCCACCCCGAATATGTTTTTAAATTAATTTTTATTGGAGTAGAGTTGATTTACAATGTTGTGTTAGTTTCTGCTGTACAGCAAAGTGAATCAGTTACACATAGACATATATCCATGGTGTCCATGATATCCATATATCAATTTACATTCCCACCAACAGTGTAGGAGGGTTCCCTTTTCTCCACACCCTCTCCAGCATTTATTGTTTGTAGATTTTTTGATGATGGCCGTTCTGACCAGTACAAATACATTTTTAACTCTCTTAACATTACCACCTAAGTCAACCAGAGGTTGTTTAAGAAATAGACAAACGTGGGGCTTCCCTGGTGGCTCAGTGGTTGAGAGTCCGCCTGCCAATGCAGGGGACACGGGTTCGTGCCCCGGTCCGGGAAGATCCCACATGCCACGGAGCGGCTGGGCCCGTGAGCCATGGCTGCTGAGCCTGTGCGTCCGGAGCCTGTGCTCCACAACGGGAAAGGCCACAGCAGTGAGAGGCCCGCGTACCGCAAAAAAAAAAAAAAAAAAAAAAAAAAAAAGAAAAGAAAAAAAAAAAGAAATAGACAAATGTTAAGACTATCTTACAAAATGGGAAAGCAGTTCAATGCATGGATTCCAAACTCCGTGAATGTCAGCATGAGCCTGTCTCCCAGGATTGGTTTCTCTCCTCCCATGTGGTCTGTAGCCGACTCATTTGCCTTTATCCCCTGCCTGGGCTTGGATAGAATCCAGGTGCAAATCCTGCCATTTAGGAAGAGTTTTTGAAGCTTTATTTATTTAGGTCTTCTTTGATTTTTTTCATCAGCATTTTGTAATTTTCTGCATACAGATACTGTACATATTTTAAGTGTATAACCCAAGTATTTAATTTTCTTTGGAGTAAATAATAAATTGTAGAAAGGCTAAGAATTTTTAAAAATCAAATTATGAATAACAACAAAATGCACAGACCTTAAATGTGCAGTTCAATGAGTTTTAGCAGTTGTATACAGTTGCTAAATTTAGCAATTGTATACACCGTCACCACTAATACAACACAGAGGACATTTCTGTCACCACAAAGTTTCCAACATTCCTTGCACCTCTTTCCCATCAGTTACTGATCCCATATTCTCATACTTACCCCACAATGGCTTCTCATTTTGTCCCTAGGGCTAAAGTTTAATACATGGAATTTTATATCATCTTAGGTTAGACTGTCCCACACATGGTGACTGTCTGATATCTGCAACCACTTACATTGGAAGAATGAGATAGTGATGTCAATTAAGATATTTATGGCCTTGTTCAAAAAATATTTCTTAATGAAGTTTTAAAAACATTTTCTTGTAAGAGTATAATTAAAGTGGTAAAAATTTTTTCCATTTCGAACCTTGAGTTTGAAAGTTCATTATTCTGACAGAAAATTTTATTTTGGCTGTTTCAACTATATGTGTAAAGATAGGTGGATAGAAATAAAACTAGGAAGAAATGTGGATGATTCTTACGTGTCTCTGCATTTTCCACATTTTTTTGCTGCAAGCATACACTGCTCTTAGAATAACACAATAACATCCATGTCAAATGTATTCTTTTAACAAACATGTTGAATCCCTTTATATTTACTTTGGTTAAAGTGTCAGAGAGATGTTTTTATTTCAGAGGCCCCAAGGTCTTCAACTGCGGCACTTGTCGTGTTTCTTCTCACACAAACGTTAATTGGCTCCTTGGTGCTTTTATACGGACTGTGACACATTCTGGGAAAAGATAAAAGATACCATTATAGATAAGAGAAAGTATTAACCAGGTTTGTTTTACTTACAGGAATAGGCAAAGTTCTGTTTCTCCAAGTTTTAATTTACATTCTTTCCAGCTCATAGTACATAGGGATCCTATCATTTCTTTTGCCCTCTTTTCTGAAGAAAAATGAGTAGAGATTTTAAAAACTATGTGAGTTTAGTGAAATGGTCATGACACATGTGCTGGGCTGGATTTACCTGGCTGTGAATACTCAAAACCCTGAGGCCTCACAGCTGCTAATCAATCACGCTTCAAGCAAGCTAGGTGTTGCGTTTATATTTCATTTATATGCATTCCATATTTGTTGATACTATAAAATTCATGCTAAAATGCTTTGTTGATAACTCTGCCACGAGATAAATCAGCTTAACTGCTTTAATAGCTTTATTCTTATTAGAATGACTATAATTAATCTTTGACAATAAAACATTTCTTGATTAAACAATTTAAATAAAGAAATATAATTGGTTAAGCTTAGTTACAGTCTATTAACCTTTTTTGGGGGGTGCTATAATAAAAGTTTATAGCAGCTTTGATCACTAGAACTTTCCAGCAACGATCTCTGTGCTGCCTAATGTGCAAGATACCAGCCACACGTGACCATTGAGCCCTTGAGATGTGGCTGGTGTGACTCAAGAATTGATTCCATTTTATTTGATTTTAAACTAATTACAATTTAGATTTAAATAGCCCCATGCGGCCAGTGGCTACTGTTTGAATGGTGAAGGTTTTTCGTTTTTTGTTTTTGTCTGTGTTGGGTCTTCGTTGCTGCGCGCGGGCTTTCTCTAGTTGCAGCGAGCGGGGGCTACTTTTTGTCGTGGTGCGTGGGCTTCTCATTGCAGTGGCTTTTCTTGTTGCGGAGCACGGGCTCTAGGTGCACGGGCTTCAGTAGTTGTGGCATATGGCCTCAGTAGTTGTGGCGCACGGGCTTAGTTGCTCCGCGGTATGTGGGATCTTCCCAGTCCAGGGCTCGAACCCGTGTCCCCTGCGTTGGCAGGAGGATATTCTTAACCACTGCGCCACCAGGGAAGCCCCTGGATGGTGAAGTTTTAAAGAGTAAGGTTCAAACCCAGATAAAAGTCAGCTCCTGCTGCATACAGTTTTTTGTCCTGTATGAATTGGGAAATTCTGTCTCTATCACTGAAATTCATAACTTTGTGAGAAACAAGAGGTCTGCTGAGACCAAAGAACCAAAATGACGACTGTTTTCATCTTAATGTGATTTACAGACGCATCAGACCAACCAAGAACAGATTCCTTGGGCTCTAGAGCGCAGGCTCAGTAGCTGTGGTGCATGGGCTCAGTTGCTCCGCGGCATGTGGGATCTTCCCGGACCGGGGCTTAAACCCGTGTCCCCTGCATCGGCAGGCGGATTCGTACCCACTGCGCCACCAGGGAAGTCCTGCGCCATCTCTTCGTAATGGGACGTTTCCTGTCATCATTTTCTTCATGAAATTTGACCACTCCGTCCCACGCTTCCTGTCTCATTCTCCATTCCAGGCATGGAAACAGCTTTGTGGAAAGGCTGGCTTTGCATCATTATCAACAGGACAGTGTGATAAGCCGCAAGCAGCCTTGTGGCCCTTGGATATGAAACGCTACCCCGCCATGTCCTCCGGCCCTGCTGCTTTACGTCCAGGCTGGCAGACCCGACTTCACCCAGGACCCCACGACGCTGCCAGCCCTGCCCCTCCACCGTCTCTCACGAGTCACTGGCAGTGAGATGAAGAGTGACGTTCTCAGGTCCTCACTCGTCCTTCCACTCATGGACTCCCCATTTAGACCTAAGAACATCCGCAATCAGCTCACCTTCTTGACAACAGGTCTAGGTCAACTCTGAATGGCTGTCCTTCCCCAAAGGAGCACGTTTTTCCATGGAGATTTCTGAAGACAGTCCACGTATGACTTTGCATCCAGCCAGGGCCTCCCAGACCTTGTGGACCAAGACATCTGAACCAGTGCCACCCCCTCCATGGCTTTCCCTGGTCCGGAGAATGGCTGGCCAGGAGGGCCGCGTGCACACACTTCAGACGGGACTGAGAAAGCCCCGGGCATGGTCAGAAGCTCCACACTGCGGGGCTGCTGCCTCTCCGTGGCAGGACGGCAAAGGACAGCCACGGGAGGCTCAGCGTACCAAGACGTGCCCTCGTGGACGGAGCAGTCGCAGCCGACTGTATTAATCGACCACAACTGGCTCCAAACTCTCCACCTCTCGGGCTTCCCAGAGCTGACACACAGGTAAGGACAGCTAGGATCTTTGGACCCTTAGTCCTGAAGAGAACAGCACTGTAGCAACCTTAGGAAATTAACAGCCCAAGCATTACAATCTCTCACTTTCTTAATGGAAGATAACATCTGTGACTCCCCACCCATTTCTCTGCGAGTTGGGACTCATTTGGCCGCAGCTGGACCTTTCGCTGCAGCAACGATCTGACCATGGAAGGCTGGAACGCTCTAGGTTCCTGGATCCATCAGTCTGCTAGCACACGGCTCAGACAAGCATCCGTGAAAAGCAGCAGTGTGCTTGCCCCCTACCATGTCAGAAGCCCCTCTGACGGATGGATGAAAATTCAACATATAAATATCTGTTTAGTTACAGCCTCAAAGCAGAATTCGGATCAGCCTCATTTCTATTAGCTGTTTAAAATTTATCAAATACTTATATAGTATTTACTGTGTGCTGGCCCTGTACATTAAAAATACTTCAAAAAATACTTCAAAAGTAAGTACTCAGAAACATTAACTCATTTAATCCTCATATAACAACCCGAAGCATTTGATTGCTTTTTTGGATACATAGTAGATAAATCTCCTTTCCATCTCCCCAGTCCAGTTCCCATCGGATACTAGGACCAAACCAGGAACCCAAACTAAACAAACATCTGTGTTCCAATGCAATTCCAAGTCACTTTTGGAAATTTAATCAAAGTTATTAAAAGCAAAATACCCTAGTCCATAACTTCAATATAACCTATACATTTTCTAAAATGGCTGAAGCAGAAAATAAAAATAATCTTGTTTCAATCTAAATGTCCATCAACAGATGAATGGATAAAGAAGATGTGGCACATATATACAATGTAATACTACTCAGTCATAAAAAAGAATGAAACAATACCATTTGCAGCAACATGGATGGACCTAGAGGTTATCATATTAAGTCAGTCAGACAGAGAAAGACAAATACCACACGATATCACATATATGGAATCTAAAATATGACACAGATGAACTTACCTATGAAACAGAAACAGACTCACAGACATAGAGAACAGGCTTGTGGTTGCCAAAGGATAGGGGTGGATTAGGAATTTGGAATGAGCAGTTGCAAATTATTATAGAGAGAATGGATAAACAACAAGGTCCTCCTATATAGCACAGGGAACTATATTCAATATCCTGTGATAAGCCTAATGGAAAAGAATATGAAAAAGAATGCATATACATGTATAACCGAATCACTCTGCTGTACAGCAGAAATTAACACAACGTCGTAAACCAACTATACTTCAATGAAATAAATTTTAAAAAAATCTTTCTTCCTTGCCAGTAGTCCCTTCTCTCCTCAAGCCCCCTCCACGACAAGAGGGAGAAACCCCATATTTACTGAAGACTTGTATTAAGCTGGAGGCCGTGTTTCCCTCTCTCTGGCTGAGCATTCAATGGGTAATCCCCCTGCGCTCAGAGAGGTTAAGTAAAGGACGTACAGGCTTATGCTGTCAAGTGGAAGACCCAGGATTCAAGCCCCCTTTGTCCCCCTCTTTGAAGGTGGGGGCCTTGCCTGTTTGTCTTTGCATATGAAGCACTGACACAATGTACAACGTACATTTGGGGAACGAATGAAGGAATGAAGGAACACGTTTCAATCTACCTGACTCTAGGTGGTTTTCCCTAGGATTATTGTGCGGTCGTCTTTCTAAAATACAAATCCGACCTTACCACTGACTGGTAAAGAGAGGCAACCCTTTATCCTACAGGAACTGGAGAGCTCTGAAAGCTCTACCGCAATGTTTTTCAAACTGTGGCTTGTGACTGATGAAGTCTTTAAAAAGTGAAATGGAATCTACGGAAGAGTGTATTGCAACGGAGTGAGGAAAGCATTGTCTGGGAAACATCTGTGTGTGTGCTGGACATTTAAAACGTCATCCTCGCTGCCCTCTGACCTCTCTCTGCCTTTGCACATATTGTTTCTTCATCTGGAATGTCCTTCCCTTGCTCTGCCTGGGGACCACTAGCTATCCTTCAAGTCCCAGTTTAAATGCATCAGCCACTCGATTCTCAGCCATTTCATTCTCATCCCTTCCTCTGTTTCCTGGGTGGTAGTTACTTGTTTGCTGGTCTTTCCTCGTGCTGTGGGTAAAGGCAAGGACCACGTCATGTTTGGAGTTTCTTTCTTTTTTTTTTTTTTTTAATGAAAAAAACCTTTTTTTGGCTGCACTGTGCGTCATACGGAATCTTAATTCCCTGACCACAGATCGAACCCACACACCCTGCAGTGGAAGCTCGGAGTCTTAACCACTGGACTGCCAGGAAAGGCCCCTGTGTTTGTTTTTATCTTTCGAACGCCTATGACAGAGCTTGTCTCAGAAAGGACTGTTATGTTCACTCTTTTATGGACCTTTGCTTGCAGCTCATCCTTATTGAACGTCAATTTATTTCTTAATATGCCTTATAATTTCCCATTATTGTCATATATTCAGCTTTTTACAAAAATTTATTATTTATTTATTTGTTTCGGCTGTGCTGGGTCTTCGTTGGGGCATGTGGGCTCTTTGTTGCAGTGCATGGGCTTCTCTAGTTTAGGCATACGGGCTCTCTGGTTGTGGTGCAAGGGATCTAAAGCATGCGGGCTCAGTAGTTGTGGCGTGCGGGCTTAGTTGTGGTGTGGGGGATCTTAATTTCCTGACCAGGGATCAAACCCAGGCCCCCTGCATTGGCAGCGCAGAGTCTTAACTGCTGGACCACCAGGGAAATCCCATATTCAGTTTTTAACAGCAATATAATTCCTCTATAACTAAAGCTTAAAAATAATGAAAAGTTTGAAGACAACTCACATCCATTGTGATTCTTAGATGTGTCTCGAATGAGGTGAGTACCACGTAACACGTTGGTGATGTTATCTGCTCTTTTTTCCCCTACTCCCAACATTGCTGCGACCCCATTTAAATTAAGAACGCCATCGGGGCAGATTTCAGAAGATCCATACATTTCTTAGCATAAAGAGGCTGACTGACTCTGGAGGAATAAAGCAGAAGAAAAAGATTAGTAAAACTTACACTTCGGAATTCAAATAGAATTTCTCTCTTTATAAATAAGTTGATTATGGGAAGCGAAAGACACTTAAAGGAAACAAGCCTCATAGAACTCTGGTTAAACCTGAAAATAATTTTCCTCCATCAATTTCACATATGTTCCTTATTTTTCCATTACAACAGTTGCCTTTGGGGCAGCTAGAATAAATTCTAGAAGAAATGTGCGAAGGAGCTCGGTTACCAATCTGATGTAGGGTAGATGGTTTACTTTTCTTTCTGCCTACACAGCAGCCTATGCGTCAGGACTGAAATGCTGCAAAAACGTTGGGCCGTGCTCTCCAGCCCAACCGCGTAACCACTCCATTCATGAGGGGAGAGGTTCTGTGTTGGAACATGCTCAGCTTACAGACCTGTGGGCTGCGTTCCTGGGCCCACATTTCAGAGCAGTGTCAACAGTTGAAGTGGCCACCTTTGTAGATACCATTGCCAGGTTTTAAAAAGACTAAGGGGGCTTCCCTGGTGGCGCGGTGGTTGGGGGTCCGCCTGCCGATGCAGGGGATACGGGTTCGTGCCCCGGTCCGGGAGGATCCCACGTGCCGCGGAGCGGCTGGGCCCGTGAGCCATGGCCGCTGAGCCTGCGCGTCCGGAGCCTGTGCCCCGCAACGGGGGAGGCCACGGCAGTGGGAGGCCCGCATACCACAAAAAAAAATAAATAAATAAAAATAAAAAAAAAAATAAAATAAATAAAAAGACTAAGGTTTTACCTCCTCTCACCAGAGTTTCAGGCTATAGAGAACTAGGTACCTGCTTTCCCCACAGCTCGTGCACTGGCAAAGGGCCAAAGGGAATGTGAGGTAACCTTGGGAATAAGAGCCTTGAACTACTGCAGCGAATCCTCGTCCTCATCACAGTAAGGGAGAGTGGAGGTGAAGGAGGAAGGGAGATGACAGCTCCGTTTGCATTTATGCAGTTCAAACTGTGTTACAGCACGTACCATCAGAAGGCAAATCTGCAAGAAACAACCCATGTCACAGCCATCCACTTGGACTGAGGGTCATCTTGGACCCAGGAATCAATTTAGAATCACAGACGACAGAACTACAGTTACCCCTTGAACAATGCGGGACTTAGGGGAGCCCACCTGGTGCAGCTGAAAATCCACACGTTTTACAGTCCGTCCTCCTATTCGCGGTTCCTCTGTACCCGCGGCTTCCGCATCTGCGGCTTCCACCAACCTGGGATTGTGTGATCCTATAGTATTTTTTGAAAAAAAAGTCCACATGTAACTGGACTTGTGCAGTTCGAGCCCGTGTTATTCAAGGGTCAACTGTACGATGGAATTTTACAATTAGCCTGCAGGTGGGAAAACGGTGATTTGTCTAAAGTCATACTTAGCAAAGAGCAGAGTTGGGCTGCCTACACCATGCGGCCGTTACGGGTAGGAAGGACGTCCTGGGTGTTTCCTTTCTCTCAGATCCATCCCACCCTTCCATGCTCTGTTCTGTCACGCTGGGACTGGGCCCTGCAAACCCCGTGGCCTATCCTCCCCTGCTGGCCAGCTGGGTGCTGATAAGCAGGCAGTGGTGGGAGAATGGAATGCAGGAAGAGGACACAAGTGACTTTCTTCCTTTTTCTAGCTCCTGTCAGTGACCCGGCAGCAACAGAGGCCTGCGTGGCTCCACCTTCCAGATCCCTTTGGTAGCCCCAGCTCCTGCCATGGTGTCCCCTCAGGAGTGCACCAGAGGCAGCTTAGTGGTGTGCACGCCTGTGTCCCACCCCGATCAGAGGTTTGAGTACTAACCATTAGGTGGGTGTCTCCTTCCCCACCAGAGCACTGGTGTGGCATCTCCTCCACAGATGCGAGGACCTCTGGGCTCCCGGGTTATGGGAACGCTACTTTATCCTAGGGGTGGTAGCTGCTTCCTCAATTATTAATATCCGCTACCTCAAGGTCCTCTTTTGCTACTTCAGCCTTCTTGTATTAACTCACCTCTGACGTGATACCCACCATGGTTCTCTTGCTGGACCCTGCCTGATACAGCACTTGGTATTAAGAGTGTCTGTCACACCGTCTTTGGAACACGTCTGTCTTACTGAAACATCTAAGGCATTTACTACGTCCTGCTCAACAGATCCAATGTCATGGGCCAATGTGATGTTCTGAGGGGAGTGAAGACACTCAAGATCTCTGCAGACTAGATCACGGCAAGGACATGACCTAGACATAGACATAGCTAGAATATAATGCTGATCTCTTAACCGTTGTGACTTCCTTCTTCCCCAGTTATTCCATTTAGATTTTAATATGTGAGAACTAGTGCGAATTCACTTTACCAACAAGAATGGGATCTGTAAATTTAGAGTCAGTGCTAATCTCTACCAGCATCTGCTTAACTGGAAACAAGTGAAGAAATCTGGAAACTCTGAACTCTCCACTAGATGGCAATCGTTACACAAATTTGTGCTAGGCTCCCGTACGCTAGCGGCCGGCAAACGTATTAACAGTCAAACTTTATTGATCATAAGCAACTGACAAGTTGGGGGTGTGCCCAAAGTATGACACTGGTTTGGTGTGAGGCTGATTTTGAGCCTTTCGTCCACTGACTTGTGGCAGAGATTGCTAGCTGTCCCCAAACATACGAGTTAGCCTAGGCTGGGTGACGTTGCAGCAACAAATGAGCTCCAAACAAATCCCAATGATCTGACACGTTTCTCACTGCATGCAGATGGGCAGGGCAATTCCACACAGTCTCTTGGGGATCCGGGCTGATGGAGACTCCAGGATCTTATAGCTGCATCACCTAGAACCTGTGGCCTTCTTGGTTACTGGGGCGGGAAGAGCTACTGCAGAATTGCATGCAGTCTTTTCACACGTCACTTCCTTTCACAGCCAACTGGCTAGAACGAGTCATGTGGTCTCACTAGAGGTCATCCTCCTGCTCAGAGGGGAGGAGAAGAGGATCTAGTAATGTCTAACCACACCCTGTATCTACTCTTCTTCAACGGCAATAGAGCTCCAGGTGTTAGCTGGGCATGTGGCTGTCCCCCTACCCAAGATTACATTTCTAAAGCTAAGCGGCTAAATTGTGGCCAGTGGATGTAAAGTGAAGTGAACTGCAGGAAGTGTCCTCAAGAAGTGTACCTTTCTTCTCTTTCTTCATCCTGCCTGCTGGCTAGTTTGTAGACACAACGGCTGGGGCTCCAGCAGCTCTCCTGGACTTTGCAGGGAACTCGGAAATGGAAGCCAAGCCTGAAGGAAGAACTACCTGGAAGGAAACTAGGTCCCTGACCCCTGGGAGAGCCATACCAACTCTGGACTAGCTGCAGACTTCCTGTATGTGACAGATGAACTCGTATCTCTCTTAAGCTGCTGTTATTGGGGGTTTTCTGCTACTCGCAGCTGAATCTAACCCTTGCTAATATGGGGGCCTCAGTGCAAAGTCTGTTACGGTTTCTCTTCCCAGAAAGTAACGTCCCTCTTCCCTTCCACACTCAGGATTAACTGGTGGACACAGAGGTCTGAGAGACGGACATCAGATATTAATAAAGTATCTCTACCATTATTAATAAAGCTGACTGGAGACACGGCTTTAGGTTAGTAGACAAAGGCTGTGGCAACTTCCTAAAATCAGACAATGAAGTAGACTCCTCCTTTCACAGATGATTTTTCTGTAGCCTGCAACGCTGTTTGCCAGCATTTTACCCACAGCAGAACGTCTTTCAAAGTTGGCATCAAGCCTCTCAAACCCTGCTGCTGCTTCACCAGCTACACCTGCCATATATGCTCAACCCTCTGTTGTCATTTCAACGGTCTTCACAGCATCCTCACCGGGGTTAGATTCCAAATCAAGAAACCACTTTCTTGGTTCATCAGTAAGAAGCAACTCCTCATCTGTTCAAGTTTTATATTTATAACAAACATAATAATAATGAAAACATTTGAAATATTACAAGAATTACCAAAATGTGACCCGGAGACATGAAATGAGCAAACGCTATTGGGAAAATAGCACCTACAGACTTGCTGGACACAGGGTGGCCATAAACCTTCAATTTTTAAAAACCACTGCATCCGCGAAGCACAATAGCATGAGGTGCGCGCCTGTACGCACAGAGAGACGGGTAGTGATGTTCGGGGCAGAGTGGGAGGGAAGAACCCTGGACACTAGTTCTGGGCGTGCGTACCTTAGCAGCTGTAAAAAGAAGAAGCCAACACCAGAAGTTGGAGTGACAGGAGAGAGATTCATTTATGTAACACGTCTACAGTTCACAAAGGACTTTCGTTCACATGATCTCATTTTACTCTCAGAGCAATTTGCAAAGTAGAACATTTGTCACATTTCACAAGTAAGGAACTGCTGCTTAGAAACGATGCTATCACCTGTGGCCATGCTTTCTTTGTTGGTTTTGGGGGCACCGCCTTCTTGTTTATTTTCCCTTCCTCTCATTATTCCTTCTCAGGAAAAGCCTTTCCTTCTGTATTTCCCCTTAAAATAAATGTTAACGGGCCTCTCCCTCTTCTGCTGTACCCTCTCATTAGGTGACCTCATCCACTCTCACGTTTAGCCATCACATATGACCGACAGCTGCCAAATCTACAAGGCAGAGCCTGGACCTCTCCACGGAGCACCCGATCTCTACACACCCCTTCTGCCTGAACTCTCAGGCTCACCGCACGTGCCCAAGAGGAGGGCCACGGCAAGCAGGCCCGGGCCGGCAGAGGAGGCCGGCCCGGCCTGCGAAGAGGGGAGATGCTGGTGCCCAGCAGAGGGGCAGGACTGGCAAAAGCCGCTGGAGCGCAGAGGCGTGCCAGCCCTCAGTACTCAGCATCATGGTTCCGTGTTTTGATTCTTGATTCCTATGCTAGCTCTTTATACATAATTTCACGTTGCTTCAATTCTTTCTTTGAAAGCAAGAGAAGTTTAAAATATGAATATGAATGACACAAGAACCTTGTACGTTATATAAGCCAGGTATTATTAGTCTTATTTTCCCATCCACTCACTCACTCACTCACTCACTCACTCACTCACTCACTGATTTGTTCAAACATTTGCTGAGCACTTTTTATGTGCTAGGCGTGGTGCAAGTCGCTGGGTTGAACAATGATTAAGACAAAGTCCCTCAAGGAGCTCACAGTCTAATGGTTAACTACTGAGTAAACGGAGGCACAGAGTGGTAAATGACTTACCCAATGAGGTAGAAATAGCTATAGGTACTTGGAAACGTGGGACTAGAGCTGAAGAGAGGGCAGGGTACCACGAACTCATCGTAAGTAAACCCCTTTGATTGAAGAGCAAGGCCGCATACACATATTACAAAACCTGCTTGCAAAAAAGGTTAAAATAGTTTCCAACTCTCATTATGATTGAATTCATGTCTTGCAAGGAATTAAGCCATGACCTGATGGCATTTGCACACTTGCCCCTAAAGCTTAGGGCATGCCACCAGTCTGTTCAGACACAATGACTCTGTAGGGAGCTTGAAGTCCAATTTTAGTGCTGGGAACCACACTGAAATACCTTCATTAAATCCATGAACTTTAAATGTATAGCATATTTATGATACTTCTACATGTAGAAGTTTGGAAAAAACTCTCCTCTAACCCTCATTCAGAGGATTCTAATAAGTTATACATACCACAGAAACTAGGGAATATGTCCGTTACTTTCCATATATACATTATTTTGGCTGTACAAAGGTGAAAAGTTTCACTTAGACATATTTCGTAAGTGATCTAAACATTATACAAGTATATACAAAGACATCATGTCCAGATGCGTGCGTACACCCATCCATTGCAGACATGAACCCATGTAAGGCAATTTCTTTTGTGATAATGACACATGATCCATGCAGCAAAGGGCAGAGTCCACTAAGAACTGTCCATCCAGCCTGCCTGTCTGTTTCAGTGATACTCTGGGTGATTCAGTAATTTCAGTAGGCAAGATGGCTATTTCACTGACAAAAAGCAGTGAATAATTATAAAAAGAGTTGTTTTCCAATGAAGAAACCATGATTACCCAGTAACCTAAGGAGTGAACTACTCGAAGGCACTCCTGGCCTTACGGCTGCTACTGAGAATGAGAAAATGCCTGGGGTGATTTATTGCTCTGAGAATCACATCTAATGCATAATTCATCCACACAGGATGTCCCCAAAAGACTCAACGCACGAATCCTCAAATGCCATCAATTGCTCACTTCAAGCAGTTCTTCACTTTGCTGTGGAGGATTTTCTTCTGAAAAATAACAAGCACAAGAGAAGCCCTCCTAAATGAAGGTATGAAAGGCAGACAGGTAATAGAACATACAATTCAAGTGCTTAAAGAAAAATAGGAAGACCTCGGTCAAGAAACATATTCTTACGTTAATGGCATAAGGCTAATGTTTTGAGCCTCACAAGAAAAAATCAGAACTCAAGCACGTGCCTGAGAGGCCGGGTGAGAGGATGCAAACAGCCTGCTCTACGGAGACCACACTCTGGGACCAACTACAATTCTAAGTTTTCACGGGTATCAAAACTACACAGAGGGCTTCCCTGGTGGCGCAGTGGTTGAGAGTCCGCCTGCCGATGCAGGGGACACGGGTTCGTGCCCCGGTCCGGGAAGATCCCACGTGCCGCGGAGCGGCTGGGCCCGTGAGCCATGGCCGCTGAGCCTGCGCGTCCGGAGCCTGTGCTCCGCAACGGGAGAGGCCGCAGCAGTGAGAGGCCCGCGTACCGCAAAAAAAAAAAAAAACAACTACACAGAAACAGCCTAAACTACAGTTAAGAATTACCTTGTAATTTTTTAACTCATGTTTTTGTAGCTAGGAAGAGTAAAAATAGCTATAAGGGCATAATATTCATTTATAAAACTATACATATTTTAAAAATCATTAAAATCTTAAATTTCCCTAATCACAAAATTGGTGCATTTACCTTTCTCAGGGGGAGGGTGTTCTGGATGTCCGCTTTCAGGTGAAGAGGTCCCTACACCGTCCGACACTTTACTACTTGAGTGACCGCGCTCCACTTCACATAAATAAACATCAATAGGCCCTTTAGTGCTCCTGATATGGACTGTGATAGAATCCTAGCAAAAGACGCAGAAAACATCAAGATGAATGAGAGAATTCATCATTAACTATATTTTTTCACTTACTAGAACTGTAAAAGTTTCAAGGGACACTTTTGAAAATTCTCACTCAGGTAGTTTCCTTTCTATCACGTATTTGATAAAAATCACGTATTTATTAGTTAGCTTGAGTCACAGGAAACCACTGGCCAATCCACACAGTTAACGCAGCTACTTGATTGTGCAGCAATGGTTTCAGAGCCAGGAGGGGACCACCTCAGTACTCAGGAGCCCATCCTTCTCTACTCAAGACTTGACCCCTTTAAGGAGTCTGTACTTGAGACTCAAAAATCAGTATTTTGATGGCAAAGACATCTAAAACACCCTGCAGACTCAAATGATAAGGCTGTGTTAAGATCTCAGACCACTGAAGAGGTACTGAGCTAAACGAAAGGACCATTCTTCCATCCACTTGAAAAAGAGGATGAGATCCAGACAAAATATACCTCTTGCAATTTAAAACATTGAAACCCAAAAGATATCAGGTAATTGGGTACTTCTACTGAGAATTATGCTAAACTCGTAAGGAACAGTTCCGGTTATAGATGATTCTTTGTTGTTCTGATGCGAGTGGGTTCAACTGTAAAGTCAAGGCTATCTTCTCCCCTCTCCTGTGGTCAGGCCTGGGCTTGGTACCAGATGCCCCTGCTCTACACCACCCTGTGATCTCACAGCAGAGGGGCTCCCAACCTCACGTGCCACCTTCCACAGCTTCCCGGCAGCAGGCAGGTACGCTGAAGAACATCTGCTCAGCTCCTAGACGGGCAGGCCAGGTCTTGTTTGAACGGTACACGCTGTGCAATTCGATAGACACTTCTGAGCAATAAAGGAAACCACTAAGCTGCCCAGAAGCGGCAGCTGAGGGCCTCGCAGTCCACTCAGTCAGGGGCTGCCCACGTCTCTGTGCAGGGCGAGGTCACACTGCTGACTTTGTGGGCCACGCCATCCTGCTCACAACCACACAACTGCCATTCTAGAGCGAGAGCAGCCAGAGACACAATCTAAACGAATGGGCACGTGGTTGTGTCCCAAAACAATTATTTACAAAAACCCAGCAGGCTGGATTTGACCTAAAGGCCAGTCCATCTCCACCGGGACTAGATCCCCAGATCTCCCTGGAATCGGACTCTGTGTCTATCGGTCCCACTGTCTTTCCTTATTGCTGAGAATGGCTGCCAAGAGGGCCCACGTTCCTCTGCTTTTAAATGGGATCTAAGAGACATCTTGGGCATGATCGAAGGCTCAGCAAAATTTGGCAATTACAGCCTGAAGCAGCGCACAGCACAGAGAAAACACCAAAAACCCGTCAGCCACTGCAGAATGGACTATCCTATGCCCCAAAGGAAGGATGTACTGAAAGATTGGGGATGATGTGTGAGTGAGAATATGTGAAATGGTTCATATTAAATATAAATGTTACTTAGGAGACTCGGAATACATCTAAATCGAAATAAAACAACTAGGAAGCATCCCCAAGAAGTCACAATTTGAGTGTGGCTGGAATAAACGAAAGCTGTTCCTTAATCCATCTGTAACACACTGTCAAGTAGCAACCGGGGTCTCACATGGACAGTGGTCTTCTGGGGATAAAAGGAAAGGCGGGTGGTGAGAATTTCTTCACGGGGAGGGAGTTCAGTCCCTATCGCAATGAAGTGATGACGTCGGCACTGACAGTTCTATCAGGCTGTCGGCACTCGATCGCACTCCTTCGTCCCGATTCCACCCTTACCACACGAGTATCTTTCAATACAAATTTTCCTACAAACAGCTGACGGCTGATAGTCTTTTCATTCACAAAGCAATTTTACTTTTCATTTTAAATGTGTAACTTAGTGCTCTCTTTTATTCGTAGTCTTTTGTGAATTTGGTTAGTGAGTTAACTCCCTAGAGCCCTCGCCGACGCTGGATCTTGACCCTGAGGCAGTCCTCGGCGATGCCTCTACGAGGCACGAGAGTACAACGGTTAAGAACAAACTCTGAAGCCAAGCTATCTGGGTCTGCACTGTGGCTCTGTCACTTGCTGTGCGATGGTGAGGAAGCTGACTCATCCTTCTGTGCTTCAGATTCCTCACCTTTAAAAGGATACCAACCGTGACTGCGAGACGCAAAAACAACTCAGAACGTGTGAAGTGCCTCCCGCTGTGTCAGGTACGCGGCTGCCACGGCACACCGGTGAGGCTGCCCCGGGACTGCAATAAAGCGCAGCCGAAGCCGCTGGCCCGCCTCCCTTTAAGCCTTCTTAGAAATGCAGGGCTACCTACTTCTCTGGGCGCCGGAACATCCAATCTGGTTTCTGCCGGAGCCTTAACTGCAATTACAATCTGTTCATGGAAGGCTTGAATGCTATGAATATCCTGATACGTCACATATGCTAGTGTGAAAATCAGTCAAGGGTCTCTAAGGAGAGTGGGGAGATAATTTATCTCGTATAATACATGAATCCAAGTGTAATCTTAGAATATCATTAGTTTTTATGGGATACAAACTCACAATTAAGGAAAGCAGTCAGGAAAAAATTATTTCATCTATAATTCTTATTATTTCATAAACAAGTCTTAAGATTTTATAAAGTGTTTTACAATATTTATAACTTGAAGAATCCCTTTAAACTACACTATTGTGATGACGACACTTTCTGGAGAAAAATAATGAAGTCTGGACCTCTAAAACAAACACAACCCAGGGAAGTATCAAACCTCCCCCCGCCCTTCCCTATGCATTGCGAGATCTTACTATGGGAACCTTTGGGAAAAAATATTCAGAGTTTTGATGATAATCTCCTAAAATGTAAGGTGGAAAGAATCAGTAAGAAGTAGACACAACTCAGAGAACCAGTTTTTCAGGACTATCATGTACTCATGGGATTTCCCTCATTCAAAATTATTTTCGATCTCGCTACCTGAATTTTTCTCATCTTCTTTTATTGTGTTGCCTGAGATTTTTACCAGTTACATGATTTACTGTGTTTCCCCAGCATTCTTTTTTTTTTTTTCTTACTCCACACATCTTTTGATTGAAAGTAGTAATAGCATTTACCTTCCTTCTAATAACTGTATTGTGGAAACGGGAGTTTTGACTGGGGTAGAGTCTAAGTAAACTTGAAGCATGGAACAGCTCAGAATCAGCGACACCTCAGAAAGGTGGTTCACCCGTTCCACGTGAGGAACAGGGCAACAAAACAGTCTAGGAACCCCGGGAGGAGATCAGTACCAAAGACAAATCTCCCCCTCTGGTCCCAGAGACACTGAACTTAGGAGCAGGACGACATTCAGCCGCGTGTCATGCTTTGTGGACTAGAACGGCAGTTTAAGTACCATTTCTATGGCAATTCACTCACTTCTAAAGGTCTTACTTTGTATCTTAAATATATTAATTAATCCCCAAGCTGACCCTACCATCTAAAGTAATCTGCTTTGGAAGGAGAATTTTTTTAAAGGCACAGAGTTAAAGGATATCTTTCATTTTCTTTGTCGTCTGTTAACTTGAACAACTGCTGTGCACAATCCTTAATTAACTCATCCAGAGCATCTTCCATTGCCGATAAATCAGAAAGTTCCTCCTGAAGCTTCTTCTGTTGGGGCACTGCCCCAAAATTGCTAAGATCAGATCCTCTTTAAAAGAAAAAGATCACCATCAATAACATCTAGGAGATTACAAAAAAAATACAAGTTAGGTTCCTGGAACTTCTCCAAACGTTTACACCAGGTGTTTCCCACAATGACAGAAACCAGGTACTGAACTCCAGTCCTTCCCTCCCATTATTCTAGACAACCATTATTTCTCCTGGTTTTGGTCCCCATTTCTATTCCCTCACACAGAGACTTTAAAAACAAAACCAACATCATAACCCCATGGAAATCAGTAGTAGAGGGAAAGCTCAACGACGTTTAACAAGCAGTGAACTGAGTCAGTAACGCCCAGTTTCAGCCCAGCTCTCCTTCTCACATGACTTTTGACAAGTTATGATCTTTTAATCCTTTAGTTCTTACATATGAAAAACAAGATGTATTGGCCAAATGATAGCTCCCCTGCTAAAATTCTATGTCTTTATTTTCCCCCACTGTGCATATTCTATCCAGTTCTATCTGAATATAATGATCATTTTTTAAAGATACATTTTCTTCATTACTGTTTACCCCAATATGACATGACCTGAGCAACAACCAATATTCATTCTTTTCTTCAATTCTTATAGAAAATAAAAGGTGAGAAGGCTGTGTTACCACTTTACCTTTCTTTCACTTGCTGGTTCTCAAATCTGATTCTAATTAGTGATTCGGAACACAATCTGGTATTAACCCCTAAAATGTTAATGTCATTTAGCAAACATGTTCAAATTAGAATCCAAGTTGCATTTCTGTAATATTGAAAAAATAACGTCCTTTATGAATCCCTTTCCTCTAATAGCTAAGTTAATTACTTAGAATCATTTAATGATCTTTGTTGGTAGATTTTTCATTTGCCTGAAAGGTCTTTATGTACTTATATGCTGGAACTGTTTCTTACTGATCCAAAATACTTGCCTATTGTGAGTATAACAGCCTTCTTGTGTGCGTTCCCTGCACATGTGCGTGTGCGCGCACACACACACACACACACACACACACACACACTCACCTACATTTATACCATAAAGTCTTCTTTCCATGAGATCCCTCCTAATCATATGTTAAGTCTTTAGCTATTGACTTTTAGATATTAAGTCTCCTGATTTTTTTTTTTTTTTTTTAACATTCAGGGCATTGTGTTTCGAAGTATGATATGTACTATAATCACTTGGGGTAGTTGTTAAGAAGGTAGGTATCTGTCTTCTCCCAGGACTGAATTACAACCCCTGGGGAGGGAGGCATCTAAGTGTTTATTACACTACAGTGCAAGAACCACTGTTTCATGGCCTTAACTGATTTCCCCCTGATGTCAATAATCAACTAGAACTGAAGAAATATTTTTTTAAAAAATTCCTATACAAATCAGATGTCCCCTTATCTTGAAAAGTGAAATTCTTAACACTAATCATGACTCCATTTAACTTTTCCATATGGGAATGATATTCTGTATCTATGGCTTTTAATTGGTACCAAGTAGGAAGAAAACATTGCTGGTAACTAGTCTGTTTTAAGCACAGTATTGTCACTTAATAAGAAGGGGGGGAAAAATAAGAAGAAACGTTTGAAAACCACTCACATCCATCGAATATGGTTCTTAGACTTTTTTTCAACCAGATCAATTCCATCCAAAACATTGGTGATGTCATACACTCTTCGTTTTCGTACTCCTAGTTTTGTTGCAACCTTGTTTAAGTCAAGAATACCCCCAGGAGCAGATCTGACAAGATCCATAAATTTTCGAGTTAAATAAACCAGTGATACATCAAAACGAGGTCTCTTCACTTTTAGAGCTTCTGGGAGACAAAACAAACACAATTCATAAAATTTAAAACAGCATTTCTTTCTCAACTCGTTTAAAAAAACCATTTATTTATTCTTTTTTGCTTTGTTTTGTTTTAAAATTTTATTTATTTATTTATTTATTTTGGGCTGTGTTGGGTCTCCATTTCTGTGCGAGGGCTTTCTCTAGTTGCAGTGAGCGGGGGCCACTCTTCATCGCGGTGCGCGGGCCACTCACTGTTGCAGCCTCTCTTGCTGCAGAGCACAAGCGCCAGACGCGCAGGCTCAGCGGCCATGGCTCATGGGCCCAGTTGCTCTGCGGCATGTGGGATCTTCCCATTTCAGGGCTCGAACCCGTGTCCCCTGCATTGGCAGGCGGATTCTCAACCACTGCGCCACCAGGGAAGCCCCCATTTATTTATTCTTGATCAGTAAGCACAGATACCTACAGATATTCTACACACTGACCAAATCATAGCTTATTTTTACAAAATCGATTTCTCAACCTGGATAAAAATTTATTAGCCTGTTGCAGGTAAACAAAGGCTTTAGACTTAAAGGAGTGTTGGAAATATGCAACCAGTTTCCACTGAGTATGTGACTTTAAAAGGCATCATGGCACCATATCAGACACGAAGTGGTGAGTCTGCACTTGCATCCACACCACTATCTGGAATAGGATTAGAAATGATTTTTTTAAATTAAATTTCTCATTTGGTCTTCTAGTTAAGAAATTCTTTATAAAGCAAAGTTAGAGACTTGGCTTTAAAATAAAAAGATGTTTAAAATGTTCCTGTACATGTCACAGTGTTACCGTGTCTGATGAAGTTCAGAAAGAGCTCAAATTAGTCTGATTAGGATGACTGTGATATTATACCTTGAGGAAAAGGGCGTAACTATTTTTTAAAATATTCACTACCCTGTATTAACTTAACATAAGTAAATGAAGGGGGAAAACTGAACACTATCATGCTCTTCATCTTTTCCAATTCGATGCTAGGAAAAAACGTTCTTATGGTTTAGTGTGCAGAGCAAATACTTTTATGAATAATTTAGTTGTCCTTCTGGTGTGGAGTATATGATTACTCTTTTTTTCTACTTCATGGCACACCACAGTATGCTTCAAAAGAAACAGTCGTCCTATCTTCAATGAAAAACGCCCTTATCCAGAACCTCTACAATGTCATATTCAGTTTAAAGACCACTGGTGGTTACTGCAAGAAACAAAAGTACATATTTTATAATGTAAATGTCTTCCATGTGGAGACTACTCCTATACTTCAGATTAAACAGGATTAAAGAGGAATTAAACTTTTTTAAAAAATGGAAGCAGAAGATAGTCACAATTCTACAACATACCTTGGCAGATTACAAATGAGAAACTCTGACTTCACAAACATTTACATTTGACCCTTGAACAACGCAGGAGCTAACCTGCATATACTTTATTGTGGCCCTCCATATCTGCGGATTCAATCAACCAGACCATTTCGTACTGCAGTCTTTACTACTGAAAAATACCCTCATCTAAGTGGACCTGCAGAGTTCAAACCCTGTTATTCAAGGGTCAACTGTAATGATACTAAATTACTAACAAGACATGGTCTTATAAGTTCAGGGTAAGTATATTCCTATCGTGCCAGTCATTTTATAAAGAACAGATATTAATTGAACTCCTGTAACCTGACAGTTGCTGAAGGGATATAAACATGATTAAAATGGTCTCCAAACAAAGGCGTTCCATGTCCCACAGTCTAGCAGGAACTCTACCCCAAACCCCGAGATGAGTGTGTCAGAGGGATTCAAAGTTACATAAGACGAAATAAAACCGTAACTGGAGTGGGGAACAGGGGAGGGCTCCTAACGGGCATGTGCTGGGAACAGAGCACAGAAAGATGGACAGGAAGGTGGAGGGCGACGGAGGTGAGTGAGGCAGAGGAAACAGCAGAGCCCCGTGGGAGAACACGGCGTCTGTAGGGAATCCACAGCTGTACAGCGTTTGCGATGGGGGGAGGGTGCAGAGTACTGGGAGATGGGGCTGCAAAGTGGAGCGGGAAATGGCCATCAAGGGCCTTGTGCATCTGTCTGTCCGTTCTCTGCCTTGTTTCTTAATAGAATTTAGTAGAAATAAATAAATGAGGAGTCAGGGTTTTCTCCATAGGTAACAGAGCATCACTGCAGAAGTTTAGGTTGAGTGACACCATCACGGGCAGTAGAACGTAAGAGGCGAGGGGGTGGAAGAGCCTGGAGCCGATGGCCGCCTTAGATGGCGAGGCCACTGCTTCCTGCCCGAGAAGCAGCAGCCTGACCCGTGGGCAAGCCTGTGGGCTCAGGTCTGAGCACGGGGTTGAATCCTGACTGAGGAAGTGACTTATTCTCTGGGCACCAGTTTACTCATCTATCAAATGGGGATAACGACCCAAACCTGAATTTTGAAAGGTTGTTGTGATAATCCATGCAAAGAGCTTAATACAGGCCAGGCACTGTACAAGCTCGATAAACGTGAGACACGAGTGTAAGCTGCTGGTATGCGACAAAGGAAACGCTTCTGGAGTAAAACTGGCCAAACCTGGGGGCCAGATACGGGTGGGACTGTGGCAGGGCCGGGGAGAAATGAAGGTTGAGGTTACGGTTCCTCGTGGGCACCTAGGCACCACCTACCAACCGAGATTAGCACCAAATTAAGAAGAAACGGGGGTGGGGCCCTGTGTCGTAACAATTTTCAGAAAGACAGGGAGCTACCTGACCGACTCTGCACACTGATCCACGGCAGAAGCAGACGGGAAGGGTACAGGGAATCAAGGGGAACCAGGAGGGCCAGAGAGCGTCCCCACGCTTGCTGCCAAACTGCCTTCAGTTCTGCTCGCGGCGACAACTGCTCTCACAGAACTCTGGGAAAACACCCCGACAGAGACCGTTCTGTTTTAAAAATGGCATTTCCAAAGCAACGGAGAATAAACTGGCATTTGTGCACATTAACAGCCCACAACCTCAGGAGTTTTGCTGAAATTCCAAGCTTTACATTTCAGTGTACAAATAGTGCATTTTAAGTTACTCATCAACTAGTGTACATTTAAAATAAATCACTTAAATCATATGAAGTTCAAACTATAAAACCTAAAACCGTTTCAGGAATCGAATCAACTTACTTCTCATGGACACATATTGTACATTATCTTCTAAATTAATCCTTATTTTTGATGGCTGGAAAAAAGAAGATACAGAAATTTAAACTTAGTAATTTAAATACAAGCAAGTGAATAGCAAAAAAGAAAAGCAGAATTGTTAATAACTATTGCCCATCTCTTCTTGATAGCGGCACCGTGGTTAAGCTTCTTTACAGGAACTAACGTGCATGCATAAGGGGCCTTGTTTACAGACTAAAGGGGCCAAAAAGGGTAAAAAAAAAATGCAGAAACAAGGCAAATGAACAACATTTTTCTGGATAATATAAAAGTTTGTCTTTTTTTTTCACCCTGGGGTAATAATTTTGGTGTGAGAAAACCAGTCTTCCTTCTAAACTATATCTACTCTAACTGTAATCACATCTGACAATGTTCATCGACTTGACTTTCTGAAACCGCATAGGCCTCCATAACTATGGAAGTAGTAGTTAAAGAGAGGGTGGGGCGGGGCGGGGCGTGTGTGCGTGTGTGTGTGTGTGTGTGTGTGTGTGTGTGTGTGTGTGTGTGTGTGTGTGTGTGAGAGAGAGAGACAGACAGAGAGAGAGAGAGAGAGAGAGAGAAAGGAATGGTGCGGGGGGGGGGGGAAATATGAGACTTTATTACTAAATAGACATTCACCTATCAACTGTATCAGATACTGAGGATAAAAAGCAATACAGAGAGGATCAGGAGACTGTCCCTGACTCTGGAAAGCGCAGTAGAGATCTAAGAGACGTCCACACTGACAAATGCTCACTCCTTGCTAATTAAGTGAGAGTGGCTCCAAGAAAAGTGCCCACCAACTTTCACAGGCAGCCATGCATTCCCATGATAATTAACGTAAAAACAGCATTTCTAATCATGGAAAACAATGCATGCTATATAACTAGAGACTTTGGTATTAAGATTCATAAAAAAATTATTTTAAATTCCTGAGATGACCAGGAAATTAGCAGTAGATCCAGTATCAATGCTCACCATTTTACTAGCTATTTGGAGGCTATGAAAGTTTATATAAACTTGTAGTAATGTTTGCAATATATTTTAAAATTGTTTTTGCAAAAAAAATAAATAAAACCTAAGCTAAGGCTAATAAAGAGAAATCCATATTGGCCTCTTGCTTAGAACAAAGTACGTATAATGATGCCATGTGTCTCCAGACAAGCCGTGAGCAGGTTTAGCTCCTGTGTAAGTGAAAAAAACTGGCCCCCAAATGGGCTGTAGCAAAACCGGGATAAGTGAATTTCATAAGGTGCTCTAAGAAGGGAAACAACAGTGCTCAGGATGCACCCTGCGAGGGAAATCACAAGGCTCCAGGCAAGTGGACCCCTAGCTGAGCCTTGGAAGACAAGCCAGAATTTGCCAGAACCTGTGGGAGGCTGAGGAGGGAGGAAAAAGACAGAATTCCTGGGGCAGGAAGTGAAATGAACAAAGGTATGGAAATGTAAATCATGGGGCACCTTTTGAGAAGCCGCCTGCCTGGGTGGCCAGTGCAAAACCAACTTGATACTAAGGCTGGTCGGGAATGCTAGCACCAGGCTGGACACAGAGGACCGTGAAAGTCATGCTACAGAGTTTGGACTTTCTGCTGTAACCAGTGCTGAATCACCACAGATTTCTGAACAAGATACGACGTCATCCAGCTCATGGTTTAGAAATCTAAGTGTGGCGGCAATGCGGCCAAAAGACTGAAGGTGCAGAAGCCTGAAGGTGAGGTGAGCAGCTAAGCAGCTCTTTGCTGGTAGCGCTACCATCCTCAGCACAATGACTCCCTTTCCGTCTATGACGAGGTGAGAGCTACGTGAGCAAGCTAACTCGATACGCAGTAATTCCCCTGAAACGGAATTCCACTGTAACATTAACTTAGCTGTTACACGCAAACCTGCCAGGTGCAAAACCAGTTGGGAGAGCCCGTCTTGGGGCATGGCCTCTGCCCCGCTAGCTCTCAGCACAGTGCTAACAGTGACTTGGGAAGACAGCATCCAACAGTGCCACACTGGAGGGCAGTCCTATTCAAGGCAAACATCAGACCAACAGGTCCAACTGTCACTGCTATTTTTACTTTCAACCCTTCTGCTAAAACAGTATGAGATGGAGTTGAACTACTGATGCAAGATTCTTAAGTGAAAAAAAATCCATCCTCATCACACTAATTTGAAACACACATCAACAAATATCCTAAGTTGTTGTAAATATTATGGTCTGTCTATGAGTCTTCTATTCAGTCCACGATCTGTTACTCACGTATCTGCAGCGTGCGGCTTCAATTACTATAACGTCCGAATAAATCCTGAGCGCGCACACAGACAGGGTTAACAGAGCAGCATTCACAGGTGACTTGCTGCAAACAGACTTCTGTTCTTAGCTTAGAGCAGCAGGGCGAGTCCTGCACACGGTACTTAACGGTTTCCAAACAGGCTGGCTCCCTATCTGCTCTCTACACATTCTACAAGGGCACCTTTCCGGCTCTATACCCCCTCCCTCTGGTCTCCTTATCTAGACTGCTGCTATTCACAGCTTGGCACAGGGATAATACCTCAGTGAGTAACATGAGAAAGTATGACTTCCTTTCCCCTGCATTCTTTGCTCTAAACCACATATTGGCTCTATAGAGATCTGTGGGAAAACAGACACTAACAGCACCCATTCATTTTTTTTCCCCTTTGAATATAAAAGCACTATCTCTTTACTTTGGAGGAATCACAATAGCATCACGGCCCCTCAGGGGCAGACATCCCAAATAAAGATTGTATAAATCCTACAGACCTAGAATTCTGGAGATTTCCAAAGTGCCCATAGTGACGACACATTCATCTCATTTATACTCAAAATAGTTCTTGGCTTAAGATCGGGTTCAGGACTACCAGAACTTCCTAGATGCTGGGAGACCCCCACCCTTAACCGTGACACAGTGCAGGGATATAACTCTACCACCCACTTTCCAAGCTCTCGTGAAGATTAAATGGCAGATTTTGTAAACTGTAAAAAGCCTATGAAAGCATAAGGGACTACTGTTATTGTTTTCCTTTTTGAACCAGAACAGTGCCTGGCACATTCCGGCACTTGGTAACTATTTGTTAAACTCATGAACGGAGGAGTGAAATAGGACCTTGTCTGGGTGACTTCAACTGACAAACAACAACGAGTATTTACAGACACAGGGATGCAGGGTGAAGACTCCCGCTTTGGCACACCATCAATAAGGACCACTGCGAGACTATGAAGCCTCAGGTTCTGTTTTCTAATACAAATTTATCACCTGGAGAGACTCAATCTGACACTCCCGGCAAGCCTTCCCAGCAGCCACACCCAACAGGTGAGCTAGGAGCTTTTCTGGGAGGAAACGGGACTAGATCGGAGTTCTTTTTAAATGGCTTTAAAATCAGAATACAGGTTTTCTCACACAAAAGTTAGTGAGCTATTAAAAAAAAAGAAGTAAATGAAATGCCACCGCTGCACTTGATCCCTCGGAGCAGAGCAGGGCACCCTGCCCCGGAGGAGAATGATGAGGCTCGACACCCCTGCAGGGACGAGGACACTGCAGAGGAGGGGAGCAGGGGCCCTGGTCAAGGTGAGGTGCGGCCAAGGCCCTTCCCAACAGGAGACTGATCGTGTGGGCACCTTTCAGGGATACCCATTTTCCGTTTATTTTGAAACAATCTCAGCCTTCAGAAAAGGTACAGAAACAGTACCAAGAGTTGCCATATACCCTTCACCCAAATCCTTCAAATGCTAACGTTTTACTACATTCGCTTTATCTTTTTTTTCTATACACACACATAATTTATTTTTTCGGAATCATCTGAGGGTAAATTGCAGACCCCTAAATAATTCAGTGTGTATCTCAAGGACATTCTCTCAGACAACCAGAGTATAACCACCAAGAAGTCTGTTCAAGACTAAGCGGTCTTGAAAAAGTCTGTCAGCAGAGATCTGGACTTTGCCAGTAAGGGTTCAAAAGGAAGGGGAACTTGCTGGAAACTTCAACAAGGGGGATCCCCGTTATGCTAAGGCAGAGCACGTAGCGACACCGTCAACTGCAGATCCATGGAAAGCAGATGGTAATGAACCGGGTAACCTCACCTAACCGAGGAGATTCCCGATTCCCACACAGTGTTAACAGGGATTGGGGGGGGGGGGGACAGAGAGAGACAGAGAGGGGAAAGGACTGTTCAAAGAAAAAGAAGCTACGAGTTGGTAGCTTTAAAAAATTCTCAGCCTCTCAAGAAGCTAAAAATTAAGAGAAGACTTCTGAGAAAGACCAAATCAAAGGCACCGCCAGAAAATCCGAATCTAAAAGGGAAGGCGAGAGTGAACAATTCCTGGTGAAGTGCTCAGAGATCAAAGGTGGTATTTCAGAGTGCCGTTCAGTCACACACAAGGCCCTTGAAGGAGACTAAGGATGAACCTCACAGATCCTCTCAACCTAAGGACAGGGCCCCTAGGAAGCTGCAGGGCACTGTCCCTCGGCCACCCCAGCAGGAGCCCAAGGTACAGAAGAGTTTTTATCTCAAAGAAATCTGTGGGTGGAGCACTGGTCTGCTGAGTGAACCACAAGGTTCGCAGGACACCCACATAGTTTCTGAGAGAATCACATCGGCAAAATCACTGCCCGCTTGGTCTAAAAGGGATAAAGACAGCTCCAAGTGAAAAGAGGCCACTGGACACCCCCAAATTATGCTGATAGGAAGCAGGGTGAAAAAAGTACTCAGCTACAAACGCTGAAGAGATATGACCTTTCATGAAAAAGAAAGACAGGCCCACATGGTGGAACCAAGAGCCCAGAGGGAGAGGTGGCAACATGGAGAACTGTTCCCAGACCTTGAGACCTAATCAAAAAGCTTCCCACATTTACCAGGGGCCATTTCAGAACGGCTCCAGACCAGATGCTCCTCTGTGACCCCTCTTTTCCTCCTTTACGGACAGGACTGTCTACAGCAGTTATCCCATGTCTGTCCCACCAGTGTACGATGTATGCTGGGGGTGTCGGGGGGGGGCAGGGCTCAGATAACTTGTCTTTTTAGTTTCACAGGCCTAAAGATCTGGAGGAACTGTACCTGAGGAGCCGTACTTAAAGAACTACACCCAAGGGCTTCCCTGGCGGCGCAGTGGTTAAGAATCCACCTGCCAATGCAGGGGACACGGGTTCGAGCCCTGGTCCGGGAAAATCCCACATTACCGCAGGGCGACTGGGCCCGTGAGCCACAATTACTGAGCCTGCACGCCTGGAGCCTGTGCTCCGCTACAAGAGAGGCCGCGACAGTGAGAGGCCCGTGCGCTGCGATGAAGAGTGGCCCCCGCTCGCCGCAACTAGAGAGAGCCCTTGCAGAGAAACGAAGACCCAACACAGCCAAAAATAAATAAATAAATAAAAATTAAAAAAAAAAGAAAAAAAAGAAAAAGAACTACACCCAAGGAGACTGAATTCTTACCTTATTCTGTGAGTACAAAATCTGTTACTTTGAGGCTCACACTGTCCCAGATTAGGCCAATGGGAGCCTTTTCAAAGTGGTTCCTGCACAGGACACTTATTTTTGAACTTCTCAGCATCTTTAGGATGGCAGTCCTCAGAGGACCGCCCCCTCAAACTTCTATGGCACTGATCTGCCCAGGTGCCAGCAGAGATGCTGCTGCTTTTAGATCTGACAACCCACCACTGTGGAGGCGTGCCAACACTTCTGTTCCTTTAAGGAAGTCTCACTGAGGGGCTACGCTCAGGTATTTCCCCAAGACATACCAAGGGACAGTCCAGTAACAGCCAAACCTCAAGACTGGACATCCTAGGAAACCTTCCCGTTCACTCCTCAAACTGCTTCTCTCTGTCTCACTTGTTCAAGTCCCTTAGCCTGTCTGTATCTTAGCCGGGAAGAGGAAGAGCCCGCAAACTGAAACCACTAAGGCTGCTCTCAGCGCACACAGCTCTCTAGGCACCAGCAGCTCCTGATGGCCAAGGCAGCACGTTCCAAGTTATTTCACTAGCGCTCCAAGTCCCACATCTAAAAACCTACACTTTTCAACTTGTGATCTCAAAGGAGAAAGAAGAGAATAAAAGGTGAGTCTTAGGGACTAAAATCTTAAACACTGCCTCTAAACTGGTTAAAAATTTCTCTACACAGATGCTTCTTTGTACCAATTGCCTGTCTGGGGGAGTAATATCCCTTGAAGAGCTCTCTGGACATATACCTTTTCCCATGGTGACTGCATTCTTGTCACACACTCAAATTTTCCTTGTTTTTCAATGTGCAGACTAAGTTCCATCTTTAATCAGTACCGTGTTCTGCCTTCAGAGAATTCCAGTTTTCAAGCCATCTGCCCAGGGAACATCACTCAACTGTACACGTAACTACTTTGTGCACAGTGTTTAATAACACACAGTTTAAATACTGCCAGTCATCAGCCAATTAAAAAATGCTGAGATAGGTGTTTAAATCAGCATTTTACAGCCAGGAAAACACTCACACATTCAAACATTTACAGAGTACCGATTTCATTCATCCAAAAGCTATTTACCGAATATTTTTGCAAGAAGCACCAAACGTGCCGGGGATGTAACAATGAAATGAACAGAGTCGCCGCGCTCGGGGACCGAAGGGCCGCTCAGGGACAGAGGAGCCGCGCAGGGTAAAGAGAGGAGTAGGCACTGGGCGCTCTGGGAGCACAAAAGGAGCGCTTAACTAAGTCTTAGGAAGTCAGGAAGGCTTCCGACAAGTGTGACCTGTAAATCTAGACCTGATGAACCATGGGAGGTGACAAGGAAAAGTGGGCTTTAAAGGTTTTTTTTAAAGGGGGAGTGCAGATATACAGAGGTCCAAGAGAATAGGGAGATATGGAAAATTTATCAACTATAAGCAGTTCAGGAAAGATAAATCCAGGGGTCTGATCACATAAAGAAGTTCCTCCTCTATCCTGAGAGCACTAGGGAACCATGACAGATTCTTTAAGCCAAATGACGTGACCGGAAATATGTTTTTAAAAGACCATTATGGTTAGTTACTATGTGGAGAATATTCAGAAAAATCAAGGGCAAGATGAGAGGCAGGAAAACTTGTTAAGAAGATTACAATCCAAAAGATAGATGATGGCTAGAAGTGGCAACGATTGGTGATTAATTTTAATTAGATAGGATGGAGGGGATCCGTTTGGAAAAGGCAAGGATGATGCCTAGGATACTAGCTTGGGCAATACGGTGGGTGTGGTACCATTTACTGCAATGGGAGACAGCGAGCTGCTGCTTGCTTAGGCAGAAAGATAATGAATTCCACTTCAGATACGTGAGTCTGAAATCTAAGTAGAAATGTCCAGTAGACAGTTGCAAAGCTCTGAGCCAGATTTATAGATTTGGGAGTCACGACATGGTAACTTAAACTACCAGAGTGAATAAGACTATCTACAACTTCAAGGGATATGTGTATCTTCTGACATTAAATGTAAAAGAAAGTGGTTTCTCCAAAGTAAGAGTTTGGAGCTTTTATCAAATTCTTAAAAGATTAAGACCACCAATACCAAAAGTAACAGAAGTCACGAGAGTGGTGAGTGACGCCCGCATGAAGAAACCGTGGAGAAGGTAGAAGATCTGAATAAGACCGACATGGAAGGACTGGGAAAAGGAAGAGGAGTTTACAGAAGAGGACAGGAGAGGCCAGGTAAGCAGATGGGAGTGCTGAGCGAACGTGCCCAGCGGGCCGTTCAAGGGCGAGGGTCCAACATGAGCGAGCAGTCGATCGTGTGGAAACTACAGAAGGTGCGGAGTGAGACATCTGCTGGACGCTGACTGGCGACCTTGGTTAGAACGTCTCAGAGCTGTGCTTAGGGCAGAGATCCCCCAGCATGCGGTAATGACAGGTGAGCAAGCTGACCCAGGAGTGCTGACAACTTTTTCAGAAAGCTTGGCTGTGAAGGGGAAGAGATAGAGTAGGTGGAAGGGCATACGGCATTTAAGGGAGGGATCTTTCCCAATGGAAATAGATTTAGGGAATTTACCACCTGGAATCAGACACTGCGAGGTTAAACCCAGGCCTGTCTACTCACTAACGACGGGCAAACCACTTAACAGCTCCACGTCTATTCTGGCAACTGCAAAACAAGAAAAATAAACCCTGAGGACTGCTGTGCGGAATTAAATGAGACGATGCTCATCAACTATTTTTGAGCACTGAGTCCTCCTGGCGTCTGGGCAAACGGACCTCAGGAAATGTTTATATACTAAGAATGTGAAGAAACCAGCAGAGAAGTCGAAAATATTGGGAGAATGGAAAACGATGGGTTCATCGAGGGTCCTGAGACTCCAGGAGAATATATCGCACCTAGTCCAGAACAACAGAGGAAACTGACCTCCGGCAGGGAGGCCAACCTCCCACTTTCTCTGTCAACGAGGACCAAAGATAACTTGCTGAATGGGAAGCTGTGGAGTGGGAAGTGTGAGGTGTGGACACGGTTTTAAGTGGCTGCCCTGCGGAGAAGAACACACGAGAGAGAGCTGGCAGAGATCCAGAGTCCCGTGGAGACGGAAAGGCATGACTGTCTCACGCAAAGCTGGGCAGTTTTCTCCAACACTACTCTAGAGCCGACGTAAAAGCCCAGGAGGCTGACAACACATTTGCGAGCAGACGCAAACAAGAAGGCGAGAGCCTAAGCGAACGACCTGTCTGCTTCACTGGACGCGATGGTTAGTGCGAAAGCCAGGGAGACCGAGGAGCAGCCCCGGGCCACCTCGAGGAGCGCACGACCGAGACGACGGCTAGTCCGGCCTCCCCGCGGGCCTGGAACCCCCACCTCCCACCCCGCGCCCCGGCCCCGCCGCTGGGACACACGCCGTCCCCGGGTCTTACCAGCAGGCCCTCCACGTTGATGGGGTCTCGGCAGCGGCGGCGCACCGTCTCCTCCGCCGGGTCCACGAGCAGGCTGGGCAGCTTCCGCGCCGGCCGCTGCTGACTCATGCTGCCCAGCCGGCCGCCTCTCGCCTCGCACCCCGCGAGCTCTCCCGCCTTCTCCCGCTCGGGTCGGGCGCCGCCCCCGGCCCTCCAGGTCCCGGGCGCCAAGCACGAACTGGACTCTTGGCCTGCCCGGAGGCGCCGCCTGGCTAGGCCGGCCCGCGGACGGGCGCGCCGCTGCCCCACGACCCCGGGAGTTGGAACGCGGGCGGGAGGAGAGCAGGGTGACCCACGGCTCTCAAGACGCCAGGCCCGCCATTTTCCCGCATGCGCAGTGCGCCGCCCCCAGTGCGCATGCCCGGCGCGGCCGGAGCGCTCCCAAACACAGACCCGCTCGCGAAGGCCGGAGCCCGGGAAATCCCGGAGAGCGGAGTCCACGGACAGGATGGCGAAGGAAAAGGAAGACGTGGAGCAGGCATTCGAGACGAAGGGAACGGGGCGAGAGGAAAGAGGCCGCCGGGACAACGCAGTGGTCGCCTCGGAATTCTCGACACTAAAGGTACTAATAACTGAAAGTTCTGAGCTCGCAGGGATGTTAATTTACCCTCGAGCTCCCTCCACACGTCTCAGGCACTTGCCCAGCGTAGATGCTTAGTAAATGTTGGTAACCAAACCGTCGTGGAATTGTTTACTTACATGCGTCTTTCCTCCTTTCCCTTTTCTTCCTTCTTTTCGTTTGAGGAATAAACTATTGATTCCCTAGGTGTGAGAAATCGTGGTGCGCATAGGAGATACTCGTTTGAATTTGGCACAATCTCAGATTCCGGTGGCGGGGACAGATAAGTAAAGGAACATTTAAAGCTGGAGCCACTTTGCTGTACAGCAGTAATTAACACAACATCGTAAATCAACTAAACTTAAGTTAAAAAAAGGAAAGAAAGGAGAGTGTTTCAATAACAAAGGTTACGTGTGCCAACAATCCACCAAGCAGGTAATAAAAGGGGGAGTTTAAATGCCAAATAAATAAAATAAAATAAGATAAAGTAAAATAAAATAAAAAATAAAGCTGGAGCCAGACAGTGTGTTTTCAGATCCTGGCTCCCCCTACTTACAAGACCTGAAGCAAGCTGCTTAATCGCTCCGTGCCTCAGTTTCCTCATCTGTTAAATGGGACTAATGGCTACTTACCTCATAAGATTGTTGTGAGGATTAAATGAATTAATGAACGTAGCCTACTTAGAACTGGGAATAGTGCGTGTTTGATATAAAAAGGCAATACCATGTGATAAGTGCAGGGTGGAGGGCAGCTACTGAGCTGTAGACCAAGAGCTTCTACCCAGCATAAGGTGGAAGGTGGGTTCCCACTAGACTAGAAGTTTCTTGAGGTCAGAGGCATTCTTTAATCTGTGATCTCCAGCATCTAGCACAGTTCCTGACAAATAGAAAGTGCCCCGTAAGTGTTTGCTAAACGAATGACTTGAAATAAAGGATAATCTAGGAGAAGTCTCTAAAAGATTGGATTCTGTTGCAGAATGGAGAATTTCCCAGAGTGGTTAAGTGACACCTTTACCAACCACAGTCCCCTGAGAAGGCAAGCTCTGGAGACCAGAAATGGCTGGGTTTTTTTTAAAGACATAACCCAGCATTTGAGGTCTGTTTAACATTCTGCTAAATGTTCTGTACACATTTTCTTATGTAAATCTTATATCAAAACTGAAAGATAGGTATTTTTCTGCCCAATTTACAGATCAGGACAATAAATATTAGCAAGATTTACAAAAATTACCCGAGGTCCTGGCTAGGCAGTGACTGAGGCAGGATTTGAGCTCCTAGCTGATTGATTTAGTATGTGGATCCTTGGGAAGATTCTTGAAGGGTGACTAGATTTTCTAGAGCCAGAGGTGGGGTTGGGGGAGTGAAGGTGGGTAAGTCCGGGGGCAGGGGTGGTGTTGGCGGGCGCTGCAGGCTGAAGCCCGAGCATGAGCACAGCTATAGAGAGTCAGGCCCGTGACCCTCCAGACACTTACATTACCTGTGACTTGGCTTTACCCTGAGACTTAGTCATTTGCACAATTTTTGAGCCTGTGCCTGGCAGGGGTATGTGCTGAGGAGAGAACTAAGTCTGAGGGGCCCTTACCTTGTGCTCCAGTGGCCCCCACGTAACCAGAATGCATAAGTACTAACTTAGAATGTGTATAACATGCTATGGAAGCACAGAGAAGGAAGAAAAAAAAAATAACTGGACTTGGTGGAAATCACAGGTGCTTTTTCACACATCTTCCTGTGAGGTAGATATTTCTAGAATACTTTACAGAGGAGGATACAGAGGCTTAGAGAAGTTAAGTGACTTGCTCAGGGCCACCTCCTCAGGGGGCTCAAATGCAGGACTGCAGCCACCACATCCTTAGCTTGGTCCATCAAGTCCTACTGCGGTGTACAGACACAGTTCCCAGCACAGAAATTCTAGTATTTCCATTTCCAGTCCTGTTCTTGTGTGTTTTCCTTGGGGCAAAATGGTGCTAGGGCAAAATAGGGTGTGGGCTTTGAGACTTTAAAATTAGGGCTGAGATATAGGCCCAGGTGCTCTGGAGGAATGCTGACAGGCCTTATTTGTCAAGGGCTATTTTACCTTCCTCCTACGGTAAAATTTCTTCCCCAGAAATCTGTGAGGAAATGGTCACGTCCGATAGCAAGGAACTGAATTTTCATTTATTTTAATTTAACTTGAATTTTAATAGCCAGGTAACTAGTGGCTACCATACTGGATAGCACGGGTGAAGATACAAAAATGTGGTATCACCTAGTCTGGTGAGACTCTCCGTGTGGTCTGTGGACCTCAGCATTGCCATCACCAGCGAGCTTGTTAGGAATGCAGACTTTCTGGGTCTACCCCAAACCCTGCAGAATCAGAAACTCCGAGGATGTGGGCGTACTCTGCCAGGCACTGGTCTAGCCCAACCCCTTCTTTTCCAGGTGAGGAGACTGAGCCTCATCCCCTCTCCAAGGGATGATAAAACCAGCGAAGTTGAAGCCAAGTTAACTTTCCTAATGCAGTGTTTTGGGATTGAGGGTTTGGAGCAAATCCAATGGTCGCCACTCTAACCTATTTGCTAGGTGTTACAGCTTTCTGCATAGACCTCTCACGCCGGCATAGGCATTCCCGGATCTTCAACGACAGGAGAGGTCAAATGGGAGGCCAGGAGAATGGTTAGGAGGCTGTCAGTCACCGGAAGGACAGCTGATGATGGCCAGAACTGGGCAGTGCCAGTGAAAGTGGAGAGCAAAGGACAGAGTCAAGAGCTAGAAGATAGATGTGGAAGGAACAGAGCTTGGGGGTTGATGAAGTTTAAGGGAAGACTTGGACCCGAGGTGGCGCTTTGGGTACTTGAAGTCCAGGCACAGGTGAGAGTTGACAAGGGCAGGAGTAAGGGCAAGAGGGGGCCGGGCCAGAGGGCAGAGCAAGAGGGCAGCCAGTGTGAAAGGGTTGGCAGATGCTGTCACATTGTTTACAATAAGCAGTTTTGCTTTTGTTTTTAAACTAAGCAACAACAAAGGTAATTAAGAGGGAGCAGCTAGGGAAATAGAATGTGAATCTAGGCAATGGGTGCCTTACAGGTTAAAAGAAGGGATGTTTTCTGTCTTTCTTCCCTTCCTTCCTTCCTCCCTCCCTCCCTTCCTCCCTCCCTTCCTTCCTTCTTCCTCCCTCCCTCCCTTCATTTCTTCTCTTTTCTCTTTTATTCTTTCTTTCCTACTTTGTTTCCTTCCTCTCCACCCCCCCTTTTACTTTTTTAAGATAGCAGAGACCTAAGTTTTTTAATGTTGAAGAGAAGGAGCTAGTAGAAAGGGAAAGCTTGAAGATGCAACAGAGAAAGGGGATACCCCTGAGAATGCTGCCAGGGGTTCGATACAGAGCTCCAGGGGAGGAGGAAATTGGAAACAGCAGGAGGGCTCCACCTCCACGGTGACAGCAGGAAAGTGGAAGGACAAAGGCAGACACCCTTCTGAGGTATTTTTAGCAGGAGGTTGAAGGAGTTCACGCTCTGTTGAAGGCAAGGTCATCTGCTGAGAGCCAGGGGAGATGGCAGAAGTGGAGATTTGGTAGACACACCAGGCACTCCGTAAATACGACCCAGCGATTCCACTCCTGGGTATATATCTGAAACAAATGACAACACTAATTCAAAAAGGTACACGCACCCCAATGTTCAGAGCAGTTTTATTTACAATTGCTAAGGTATGGAAGCAACCTAAGTGTCCATCAACAGATGAATAGATACAGAAGATGCCGTGGATATGTACATCTATATATATACGCACACACACATGCACAATGGAATACTACTCAGCCATAAAAATAATGAAATACTGCCGTTTGCAGCAACATAGATGGGCCTCGAGACTATCGTACTAAGTGAAGTAAGTCAGAAAGAGAAAGACAAATATACTGTATGATGTCGGTTATATGTGGAATCTAAAAAATACAGCAAAGTAGTGAATACAACAGACAAGAAGCAGACTCAGATACGGAGGACAAACTAGTGGCTACCAGTGGGGAGAGGGGAGGGGCAGTATAGGGGTAGAGGAGTGAAAAAAGGGTTATTTGGGGACGATAGGAAATCACGTGTGTGAAACTTTTGAAAACTGTCAAGCACTATAGAATTTAAACAGTCTTCATTAATAATAATAATAAAAAGATGGTTTCTAGCAGAGCTGCAGTCCAAATTCTGGTCTTTTACTTTCTAGGTCAGTACCCTTTTTAGGAAGGTGACGAGGTGCAAAAGGACAAACACTTAGCGGGAAAGGAGTGTCGTAGAGATGGAAGGATGCGGAAAGAGGAGAGGTGGCATATGGAGGAAGGAACAGACAGACCTGGTCTGGAGCGAGTCCTGCATCCACCCTTATTAGCCTCACTGGCAAGCGTCTTAACCCTTAGGATCCTCAGTTTCTCTGTTTGTAAACTGGGGGTAAACATACCTGCAATTCTGCTGTATTAGAGACAATGGACGTCAAGTCCCTGGTGCACTGAATCCATCTTCAGGGGTAACACAAACTTCCTAGCTTCACAGGGGCTGTTTCTAACCAAGTCTCAAAGCTCCCCACCCCAGTGACTAAGAATGGTTCTTAAAATGACATCAAATGGAACAAAGAGCCGGGCGGCTGACTCTTTGTTCTGAGGTTTTGTTCAGAACTTGACAAGCTTTCCAGAGAGCTCCCAAGAAGATGCTCAGCCACCAAAGTTGTCATTGGTCCAGATGCACGGATTCAGTTCTCTTCACTTAGCAACAGTATTTGCCTCCTGCTTCAGAAAAGGAAACAAAAAAGTAAGCCTGCAGTTAAATACACCCACAAGGGCAAATCCCCATGAAAGCCTGTCAAAAAAGAGCTGTGGGAAAGATGAGCTATTGCTGTACGCCTGGGTGAACGCCAATGAGAAAGCCACAAAGGGGAGGGAGGATGTGCACGGGGCCTTGTCAGTTCCAGCCCCCCCGAGGGTTTCAGCCTTTCCCTCCTCCTGATTCCCACCGCTCCGCGGCTGCCCTCCTTGTCATTGTTCCTGGACTATTTTAACTGCTTCCTAATTCATTCGCCTGTCCTGCCATTTACAAGGGACTCTATACTATCACTGTCAAATTAAACAACTGCCTTTTGGGGGGTGGCTGTTGACCTTTCATTGCAGGAGAAATCTTTCTAAAGCGTGGGTCTGATCTCATCGCTCCTCTGCTTAAAAGCCGTCAGTGTACTTTGTCTGTATTATGCTCGCCGTTAGTAGTTTCCCCTGGGCACTGGTCACTTGCCTGCCTGGCTGTCTCCCGCATCACACTTTTGGAGGGAGGGCAGGGGCTGGGTCCTGGGCACTCAGGGGCCCCTACCACCTTACCAGAGCTATTGGATGCATCACTTTCTCTCAGTCACATTAATCTTCATTCAATTCCTCAAAAGCTTTCCCTCACTGCTGAGTCTTCGCACATCTTGTTTTCTTTGCTAGCACGTTAACCCTTTGACGCCTCCCCTAGCAAATGCCTCATCCTTATTTTGCACATTCCCCCCCCACCAGAAAGGCTTCTCTGAACCCCCAGACGAGGCTAGCGCCCCAGCCTCCTTCCCACGTGTTGTCTGATGAGCCCCACAGCCTGGACTGACGCCCCCAGTAACCTTTCACCATCCATAGACACATTACATTATAAATAAATAGCATTTGGAAAAAAATAAAACTTCACGATGTTGACTTCAAAATGTAAATTCTAAAGCAAAACATGACAACCCACATTATAGAGGTAATAGTTTGTCTTAAATCTCTGAAGCACACCTTACGCTGGATTTTGTTTTAATTCAGCATTATCAGATTATTGATAAGTTTTTGCAACTTTTGTTTTTCCTCCGACTGAATTTTATGGTGAATGATACTAATGTTCTTAGTATTTCTTAAATATTGTAGGTTTACGTTAGTTTCATTTTGGGAAAAGAAAATCCATTTTATTATTTGTGTTATTGTGTTATTAATTGTGCTATTATAAAATCCATTTGCATTAATTGTGTGGAAAGAAGACTTACAATCAGCAAACTTGAAACCTTTTGTTTTCTTTGTTAGGTAGTTTACACATCATTTTTATAATGAAAAAGATAAATTATGATACCTTCCCTTAAAAGAAAAGAAAGTTGCCAAATATTGGAGGATAACCATGTTCGTTTCAGACTTCTGATACCAACAGTGCAAAAATATCATTAGACCTGTGAGAAATTTTGGACAATGAAACTTAAGCAAGAAAACAGTTTTTTGAAGAGGCTCATTTATATGGCTCAAAATTCAAAAGGTACCAGAGTAGACAGTGAAAAATGTCCCTCCCACGCCTGTCTCTCAGCAGTGAAGTCTAAAGTCCTCTCTTTGAAGCTCACATTTCACTGGTTTTGTATGGATTCTTGCAGAGATATTTTATGCACAAATAGTACTCTATGTTATTTCCCCAAGCCTTGTTTGCACACTAATAATCATACTATTTCTCGATTTTTTTTTAACCTAGCAAAATATCTTGCAGATTGTTCCCTAACAGCGCAATAAAAGTTCTTCTCACTCTTTTTTATGTCTACACAGTATTACATTGTGTGTATGTACCATAAATCACCCATGCCCTCTCCAAGTCTGGACACTTGGGTTATTTCCAATAGTTTGCAACCATAAACAACACCAAACATAGAACAATCTCATTCAGCCTACCTTTCACCGAGGTAGGTGTATATTTAAAAAATAAGTGGCTAGCAGTGAATTACGAGGCCAGAGGTGACTTTAATATTGTCAAATTATCCTTTAAAGAAGTTGAATCAATTTACCTCCCCTTTAGCAAGGTGGGGAAAATATGATAAATCAATTTTCACTTGGCCTTTAAAGTTGAACTGCTACATTTTATTCCACTTGAATTCTATACAAGCACAATTTAGTTTGTTTGCTGATGTGTTACTGATTGTTAAATGTGTCCTACTTAAATGTTCACCTCTCACGCACCACCCCCAGGAAATACATCAGATGCACCAAATTTGTTTTGCCCCTCTCACTCTTTCCTTTGTTTATCTAATATTTGATACCGGACAATACGATGCTTGCAGCCGGGTTACAAGCCGATTTACCGTTTGCTGACGTGTAGCATCTTGGCTCTCCACCAGGTGGCGCAGTTTCACCTTAGGGAGCGCATTGCGTAGGGCCGCTGAATTGGGGGTGGTCAATATTCCCGGTGACATGGAGGTGGAGTGAAGTAGAGTGGAATGCAATTGGAGTGGAGTTTAAGGTTTCAAACGAGGATGTGGCCCATCTAGGCCTCAGATGTGTTAGTGATCCAGGTGAAGTTTAGTTATCTCTGGTCTGAACCACCTGTAGAAACAAGTCCTACAGTTAGGGGTTGATTCGTGTTCCCCGTCCCTGCCTCCTTCCACATTCAGACATTGAAGTTCCAACCCCCAGCACCTCAGAATGTGACCTTATTTGGGGGAGAGGGTCTTTACAGAGGCAATCAAACTAAAATGAGGTCGCTGAGGTGGGCCCTAACCCAATATGACTTGTGTCTTTATATGAAAGGAAATTTTGGACACCGACACACAGAGAGGGAAGAGGATGTGAAGAGACAGGGAGAAGACAGGCATGCAAGTCGAAGAGAAAGGCCTGGGACAGACAGATCCTTCCCTCGCAGCCTTCAGAAGGAACCGACACCCCCCCCCCACCACGCCTTGATCTGGGGCTTCTAGCCTCCAAACTATGGATGACACATTTCTGTCGCTTAAGCCCGCCAGCCTGTGGTGCTTTGTTATGGCAATTTGAGCAAACCAATATACCTACCCACTCACGTTCTGCGAGAATTTAAGTAAGCTGGGTTTAAGCACTTACCAGGCTAGAGAAACATTTCCTCCACACAAAGTGATAGCTAATAACAGAAACTGGGTTATAGTTTAGAGATATTTATTATAAGTGAATAAACTTGAAGTACCCTTCAGCCATTCCGAAACTGTCTTCACATAGAAACAAGCGGTGCGCTGACAACAAATGACTCTACACTGCTCGACACGCACAGATGGGGGCTTTTAAAGGCTTGAGCCCATTCCACTCTACCGCATCTTAACTGGGCGCTGGGATGGATGTGAAAAGAGGAAGCTGTTTTGCTCAGGCACAAAGGAAGGAGATGGCGTATCTACTGGTATGTGTGACGAAATAAACAAATATGAAAATGAAAGTGTGTGAGAGGATGAGTTTGTGTCTCGGTGCAGTCATGTGAGAATGTGTGTATGTTAGAAAGAAAAAGGTATGGGAAGAGTTGGATTTGCAAGAAACAGAAATATGGATGTAAGCAGAATGTATATACCAAGGGGAGAAATATTTGTGTGACAAGGTGTGTGTGTGTGTGTGAGAGGGAGGGAGAGAGAGAGACATTCGGTGTTTCTGTCAGTGGAGAGAAACGTGTGAGAAGGAAACGTGTATGTATGTGAAGAAGAGTCACATGTATGTTTGAAGTGTGTGTGCATTTAAGGAGGCAGATATGTATGGAAAGAATAGGTGTGCGCAGTACACGCCTAGACGTGTAAGAGGGGACGTGTGTGTGTGAAAGAGAAGAATGTGTGTGTGTAAGTGTGTGAGGAGAAGTACATGCGTGTGATTCTTTAGGATAATGCTGGTCAAAGAAGCAAATGTGCCCAGAAGCCGTGTCTAATTGCCTTCCTGACCCCATGGCCTCTGCGAACCCTGCTTACTGAATGAACTCAGAGACTGACAGCTCCTTTGTAGGTCTGAGGTTGGCCACCGCAGTGTTTTAGTTCGGTGCCATGTTTGTCAACAACGTTTTAAACTAGCTTGATTCCCCTCATTGAAGAAAATATCTTGAAATTACTTTCTCAAGTTTTGGTTCAAGTTCAGTAAAGACATAAAATGAGTGGGTCAGGTTCAGTTCAAGAAGAAAAAAGCTAATCATTTGTATTTGCGTGCTGGTATGTAAATCAATGAACTAGAAGCAGAGAGATGATTCATCAAGCCGGAAAATAATACACAACTTTTTCACTGAATTTCATTTCTTGTCTTATTAATTCTTAATTGAGAGGAGTCTGTGCATTTCTAAAATTTATTATAGATTAAAAAATGGGATTAAATGGTTTTCCCAAAGTCGCTGTATCAATTAGCTAAGGCATGGGACAGCTTCCTAAGAATTTTTCCCTAGCAGGAACCACATATTCACTTTGATTCTTCTGCTGAATCAAATTATATTTTTGTCTTTATTACAAGTGACTTCCTTTTTAATGTTGGGTTTCAAGGAAAGGAATTACTTTTGGGAATGACTTTCATATAACGGGGTTTAGGCAGGCTAACGATGGCCCACGGGCCAAATCTGTTTAGCTATCCAGTTTTTTTTTTTTAATTTTGGAGGGGGGCTATCCTTCTTTATGGCCCATGAGGTAAGAACGGTTTTCATATTTTAAAAAATATTTATACTTTAATATAAATGGTTATATAAGTACTTTTATAATGGAATAGTGTGGTTTTGCCTCTTGGCTGGTAAGCCTAAAATATTTCTTTTAAACCTTTAAGAAAAAGTTTGCTGACCCTGTTCTGTAGGATTTTATTTGCTTGATAAAGTGCAAGCTGTCAAAATGTAAGGGAAAAAAAAGTAAGTACAGTGATTATTGGTTTAGCAATTGCAGTTAACTAATCTAAACCACAGAACCAACGTATTGGTAAATGTGAATTCAACACAGCTATTCTGTACATGTGTTTACTGGAGTGGTTGAAAAACTGCGTATTCCCTAGAAACACAAATACAGTCCAGAATGTTCACTGCAGTCTTGTTTCTAATCATGAAAAACAGATCAACTCAGAGGTCCGGCAACAGAAGAATGTCTGTACAAGTTGTGCTATTCATACAATGGAATACTATTTAGCAGTTAAAATGAATAACCTAGGGCTATATGTATGATGAGATGGCTCTTACAAACGTCATACTGAGCAAAACAACATAAAACAAATGGCTGGGTTACAGAACAAAACACAGAACAGGATAACACAGAAAGTGGTAATATTGGGAAACATGCTATATAGTTCAACTCAGGCATATGTAGTAACATGAACACATGCATATGTAGTAACAGTATGAAAACACTGAGGGGATGTTTTAGGAAAGTACTGGGGGTTGGAGAAGAATTGGGATCAGGGAGGGCTTTCCAGGGGCTTTAACTGTATCGTGATATTTATTTCCTACATGAATATCCGAAGTATGGGCAAGAGGTTAGGATTGGCTGGTTCTTGGGCACACAGAGAGGGGCTCGTGAAGTTACTGTCTCTTGTGTGCGTTTGAAATATTTCATTATAAGAAAAGGAAAATGATGGTACTGCCAGTCAGAATACAGAAAATCTACGGAGATGGATTCAGGCACCGTTTTTACCCAGGACCTGTTGTGTGCTGGCACTTGCTGGGGGCCAGACCCTCATTCCCTCATTTAACCGCCCAGCCCACTGAACTGTGACTGTCTCCCCCATCCTCAAGGACACTGTCAGACTGTCCCAAGGCCACAATGCGCGTCATGGGGGTGAGTGGCGGTGAGGGTGCCGGGCTGGTCGCCCGGTTCCAGCTCTGCGCCTCGCAGGTTCCTGAAATCACAGGGGCTCCTCTCTTGCTTAAAAAAAAGGAAGAAATACTCCTGCCCTGTGCTCATTGCTTGCTCGGTCTACCGCTGCACCAGCCTCCTGCGAGGTCTGCAAAAAGATTTATCGGAGATTCTTTGGTTCGTTCCGTTCCTCACGGATTCTTCCCGACACTGGGGCCAGGGAGAGTTGGCTGGGTTTCCCCCGCAGGTGCCCACCGTTCCAGAATCTTTCTCCTCTGTTGGCCTCAGACAGGCTCCCTGGTGGGCCACTGGCCGACCCCGGCTGCTGGGGACCCGGGTCCCCCTATCTCCCCTTGGCTTGAGCCGGTCCGCTGAGGGCCGGAGAAGGGCGGCCCTGCACAGGGCTCAGCCCGTGCGTCCAGGGGTGGGCGTTCCGGGGCCCTTGGCGTGGAGCCTTTGGGAAGCCTGGGCTGCGCTCCTACTGCCTCGCAGACCTGCCTTGTCCCCTCTGGGCGTCTGCGTCCCAAGCGACAAAGTGACCTGTGTTCGCCGAGGATTCTTCCAACGTCTGTCCAGACTCCCTTCCCCGCTGAGTCTCCGTTGGCCGGAGGGGCTCCCCGCGTGGCTCTGCGGGAAGGTGGGGAGGTGTGCCGGGGGGCGGGACGGGGAAGCTGGGGGAGGAATCCCTCGGGGAGATCACAGGAGAGAGCGACGTTTCCCGAGAGCAGGCGGCGCCCCGAGCCCGGTGCTGCGCCCTTCGGGTGAGGAGGTCGGACTTGGGCGACGGGACCGGGCACGCGGCGCGGAAACCCAGGCCGGCGGGCGGGCGCGGGGCTCGGCTCCCGGCTCCGGCCCTCGAGCCTCCTCCCCTCGCCCGACGCCGCCCGGTCCGGCCCCGGCGCTGCCCTCGCCGCGACCCTTTCCCAGCGGGGTCCCGGGTCGGCCGAGCCCACCGCTGGCCCTTCTCGGCGGTCGGCCGGAAGACCCGGAGAAGCGGACGCCAGGGGGCGGCCGGGGTCAGGGGTCAGCCCCGGGCGCGGGCCGCGCTCCGCGCTCCGCAGATCCGGGCTTTGCCGCGCGCCCCCCGGCCGGCCGAGCCCGGGAGCTGGGGGAGTGAGCGCGCGGGCGGCTGGGCCGGCCCTCCGACGGCGGCGGGCGCACCGGAGCGGCGCCGCGGCGGCGCGAGGACAAAGGGCCGAGGTAGGAGCGGCCGCCGGGCGCGCCGGGGGAACGTGTCGCAGCGCAGCGCGCGGGGAAGCGCGGCCCGGGGAGCGCGCGGGCGGACGTGGGTACCTTTTGGGTCGGGACCCGCCGGGAGGCTACGGAAGTGTCGGGGTTCAGCCTCGAGGGCGCGTGGGGGTGTGGGTGCCGCTGCCTCGTGTGCGTGCGCGCGTGGGAGTGTGTGTGTGTGAGTGTGAAAGAGAGAAAAAGAGGGGCCGGAAGAGTTGGACTTAGATGGACTTAGAGCGCGCGCTGGGCACATGGTGAACGCTCCGTAGGTGAGAGCTAATAAAAATGACAATGATGGTAATAATCACTGTTTTGAGGGTGTGCACGCGTGCGTGTCCATGTCTGTGTGTTTAGAGAAGCTGGAGCCGGCGGTGGCGGCCCCAACTCCCCAGCGCTTGGAACACGGGAGAGAATGGGGCTTCTTTCCAGAACCGCCCTAGGACTGTCTCTGAGGGGCTCCGACCCTTGGGAAGGCTGGTTCGGGGGAGGAGTAGGCTTAGTAGCTGGATCCCAGTTTTGCGTCTTGGGAACAAAGGCTGCTTCCCTGAAGTCCAAGAAGGTGCGTGTGTGTGTGTGTGTGTGTGTGTGTGTGTGTGTGTGTGTGGCCGCCAGGGCGCCAGGCGGGGTGGAGGCGATGATGGCCATTCATGGAGAAGGCTGTTGGGCCATTTTGCTGTCAAGCCTCTTTTGATCCCTGGTCATGAAGACCAGCAAAAAAAAAAAAGAGGAACTACTTAATTTGTATACTGAAGCTTTTCTTTAAGAAACTTTTATTATAGAGGTAAGTGTTACTCAGGACTTGGAAGATTTTTTAGTATCTCTTTTAAACAATATGTGCATTTTAACTTGATAAAAACTTTTATTCCTAGCAAGAGCTAGGAATAATTTTAATTTATTTTAATTTCTCCGATTAACACTGCGTGTTAGACATGGGGAGAGGTGGAGGTCTGGGATGGTTCTGAGCTTCATCTTACCTAAAGTGTTGTTTTAATGTCACCTGGTTTGCAGCACTTTGTAGGAAAACATTACTGGAAGTTTTAAAGGCCAATTAGACTCCTACCCCTGTCTTAGAATGTCTTAAATCTCTGGGCAGATTTGAAGAATTCCTTATATGCAGTCCATTGCTTCGAGAGTACTGTTCTTGGGTTTGCTCAGGAAAGTTTGTTTCTAGGAAACAAAAATCAGATTAAAAATGTGAAACAATTAAATGAAACACAGGTGAGGAGATGTTTCTACAAGTCTTTTCATACTGAAATCTGGTTCATTTAAAGTTTGCATTGTGATCTGTGACATTTTTCATCCCCACAGCAGTGGATGAGGTGGTCTGCTGTTCATTCTTTAGCAATTTAAAAAAAAAATTTAAGTATAGTTGATGTACAATATTATATAAGTTACAGGTGTACAATGTGGTGATTCATAATTTTTAAAGGTTATATTCCATTTATAGTTATTATAAAATATTGGGTATATTCCCTGAGTTGTATAATATATCCTTGTAGCTTATTTTATACCTAATAGTTTGTACCTCTTAATCCCCTACCCCTATTGTGCCCCTCCCCCCACGACTCTCCCCACTGGTAACTGTTCTCTATATCTGTGAGTCTTCTTCTTGTTTGTTATATTCACTAGTTTGTTGTATTTTTTTAGAGTCCACATATAAGTGATATCATACAGTATGTATCTTTCTCTGTCTGACTTATTTCACTTAGCATAACACCCTCCAAGTCCATCCATGTTACTGCAAATGGCAAAATTTCATTCTTTTTTATGGGTGAGTAGTACTCCGTTTGTGTGTGTGTGTGTGTGTGTGTGTGTGTGTGTGTGTGTGTGTGTGTGTGTACACGCCACATCTTCTTTATCTATTCATCTGTTGATGGACACTTAGGTTGCTTCCATGTTTTGGCTATTGTAACTAATGCTGCTATGAACATTGGGTGCATGTATCTTTTAGAATTAGTGTTTTTTGGAACAAGTATTCTTTTTTTTTTTTGGCATTACGCGGGCCTGTCACTGTTGTGGCCTCTCCCAACGCGCAGGCTCAGCGGCCGTGGCTCACGGGCCCAGCCGCTACGCGGCATGTGGGATCCTCCCGGACCGGGGCACGAACGCGTGTCCCCTGCATCGGCAGGCAGACTCTCAACCACTGCGCCACCAGGGGAGCCCTGGAACAAGTATTCTTTAAAGAATAAGAAGTAAGTTCAGGTTGAAGTTGAAATTCCATCCTAGCCTTTCTTGTTATTGATTAACAAATGGCTTATTTGTGGTTTAAGATGTTTTTAATCAGTGAAAATAGCCACTTGCACCAGTACATGTAATCTTTTAGTAGGTGGGTAGTTTGAAGCTACACTTTAATATCTGTATTTTTGTCTTGTCATTTTTAATAGGAGAGTTTATAATGTAGAGCCTGTCTAAAGGTTTCTATGCTTAGTGTAAAGTTGGTTCATTTAGTAAGCAAGTGACTGAACTCCTATGGCATTACAGATGTTCATTCTACTACTACCATTTTATTTGACATCAGAAAACCCCATTTTAAGAAAATCGTGTCTAGTTTGTGGATTCAACATTTGAATTATTTAGTGATTCCAGAGTGTTCAGAGACAATCTCAAAGTAGAGCTAATAAAAGGTTCATTCATTCAGAACGAAGATAGACTATAACTTAAAGAGAGAGGCAGACCCCCTGCACCCCATACCATGCCCAAGCACGGTGCTCATACATGAGCTGGACCAGGACATTTAAACAAAGGCTGTGATATGGACCCTTCATGCATTAAGTGGGTGAAGGGAGCTTGCTTTTAAGAATCCACATTTCCCTGTCCAGCATGCTTCAGTGGTTCTGTTCTGTTTCCCCTAGGAAGCCTCTGGGGCTTTTGTGGGAGTAACTGACCGTTCGGGCTGGCCGAGGGCAGCTCATGGAGCCCTGATCTGACCATTCCAGAGGGTCTGCAGACCTCTAATCCCTTCAAAAGATTCCGGTTAATCTCTGCAGTTCGTACACTGCTTAATGGGCACGCTTGTCTTTTTGGTTCAGTTTCTGAATATATAGATAAATTATAGTAGTTTAAAGCTAATTGCCCTTAAAAACAAAAACAACAGAATGAGGAAGACTGTTGTAGAAGTTATATCTGTGACATAAAATTTAAAAACCTGCAGAAGAGTTAAAAAAAAAAAAGAAAGAAAACTGGAAATCTATGATCCAGATATAATTACTGTTAATACTTTGGCATGTTTTTTCTGGTCTTAAAATTAAGTTCTATATGCTTCTAAACATTGGCCAAAATTATATATATATAAAATATATGTCATTTTGTATCTTTTAAATATAAAAGTTGTATTATGAATATACTTATTATTTCACTGATATTGGTTTTTTTTGAAGGCAAAAAGAAAACTTTTATTTTGGCATTAATTGCATCAATTTGTTTACATTTATGACATGTTACATATATTATTATTCAAACAACTAGCAGAGTCATCAATCTGACTTTTATTTTCAAGTTCCTATTTGTTCAAAAGACACCTGTGACTTGAAGATTTTTTTTTTTTTTTTTTTTGTTGTACACGGGCCTATCATTGTTGTGGCCTCTCCCGTTGCGGAGCACAGGCTCCGGACGCGCAGGCTCAGCGGCCATGGCTCACGGGCCCAGCCGCTCCGCGGCATGTGGGATCTTCCCGGACCGGGGCACGAACCCATGTCTCCTGCATCGGCAGGCGGACTCTCAACCACTGCGCCACCAGGGAAGCCCAACAGTATTACATTTTACACCTGTAAGTTTTTAAAGTACTGTAGAACTGTACAACTACATACAACGTGTATATGGTTTGCTATCTTCCTAGATATGAACTACTGTAAAATGACATAAAATTCAAATTATTTACCTTCTCCACACTTAACTTGTAAGTCTGTCAAATAGCAGTTATTGAGTATCCAGTAATTAGAGGTGAAAGTAAAAGGAGGACATGAAGATGCTCTTCCCCTTAGGAACTCACTTGTTATAAAGCTAACATACACCCATAAAGTAACAAAGCAATACTGGGTCGTGTTACCTGGTAACAGAAGTAGATGTTCAGGTAACTATCACTATATGGAATAGATGTATCCTAAGTTAACAGCAACATCTCATTTGTTAAGTCCAAATCCTTAATTAATTAAAATTTTATACTATATCAGCAATCTGTTTCCACAATAAATTAATTTTGGTCGAAAGAGGTTAAAATGTAAGTTTCTTCTGTTGCATGCTTGAGAGAACAGTTCCTAGTGAAGAATAAATAAGGGGGGAGGGGAATAAATAAGGGAACAATGCCATAATAGGCCGGTCAATACAGCAGACACTATTAGAGGATTTTCAAACCTCCTTGCCCAATAACCCTAAATTGAAAAGCAGCAGCAGCTGAACAGGTAAAAAGGAAACAACAAAGGAGTAGGACAGGGAGTTCACATGATGTATGTCTTCTCTGAGCAGCCCTAGCAGCAGCATATAAAAGCGACCTTCATGTCAGCACAGTGAACCTCAAGCAGCAGCTCCATCCTTGACGCTGCAACAAGATTCCCAGGAACCTGAATAAAATCCTCCACAGATTCCAAAAACCCTCTCGCCCTTTTTACAGCATCAGCACTCTCTCCGTAGATTTTAAACGTTCCAGTATCTTCATCTAGCTCAATAGCTGTAACTCCAGGAACCTTTCTAGCTTTGCTGTATGTTACTGCCACGTGTTCCTATTGCCAGGCCCATCAAATCTTCTCTCACAACAAATTCCTCATGAAAAGCTGCTGCAAGTTGTTCTGTGCATTCTAAGTGCTTAGTGGCCTCTTCATTTCTGGACATAAGCATCAACTTCGTACGAATACTTCGCAAATGCACGTCACTCAGAATATTTACCCTCTTCACGGTTGCTTCACTGGCAGACAGTATCATTAGCTGTGTGGTTTCTGGATGGTAAAAAATTCTGCCTGCTCCTACTGCTTTCTTAAAATCTTTCTGTGCGGGCTTCCCTGGTGGCGCAGTTGTTGAGAATCCGCCCGCCGATGCCGGGGACGCGGGTTCGTGCCCCGGTCCGGGAAGATCCCACGTGCCGCGGAGCGGCTGGGCGTGTGAGCCGTGGCCGCTGAGCCTGCGTGTCCGGAGCCTGTGCTTCGCAACGGGAGAGACCACGACAGTGAGAGGCCCGCGTATCACAAAAAAAAAAAAAAAAAAAAAAAATCTGTGCATTTTCACTAGCACACGTCTCTCTCATCCTCAGGAACATCCACTGTGCATTTAAAGAAGGTATTTTTTTGGACAGTTTTATTTTGATTGACAGGCCGAAGTCATTCAGATGGGACCATTTCGTTGTAAGTGGCCTCACAAGCAGCGTATTCAATGACATAAAATACTTTCATCGTTCGAACTGTAGCCAACCACTATCCGCATGGTTCTTGATCATTTGCTCTTAATACACCGGTACTTCATCTCCTTCACTAATTTATCTGTATCAGGTGGTTGTGGTAATCTAACTTCATTAAATGGAACCTGGCGTTCCGGTTGCCAGTTGTTCTCAAAAACAACTGTGAGGGAGTCTTCATGAACATCTTTGATAAATCCCCTGTCGAAAGCCCCGATGGAGCCGAGAATCTCCGCCGTCACCTCCGCCATGTTGGAACCGCAAAGCGATGTTGTCATTTTAAATTACAATTTTGTATTCTCTTGTGTGGATAAATTATAATTTAACTATTACCCTAGCAGACTCTTGGGCTTGTCCTTTTATTTGTGCTTTTGATGTTCTTTCCACTTTGATAAAACATCACTGATTGATGGTAATACACATTTTGGAAACTTGACCACCCTTAGAAAATGGCACAAAAAGTTTTACTTCAAGGATATACAGTGGGAAAAGATGCAGTCTTGCTTTAGTCCTCTCAGTCTCTTAGCCCCTTCTTCATTATCTTTTATGCCATTTATTTGTCTCTGTAACACAATAATTTGCATTTTCTTGACCACCACCAAATTATGGGCTTCTTGAGGATAGCAATTTGTGCCTTAATTTTGTTTGACTCCCTCTAGTGGCCGGCCAAGACTTGGCATGTCACAGATGTTCAAAATATTCCTTTAGTGGGAGGTGGGGGGAGTATATTTCAGGGGCTGTGTGGGAACCCAGGTCCTCTCAGAGATGTGCAATGACAAATCTTGATCCAACTGACTCCCATTACCCTTTTATAGTGGAAAACTTCAGACGTCTACAAAAGTGGAAAGATCATATACTGAGCTTCTGTGTGATCTCATCCAGTTCAACAATTGTGAACACTTTATCAATTTTGCCTCTTCCTCCTCCTCCCTCCCCACACTGCAACCCTCCTGGATTACCCTGAAGTAAATCCAAGACATTACAGCATTTCATACGCTTGGATTTTTGATGATGAGCTTACCTCCGAATCCACCGAAAAGGGCATGTTTTCAGGGAGGTGGGCTGGCTGGGAAGCTGTGTAACAGACCTGCCAGTGACCTGCCTACCTTGTTCTGCTTGGGCCTTGAGCAGCTTGGCTCTCTGGCTCACCTGTCTGTCACCTGATGAGCTTGGCCTAAGTAATCCATGAGCTTCCTTCCAACTTTTACTTTGTTCGAGCTCAGGTCTGCCTTTTAGTCTAATGTGGTAGTTCTCAAATTGTAGTTGCTGGACCAGCAGCTTTGGCATCACCAGGGAACTTGCACAAAATGCAGATTCTCAGGCCCCATACCCAGCCCTACTTAGAAGCTCTGGGAAGGGGGAGATTTGTCAATAATTTGTGGTTTAATAAGCCCTGCAGGTGATTCTGATGAACAGCCAAGCCTGAGAACAACTAATCTGTGAAAGTAGACAAGAGGTCTATAAACTCTTAAAAAAAAAAAACGAACAGGGGACTTCCCTGGTGGTCCAGTGGTAAATAATCTGCCTTACAATTCAGGGGACAGCGGTTCGATCCCTGGTCAGGGAACTAAGATCCTGTGTGGCAGGGCAACTAAGCCCGCATGCCACAACTACTGAGCTCACGTACTGCAAACTGTAGACCCCGTGCGCCCTGGAGCCTGCGCGCCACAACTAGAGAGAGAAAACCCACACGCCACAGCTAGAGAGAAGCCCTTACGCTGCAACGAAGATCCCGCATGCCGCAACTAAGATCCGACAGAGCCAAAAAGTAAATTAATTAAAAAAAAAAAAAAGAAGGAAACCCTACTGGAAATTGTGCATTTACCCATCTTTGAGTTTGGTAAGTCAGTACTATGTCAGCTTCTTCCCTTTGTGCAGAATGAGACCAATGGTGGAGTGACTGTGAGATCTTTTGTTGATCAGGAACTCTGATTGATAGTTACCGTTCTTGACTCAAAAAGATTTGGGAAAGAAATGATTAGATAAAATGTTTCTGAACTGAAGTATACGTAGGCAATTTTCATTAAAAAAAAAGAAAAAAGAAAAGGTCGAGAACCACTTCATGGGACACACCACATTTGTAATTACATATTTATTTGTTTGATGTCTTATCTCCCCCGTGGCACATGGTAACTGCTGTGAAGGGTCAAGTCTGCTTTGCTCACCGTCCCGCCTGGCACCTAGGACAATGGCTGGTCCACAGTATGTGTTTAGTAAATATTTGAGGCACGAATGAGCTTTGTTCTTTAGGGAACTTACAGAACTCTGGACAGAGCCAAGCCTAATACTGGTAGAAACAATTAGAGAACAATTAAGGGTTCTATTTTGAGGTCTTGACTACAGTGTAGGAGAATTTGAGCCAAAAGTTCAGTTAGTTTTATATTTGTCACATAAAAGTATCTATTATGTACTTAGCAATATCTTGGCCTCTGGGGAGAAGTGTGGAAGGCAATACAAGAAAAGAGTAAAACAAGGAGCTCGTGCTAATACGACTATTTCATTGGTTGGTAACTACCTTGCATTCCAGTGCTTTCAGGCACAAGAGTTAGCCAAATAATAATAATTATTAGAGCCACCGCAATCCTTGGGCATCTACCAGGTTAAAAAATATTTTATGAGAATCGCCTAAATATCTGTTCCCTGACATGAGCTTATTGGTAAGTTTTGAAATTTTGTATTTTAACAAAATAAAAACTCATTGATACCTTCATTTGTAAAAATTAAAAACGAGATTAGAAAGTTGTTTCCAAATTAAAAAATCTGCAGACATCATGGTCTGTAAAGGTAACACGAGTTTTAGCATCATTTATTTAATACATACCTATTTATTGAGTATGTACCATGTGTCAAGTACTTGTCTAAGTGCTGGAGATACAGCAGTGAACAAACCAGGCAATTCCTGCCCTCCTGGAACTTACATTCTAGCAGTAAGATTGGCAGTGAACCTCTGTGCTGTAAGTGGTTTTCATTTTCATAGACAATATGGTAAAGGTTCTATTATCTAAGATCATAGTCTGGCCATATATAAGCTGTAATATGTTGCAATCCATGGAGACCAAGCAGACAGGTGTGGGCATTCCTGCCAACCCCTCTGAGCTGTGAGATGCCCACTCTTTCCTCATGATACCTTTCCTACCCTATGTGACACATGCTTTGTGGGTGGGGAGTACCAGGGTCGATCCATTACCAAGGCTTAAAGTATTTATGATTTTTAAAGTAAGAGATACATAATAAGAAAGATCCAATATTGCCTTCTTGCACTGCCCTGTATTAGCTTGGGCTGTCATAACAAAATACCATAGACCAAGCAGCTTAAGCAGCAGAAATTTATTTCTCACAATTCTGGAGGCTAGAAATTCAAGATCAAGGTTCTGGTTGATTTGGTTTCTGGTGAAAAGCTCTCTTCCTGGCTTACAGGTGGCCACATTCTTGCTGTGTCCTCACATGGCCATTCCTCACCTCCTCTGACAGGAGCATGGAGAGAGGGAGAGAGAGAGAGAGAGAGACAGAGACAGAGATAGAGACAGAGACAGAGAGATGGCCCTCTGCTGTCTCTTCTAATAAGGACACTAACTGTTGATCAGGGCCCCACCCTTATGACCTCACTTAATTTTAATTACCTCCTTTTAGACTCTGTCTTCAAATACAACACACTGGGAGTTAGGGCTTCAACATACGAATTTTGGGGGGACACAAGTCTTCAGTCTATGGCACACGCCAAAGATTGCCCCCTTAGGTGAGCATGCTCAGTTTTGGAGCCTGCAGTTTTAGGGTTGGTTTGCAAGAGCACACAGGGGCTCCCAGCGCTGGTTTGTGGGGGGTTAGAGGAGCGAGACTCTTCTTCTGAAGTGTGTGAGGCTGGAGCACACACAGGTGACACCGTTATTGTCGGTGAACTTTTTTGTACTTGGCCGGGAGACTGAGTATGTATACTCCTGTGCAGCCCGGGGCAACACATGACAGAGTACTTACCTGTAGGTGTTTGTGGGTTGTTGGTAGACAGTTCTGGACTGGAAACAGCACACAAAAATTGCTAAGTCCTTCAGAGAGCAAGTGCTTCTGGATTTGAGCCATCAGATGAATTCCCTGCCATGCTAATAAGATCTACCACCATTATTCACACATTTCTTAAATGTCCTGGTTTGTTTTCATGTTGAAGGCACACTTACAGACCACCCTTTACAAAGGATTCCGTTTGGCCCTCTCTGCTGCTGGCTTGACAAACGATTCTCTTCATTTCCTGTGTCTCTGCTTCCTGCTGACATTCTTGTCTTCTGTTAGACTTGAACGTGACTCAATTTAGGAGTAATATATCACGAGACCCATCTGGACCTTGGATTTACTAGGGCTTCCTTGCTCTTTGGAATCCATCATTCCTATGTCTTAAATTGAGAAGCTATCACAAAACTGGTCAATCGCAAAAGTGGGACCTGATCCTCAAACTCTGTCTCCTAGGTAGTGAGGGATGATGTGTGTGCCTTTCTGTGCCTTTCTCTTCACTCTGAAGGTGATTCTGCAGGTGGCCATCCTATTGCATTGCTTTTTCAGTTTTTCCACCCAAGGGTGAGCCTGTGAGTCAGGGGTGAGAAATAAGAAAATGGAAGCCCAAAGAGGAAGCCTGGGAACAGATTTGAGTAGCTAATTCTGGTGCATCTAGTAAGATTTAAAAATTATAAACCATTTAACTACTCAAAGGCATTTAAATAACAGACTCCTGCAAAGTTAATTACCTTCATTATGGGCTCCACTGAGTTTGGTTGTATTTTCACATTGTAAGAGTTTCACAGAGTTTTCATTTTAGTAGTGTACATTTTTTCAGTTGCGATAGGAATATAACTTTGCAGTTATTTAGTTAGATACATGGAAATAAAACCCAGTTCCTCCTCTCTTATGATTTTAAGTGGACTAAAGGCAATGGGAACTAACATTTCATGGCTATTCTGGCCAGGTTCTGAGTTGGACTGATAGCACCTGTGAGGTGTAGGTATTTTCATTCCCATTTGATAGGTGGGAAAACCAAAGTCCAGAGAAGTTCAGGAACTTGATCCAGGTCATGTAGAAGTGAGATGCTGTACCAGGATTTGAATGTACATCTGTCTGACCACAAAGCTATACGACTGTGAAGCCAAATCTGAGCCCCCCCCAAGAAATCCCTGTCCATTCTGTCACCTGTCCAAACTGTCATCTGTTTCAAGTTAATTTCTACTTGTACTTTTCATTTGTCTGTCATTCAGTCTCCCTTCTCTTGGCCCTGGCCCCAGGGCTGGTCAGAGTAACAGCCATATCTCAGGATAAACATTCTGCCTTTATCCTTTCTATCATCTTCCCTGTTTCTTTCTGAGAACCTGTATTGTTTCACAGGCTTTTATGGGGTGATAGCCTAAAAAAAAAATCTTCATTTGGCCCTCTCTTTTACTAAGATATTTGTTGGTTTTGTCTAGAGAATTAGGCATTATGATTTCTGTAGCTCTAAGAGAGATGCCTTTGCCTGACTGTATCCAGGATGCTGGCTTGATTTTACTTTCATCTTCTAATTACAATCTTTCTTCTGTTCATTCATGGCTGTTCACAGTATCTCTTAGAAGCGAGTAGAGGAGAGAGATACTTGGTTGAACAGAAAAGCAGAACTACTATGAGCTCACATCTCTGAAGTGTAAATTGTCTTCTCAAAATGTTAGTTTGAGAGCAAATTCAGTCAGTGTGCTTGATCAATAAATCCATATTAAATACTCACTCTGCGTCATCGTACATCGTATTGCGTTAGGTGTGGCAAGGGACACACAGGGGCAGCGCGGACCTTGCCTTCAAGGGGCAGTTTGTAAACTATAGACATATGAAGTATTGCTGCTATCCTTACGAATGGCTACAGACATGATACAGGTTTAGTAAAAGTAGTATTTGGGCTGGTGTGTTTGTGGACAGAGAGGAAGTGAATCTGATTGACAGCAGGTAAGAGGAGAAAGGAGCAAGTAGACTTTGACCCAAGCTCGGTTACCTTACGTGGGCCATATCTATAATGGTGGATCCATTGTAGACATGAGGACATGGAGGTGTGCGAAAGCCAGTGGACTTGCTCAAGGTTACATGGGCAACAAGTGGTGGAGAACCCATTTTTATATGACTCCAAAGTGGGAGTGAGGCCTGGATAGAGCCAGGCTGATGAGATAGGCTTGTGTATGGGGGGGTGTGTGGTCTGAGGGCACCCCAACACCAAGCCACGTCCCCTGACTTCTCACCACACAGACTGCGAAGACTTCAGCGTTGTAAGATATCTTCAGGATTCTCGGGTCCCACCCAGACCTTATGAATTAGAATCTTTGATGAATCCGTATGTCAAAAGCCCTCCAAGTGAGTCTTATGCATGCTGAAGGGTAAGAAGCACTGCTCTATGAAGCTGCTCTGGCAAGAGGTCATTGGAAGGGCTCTTTGGTCTAGAAAGCTGGAGTCCATCCTGACACAGCTTCCTTAGTCAGACTTGCCTTTAGATGGTGATGATCCTGCATCTGTTTACATGGCGGTGATCTGAGTGGTTAAGCTAATGAGAGTGTAGTTAAGAGCTGGTATCTGGAGTCATGCAGACCCAGGGTCAAATGTGAACTCGGCTACACTTGGGCAAGTGACCTAATCTTCTCTAGGTCTGTTTCTTCGTCTGTAAGATGGGATCAGTGATAACGGTTCAATTCCTGATGGAGAACTAAGATCCTAAAAGCCATGCGGCTCGGCCAAAAAGGATACTTTCTTATTTCTTCTAACCAGAATATTACTTGAAAGGACACATTAAAAAAAACTGTGGGCATGCACTTTTCCAAGCACTTCACAGTGTAACTCAGTCCTCACGACAGCCTTATGAGGTGGGTGCTATTATCGGCACCCTCATTTTACAGAGGCGGAGCTGAGGCACACAGACGCTAAGGAGCCTGCCCAAGGCCACTCGCCAAGAGGCGGCAGAAACACAGAGTGGACACAAGCAGTCTGGGCCCGGAGCCTGAGCTCTAAGCCTCCTGAATCTTGGGGTAAGGGGCTTTTTCTCGAGTAAGCAGCGTTTTTCCTGCTGTGGACTTTGGACAAGTGGGGGAAGGAAGGGCACGGGCCTCCCTGCGCACCTCCGTGAGCCTGTGTTAGGTGCTCTGTGTACCCTCTCATCTAACTTTAGCAGGAGACTTTTGATGTTTTCCTCACCTCCCGTTTTACAGGTGAGGAAAACCAGCTGCATTTCAAGCCTCCTGGTATCTGACTGCAGAGCTCTGTCTGTCCTTATGCTGGGTACTGCTTCCCTCTCCTTTCACTCCGGTGGTGACTGTTGTCAGGAATCTGGTTTCTCAACCTCCTGCTTTTGCTCTGTTGAGACCCAGCCCTGGCCACTGCACTGCTCTTAACTCTTAGCCTGGGATTCGGGTCGCCCGTGGGGTCTTCTTTAAATGATTGGATCATCATGGTAGGGCACAAAAGTGCCTTCTTGGGATTTTATACGTATTTGGGCTCATTTACATGGCTGAAAATGAATAGAATCAGACGGGGCCCTTGGACGTGCCCTTCTAATCCCCGTTAACATTGAATAAAGCCTGCAAATTCCCAGAGAGATTTCTCACGTGGAGACAATGGTAAGGGGCAGCAGTGCGTCTTCTCCAGCCTGAGGCCACACTCCAGTGTCTTACTAACAAAGCAAGCGGTCTGGACAAGAGCTTTCTCTCCTGCTCAGGTAGCAGTGTTATGGCAACTTGCTAGCAAGACTATCTTTTAAAAAATGCTGAGAGATATTATTTATTTTAAATTAACATTTTAATTCTGAGGTATTTATAGATTCACATGCAGTTGTAAGAAATAATACAGAGCTCTCATGTACCTTCTACTCAGTTTCTACCAAGGGTAACGTCTTGAAAGTCTATAGTACGATATCACAACACTGATACAGTCAAGATACAGAATTGTTCCGTCACCACAACCGTCCCTCATGCTGCTCTTTTGGAGACGTGGCTGCTTCCGTCTCACTCCTGCCACCCCCTCTCCCTGCCCACTGGCAGTCACTGATCTGTCCTCTAGTTCTATAATCTTGTTGATTCAAGGATGTTATATAAAGAGAATTATATAGAATGTGATCACCTGAGATTGTCCCTCCCCCCACCCCACCCCAGCATAATTCCCTGGAGATTCATCTAAGTTCTTTTGAGTATTAATAATTCATTTCTTTTAAATTGGTGCAATCACTCTGGAAAACAGTATGGAGGGTCCTCAAAAAAGCTAAAAATAGAGTTGCTGTGTGAGCCAGCAGTCCCACTTCTGGGCATATACCTGGACAAAGCTACAATTCAAAAAGATACATGCACCCCTATGTTCATAGCAGTACTAGCCACAATAGCCAAAACATGGAAACAACCTAAATGCCCATCAACAGATGAATGGATAAAGAAGATGTGGTATATATACACACACACACACACACACACCATGGAATACTACTCAGCCATAAAAAAGCATGAAATAATGCCAATTGCATCAACATGCATGGATGGACCTAGAGATTATCATATTAAGTGAAGTAAGTCAGAAAGAGAAAGGCAAATACCATGTGATATTACTCATATGTGGAATCTAAAATATGACACAAATGAACCTATCTATGAAACAGACTCATAGACATAGAGAACAGACTTGTGGTTGCCAAGGGGAAGGGGGTTGGGGAGGGATGGACTGGGAGTTTGGGATTAGTTGATGCAAATTATTATATATAGAATGGATAAACAACAAGGTGTCCTACTATTTAACACAGGGAACTATATTCAATATCCTGTGAGAAACCATAACAGAAAAGAATATGAAAAAGAATGTATATATATGTATAACTAAATCACTTGGCTGTACAGCAGAAGTTAACATTCTAAATTAAACATTCTTGAATAAAATAAATTCAAAAAAATAATTTGTTCCTTTTTATTGTTGAGCCGTCCTCCAAGCTATGGCCGTGCCACGGTGTAACCATTAACCTGTTGAAGAATATCCAAATTGTTTCCGGTTTTTGGCTATTATGAATAGAGCTGGTATTGACATTTGTGTACAGGGTTTTGTGTAAACATAAGTTTTAATTTCTATGGTATAAATATCCAAGAGTGCAATGGCTGGGTCTTATGGTAGTTGAATGTCTGATTTTATAAGAACCTGCAAAACAGTTTTCCAGAGTATCTGTACCATTTTACATTCCTACCAGCAATGCATGAAGATCCAGTTTCTCTGCATTCTTGACCACATTTGGTATTGTCACTGTTTTCTATTTTAGACATTCTGATGGGTGTATAGTGATATCTTATGGTGGGTTTAATTTGTATTTTCCTGTTGGGCTAATGAAGCTGAACATCTTTTCATGACTTATGTGCTTTCTGTTTATCCTCTTTGGCAAAATGTCTCTTTTATGTCTCTTGCCCATTTTCTAATTGGATTTTTTTTTGAGTTTAAGAGTTAAAAAAATATTACAGGTGCTAGTCTTTTGTTGGATATGTGGTTCGCAAATACCTTCTTCCATTCTGTAGTCTGTCTTTTCTTAAGAGGGTCTTTTGCAGAGCAAAACTTTTTTTTTTTTTTTAAATTTTATTTATTTATTTATTTTTGGCTGTGTTGGGTCTTCGTTTCTGCGCGCGGGCTTTCTCCAGTTGCGGCGAGTGGGGGCCGCTCTTCATCGCGGTGCGCGGGCCTCTCACTGTCGCGGCCTCTCGTTGCGGAGCACAGGCTCCAGACGCGCAGGCTCCGTAGTTGTGGCTCACGGGCCTAGTTGCTCCGCGGCATGTGGGACCTTCCCAGACCAGGGCTCGAACCCGTGTCCCCTGCATCGGCAGGCAGATTCTCAACCACTGAGCCACCAGGGAATCCCCAGAGAGCAAAACTTTAAAATTTTGATGAAATCCAGTGTCAGCTTATCAATTTAAGGATTGTGCTTTTGGTGTCAAATCTAAAAACTTTTTGCCTAGCCCTAGATCATGAAGATTTTTAACTGTCTTGTTTTTTTTTTTTTTTTTTCCCTAGAATTTTTATAGTTTTGTTTTACATGTAAGTCCGTGATCCATTTTGAGTTGATTTTTATATAAGGTGCAAAGGTTTAGGTTAAGATTCATTTCTTTGCCTATGGGTATCCAATTGTTCCTGCACTGTTTGTTGAAAAAGCTCTTTCTCCTCCATCGAGTTGCATTTGCATTGACTTCTTTTAAGATTTTAAGAATTGATGCTTTTTCTTATCAAGGCAAATATACTGGGCCACATAAGCGCCTACGGTTTGTACAATAAATTTGAGTTGCTCGTGTAGCTAATTATAGTCAGGACATCCACAAGGACAGTTCAGCTGAGGGACCTTGGGGGTCAGGACTTGATGGCAGCTGTGGGAGAGTGAGAGTCAGGGCCCGGGGCCTCTGCATGGGAGGCTGAGCTTCTCTGGAGTTTTGCTGCTGCTGGGCAGCTGGGCGGCTTCCTCTTCCAGGCAGGGGTGGTGACACCGGGTGTTCTGAATCAGCCTGGGGCACGCTGACCTGCTGGTGGACTTGACCTGGTGGAAGGCATGGGCATGACCGGGTTAGGTTCCCACTTCGTCTCACCCGTCATCTGCAGCCCTGCCTGATCCCTGGTCATCTCAGCTGTCAGCTCTTGTGAGGCTTCCCCCACCCCGACTCCCAGTGCAGCCTCCAGCAGCCGGCGGTTTCCAAACTTGTATCTAGAACACGCAGGACTCCAGTGCCATCTTGGGAGTATAGGTTTGCACTGAAAAATTTGTGATTATTTTTAAATGTTTTCTATTACACACAGGTGTTCCCTGGAGAAACAACTAGATAGCACAGTTCAGCAAAATTTATCTGTAATCCCCATACCCCCATACCCTGCAATAATCCCTGTAAACACAAAATTATTAATTTTGGAAGGAAGATTTTTTTTTTTTCTCATTTCTTTCACCAGCTGGACCATTAAGACACAAAGCTGGTTTGGAAAAAAATAGAAAAGAAAGAAAGAAATTGTTCTCTCATTGGCTGCATCTGGAGGGAGGTTTTGACACTGCGAATCGCGCCGCCGACGAGGCCTGTGTGTGTGAGGGCACAGGTCAGCGCTGTCAAATACAACCGCACCCAAAGGTGGGGTACCAAGGCCGGTGGAACCAGTGCTGCCGGAATGATCTTTTGTTTCCGCTGCTCAGCTGTCCAGGATCATGGCTGCGGACATCAAAGACATGTCTAAACACTGTTGTCTGGCCCTATCCTTTGCCCTGACTGTGGAAGGGGTCTCCCCACAGGGAGCCCTGGAGAGCAGAGCCCCCACCTTCCATCCCGCTATTAATTCCACGTAAGAACGGATCAGTAGTATTTGCATAAGCCATGTACATCCGTCTCTCTGTTTTGTTCTGAGAAAAAATTTGTTTACTTACCTAATTAAAAGATTAAAAAGCATTTTCTTTACATTTCTTTACGTTATGTGTGTTAATTTCAGAAAAGTTATAAAACACAGAAAAATACAAAACCCAAAACTATAATTCTTCCACCTAGAAATAAGCATTGTTTGCCTTTTAGGAAGTTCTTGTCTTTTTCATGTTCACGTACAATAGCAATTTTACAAAGAAATGCTACCCTCCCGGGCATACAGTTTCCCTGTAGCTGTGCTAGGACTCGTCAACAGTGTCATTGCTGTAAACATTCTACTGCACGAATTTTGATATCTGCAGAGTATTCTACCATGTATCATTTTTACATAATTTCGTTACATTTTAGAACTGTTGCTTAAAAATATTAAGATGGTATTGTTACCTTTTCTGCTTAGCAAACAATTCTGTTGTAGCAACTAAAACATTGTGTATAAAATTACCTCCTTTAGTTTATTGTAGGAACTTTGTAAAGGTATGTTCAAGTAATAGATTGTTACTTTGCTAGTTCAAATGATTCTGGCCTCTTGGAATAGGGAACCACTGAGACTGACTCAGTTTTGCTGAACCAGTAGTAGATGCTTGACATCTTCACGGCAGGGAATGGATCCTGGTCAGTCTTCTGAACACATGGGCACCTCTGTGGGGGAAAGGCTCACGAGGGGGACAGACAGATGGGTCCCCGGTGCATTTTCCTGGGCCAACTTTTGGCTAAGAAACATCAAGAGAGAAAGTCTAGAGAGTCCTGGCAAACTAGTTTGATTTCGGTGTTAGCCTGCGATAAAAATGTAACAGATCATGAGATACCATTTTACTCCACGTTTTCATCTATGGTGTGACTTGGCCGTGAGGCCGGACTCAGGTTTTGGGTCCCATCTTAGAGTCCTAGGTCAAGCGCTGTGCCAGGCTCTTTGTCCTGACCACACTGCATGTCATCGCCTGTTCACCTGCACCTTCCCTGCGTGGATTGCCCATATTTTGAAGGTAGGAAAGCAGGCTCCATCACTCGGGCACCCACGGGACCCCAGCTGAGTGCTGCAGCCTTCTGGCCAATGAACATGTTCCATCCCTTTAGTTCAGGGCTGTGCCCTAAGACTTGGCAGTTATTCACACAGGTCCCAAGCTCTTTTGCGTAAATTGCCGCGGTGGTGGTGGGAGCTGAGAGGCAAAAGGATGTGACTGGGAGGATGGCGTCTTCTTTCCACTATGGGATTCTTTCCATGATGGGATGTGAAGAATTTTAGACAGGTTTCCTGAATTACTGTAACCCAGTTCATTGCTGAGGGAAGGTGCTTTTAGATACTATTTTATATTATACTTTTACCAAAGGAAAAGATACTTTTGAGATGCTTCTTGTTAGGTTTGCTTTATTTTGTTTTCAGGAATCATAATTTTTTATTTTGGGCCATGCTGTGTGGCTTGTGGGATCTTAGTTCCCCGACCAGGGATCAAACCGGGGCTCTCGGCAGTGAGAGTGCAGAGTCCTAACCCTTGGACTGCCAGGGAATTGCCAGGAATCATACTCTCAAGGTTCCCTTTCTATTTATGTTTGGGCAGAACTGATTTTTTTTTTTTTTTTTTAACTCATTAGAGCCTGGATTTCCTTGTAAGTTTACAGAACCAGTACAGCTTGGCGCCTCCCTCAGTTCAGCTGTTTGCTCCTTTATTAGTGAATCTGAATAAAGGCAATAATAACAAATAGGATGAAAATATTTACTGGCCACAAACATTGTATCAGGTACTTCATCTGTATCTCCATCTACTTTATGTATCGTTTCATCTGTAGCGCTTCATATAGTGAAGGCTGATAAGGGGTTCTATAGGGCTTATAGAAGGGATGCATGATTCAATGCTCCTGACAAGCCCGCAGAGGTGAGTTTTATTGTCCCCGCTTCAGCGTGGAGGACCAGAGGCTGCGAAAGCCCCAAGGACAGGGTCACGCAGCTTGAAGGGGTCAACTGGGATTCAAAGTGAAGTCTGTGCAGCCTCAAGGCTGTGTCGGTGCCACTGGGTTGTCCATTTTCTGGGGCGGGGGGCGCGCAGGCTTCATAGACAGAGCTGCTAAAGGAGGGGCAGTGGCGCCGACTGATAGAAGAGCTTTCCAGAAGGTTAAGGGACCACGTTGTGGACTTGTAGGGGCCTCATCTCAGCCCCCAGCTTGGATAGAGGTTTCACACATGTCCGAGGTCAGAGATGGCCTCCCAGCGCAGACACCCTTAGAGTTCTAAGGCTGTTGGACGATGTCATTTACTGTTTTACTGGTTTCCTCAGAAATTCTCGTGAGGTACTTCTGTGGGGAAAAAATAATTAAAAAAAAAAAAAAAAAAAGGGCTACTTCCTAACCTTTAGTAATTCCTGCTGTGGTAGAAAGAGAGGCTCATCAGCCACCCAGAACATGTTAGTGTAGCAGCAGCTACTACTTATTATCTTAAAATTCTCTTTAGATCTTGATATACTTTAGTGGAATGACAATATTTCTTTCCAACTTTTAATTTTGATAAAATATTCTTTTTGCAGTGATGTCACAAAAACATTTCCACATCTCTGTATTGTATATAATGAGTTTAGAGAAAGGCACACATTCACCGAGATCACGATCAGTAATAGACACAGCACCAGAATATTGATTTTTGTCCTTGAGGAAATCCAATAATCACAAATCGATGAATTATAACACATGACGAAAGTGGTTGAACTCACCTGTAAACAGACATTGGGAGGAAAGCAGTAGTCAAGTCTGCTACTAATTATTCAAGTGGGGGAGAGGATGATGTTTAGTGTTGGCAGACATTCAGGGGTGGTGCAAGGGGGCAGAGAGACAGAGCACTCCACCTGTAGCTCTGTGATGAAGAAGTGACAGGCTGACGTCCAAGCTGCCACGTTTGCTTATTGCGACAACAATTATTTATTGAACGCGCGCCGTGTGTCAGGTACCGGAGACAGACTGGTGAGCCGTCCCCCGCGTGGCCCCTGTGTGTATGGCTGTTCAGCTGAGGTGGGGGAGACAGACTTTATCACACGACCCCTGAATGAATGAGGAGGGATATGCACTCAGAGAGGAAGAAAGTTCCAGAGAGCAGAGAGCAAATAAACGGGACCTAGACTGGAACTTGATCTGAAGAGGACTTGGCAATAACTGCAGGACTAGGGGGTGTGGTGGTGGGTGTGGGGGAGGTTTGTCCTGACCCAGGAAGCAGTGTGCGCATTGCAGGGCTCAGCCCTGCGGCCCGTGCCTGTGGTGGAGGCAGTGGGGTGGATGTCTGGAGGGCAGAGGTGTGCAGCCTGGTGTGCAGAAAACCTTTTGGGGTTTGTTAAAGATGAGAGAGCTTAACCACAGAGCGATGGGAAGCTGCTGCCGGGGCTTCAGGGGCTGGGGCAGGTGTGGGGAGCCGTGGCCAGGTCAGTGGGCTGTCCCCCGACTCTATGTCCTTTGCAAGCTGCCTCTGAAAACTTGATGTTCTCCATGAAGCTTTCTTCCAGATGGACCTGAAGGGGCTGGGGGTGGGGGGCATCTAGCCTTCAGTTTTATGAGCTGGCCTCCAGGTGGTCTTCCGGGGGACCTCCAGAGGAGACTTAGCCACAGGGATTGGGAGTCAGCGGTGGGCTTTTTCAGACGGCAGCCACGATTGGTATTTCCACCATGTCTTTCCTCTATTGCGGGACCTGTAACATCGCGAGAATTTGAGGCACTGAGGCCCGTTCATGGGGTTATGCCCTCTTGCTTGTCCGCACCCTCCCCGTGTGAAAGTCCAGAAGAGTCCCAGTCTTCCAAGAAACTTCCCCTGTGTTTGCAGATATTCACTGATCTCTCTTTTCTACTCTTTTTGAAGCTTATTGTCCACCCGATGATTTGGGGGAAAGGTAGTATTAAGTGTAACCACATCAACACAAGTGAGCCCAGGTCTTTGATGGCAGGGAGGGAGGATTTACTCTGCACTTCCCAGCTCAGCACACCTGGAGCCCGAAGCACCTGGCAAGCATCTGTTGAGTCATACACACAACTGGAGAGAAGCCAGCACCTGCTTCTTCCTTTGCTTTCCTCAGCTCCAGGTCTCCTGACTTCAGCTTCTTTGATGAGTCAAAGGACCAAATCAGAGGGTCTGACATTCACAGATGCTGCAACTAGATTCAGATTTTCTGATTTTCCATCCAGTTCGGCAAGAGAGGGAGCCTCTTTCCTCCCTGTCTTCTTCCTCTTCCTTTCCTCTGGGGTGTGTGTGTGTGTGTGTGTGTGTGTGTGTGTGTGTGTGTGTGTGTGTGTGTGTGAGTGTGATGGGTAGGAGGAGGTGGGGGGACATCTGTAGAGTCTCTGAAAGAGGGCAGTCTGGCTGTCCCTCCCATGAGCAGAGACAAATGGAACAGGGGTTCACATCATTCACTTCCTGAATCCTGTTCCCAGGTGAGTTTCAGGGCCTCGATCTCTGGGCACAGACATCTCAAGATGGATGGATAATTAGAAGATATACATCTCTGCCCTCACCTTTGGGGTCACTTGGTAGATTAAATTCATTTAATCCTGCAAAGGTCAAGTAGGAGAGGCGTATATGCCCACACATAAGGGCCCTCCTTTCTCCACAAGCCTGTGCAGAAACACACCACAAGCTGTGGTGTGTTTAAAAAGAAATTTAGAAGTGTCTTTGTATATATAAACATGTGCCATGTACATCATATACATGGAAGAAAATATTTTCTGAAAGTGTAACATGAGCACGTGTGCTGTGGATGTTCTTACATGTTTGTTTCCCTAAAGTGGCAGGGATGGGAATCGGGCCTTAGGCAAGATTTCGTCACCGACTTCCTTGGGCTTCCCAGGGAAGCTCTTTGGATGGGATTTCCTCACCTGGAAAAGGAGGAGACGGGACGAGGCAATGTCGGTCCTGTTCAGCGATGCCATCCCCCCATGGCCTGGGCGGGTTGTGTCTAGCCATGATGCATTTTTCCCTCAGTCTTTGCTTGAGTGAAGATGCTGGGATTTCCTACCCTCCGGGAGGGAGCCGGCTGTGTAAGCAGGTGGTCAGCAAGCAGCTGAGCCAGGGAGGGAGCTGCCGGGCTGGGCGCAGATGGCCTCTCTGGGGACTGAGCCTGTGCCAATGGCCTAAGGGGGACCAGCCACACTTTCTCGTCAGTAAGGCCAGTGGTGACGGCCCCTCCGGCCCATGAATCTAAGCTTCTCTCCCCACAATTGATGGCAGGCCTTTTTGCACATCCTCCCCAGATCCGTGGTATTTTGTTTATTGGGTTATGAGAAACCTACTGTGACCAGTGGAGGACATTAGGGCGTTGTGTGGTGTATTTATTATTTTTCCGGTAGACCAGATGCCTGTGCAATTAGTTAGGAATTGGTGGTGGCTTTCCCCAAAGTATACAGATAGAAATAATCGTATAGTTCTCCCTCTCTTTCCTTTATTCATTTATTAAAAGTTCGTTATGCTTAGATGCTGTGACGTGTGCTGGGAGGAAAGAAAGGATGTGGCCTGGGAATTGCAGCTTGGCTGGTAGGAGAAGGGGGCAAAGTACCATAAAGGGTAACGTGCAGATGTGGGGGTAAGAAGGAGCCCTTTTGGGTGAAAATGTCTCAAAGAGCTTCGTGGAGAAAGGTCACCTGAGTTAATACTTTAAAGAGACGTACTCTTGGGTTATGTGAAGGGGAAAGGACCTTCCTGGTGGAGGTCCAGTTTTTTAAAAAAATGATGTGTTAACTGAATCTCTTCAGTTTAGTTTACAGCTAGTGTTAGCAGTGCTGGAGTCCTCTGGGGTCTCATCTGCCATACAGATGAGGCGGTTGGACTTGGAGATGATGAAGGTGTCATCTCAGGGCAGGTGTCCGTGCTGAGACAGCAGGTAGAACGAGGAGGAGAGGACCAGCCCTGCTGCTGTCGCTTCCACTCCCAGCTCCTGGTGTTTGGTTCCTGACGTGAGCCAGGCATGGCTCCGAGCACCTCCTGATCGCTGTTTCTACTCCTGACAAGAAACTTGCGACAGGCCTTTATCAGCCCTATTTTCCAGGGGAGGTAAGGGAAACCTGGAGAGGTTAAGTAACTGGCTCGAGGACACAAGAGTATGTGCAGCAGGTCTGAATCCAGAGCTCCTGACTCTGCATCCTTTGCATTGGTGTGGACTGTTCCAATATTCCAGACACACGGCCTTGCGCTGTGGCAGAATGTGCTGGGGATATGACACTTTGGTTTTCAGAACTTTAAGGATCAGAGAGTCACCCACAGTAGCCATTGTCTTTTTATTTTTATTTATTTTTGTTATTTAGTTATTATTGTTGGTTGCATTGGGTCTTCATTGCTGTGTGTGAGCTTTCTCTAGTTGTGGCGAGCAGGGGCTACTCTTTGTTGTGATGCGTGGGCTTCTCACTCTGGTGGCTTCTCTTGTTGCAGAGCACGGGCTCTAGGCGTGCGGGCTTCAGTAGTTGCAGCGCTTGGGCTCAGTAGTTGTGACTCGAAGGCTTAGTTGCTCCTCGGTACATGGGATCTTCCCGGACCAGGGCTCGAACCTGTGTCCCCTGCATTGACAGGCGGATTCTTAACCACTGCGCCGCCAGGGAAGTCCCTATTTTTTATTTTTGAAGTATAGTTCATTAACAATGTTTCAGGTGTACAGCAAAGTGGTCCAGTTATACACACACACACACACACACACACACACACACACACACATATATTCTTTTTCAGATTCTTTTCCATTATAGTTTATTACAAGGTATTGAATATAGTTCCCTGTGCTATACAGTAGATCCTTGTCATTTATCTATTTTACATATAGTAGTCTCTGTTAATCCCAAATTCCCAATATCCCGCCCAGCCATTCATTGTCTTAAATGCAAAGTATTTATGTCACTTTCTATGTCTTGTGTGAATTAAATATACCGATTTTGACACAAAATTACACAATAATTAATAATTCATTGAATCAAGAAATTAAAAATGTACTATACCAGTTTTGCTGAGTAGGTGATATAGCAAGCATTGACATTTCCTCTTGATGAGACCGTAGTAACAACAAAACCATAGTAATAGCAGCAAAAGTGACTGTCTACTCGGTTCTAGGTGCTAGATCAGGGGCCTTACCTTTGATATTAAGAAACAATCATAGCGAGTATACATACCGTGTCTACTGTTTCAAAGAAGTTGCCCAGAACTTGCTGTTCTGTGAAATGGGTGTCATGATTTCTGATCCAGGAGTCCCCGGGCATGGGGCTCCCGGCTACACAGGCAGGGGCCCTGCTTCTCAAAGTCCCTGCCTGCTCTGGGGGCTGGGTCGGGCCCCACATCAGCAGTGGTCCACGCCGAGCCTGTCCTTCGGCTGCCTCCACTCGAGGCTGGGGTCCTGAGACCACGGAGCTGTGGACTTGTTGCCCCTGTCATCATGCTGGCCTTGGAGTGGGCAGGAAAAGGTCTATTTTCTCCTTTCTGAGATTCTTCTAAGAGGGGACTCTGGCCCTTTAATTCTTTCCATGAACTCATCTAAACCAGGGCTGTATTGCTTTCCAATAACGTATTGAAGAAATTATCCCAGGAGGGCACTGTAGTCTGGAAAACACAAAACCATGTATGGCATATGTTTCCAGGGACTCCTAGACGGTTTCTAGGCCATTTCTCCGGTGGTGAAGGTTTGCCCTCTTCTCCAGCAGGTGGAGGGGGGAGGAGAGAGAGGGAGAGAGAGGGAGAGAGAGAGAGAATGACCACAGGCAGGCTGCCCCACTGTCCCCACTGTCCCAAGTCCCAGGCCTGCTCTCCTAGTCCACTTTCCACCCCTCCATCTTCCTTTTCCAGAGATCCTTGGCAGTCGGAGTTTCTGTTTCCTTTGGGAGGAAAAACCCCACTCCTTACCGCCAGGGTTGGCCTTTGCCCTCAGCGGCCCCTCCCGACTCCCCGTACGGGAATGTTTCCCTTCCCGGAGTCTTTGTTTTCCAACAAACAACAGCACCCCACGGGCTCTTCAGCAGAAGAGGCTTTTCCGCGCATGGTCTCCCCTCTGTCCTTCACCTTGCCTGGGGAAGACTTGTTTTCCCACCCTTCCTAACCTCTTTGATGGCCACTCCCGCTTTCATGCGCCTGAACAAGAACACACGATCCTTCCAGGAACAAACAGTCATTTTCCGGGACACTGTAGACTAAACCCGTATTTAGAATGGAAGAAAACAAAACAAAATAACAAAACATCCTTTCAAAGCCAACATAAACTATAGAGAGTTGGCTTCAGTGTGTTGAAGATCGTTTCTTTTCTAGATCTAACACCACTTTACGTCATCATTTGCCAGCTGAACCGTCCTGCTAACTGTTGCCCACCCAAAATGTCCTTTGAGGTTGCCTTCTGTACCCAGAGACTCTCTGCCTGAAAGGCAAATCCAAACTTTTTTCCCTTTCCCTTTGATTTGTCAGAAATTACCATTTCCCTTAAGTCCAGAGTTTCAGGGCCAAATCTGCTTTTTCGCCTTTTCCATCTTTTATTATGGAAAAATTTAAACATACACAAAAGAAACAAGAATATTATAATGAACCCCTACATACAGTCTGTCCTCCGTATCCTCAGATTCCACATTCCTAGGATTCAACCAAGCGTGGACTGAAAATATTTGGGAAAAAAAATTCCAGAAAGCTCCAAAAAGCAAAGCTAGATTTTGCTGCTCTGGCAACCTATTTCCATAGTACTTACATTGTATTAGGATTATAAGTAATCTAGAGATGACTTAAAGTATTTGGGAAGATGTGCGTAGGTTACATGCAAATGTTATGCCGTTTCATATGAGGGACTTGAGCATCTGTGGATTATGGTATCTGGCAGGGGTCCTGGAACCAATCCCCTCTGCATACCAAGGGACAATTGTATGCATTTCCCACCTTAAAAAATTTGCAACACATGGACAATTTTGTTTTGTCTATCCTACCAACAGTTTTCTTTTCCCTGCTGGATTATTTTTAAGCAAATCCCAGATAAACTGTTTCACCCAAAAATATTTTTGTGTGTTATCTCGAAAGGTATTCTCTTTTCAAGAAACCGTTATCACGCTGAAATAAAAAATTAACAGTAGTTCCTTATTATCCCAAATATCCAGTTAGTATTCAGTTTCCCCTGATGTTTCATTGACATGCTTTTGCAGTTGATTTGTTTGTTGGAATCAGGATCCAAATGGGGTCCATGTGTTGCGTTTTATTGATAAGTCTCTTAGGACTCTTTTGATGGATAACAGTTTTTCCTTTTTCCTTGCCATGTATTTGTTGAAACCAGCAGGTCACTGACCTTTTGCATTTCCCTTCTTGCTGGATTTTGCTGATTGCATCACTGGGCTGTTGTTTAGTATGTAACTTTTTCCCTGTATAATCAGTAAATTGGTGGTTTGATATAGATGCTTGATCAGATTCAGGTTCAGTGTTTGGCCAGAGGTGTCTTGAGTGATGGTGTGTACCTTACGTTGCATCTCACTGGGAGGTACATCGCGTCTGAGTGTCCCCCTTTCTGACGTTAGGATTGGCCAGTGGGTTCAGGGATTGTCAGCCTGATCTACCCATTTACAAATTCCCCATCAGCCTTGGATTTAGCCACAAGTGACAGTCACTGCCAATTCATGAAGGATTGCAAAGTGATGATACACTAATTTGGGATTCCTTCTTCATTTATTTGCTGGAATTCTTTTTTTTTTTTTTTTTTAAACAAGATGTTGGGGGTAGGAGTTTATTAATTAATTAATTAAGTTTGGCTGTCTTGGGTCTTCGTTTCTTTGCGAGGGCTTTCTCCAGTTGCGGCGAGCGGGGGCCACTCTTCATTGCGGTGCGCGGGCCTCTCACTGTCGCGGCCTCTCTTGTTGCGGAGCACAGGCTCCGGACGCGCAGGCTCAGTAGTCGTGGCTCACGGGCCCAGTAGCTCCACGGCACGTGGGAATCTTCCCAGACCAGGGCTCGAACCCGTGTCCCCTGCATTAGCAGGCAGATTCTCAACCACTGCGCCACCAGGGAAGCCCTGGAATTCTTTTATAAAGGACTCTTCATCATCAGCTACTTGGCTACCCTTAAATACAGATCACACAGGAAAGGCAGCAGAAGTGCTTGTCTCTTCAACTACCGGTTTTCTGGATAATGAGTTGGTTCCCTAGCATCCTCCAAAGCCAACCAATGAGTATTTTTTTAGTATTGTTATGAAGGTATGGCTTTTTAGCACATTCAGTGGGCTCAGGTCTGAGAAGTAATTATTCTTTTGGGGGCTCAGATTGCCCTCCTCTGGCCAATGGCCCAGGTGTGGGGCTCACCTCCCCACAGCAGTCTCGCTGAGAGCAAAGCTTCGCCCTGGTGGAAGGCCTTGGGAGTGAGATTTCCATGAAGGGGCAGCAGATCACCCTCTCCGCTTCCCATCAAACATTTTTCCAGGGGTCAGAGCTTTCTTAACATTACACCGTCCTCCCCATCTGAGCTGAGGCTCGTGGAAGTGAAGTTTTCCCCAAGATGACCTAGCCAGTAAAGGTGGAACTAGGACTCCAACCCTGAAAGTCAAGGAGAGAATGAGAACAGGTTGGGGGATGGCGTTCCAGGTGCAGGGCAAAGGCAGGGAAAGACAGGAGGGTGAATTCAGGGCAAGGCCAGCTAAAAGAGGGACCACACTGAGTGTGCAGTGGAAATGGCCAGTGGAGCTAGACCTCGGGAGAACCCGGATGCCTTTCTGGGGGGGGATCAGACACAATCTGAAGGCGACTCGGATGGGGGAGGGGCGGCTGGCGGTTCACACAGGTGAGCAGCTCCTCAGTCTTACCTGTGCCCCTAATACTCTCCCCTGTGGTGCTTCCTCTCTCGTATCCATTGTCTCCTCTGCTTCCGTATCCAGCTTCTTGGGAACAGGACCCATTCCTAATTAAACAGTGAGCCCACACCTGTCCTAAAGCAGACGCTCCTCGTAGATGCCCCAAGTCTCTTAGATAATAAGTATTCTCAGCTCCAAGCTGGGGTAATAACCATAGTCCTTTCCCTTAGGATTGTTCGGGAGATTAAATGAGATAATACACCTCAGGTAGTGGCCCAGCACTGGTCCGTAGTGAGGACCTCCACAGACGTGGCGTGGCCTCTGTTACCGTCCGTGAGACTTTTCTTCCTGCCCGTCACTTTGGCATCTGTGTTCCTAGGAGAAAAATCTTGCTTCAGTCTCACTCGCTCTCCGTCACCAGGGACTTTCTAGCCTGCAGCTGGTGGAATTTCCATGGCACAAGGCGATGGCGTTGTATGTGCAAACAGTGTCAGAAGTGTAAAGGCTTTTTTTTTTTTTTTTTTTTCCTAAATTGAGGTGAACTTTATATGACATACAGTGGACCCTTTTTCAAGTGAAGGGTTTACTGGCATTTAGTACCTTCATTTGAAAGAGGGCTCTTTGCCCCTGCCATCTCTAGCAACAGCATCTTTAAATTCTTTTATTTTCATTTTTAGAAGTTTTGGGAGGGACACAAATGCTACATTTCTGTGGATCAGAATGAAACTTTCGTATTTTTTTTGGCGGCGCTGGGTCTTAGCTGGGGCACGTGGGATCTTTTAGTTGTGGCACGTATGCGGGATCCAGTTCCCCGACTAGGGATCGAACCCGGGGCCCCCCTGCCTTGGGAGCACGGAGTTTTAGCAACTAGATTACCAGGGAAGTCCCCAAACTTTCGTATTTTTTATACTTTTTCTACCCACTGTTTTTTCCACCTCGGGTGGCTGACCGCCCTTTGCTTTGTGACCACCATTTTGAATAACATTCTGTCCAGTTACAAGGCTTTTAGGCCCCGCCCCGCCCCACCCGAGGTACTCTGTGGACCCCTGGCCCCTGTACAAGAGCTCATTTCTTAGAACCATCCTTCAGTAAGTAGAACTCGAAGAAAGAAACTATCATTTTTTATGGGGCTGAAGTGGAAATTTTTTTTAAAAAATGAAAGAAGCAACTCTCCCTATAAATACAAATTGATTCACTCAACAAATACGTATTGAGTACTTACTATGGGCTAAGCCCTGGGCATTTAGTGATGCATTAAACAGATGTGACCCCTGCCAGGATTTTCTTGGCGACACCAGGGCACGGGGAGATTTGCTGGTTTCCTAAGGCTTTAGAACAAAATGAGTCTTGAGCTTCTAGGCCCCAGGATTGTATTGGGTTGGCCAAAAAGTTCGTTCCGGTTTCTCTGCAAGATGCTGCCCGCTGGCAGCCCACTAGCTTGTCCTCTGTTGTGTATATATTCACTACGTTGCTGTCAGGTTTTAGATTCCACATAGAAGTGATATCATATGGGGGTCTGTCTTTTTGTCAGACTTATTTCTCCTAGCAGAATCCTTCCTTTTTCTTGGGGGGTGGTGTCCAGCAGTATTCCATTGTGTGCTGGGGGGAGGGTGGAAGAGGGGGGCGGGTGAGGTGGGTGGAAGGGAGGCATCCTGTCTTCTTTATCCAGGGCATGCTTATTTGTGTGCCTGGAGGGAGATACTTATCTTTCTTTTTCCTCTCCATGGAGATCACGGTGGGGGCATATGTAAATAGGCATATGGAAAAAAACGATTCTTTGTTCTTTCCCAAGATAAATACTGGGGAAAGTAGAGGAAAAACCGGAATGAACTTTTTGACCAACCCAATAGAAGAGCCCCTAGTTTTGATGGGAGGCGCAGTGAGGTGAGAGTCAATAACCTGGGTCGGTTGTTTGTCCCATGAGCTGTCTTAGGAGCAATGTATCTCCCCCTGAACCTCTTTCCCTGTGTGATCAATGACCCGACGTTGGATCTGAAGGGTCCTCTCGAGAACAGAATGAAAGAAATGCCTCTTCCCAACAACTCCCTGGACATTTTGCACAGTTTAGCTGGTTTTATGCTTTACTTGAGTGAATATGATTTAAGTTTTATACACAAAGATAATCGGGTCAAAATGACCCTCCCTCAGTTGCTGGAGCAGCTTGGGTAAAGGAACCCAGGGACTGTGGGAAGCTGGCTGTGGGTTCTTTCACCACCCCATCTGCCTGGGAACGGACTTTTTGAGAAAGTCAGGGCTTCTCTGTTCTTGAGCGGAAAGGAAAAGTGTAAAAATAATAGGCTTAATTGGACCTGATTGTTTTCCTGTTTGTTTTTCATAAATGAGACTGTGTAGGTAGGCAGGGTATGGTTCCAGAAAGCTCTGCAGATTCATCAACTCTTTTTTAAAAAATATACTTACGTCATTTTTATTTGATTTCTTATATCCTAAAGTTTTGCTAAGTTATATGGTTGCAATTTACAGCTTCATATATAGGATTAAAATTTTTTATTGGAGTATATTTGATGTGTAGTGTTAGTTTCAGGTATATCTTTTCTGTTTAATTTCCCAAGGAAGGCTATTTTTTCACCCACCCTGGGGGTCGATTAGGGACCCACAGCTTATCTCCCTGACAGAGTGCTGGGTCTCTTTAACTTGGTCCCAGTGTGGGAAGAGTAAGGGCCTCTATGTCACCTTTGAGGGATTTCGGTCCCAGAATTGAAGGGTGGCCTTCTCAGGGAAGGAAGTTTTAAGTACCTCGGCCATTGGGACTGATTTTTCCAGGAGCAACATTCAAGATCTCTGCCACAAGTTGGGCTCTCTGAGTCCCTAGCACAGACCTGGGCTCCTAGGGAACCTCTTAGTCACCCTTCAAGGCCCACTTCCTTCAGGACGCCTTGCCTGGTCCCCTTAGCTGATAGAATTTTCTCCCTTTTCTGAACTTCTGTAGCCCTGGGTTGGAGTTTTGTTCGGATTCACCAGAAACCTAAATTAATAGGAACATCCTATGTCCCAAGAATTCCAGTTCACTGAGGGTTCTTGGTCTTGCTTTACAAAAATAGGAACAGTGGCTTCTTTGTAGTGCTTCACACTTATTTAGCTTTTATGAAATAAACCAGTGTTTATGAAGTAACTTCCCAGGCCTGGCTCTCCTTGGTTCTGAGAGTGACATGTTGGCGGGCATTCTGGCTTGGCATGTCCCGCTGCACTCACGTGGGCCATAGCGGGACCGGTGGCAGCGGCGTATCTGTGGTTTCATTCAGCCGGTATTTTCTGAATAGTAGCCTGTCCCCGGCACTGAACTGTGCTCAGGAGCTGAAGAGCCGAGTGGGTTCTGGTCTCTGCCCTTAGGAGCTCATAGGCTAGAGCGGGGAAGACAGATCTCCTTCTAACTCTGACAGAACGCGAGTGAGAATGACTCTGGAAGGTTCCGTTGGATCAGTGGGGTGGAGGAAGGACTATTTCTGATCGGGAGCCTGGGCCAGATGGTGTACAGCTGGGTCTATACGACCAGGGACGATGGGAAATGAGTGGTGTCTCCAAGGGACACAGATGATAAGCAGTGGATGTTGAGGGCCAAGTGTGTATGTGCTGCCTACGGGGCTAGGCTTGTTTACTACAGTTCTCGTGCAATCCTTTCATCAATCCTATTGTGTAGCTGTTACCATGTTAACCTATTCTGTATTAGGGAAACCTGAGAATGAGAGAAAATAAGTTATTTTCCCAAGGTATCTACTGCTCTGTTGAGCTTGTAGTTCACCAGCTGGAGACTCTGACTCCAAATCTTACGCCCGTCCCGTGGGTGTCCACCTCTTTGCTCACATACCACGGCCATATTTCTATTATCAAATGTCAGTGTTGTGTCTTCAGATGTATGTGCTGTTTAACTGCTCTTTCCGGGAGGGGGTTGGCCCACAGAAATGCTTGTCAAGGAAAAGGGAAGGGCTATTGATTGACTGCAGGGAGCTCGTTAGAGGGGAAGAACTGGAATGAACTCTTTGGAGATTTCAGTTTTGCCAAAGGAATACCACTGAAGTTTTGGGAAATCAGGTGCTGTATACAGTGACCAAGAGACACTTCTGTATCTTTCGGGACTCAATCTGTACAACCGATCTCTATGCTGAGACCCTTGCTCCTTCTCTTTATTATAGCACTTGACATGTATTGATTTAGTAATACGGTGTTTTGCCCTATTGGGTTGTGGGTTCCTTTGAAGGTGAGAGCAGGTGGCATCCATCTCTGTGTGTCCAGTGCCTAGCACTGTGCTTGGCGCAGAGTAGGTACTTAAGAGCTGCTTGTTGAATCTATCCATCTACCCACTCAACCATCTATCCAACCATCCATCCATCCATCCATCCATCCATTTGTTCATCATCCCTACATCTACCAATCCAGCCAGCCAGCCCCCCACTCACCCGTTCATCCATCTGCCTCTCCATTATCCATCCATCCATTCAACCATTTATCCACCCATCCATCCATCCATCCATTTATCTACCATCCATCCATCCATTCACCCACCCACCCAACCATCCACCCACCCACACATCCATCCATCCATCCATCCACCCATCCACCCATCCATCCACCCATCTATCCATCCACCCATCCATCCATCCATCCACCCACCCACCCATCCATCCATCCATCCACCCACCCATCCATCCATCCATCCATCCATCCACCCATCCATCCATCCTCCCATCCACCCACCCATCCACCCATCCATCCACCCATCCACCCATCCATCCACCCATCTATCCATCCACCCATCCATCCATCCATCCACCCACCCATCCATCCATCCATCCATCCATCCATCCACCCATCCACCCACCCATCCACCCATCCATCCATCCATCCATCAACCCATCCATCCATCCATCCATCCACCCACCCATCCATCCATCCATCCATCCATCCATCCATCCATCCATCCTCCCAACCATCCATCCATCCATCCACCCATCCATCTATCCATCCATCCATCCATCCATCCATCCATCCACTTATTTATCCTTCCATTCACTGACCCATACACCACTCCACTCTCTCACTCAGTCCTCCATTAGGTATTCTCTGAAGAGTACAGTGTGCCTGGTATTATGGCCAGTGCTGAGGTAACAAGAGATTGAGTCAGATACAGACCGTGCTCTCAAAGAGCTCAGGAGTCTAAGGATAATGAGAAGAAAATGTGGCAAGTAGGGAAAAAATTGACTGAATGAAGACCATATTACCTCCAAGCCTGGGACTTTCCAAGAAGATAATAGATTGCTTTTTTTTTTTTTTAAATAGATTGCTTCTTTATCTTAAATGACATAGATATGAACGAGGCAACCTCTCCCTCTCTATCCCTTTTCCCTTGTATCTCAGCCCCTGTGAGCTTTTCTCTGGCACCATCTGGGCCCTTGCTCTGCTGGAAGCCCTTTGAGACATGAGGAGCTCCATGGGAGCTCCGTGCAGAGGGCAGGACAGGGGGCACTGGTCTGGCGGCTTCAAGGTGGCCACATCGCCGTCCCCTCCTGTGTCTGCCCGAGAGGAATGCTGCCTAAAAGGACAGAGCAGATGTTCTCTGGGCAGAGTGATCATTCATCAGCCCCTCCTCTGGGAACAGGGGGTGACAGCACATTTATCTGAGAGCAGAGGCGAAATCCTCTGACATTCTTCTTGGTTCATCCATCCCACTAGCGTTCTGTGAAACACTTCAGACTCCTGAGGGGCAGAGGACATTCGCTCACCTTCTCCAGCCTTTGTGAATGAGAGGCCACGTGGAGATGCTTAGTTAGCCTCGCAGGACCATGCACCGGGTGCGCTTTGGCACACAGCCCCAAAGAAGCCTAGTCTGAGCTCAGGGGTCTGTTATTTTCAAACTATCCTGGCAAATCCGTCCCCTGGGCATTTTAGGTGGAGAAGCGGGGTGACCTATCTTGCAGGACTTGGTGGGTTTCCTGCCAACAGCACGACCAGTGCTGGCAGTTTGCAGACTTGGGTGTCCCACTCCCTGCTGGTGCCCCTGGGTGTGTGCTGTCCACAGCGACCACGTCCTCATGGCCTCCCTGTCCCGGCTTCTCCTGAATGCGCTGATTCCATCCCCAGAACTTGGGCGTCTTGCCCTGCCTCCACCACTGGTGGGGACGGCGTGCTGTAGATTTCCCGGTAATCCTCTGTGCGTGTCTTTTGGGGAGGGACCTGTTCTCTCTCTCCCTGTGACCGCTCTGGGGCAGGTCCTCGGTTTCTCTTCTCTGGTCAGGTCTCCGTGGTGGGTCACCTTCCCACCACTGCATCCCCAGTGCATCCAAAACACGAGTCCGGTCTCACCACTCGTGGGCTTCAAGCCCTGCTGTGCTTTTCCGTCGGGACTCGGGGGCTGATGCCACCTTCTTCTCCTTACCCAACTTCCAGCCGCAGTGGATGCAGGATCAGGCAGACGGAGACCAGAGTCTCGCCTTCCTTTCTGCCGGGGCTGTTGGCCTGTCTGTTTAAGGTGTGAGCCGAAGGCCTGGCCGATTCTCCCTGCCCGCCCGCCCCTGGCTAGACCTTGGAGTGGGTGGCTCCGTATAAGGGAGAGCCTCACACTTGGGGCGGATCTAGGAAGCTGTGCCTCAGCAGCAGACCACGTGCCTGCTGGTTTCAGTTCTGCTCACCCTCTGCATCTCTTGGTTCAAACTTAGAAGAGAGAGATTTGGCCCAGTTACTCCTTTGAGTCATTCCGTGCAAGTTCCTTCTCCCCACTCAGGGGGGGAGAAGGGGGGGGTGGAATCTGCAGGGGGGGTGGAGTCTCTTATTTGAAATGGGAATCCTACAGCAAAGGCAGGGCAGGAGAGCCCCTTCTTTTGGGAGCTTGGTCGGTAGAATCTGAAAAGTCCTCTTGGTGAAGGTAAGGTTTGAGCCATTGCTATGGATTGAATTTCTGTGTTCCCCGAAATCCGTATGTTGAAACCTAACCCCAATGTGATGGTCTTGTGGCGGGAACTTGGGGGCGGGAGATTTGGGCCTGAGGGTGCAGCTTTCACGAAGGGGATTAGTGCCCTTTTAAAGGAGACCCCAGAGAGCTCCCTTGTCCCTCCTGCTGTATGAGGACACAGTGAGAAGACGGCAGTCTGCAGCCTAGACGAGAGCTCTCACCAGAGCCCAACCCTGCTGGCACCCTGATCTTGGACTCCCGGCCTCCAGAACTGACAGAAGTAAATTTATTGTTTACAAGCCACCCGATCTGTGGCTTTTTTGTTATAGGAGCCTGAGTGGACTAACACAGTCACTGTACTAGCTTCCCTGGGCTGCCGTAACAGGGTACCACAAACCGAGTGGCTTAAAACACAAAAATGCAGTATCTCTGGAAGTCCAGTTTCAGGGTGGCACCTGAGTTCCCTCTGGAGCACTAGGGAAGGATCTGTTCCAGGCCCCACTTCTAGCTTCTGGTAATTCCTTGGCCTGTGACGGCATAACTCCAGCCTTAACACGGTATTCTCCGTGTGTGCATGTCTGCGTCCAAATTTCCCCTTTTGTGAGGACACCGGTCAGATTACACTAGGGGCTCCCCTCCTCCAGGATGACCTCGTCTTAACGGATTACATCTGCAATAACCCTATGTCCTAATAGGTTCACATCCTGAGGTGCTGAGGGGGATGGATTTTAGAAGACACACTCACCTCATGACAGTTCCCTTCTTGACTTGAAAGGTGCCTAGGACTTTAATAGGCAGTGACAGGAAGAAGGGCCTTGCTGGGGTGGGGCGTGGACGTCAGGGGCAAAAGCACAGAGGTGGGAGGGGTGCTTCGTCTCTTTCTCCCAAGGCCGTCAACCGCCTTGTACTTGATCTGCGGTTCGCTTCATCCTGCTGAGAAGCTTGGCCCTGGGATAAACTTGAACATCGTAATTACGTATATTACTCCAGGTTTATGGGTCTTCGCCCTGCCTCCTCAGCTGGACCTAAGGACCTCCCCACATTGCATGTGGGCAGCGTAAACGGGGTTGGAAGCACGGTAATTGAATGACCCACCCACTCACTGATTGATAGGAGATGCTTGGCTTCAACTTGGACTTCGTGTTGGCTCCACATTCTGAATTGGCCGTCTCTGTTGATCAGACCGAGAGGATGTAATCAAATGCCCGTATGCTGCTGGGAGCACATTGTTGCAGGAGTGATGCCGGCGGAGTTGGGATAATTTGCCTGGGTGCAGAGGGAGACGGTCAGCGGAGCTGTTCACTCGTTGTGGGTTGTGGACAGACACGGTGGGCCGCGCCCTGCCCCTCGCCCTCAGGGAGGATGCGTGTGGCTCTGGGCACGGCCCCGTGTGCCTGCTGTGTTCTCCTCCCAGCCTCCTGGGCTCCTGTGGCCACGGCTTCCCACTTTTCTCCCAGGACCCCCGGGTCTGTGACACCTCAGTCACCTTGCCCCATTTTTCCTGCTCTTGTCAGCCTGGTGAGCACACACTCATCTTTCACCCCTTTCACTGGCGCGTCCTCATGGCAGGTTTCCCTGTAAACTGGGCTTGATGTGGGGCTCAGATGGCCCACCACTCGGGGGTCCCTGGTCCATTTCCGAGCGCTAGCTCCTCACCTGTAGAACGGTCCCCACTGTGGCACTGTCCTCAGGCTGTCCCTCTACCTGTCCCAGCGGGGCTCCCGCTGTCCTCCTGGGGGCCCCAGGCTACTGTCACAGGCATCACCAAGGTAACGTGTTTTGGAACAGCATGGAGCCCTTTACTAAGACATTATAAGGAATTATAGCATATTTGCTCGTCCATTTTTAAAAGTCTGTTCTTCAAGAAATTATCAGATTAACAAAAATCTATGCATGTACGATGTTTTTCTTTTCTGGCTTATGAGTGACGTCGTTCAGTGGGTGAGTGACTTTTCCAACACGTCCTTCTTGTGTTTGCACACACCTTTCCACTTGCTTCTCCTTTTGGAAGTCCCCCAAAGGTCATGGCTCCCTGAAAACTCTTATAAAATACCTATGAGAGAGCATTTTATTGGAAACTTTCAGGCATTTGGAAAATATGCTATTGTAAATTACAACATGCTATTGTAAATGAACAAAATGGACATGTCCATTTTGTGAATTTTTTTTAAACCGACGGTGGAGCAGGTGTGCCAGGGTATGGAGTCAGTTACACCCTTGATTCTACTATCATTTGCTGTGTGTTCCTGTTGTGGCCAGGCTCAGCTTCTCTATCTGTGAAAAAGGGTGACAATGATTATTTTTAAAAGCCACCTTCCCCACTCAATTATTGAAGACTAAATTAAAGTGCTTGGTGGGGACTTTGCTGGTGGCGCAGTGGTTAAGACTCCGAGCTCCCGATGCAGGGGGCCCAGGTTCGATCCCTGGTCAGGGAACTAGAGCCCACATGCATGCCGCAACTAAGGAGCCCATGTGCCGCAACTAAGGAGCCCGCCTGCCGCAACTAAGACCTGGCACAACCAAATAAATAAATAAATATTTAATAAATAAATAAAGTCAGAATGATAAAATAGCACCATTAAAACAAAAACCACGAAAGTTCTTGGTAGTTTTTATCACCCAGTATAAGTTGGCTTCCTGCCTTTACCATCATTGTTCAAAGGGATCTTCCCACATACTCATCTTGTTTTATATGTTAGTCTCACTCTAGTGCAGGCCTAGATCCTCTTGTTTTAATGTGCTAATGTAATTCTTGTTTCTGTTACATTTAACAACTGGTAGCAAAACACTGGGGAGAAATTAAAAGCTGCTGGGAACTTCACAGGACCCAGAGGTTTCCTAGGAGCGGTTGTTTTTCTTTTCCTTGCCTGTGGGCATTTTACTAGAGAAAGTGATTTAATGCTTTTTCTTCAAGAGCAAAGGAAAAAAAGGAACCAGTCGCTCTGACAGAATGGTACACGCATATTTAATCACTGGCAATGGCAGCTCTTTTATCTCCTGCAAGCAGGGTCAGATGACCAACCCAGGAAGCAGGGGACCTCTTTCCAGATAGGTGTCTCATGTCAAGGTCATCAGGAACCGGAGTGTCGGGTTAGGTGGGAGTTTATGACTTTACAGTCATTGAGAGTTGAAAAGGAACACTTAAAAATAAATCCAGGATAGGAGAAAGTCATGCTCATTTAAAGGTAGACTTGGATTGTCCCGGTAAGTGACCGTCGTCGCTTTCCTTTCTTTTCAGTAGGATGAAGTCTCTGTCCTTTCTGGGGCTCCTCATTTGTGCCTCAGACATTGAGCTGAGAGTTTCAGAAGTCCAGGGTTAGGGCGTCGGACAAGATGAGGTCTGTCCACGCTGCGGTTGGGAAGCGGCAGGGCTGTTGATTAATGCGGGTCATCTATCCAGTCCGCCCTCTGGCCGGTGCTCTTTATTTCACCAAGGCGAAAACCTACGGAAACAACTCACCTTAGACTCAGAGGGGATCTGAAGCTCTGTCTGGCTCGGTACCCAGACGTCTGGGGTGGAGCAGAGCAGTGGCAGAATCTCGCCCAGCTCCTCAGGCTGGTGTCCAGTACCCAAAGGTTAAACTGGACCCGAGGAAAGGCGGAGAGACCACAGGCTTGGGAGCATGATCGATCTGCACTCAGACCCCGCCTCTGCCTCTTACTGGTGTGTGTCCTCGGGCAAGACATCCGTCTCTCTGGCCCTCGTGTTTCCTCTCCTGTTGGTGTCATAGGACTGCATGAGGATGAAGTGAAGGGATGTGTCACACGCCCAGCAGAAGGATCCTCTGGGGGCAGTGCGTGTGCCCGCCTTATCAGGTGGATAATCAATACTTAAAATAGCCACCTCTGCAGGCTTGTAAAATAGCACTTTGATATTTTTGCATTTGCCTTGCGGTACCATATCCTGTCTGAACACACTCTTCTGCCCAGAAGGTCAGCATGACCTCATTGTCTGGGACAGATTTGGCCTTGCTCTGCTTTGGTCTTATCACTACTTGTCATGCTGTGCTTTCCAAAACACATCACACATCGTCTTGTCACTGGCCGAACAGACGCTGGGCTCGCTGCAGCCGCGGCAGACACTTCTGTCCGTCCCTTTCCTTATTCCTGACCAATGGAACCCTGATTTTGTTCAGGATAGCAAAGTGCCTGGCTAAAAACCCAATTTCTCAGGCTCCGTGGCCGTGTAGGTGGCCCTAAGGCCAAGTTCCAGCCAGTGTTTTATAAGCAGAAATCTGTTGGGTGGGACTTCTGGGAAAACAGTTGTCTTCCTGGTGAAGAAGCCCTGCTCCTTTTCTCTTTTGCTTGTCTCCCTTCCTCCAGTCTGGATTGTGAACTTCAGCGGCTGCCTTCCAAGGCAGAGGAGCTCTGGTATTGAATGTCCTTGTCAGAAGGCCACCCCGGCTCTGGACGAGCTCCCTTCGGGCTTCTAGTTACATGGGAAGGGTGAGCTCCTCTTGCGTTGAGCCGCTGTGGTTGGGTTTCTGTCACAGGCCATGAAACATCATGATGGGTATGTGAGGTGCTTCCCTGACTTCACACTGACGTGACTCTGTCCACGTACCTGTGTTCCATGTGACCTTTTTAGAAGTTGTCTTGGTCACATTCTCTTTCTCATGACTATTTCCTTCTGGAATGACACACCCTATAGGTTTACTCGGGCTTCTTTCATTAGCCATTTGGCAAAGACACAGGAGGCTGTGTGTCTCTAGTGCAGAGAGGAAGCACCAGCTGGGGTGCAGCTACCTCTCCTCGGGCCAGGACTGCCCCGCCAGGCACAGGCCAGCCCCATAGGATGCGGCATGAGGTGGAGGCCTGGCACCAAGTCACACGGAGGGGTCAGACACTTGCCAGGGTTTTATCAGACTCACTTTTATCAGTGCCAACTTAGTTTGTTCTAGTGAAAAAAAGATCCATTGAGGGCTTGAGTTCATGCGGATTAATTACGAATGTAGCTCTAGTTTTATGAACGGTTTTAAGCATTGTCCTTCACGCTTCCTCACCTTCGCCACCTTTTTTTCCTTCTTTACATCCTATGGCGTTTTATGACACCACATGACTCTAAGCTTTCTTCCTTTATGTCACAAGTTCCTTTAATAGGAGAATAAGAGCGAGAACATAATGTACGGGAAAGATCATGAGCTTTGGATATCAGGAAACCTGCATTAAAACCTGAGTTTTGGGCTTCCCTGGTGGCGCAGTGGTTGAGAGTCCGCCTGCCGATGCGGGGGACGCGGGTTCGTGCCCCGGTCCGGGAGGATCCCACGTGCCGCGGAGCGGCTGGGCCCGTGAGCCGTGGCCGCTGAGCCTGCGCGTCCGGAGCCTGTGGTCCGCAACGGGAGAGGCCACGGCGGTGAGAGGCCCGCGTACAGCAAAAAAAAAAAAAAAATCTGAATTTTACTTACTAGTTATGCGATCTTGGTTAATGTCTACAAGCCTTAGTTTTCTCATTAGTAAGGTAAGAATTTTAGTGGAGATTAAATAAGATATTGTACATCGAATACTAATAGCAGTCTTATTCTCCGCAGCTGCCCACTCCTTCCTCCTTATCTTATTCTTGGGAGAGAATGACTTTCAATCCTTTTAACTGATTCTTTTAGTAATTCTCTTGCCGTGTCTAAAGAGCATACTTTGCGACTTCTTGATTCTTGAATTTTAAATGATATTTATTAACTTCCCAACGTGGAAGGTAAGGATTTTGCCTCATTCTTCCCATACAGATCCACACATCTTGCCCTCTATTCCAATATAGTTATTTATAGTGTTTGATAGCTCAGTTCAATGTATGCATGAATACGGCCATGTAAACAGTTTGGCGGCTGAGCCAGGTATGTACTACTATTAGTTTTATCTTTTTCCTGCATAGCTTTTGTTTTCCCTAAAATTAGTCATTGCTTATTTTTTTGTATGCATTTATCACTGTTTATCTGGTGATCAGCGTAAAATGAGGAAGTGATAAATAGTAGTAGGCTTATTATGAGAAAAGAAGAGACATGCCACTTTTTCAGGGGAAAGGTCTCCCCCCCCCCCATTAAATTCTTAAATCAAATTCTACTGTGGGACCTCATATAAATGATATTGTGACACAGTGGACTTAATTTTTTTTTTTTTTTGCGGTACGCGGGCCTCTCACCGCTGTGGCCTCTCCCGTCGCGGAGCACAGACTCCGTATGCGCAGGCTCAGCGGCCACGGCTCACGGGCCCAGCCGCTCCGCGGCACGTGGGATCCTCCCGGACCGGGGCACGAACCCGCGTCCCCTGCATCGGCAGGCGGACTCTCAACCACTGTGCCTAGTGGACTTAATTTGATAGCAAATGCCAAAGCCAGCTCCATGTGGCTGTTTTCCACGATGGTGTTGAAAAAAAGCCAAAGTTACAATGTCACGGTGCAACTCTGGGAAGGTAACTCCATGAGCGACCTAGTTAATCGGGTTGAAAATGGTGAAACTTGATCCAGGAGTAAACGTGGGCACCTGGTGGGTTGGATGGACGGCATGTCTCCTGACCTATCTTTTCTGCTGGTCAGCCTCTCTAAATAGCAAGACAGCACTCATTCATTCAGTTAGACAGCCAGACATGGACTGGGCTCTGGAGAGTCTGTGACCAACAAAACAGATGTGGTCTTTGCTCTCATGGAGTTCATGGTCTTGTGGGGAGACAGATACTGCAACGTGCATTGGTGGCGTCATGAGTGTTGTGAAAGAAAAAGGCAGGATGTGTCACCTAATCCCAATTCCATCAAGAGTTGAACAAAGTCTGCCAGCTTCATCTTTCTGCTGATAGGGATTCCCCAGGTCCCTTAGTTTCCCTTTCCTTTCACTTTTTTGAGGGCTTCTCGCTTTTCTGTGTTGACACGCAAACAGCCACTGCATAGGGTAAACCCACAAGATTTCAGAATCAGTCTTTTCTCAGGCTATAAAGTCAACCTTCATCCAGTCCAGAACTTGCTCAGGGAAACAGTGCAGCGGAGACGGGGCTGGACACGCCTGTTCTGGCTGTCCACACTGGGAAAGGGCCCTGAATTCATGCACATGACACAGCAGTGTCTGAGGAATGGATCACAAAAATCCAGCGGTCACTACTCTGGTAGAACAGAAGAAGGATGACTTTTCAAGCTTGCAGACCTGTCACTTTACATCACTGCAAATTCACATTTACATCAAAGTTAATGAGTGTCAGAAATCTCTTTCAAATCCATCCATAAAAGGCAAGAATTTATAAAATGCAAGCACCCTAGTTGAAAGTAGCAGAATGATTTGTTGGGATTAAATGTTCTATTCCTTGCTTTTAAAATGATCTGTTTCTTATTATAAGGCAGAAGGTTGGACTGGGTGATAGTTTTAAGTACCCTCCAACTGTAAAGCCTGTGATCACAGAATATTTTATATAGTCCTTTGCCAAGCAATGCTCTGTCTGCAAGCATTAAGTGCTACTAAGTCTGTATTTTGGGGAGAAATCCTTAACACCAATACATATATGAAATTATACACGTTTGTCAAATTTCACTTTTTTCTTTGCTAGCTATAGATATTTATTCTAAGAGAATGACCAGATAGCTTCCTTTCGATGGGAAGTAATTAGATTCAGTAATTCGATTGGATGAAGAATTAGCCCTCAGCAGTTTTTTTCAACTGGCTCGGACAATTCTCAACCTTACTAAAATGTGACTTTGGTCACTAGAGGTACAGAATTGTCTTGCAGTATAGTTATTACCTTCAAAGATAATCAGAGGACTCTAAATATTTTTATTTTCTACTACTTTATATGTTTGTTTTGCACAGTGACTTTGAAAATTCCCATTTGCCAAGATTCAGAGGATCTTTTTCATTTGAAAATAAAGGGAAGAAGGGCTTCCCTGGCGGCGCAGTGGTTGAGAGTCCGCCTGCCGATGCAGGGGATACAGGTTCGTGCCCTGTCTGGGAGGATCCCACATGCTGCGTAGCGGCTGGGTCCGTGAGCCGTGGCCGCTGAGCCTGCGTGTCCGGAGCCTGTGCTCCGCAACGGGAGAGGCCACAGCAGTGAGAGGCCCCACGTACTGTGAAAAAAGAGAAAATAATAAAGGGAAGAAACTCTAAAAAATAATGAAATTGTCAAATCTGTATTAAACCTGTGAAGATGGAAGAATTCCCTTTCCCCCACCAGGGAAAACATCCACTGTTAACATTTCAGTGTTATTTCCTTCCAGTCTTTTTTCTATGCATTTTAAAACCTGCAACTGTAGTAGGTACTAAGGATGTAATATACTTTCTCTGCTTTCTATCATTTTTTCATGCTTTTTGTCAATTTAAATGTGTCATATTAAGTATGTAACGAACTCTCTTGCTAATGAGTCCACATTAGCCAGAATAAAGTGGGAAAGGTTCATTGACTCCTGGAGAGTTTAGCAACCGTCAGATATTTAGGGTCATTAATTCTCTTTTTTCTTACTGCCTGTAGGAGCACCTCATCAATAAGTACTCTCATGGTTGTTATTTTGTGCTATAGGAGCTTGGGAAACAGATGGGCAGGATAGGTTTCCAGGAGCTCCAGTCTGAAGCATCTATGAAAATTATTCTTGTGTCTAGTAAAATTAAAGATGGAGCATTAATGGCTTCCTCGATGGGGACTTGCTTCTTTTTATTTTAAACATCTTTATTGGAGTATAACTGTTTTACACTAGTGTGTTAGTTTCTCCTTTACAACAAAGTGAATCAGTTATACATATACATATGTTTCCATATCTCTCCCCTTTTGCGTCACCCTCCCTCCCACCCCTCTAGGTGGTCCCAAAGCACAGAGGTGATCTCCCTGTGCTCTGAGGCAGCTTCCCACTAGCTATCTAATTTACATTTGGTAGTCTGTATATGTCCCTGCCACTCTCTCACTTCGTCACAGCCCACCTTCCCCCTCCCCATGTCCTCAAGTCCGTGCTCCAGTAGGTCTGTGTTTTATTCCCGTCCTACTGGGGGCTTGCTTCTGAAAGGCAGAGCTGATACTGTCCTGACTCCGAGCAAAAGCCACAAAGGAGCTATCTTTTCCTAAGTCTTTAGTTTTTGTTTTAAGGTTCACCACAAACTTTAGCAGTGAAAATAAATAAAGTGCAGTAACTGGGTCATTCTGACCTAGAACCAACCAAAATACTTCTAATTACTGCGGCAGAGGCGGTGATGAATCATATCCAAGCCAGCTTGCTGCCTTTTCCGTCATATGCGCTCATAGTCAGACTCATGGTTTCGTCGCCAGTGGAACATTTGCTCCAGCTCGTTTGGGTCTGTAGGAGGAGAGAAGTTTGTGGATCTTCCCCAGCGTAGGATCTGCTCGGCTGCACTAGTACAGCAGGGCGGGGTCGTCACGTTATCAGGGTTTAGGCTCCCTCAGAGCGGGGCTGTGGCTTCGTCATTTTCCTCATGGTGATACCAATAAAAGCTACCATTTTTGAGCACCGATTGTGTGCTCGACAGTGTAAAACGTGCTTTACGGTCCTTGTGTCATTTAAGCCTCCCAACAATCTTATGATATAGGTATTATTATCCTCATTTTGCTGAGAAAATAGGCTCTGGAAAATTAAGTCACTCAAATACCCGGTATATGTAAGGTAGGCACCCGGCAAATGTTGAGGGAGTGAGTGAATGATTACTCCAAGCTAATTGGAGGGGAAAGGCAAAGGCGAGAACATGGCCAGTATGAGCCAAAACCTTGAGACTGGGTACCACCCAGTTATTCACTTTTGCAATTTTTAAGCTCCAAATTTGAGTAGCAGTGGGGGAGGCGAGAGGATTTCAACGTTGGCAAATAACATAAGACATGGATGAGGGAATAAGTTTGTGATCAGCAAAAAGATCAGCTTGACCGGGACAAAAAAAAAAAAAAAAAAAAAAAAAGAAGGAAAAACACTGAAGTGTCAGCCACTGTGCTAAATACTTTACTACATTATCTCATTTGAAACTCACAAAACCTCTTTGAAGTCAGCCTTGGTTTTTTTGTTTATTTTATTTTTGCGGTATGCGGGCCTCTCACTGTTGTGGCCTCTCCTTTGCGGAGACGCACAGGCTCAGCAGCCATGGCTCACGGGCCCAGCCGCTCCGCGGCACGTGGGATCTTCCCGGACCGGGGCACGAACCCGTGTCCCCTGCATCAGCAGGCGGGCCCTCAACCGCTGCGCCACCAGGGAAGCCCAGAAGTAAGCCTTGTTAATCTACATTTATGGGGGAGGTAAAGAGCTCAGAGAGTTCAGGAGCTGCCTGAGGTCACACAGCAACAGGCCGGTGAGGGGCCAGGATGGGAACCCAGGCACCAGATCCATAGCTGCTTCCCTATAAACAAAAGCCAGGAATGGAGATTTCATTAATTATGCTTGAATTTTATTTTGTATTTGATGGAGAGAAAAAAACCCGTATGATAGGCTTCCCTGGTGGCGCAGTGGTTGAGAATCCGCCTGCCGATGCAGGAGACACGGGTTCGTGCCCTGGTCCGGGAAGATCCCACATGCCGCGGAGCAACTAAGCCCGTGAGCCATGGCCGCTAGGCCTGCGTGTCCGGAGCCTGTGCTCCGCAACGGGAGAGGCCACAACAGTGAGAGGCCCGCATACCGCAAAAAAAAAACAACAACAACAAAAAAAACCCGTATGATATACAAATTTCTTTTATACTGACAAAACCCAGCAACTGGCTCTACCCCAGGAAGAGATTCCAGTTCAGTCAGTGCAGGGAAAAGGCCACGCAGCTGATGAAAGTTTTGGGGTTGCCAGGAAGAATGAGCTTGGCATGACTGGTGTGCAATTCAGTGGTGGTGACCACATTTTCCAAACCAGAATCGGCATGCCATGCTCTGTGTTTTCCCCACAACCCCGCCCCACCCCAAGTATCAAAGGAACTCCTGAAAATGTAGTTGGAATGCAGAAATACAGTCTTATGGTCAGTTCTGATATAATGAGACATATGTTTCTAAAAATCACTGAATCATGAAAAATCGCACAATAAAAACCACAGGATTTGTGGGAAAGGTGGGATTATAGGCACAGGACTCAAAAAAATTTCATCAATGACATATTGAGAAAAAAAAGGTAAACGCCTAATAGAAAAGGGAAGGACAGTTTTACATGAGAAATAGTTAAGAAGTACACAAATGGTGCAGTAAATATGGAACTTTACCTAGAAGTGCAAGATAAATGGAGTTTTGTGTGGAAATGGGCATTGGAAGGGTTGCAGCTGTGAGTTACTGTGAAGTAGAGGAAGGAGGGAGATGTGGAATCATATGGAAAGTTCTAACACCAGCTGTGGATGGGCGTGGCTTGTAATACATGCAGAGATTGGAGGTGGCTGGTAGGTGTTTGAGGTGTGTGGTTCTGTGTATTCCTAAGCAGCTCACTTCAGCCAGGCACCTTTTTTCTGCATTCACCTTAGTGTTTCTTGCAGAGGAAATCACACCCAAGGGCACACAAAATTCACAAAATATTAATCCGTTGGTACAGATTTGTGGTTTGAAAACAAGTGTCATAGCAGAACTGACTGTGTATAGGACAACATAGCAGAATATACAAACTCTTACACATCAAAATGTGTGTGGCTTCCATACCTGTGGCTTTTCCACTCAGCTCTCTAGTTAGGGTCCCTACTGGAGACTAAATGTGTGTGTCCCTCCCAAATTCATATGTTGAAACCTATCCTCCAATGTGATGGTATTGGGAGGTGGAGCCTTTGGGAGGTGATTAGGTCATGAGGGTGGAGCCCTCAGGAATGGGATTAGTGCCCTTTTATTTATTTGTTTTTATTTTTGGCTGCATTGGGTCTTCCTTGCTGCACGGGCTTTCTCCAGTTGTGGCGAGCGGGTGCTATTCTTTGTTGCGGTGTGCGGGCTTCTCATTGTGGTGGCTTCTCTTGTTGCGGAGCACGGGCTCTAGGTGTGTGGGCTTCAGTAGTTGCAGCACACGGGCTCAGTAGTTGTGGCACATGGGCCCTACAGCACGCGGCCTTCAGTAGTTGTAGCACGCGGGCTCAGTAGTTGTGGCGCACGGGCTTAGTTGCTCTGTGGCATGTGGGATCTTCCCAGAGCAGGGATCGAACCCGTGTACCCTGCATTGGCAGGTGGTTACTTAACCACTGCACCACCACGGAAGTCTGGATTAGTGCCCTTTTAAAAGAGACCCCAGAGAGCTCTCTTGTCCCTTCTGCCACAGGGAGAAGATGGTGCATGTATGAACCAAGAAATGGGCTCTCACCAGATACCAGATCTGCTGGCACCTTGGTGTTGGACTTCCCAGCCTCCAGAACTGGAGAAATAAATGTTTGCTGTCTGAGCCATCCAGTCTGTGGTATTTTTGTTACAGCAGCCTGAGTGGACTAAGACTGTCCGTCAGCTCTAAACCAGAGGATGGACTGGGTCATCTCTCAGAACTCTTCCTCTGTGATTTATGGGTCTCTCAGTGAATGGACTGGGTGACACAGTGTGGCCCCCCAGTCTCTCAGAGGATAATAATTAGAGTTTAAAAAAAATTCTTTATGTATCCTTGTTTTTTCTCAGGTTGCTTTAGTATCTTTCCTTCTCCTGGATGTTCTTGTCATGCTTCAGTCCTTCTTCAGATGCCAGGTGGCCCTTGGATTTTCATGTGGGTTTAAGAAAGAGAAAGTCGGCTGGGAGTTTTTTGTCCATAGGTGGAGCTTGTGGACTGGCAGGTGTTGCTTTTTGGGTGCTCAGGACAGCATCAGCTCGGATTTTGGAGCCCTCTAAATGCCAGAATGTGTCTATGTTAGTGGCCCTAGTTCTCCTCTGTTGATTCAATTTAATTGATTTCATGTGTTTTGCCAGTGGTGCCCACTTGAGTCCTGGAACTCTGCATGTGGCCGTCGGGTGGGAGGTGGAGGGGTCAAGTGCTCCGTACAGAGTATTTCAAAGAAGTCCCCTGTTTTCAACTAACACATGCCAGAGGCCCGAGTCTGGGTTTCTGTAGGGCCAACTGGCTTCCTCTAGTTACTTGCCTTGTATTAGCCACAAGTCCTCTCTTTAGTGTGGCTTCTGGAGTTTCGTTAAACCTGAACAAAGACAGAAGTGCTCAGGTCTGTTTGGGGAGGTCAGGTCCATCACACAACAGAAGAGATGTTTGAACTAGGTTTTGAAGGATGAATAGAAGTTCATATCATGAATGACGGGTAAGGGCTTCCCAGGCAGACAGGACACGCAGCACGCACAAAGCACCGGAGGCACGTGCCGTCAGCATCGGGCAGTACCCCTCCCTCACAGTCTGTACAAGTAAAGCAGATCTAAAGTGACCTGAAGAACGCTCAGGGAAACGCTTTGTAAAAGCCAAGGCCTATTTGTTTGTTAATGGTGGTTACACAGTCTCCAGGACACTTTGTTGGACAGGTAGAGACTTTTTGCTTTTTGAAGGTCAGCACTTCAGGCCTTTGTGGTCACAGAGAAAAAGCCAACACAGTTGGCTGCTGGTATAGGGAATCTGTCCATGCTTGCCGCATGTAAGGTGGAAGGGACTTGGCCGGGGCGTGGGGCGGAGAACAGCGTTTGATATGGAACAGAAGAGAGGGAGATAGATATATATGTCAAGGAGATATATTGGCGTTGAGCATAGATTTGCAGATGTCAATTCAGCAGGAAGACTCACACCAGAAACACCATCAGAGCCGCCACTGGGGCGAGCTCTGTCTCCTGTGCAGGCGGCACCCCAATGTTATTTTCACATCCGAAGCCTATTTTGACAGCAGTGGGAAAGCGCGGTCAGTTCAAAGGTATTGTCATACAGGCCTGATGAAGGCAGTTCCTTCTTTGCTAATTTTCTCCTCGTGATGATGGTAATTTATGTCAATTAAAAATTAGCAAACTATGGAAAAGGTTAAAGAAGCATTAAAAAATCTTGAATTCTTTCACTTGGAGGCAACCACTGTAGACATTTTTTTTTCAATCTCTTTTAAGCGTTTTATTTATTAATTTACAGGCTGAAAGCTTAGCAATGATAATAGTTGTTACTATCATCATGGCCTATATAGTAAGTATTATATATGTGCCATTCACTGTTCTAAGTACCCTCTGCATATTCATTCATGGAATCCACACAACAACAGTAAGAAACAGGTACTTTTATCCCTTTTATCAGATCGGGGAAACTGAGGCACATAAAGGTTAGGTAAGTTGCTCAGGGTCAAATGTCCGGTAAGTCAGGATTCAAACCCAAGCCTGGGCCAGACCCAAGATACATCTCTCTTGATGGATCTCTATATAATAAGATATCATATATCAATACATTGTATTACATGTATGTGTATACATGTATTCCTCTCTTTATGTTTCTATAACAATTTAAAATCTTTTTCTTGCTGCATGTTTTCGTTTAAAAACTTCCTGCGCGAAGCCACGTGCATGTGGATATCAGAGGCTGCATTAAACCTCCCTTTCCTGCTGGACATTTCTGTGGCGTCCAGATTCCCACCATTACAGACAGCGCTCTGAGCGGTGGACGGTGCTACGCACCCCATGCGGGATCGCCCCCTCTCCAGTCCCCAAGCGTCCTCAGACCTGAGCTGCCGCCACCTCCCCAACGAGTGAAGCCCGGCAGCCTCATTCAAGCGGAGCCACCGGGGGGCGTGGCCCTGCCCGTCTGTGAAGGCCTGGGGGCAGGTGGGGTCTCCACTTGCCTTGCTAGGGAGATGGGGCTCAGCCTGGGGAGGGGTAGGTCCGAGACATGGGGCTCTTCCTTCCACCGCATGGTGGTTTTGAGGACAGGTCCTCGAAACAGCTGAGAACTCTCTTTGCTGACTGGGGCAGCAACACGAGTGATACGGTCCTTTGGGCTTTGGGCACGAAAGGCGGATGACACGGATCCCCCTGGGTCCTACCCGTGTCCTCTTGGCGGGCAAATAAAAGACCGTGGAAAGAAGATAAAAGTCAAAGTTAAAGGGATTTGGCACAAATGAAGGAGGCTCCCATGATTTCTTGTCTTTCCTTTTTCAGTTAGGGTCTGAGCAGGATTCTTGGATTTCCAAAGGTTAGTTGCAACAGGAGTGTGTAGGAAGGTCCGGACAAGAGCTGGTGTTTTCGTGATTTCCACCACGGTAGAAATGACTTACATACAGTAAGTTCAAGAACAAGCCACCGTGACCCTCGGGGGGCTTCTGCTGGCCGTGTTGTGTTCCTGGCTGTTCACGGAGGCGGTTGTTTGGAGGGGCACGTGCTCCTCGGGGTCAGTGCCACACCTGCGGTCCCCCCGTGGCCAAGCGGGCTGCCCGATTCCCACAGCAAAGCCCGTGCCCTTCCCCGACCCATCGTTCTCTGCGCGAGAGGATGCGGTTCCAGGCCAAGTACAAAACTTTCATGTTTGAAAAGACTCGGTTTAACTGCCGGTGGTTAGACTGACAGATCGGTATGTACCTGCGTGGTGAGCACTTTGACCCAGTGAAACGCTTCAGCGCTGAGAAGATGGAGACCCAGGGCATTTGCCATCTGACCCAGCAGGAGCCTGGGGCGGGTGGAGCTCAACTTGGAAAGTCTGCTGCTGCCTTTTTTTTTTTTCCCTCCTGGTTGTTGTCGTAGCCTCGGGAGCAGATACTGCCTTTGAAACCTTTCCCCTGGCTGGGGGGAAAAGGGGAGCCTGGCCGGGGAGCCAGGGTGTCAGGCTGACCGAGTGCTTGGCTCTGTTCTTGGGGGCATTAAAGGCTCCCTGCACGATCAAAGGCACAGCCCGCGAGGCAGGGGCTCAGCAAGCTCTCGTCCTTCTCCGGGCTCAGCCTGCCCCTGGCCGGTTGGTTTCTGGCTGCCCGAAATGACCAGCTTCTTGTAAGGTACGGTGTGTTCGACACTGGGAGCGGAGCACCCGCTTTGCGGGGTTGGAGTGGTTGGCGTTGGCGTCGGCGTTTTGGCTGATGATAGAGACGGCACTGGCCCGTGTCAGGCGGAATAATGGCAAAGCATTTGCCTTTTCAGTAAGCGGAGTGAATCCACTTAATGAACTCATTTCCTGATTTCGCTGTTGAAAATGGTATCTAAAGGGGTTAGAACTAATTAGTTTTGCACAAGGTGGACACCAAACGGCGGCCAGTCTAGTTATAAATGATGTGCTAAGGAAATACTCTCTGCATCCTGCCTGGTGGGTTCTGGAGAGAAGTATTTCCATAGTTTCTTCTTCCCTGGCTTTATTCAGAGGCTGCTTCTCTCCCGTTCGGTTCTCCCTGCAGCTGGGGGTGGGGACATCGCGCTTGCTTTGTCGTTCCTTTCCAGAGGGCTTAAGGATGGTCCCAGAGGAAGGCGCCATCTGACCTTGTGGGGACAGATGTCCGGGTGGCATGGTGCTCTGGCGGCTGAGACAGGACAGTCCTGGGTAGAGAGACAAGCAGATTAGATAGAAGTCAAGCCCTTAGCCCAGCTTTTCGGTCATTAAACAGCACCTGTGGAGTTTATGAGTTCCTCCAGGGAAAAATCGCAGAAATCTACATTAGAATGCTGTTTCCTGCCTGGAGGACCTCAAAGAGTTTGTAGGAGACCATCCTGCAGTCTGAATGCGTTTATGGTCACTTCATATACTTGGGGCTGACTCTTCCTCCTCTCCTGAAGCATCACAGCCATTCCTCATACGCGAGGGCCCGCCGTGCGGCGGGAGGTACGGGAGGAGGTTGGAAATGCAGTCTTGAGAGGGCTTTGCTTTTGTTTTGTTCTCCGAAACTTTGGTCTCAAAAGGAATAAATCACCATACCTGTGTGTCGGATGAAGGATTCTTAACTTCTGCTGTAGGGATGTGGGAGAAGGAAGGATCAGGGGTTAGTGGCAGCTCAGATCTGAGCTGGAATTTGGGGCATTGATGGTTACCTTCCGGGAGGCCCTGGGGTCAGCAGGGATTCCGGGGGAGGGCTGTCTCCGGAGAGGGTCAGGTGGGAGGGCCTGAGGACCACAGGTGTGTTTTGGGTGCGATTCAGAATGGAGGCAGATGGCAAAGGGAGGGGAAGAGAGGCCTGGTGGGGGCTGTGGATGGGTCTTCCCTTTCATGGTCTTGAACTCTGGCTTTCTTCTCTGCCCTTGGTCACCTCTCCAGGCGAGGCTGAGAGGAAACAGAGGACAAAGACAAGTGAGTACCAGCCCCATTTTGCACGTAGCTCAGCGGATGCTCGTGAGGGAACAGATCGCAAGCAAGGAGGTGGCTGGAGGTTCCTGAGCACCTGGCGCGGAGGGCGCCTCGGACCTCCCACGGCCCCTGGCCTTCCGCATTGCGATGGTGACACCACCGACTTGCTGCTCTTTCTAAAGCCCAGTCTCCCCTCTTCCTCAGCCTCCGCATGAGCCAGTCTTTGTGTCCTCCTTGAGTCTCAGTGTATTGCAATATTCTCCTATATTCCTCCTTAGGAAGCCGAGGTAATCTCTCTCACAGTCGGATCCTGCCAGCTTAAAGTCCTTGCCTAACTCTACAGGGTTAAATCTGAATGTGTGTTCACAGGGCTTAGTCTAGTCTGGCCCTCATCACCCTCTTGTACCTGCCCCCTCCGCGCCCTACCATGCTCCAGCATCTGGAAGGACCTGTGTTCCCCAGTCACACGTGGGTGTCACCCTCGGGTCAAGCCTGGGTGTGTTGCCCACCTCCTGCCCGAATGCCCTTTCTTATATTCAGCTGGCAAACCTGTGCTTATCCCCCAGATTCAGCCCTTCTGGGAGTTACCCTGAGATTGACTTGAGACAGAACCTTCTATGCCCATCTCTGTTTCCTTTGGAGCCGCCCTCTTGCCTAAATCCCTGCTAAGGCAACGGTCACACTGCCTTGTTTACCTGCACTTCCTCCCTACCCGTGAGTTTCTCCAGGTCAGGGACTCTGTGTCTTTCACTTTCACCCTTAGCTCCAAGTAGGAATGAAATATGACTGCCATGTGTCCAAATTAGATTATTTAAGCATTTAACTTGAGGGCAAAACCACGAATCTAAGAGGAAGGTTCACTGTTTCTCGTGAAGCAGAGAACAGGCTCGGAGGTGTCGATTTGTGGCTTAGGACAGACCTAGCCCTGTGAACTTGGTTCTGAGACGTTGAAGGCCTCCAGCTGTGTCTTCTCTTTGAGCCTGGGGTGGTCCGGGTGGAGGGCGAGTGGGGTCTCTGGCCGCCTGGGGTAATGAGCAGAGTCAATGGCTGATCCTTTGCCAGATCTGCTCCAAAGACACTGTTCTGGGCTCCATGGGGAATGAGTGAGCTCGGTTGCACCATCCAGCAGTTCAGGCCCCCGAGGAGGGGGGGAAACGCAGACACACTCCGTGTGGCTTTAGGGGGAGAAACCCGGAGCCCAGTGAGGTGTGTGCAGAGTGCTGGGGGTGGAGGAGAGGAAGCCATGAAGGTTGGCCTCAGTGTGAGCCCAGGGAAGAAGAGGCACAAACAGGGCCCAGGGGGTGGCAGAGTGTTCATAAGTAAGGAACAGAAGTGCACATCTAGAACTTCGATGCTCACGGGAAGAGCTCCCCTCTGGCCCTGCTTGCGAAGGAAAACAATCAGGTGAGTTCGGGTAATACCTGGGGCAGGGAGGCATTAGCCAATACACTTTCTGGAACTGTAACAGCGATGGCATCCTGGGGTCCGAAGTGAAAACCTCCAGGGCGTCTACTTTGGTACACCTGGGGCTCCTGAATATCCGTGTGATGCTTTCACACGGGACCACGCTCCACTTCTTTGCCGTCCTCACTATAACCTTGAACAGGTGGTCTCCCTCTCCCTTTCCGTCTCCCTCTACCTCCTTTTAGGAGTTATTATCCGGGACCTGCAGTATTTATGGGAAATAAAGAAGTGACTAGAATAGCTTCTGTTGTCAAGCGGCTTCAAGTCTTGAGAGAAAGGGGGATAAACCGTGTGGAAATGCCATCTACTTGCATAGGCACATTGCACTCGGTGTACCCCTAAAGGAAGCCAGTTTAATCATTGCTATCGGAGTACAGTGAATCAAGTTAAGTCAAGATCTCTGGTTAGCGTCTAGAAATTAGAATTAGGAGCACTTAATTCCAATTTAAGAGAGAAAACTAGAGTTTATTAACATCTACTCTGTGCCAACAACTCTATATATGTTAGTTCATTTAACCCTCATTACAACTCTGGGAGGTGGTTCGTATTATCCTCATTTTACACATGAAGAAGTGGAGGTTCAGAGAGGTTAGGTAACTTGCCCAAGGCCACACAGCTCAAAAGAAGCATAGTCATAAATGAACCACTTGTGGCCTTATTCCAAAGTACATGCTTTTTACTACCCAGCAGGCAGATTATGAACGCTTTTGCGTTTGAAAAATTGTTTGAAGTTGGTAAAGTCCAACTTTACTGAGGGGTTTATTATCTCATAACTCAAAGGGACCTGCAGGACCCTCTCTGAGAGTCCTGCTGGTTTTGATCTAAGTCGACACCATGGCTGAGAACCCAAGAGCTTGCCCCCAGCACATCGCTGGCCTCAGTCTCCACACACAGAGGGACCCAGCCAACGATGTGCGCCTCTGGACGTCTGGAGGAAACGGGATGTGGGTGAGGATCCCTCTACGGGTTAACAGAGATCCCTCTGGGGAAGGCGGAGAGCCGGCTCTGATGGGTGAGCGTCAGGGGGAGGTGGTAGCTTTATTTTTATGAGTAGAATGACTGGTGCGCAGCAGCCAGGGATACACAGAGCTGGGCGTCATCCTTAGGAAGTGAGTTCCAGCTATTCCAGGAACCAATAACTGTTGCTGACAGATGCGAGCTCTGGGCTTAAGCAGAGGTGCCTCGTTACTTGACCGATAAAAGGCAAAGTTGAAAGGTGCTCAGAAAGGAACAGAAAAATCATGGTGGACCCAGAGTTTAGCTGGACACAGACCTCCTCGGGGTTCCCAGTGAGTGTCAGTGAGCTTTTTAAGTGAAATGGATTTTCTGTCTCTTGGGCAAAACTTTTTATATATATATATATATATATATTTTTTGCCACACTGCGCAGCTTGTGGGATCTTAGCTCCCCCACCAGGGATGGAACCTGTGCCCCCCACAGTGGAAGCGCAGAGTCCTAACCTCTGGACCTCCAGGGTATTCTCCAAAACTTTTGATAGTCTATTCTTTAAAAAAAAGAAAGAAAAAGGAAAAAGGTCACTTCAAGGAGAGGCCGGAACGAGAATGTTTTTATTTGAAAGGGCTGGAGTCTGGTTTAATCCCTGCTTTAATCTCCAGGAAAGGGCCAGTCGGGCTGTCGGGGAGGCAGACACTGTCCAGGCCCCGGCGGGCCGACTCGCCAATTATTTGTGTGCTCGGCCTGTCTCGTGAAGCAGCAGTGAGCCTGCTTGCCTTCCTCCCTGGGGAGACCTGTCTTCACGTAGCATTCTTAGAACGCTCTTGGTTTTCTTTGTCTGGCTAGAAATGTGTCTCTTTAAATGGGGCTTTTCATTTGCTGATGCTGTGTTTTCTTGTCATGGCAGCCCCCCTCTTGGTAAAATACCACTTAGGAAGAACCTAAGGCAGTCCTCTTCTAACAAAAAGTTTTGGCATGGCCGGACAAGTGGACACCGTTAAAAAAAACAAAAACAGGGCTTCCCTGGTGGCGCAGTGGTTGGGAGTCCGCCTGCCGATGCAGGAGACACGGGTTCGTGCCCTGGTCCGGGAGGATCCCACATGCCGCGGAGCAACTAAGCCCGTGAGCCATGGCTGCTGGGCCTGCGCGTCCGGAGCCTGTGCTCCGCAACGGGAGAGACCACGACAGTGAGAGGCCCGCATACCGCAAAAAAGATGCTCCCTTTTCTGAAGTCACCGACGTCATTGAAAGCAAAGATTCCCTTTCTTTGGGCCATTATTCGACATTCTAAAATTGTCCCAAATGGGAGACCTTGCACAAGTCACTTAATCTCATCCTGCCTCAGTTTCCTAATATATAAAATGAGAACCATGCTATGTGCATTTTAGGGCCATGGTGAAGATGAAATAAATGATAAATGTAAACTAAGGAAGGTGTCTGCGCAAAGTGGCCCTAGTAAGTGATGACTGTTATTTTGATTATTACGTAAAATGCGCTTGGGGTTTCTGTTGCTAAAGGAAATAATAAAGATGTGAAGACAATCAGTGCTTTTAAATCCCAGACACAGTCTCTTCACCTGCAAAATGAAGACAATAGTACTCTTGTCACAGAACTGCTGGCGCAAAAGAGATGCTAAACAAATATTGGTTTTCTTATTCTTTCATTCAAACTCGGGTCGCCCCTCATATATATGTATATATCTGTCTAGTGATTCACAAATTGCATACATGGACTGCAGTATATCCTGTATATTATTTACATTATCAAACATACACTGAAAAATAATACAATGATTAGGTAAAATAGATATGAACAGAGGTTTTTATATTTTCTTTTTTTGTTCACTATGGATGTAATGCTGTACTATGTATGTAAGTACTATAATAGGTATTTTATAAGGTCGGCCGTGTGGTTCAGTGAGTATAGGTAGAACCTTCTCGTATGAATAATTGCAGTGTTTTATGGGCTCCCTCCCAGAGTACCAACGAGAACGCTTAGCCTGGGAGGACGTCCAGTTTGGGATGTGTATGCATGCTTACTGTTGTGAGGCTGACTCTCCAGTGCTACCCTCTAGAAGTTTTGAGGAACACCATAGCATTCTGTAAAACTGGGAAATGTCTTGACACGACTGGAAAAAAACACTAGAAGGTAATGGTAATACAAGTTTATAACCTTTAAACTTGAGGATGTCTGAGATTTTTCAATTCTGCTGGTTTAAACTTCTTAAATACTACTTTTCATGGAAGAGAGTCTTGGAGAGGGGCTTTTAATTCCAGACCAGGCACTAGCTGTGCATCATTAGACAGGTCTCCCAACTTCCCTGAGCCTTAGTTTCTTCATCTGTAAACTAAGGATACAAGTAGGGAGAGAAATAATGCCCAGAAAGGATTGTTGCTAGGATTAAATTCAGTGCAGCTTGTGGAGATGCTTAGCAGGTGGCCTGCCTTTGCTGTAGGTCTGTAGTTCACCAAGATCTTCAGGTGCTCTCCTACTGAGGTGCTGTGTGACGTCCGTCATCCATTATAAAAATGGATATGCATAAAGCCTGCATTTCATTAATTTTTAAAAATGTAACCTTCAGCCTTTAATAAACGTAAAAATGCCCACAGTCTAAAAAGTTAAACGTCATAAGCTTTAAAATGAAAAACAGTGATCGCCTTCTCACCTATTTCCACTCCAATTCCCGCTGCGTAGAGGCAACCATCTCTTAATTCTTTCTTTTTCTTTAATTTTCTGGAATTTACCTCTTTATTTACAAGTAATAACTGATGTTGCACTTTCTTGATTATTCCTAGACCATCTTTTCATTCTTACCGTGGCATGAGAATTGACGGTTCTCACACCTCTTTCCTCCTCCCCGCCAAACACATGTGTGTACCCACCTTTTTCCTTTCCCCATCTTCCAAAATAGTTATAGGCACACCTTGGAGATATTTCAGGTTCAGTTCCAGGCCACTGCAATAAAGTGAATCACATGAATTTTTTGATTTCTTAGTGCATATAAAAGTTACGTTTATACTGTAGTCTGTTAAGTGTGCAATAGCATTATGTCTAAAAAATGTATGTACCACAATTAAAAAGTACTTTATGGCTAAAAAATGAGGACCATCATCTGAGCCTTCAGTGAGTCATAATCTTTCTGCTGGTGGAGGGTTGGAAATATTGTGAGAATTACGAAAATGTGACACAGAGACAGGAAGTGAGCAAATGCTGTTTTTATTTTTATTTCTTTATTGAAGTATAGTTAATGTACAGTGTTGTTTCAAGTGTACAGCAAAGTGATTCAGTTATACATATTTATATATATCTATTCTTTTCAGGTTCATTTCCATCATCGCTTATTACGAGATATTGACTAGAGTTCCCTGTGCTCTGCAGTAGCTCCTTGTTATTTGTCTCTTTTATATACAGTAGTGTGTGTATGTTAATCCCAAGCTCCTAATTTATCTCCACCCGGCTTCCTGCCTCCAGGTCTTCCCTCCAGTTTTGTTCCAAACATCCCTGTCCAACTGACCTGCTTAAAATATCACCTTTATCAACATAAATCCCTAGTTCTGAAGCGTCAGGGCTGTTGCCTACTAAAACAATGTCTAATTTTTACCCTCAGTTTTGGTTTTTTTCCTACCGTGGTGCCACCTTTACTACTCATCAGATGCACTTATTTTCTTTTTCTAGAGCATTGTGTGTATTCGTGGAGCCTTCCTGCCTGTGTACCCTCCCGTTTCTTTCCCAAATGCTAGTCCCAATTTTGGGCCCAAAATATCCTACTCTTCCTTTTGGGCCCACTTTGGGTAGCAGCCCCTTTGGACCGCCTGAGTTCTCACTGATTCTCCCCAAGACCCCTACCCCCACCTTACGCTGTAGGAATTATGGACTATAGCACTTTTAGTCCCTTGTCACCTATGATTTGAAGTTCTTACCTTTTCACATGCCTGTTCAGATTTAGCTAGAAATGAATGGTCATGCACTGACTACCAGGTGCTCTGCTAGGCACTTTCACACTCTGTGTCTTTTGCTCTCTGTGATGACCATTGAGTCCTTCAAAGAGCCCATTCTACAGATGAGCATACCGAGGCCCGGTGAGCCACACACGCTCTCTCCGTCTACTATACCAGGCTCGCGTGCATTAAGGTGAAGGCCGTGGTTTGACCGTCGTCGCTGCAGTGATGGGGACAGCTTCAGATTCTGTGGTGGAAGAGCATCACACACCAGCACGGGGAGGGGCTGGGCCAGGCCTTGGAAGGCAGGCAGCAGAGTGTGACGTGTCAGGGCGGGAAAGGAATCCCCGCAGTTTGCAGACTTGAGTAACTGCAGCAGGAGACGAGCAAAGAGGCCGTTCCCAGGGGGTGAGTGGTAGAACCCAGTCCCGGCAGGTCACAGGTGTCGCCCTGGATCCACGAGGCTTTGGGGAGGAGTTTGGCTTCGGTGTCTGACCCTGGGCGAGGCTGTCCTCTCTCTGGCTCTTTAGTTCCCCATGTGACAGTTGTGGGATCCTAGCACACCAGCGAGCCCCGGCTGGACCTCCGTCTCAGCCTGCTGTGTCTGCCCTCTGAGCCCTAACTCCTCACTGGCGGGTGGTCTGGTCTGTGAGCTGCAGCACTGCCAGGTGTGGTAGGAATTTTCCACGCCATTCGATTGTGGTCCACTGGGGCTAACAAAAAGGGCCAGAGTCGTTCGATTCTCAGTTTCCTTCCCCATCCTCAGGTACCAGCACTTACTTAGGGTTTCAAATGCCTCATTAGATCGGGAGTGGGGTCATTGTCTCTCTCACTATTTGCTTCTAGACATTAAAGCTTTAATGTTCACTTAGGGTTGTAAAATACAATTTCCAGTTTTTTGAGTGTGAACACTCTTCTGTCCATGCCTTGTTCCTCTCGTGTTTCTTTTTTTCTTTTTTTTTTTCCCGGTACGCGGGCTCTCACTGTTGTGGCCTCTCCCGTTGCGGAGCACAGGCTCCGGACGCGCAGGCTCAGCGGCCACGGCTCACAGGCCCAGCCGCTCCGCGGCACGTGGGATCCTCCCGGACCGGGGCACGAACCCGCGTCCCCTGCATCAGCAGGCGGACTCTCAACCACTGCGCCGCCAGGGAAGCCCCCTTTCGTGTTTCTCCTTCCCTCTTTCCCTCCCCTTCCCTTTCTCCTTCCCCCCACCCCCAATTCTATTTTCTTTCAACAAGAGTTCTTGCAGGTTACTTACCATCTCTGAGACTTGGATTTGCCATCTTTTTGATGGGCTTCATAATAGCCCTCACAGGGCTACCAAGCGTATTGAACAAGGTGCCTGGCACACGGGAGCCGGACAATATGAGTTTTCTTTCTTCCTCTTTACTGCTCTGTCCACCCCAGGCATTGCTCTGCCTTAACCGCTGGAGTCCTCTGGGCTCAGGGTGCCAATCACCTGCCAGGTGAGCGGTCCGGGACCTTGGGAAGGGAGGGTCTGGATGCCCTGAGCATTTCTTTCAACCGTTGAGCATCCTTTTGCAGGGGCTCCAGGTAAAATGGGCCAGAAGTAAAGCTGCTTTCTGCGTGCGTTAAGCTCTTCAGACAAAGATCTATAGAAACAGGAGGCATTCGTGATGTTATTAATTGGCGGCAGCTTTCCATGGACCACCCTGAATGGAAACGGACACAGGCGTCCCCACATGTGGCCCGTAATCCCTCATTTACGTACTGAAGGAGGCTGCGGGTCAAGAGAAAAGGCAGAGGGCCTGGGAGCCTCTTCTGACTCAGGCTATTAGGTGGCTCCAGCCGCTCCCCTCTCTCTTTCAGAAGTGCTTTCTTTTTGTTCGGGCTAATTCCTGAAGCAGTCCTCCCACCAGCTCATTTCCCCAGGCTGTAAGCAGGGGCTGCCGGAGGGGAGGCCCTGTGCTCAGGAATTATTGCCCCAAGCAGGAAGTGTTTAATGGTTTCCATTTACTTTTAGTTGGAAGAAGGAAGCCTGAACCTTTGTTGCAACAGAAGGCGACACCGGCCCATTTTACCTTCAGGAGGGAAACCAGGGCTCCTTAGGGCACCAACGGTCCCATCTTGAAATTGCTTAGCCACGTACAGAACAAGGACAAGGGGAATTTCTTATATACGTCTTAAGTCAAAGTGACGCGTAAGGAGGTGCCTGGGATGTGAAGCCAGCCTCACAACTTGTGTGACCGAGTGTGTGTCACCCTAATGAAGCAGGAAGCCAGTGAGTGGCCTGTGGGCATGTCGGGGATGGCATCTGTGCTATGTTTTTGGCTGCACCATGCAACTTGCCGGATCTTAGTTCCCCGACCAGGGATTGAACCTGGGCCCCCTGCAGTGGAAGCGCCGAGTCCTAACCTCTGGACCGCCAGGGAATTCCCCACCTTGTGCTATTTTGAAGTCAAATGCCACTTCGGACATTAATAGTAGAGGAGGCATGAGATATATGAGGATGTGGAAAAGTTGAATAGTCTACTTTTATACCTTGAAGAGAGTTTAATCTTTTCTCACATGACAGCATATTTGTAAAAATCCATCTGGCACCTGTCAAAAAGAAACCCTTAACAAATTTTAAAAGTAGCGTTTTTAAAGGCCACAGTCGTGATTATCCAATAAAAATTAGAAATAAATAATATAAGGCTAATCCTTCTTCCTCCCCAATTCTGACTATTCAGAAATTAAACCTACATTCCTGTATAATTGTAGGATCAAAAAGGGACTCAAAAGGGAGATCATAAACTGTCTAAAAAGAGATGGAAAGGGGAACACTTTACACTAAAACTAGGGGCCACAGCACAAGAGGCACCCAGAGGAAAATGTATAGCCCTAAATATCTTCGTCATCAAAGCAGTAAGATGGAAAATAGAGATGATGATAAAGTAGTCATTTTTAGAAGTTTGGTAAAAGTACAGCAAATTCAACCAAAAGGAAATAGAAAAAGGGAGATCTAAACAAAAAACGAAATGAAATAGAAAATGCACAGAAAACGTTAAGAAGGAACATACATTTAAATGCCAGTTCTTAGGAAGCACTAAATATAGGGGTTTAACCATATGTCTAATCCCAGAGAAATGTCTTAGCAAATACCTGAACCTTCACTCAATGGAATGCGATGCAGCCATTAACTGGTTCTAACAGCATCTGTAAGAGGTTTGGGTGAAATGTTTATGTGCGGTGAAAAGAGCAGAATCAAAAATTGTATCAGAAGGGATTTTAACCATGTGGATACAGTCTCCCAGCTCCCTCCTGTCCCCCAGAGAATTAAGTCTGGAGAGAATACATCAAAGTATCAGAGAGAATGGAGTATCGACGCGTGCTTAACGCAGAGGAATGGTAAAGACGTTGCGCCAAAGGAAGGAAGGACCACATACTGTATGATTCTGTTAATATGTCTATAGACATAACGTCAATTAGTGGCTGCCTATGGCTGGAGGACTGGGGACTTAGGGGTGACGGCCAAAGGGTATGAGATTTCTTTCGGGGGTGATGGCAGTGTTCTAAAATCAACTGTGTGATGCTTGTGTGCCACGTGGGAATATACTAAAAACCGTTGAGTTGTACCTTTTTTAAAAAAAATTGAGGCATAGTTGCTTTGCCATGGATTAGTTTCTGGTGTACAGCAAAGTGATTCAGTTACACATATATATCTTCTTTTTTGTATCCTTTTCCATTATAGGTTATTACAAGATATAGAATATAGTTCCCTATGCTATACAGTAGGACCTTGTTGTTTATGTCTTTTACATATAGCGGATGAATGGGGTTTTATGTGAATTAGATCTTAAGCTGCTATCAAAAAAAAAAAAATCACAGTGGTTATCTTGGGGGACGGACATAGTGATTTTCCACCCTCTTCTGTAATTTCCAGACTTCCAGATGTAATTCTGCATCACTTGTCTACTGGAAACGTAATAAACTAAAAACATTTTAGAGGAAGTGTTCGTAATTGGCCTTTTAGCAGAGGAGGCAGTGAGGCAAAATCTACTTGCTAGCCTTCCTCCTGAGAAGGTGAGGGGAGACCGAGTCCCTAATCCTGAAATTGGGGGTTGGTTGTCATGGGTCGCTGCATTGTCAGCCGTCGTCACACACATAAAGTGGCGCAGGGCGATTCTTCTTGAAGTCAAAGAAAAGAAAGCGTCATTTGTCTGGGGTCTCTCCAAAGCAGATCATCACTCAGGGAAAAGCTGGGGGTCTGTGAAACCTGCAGATGACTAGGAGCCAGTTTCTAGTAAAATCTCCTGAGAGGTGTCAGGCTCTGCTCTCTGAGTGCTAAATCAGAGAACGCTGTTACTTATATAACTTCCTGTAATTGCCCGGCAGTAGCTGTAGCTGAGAGCTGCCTGCTCCTCCTCTTGGCTGGGCGGGGGACACGTGGCCCTCTCCCCTCCTTGCAGCGGGGATCCTTTCTACATTTGGGCTTCACGCTCGGGGTCAGGCTTCTTAACTGAAACTGAAATGCCATTTTAAACAGAAGACTGCTTCGTCTCTCGGAGATGGGAAACTCTTACGCTGGGCAGCTGAAGACCGCGCGGTTTGAGGAGGTCCTGCACAACTCCATCGAGGCCTCCCTGCGCTCCAGCAGCCTGGTACCCAGGCCCGTCTTCTCCCAGTTGTACTTGGAAGCGGAGCAGCAGCTTTCCGCTCTAGAAGGTAGGAGATACGTTCTTGCCTTTCCTTTACCGGGTGTGACTGGGAACTCTTTCCTCTTCTGCGGAAACTGTAGAAACTGTTGGGTCTGGAAGAACAGAATTATTAGAAAAGAGAGTGTTGCACGTGCATCCCATCCTTACTTGGCTGAAACTAAAACAAGTTTCAGCCATAAGGTTGCAAGGGATAAAGTGGTTCATTGGACTAGTAGGAGAAAGAGAGAGCCGTGCCAGCCTGTTCGGAATTGGTTGTTACTTATACTCTTATTAAAAGGTTTGGTGGTCTCACTTGGATAAGTAAGACATTTTAACATGCTTTTGACCCTCAGTTATATATTTTTTCTCCTTGTGATTTGTGGCCATATCTTTGCAAGGGAGTGTAGGTAGTCTTTCTCTGGGATAGCAGTTACAAGAGCCCTCTAGAAACTGTTAAAAACCAAGAACAAACCCTTATAGCTTTAATGTGTGCCAGGAATAAATTATCTTCAGGCATGAGGTTAAGTTTAGGGTTTACTTAATTATCCAGAGAATAAACTGGTTGTATTTTTCAGTCTTTCATTTGTATTTTTTGTAGTCGTGTATTTTCATGTCAAAAGTAACCCACAGCAATCCAAAGTATGAGAGTTATTGCTAAAGGAAGTTCTTTTTGTCACCTTGTCTTTCACGTGAAGTTACCTGCACGCTTCTCTTAGCCTCTGAAGTGAAAGAGGGCTGCGGTTTAAAACAAAAGTTAACTAATTAACGAAGCATGCGGTATGCCGGGTCCCGTCTTGGGTGATCACGATGTGTGTGTGTGTGTGTGTGTGTGTGTGTGTGCGCGCGCGCGCAGGGTGAGGGTGGGGGGCTGGCGACGGTCGCACGTAAGGGAAAATGAGGCTCAGAGGTCCTCACGTGATGTCTGATAATCCCTTTTTCTAGCAGGGAGGCACTCCTTGTGTCACTATTTAAAACGTCCTTACAAAATTAACCTTGCAAATAGCAATCGCTAAGGACCTAAAGGAACTGGATCTGGGTCTGGGAGAAAGTAGATTGTGATCAAAAGCGCGAATTAGGAAGCCCAAGAATTCTCTGGTATTCACGTCGAAAGTACCAAGGTTTTCCGGCACAGGAAGCATTACTGTGACATTGGGGGCACTTGAGAAATAACTGGAGGATCTCTTGTAGACTGTGTTTTCAGCTGAAAGACTTCTGTGAAATATATATTAAATGGTCATCCTTAACTTCCTATAGTATTGAAAGGCTTTGTTGCCAATGATAAGGGAACAGTATAATGATAAATAATTTAGTACTTTCGAATGGCACCTTAAAATCAACAAGTGCTTTTGCCTCCACCCGTAATTAAATCCCATGATTTGGGAAGATGGAAGATGGATTTGACGTTTTGAAGGGTGTTCACCCGGGGACAGGTGGGGAGAAAGCCCTGGAGTTTCCCAGTCAGCTTTTCCTGGGGTTGAAGCTCTCCATAGACAACCTTGGCTGGCCTCTGACCGGGAGGCTGCATCCCGAACACGGACTCCTTGGGATGTCCTCATCCGCCCTCATCATGTGGCACTTTCCAGGGACAGCTTGGAGGCTCGCGCGGCCCGGGCCTCCCACGTTGAGAGCCGAAGGCTACCTGCCAGCTGTCAGCCTGCTTGGTCAGCCCCTCATGTTGGCATGAAAACCAGAGCAGGGCCTCTCTATGATTTTCCCGTGTGTCTGGCAAACAGCCTAGAGGAAGCCTCCGGGATTTTGTTTCTCTAGTACTGGGAGGATGGAGGAGGGGGTCGGTGAAAAGGGGGAGATTCTTGTCGATTTGCTAAATGTCACCGTCACCCAAGCACTGGGCTTGAGCCCCTGGTTTCTGCATCGTAGAACGTGGTGCAGAGGGCTTGTTTTGTCAGTCTGTCTCTCTGTCAGCTCTCTTATCTTACTGCTGTCCTTCCTCAGACAGTAACATTAAGGATGATTTTAATGGCCAGGGTGCTGGTACCCCAAAACACCCCTTGATCTGTTAACAGTTTCTGTATTTGTGAGGGCGATTCAGAGGGCCCTTGTTACTTTGTTCTACGAATTAGGGGTATTACCCCCTCCTTCTAGGGGAGAAATCTTTTACGTGGTTTTTTTTTTTTTTTAAAGGAAGGCCAACCAAACCAAACAAATACAACCCCAGTATTTGGGGATAAGTATTTATTTATTAAACAAGATGCAGGTAAATTCCTGTAATCCCATCCACTCAGAATGTCATACTGTTTCTTCTCATGGAAAGAAAACAAAATTTACTCTAATCATTAAAACACATACCCTCATACTCTATGGGGTGCAGTGCAGCTGTGGAACCTCTGGATTCCTGTGGTTGAGTTTTAAGGTCCTGAGCTCCCAATCCAGTTGGTTTTGTCTAAGGCCATTTTAAAGCTCTCATCCTGCCAGGAGACCTTGGTAAACAGTCTGGTTTAGTCTGGCCCTGGTTAGGAAGTCTCCTTGGGCTTGTTGCTGGCTGAAGGGTTCCATCAAAGACCCTGGAATGTCTGATGTAGACCTTTGACCTTTAATCCTGCTTTCTTAGCAGCGACTGGATTTTGAGCCCTTTCTTTGACTTTCAGAGGCTTAAGACCCTCTCCTTTCATTCTTTCGGAGAGTCTGGATTCCTGTTCTTTTGGTTGAGCAGAATTGCAGACATTCCTGTGTGTGCCCTCAGAGCCCCCAAGTCCCCCGTTTTCTCTCCCCTTTTCACTCTAATTGTTGGTGCTTTGCTGTGCCCCCGCCCTGAGCCCCTGGAGCTGAGTCTCTGGTTTACAGACTAGTCTTGATTTTGCAGATAGCCTTCTAAACCACCTACTCCATAGATGGCCACAGGATGGTGTGGGCCCCTGTGGGGACCCGAGCTGCATGGCTGGCACCTGGGGTCTGGGCGTGACTCTACCTTCTGCTAAAACCATCCCCGCCTGCATTTAATGGCAGGAAGGAAGCGTCTGAAGGAGGCTCTGGAGTTTACCCCTCCAGCGCCCTTTGTGTTTTTCCTGGGTAATCTTTTTACAGTCTCCCCGCCACCTCTGTGTCCTCTAGTCCTGGAGGGATGGAGACACTAGGAATTCTTGCTCACTTCCTGCTGTGACCTTCCCAAGGTCATGGGCCTGGGCCCGCCTAAGATGTTAGTTTCTTCTGCCTCTTGTTCTTCTGGCACCTTTAAAATGGTGACCACCCTGAGGTTATGCTCCCAGCACCCTGTACTGATTAAATCACACCTGGAATGTTCTGTGCAACTCTGAGAGCCACATATCCCCACATAGACGGTCACAGCTCAGAGTGACCTTCTATGACCACCTCATTTTAAAGATGCAGGATCTGACGCACAGAGAGGTTAAGTAACTCTTCCGTGGCCACACAGACAGTGGCAGACCCAAGGACTAAAACTCGAGTTCCCAGATTCCTAGTCGATCTTTTTCTGCTGCCCACAATTTCATCATTAACCTAAAGCCACGTAACCCACTGGATGGATGGAGAGTGTGAGAGCCAACTAAGATGAGAGTAGAAGAGGTTGGCAGCAAAGGGGTCAGCACTAGAGGAGGATACAGAGAAACAAAAAAGGAAGAAGCAACTGTCTCCTGGCCTAGTGTATCTAAGGATGCTTGCAACGACCCTATTCCATGAGGAAATCTGGATTCTATTTGTTACATGACATTTAAAGAGAGAAGGATTTTTTTTTACCCAAAGAAGTTAAAAGAAGTTAGAAGGAGTTTGTCAATTCATTGATGTGAAACCCTCTTTCTCTAGCAGGCTGGGTAAATAAGGTATAACTGTGTGTGCTCAGACCCGTTGGGAAGTAGTTTCCTGTGCGAGGCATTCTGCTAGGTGCCTGGGTTCCAGAATACGGGCAGGGCCCACACTCTCCAGGAGCTGAGAGCCTGTGGGGAAGACCAGCTCTTTTATTGCTGTGATAAAGCTCACACCCGGGGAGAGTGGGATTTTCCTGGCCACTTCCTGGCTCTCCTGGCCGCTTCCACATGTGCCATTACTCCTAAAATACTATTTCACTTAAAAAAGGTTTCCTAAAGTCTTTTTTTTTTTTTTTTTTTTTTTTTGCGGTATGCGGGCCTCTCACTGTTGTGGCCTCTCCCGTTGCGGAGCGCAGGCCTAGCGGCCATGGCTCACGGGCTTAGTTGCTCCGCGGCATGTGGGATCCTCCCGGACCGGGGCACGAACCCGCGTCCCCTGCATTGGCAGGCGGACTCGCAACCACTGCGCCACCAGGGAAGCCCATTCCTAAAGTCTTAAAGCCACTTGGCCTGTTCTGGGATGGCTTCTTTTGGTGAGTGTGGTAAATTCGGGTGTTCGCATTTCTGGTTTGTATACATCCAGTTTTCCCTCGGGGATAAATAACAGCATAGAGTTTCACTCCTCTCTTGTTCAATGTAAAGGTTGTTCACACTGGACTCTGCGTTCTAAACCAAGCCATGCAGTTAGTGGCAAGAACAGCAGGTTGAGCATTGGGTATACCTGGGAACATACCGGCTGTGCTGCTTGGTTTGTTGAATCACTGGGTCCCTCTGAACCTCAGTTTCCTTAGCTGTAAAATGGTCCTTATGTTACACCGTGGCTCCTCCCACACAGATGTCTTTGGAGGGCCTACTGTGTGCGGGCTTCACGCTCAGTCCTTGTCGACAGCTATGTCCGTACTGAGCCCTGCTGCTTGTGCAGACGCGTGTGGCTCTGGGGGCTGGGAGGTGCTGTGGACCTGCATTTGAAGTCGCAAGGCCAGGCTTGGAGCCAGAGCCCGTGACCTTGGGAAGGACTTCCAGCCTGAGGGAGCCTTGGCCTTCACGGGCGAGTAAAGAAGGGTGATAACGGCCTCCTTAAATAGTGCGTCTGGGAGGACTGGTTAATTCCTAGCTGGCCGAGACTCGCTGTGTACTTACTTCCGCCTCCATCATTGCTCTCCTTTCCCACGTCTAGGTGGAAGCCGAGCGGACAATGAGGAAGAGGAGGAGGAGGGGGAAGGGGGGCTGGAACAGAACTGTCCCCCAAACCCCTACCGGATGCACCCCCCGCCCGAAGGATGCTGCACCACAGACGGTGAGATGCCCGCGGGGCTGCGTGCCGAGGGGCCCCGAGCTGTGAGCCGTGCCCGCGTGGCCAGCAGGTCGCGGCCCGGCGGGCCCTCGCGGCCTGGCGGCACTTGCCACACCACGCGGGGCCCTGTCAGGCTCACAGCCCTCAGTCACTCTTTGGACAGCCTCAGCGCTACAAATGCATTCAGATCCAAAGTTGATTTTTCTCCATCGGCCGTTTACAAAGCAGAACCTCCCGGCTGAGGTCGGCTGCCACCGTGTGTTTACATCAGCACTGATGAGTGGGAGTAAAATCTCTCAGACCTGTGGCTACTTTACCGTTGAGAAAGCAGATATAGCGATACGTTATCTCAGGAACTCTGTACACTCGGCAGGGTAAGCCTCAGTTTGCTGTTGAGGAGCGAGGCTTGGAGATGCCGGGCGCGGTGGCCCCTCTGTTCAGTGATGGGAGCCTTGCTCTGCGCTCGAGGGCCTGGGGGTGCACTTCCGGTCTGCTGCTTCCCCGCCTGGCAAACTCACTGAGTGGTGGGACGTTCACCTGACCTGTCACCATACCAGTCAAGAGGTGTCACTACTTAGTTGGTCAGTTCATTGAGTAAAATAATTATGGAGCCCCTGCTCTGAAAGTATGGAGATAAAAGGTCCAGGAGCTCCCAGTGTAGCAAAGCTGTGTGAGCAGACCCTCTGCACACAGTGTAGAAAGTGCTGGGAGGTTGGGGTGGCCTGCGCCAGCAGGGGTCCGTGGGAGCACGGGAGGTGCTCCTAATGCTGGTGGGGAGTTTGGGGAAAGGCCTCCTGGAGGAGCTGGCCCTTTCTGTGGGTTTTGGAAGGTCAGCAGGAGTCAGCCAGGAGGCCGAGAGGGCTGGGGGAGTGGGATATTCCCGACAGAAGGACAGCAGGCGCCACGGCTTAGAGGGGTGGGGACACGGCCCATCTGGGGAACTGCTCCTAGTTTATGTAGGTAGGGGCCTGAGGGGTGGCCAGGCAGAGCTTGGATAAGTGATGAGAGGCCCACGGAGGCCCCATGCACCCTGCCTGGGGGCCTGGACTTGACCTTGTGCACAAGGGCCATCAGGGGAGGGAGTCAGCCCTCCCTGGGGCTGCTCTTCCAGGAAAAGGGCAACAGATACAGTAGCTCTTCGTGATGTAGGACTTCCGGTGTCCAAGAGCTAAAAGGCCGCCTAATTAAATAAGAGAATGGCAAACTCTCCGGTGGTCACCACCATGATTGTCAAAGAATTTCCAGGTGAACACAGGGAACATGGACTCTGCCCACGGCCTTTTTTCCTCCAGCTCTTCGGAAGGAAGCGGCTGCTCTGCAGACTGGGAGGGGCCTGGGTCATGGAGGTAAAGACCCGCTGGGCCCTTGACCTCACCTGTGGGAACTGGTTTAACATCCCCAAGATGACGCGGGGGGCCACCCCACGCTCCATCCTGAGCCCCCTCCCAGCAGCTTTGAGCAAATGACCTGACCTCTCAACTGAGGACTTCCCAGGGCTTCTCCCACCTGGTGCTGTGCACAGTGGGTGCCTCTTCCTGCTTCGCCCAGGGGCAGATGCGAGAACTCGGAGCTAGCGCCTTGTAAATGGTAAAGCAGGTACACCCGAGGACAGTCTTCTTTGTTTCATTTTTTATTTTTTGTGGTACGCAGGCCTCTCACTGCTGTGGCCCCTCCCGTCGCGGAGCACAGGCTCCGGACGCGCAGGCTCAGCGGCCACGGCTCACGGGCCCAGCCGCTCCGCGGCACGTGGGATCCTCCCGGACCGGGGCACGAACCCGCGTCCCCCGCGTCGGCAGGCAGACTCTCAACCGCTGCGCCACCAGGGAAGCCCAAAGGTTTCTAGGTTACATTTTTTTTTTTCTGAGAGTCTTCTTAAAGTACCATAGAGTTTTGCAGGGAAGGCCTTGGGATCATCAGATTCACGTTAACTCTCATCGTCCCCGTCGATAACTAAAGATGGAAAGCCACAGGGTATCGGGCTCAGTGTGCCTTCAGGGAGAGAGATTCCCAGAAAGGGCCCATCCAAATAAAGCTCAGCTGTTTCCCTCTTCTTCATTTTTTTCCTAAATAGTTCTGGACACGGAATTTTTAAATAGGAAAGGTATTGAAAAGCTCTGAAATACAAAAAGTTCACGTGTACAGAGTGAGGGTCTCCCTCTGCAGAGGCCCCTCTGCGGCCACCAGCATCACCCGGTCCTCAGCCCGTATTCCTGCCACGCGCCCCTGCCTCATACACATGAAATATAGGGTGGAGAAGACATCAACTTACAGTCCCTGATGGGTTTGTCTTGTCTACCTACACATTTTAATTTACCGTCACTGGTCTACCCTACCCGTCTTTCCTGCTGAGCTTCGTTTTGCATTAATGTGTATTATACGGTGACACCGATAGTCATGAAAACAGCATGTGGTTAAGTGTCATGAGTAATGAATTAATTGAATTTCTAAAATATCTTATTCTTCCTGACCCCTTGATTGTTGTGGATGGTTGTAACTGGCGAAAGCGCAGAGCACGTAAGGTAACGTGCTGAAGAGCGTGCTCAGAATTAATGAGAAAGTCCGCCGGGTCCAGCGGCACGGCGGTTGCTGACGAGGCCAGACCACGCTCACCCCTTTGCCCGCGTGGATCCTGGGTCTGTGGGAGCCACTGGCTGGGCAGCGCGTGAGCCTGTCCGTCTCTGCTAGGGTTCTGCCAGGCAGGGAAGGACCTGCGTCTCGTCTCCATCTCCAGCGAGCCCATCGACGTCCCCGCGGGCTTCCTCCTGGTGGGCGCGAAGTCTCCCAGCCTGCCGGACCATCTCCTGGTGTGCGCCGTTGACAAGCGGTTCCTGCCGGACGACGACGGACACAACGCCCTTCTCGGTAAGTTCCCCCTCTGCGGCTCCGGCCGCGTGGCGGGTGGGTACAAGGAGAGCCGTTGGTCCCCTCGGGGGACAGGCCACCTTTGAGCCTCTCCATCAGCATGTCACACAGCCCTGTTTCTTCATCACTCGGTGGGCTGTTTCTTTGTGGAATGGAATGCAAATGAGAGTTATTTTTAAAACCTGACTACCTTCCTACAGAAAGCCCATCAGTACTAATTCTTCTTGTACACGTATTCCTCAGACCTTTCCTAAGGGCCTGCTGGGTCAGGAATGCGATCCAAACCCCGTCCTAGATGCTCTCGGAAGCCAGCAGACACGAGGCAGGAGGAGAAGAAGGCCGAGCGCGTGGCCCTGCCTCCTGGATGTCCTGAGGGACGGCCGGGCACCCTCTACCGTTCTCTCCTTACCCTTCACCAGCCCGTCATTCTTATCCTGGCTTAATAGGTGTGCTTGGACCTGTTAATGCACTTGCCCAAGGGCGCACAAGTAAGGGAACAGCGTCAGGCTTCAAACTCAGGTCTTCCTGGTTCCAGATTGTACCCTCTGACTACCACACCTCACAGTCCCGTACCTGGTTTAGGTCAGCCTAGGGGAGCTGTGGCTCTGATCTTTGGAACCACCGCCAGCCCAGGGGGTCCCAGCTGCAGTGCAGAGTTGAGACCAAGCCTTATGAAGCCCGGCTCCCCTTTGCTCAGACTTTTTTTTTTTTTTTTGCGGTACACGGACCTCTCACTGTTGTGGCCTCTCCCGTTGCGGAGCACAGGCTCCGGACACACAGGCTCAGTGGCCACGGCTCACGGGCCCAGCTGCTCCGCGGCACGTGGGATCCTCCCAGACCGGGGCACGAACCCGCGTCCCCCGCATCGGCAGGCGGACTCTCGACCACTGCGCCCCCAGGGAAGCCCTGCTCAGACTTTTATTGAGCTCTTTCTGTGTGCCTGGCCCTGCACTCAGCTCACTCCCCCATTAGTGGAGCAAAATCAGGGGAGACGTGAGGTCGGGACCGAGAGCCCAGCAGGCTGCCTCCCCCTGCTCCCCAGTTCCTCCTGCGCTTGCCACGCGTACAAACATTTAAACCTCACTTTTGTGCTTGACACGGCCCCCCGAAGCTGGGTAGGCAGACGTACCGCAGTGGATATTTATTGAGGAGGTATTATGTCTGAAGCTCTGTGCGAAGGACCGAAGGGTGGAGGTGGGGAGGGGAGAGTGAAGATTGACCCGGAGAAGAGACAGAAGTGGTTCCTGCCACGAGGGCCACGGGGACACAGTGGTGTGTAAACTCCGAAACACGGCAGACAGACGCTCACTGGAGGGACGGACATGGCTCTGGGGCAACTTCTTCTGGGGAGAAAAAGTTGTGGCCGGTGCTCCCTTAAGGCAGGTCCATGGGCTGCTCGTAACTGCTTTTTGTTTTTTTAAAATTTTCATTGGCGTAGAGGTGATTTACAGTGTTGTGTCAGTTTCAGGTGTACAGCAGAATGAATCAGTTATATACGCGTACACGGGGCCGCTCTTTTTGTGTGTGTTTTAGATTCTTAAGGTAGGGGAGGGATAAATTGGGAGATTGGGACTGACATGTACACACTACCATATACAAAATCGGTAATTGATAAGGACCCGCTGTCTAGCACAGGGAACTCTAGCCAGTACTCTGTAATGGCCTGTATCGTAACTGGTTTGTTTTTTTTTAAATTGGAGTAGAATTGCTTTACAGCGTTGTGTTAGTTCCTGCTGTACAATGACGTGAATCAGCCCTATGTATACATATATCCCCTCCCTCCTGGACCTCCCCCGCCCACCCCCCCATCTAGGTCACCACAGAGCACCGAGCTGAGCTCCCTGTGCTGTACAGCGGGGTCCCACTAGCTATATACCGTACCACGTGTAAAATAGGTATGGTAACTAGTTTTTGAAAGCAAGGATAATCCAGAAAATTCACTCTACCAAGGAAGCTCACAGAGTCACTGCGTCTCAGATTTAATTTGCTTATCAAGGCCGCTTAGGACAAAATGAGTGGGGAAGATGGCCTGGTGACTTGGTTCATGTTTGATCTGGCCGTGGGTGGCTGGGGGTTTGCCTGAATTCCTCCCCTTTGTGACTGTAAAGGAATTGCGAGGGTAGTAAATCAAGGAGGCTCTGGGTCTGCAAATGCGAAGACAAGAATCTTTCCGTTCACCACCAGCCCAGGAACAGCTTCAGCCCCTCAGGCGGGGAGCTTAGAGGAAGTGGGGTCTTTGTTAATTGCTCGCCAAAAAGCCATCGGAGGTGGGTAACAAGGGAGGGCCTGTAATAACCGGTGCTTTCTTCTTTTAAAACAACTTTATGCTCTCAGCTTGCACACTTAGTGCTGTTTGGGTTTCCTGCAATTAACCCTGAAGGCTGCGGCTGCACAGGACAAGGTGGCCCTGCAGCCTTCTGGGGGCCAGGGCTCAGCACTTTTTAGTGACCTATAAAGTGAAGGCTGTGGAATATCTTGGGGGAAGCAACAGCTTTAGGTGCCCGCCCCCGCCCCCCCCCCCCCCCCCCGGGAATTTATAACGAAGGGAGCCTTGTCGTAGTGAGTTTGAATCAACTGAGGGATTTGGTCTGAGAAAGTGAAAAAATGAAAACCTAGATGGGTGTTTCAGTTTTTGGATAGTAATTCATCGAAATTGGCTGATAGCTAAGACACAGGAGGAGAAAACATCTAGCTAGATTGTTCATTTCTGAGATGGGAGTAAACAAGCTCTTGGTGCATCCAGAACGCAAATAATTAAGCATTTATGGAATGTATAACCCCAAACTGAAGGTGGACTTTAAATTCAGCCCAGGGCCCCAAAGCCAAGTGGGACCTGGTCCTTCCTGGGAGCTCAGGGCCTGTGGGAGGACACAGGCCAGCCAGGACTCAGCTCGGAGATGGCACCCAGGGCCACAGAAATCTCTGTGCGCAGTTCCCAGCCTAGGGCTTAAGGCGCTAGAGGATCCGGAAGGACGTGCCGGCCCCCAGGGATGGGAGAGTATCTCAGAGTATGTGGTGATGGAGTTGGGTCATGAAAAATGGGTGGATTGCCAGGTGGAGAAAGACAGCAGCAGCAGCAACAAATGAACCTGACAGCGGCTACTGAGCACTTCTCATGTGCGAGAAACTGTTCTAGTTAAAAGGAGGTAGGTGAGTGAGGTGTTACTACCTAGCGTTTAGATATGAAGAAACAGGGGCACGGGCAGCAGAACGAGATATGCCTGTCCTTACTGCCCTGGAAGGGCCAGGCTTTCCACTTTTATTTCTGCACCACAAGGAGGAGCCCTTTCTCGTCTGTGGCCCCCCTCCCTGCTTCTGGAATGGAGCCATGGTCCCACCGCCCACAGCTCTCATAGGACAAAAGGCCTGTAAGCTATTTAGCTATTTCTGGAAAGGGATGGCAGTGCTGGCCTTGGTGAGGCGCTCTGAGCAAACTTGGCTTTGCAGTTCTGTTTCTTGTTCATCATCTGTTCAACCCTCAGGGTCAGAATCCCTTCCAGGGAGCGTGGAAGTTTTCTCAGGGCCTCATTCTTAGATGGCAGTTGAGCTGTTTATCTCAAGGTACCCAGGTTGGAGACCAAAGAATAAATAAAAACATTCGATTATAAAGCTAGAAAACATTAGAAACATTAAAACAGTAGAAAACAAAAGCCTATCAAAACGTATGCAGAGATGCTAAGTGTTCACTTTGATAGTTACCTTGTCTCCTCTCTCCTCCTTCCCTCCCGTTGTTTGCTGCCTCTCCTGTGTCAGGCACTAGTTTGTATACACACAGCTACACACACAGACATGACCCGCGCCTCCCCACAGACGTACCGTGCTTCCGGTCCTTTGGAAGCATGGGGATATTTACGGGAGGAAATACACAAATTTCAGTAACTCTAGCACTCAGGAAGAAGTTATAAGACCTGTCAGCGATGTAAAGTCCAGTTGGGAGTTCGGCATAGTAGTAGGAGGAACGCGAGATCAAGCAGGAGACGAGGATGGGGTGCATTGGGGGCAGCCTTGAAGGCCGTGGGGTCTACACCCCATTCTCATGCTAGAATCCGTGCATCACTGTCTGGATCTACACTGGACAGCCTCTTAGCCTCTCTGGTTCTCATTTCCCAGAAGAAGGTTTTGCTGTCCTGACTGACTGGTGGTTATGTCAGTTAAGCTGAGCGCCCCGTTTGGGTCACAGGAAATGGCAGGAAGGCCGTTGGTTCTCTCTGCGTGGCAGTTTCCTCCCTGTCCCTTTAACAACAAGTAAACAGAGCATGGTGCTGGCATTTCTTCGGTACCTTATCTGTTTCTCTGGTACAGAGCGGGTAGGAGCTTGGACGGATAAACTAACCTGTGCCTGCCTTTTAGACCAAGAGATTTGTCTTTATTTCTAATGCTTTTAAGGAATATTAAATTGCTTAAAGTCAGTCAGAGAATCCAGAAGGTTTCTGTAATATAGATGTCTTCTTTCTCTGTGGAGAGATGTTTTGAACCTTCACAAACTGATGTTATTTTGGACAGTAGCCAGAGACCTCAGAATTACCCCCTGTAAGAGCAGAGCTTATGCAGGGAACCCCAAGGCCCTCCTGGCCGAAGCTGAAACGCCTTTGTAAACGTGTCAGCCAGAGCATACGATAAAATAAGTTAGTCTCAGCTTCAGGGTCTCTCCCGCCGAAGGACCTTGCTCCTTAGAAACCAGACGTACCAGTGGGCGAGGCAAGGTCATACATAGGGAAGGGCTCTGTGAGACACTGAAGTTAAACCAGAAGGGTCACCAGATAGAAAACCTAAATCATCACATTTCTCTGTTGCTATTAACCAACAGTTCTGTTGAGTCCAGTTTGAATAGACTTTACAGTATGTGAAGGTCTTTCAGGCACGTTCTCTGGATTTTAATAGTTCACGGGAGGTGCTTTGGTCATTGCCCCTATAAAGCCAGCCTTCCCGGAGCCTCAGAGCTGAACTCTGTCATCTCCCAGAAAGGCCCCCTCTGGCCTCAGGCAGCAGGCCGCTGACATAGACTACCACGTTTTAGCCGAGTGTCTCCACCCTGCGGCTGCCGGGGCCAAAGATTTCACTCACCACCGCCCTGGCCTCGCATGGTGGAGCTCTTGATTTCTTCTCCGCAACTCGTGGGATCAACTTACTTGATTCCGGGAGGGAACTTTGGACTCTGAAGAGGACTCCCGATGCATCGAGTCTCAGGGGTCCTGATGCTTTGAGATTCTCTGACTGGCCAGCCCTGAAGGAGATGCGGACACAGCAGATCATTGCAGGTGCTTGGTCAGTGTAGACAGTTGAACGGGACAGTTCTTGTCCTGTGCCATGGGACGCAGAGGCTTCAAATAGACCCCTAAGCGAGTTCAGTCTTCCAAGCTTGCCTGGGCTCAGCTCTACGATGAGTCCACTTGGTCCTCCTGTTTGCATCAAGGTCATCTTGACCCCTGGGCCAGCAGGAGCTGACAGGGACCTTTGCCCCATGGACTTGCCTGCCGGTGTGGTATAGGATGTGAACGCCTAGTGGACAATGTATCACTTGGAGGGACTTTGGTGTAAGACGGGGATGCTCATGGTTTTTTCCTCCCCAGGTTTCTCTGGGAATTGCGTTGGCTGTGGGAAGAAAGGCTTCTGTTACTTCACAGAGTTCTCCAGTCACATGAACCTGAAGGTGACCACCCAGCCCAAGAAGCAGAAACACTTGAAATATTACCTGATCCGCAACGCACAAGGGGCTCTGACCAAAGGGCCTCTCATTTGCTGGAAAGGCTCAGGTGAGCAGCTCTGAGGGGGTGGGGCGTGAGAAGGGGGCGCCTCCAAGCGAGCCAGGGGTCTGTCGGCACGGCTCTGGGCCGAGGCTGCTCTGCCGTGGACGCGGTTTCGGGAAACACATCAGCCCTGTGAAATTTGTTTTGTTTTGAATTTTATTTTTTTATACAGCACGTTCTTATTAGTTCTCTATTTTATACATATTAGTTGTATAGATGTCAATCCCAGTCTCCCAATTCATCCCCTCCCCCCTCCACCTGCTTCCCCCCTTGGTGCCCATACGTTTGTTCTCTACCTCTGTGTCTCTGTTTCTACCTTGCAGACTGGTTCATCTGTACCACTTTTCTAGATTCCACATATGTGTGTTAATATACGGTATTTGTTTTTCTCTTTCTGACTTACTTCACTCCTTATGACGGTTTCTGCGTCCATCCACGTCTCTACAAATGACCCAAATTTGTTCCTTTTTATGGCTGAGTGATACTCCATTGTATATATGTACCACGTCTTCTTTATCCATTCGTCTGTCGACGGGCATGTGGGTTGCTTCCATGACCTGGCTATTGTAAATAGTGCTGCAGTGAACATTGGGGTGCATGTGTCTTTTTGAATTACTGTTTTCTCTGGGTATATGCCCAATAGTGGGATTGCGGGGTCAAATGGTAATTCTACTTTTAGTTATTTCAGGAACCTCCATACTGTTCTCCACAGGGCACTGCACGGTTTACCAGCATCTCTGGCCCCCGTCCACAAGATGCCGGTGGCTCTCTGCACTCATGATGATCAACAGTGTCTCCAGACATTGTCAAATATCCCCTGGGGGACCAAACCACCCCCGGCTGAGAACGTTACCCCAAATACTTGCCACAAGAAGGCACAGCACAGTGTGGCCCTGTGTCAGCTTTGAAAGCTCCCATACAACTAGGCTGATGCTATAAACTAGATGCTACAGTCCTGGGAAATTACAACGCGACTTTGCACTACGGGCAAACCAGAGTCAATGGCGCCAAAGTTGAGAAACCCTGACTTAGAGAAAACTCAGCTCGAATAGGCCCCCTTCCCGCCCCACAGCCTGTTAACTGTGAAGAGAAAAAGACCAGCTTCCTGGTGCCGGTCCTTGCAGAAGTGAGTGGGCTCCCGCTTTAGGAAAGGGCCGCACTCCGTGCTTCTCTCTGTCCCCGTATTCTCATGGCTGCAGTCAGCTATAGGGGCAGAGGGGCTGGATTTCCCAGGCCCAGGTACTCTCTGAGCTCCCCCCACAAACAGCTGGGGAGGGACGTGTCCTAGGAGCGGTCTCCACGAGGTGCCCGGGAGAGCCAGACCGTTGTCCCTCACTTGTCTGTGTAGGTTCATTCTGGTCACCCGCAGTCTCCCAGCCAGCTGCTGCAAGTAGAGAAGAGGGCTTCAGGAGGGGCTGGCTCTGGGCGTTCTTCCCCCGTCCCCTCCCATCACTCCTCTCCCCGCCGCTCTCCTGTTCTTGCACGGCTCAGAAAATATTTCTTGAGCTCCTACTGCATACATGCCTGTCATTTTCTACGTCCTGGGGAGGCAGTGGTTCTTCCCCTTGTGGGACCAGCTAAGAGTCTTTGATCACTGGCTGTGACCAAGTACTCCTGGGAGTTAATGTTCAGGACAGAGAGTGAGTTAGGGGCTGGAGGACGGTACTAGCCGTTCCTTTCCCTTTGAGTAAAGCTCTGCTCTTCCCTTGGACTTGAAGGGCGGCGATGGAGGGTCTTGTTTGTATCACGTGTTTCTGTCTTTTCCCCAAATGGTCACTATTGCCCCCGCTCCTGGCAGAAGAGCCGTCCCTCAGATGGACCCCCGGCCTTTGGCACTGAGCCTGGGGCGTGTCACACCCCCTCCCTCCCCGGCTACATCGAAGAAGAGACTAGGACGGCCTTGGCACCATCGTGCTCATCTCTGTAGCCGGCTCTCCTCCAGGACAGATTCTGGTCTAGGAAGTCATCTCACACCGTTGGGGAGGGGCGGTGCGTTGGTTTTCACGTGTGCCTCTTCCCCGCAGAGTTCAGAAGCCGGCAGGCATCCGCCAGTGCGTGTTCCAGCTCTCTGTTCCCACCGCCGGAGAGCTCTGGGCTGCCACCTCCCTTCCCCAGCGAGCCTGGTCCTGGGTCCACCGCCAGCATCCTGCCGGGAACACCGCAGGCAGGTGAGGTGATGGGGCAGCGCCGGAGGTGCCAGGGGGGGGCTTTAGTTTCCCCAATGTTCTGACTTGGAAATTGAGGCACGATGTTCACATAGGGTCTCACGGGCAGTATGATTTGATACAGGCATTTCTGGTCCCTGAGCTTGGCATTTGCCGTGCTGAGCAGACCTGATAAGCGCGACAGCTGTTATCAAGGAGATAGCAGCGCCTTCCCAAGGCCTCTGGGGGGTCGGTGGTTGTTACGCCTCTTGCCCAGGGGCTCTGTCGGGGGGACCCGGGCCCTCGCCCCACATGACTCATAATCCATAGCAAAGAGGCTGCACCTGGGCTGGGAACACGCTCTCCTCCAGAGGCACCGTGTCCCCCGTTCCACGTGGTGTCTGCTGTTGTCCTTGCTGTGCCCGGGCCACCTGGGGCCTGTCACACCTTGGCGGCTGGAGGGATCACTGTTTTTGTCGTCAGAACACCTTGGTGTGAGTTCCAGCGCTGCTGCCTCCTAGCCGAGTGATTTCGGGCCACTCATTTTAACTCTTTGAATCTCTGTTTCCTTGTCCGTACAGGTGGAGAAGATCTTTTTTAATTTGCAGGGTGATTGTAAGAATTGAGTACGATGACAGTAATAGCAAATGCTTTGTGCTTATGGCCTTCTGTTAACTCACGCTGTCCTCACAGTGGCTCTATGATTACCTCCACTGTCTAGCTGAGAACAATGGGAGGTGACGTAAGTTAAGGAAGGTTGCACAGCAAGTACGCAGCAGAGCTGGGGCTCAGACACAGGTCGTCTGGCTTCGGAGCCCACCCTTAACCCCCTCACCATGCCGCCTCAACACAGGAGATGTTTTGTGCTACTCCTGAGTCTGGACTACCTTCCAGATCATTCTGGCTGATGTGGGTGACTTAGAAGACCACAGCCCCCAGTTGCCCCTGGAATTCTCCTCGGGCCCGGGGAGCCCCAGGCCCTGTGGGCAGCCTGGATCTGGGCGATGGCAAACCTGACTGCTTTCCTGAGCATGTCTGACATGACCCTGAACCCCGGAGGGTGAGCGAGAAGGTGGAAGGAGGGTGGAGCAGGTTCGGGGGTGCTCCCGGAATCCAGGGGCCCCTCTGGCCCTTCTCTCGCCAGGTATGCTCAGTAAAGCACGCGCAGGAGTGTGTGTGTCTGTGTGTGCACATATGTGTGTGTGCCTGTCCGTGTGTGCCTGTGCTTCCTCCGGGGGGTGGGGGCAGAATCACTCTGGCAAGAGTTCTGACCCCCGATGGGCCGCATCAGTGAAAGGCTAATTTGTGAAATGGAGGAAGAGTCATTTCCTGCTTGCTGGGCTCACAGAGTGCCCTGCTCTCTCCCCTCTTTCTCTCTGCTGTCAGGACCAGCCTCCGATCACGCCTCACTAACCGCAGCCGTGGGTCCGGCTGTTTTCAACGGCAAAGATTCCCCGAAGCACCAGCCGCTGGTGAAGCACAGCCTGTCCGCCGTGCCGCGTCCCTCGGCCTTAGGTAGCCTTGCCCGTCCTGTTCGGGGGCCTTACTGTGCTCTGGGTCAAGACGGTGGCGGGGTGGGAGGATGGGGGAGCCCCCGTGCCGAGGGCCCCGAGCCTCCTGGAACTGGGGGGCTTGGAAGGAGAGTCAGGCTAGGTCAGCAGGTGCCTCCTGAGTCCATGGGGCTGTGCTCAGGCCCTGGCGCTGGGGGGGGCCCTGGCTTCGGCCCCCCGACTTGGGTGGTGGGTGTGTCTGCCAAGACACAGTGGGAGCCCCGTATGGGCAGGTGACCTGTCGCATTGTGGGCCGCCCACCGTGAGGGCTGGAGAGTTCTGGAGAAATGGGGCCACGTGGTGTCATGGGAAGATAGGGGCTCCAGAATCAGATGAACAAGAAATCAAAATGCATCTCTGTCAGGGGATCAAGTCTCCTGGCTAAACATTCTCTCATCAGGAGATGAGAATTCTGCTCTGAGGGCAGTTGAGGAGGTTAGCTGAGGCGCTGTATGGAAACTCAGGGCTCAGCTGGCAGCTCACGAAGGGGCGCCATTATCACCACCTGCATCAACACCATCGCTGAGCTGGTCTTTTCAGGGAGGGCTTCCTGGCGGAGGTGACAGCTGAGTTGCACCTGACAGTCGGGGAAGCGTTAATTAGAGATGGTATGGGAGGAAGTGAGGAAGAGGGATGAGGAGGTGAGGGTCCGAGTGAGAAAAGCAAGTGAAGGGGTGAAGCAGGCCTTCTGCTGGAGTCGAGGCTGTGGGCTGAGGAAGAGTCGAGCAGTCCGGGGCCCCCACGTTTCGTGCTCTCCGTCCGTGCTTACCTGGAGCCATTTAACAGGCCAGTCTTACCTCTCTCCTGCCTCCTGTGTGCACACAGCTAAATGGAATATTAGGACCCGAGAGCATCACTGGAAGAGGGTCCAGAAACCGTCTAGTCCAGCCTGTCTTACAGAGAAGGAAAGTGTGGCCCAGAGAGACACCAGCCTGCTAGCCAGGCTTCCCTGCTTCCGCGACACGGCTGGCGGGGGAATTGTCTCCCTCTTAGCTGAAGGAAAGATACCTTTTCTGACTTGGATCTGAGCCTTCCCAGTCCTGACCAGAGTGTCCATTCTGGAGTCAAATCCTTGTAACTTCCCCAGCGTGAGGAACCCCAGGCAGGCACCCACTTTTCCTCCCAAGACTGTTTCTTCTAGGTTAGGTGCTAAATTTAGGGCGGCCAGTGGCTGAGGACTGGGCCTCTGCGGATGGTGACGGGAGACTGTGCCGATGGCACCTCCCCTCCCTGCACTGAGGCCTGGGTGCCTCCACCCCGGGCAGCAGGGACAGAGGACATCCTTCGGCCTGGGCCCTCTGGGGTTGGCTCTGGGGACCCAACCTGAGGCTCCTTCTGTGGTGAACGAATGTGTTTCCTTGGAGGGGCGTGAGACATAGAGCCCCAGTTCCCTAGCGTGATGCTGGAAACTTCCGGAATCTGGCCCCAACCAACCTTTTGAACGCGCTCATTCCCCGCTCTTTCTACTTAAGAACTCGTACCCTGGCTGCATTGGGTACAGCTCAGTGGCCTCCCCATCCTGTCTCTATGCCCTGGTCACACCTCCGTGCCCTTCAAGGGCTCTCACCACCCACCTTCTATACCTGCCTGCCTTTCAGAGCTTAGCTCAGGAGGGCTCCCTCCTTGTGACACTCAGGTGTCAGGCTCTGTTCCGCGGCCATTTGTGTCTGTTGGGCCCGTGAAGTACCCGGGAGCGGGGCCGCCATCACGTTTCCCGGGAGCCCAGATCCTCCGCAGAGCCCGGCCCAGAGGGCGCGACGGATGCCGGCCGGCGGAGTGTGGTTGCACCATCGAGGGCACAGCCGGAGCATCGGAGGGCCTATGCCTCACGCCTGCTCTGGGGAGAGCTGGAATCAGTTTTAAGAAACTGCTTCTGAAGCTACAAGGAGTGTTTAACCAGGGCTTGGGGGCTGTCACCCAGTGGTTCGCAGAGGAAGTGCTGCCCCTGTGGGACGGGGCAGGGCTAGGGTGGGGGAGGGAGTTAGGAAATGTGCAGGATCCTTTTTTTGGTTGTCCCAGCTCAGGGTCCGGATGTGCGGTGCCTGCAGGAGGTGGGCTATGTGATAAAGACTTGTCTCCCGCTAAGTGCCAAATAGGGCCCCCTCCCCGCTACCGGGACACATGGCCAGAAATAGATGGTCCCCAGGGGCAGCTCCTGGTGACATCATTTTGGCAGAGGTCATGAGCTTAGAGTCCACGTAGAGACAGTTGGTGTTAGCATCCCAAAGGGAGAAAATACCTGTAGATCTTCCATCCTTAGGACCGAGGCCCAGCCCCGTTGCCCTCCCTGCTTTGGTAGTCTAACGTGGTTTTTAGAGGACCTGGCGTCTCAGTCTTTGTGGGAGCTCTTCTGCCGGCTCTTGAGGACAGATGTTCGGGGAGGCGAACATACGATTCTAAATGGAACAAACATAGCAGAAGCTGCCTCAGAGGTTGCAGGGATCAGAGGAGACCACCTGCTGGAAAGCTCTTGGCAAACAAAGAACTTCACGTTCTTAACATTTTATTCACTTCATTTCATTCATTTTCAGTCGGCCTAAAGAAGAGGTGAAAATAACTTTGGATTACTTTTCAAAGACTCTAAAGCAATGATTCTCAAACGGCAGTGCGCCTCAGCATACCCAGTGTGCTTGTGAATGAAGTGTTTTCTTTCACTTCCAGAGGTCCGCTTCTGTAGGCTGAGGGGTGTCCAGGAGCAGACACTTTGAACAAGCTCCCACTGGTTCTGTCCAGCTTTGTCTCAGGCCAGACTTGGAGAAACATGGCTCTAAACTGGTGGTTCTCAACCCCGGTGTGGTTTAGAATCACCAGGAGTTCGTGGGTCATCAGAAGGCATCTGGACATGCTGGGGTTCTGGTTTCCTTGGGATGCGGTTGCATCTGGGAATAGAGGGTTTCAAAATTTAAATTTTAACGTGTCATGGTTGAATGCGGAGCTCGAAATGGAGGGGAAATTTTGTGTTGGATGGGTCCCCCAAAATATGGTAACCAACTCTTGATATTTTGAATAATCCAAGAACAGAGCATGAGTCATGCTCACGCGGTTCCCTGCCGTGGGCTGTGATGACTCGTTAACAGCAGCAGGTACCAGCTTCTGTCCTCCACCGTTTTGTTAGTCTGAAATTAGCTTTCGAGGCCGGGGGTGGGGAGAGGTGCACAGGTGGATCGGTACTGCCCCCAAGTGGTGAAACTGTGGCGGTAAGTTGAATGCAGCTGTAGCTTGTCTACAGAAACTCGTATTTACTGGAATGTGGTGATGGTGATGTGGGTCTTGGTGGCTATCATTTATTGGACCCAAACTCTGTGCTTTACATATATTCTCTTTAGTCCTGATCAAACCACCTTTCAGAGTAGGTTTTATTATCCCACTGTAAAGATGAAGGAGGTAATGCTTGGAGAGCTAAAGCTTAGACACTTGCACAGCTTTGGGAATAAAACATTTACGAAGGTTGATGGGATGTTTCCTTAAGCCTTGATTCTTCACTAGATGCTAAAACCCACTGTGAAACTGTGATTTAAAAAATTACAAATAAGTGTGCTCCAGTTCAGGGGAACGTTGTATTGAAGCTCATCCCTGGTGACAGCCTAATTCATACTCTGAATGTGGTCTAGGTATCTTATCAAACTCCGGGCCCCCCAAAAAACGCCACAAAGGATGGTCTCCAGAATCTCCATCAGCCGCGGATGGTGGCTACCCCCAGGGTGGTGGGAACAGAGCTAAGTATGGTAAGTGACGAAATCCTCGCCCCAGGTCCAGGGCTTGGGTACTAGCGGTGGTGGTGCTGCTGGTGGTGTGTGTGTGCGTTTACACGTGCTTTTGTGTGTATTGGTGAGAAAGTTCTAGGGAGGCAGACTTGGGTATAACAAAAGATTCTCTTTCTCGTACATTAGACTTGCTTAACAAAACCCAGGATCCACATACGGTATTGACTTCTCTGATCCTAGAGGAACTTTTTTAAAGGCTTGCCTGTCACTTGGCAGGGATATTGAGAGGAGGAGACCAGGTTGTTTGGTGGGGAAGGGGGACCCAGTGACCTGTAAGATGCTTTTGACCTCAGGAACCTGTGATTCCTGGACTTGGATGCTCCCGTAAGCAGGGAACTGTTCAAGTTGTAGCAGATGCATTGGCCAGCCTGACGTCAGGTCTGCCGGAAGTGGCTGCTTTGTCCGACGTGTCTTCCTAATGCTCTCGGTGTGTCCCTAGAGAGCACAGGCGTGACCTGCATGCCCCAGGTTGGCTTGGTGGGACCGGCTTCAGTCACCTTTCCCGTTGTGGCCTCCGGAGAACCAGTGTCCGTTCCCGACAACTTGCTGAAAATATGCAAGGCCAAGCCAGTGATCTTTAAAGGCAAGTACAGCAGTGTGGTGAGGGGTGGAAGTCGGGGAGCCCAGGGGACGCGTGAGAAACAGGCAACGCGACACCTCCTCCCAGTCTGACTCCGCACCAAGGGGTCCTCCTGGGAAAACTCTGAAATCCGTCCCGGGGCAACGAGAGAAGCAGGCAGACTGGCCACTGGGGTAGCCCCTGATCAGGTGCCAGAGTTTCAGAGCCTGTCGCGCCGTTCTCTACGATGAGCCCAAGTGAGACGATCCTGTTCCATGACGACCGTTTGCTTGTTCATTTGTTCCTTCAGTCAGTCCCTCTTTCAGCCCCACTCGGCTCCTGCCGTGGTACCAGGCCCAGGGCTGAGCGCTGTGGGTGAGACTTGGGTCACCGGCCCCTTGCCCATTTGTCAGGCCCCCGGTCTGGTGGGTTGTCCTGTGACCACTAGTATTTTGGGGCCATGAAATCTGACTTTGGGCAGAGATAGCCATGGTCACCAGGCAGAAGCATGAAACAAGACCAGATCCGACCGCTAGTCTGTGGGCTTGTGTACGTGGTTGGAGGTCAACTTGTGGCTCAGCTAAGGAAATTCCTTCCTAATGAAGCGGGAGCCCTTGAAACGTGAGGATTCGGCAGTGCTTGTTTGATGATGGTGCTGGCACGGAGTCTCTCTCTCTCTCTCTCACACACACACACACACACACACACACACACACACACACACTCACACACATTCAGGTCCTTCTTAAATAAGGGCAGACTGTGGGGTTTTTTTCGTTTTTTCATTTTATTTTTTATTTTTATTTTTTCTGTTATTATTAGATAGCATAAACTTTAAAAAAAATTTATAGGAGTATAGGTGATTTACAATGTTGTGTTAGTTTTGGGTGTACAGCAAAGTGAATCAGTTGTACATACATATATCCACTCTTTTTTAGATTCTTTTCTCATGTAGGTCATTACAGAGTATTGGGTGGAGAGGACACTATTTGGTATCATGTTTGTAGGAGTAGAGGAGAGGGTGGTAGGAAAGTGGGAAGGTATCTTACTCTTAATTACGAAATAGGAGAGGGTACTCCTTTCTTTATCCTAAAAAAAAAATGGACAGGATATTCAGGAAGAAGGGTGCAGGTCTGGGTTTTTTTGTTTTTTTTTTTTTTTTTGCGGTATGCGGGCCTCTCACTGTTGTGGCCTCTCCCGTTGCGGAGCACAGGCTCCCGACGCGCAGGCTCAGCGGCCATGGCTCACGGGCCCGACCGCTCCGCGGCATGTGGGATCTTCCCGGACTGGGACACGAACCCGTGTCTCCTGCATCTGCAGGCGGATTCTCAACCACTGCGCCACCAGGGAAGCCCCAGGTCTGGGTTTTGAACTGGGTGTGAGGCTAGTTGCAGCGAGCGGGGGCTACTCTTCGTTGCGGTGCTCAGGCTTCTCATTGTGGTGGCTTCTCTTGTTGCGGAGCACGGGCTCTAGGCACGCAGGCTTCAGTAGCTGTGGCACGCGAGCTCTAGAGCGCAAGCTCAGTAGTTGTGGCGCACGGGCCTAGTTGCTCCGCGGCATGTGGGATCTTCCCGGCCCAGGGTTTGAACCCATGTCCCCTGCATTGGCAGGTGGATTCTTAACCACTGTGCCACCGGGAAGCCCCTCAGATTCCCTTTTACCTGGGCCCCATTGTAGCTTCTCTGTGCCTCTTTCATGACAAATTTCACATCCTTCTTTTAACAGTAACTCTTTACGTTGCCTCTTATAAACCGTAACGTTTGTGAACAGTGCTACCCAAATGGTGGTCCCTGGACCAGCAAGGGCAGCATCACCTGGGACATCAGTAGAGGTGTGCGTTCCCAGGCCCATCCCAGAATCCGAATCAGAAGCTCTGTGGCGGGGCCCAGCAACCTGTGTTTTAGGAAGCCTTTCAGGGGACCCTCATGCCCCCTCAGGTCTGGGAATGAATTTCCTGGAGGACATGAACTGTGTCCCAGTCACCAGATCTGCCCCCAGAGCCGAGTGTGAGGCCCGTACATGGCACACGGCAGGCATCCACTAAGTGTGTGTTTGGTGAATAAGTGGAGACCTTCTGAGCCCAACATGCCACACCCACGCTGAACCACATTTGATCATCTCAGCAACCACACGAGGGCTCGATGTTCTCCACCCCATTCTACGAAGGTGGAGACTGAGGCTCAGGGAAGTTAAGCTTCTCGCGGAGGGTCACAGAGTCAATGAACGGTGCAGAGGCAGTTCGGAGCTGGCCTGCGCTGTCCCGCCTCTGAGAGTTGCCATCAGAATTAATCTTGTAACGTTCGCGAAAGCATTTGTCAAGTTCTGTCAGTATTCGGAGTCTCTGGTCTGTACAGTGATTTACTTTCCTCACTCGGCTTGTCAGAGAGTTCTGGGAGACTGGGAGGCAGAATCCAACACGGGGAGTTGGGGAGGCTTGGGCTGGCGCAGGCCTGGCAAAGATCTGGTAGGCGTTGCCCGCGTGAAATTTCTAGAGTCAGAGCCAAAGGAGCAGCACAGGCGATGGCTGGTTAGCTTTGGCACTTCCCTCTGGGCCTGAGCTTGCTTGGCTATAAAATAGGGGATTGGACTAAATGAACAAGCAAATGCTACAGCCCCTGTCTGTTCTCAGAGCAGGTGCACAAATCAGCAAGGGCCGGAAGTTCAAGATTTCCTTGGTAAGGAGCACCTGAGTTACCCCAGGTGCAACTGGCCTGCCTGTTTTCACTCCCTCGCATTCAGAAACCACCCACCTGTGGGGACCACGCCTTGTGCCCGAGGCCAGGGGCCACGTGGGTGCTGTTTCTCCTCCCCCAGGCCACGGGCACTTCCCTTACCTCTGTGGGAACCTGAACGATGTCGTCGTGAGTCCTCTCCTGTACACGTGCTACCAGAACTCCCAGTCCATCTCCAGAGCGTATGGACAGTATGGGGCCTCCACGATACAGCCCATCTCCGAGGAGATGCAGCTCCTGCTGACCGTCTACTATCTCGTCCAGCTGGGTGAGTCTCCCTCCCATTTCGTGGGAACCACTGGTGGAATAATCGCTAAAGGCAGGAACCGCACGAGCCTTGATCGCTGACCCTCTCTTGGAACCCTTGTGAAGACCGCCTCTGCTGTCAGGTCACTGCAGTGGTCTCCACCCCGAGGGACTGAGAAGGCCTTAAAGTAGGTCAAAATCTACAGTGAGAATTCAGAAATGATTTCCCTGCCCTTCTAGGCGCAGAGATACAGCAGGAATAAAACAGTGGCTTTGCCCTCAAGGAGATTGTATCCTAGTGGGAGAGAGAAACAGTAAACAAGTGGAAAATAAGCAGAGGGAGGTGGGGTTGTTTCAGGTTGTCAGAAAGGGCCTCTGTGAGGAGATGGCGTTTGGGTCGAGACCCGAGTGATGAGAAGGGTCCAGCCTTATGAAGATCTGAGGGAGGAAGAGGGAGGAGGATGGGGGGGTGGCAGGCGGGGCCGGAGCATGGAGCCCCAGGTCAGTGGGAGCCAGGGAGGCTGCAGAGTGAGAGCACGACAACGAGGGTGCTGTTAGAGAGAGGGTAGGGCCTCGGGCTAAGGTCAAGAGTTATATTTTAGACACGTTGAGAAACAATTTGTATTTGTCTGCTCAGGCTGCCATAACAAAATACTACAGACTGTGTGGTTAAATCTCAGAAATTTATCTTCTCACAGTTCTGGAGGCTGGAAATCCAAGATGAGGGTGGCAGCAAGGTTGGGTTCTGGTGAGGCCTCTCTTCCTGGCTTGCAGACGGCTGCCTTCTCACTGTATCCTCCTCTGTGCACGTGTGTGGGGACAGAGGGTGAGCTCTGGCGTCGCTTCCTCTTCTTATAGTGCCACCACTCCTACTGGCTTAGGGCCCCACCCTTCTGACCTCACGTAGCTACTTCTTTAAAGGCCCTATCGCTAAATAAGTCGTATTGGGGGTTAATACTTCAACATACGAATTTGAGGGGGACACAGTTCAGTCCGTAGCACCACTGACTGCAGTGTTTTGGGCAGGGGACAGATAGGATCTGACTTTCCTTTCGAGAAGACCACGTGGGCTGCCATGTGGCCAGATGCTGCAGTTGTCCCCGTGAGGGCAGGTGGTGGCTTGGACCACTCACAGCCACAGGGGAGAGGTTCTGGAGGTCAGGACGGCGGGCTGTCTGTCTGAGGGATGTGAGGGAAAGATGGCGCTGGCATTTCGGCCTGAGCAGCCAGGTGAGCCGCGGCGCTGGAGGACGAGCGAAAGTCCTGTCTCGGCGATTTCAAGTTTGAGCTGCCGATGGGGCAGCTGGATGGGCCGGGTCAAGGGTTTGGACGTGCAGGCCTTGAGCCCCAGGGAGACGTTGCAGCTATAGGCATAAATTTAGGAAACACGGGCTCAGGGATGATCTATATTAAAGCTGTGAGGCTGGATGAGAGACTGGACTGGGAGGGGTGGTGGATGGAGGAAAGTGCCAAGGTTTGAGCCCTGGGACCCTCAGGATTCAGGGACCCGGAGGAGATGGAGATGGAGCAGGTAGGGAGGAACCCTCGACGGGGCTGCTTAGGACTGTCCGGAATCTGGGAAAATGTGGATGTGTTTCTCTTTCTCACTCTTAACAATCCACATCCGGCTTCATCCTGAATCCAACCTCGCCCACCTTCTCCATCAACACCTCCCTTGCCCAGGGTACCACTCTTGCTCAAGCTAAGACAGCTCAAGACTGCACAGCTGGTGCTGGGTGGAGCTGGATGGGGACACGTCCTCTAAATCGAAGCGTGGTGCTCTGTCCTCCAGCTCACCCAAGTATGAAAATGTGACACATCAACCGGAAAATACCCGTAGGGAAGAAAACACTGAAGGTACTCAATCTCACTAGTCATCAAAGACATACAAAATTAACACATTAAACAAGTGATGCTTTTCTCAACTAAACTGATGATAACAATCCAAGCGGTGCTATCCAGTGGAGCTAAGGGTGCAGCAGAACCAGTGTTATCGTGTGTCCTTAGCGTCGTGGTACGTTGAGACATTTAAACCATCTGGAGGGCTTCCCTGGTGGGGCAGTGGTTGAGAGTCCGCCTGCCGATGCAGGGGACACGGGTTCGTGCCCCGGTCCGGGAAGATCCCACGTGCCGCGGAGCGGCTGGGCCCGTGAGCCATGGCCACTGAGCCTGCGCGTGCGGAGCCCGTGCTCCGCAACGGGAGAGGCCACAACAGTGAGAGGCCCACGTACCACCAAAAAAAAAAAAAAAAAAAAGTAAACCATCTGGAGACAGTCTGATGATACCTATCAGTTGGCTCTGGAAGCCCAGTTTAGAGCATTTAGGCTAAAGAATGTCCCATACGTAACGCTGTGTATTGCAGAAGTGCTTATAAATGTGCTGATTTGGAAGCAGTACAGGGCTCAGCAGTAGATCAGCATTGCTCAGCCCGTGATGGTGCCCCCACGTTAACAGTGCCCGTTAATAGTTTATGCTGTTTATGAAGGCCGTAAACGTCATGCAAGCATGACTGTGGCGTGATGGTGAGGAAAACAGACACGCCTTGAAGTCATAGGCCCACAATCATTATAACGATGTAAAACCTGCACGTGGAAAAAAAAAAAAGATGGAGAAACGTACAAAAAGAGCAGTGGTTCTGTTAGGACGGTGAGATGAGGGCTGCTTTTATCACCTCCCTCTATTTCCCAGCTGTCTCGCCTACCATTTAGCGTTAGTCATTTAGGTTGTGTTATTTGAGAGTTCCTTTACACGCACCTCCCCGGCACGGCCCCGGTTATTATTGGCGAGAAGCTGCCGCGTGGGGCAGGTGCTGAAGCCCCTTCCGCCCCCATTGTCCTTGCCAGCGGCGGACCAGGTGCCCCTGATGGAGGACCTGGAGCAGATCTTCCTGCGCTCCTGGCGGGAGTCGCACCTGACGGAGATCCGCCAGCACCAGCAGGCGCCGCCGCAGCCCGTCCCGCCGGCGCCCGGGGCCGCCGTGGCGCCCGTCACCTCGGCGCAGCTGCCCTGGCTGGCCGGCCTGGCCGCCAGCTCCTGCAACGACAGCGTGCACGTCATCGAGTGCACCTACTCCCTGGCCGAGGGCCTCTCTGAGATGTTCCGCCTGCTCCTCGAGGGCAAGCTGGCCAAGACCAACTACGTGGTGATCATCTGCGCCTGCCGGAGCGCCGCCATCGACTCCTGCATCGCCGTCACCGGTGAGGCTGCGCCCCGCCGCTGGGCTGCCGGGAGAGCAGTCTGGTGATGCCCAGAATCCCTCCTTCGCCGTCGCCCCCCTTCTGCCTCTCGCGGCCCCGGGTTTGCAGCTGCGCTGGTTAGTAACAGCCGTTAGCGCACAGCAGCCCCTGGCGTGCCCTGAATAGCGCGCTTCGGGGAAAATTCCGTCCCTCCTGGCATGGAAGGTGAGCCCTTCCCGTTCCTCTGGAGAGACTGGGGGCAGGTTTGGATCTGGATAGAGGCAGGGAAAACCTGGGTCCCCCGTGCACCTGCTGGTCTGTGGTTTAATGACTCTGGCCCTCAGCTTCTTCAACTACCTAATGGAGAGGAAAAAAAATAAATAGTGGCCTTCTTGTGTTGTGCGGGTTAATGAGCCAGTTAGCTATTTAATTATAAAAACGTGTACTGAAGCCTTACTATGTGCAGTCACTGTTCTGGGGGCTGGGGACACAGGATTGATGTCCCTGCTTTCCTGGAGCGTGCGTTCTGGTGGCAAGACAGACACCAAACAGCACAGAATGTCCCGGGGGGAGGGGGGAGGGATGGAGGATTGCAGTCACTGTGCAGTGTCCCAGTGGTCTCTTGGCATTCCTTCATCTTAAACACCTGTGTTGGGCTTCCCCGGTGGCGCAGTGGTTGAGAGTCCGCCTGCCGATGCAGGGGACGCGGGTTCGTGCCCCGGTCCGGGAGGATCCCACGTGCCGCGGAGCGGCTGGGCCCGTGAGCCGTGGTCGCTGAGCCTGCGCGTCTGGAGCCTGTGCTCCGCAACGGGAGAGGCCACAACAGTGAGAGGCCCACGTACTGCAAAAACAAAAAACACCTGTGTTTTTAATAAATTCTTTACATTAATTTCAGTAACATCTTTAGTAATAAACCTCGAGCCCCTGCTGTGTCAGGCATTGGGCTGAATATTTTACAAACATTGTCTTGTTTTATCCTTACAATAGTCCTGTGAAGTAGATGGTACTTTTAGCCTCGAATTCCAGATGAGGAAACGGGGTCAGCCTAGGTTACACAGCTCGTTAAGTGGGGAGAGAGTTAGGTTCCAAAGCCCATACTCGGAGATTTCCCCCTTATTATCCCAACTACTAAACTGGGCCAGGGGGTGTGTACCCTTTATTCATTTCACCAGCAGGAAGCCCTGCTCTTAGCCAGGCGTGGTGCTGGGCTTGCGGGATGGAGGGAGAAAGAGATTCAGGCACAGACCCTGCCATCGAGGAGCTCACGTGCTAATTCTAAAAGGAGGGCCCAGTCCAAATTGTTGTCTGTTTTCCAGGAAAATACCAAGCCCGGATTCTTTCTGAGAGCCTTCTCACCCCAGCTGAGTACCAGAAAGAAGTCAATTATGAGCTGGTTACGGGGAAAGTGGACTCTCTGGGAGCCTTTTTTAGCACCCTCTGTCCAGGTAGGCTTGTTGTGAGACAGGTGCAAATTCAGAAATTGATGAGAAAGACACAAAGGGCAAGGTCGTCTGGGGGGATGGAGCCCATCCCCCGTGACCTGCTGAGGCTGGCCCGGATCTACATGTGTGGGCGGCCCTTCCATCTGTGGGGGTCTCTGGCTGGCCGTTTCCTGCTCTGGCTGTGGCTTCTCTAGGTGGCGGCTTTGTGGTTTCTGTCCTTTGGGGGCACACAAGGGCCTTGTGCCTGGTTCTCCGTACCTCTCCGGCTCTGTCCCTCACCCTCCTGCCTCCCGCTCTGTGCTGCTTAAAGCTTCTCACTGGAGAAGTGTATTCTCTGTGCCTCCTTCTGTGTCCTATGCCTTGAGTGCCTGTCTCCCTTTTTTCCTGGCCACTCACCCTACAAGACTCACCCCATTTCCTCCCAGAAGCTCTTGCTGGCCCCTCCTCCAAGATGTGCTCAGACCCCTACCTCCTGACCTTTGGCATCTTGCTCTTCTTTCTTTCCGTCCTGGCACCTTCTGGGTCATAATGTAATTTTCTTTAGTGCATCTGCCTTCTGGGGCTGTGGGCTCCTTGACAGGATGGGCCACCCTATCTCTGGTGCCCCAGGCCCTGGACAGTGCCCGATACGTAGGGGCTGTTCCATGGATGCTTTTGCTGAGTTTCACTGAGACGGAATACCCATTTCTGTTATTCTCTCTGTTTTGGGCAGAGGGCGACATTGATATTTTGCTGGACAAATTTCATCAGGAAAATCAAGGCCAGATTTCTTCCTCACTTACTGCCTCCTCTGTCACCAAGTCAGCATCCCTCGATGTCGGCGGGACACCGGTATGCACAAGTGAGTGATGCCGGGGCGCCGGTGGCCACGCTCTGGGCTGCTGAGGCAGCATCCAGGGCCCCCAGGGGCTGCAAAGTTAGAGGCACCTCCAGCGGGCAGGGCATCTCCTTAGAATCGAGTAGACCAGATATCTAATTTTAATTTTAGTCTTCGATGATAACAGTCTCATTTTACCCCGAAATGTACAACTGTACAGTTTTCCTGAGATGGCCCATTTCTCTGTTGATTTACAGTTTATCGATGCATTGTTGAAATACTTTATTCATTCTAAGTTCCTGAAGGGCTGTGACGGTCTCCTCCTCTTCCAGAGAACCTGTAACCTCTTCCAAAATCTCATCTCGGCATCAGCTTCCCTGGGATGCCGTCCTTGTCCCCCCCCCCCCCAGGTGGAGTAGGTCACAGCCTCTGTGCTCCCTGAGTGCTGTTCACCCTTTCATTTTTAAACTAGGAGAAGGGTGTGAAATGACCATCACGGGGGGTAGCCCGGAGCAGGCGCTCAGTGAACATTGGTGTTCTCCCCATCCCCTCATCACTTTGTGTGCTAGACGGGGGCCCCCTGCTTGATGACCTAGCAGAGGTCCGGGGCTGTAGCCATCTGCTGGCGTGCACCTCACCTTGATGGGGGCTCTGGTTCCAGGTTACCATCTGGAGCCTCACCGCATCCGGCCCTTCCAGCTGGCCGTGGCCCAGAAGCTCCTCTCCCACGTGTGTTCAATCGCAGATTCCAGCACCCAAAATCTGGACTTAGGATCCTTTGAGAAGGTGGACTTTCTGATTTGCATTCCACCCTCAGAAGTGACCTACCAGCAGACCCTGTTCCACGTCTGGCATTCAGGTGCGGGCCTCTCGGGGCAAGCGTGATGTCTGTGTGGAGAAGCTGTGATCTGTTTGCGTTCAGATTTGGATTCTAACACCATCTTTACTTCTAAAGTAGGGGGTGCCGTATTAACACCCCGGTTTCATAGCTCATGAAACTGATGCCCAGAGGAAGCGGCTTGTCCACTATTTTATAATCTGTTAAAGGTAGAACCTGACTTGAGCGTTCCCTTTGTCCCACTCAAGTCAGTGAAGTATGTGCCGATATCTGGCTCCAACTTTATGTATCTTCCCTGTGCTTTCAAGGGGATTAAACATGAACCACACAGAGAGTCCATGTCTTCACTCGGAGGGTTCACTCTGCGTGCTCTAACCTGAGGCCTGGTGGCATTCAGGCTGGAGATGATTTTGGTGGGTGAGAGGGGACCTTTCCCTTTCTTTCAGTCACCGTGCTGGGATCAGCTGCTTCACGAAGGCAGCCTTGCTGTGCCCCCGGGTGGGCTGTGTACGTACCACGCTGGGGAGCAGGCCCTGCTGCTGCAGGCGGTGACACGATGGTCGTTTGCACGGGAATTGGCCTCCCTGACTCACACGTGCCCCCTGCATCCCTGTAGCCTCCCGTCCCAGCAAGGAGCCTGCCATATGGGAGACGTTCCTCAAGTGTCCGTTGCTGGGTGAAAAACTCACGGCCGTGTTTGGAGTTACTGATGTCTTTTCGCTGTGTTGCAGGGGTTTTGCTGGAGCTTGGCTTGGAAAAGGAGCACATGACCAAGCAGAGGGTCGAGCAGTACGTTTTGAAGCTAGATGCCCAGGCGCAGACAAAATTCACGTCCTTTCTGCAAAACTCCTTTCAGAATCCGCACACGCTCTTTGTCCTCATTCACGACCACGCCCACTGGGATCTCGTGAGGTTAGACTGGCTTTGGCACGTGGCAGGGCTGGCATTTCCCTTCTTGGAGTGAATATGTATATGGATAATACTGTGGGTATAAGTGTTAAAAAGATGAACGGTGTTGGGGGCTTGGCATTTGTAGGCAGATGCTGCGGGTGTGTTTCAGACCTTAGGGCCGGAAGTTACCCGAGGGGTCGTCTAGTGCAGCCTCTGAAAGGTACCCATTATGGAAACTAGAGAAGGGAAGCAGCTCGCTCAGTGTCGCAGGCTGGGGTGGGGGAGGGAGGGTTATCAGTGGCAGAGCAGCAGGTGCCGGGAAGGGATCCTGATGGGAGGAGCTCTGCCCAGGCCCCTCCCTCTCCCTGATGGAGCCCCATTGGCTCTGGACACCGTGGGTCCCAGCTGGTGCCCTTCCCAGGGGAGATTTTACTTTCTCAATTCAAATGAACTTAAAATCTAGATGAATTTCAGGTGGTGTCAAGCCTGGAGTCTGGCAGGATTCCTGGTATTTACCGGGACTGGTCATCTCCACGAGACTGGCCTTGGGGTTGTGTGTTTAGACGCTGCCGCTGACACGGACGAAGAGGGAAAGAAGATTGTGGGTCGGGTATCGGAGGAAGGCTTTGACTTAGCGCGGGGCCAGAAGCTCAGGGCTGGCCAGAGCCTTCAAGTTCGCCCAGTTAAAGGGTTTACATTCTCGCGTCCACGTACGGGCGTGGGGGAATTTGAACATGCTGAAGTATATGAGAAGCTAAATTGTACATATTCATTTGGTGGGTAGGTTTCTCAGAGTGGCTACCTGCCACCCAAAAGGTGAAGCACCGATTTTTTCCTGTCCCCCTAGATTTACAGACAAGAACGCTGAGACCAGTGACCCACTGAGAAAGGCTGAGATGCACGTGTCTCCTCGGCCCCTTGTCCAAAATGCTTCCCATTCCTGATCCTATACTTTAAGATTTAGTATAGAATTTACCATGTTATGTCCTCTTTGGGTCATTTCAAGATCAGTAGGACTGTTGGAGAAAAGGATTTAAGGAGGCAGGTGTACAGTCAGGTGCGGCCAAGGGAGAGAAGGCAAGACTCATTGACAGCTCCTGGGTGAGCTTCCCTGTGCTAGAGAAGCGGGTGGATCGTGTATCTTGCAAGCAATCCTCTGTAGACACTGTTCCCCCAGCCAAGCTTTTAATAAGTCGTGAGTATTCAGGGGGGTCCCTGACGGGTACCTGAAGTGCAGTCGTATTTAAAAATTTCATTTTGGGGGGCTTCCCTGGTGGCGCAGTGGTTGAGAGTCCGCCTGCCGATGCAGGAGACACGGGTTCGAGCCCCGGTCCGGGAGGATCCCACGTGCCGCGGAGCGACTAAGCCCGTGAGCCGTGGCCGCTGGGCCTGTGCGTCCGGAGCCTGTGCTCCGCAACGGGAGAGGCCACAACAGTGAGACGCCCGTGTACCGCAAAAAAAAAAAAAAAAAAAAAAATTTCATTTTGCTAGTCATGGGCAGAGCTCTAAGCTTCGATTGTTCCGGCGTTGGGAGGCTCGCTGTCAGTTGATCCGACTGCTTGATTGTCGTCAAATGACGGGACAGTGCTTGCCATTCCACTTACCATTTCTTCTGCCTCCTTCGCTCTCTCAGTAGCACTGTTCATGACCTCTACTCCCAGAGTGACCCGTCCGTGGGGTTGGTGGACAGATTGCTCAACTGCAAGGAGGTGAAGGAGGCCCCCAACATCGTGATGCTGCACGTGACCTCCTTCCCGTACGCGCTGCAGACGCAGCACACCCTCATCAGTCCGTACAACGAGATACACTGGCCGGCCTCCTACAGTAACGTGAGTGTCCCGGGCTGCTGGGCCCGCCGTAGCAGTGACCTTGCGTTGGGAGAGATCCTGTTCACTAAAGACTTGACTGACTAGCCCAGTTGAGGGTCAGTGGGTTCCAGCTCCTTGGATCTTTGATTCTACCCAGGGTTAGATGTAGACCCTTCTTGGTCTTTAGAAACCTTCCTGTGTGCATTTGTTGGCTCCCTGTCTTAGAGCATGTAATGCAACACGGTTGGTTTACTGTTTCTCTGGCGACTGAAGCTCTCTGAGCAGCGTCTGCACACCTGCTCTCCTGGTGTTGGATGTACAGCCCTCTAGGGCTGTGGGGATTTGGACTGTACATGGGGTGACTCTAAATTTGTCTGGAAGCCCTGGAAATGTTCCTGTCTTTCCCACCCCTGCACCCTCCAGCAGCGAGGTGCAAAATCTCCTCCCTCAAACTGAACACACGTCCACAAACCCGGGTGAGTTTTACTTTAGCTTATCACCTGCCATTTTCTCATCAAAATAGAAGACAGCAGTCATTCTGGTAATGTGAGAAATCTGGTGGTTGGATTCCACCTAATTACACAAGCAGTAAGTAGACATAAAGTTGCGGACTTTTTCGGAGTGCCTCGGAATCATCCAGGGAACTTCTAAAGGCGCTGATGCTCGGCTTCCTTCCCGCCGATTCAGAAACAGAGGTAGCAACAGCATTTGTTTTCATGTCGCGCTTACTGTGAGCCAGGCAGGCACTGTTCTAAGTGCTTTATCATATGAACTCAGATAAGACACAGGTGCTAGGATGATTTCCGATTTACAAATGGGGAAAATGAGGCAGAGGGGAGGGGTTAAGCCACTTGCCCAGAGGCATGCAACTAGAAGGTTCTGGAGCGAGATGCGATCCAGTCCAGCGAAATCCACGGCCCTCATGTTTAACCACTGTGCTGCTTGAGGATGAAGTTCATGCCTTTGTCATTTTAGCATCCTCCCTCAACTTTGCTGTGCTCTGAAGTTTGATAAGCTCTGATGCTAGTTTGGGAGGAATCTTATATCAGTGTGGATAAAATTGGTTGGATAAATGCATTTCTTTCTGCTGATTTAATAGCAGCTGAATGCAAAACAGTTGATTTGTCTATTCCTAAAACCAGCTAAAATTGTTGGAAAGAAGCAATTTTAACAAAGGAAGTTGTGTGTTTAAAAAAAAGAAGAGGATGATTTTCTTCTTGGCAAAGGCACTGGGGTCAACTGAACGGAAAAATCTTGACTGATGGGGAGGCGCCGGCCCTTACGCGTGGAGTGCGCTGTGCTCTGGGGCCGCAGAGGAAAGACAGTTATAAAACGTCATCCAGGGGATTTCAGAGTCAGCGCAGTCCAGATCAAGATGCCTGTCCAGGTCATCTGTGCGCCTGGCATGTGACCCTTTCAGTCCCCACAGAGGCACTGTTTGTGTGACCGATGCGTTTCTGTTTTAGGGAGCGGACTTGTATCCTGAGAATAAGAAGTACTTCGGGCTGTCCGAGTTCATCGAGTCCACCCTCTCAGGACACAGCCTCCCCTTGCTGAGATACGACAGCTCCTTTGAGGCCATGGTCACCGCGTTGGGAAAAAGGTACCCGTCTCTCTTGAAGTTACTAAAAATGCTCCGTAGTCAAGTGCAAGGTGAGGAATGTGCAGCCAGGGAGTTCCAGGGAGGGGGCCACCTCTCTCCCTTCCTGGGTGACTCAGTCCCTCCGTTAAAGGGATCCTGGTTTATTTCTCGTCTTGCATTTGGGGCCGGTGATGTTGTTCCAGAAAATTTGAGAGATAAGAATGGGCAGGAATATGCTAGGATGTGGGATTGCATGTCTGAGACTCAAGGGAGGGCAAGAAAACGGGAGGTAAGATAGCAAAAGGTGTAGAGGAAGAGCGAGTGGCGGTCAGTTGGCTTTGTCTTTATTTCCTTTGCATGTCATCTACTGTGGGCTTATTTTGCACCAGTCACCGTTCTTACTTTCATGATGTTATTTAGTCCTCACGATCTCTCTGAGCCAGTTGCTATTATGATTCCCATTTTGCAAATAAACTGAAACTCAGGGAGACGCCATGACTTTCTCAGGCCACACGTCTCACAAGTGACAGAACTGGGTGTGAACCCAGAGTCAGTGCTACCTTTTCAACCCTGTCACAGCAGACCCCTGAGGTGGATATCAGCACTGCCATTTTACAGATGAGGGAACTGAGGCTCAGGGGGGTTAAGTGCCGACATTCACACAGTTTACGCGTGGAAAAGCCAGGCCAAGTTTTACAGACCGTCTAATCCAAAGCAAAATGAATGGCTCTGCCGCCAATTGTGGGTGTTGAACCGAGCTCTGCCTTCTCCCCTCATGGCACATCATTTGTCTCACTTGCTGACAAAGGGATTGAATTAGACATGTACTTCCCAAGCTGTGTTCCAAGCTATACTGCTGGATGCTAACAGTTGTTATGTCACGAGGGGTTCCATGGTCATGTGTGTTTGATAGACCTTACATTTAACAAAGGATTCTTCTCCCAATGAGAGTTCTCAAAGCCTTCCATGTGCCATGTGTGCTGTAAATCTCCAGGAGACGGCTAGAGCATGCAGCATCTCCATTGTCTCATGGGATTAGTGTTCCCCAGAGCACCCTTTGGGGGAACCAAATCCCTTTCGGCTCTGATGCTGATGGGTTTGATCAGGCCACGTCTCCAACTCGCGGATTGTCAGCCGAGCTCTCGTAACCTTGCTGAGGGAAGACGCCCTCCAAGATTTTACACTAAGGCTGTGAGAACTGACCTTTGTGCTGCCTCTGCTGCTCTGCCTGGCTCCTCAGCTTCTCCTCGTGCGGCAAGCGTGTACTGAGTGCTTAGTGATCTGTAGACGCTGGGCCCGTATCTTCCATTTATTGCCTAATATAATCCTCACAATGGCACAGTGAGGTAGGAGACACTGTTATTCCCCCATTTGACAGAGAAAGAAACCAAGACTTGGGTTGGGTCACTTGCCCAAAGTCCTGTGAGGGGTTTGTAGTGAAGCCAGACCAAATCCTGGTCACTTAAGTCTAAAACAGTAGACCTACTAAACTGTCCAGAGCGAGCTCTCACAGCTCGCAGAAGGCCAGAGGGATCATGGCACCATACAGCCTGGCTCTACTCTTTATTAGTTTTAACTTTAGGCAAATCATTGAACCTGCCTGAACAGTCTACTTTCAAGTGATATTGTACCATTTCCTGTATAAGATTCTTACGATAGTATGTTTCCATTTCTCTCCTCCTAGGCTTTGTGCTTTTGTTATCATACGTTTTACTTATATATGTTATAAACTCCCCAATAAATCACATTTGCTTTAGGCAGTGGATCATCTTTTAAAGATATTTAAATAAGAATATTTTTTAAAACCTCCTTTTTATTTATTCACATAGTTAATACTTCCAGTGCTCTTCATTCTTTTGTGTAGATCCAGATTTTTATCCGGCATCGTTTTCCTTCAGTCCAAAGGACTTTCTTTAACATTTCTTGGAGGGAGGGTCTGCTGGTGATGAATTCTTTCAGCTTTTATGTGTCTTTAAAAGTCTTTATTTTGCCTCTTTTTTTCCTTTTTTTTTTTTTTTTTTTTGCGGTACGCGGGCCTCTCACTGCTGCGGCCCCTCCCGCCGTGGAGCAAAGGCTCCGGATACGCAGGCCCAGTGGCCATGGCTCACGGGCCCAGCCGTTCCGCGGCACGTGGGATCCTCCCAGACCGGGGCACGAACCCGTGCTCCCTGCATCGGCAGGCGGACTCCCAACCACTGCGCCACCAGGGAAGCCCTTGCCTCATTTTTGAAAGATATTTTCCCTGGGTATAAAATTTAGGTTGACTTTTTTCTTTCAAAGTATTAAAGATGTTGCTGTACTATCTTCTGACATACATTGTTTCAAACCAGAAGTCTGCTGTCATCGTCACCTTTGTTTCTCTCTGTGTAATGACCTCTCTTCCCCACCATGCCCTCCCAACCCTGGCTACTTCAAAATGTTTTAAATTTATCACTGATTTTAAGCAATTTGATTAAGATAGGCCTTGGTGTGGTTTTCTTCATGTTTCTTGAGTTAATTGAATTTTCATCAAATACAAAAAAATTTTAGTCATTATTTCCTCAAAAATTTTTTTCTACATCTCTCCTTTCCCCTTTTAGAGTAATTCCATTGTACATATATTAGCCTACTTAAAGTTGTTCCATAGTTCTCCAATGCTATAGTCATTATTTTCTGTTTCCCTCTGTTTCATTTTAGATCATTTCTATTGTTATGTTTTCAAGTTTACTAGTGTTATTTTTTCTGCTGTCAGTCACATCCAGTTTATTTATATTTGTATTTTTATTTTTCACAAAAGCAAAATAGTCATATAACAAGGTTCCTAAGAGAAGAAGAAAGGCAATTTCAGGTAGCACATACTTGAACATACACAATGACAAATTGAAATAAATTGTTACTTGTGTTTGTTTATTAACCAGGACTGTTCCTTGCAAGTGACTGAAACCCAACCTGCACTACTTTAGGAAAGGGAGAGGAATACACTGACTCATGCAATAAAAGGAGAGGTTGAATAAATAAACCACAGAACCAGATGTAGCTGGTTTCAGGAACAACTTAAGTTAGGTATTAAACACTGCCAAGACTGTGTTGTCTTGTCGTTGGTATTTTTCTCTGTGTTATCTTCATTGTATCTCATCACACAGTGGTTTCTTCCATGTGCTGACAGCATCATCCCTAGCTGCTGCTGAACTTCATATTCTCCAGCTTCTAGAAGGGAACTGATTCTTATAAATAGTTTGAAAAATCCCAAGAACAGACTGATGACCCATCCTGGGTCAGGTAGCCATTCCTGAACTGATCCGTTGTAGCTGGCAGGGCCGGGCCAAATACCTAGATGGTATGTCCCATGAGAATTCAGGATCCAGTTTTTTTTCTGTCTCAGACATTTTAGTTTTCATCTCCAGAATCTCAGTCTTTTTTATGTTTCCATTTAAAATGCTCAATTTTTCCTGTATCTTCTTAAACATGTAGAATATAGTTATAATAATTGTTTTAATGTTCTTCTCTACTAATACTGTCATCTGTGTTGTTTCTGGGTCAGTTTCTATTGGTTGATTTTCCCCCCTCCTTATTATGGGTTGTATTTTTCTGCTTCTTTACATATCTGGTTATTTTTGAGAGGATGCCAGACATTGTGAATTTTACTTCGTTGGGTGCTGGATATATTTGTATTCCTATAAATCTTCTTAAGCTTTGTTCTGAGATACAGTTAAGTTACTTGGAAACAGTTTAATTCTTTCAGGTCTTGCTTTTAAACTTTGTTAGGCAGGACCAGAGCAGTTTTTAGTCTAGGGCTAATTTTGTTCACTACTGAAGTGAAACCCTCTAAGTACTGTACAATATTTCATGAATTTTGATGTCTTCCACACTGGTGATGGGAACAGGAACTATTCCAAGCCCTATGTGAGTTTGAAGTATTGTTCCCTCTAATCCTTTTGGATGGTCCTTTCCTTGGCTTTGGGTAGTTTTCTCACATATATGCACTGATCACCACTTAGCTGAGGACTTGAGTGGGACCCTCTGCAGCTCTCCTGAGTTCTCTATCTGTGCAGTTCTCTCCTCTTTGGTGATTCCCCCCATGAACTCTGGCTGCCTTGGTTTCCCTGGACTCCAGATCTTTCCTCAACTCAGGGAGACACTGGGGCTTGCCTGGGTTCCTCCTTCCTGAGCAATCCTGGGAACTCTTTCCAGCTAGAAACCGGAGGCTCACCTAATTTCTTTCCCATTTCAAGGGATCACTGTCTTTCATTGCTCAGTGTCTTGAAACACTGTTGTTTCATATATTCATCCAGATTTTTAGTTATTTCTGATGGAAAAATAAATCTGGTCCCTGTTACTCTGTATTGGCCAGAAGCAGAAGTCTCTGCTTGTCCTTTGAGCAGAGTTGAAAGCAGATGGTGGAGATGGGGAGAAGAGTGTGCTTCTCCCTAAGTGACATCTTGCTCTTCTTACCCAGCTCAAGGTGACAAGGGGCCACCACAGCTGGGGCAGTGCTGTAGAGAGTGGAGACAATGCATTTTCCACTCTGCTCTCTTTCTTCCTGGGCACCACTTGGCCAGTGCACCAGGGGCAGAGGGTAAAGCAGTGCTTGGGCCGCTGGTCTCCTTTGTGCCAGAACCTGCGGACCCTTAATGCCTTCCCAAGACAGCACTAGTATTGGCAAGTTTGCCAGGCCAACTCTTCAGTTCATAGAAGCCATAAAGTAGTTGAGTGCTAAGGAGAAAGAATGAACAAAAGTATAACGATGGAGGAGAAGATATCAGAGATGCTGTTGGAAGGTGAGCTGGCTGCCCTGATAGAACTCACAGGGTGGCGTGGCTGCGGGAAGGTTCCTATCTTTGTAGGTCAAGGAAGTACTTTATCTTTGCTCCAAAAAGCCACTGAGTCGGGGGACTTATTCCATCTCAATAAACTCCCAAGAGCATTGCCTGTAAACGGAACATCAGTTTGTCTATTCCTGCTGAGAAACACAGAGTGACATACAGTGACGCGGGTTTTTCTGGCGGTGTTCTGGGGTCTGTCTCTGGCACAAGGGTCAGAGCTGCTCTGGCAGTGCACGTAGTTGTGGGAGGGGTCTCCCCCTCCGTGTGACCACAGCTTCTGAAACAAAAACTAGGATTCTTGGTTTGACTGGCTGTGTTTGGATTTGTAATTCATCTGTCAAATTAAAATCACATTAGTGGGCTTCCCTGGTGGCGCAGCGGTTGAGAGTCCGCCTGCCGATGCAGGGGACGCGGGTTCGCGCCCCGGTCCGGGAAGATCCCACATGCCGCGGAGCGGCTGGGCCCGTGAGCCATGGCCGCTGAGCCTGTGCGTCCGGAGCCTGTGCTCCGCAACGGGAGAGGCCACAGCGGTGAGAGGCCCGCGTACCGCAAAAAAAAAAAAAAAATCACAATAGTTACATTTCTAATAACTCACTCCACGTGAAATGAATGATATGCCTTTAGGATGGTCTCCCCCAGATCTGGGGGGTAGCTGCACTTACCTACTGATTGCTGATGGCTCTCCTATTGCCAGTCGGAACCTGGGACAAATTACCTAAAACTCATGGAAACGTAAATCCAGCTGATGATGGGCATGTATTTTACTCATTCATCTAGTCATTGAACAGATCTTTATTGAGCAGCTAGTATGAGCCAGCAGCAACAGCAAAACTTTGCTTCTGTTTCTCAGCTGGAAATGATAAAGCAGTTTTTAATTGTCTTCTAAGGAAGACTTCAATTTCAGGTTGTAAACAACCAGCTTCAAAAGGCAACACCGGGCTTCCCTGGTGGCGCAGCGGTTGAGAATCCGCCTGCCGATGCAGGGGACGCGGGTTCGTGCCCCGGTCCGGGAAGATCCCACGTGCCGCGGAGCGGCTGGGCCCGTGGGCCGTGGCCGCTGTGCCTGCGCGTCTGGAGCCTGTGCTCCGCAACGGGAGAGGCCACGGCAGTGAGAGGCCCGCGTACCGCAAAAAAAATTAAAAAAATAATAAACAAATAAACAAAAGGCAACACCCCTTGTTTGTGATCCAGGAGTTGGCCTGTGCCCGAGATGGCAGGTGTCTGGGTTACTTGTTTGCCCCGGGAAGGCCTTTCTCTCTCGGAGCTCTCCGGGCATCCCTGGGGGTCGCAGCCCTGGGTCACGACGTGGTCTCTCTGTTCCTTGCAGGTTCCCCCGCCTGCACAGCGCGGTGATCAGGACCTTTGTTCTCGTGCAGCACTACACGGCCGCGATGATGGCCGTGAGCGGCCTCTCTCAGATGAAGAACTACACGTCGGTGGAGACGCTGGAGATCACGCAGAACCTCATCAACTCCCCGAAGCGGTGCCCCTGCGGCCACGGGCTCATGGTCCTGCTGCGGGTGCCCTGCTCCCCGCTGGCGGCCGTGGCCTACGAACGGCTGGCCCACGTGCGGGCGCGGCTGGCCCTGGAGGAGCACTTTGAGATCATTCTGGGCAGCCCCAGCTCTGGCATCACCATCGGGAAGCACTTCCTGAAGCAGCTCAAGGTGGGCCCGGAGTGGCGATGGACTCCTGGGAGGGTGGTGCGGCGGGACCACCAGGGGGAGGGGAGGAGGGGGGGTGGGGTGGCGACAAACTCCTTAAGGTCCCATCCGGTCCATAGGTCCATCGCGGCCTCTGCACACCGGGCCGCCCCTCCAGCTGCCTCTCTTGCCACGTCCCTACCTGCAGCTTTCAGTCCAGCTATACCACGTTACTTATAAAAGCTGCACCCCCCCCCCCCACACACACACACACAAAACACACTGTCTTGCTCTTTCAAACTTCTGGGTTGTAGCTTGATTTTATTTCTTTCTGGAGATTCATTTCTTCTTCTTGTTTATTTAGCTGATGCCTATCAATCTGCAGAATTCAACTGAGCGTCTTTTTTTTTTCTTTAATTTTTATTTATTTATTTATTTTTGGCTGCGTTGGGTCTTCGTTGCTGTGCGCGGGCTTCCGCTAGTCGTGGCGAGCGGGGGCTACTCTTCGTTGCGGTGCGCGGGCTTCTCATTGTGGTGGCTTCTCTTGTTGCGGAGCATGGGCTCTAGGCACGCAGGCTTCAGTAGTTTTGGCACACGGGCTTAGTTGCTCCGCGGCACGTGGGATCTTCCCAGACCAGGGCTCAAACCCGTGTCCCCTGCCTTGGCAGGCGGATTCTTTTTTTTTTTTTTTTTTTTTTGCGGTACGCGGGCCTCTCCCATTACGGAGCGCAGGCTCCGGACGCGCAGGCTCAGCAACCATGGCTCACGGGCCCAGCCGCTCCGCGGCACGTGGGATCTTCCCGGACCGGGGCACGAACCCGCGTCCCCTGCATCGGCAGGCGGATTCTTAACCACTGCGACCCCAGGGAAGTCCCCAGAGCCTTTTCTTCTTTCAGGAAGCTGCCCTACCCCCTACTTGTCCCCCCGCCGCCCCCAACCTGGGGCAGGTTCTGCTTTCCCTGCCTGTCATCTGGCTCCCCACTGGCAGAGAGGGGCAAGGACAGCCCCACACATCTCAGCCCCCCAGTCTGGCACAGTGCCTGGACCATAATCACCTTTCACTAAACGTACAGGTGACGGACGATGCAAAAGGGTTAGGGTAAGAGTACTGAGAGAATAACTGGGAAGGAACTGGGAAGGCCCATCCCACAATGGAGAGAACATAGTACCAAATGTTAGACAGTTGAGGATATATACCGTCTTGCAAAGAATCAGTCAGTCAGTTGGCAGATATTTCTTGAACAGCTGATAAGTGCTAGGCAGTGTTCTATGTGGCTGGGAGTCCTGTGGTGAAGCCAATGGTATGCTTATTTGCAGTTGAAATTTGATAAAAATCCAGCGAGGCATTGCAAGGGCTTTAAATCAGCAGGACATCAAGGTTCCCTAGAGCTGGGCTGGTTGGAAAGTAAGAAGTCTTACAGCTTTCTTTATAATTACCTGCAGACGTGGCAGAAAATTGACGATGCGGAGTGGCGGCCTCAGACGTACTTGGAGTTGGAGGGCCTGCCTTGCATCCTGATCTTCAGCGGGATGGACCCACATGGGGAGTCCTTACCAAGGTGAGTGGGGAGGGCCCGTGCACCTGGGGGTCTCTGAGGAGCCAGTTGCCCGGGCTCGCTGCTGGGGGCTTTGCCAGGTCAAGTTTCCCCTGCCCGACTCTTGGGAATGCATTCACATCAGAGTCATCATAGATGTGTATCTTTACGGTGACCGTTTTCCAGCAGACGTCAGTGAAATGCATCTGAGGCCTGGGCAGCTTTTCCTAATTCTCAGACAGGCACCCCCCGGGCTCGTCTGTGGGGTGGACGTGGGCATCCTTGCCGGGCTCCGTGGGTGGAGGCCCTGTAGCTGATGAGGAAGCTGAGGTTTACAGAGATTAAGCCAGTGCGCTGCATGGTGGACTCCAGGGCTGCCCGGCTTCTTGTCGCTTGGCCACACGACACTTACGCGAGGGCCACCTCGCACCGCGTACTCACGGGCCGGGTGAAAGTGTCCGCGCAGGGTTCGGCCTGAGTTGTTGCCGTGTCACGGATCAAGTCTTCTCTTCCTCGGCTCCATAAGGACTAAGACAACGTCATAGTCTATCTTAACGTTGCGCAGGCATTTGCTCTTCGTATCAGGCACTGGACTAGACTTTTAATCTCGCATTTGCACCTTAGGACCATAGTATTACTACCCTGTTTTATAGATGAGCAAATGAAAGGTCATTGGCTTTCGTCAAAGCCTAACTGCAACCCCCGTCTGCCTCTCCCCGAGCCCTCTGCTCTTTCCCCCGCACAGCTCCGAGCCCGGCCCCGGGCTGCCCTCTGTGCCCACTCGTCCATGCATGTCGTGACTCACTGGCCCGGCTTCCCCGGGCAGACTCTCGTTTCCAGTATGGCGATGACTTGATCACCGTCCTCCTCCTTGCGTGGGGCACAGTCTTGGCACATTTTAAATGTTGAGGGAATAATCCAATACCCACTGATTACATATATCTCTCCCAACAGTGCACGTAGATGGTTATTAACATTCATGGCCATCTTTCATTTGAAAAAAGTCCGAGCCTCCGAGAAGTTGCCCAGCTTGTCGAGGGTCTGTCGCCTGGAGGTGGCAGGGCTGGGGTTCAAGCTTCATTTTTGTCTGCCCTGAAAGTCAGTGTTCTTTTTTGTTTGTTTGTTTTGTTTTTTTGGGTTTTTTTGCGGTACGTGGGCCTCTTGCTGTTGTGGTCTCTTCCGTTGCTGAGCACAGGCTCCGGACGCCAGGCTCAGCGGCCACGGCTCACGGGCCCAGCCGCTCCGCGGCACGTGGGATCTTCCCGGACCGGGGCACGAACCCGCGTCCCCCGCATCGGCAGGCGGACTCTCAACCACTGCGCCACCAGGGAAGCCCTCAGTGTTCTTTTGATTCCAAGCGGCACGGGGCTAAATCCACGGCAGGGGCCCCCGGAGACGTGCAGTCAAACAGACTTTGTTGCTCACGGGTCCCAGCGATGCTGTTTGCTTCTCCGTTTGCCTGAGTCCTAGGGGCCTAATGAGGAAGGCAGGGGGCCGGTCCCCAGCGCGAGCGGTACCTCCTCTGCAGAAGGCAGTCGATAGAGCCCTTCTTCCGTTTCCTCCCAGGTCTCTGCGGTACTGTGACCTGAGGCTCATAAACTCCTCCTGCCTGGTGAGGACGGCATTGGAGCAGGAGCTGGGCCTGGCTGCTTACTTTGTGAGCAGCGAGGCTCCCCTGGAGAAGGGGGCCCGGAGTGAGGCCCTGGAGAGTGACGCTGAGAAGCTGAGCAGCACAGACAACGAGGATGAGGAGGTGGTGACGGAAGGTGCGGAGGGCCGGTCTAGACACGCCTGCCCGCACGCGGCGCGGCCCTGGGCCCGTCTGCTGGTCGGCAGCCCCCGATGAGAGCCGTCTAGATTCGTCTTTGGGGGACATCCCTCAGTGGCTTCCGATTTTGCTGCCTCCCCCCCATTTTTGGTGATGTGAGAAAATGGAAATCCCAACAGGTTCTTCGTAGCTCTAGAATTCTTAAAGAGTAGGAAGAAAACTGGCCATTTCCTAGGCTTTAGGTTCAGGCCTTGTTTGAATTGACGGTGGAACTACTGCCTGGTTTAAGGTTCGCTTCGCTTGTTACCTCTGTGTGAATTAACAGGATCTGTCCCTTATTGAGATTTATGAGAACAGGCTAGTTTCGTTTGCAGACATCAGAGTTCAACGCCATGTATTTTAATAGGACACGTAAATCGGAGCAATGCAAGGCATTTGGCTGTAGCCAACAGGATAGCGAGAGAAAATAGCAAGCTGCTACTACAAATACGCAAGGCACTCGTGGGGTTTGGTGTAGCAGAGAGAGAGATGGAAGGAGAGCCGGAAGGTGAGGATGCTCCTCCCCCCTCCATCTGTGGCTGTGTGGCTGTGGACAGGTCACGTCACCTCTCCAGGCCTCAGAGGACTCATCTGTAAAGTGGGGTGGAAAGACCCGCCTGGTGCTGTCGGAACCTTTCACAGACGTGAATGGGACCCTGACATGAAATTGCCCGTGGAGCGAATCCACACTCCTGGAACCTCCCGACCCACCTCCGTCCTCTCCCCATTCGTTCCTCTTGGCTTCCGGCCCCTACGCCGCACCCCGGGCTCTTGGCCGCGCTCATCTCATGCATGAGCTCCGCTCTGTCGCCTCCGGGCCGCACAGGCGTCCTCGCGGCCACTCGGGGTCCCTGTGCCCCGCGCTTCACCTGGAAACCCCTGCCGGCCCTTCAGAACTGGAGGCAGGGTCGCCTTTCCCAGGATGCTGCCCTGCTCCTGCTTCTCCCTGCTGGTGGGCCCCTGGCCCCTGGGCTCCTCCCTCTTTGCTCCGCTTGCTCTGTCCTGTAGCTGTCACCCCTGGCAGGAGCCTCACTGACCCACCAGGGCCTCACTGGCCTGCTCTGTGTTGTACACCTGTCTCCTCAGCGCTCCCTCAGAGGAGGATGCCTGGGAACGTGGAGGGAGGGAGGCAGGGATGGGTGGGTGGGTGGACAGATGAGAGATGACACGTGTGAACGCACTTTGTAAGCTGTGAAGTGCTGGGGGAACTTGCAGGACCCTGATTACGAGGCCTCTTCAGCGTGTGTGTTTTGAAACAGGCTCCGCGTCAGAGAAGAGGAGCCCCGTGAGGCGAGAACGGTGCCGTTCCCGTGACTCTGCGTCCTCCTCTCTCTCCTCTAAGGCTTCCAGTAAGTCTCCGAGGGGTAAAGATCCCACAATTGGACCGTTTTTGTTTTTTGAGATTTCAAAGAATGAAAAGAGATCCGATATTTTCAACTAGAGCTGGAAAGAGAAGGGATCTACGAAGAACTGGCCTTTCTAGAGAGTCCGCGTCTTTCTGGACTTGGGCAGGGGGTGGGGGGGTCCTTCCGGGAGGAGGTCGTGGCCTCTGCCCCTGCAGGGCCTGGGCCGGGTGGTGTCAGAGGGCCCTCCCCCTGTGCTCTGCAGGCAGCTGTTGGTTTGGGGAGTCAGGGGAGAGGGGCTGGGTGAGTGTTCTCGTCGAGTCTGAGGGCAGAGAGAAGTGGACACAGAAGGCTTCACTGGGGGAGAAATAACAAAACTTAGCAAGCGTCACTGACCCCTGGGGAATGTGGATGAAGTGCTCCAGGTCTCTGCTCCGAGGGATGCCTCGGCCTCAGGAACAGTCAGGACGGGCACACGTGATGAGACAGTATCGCATGTCTCCCCACCACAAGCATTTACGGAGGACCTGCTCTCTACCTGGCTCAGGGCATTGAGAGACCAGTTAGATACTGACCTGCTCTCAAGGAAACCATTGTTCCTTTGGACCAGGTTATGTTGCAATAGGGGCTGCTGTATTTTTTCTGCACACATATTCACACCTGTGAGGTGTTACGGTGATGCATATGAGGAAGTAATTAATTTTGTCTCAGGTGAGGGAGATTTAGGGGTAGGCTGTGATCCCTGCAGGTTTCAGAGAGCAGCTGGCCTTTGGGCCTTGCAGGAGAAGGCTTTCCAGTGCAGGAGAAAAGGTATTCCTGGTGTTGGAGACTTCACAGGTAGAGGAGGCTTGGGGTCCGAAGGTGTGTGTGGTGCTTGGGTGCAGTGAGGGGTCCCAGGGTTACAGCTCAGGGTCAGGGCGTGGCTGCAAAGGTCAGAGCACATCAGGGGGTTTGGCTTGGGGCCTTCTTTGGTTTCCTTTCTCCTTCCCCCTCCCCACCTGCCCGCGGATAATAGTGGGCCAGTGGTGGGGCTCTCCCTCACAGGTGTGCACAGAGGGAGTCAGACGAGGCCTCCCTAACATGAGCCTGGTCTCTGTGACAGAAGAAAGTTCTGATTTATAGGCCAGAGTCAGTCAGAAAAGCCAAACGCTGCAGCTTGTATTCTTCTGCCCCAAGCAGTAGAGGGAGCCCAGGGTACCAGGGGGGCACCTGAGGAGTGGGTGATCTGTGCCGTTACAATAGAGAGGTGTGGTGCTGTGTTTTGCGCTGATCCTGGGCTGACAGCTTTCTAGAAGGTTCTGGGACATGCAGCTCTGTGCAGTGTCTTCAGGTGGAGTAGGACGCCCAGGCTGCCAGCCAGCCTCCCCTTCCGGAGAGGTGACTTTAAAAGATGCCTCAGAGGGTCCTGGGATCTTAGGGGTCTCTGATGAGATGCTTCCCGTGTCTCTGATGAGATGCTTCCTGTGGCCTTCGGTGTAACTCCCACATTTCAAGAGGTCCAGGGAGAGGAGACTTGGCCACAGGAGTCAAGAGCGGGGGGCGGGGTCACACGAGTCAGCCTGGGAGGGGCTAGGTCGCTCTTTTATAGACTGAGAGTCCCACTGGATTCAACTGGGACAGAATGACTGAGGTCAGGGCGGGTGGACGGAGAGAAACATCAGTTTGGGTCTCCGTCCTCCGGGTCCTCCCAGTCTGGGCCTCACAACCTAGGACATGGGTGAAGACATTTGGGTCCCCGTGGTCTACTTTTGGAACCTTTCATGCCCCTTTCATGTCCTTTGTGTCCACCTGTCCCTCCCCCGGGCCAGATGCCCAGGTCCTCATAGCCTCCCCGACCCTGGTCCTTAGCTCCTCCGCTGCCTCTGAGCTGATCACCTCGGGTGGCTTGCCCCGGGAAGAGGCATTTTAGCCGGAGTCAGGCCTTCAGCCTAGGCGGACAGGCCGGTGCTGCATCCCCTCTGTCCGCGAGCAGCCTGTAAGTAACCAAGCAAGACGCAGGCTGTGGGGTTGAGTCAGAGCCTTGCAGGGGAGCTGGGATCCAGTGGGGAGGTTGGCTGCACGGAGAGGTGAGCAGCACGCAGGGTGAACCAAGTGTCATGGGGCGGGGTCTGGGGAGGGGGGCCTGGGAAGCAGCTTCCCTCGTCTCCCGGAAGGCAGCAGAGCTAAGGTAGAGGTGTGGTCCCCGTGGAGCCTGGGGTCCTCGGGGTTGCCGGGAGCCGGCACGCACGCTCCGGGCAGATGTGGCTGGGTTGGTGTGGAAGACAGTGCTGCTCGCTGGTGTCCACGGACCTGCACTCGTCTTGCCTTTCCACATGGTCCACGTGGGGAAAAGGGCAAAAGAAACCCCGTATTGGGACAGCTGCTGGGCACACTGCATTTTCCGTCTTGAGTTCTTCTAGAAGCTAAGTGGTTGTAGCGTTAGAGTCAAGGCTTTTCAGTCCTGTGAGTTTTGCTGCTTTGAACCAGAAGCACCACCGTGCTGTGCAGAGGGGAGATCGGAGCTCCAGGGCCCACCTGCACAGAAGCAGGAGTGTGGTCTGGGCGCTGAAGGTGAGGGTCCTGGAACAGGTCGGGGGCGGGGGGTGCAGAGGAGAGGCCTCTGCGACGTGTACGGGGCCAGGGAGCGGTGCTGGCTGTCTCCCCGCAGTGCCTCTTGGCTTTGTCAGAAGGACAGAGGAGTCCGGATTTAACCAGAGGTGGGATGGCATTGACGGACATTCCCAGTGGCCGCAGGTAAGGGGAGTTAGTGCCGCAGAAGCAGGGGCGGCGGGCCCGGGGCCCTGACGGACGGGACCCTCTCTCCGCAGGCTCAGCGCGGTGCGGCGGGTCCCCGGCTCAGGCTCAGCCGGCGGGGCCCTCGCAGGGGGACCGGGCCCGATCGCCTCAGCCCTGCGGCCCCGCGGAGGAGGGCAGGGCCCCGGGAGAGAGACAGTGGCTCCGGGCAGGGCGGGGGCCGCCGTCGGTCATCAGCGGGCGCGGCCCCGGGCCGGCCCCCCAGCCGGACCCCGGCCTCAAGAGCGGCCAGTGGAGCATCCAGGCGTCAGTGCCCTCCTCGTCCTCCTCGGGCTCGTCCTCCTCCTCCGCGACGCCCGCCGCCGGCCCGCTCGTCCTGCAGGCCGCCCAGTGCTCCGTGACCGAGGCCCGCCGGCGGCCGCCTGTGGTCTTCCTGCCCAAGCTGGTGCACGACATGGTCACGTCCGCCGACGGCAGCGGCCTGCCCAAGGCCGCCTCGCTCCTGCCCTCGCACTTGGTCATGTGGGCCAGCTCGTTCCGGCCCCTGCTCAGCAAGACCATGACGTCCACAGAGCAGTCACTGTACTACCGGCAGTGGACGGTGCCCCGGCCCAGCCACATGGACTACGGCAGCCGCGCCGAGGGCCGCGTGGACGGCTTCCACCCGCGCCGGCTGCTGCTCAGCGGGCCCCCCCAGGTGGGTGCCTCCCCGTGCGCCCGGGCTCCGCGGGGCTTGTGTTCGCGCCCAGAGGCAGGTTTGGGGCTTATTCGCACCTGCCTTGCCGCGGTGGAATCGCGGATGGCCCTAGGTGGGCAGGTGGACGGCTGGGTGACCTCCGTCCTCTGACCCCGGTTTCCTCCTCTGCGTGACGGGTGGGTGGAGGAGTTCTCTGCGGGCGCTCCTTGCTCCTTCAGACAACGATTCTGCATTTCCCACATTCTTGCGGCCGGTCCGCGGTTCCCTCCCACTCTTGACAATGGAAGCCAACCCCTGTTTCTGCCCTGCAAGATTTTGGTGAAACTGAACAGGGAGATGAGAAACCCGTCACCGTCTCCCAGCTCTTTGTGTTTTTCTGACAACAAAAGACCGTTTCACCTGTCCACATGGCAGGAACCTGGGCGGTGTGAATGTCAGGGGTCGTGAGCACGTAAGGAGGACGCACGAGGTTGGTGTGGGGTCTTGGGAGGGGGCTCGGCCAGACAGGGCAGGGCTGCAGGCTGGGCCCTGCAGCGAACTGCCTGGGGTTGGATTCGGACTAAAACATCACCTGAGCCCCGGGCCGGTTCCAGCCTTCTCTGTACCTCACTGTCCTCATCTGAGAATGAGAAAGATCACAGCGCCTCTGTCACAGAAGCAGGAGTGTTAAACGAGAGAATAACTGTAGGGCACCTGGAACACGGCCCGACCCCGGGAAAGTCTTGGTATTGTCACCATCCTCATCACTGTCCCAATTCAAGGCATGTCTCCTTTTCACACCGAACGTTCATTCCCCTGCCAGGTACCTACCCCAAGAAACACAAACCCACAAAAATATGTATAAGAATGCTAAGTTTTGTATTGTTTACAGTAGTTAGAAGACAGACTGGAAACAACTGAAGTTGCATTGGTCAAGTTTGGTTGAAAATATTTGAGCACAACAATCTCATGCATTCGGCCACAGAAAGTTTGAACTATTCAATAGATTTTTATATACTGACATTGAAATTTCTCTAAGATAGTTACATTTTAAAGATCAGGTTGCAGAATAATATATACATGGTGTCATATCAATTATGAAAAAAAATCAGTGTGTGTATGTGTCTGCGTGTGTGAAAATATCTAAAAAATCCCTGACAGGAGAGCTTGGGGGTGGGGGGTGGGGCTGGAATTTGTGACCATTCTACTTTATTATTGATCTGTATTTCTTGAACTTTTACATGAGTATCTAGTACTTTTCATAATTTAAAAAAATAGGAAAAAATAAAACGTTTTTTAAAAAGGATTCCTGGTTTCTCCATACCCCTCACATTACTGAATGCTATCAATCTTTAAAAACTTTTGCCTTTTTGATAGGGGAGAAATAGTATATTTCTAGTATAATAGTAAAGGTGAATATATTTTAATATATTTATTGGTCATTGGTACTTCTTTTACAGTGACTTTCTGGTTTTGTTTCTCTTACTCTTCCTTTAGTCCATTTGACTTTTATTCTTTTGCTTTGCTCTTTAGATTATACATTTTAATCCTTTGTCATTTATCTGTATATTTGTATATATTTTCTCCAAAGCTCCCCCCAGTTGTGTTTCATATTTTCTTTTTAAACGGGTCAGTTATTTCCAGGACTTCCCTAGCGGTCCAGTGGTTAAGACTCTGCACTTCCACTGCCGGGGGTGTGGGTTCCATCCCTGGTCGGGGAGCTAAGATCCCACATGCCGTGCGGCACCGCCAAAAAAATAAAAATAAAAAGTTAGTTATGCCCATTCATCAGCATTTGTCGAATACTCGCTGTGAACCAGGCGTTGAGCTAAGTAAGAACTTGGAGCGCACATTCTTAGCGCACCAGGGTGGAGGGAGGCGAGCACAGCCCACAGGTACCCATGTAACCAGTTGTGACCTCAGTGAACCAAGACCAGTAGTATACTTGCCTGGTGCCGGGCTTGAGGGGGCAGGGGACTCTCTAAAACAAGAAGAAAGAGAGGGCTTCCCTGGTGGCGCAGTGGTTGAGAATCCGCCTGCCGATGCAGGAGACACGGGTTCGTGCCCTGGTCCGGGAAGATCCCACATGCCGCGGAGCAACTAAGCCCGTGAGCCATGGCCGCTAGGCCTGTGCGTCCGGAGCCTGTGCTCCACAACGGGAGAGGCCACAACAGTGAGAGGCCCGCATACCGCAAAAAAAAAAAAAAAAAAAAAAAAAAAAAAAAAGGAGGAAGAGAAAAATCATTTTATTTCTTTTCCTGGCCTTAGGAGGAGAGAAGTGTGATGCCAGCCTTTTATGTCCTGCACAGTGAATTCTGTTGTCTTACTACAGCCATTATCAGTTAATAAAAGATAGCAATTTGCAATACGCAAGACTCTTTTAAGACATTATTGAAACGTCAGTTCATTTTTTTTTTTTTTTTTTTGAAGCAGCCTTTGTTCAGCTCCTGATGGAGTCCTACTTCTAACAGCTTAAACAATGTGGCCAGTTAAAATCTGGAAAGACATTTTGCAATGATTTATGAGCAGGTGGGTCTCCCGCCCACCGGAGTTCATCTGTCTCCCTGCCTGCCATGCTTCTTCAGGCCACATTTTCCCTCAAATGTCTTTGCATCCCCCCAGCCCTCCTTTTAATTAGGCGAGGTGGTTAAAAGAGGTGGAGGCGTGGAGGCACGCCAGGTGCTCAGTCAGCGAGCGCCCGCCCGTAGGCAGGGCGTACTGAGGCTGGCTCCTGTTTTGCTGTCTCTACAGATCGGGAAGACAGGCGCCTACCTGCAGTTCCTCAGCATTTTGTCGAGAATGCTCATTCGGCTGACGGAAGTGGATGTTTACGATGAAGAAGAGATCAATATCAGTGAGTTATCCGCTGATGACGCTTGGGCTTGCGATCGCGATCATCTCTAGTCGGTTTCTCAAGTGACTTCCGCTGTATCTTTACTTTGAAGGTGGAATTCTCAGGTTAATGATCTGACTCCTCCCCAGGGCCTTGTAGGGCTGCTTTTATCTTGCCCTTGTAGCCATTTTGCTCGGTCCTAGAATAGCGCCTGGGAGGCCTTGGTGGGAGATAAAATCACGGTCCTAAAAATACCTGCTGTTTACTGGGCACCTTCCAAAGGTCAGCCACTGTGCTAGATGGTGTATGTAAATCACCGCGTTTCGTCTCCTCTGCCACACCAAGAGATGGATACTGTTATTCGGTTCCGGAATTACATGTTCAGGAGTCCAGCTGGGAGGTGGCAGAGCTGGAACCAAACTAGCTTTCGCTGCCGCCTCTAGAAAGCGGGGGTGGTCCATCAGGGGAGGGTTTCCCTCTCAGGCTGCTGAGCACATATAGGTCCACACCTCGGGGCAAAATGGAAACATACGCTCTGCGGGGAATAGCCTTTTCCTCTCGTTCACAGAACAGCATTTACCCTGATTAAGGTAAGAAAGACTCTTTGAACAGCTGTTTCACGCTTATTGTAGAACACCTCCTCCATTTCCTCTTCCAGCACTCCTCCAGTGGCTCAGAAACTTGGTCTGGTGAAGGAATCCATTGCTTTGGGAATGAAGATTTGTGTAAGGAGTCATGTGTTGTAGAGAAGGGGCCCCAGTAAGCTTGTAACAGCACTTGTATTACATACGTTTAAGCTGTACAGCTGGATGATTTGATACACGTATACATTGTGGCGTAATCACCGCAATCACGCTAATGAACATATTCATCATCTCAGGTAGTTTCCGTGTTCAGCAGCATTATTCACAATAGCCAAGATACAGAAGCAGCCCTGTGTTGTCCATTAATGGACAGACGTCCATCGGCAGCTGAGTGGATAGCGATATATATACTGGCAAAGTAGTCAGCCTTGGCAAAGAAGGAAATCCTGTCATTTGGATACACAGAACTTTTTTAGATGCTCTTGCTGTGTTTGAGTTTTGACTTGGAGAAAGTTTAGAACCAAGGAAGCCCATCCAGTCCTTGACCTTTCCTTTGAAGGAGGAGGGAAAGAGGCTCTTCATCGAAACTCTGAGCGTTCCACCGTTTCCCCACAGTTTGAAACCATTTTTCAAATGAAAGTCGACAGGTTTGCTGAATTTCTGTCTCCTCATTTTGTTGGATATACCAATGATAAAGATAGGATTGGAATCCAGTTTGTTAAACTTCAAAGCCTTATTTTCTTAAATACTCTCTTATTGCCTTGGGTTTCTCTTTGGCAAGATGTGTGTCATTCCTGTTTTTCAGGGTGTTGTGAAGATTAACGGTTGTTACACATATGAAGCACTGAGCACCTATTAAATACAGAATAAACGTTCCTCTCCCTCTTCTTTCCTTATTTTCTCTGTTTCTTATGGACGTGTACTCTGCCCATATATATATATATATATATATATAGTAGGATACACTGATATAGATATATAGATATATATCAGTATCATCTAAACTATATATATGTCATATCGAATATGTAAAATCAATATGATGTAAAATGATATTGATCCATTGATGTAAAATCAGTATGTTACATAAGTTTGAGTTGGACCAACCAGATATTTTTTACCGTTTAGCCAACAAGCATTTAGTGAGCACTGTAGACTACACCAGTTATAATGTAGGGTGATACACTGCAAATGTGAAAGTGTGGATTGGGCCATGAGTAGTCGTGGCATTCGGAAGGGAGAAAACAGTGTACCTGAGCATTCAGAAGAGGCTTTCTAGAGGTGAAGTGATAGGAGTTGGGCCTTACTGACTGGGTAGCATTTAGATACAAGAGCAAGAGAGAGGAGTACGTTAAGTTCTGCCGGTGGTGTGGACCAGTGTGGTATATTTGGGGGACGGTGCTGGGGAGAAGCCCAGAGCCCAGGGGTAGGTATACTGCCAGGAGTGGAAGTTAGTGTAAGTTAGAAGAGCAACCCCATCCCATAGGAAACACAGCATAAGGCTGTTTGTCTGGATGGAGATAGATCTGAATATGCATCTTCTTGCTGAATTAGAACAATCCTGAACATGGGACGGGTGCCAGAGTATTTGAGATCCAGTGGAGCTCCCCAGGTAACCTGTAGACTCAGTATCAATTCCACTCCTACCGTCATCCTTGTGCACATTTTTTTTTTTTTTTTTTTTTTGCTGTACGCGGGCCTCTCACTGTTGTGGCCTCTCCCGTTGCGGAGCACAGGCTCCGGAGGCGCAGGCTCAGAGGCCATGGCTCACGAACCCAGCCGCTCCGCGGCGTGTGGGATCTTCCCGGACCGGGGCACGAACCCGCGTCCCCCGCATCGGCAGGCGGACTCTCAACCACTGCGCCTCCAGGGAAGCCCCCTTGTGCACATTTGACATAAGTCCTTCTCACTTCCTGTGTTGTCATATATTTGTGTTTCTGCTGATCCTGTAGACCTCGGAGAAGAAGCAGATTGGCATTACCTCCAGCTCAGTGACTCCTGGCCGGACCTGGAGCTGTTCAAGAAGTTGCCCTTTGACTACATTATTCATGACCCGAAGTACGAGGATGCCAGCCTGATCTGTTCACACCATCAGAGCATAAAGAGCGAAGGTCAGATTTTTAAATCTCTTGCTGCCACCTTCTTCTGGAGTACATGGGAATAGCCTCTCAAAGGGATGAGCTGAATTTTGTTAGTGATGAACTTATCTGGTGGTGGTGAGTGAACCGACAGCGCCTGGTGGAGAACTGAGGTCGCCGCCTCACCTGACAGGAAGGGCCCTTCACAGCCCTCACGAGGGAAGACTCACGTCTTGGCTGGTGCTGAATAACGGTGAGGACCCTCTTGGTGGTTTATCGTGATCGGAGTGTTCTGAAGGTTCTGGTTAATAGAGGAAAAAGACATGTATGTTTCTCTATGAATTTGGATTGTAACAAAATGCACCTATTTCCCTTTCTGCCCTTGGTCTCTCATTTTCTCGCTCCTTCTTCAGGGACTGCTAACTTCCACAGTATTATGACCCTGCTGGGTTTCAGGGTCCCTGGCAGCAAACATCGGATGTGAGTGGCCGGTGTGATTATAAGCACTGACTAGGGAAGTTTGGTGAATGCCGCGTGAGAGGAAAATACTCACCGGTCTGCTTGTCAAACCAATCATTTTATCTTCGTTGTCCTCAGAGCAGATCACTTTATTTTTTTTTTTTTAACATTTATTTTATTTATTTATTTTATTGGCTGCGTCGGGTCTTCCGTTGCTGTGAGCGGGCTTTCTCTAGTTGCAGCGAGCGGGGGCTACTCTTCGTTGTGGTGCAAGGGCCTTTCATTGCAGTGGCTTCTCTTGTTGTGGAGCACAGGCTCTAGGCACGCAGGCTTCAGTAGTTGTGGCACACGGGCTTCAGTAGTTGTGGCTCACTGGCTCAAGAGCGCAGGCTCAGTAGCTGTGGCACACGGGCTTAGTTGCTCCGCGGCATGTGGGATCTTCCCGGACCAGGGCTCGAACCCATGTTCCCTGCATTGGCAGGCGGATTCTTAACCACTGCGCCACCAGGGAAGCCCAAGCAGATCACTTTTACTGAAGTTTCCTTCACATAGTAGACCTTCTCGAATGGAGGTTGACTGTGAATCACTGGAGGTGATTCACGTGCTTTACAGTATTTGCATATTATGTTGACGATCGATTTACATTGTCATGTAGCGAATCCTTGAATATGTTTATGAACCATGCATAGGTGCGTGCGTACGATGCCATGTGAACATAGCCTTCAGTTTATCCCACTGAGACTCTGTCCTTTATGACCAGCTGAGTCACGTTGGGGCAGACAGGTGAGCGGTGATCACACAGAGTCCTGTTGCCGTGGTTCCCTGTGAGTAGGCAGGGGAGAGAACGTGGGCTGTGCCTCCTGCTGTTCTTTAATGCTGGGGCTTTCGTGCAGACAGAGGGACACGCCGGAAGCCAGAGGACCTCTACGTGCGGCGCCAGACGGCGCGGATGAGGCTCTCCAAGTTCGCGGCATACAACACGTACCACCACTGCGAGCAGTGCCACCAGTACATGGGCTTCCACCCCCGCTACCAGGTAGGACGGAGCCCCCGCTCCAGCGACACTTCCCGTTTTACACTTAGTATTTCTTTTCATCTCAGACCCAAATGGGGAAAGAGGAGGAGGGGGCAGCAGGAGCTGATGGGAGCCAGTCAGGCACCTGTGCGGCAAACTTTTCCTTTTACATACTTTTCCCCCATAAATTGTTACGTACTTCGTGCGTTATATGTATATTCACGTATACAAGTACATATACATCATATTGTACACAATACATAATATGTATAATCGTGCATTGTTTACCCCATGCTTATAAGCATTTACATTAAATCACTGGTATTACAGAGTACATATATTTATTAATTGTACATAGCTCATTAAGTCAAATCAATTCCAGTCAATATGCATATCATAATGATTTATTTACAGTTCAGCCACCACCATATTATCATGATCACACGCCTGAAATAAAATACCCATCATCACAACCCTTATTCTGACTATTATCCTATCAGTAGGAGGCCTTCCGCTGCTGTCAGGATTTACACCCAAATGAATAATCATCTAAGTAACAAAAAAATAACAACATTGTTTTACCTACACTGATAGCTATTACAGCATGAGTTACTTTATACTTCTACATACGACTTACATACTCATACATACATGAGTGGACGCCCCAGAAAGGCCCAAAGGTGGCAAGAGCGCTGGCTTGCTCTGTCCGTCCCCTTTACAGAGGGAAACAGCAGACACAGTAGCTTTAATTTTCCCGAATCTGCTCGGCCTTGAGCTCAGCTTCCACTGAAGCAGCACCTGTCTTCCTTCGGCACAGATTTTTTATGTAAATTTACTGTAGACGAAATTAGAAAATACATATGAGCGGTTTTTCAAAGGATTGAAATAATCAGAAATCCTATTTGCTGCAGAATAATTCTCCTAACATTTTCTCCCTCGGAGATGAAGCTTTTCTTTCAAGGTAGAGAAACATATAAGTGAAAACATTGTCTTGATTTTGAAATTTAAAGGCCTGGAGAGACTCAAAAGGGTTCAGTCCCTGGTCACTTCAGGGTCTGCAGTGAAGGAATGAATGAAGCGGAGAGGGGGAGAAGGAGGAGGGCGGGTCTGAGCTCTGGCCGGCGGTCCGGGTCTGTGTGCAGGCGCGCGGGTCTGGGGGGGCCACACCTGCAGGGGACGTGAAACCAGGCCCTGTGAGGAGCCCTGAGGGGCACACGCTGGCCCCCTGATGGCATTTCCCTGCCTCTGCTTGTTCTGTTCTTCCTTCTTCGCTCAAGGCTCCCCGAGAGGAAGTCTTAGGAGATTCCTCAGTTACGACCCTCTGTGTTCCCTCCCCAGGTCAGAATCTGTTTCTCCCTCATCTCTGCTCTCAAAGTAGAGCCACAGTAGGACTTCACAGCCGGTGTGCCCCGGCCCACGTCGGCCCTCCCCTGGCCCCCGTGGTTCCTGGGAGGGCACAGCACAGGCTGCACGTCTGCAGGAGGGGCTGTCAGATGGAGGGTGAGGCTCAGGGAAGACCCCTCTGTGGGCGCCTGAGCTGAGAACTGGAGGAGGCATAAGCCTGGCCTGGGCAAAGCTGGGCTGGGAGGTTGCACCAGAGAGCAGGGCGGCCACGGTGACTGGGGGAGGGGAGGGCTTGTGGACAAAGTGACTAGAGGTGAGGCTAGACTGGGGGTCGGAGCGAGCCCAGGACCCGTGGGTGTCAGTTTCCACGTCCACCGAGTGGGGGTGAGGACATAGGGTTGGTAATTGCTCCGTAGATGGTTAACGTTAATGCCAAGGGGACGGGAGGGGGCCTGGACGTGGTGCGTGAGATAGAAGCGCACAAGTTCGCAGTTACTGTCTTATTAACGTGCTGTTACACGTATTACGTATGGTGGGAAAAGAAGCTTTGTTACAATTAAAAATGTGACCTGGCACGTGAATGCTTTAGTTGGTAACCCAGCGCACCTCTGGGTCGGATCCAGCGTCGGGAAGGGCTGGGCGGCTGGTGTGGCGTGGCCGGTTGAAGCGTGGTCGGCACCGGGACACGGGAGCGGCCGCTGGCCCCGTGGGTGTGGCCTCAGGTGTGGGCTTCCACACTGTGTCCTGGCGTCAGCCTGGGGCAGGGGCGGCAGCGGCCTCTGTGTAGTCATGGCCACGGCGGGCCTGGGTTCTTCCGGGAAGTCGGGCCGGACTCTGATGACAAGCTCTGTCCTTTCCCCCTCGCACCTCAGCTCTATGAGTCCACCCTGCACGCCTTTGCCTTCTCTTACTCCATGCTAGGAGAGGAGATCCAGCTCCACTTCATCATCCCCAAGTCCAAGGAGCACCACTTCGTCTTCAGCCAACCCGGAGGCCAGCTGGAGAGCATGCGGCTGCCCCTCGTCACAGACAAGGTACTGGCTTCGAGTCCCCGGGGGGCAGATCGAAGTGGCTGCAAGGGACCGCGGAGCTGGAGACCCCGAGACTGTAGTTCTTGATGAGTCGGGCACGTGGGGTGGGGTGTGGCGGGGAGAGACGAACGTGGTGGCTCAACCTGGAGGAGGCTAGGAAGCGCGAGGGCTTTGTGGTCGCTCAGGGTCAAATCTGAGTCAAGTTTGACGTCATACTGTCACTCGCCGTCTCTGAGCCTCAGTTTCCTCATCTGTAAGCTTTGGGCAATAATAACTCTTGCAAAAGCTTTTGGTGAGAATTGTATGGTGTAACGAATGTCAGGCACCGGCACGGTACCTGGAAGATAACGAGGGCCGGTAAATGTTTGTCCCTTCCACTATCTTTTCTTTCGTGCCGTCTCTCACGGAACATCTGAAACAGGCTAAGACGGCAGAATAGTATAATGATGCCCCCAGGGCTGCTTGACCAAAACCTCAGCAGTTACTCACTCAAGGCCAGTCTTGCTCATCAAGCCATCTCTCTTCGTCTGCCTTCCTGTGTTACTTGGAAGCGAATCTCAGACATTGCATCATTTCATTTGTAAATATTTCAACATACATCTCTAAAGGAGAAATTTTCTCTCTTCCGAGGAGTTTGTTCCTAGTAATCCATCGTCTCTCTGGCCGCCATTCTTAGGGGCGCTTGGTTTGACGGTTCCAGCCCGACAACCTCAGAGTCAACCGGCTGCCCCTTCCCCAGCCCCAGCCCCACGGACCTTGTGTACAGCTCTGCTGTTCCTTCTCCAGAGGGCCAGGCATGCCCAGAGCTGACCCCAGCCTTGCAGACCCAGCAGGCTATTATCAAGAAGGAAAACATTTGTCAAGTGGCAGTGAGGCCTTTACTGTAAGGTGCTTGAGACTTTATCAGTTACTCCACTAGCTTTTCCAGGCGGTTCCCGTGAGAACTGGTTATGAGGGACTTCCCTGGTGGCGCAGTGGTTAAGAATCCGCCTGCCAATGCAGGGGACACGGGTTTGAGCCCTGGTCTGGGAAGATCCCACATGCCGCAGAGCAACTGAGACCGTGCGCCACAACTACGGAGCCTGCTCTCTAGACCCCGTGAGCCACAACTACTGAGCCTGCGTGCCACAACTACTGAAGCCCGCACACCTAGAGCCCCTGCTCCGCAACGAGAGAAGCCACCGCAATGAGAAGCCAGCACACCGCAACGAGGAGCAGCCCCCTCTCGCCGCAACTGGAGAAAGCCCGTGCAGCAACGAAGACCCAACGCAGCCCAAAATACATAAATAACTTTATTTTTAAAAAAAGAACTGGTTATGAGCACCAGCTGTATGCACAGCTTTGTAGCAAGTACTTTGAGGAATTGAGAAGGAACGGAAGACCTAGCTTGGCCAGCGGAACCTATCGTTGAGAAAAGAGTGAAAGAAAACACAGTTGTTCATATAAAGGATTCATAGCCTGCGTGTATGAGTAGCTAGGCTGTATGGCTATGATAGAGGGATTTAAGTCATACAGAATAACGTGTACCCAGAGCACGGTATTAGGTGCTAATAGGAGAGGTTAATGAATTTGGGTAATCGACATACGCCTGTTCGTTTCGCTCACCTAACAAACCATTTCCGAACAAGCACGTACTTAGCTTCCGATTCTGCGGGCCAGCAGTTTGGACTCAGTTCTGCTGGGTGGTTATCCGGGGGTGGCTTGCTCTCAACTTGTGTCCGAGGTTAGTTACTGGGTTGGCGGGGGGCCGGCTGGGCTAGGGACGCCCATGCCTGTTCCCTGCGGCCTCTCCTTCTCCAGCAGGCTAGCCCGGGCTTCCTCCCGGGAGGGTTCCGAGAGAAGGCAGAATGTGTCAGGCCTCTGGAGGCCAGGCTCGGAACTGTCGCGCTGTCCTTTTTACTGCATTTTATCCATAAAAGCAAGTCCCGAGGCTAAGCCAGATGCAGGGAGTGTGGAAATGGATGCCATCTTTTGACGGAAGAGGCTGCAAAGTCACATGTTAAAGGGAGGGGAATAATTGGGGCCATGCTGACGAACGCTCGCTTCTTTATATGCCCGTACACTCTCCAGAGTCACGAATACATAAAAAGTCCGACGTTCACTCCCACGACTGGCCGTCACGAGCACGGGCTCTTTAACCTGTACCACGCGATGGACGGAGCCAGCCATTTGCACGTGCTAGTTGTCAAGGAGTATGAAATGGCGATTTATAAGAAATACTGGCCCAACCACATCATGCTGGTGCTTCCGAGTATCTTCAACAGCGCTGGAGTCGGTAGGCCTTTGCAAACGCGCCCTACTCTGTACAATTTCTGTGAATGGAGACTTGAGAGAATGTTCTGGATGTCGATGCACGATGTGAGAGTTGTGAGTTAAGTTCTATTTGGGGCAAAATGAGGACTAGAGCTGGGGAGACGGCCCCTCAGAGAGCTCTGAGGAGCTGCTCCGAGGAGATGAGGGGGGAGGCCAGTGTATATGGGATTTGGGTGAAGGGAGATGCATGCAGTCAAGCACACGTGGTGGCAGAGGGCTGCTGCTGGTCCCCGGGAGCAGGTATCTCTGTTAATGATTTTAGTGCTCTTCTAGATAGGAGACGAGGCAAGAAACTGGGCTCATAAAATCGCCTCCTGAAAGATATCTAACCATCTGAAGGCCTGTTCTGCCAGGTTTTCCCAGAGCAGAGACTGCCTCCTTCCTGATCGCCACCCTGAACTCCTTTCAGGGTGGGCTGAAGGTCAGCGACTGCCGTGGCTACTGACCGCATCCTTGTACAGGCAGGTGGCGAGAGACAGTTTTTGTCCGCGTAGAGATGAAAGACCTTTCTCATTAAGCTTTTTGGCTTTTAAAGCTATTTTGATTTGACTGTTCTTTGTTCTTCGATGGTTGGTGATTGATGGATTCATGTTCTCAGCTGTTAGAAAAGCAAGGATAGATCGATGTGTGTGCAAATTGGAGAGGAGTGTTTTCTGCCCTAGAATTCTACCAAGTCAACAGCCTCTAGTGGGTGGATGAGGGCTGCAGACCAGGGCCCCCAGGGGCTGGCGGGGCTGGGGCCTCGATGGGCTTTCGTCAAGTTCTCTTCCCACTGGGGCTTTGTCCTGGGTGGTTGTCGGCATGGGACTGACCTGGGTCGGGGTCGTTTGCCCATTTCAGGCGCCGCCCATTTCCTGATCAAGGAGCTGTCTTACCACAACCTGGAGCTGGAGCGGAACCGTCAGGAGGAGCTGGGGATCAAGCCGCAGGACATCTGGCCTTTCATCGTGATTTCCGATGACTCCTGCGTGATGTGGAACGTGGTGGACGTCGACTGCGGCGGGGAGAGAAGCAGGTGAGGACCCGCACGCTCACCCCACCGGTAAGGCGAGTGCACGTGCTCTCTTCTCAGTGGGGGATTCTCGTCCGCCCTCTGAGGACCCCAGAGGGCTCCTCACGCTAGAAGGTGTGGTGTGCAGTGGACAGAGCCCTGCGTGTGGTGGGCTCACGTTCCAAGCTTTACTTTGAGTTCTTAATTTACAGATGTTATTGAGGTGTAATGCATACAGAAAATAATGCAATATATATTCAACATCAAATATATACGCCAAGGAAAGTATAATACATATCCAGGTATTTTCACAAACAGGACACACACACTTGACAAACTCCCTGATGAAGAAACAGACCATCACTGGTACCCCAGAACCTTCCAGTCCCTCCTCCCTCCCCACAGCCTCCTCCTAACGTGAAGCTGTATTTTTATTTGCTGTGTGACATTAGGGAAATGACTCTTTTTTGGGTTCTAGATTCCTCATCTTTCAAAGGGGCACTTAAACTTCTACTAGAAGTTTGTTCCAAGGATTCATTAAACCGTGAATTGTGTGCCCGGCCATGGGCAGTGGAGCAGCACAGTGTAGGAAGGGCTCAGTAGATACAGCTGCATCTGAACATCATTGGCAAAATATTTCTGTGGTTTTACCATGAGTGTTTCAACTTAGCCTTTATTTTTGGCTTGATTTTTTTTGAGAAACAACTTGAGTTTTTGGCTTTTTTTTTTTTTTTTTTTTTTTTTTGCGGTACGCGGGCCTCTCACTGTTGTGGTCTCTCTCATTGCGGAGCACAGGCTCCGGACGCGCAGGCCCAGTGGCCGTGGCTCACGGGCCCAGCCGCTCCGCGACACGTGGGATCCTCCCAGGCCGGGGCACGAACCCGCGTCCCCCGCATCGGCAGGCAGACTCTCAACCACTGCGCCACCAGGGAAGCCCCGGCTTGTTTTTTTGAGAGGGAACTTTTGAGGCTGGTTCACCTCTTCTGTGTTAGTGAGTCCTGATGTAACAATTACCATGAACACCACTGCTCTTCTAGAAAAAACTGTTTTCTGTCTGATAGGGCTGCACATGCACGAGGACGGCAGTCACCGTGCTTTCAGTACTGTCACTGTCACGCTTCCGAGGGCGAGAGCTCGGCTAGGGCAGCGATGAGGAAGAGAAGCAAGCTTTTCCCTCTGCCTTTCTGAATTTCATTCTGCAGCAGCCGTTCAAATCCTGGCTCGTCAGAGCTGGCTGGGGCCCCAGAGAGTTTAGCTGAAGCCCGTCAGTTGGGGAAGAGGAAGCTGAGATGCAGAGAAGCTGAGCCACTTCCCTGGGTCTCACAGACAGAGCTCTTGTCACCCCAGCTCCCAGCCCTGGGGTTACTCCCTTCAGCAGCCCTCCCTGGTCGTCGGGGTGGCCCTCACTGTCTGCACGGACTTCAGTCACCGGCACGGTGGGGTGGGAGGTGTTTACGCGCTGCCTCCTGCCCTCCCCCCACCTCGCTTGGAATTGACCCTGGAGACGCAGGGTGGTTTGGCAGACGCAGAGACTGTGGGCTCCGGAGACAGACAGCAACCTTCAATCCAAGCTCTGTCACGGGACACTGGGCAAGTTATCCAGAGCCTCTTTTTCCTCGTCTGTCAAATGGGGACGATATGCCTATGTCGTAGGGTTGCTGCGAGGCTCAGCGACAGTGGACTTGAAGTGCTGAGCACGGTGCCTCGTGGTTGTGATGGGTCCCTTCTGCGCCACCGCGCCCTGTACGTTCAGGGGAAAGCCGCATCCTGGCCAGCCGGGTCCAGGGGGCCTTGCTGTTGTCTGCATCCAACCCAGGGATGTCCACCTCCTTCCTTCGCACAGGGAGCTTTCCTGGTCGGAAAGAAACGTCTCCTTGAAGCACATCATGCAGCATATCGAGGCGTCCCCCGACATCACTCACTACGCCCTGATCGGCATGCGCAAGTGGTCCGGCAAGACGGGGAGCCGCGAGGTGCGCGAGCCCTTCTCCCGCTGCCACGTGCACGACTTCATCGTCCTGAACGTGGACTTGACCCAGAATGTGCAGTACAACCAGAACCGGTGAGCTCCTGCGCCGCCTGGGCTGTCAGCTCAGCCCTCCGTCCCAGGGCCCTCCGGGAGGGGCAGCCTTACTCCCGGCGGCCGGCGGCCCCATCCTTGCCCTTCAGGGCCCACGAAACCAGAGCCTGTTCATCCGTAGCAGTGGCCTCGCCCCTTGCTTTCAGCCCTCATGGGTGGTTTTTGGTATTTTTGTTGTATCATTTGAGGGCAGATTTGCCTAAGACCACTCAACTTCCTTCCTCAGTTCACGCGGTGCCTTATTTAGTGACTTAAATGCTATTGGGTGTCGTTTCTCTTGCTTTTTTGGCTCCTTCTCTGAACACATCCCTTTTTAGGAGCGTTAGCACTGAAGGAAGCTGTAATTTCCCTGTGTCACTCTCTACAGATCTGAGCAGAAACGCTCACATCACGAGAAGAATCTAATCACGAATGGTTATTGGGCCCTCTACGTGCCAGGAAGTGGGCGCGCCCCCGAGAGGGCCCGGGCAGGAGTGTCCATTTTGGAGCCAGACCGACCCGCTAGGGATTTGGGTTCCGCCGCTCGTCGGCCTTGCAATTCAGGCCGATGCCTTGCCATCTCCGAGTCGTGTTTCCTTCAGCTGTACAAAGCGGCTAATCTTTTTCCTTGGGGAGGCCGGTGGTTTTCCTTTCGGCAGACACGTGAAGTGGTGTTTGTCAAGCCCCCCTCACGGTGCCTGGCATGTCGTGCCTGGTCCACAAGTGGCGGTGCTTCCGTAGCGTAAGCCTGGGGTGCACCCTGCGTCCCTGGTGCGGGCCTGCCACAGCCTGTCCTGTTGTCCTCCTCGGTTTGCCTCCTGTGCCCCCCAGAGGAAGGTCTTTGGGGCAGGAACGAGCCTGCTCCGCCTTCCCAGCCCCCGATACAGGGGTGCACGCTCCACGTATCCGACGGGGGCGTGACTGGGGGGGTGCGGGCTGCCTCCGGTCTGACCCGCCCCCTCCTCTGCTTCTGGGCAGGTTCCTGTGTGACGATGTGGACTTCAACCTGCGGGTGCACAGCGCCGGCCTCCTGCTCTGCCGGTTCAACCGCTTCAGCGTGATGAAGAAGCAGATTGCGGTGGGCGGGCACAGGTCCTTCCACATCACGTCCAAGGTGGGTGTGGCCGTGTGCCTAGATGGGGCTGCCGTCCGTGGTGGGAAAGCTGGCAGGGGGGCCACCCGGGCGCCTTTGGGTCGGGGGGCGGGTGGACTTGACTGCTGGGAAGTATTAGTAAAGGTTTCCGGTTGGGAGCCCTGGGGAGGGAGAGACTCCATCAGCTTTCCCTTCTGATCTCCGACTCTAACTGGTTTCCTGTGTGTCCCCTCCAGCACACACGCGCCACCAGCCCTCCTGTGCGCCCTTGCCTGCCCGCGCTCTCTCTCCCCATTGGTTTCCTGAGCTCAGCTTGGTCACTGTCTTTGCTGTTCACTCGTCTGGCTTTTCTGCTGGACAGAGCCCCCTGGGGGGGGCAGGTGTGGTGCCGTGCTCTTCTCGGAGCCCCTGGGACAGTGCCTGCCAAATGCTGTCTGAATGGCACTGACGGGCTGGCTTGATGGCTGTGCCGTCTGTCCCGGAGCCGGCCTCCAGATGGGCAGAGACGTGATCTGACTGTGTCTGTCCTGGCCGGGCAGACCTGGGCATTTCAGATGCGAAGTCACAGCGAGCCTTCGGAGATCTGTGTCTTCCGGGGACCCATACGGAGCTGGCACGCCCCTGCCTTGAAGGTCCCTCCGATCCATGGGGCAGAGCGTCAGAGATGAGCTGGAGAAGTAGGCAGGGCCTTATCCACTGTGGGAGGGTTCTAGACTTTTCTGTAGGAGTAACGAGAACCCATTGTAGGGTATCCAGCAGAGGGTTTGATTAGCGTGATTTACATCCACAGTCTCTGTGGCTGTAGCATGGGAAGTCTGTTGGTGATGGAACGAGAGATGGTGGGCCCAGGTGGCCGGGCCGTGGAGAGCAGGGGCCACGTGGCTGGACAGAAGGCGGATAGGGTCTGGGGGTCAAGGGGAGATTGGCCGTTCCCAGGGGTTTGCATCCCTGGATTTGGGGGAACGTTCCCAAGGTCCGTTTTTTTCTAGAACCAGGCAGCCAGTTTTCGGCGTGGAATGGTCAGTGTCTACGGTTCTGATCGATCACGTGATCCGTTTTCACACGTCCCACTTCGGTTAAACCTAATTTTTCTTAATGGAGAACTCCACAGTGGAAGCCATGTGTTCTTACATGGCTGCTCCACGGCACAGCCTTCCACGGCGGGGCCACGCACCCTGGGTCCCTGCTCAGGGTGGCTGACGCCCGCCCTTCCCCGCACAGGTGTCTGACAGCCCCGTGGCCGTCGTGCCCGCCCAGTACATCTGTGCCCCCGACAGCAAGCACACGTTCCTCGCGGCCCCCGCGCAGCTCCTGCTGGAGAAGTTCCTGCAGCACCACAGCCACCGCTTCTTCCCGCTGTCCCTGAAGAATCACGGCCACCCCGTGCTGTCCGTCGACTGCTACCTTAACCTGGGGTCTCAGGTAACTGTCAGAAGGGGCGCTGTCGAGTCCATAAATCCGGGAAATTCCTAAACACGTGCGCCAGAACCCAGGACTTGGGACTAGAACCACTCCACTACTTCTGCTCTGGTATGACCCCACTTGACAGCTGATAAGATAAAGGCTGAGAGGACTGAAGTGGTTTGGCCCCGATATAAGAAGTTCAGAATCAAACCCACTTCTGATGCTAAACACGTCTGATCCTCAAATGAATTAATGAATAGATAAATCTGGATAAGTCTTGGAGTTGAGTTTTAGGAGTTAGATTTGGAAATAACCTTAAATATTGTTTCTGTTCCTCCAAGTCTGAGCTTGACCTGGCAGTTAGTATTTGCTAGATGCAAAGCCCTAACACAATGTCGTGGAGTAGTTCATGGAAAATGACATTTTCCCCTGGACTCCTTTCTTTTCAGATCTCTGTGTGTTATGTGAGCTCCAGGCCCCACTCTTTAAACGTCAGCTGCTCCGACTTCCTGTTTAGTGGACTCCTGCTGTACCTCTGTGACTCTTTTGTGGGAGCTGGCTTTTTGAAAAAGTTTCATTTCCTGAAAGGTAACTTCCCGTACTCTTACCGTGGACCTTGACTTGAAGGGCTGTCGTCGCCTGGCACCTCTGCCGAGGTGACCTCTGGTCCTAGTCCTTCTTGCCAACGGGTAAACTGAGGCTCAGGGCGCGTGACTTCCCCGACCATCCAGGGAAGCACGAGAGGCTGGGAAGGGGTCCCAGGGCAGCTCTTTCCCCCTCTACCTGTTTGTGTAGAGACAAGACACAGCCCCTTTCTGTTCGGTGACTAGCAGATATTTTCAACTTTTCTGTTGCTTTTCAAGGCAGGCTCTTAGCCTAAGCATGCAGATCCCTTCAGACGTTTTTCCTTCTTGGTGGATGAGTTCTTCTTCCTTGTCTTGGGGTACCACATGCATCTTTACTTTTCTTCTAATCTTTCTCCCTCTGTAGGTGTTTTCGTGCTAGAGTGGCTGAGAGTGAGAAACATTCATCCTGTATGACTTAAACACATTCTTTCCAGTCCAGCTGGGATCCCTAATCAAGCTTCACTTTTCCTTGGTTGGCCTTGACTCTGACCTTCCTCCCTACCAGGTGTTTAGAGAGCACCCACCAACATTGCATAAGCTTTGGGGAAATAGTCAGAGGTTTCCACAACATTCTCTGCTCTTGGGAAACATTTCGTCTAATAGGATAGGACGCGTAGGTAGGGGGGTAGGGAGCTAGAGCGAACACCCGTGATTACTGATGAACGCTAGGCGTCAAGAGGCGGGAGAATCCTCGTTGCCCGGCAGAGGAAGCGTCAGGAGGTGCGTGGAGCCTGGGCGGGTGGCCGGCTGGGGTGGCCGGAGGGGGGGGCTGGGCTGGAGGGGCAGGGCAGGGCGCTCGCCAGCAGGGCCTGGAGCCGAGGATGTGGGTTTGTGATCCTGCGAGGCTGTCTCCGTCTCCCCCTCTGCTCACTTCTCCGCCAGTGTTTCATGGTTCCATGTTGTCTCATCTGCCAGACCTGCCAAATCACAATCTCACTGTCTTGCTAAGATTCAGAAGCATCCCCAAGGAGACAAGAGCTCACGCGGACCTCCGGCCCTTCCCTTCCAAGCAGCGGCGTATTTTGTTCTCGCACGTGGCAGCCAGGCGGTGCCTCTCCTCTGGAGAAACTCCCCTGTTTTCTTCACGTGCCTCTGCTGTTGTCCACGCAGGTGCCACCTTGTGTGTGATCTGTCAGGACCGCAGCTCACTCCGCCAGACGGTGGTCCGCCTGGAGCTGGAGGATGAGTGGCAGTTCCGGCTGCGAGATGAATTCCAGACCGCCAACGCCAAGGAGGACCGACCCCTCTTCTTTCTGACTGGACGACACATCTGAGGGCGGGGCCTTCACAACCTCCGGCTGCTGAGGCTAAAGGAAGACCAGGAACCACGGAGTGTCGGGACTGGGACGGGACCCAGAGGTGTCTGTTGGCCACCCCCTCACGGTAGGTGCCAGGGAACCGAGGCCCGGAGGTGGACCGAGACTTACCGAGACCCACGGGGATGAGTGGACGGTGCGCAGGAACTCAAACCAAAGGCCCCCAGGTTCCGGGGCAGAGACCCCATTGCCCTGGCCTGCGTCGAAGTCCGTCATATGAAGAACAGAGTTTTGCCTGCTGTCACATCATCCATGTGCTTCCACGGACAGGCTTGACTTTTCTCTTGGCTCTGAAGGATCCCCTTTGGCTTATCTTGTACAGGCGCCAGCATTGCAGACGATGGATATGATGTTGGCTAGGTAGGTTTCTCTATAACCTACTACGGAGCAACATTCCCAAAGAACCTTTTAACTGTAAAGGCTGGAGACAAGGAAAAACGAAGTAGGTTCACTTAATAAGAATTATGTAAGTTTACTCTTTTAGAAGCTAGCCCAAAGGCATCAACGTTAATAAAGTAAAACAAATAGTTTCACTTCAGAGCAAGTACGATTCTATTAAAATAGTATAGGGTAAATACCCTACCTCTTAGAAAGGGCAAAAGTGAAAAGAAACTTTTTTTAAAACTACAGCGGTTTCAGGAAGGAAATTAGGGTTACAGAGGTTGACCTTGAGAAATGGAATTTGCCTTACAAAGGAAAGAGGACCAAATGGCTTACTTGAAACGAGCAATGAGAACAGCTAAAGCGATGCAGAGAATAGTTGGTAAGAACTAGACTTCTGGCTCTAATTTATTGAAGCTCAGTTTTTAGTTCCTTGAATCGCTGGTCTTCTCCTACGAATGTTTGGTCCCTGACAGGAGAGGAAAGGGGACAGACGAGGCAGCAGCGATGTTCTGTGACACACCCACGCTCTCGCTTGTGCTGGGATGTTTTGTAAACCAGCGTGTTAGAGGGCCCCCTAGAGGCTGGGCCTTGGGCCAGGTGCTTTCACAGTTACGATCTTGCTTAACCCTTCCAGCCGCCCATGTGCGTGGAATTATTCTTCCCATTTCAAAGATGGGACAGTTGAGACGTAGAGAGCGCATCTCACCAAGATCACAGAGCCGGAGAGAAACAGAAGCAGACGCTGCGATCCATCTCCCCACCACGCTGCTCATGGAGTGGCCCGTAACCAAAGGAAGAGTTTAAAGGTCGTCAGAAATGAATCAGCAGAAGGCACTCTCATCCGTCCATCTTAGACGTTTAAAGCACTCTAATGGATAGCAATCCGAGAAGAAATTCTTTTCAAAGATGATGCCAAAGAGTTAATGTCAATCTTTTCCTCCCTAAGAAGTAAAGTCCATGAGTATAAAAGATTTAGATCAGTGTTTCTAAAATGATCTCTTTGTGTATGTCATTATTCCTATCTTGGAATAAAAACTTACCTTCTTTAGTTCTACTTGTCTTTTATAAATGGTGGCTTCTGGCAGCTTCTGGGCTGCTTTCCCCATTTTATTGGTTAATTTAAACTCGGGGGGGGAAAAAAAAACAAACGAGTATTCGTATTTGCTCCAGCCTTATAAATAGAATTTGTGATGCATGTATTGTTTCTTTGCTGGGAATGAGTTGCATCATTTTGGGAGGAAGTCGTGTGGCCAGTGGTCCTGGGGGGCTAATAGCTGCTTAAAATCTCAGTGAATGACAGAGGACAGTTTTGGAAAGGAAAGAAGAACAAATCCATAAAAATAAGGGTATATTAAGATGTGGGGGAATCCCTGAAAGAGAAATGGAAGAAACAACGGCCCAAAGCGTGCAAAGAAGGCTGCCACCCAGAAGGATGGTTTCCTCCTGTGCCCTGAGCTTCCGAGTGACTAAAGAAGCAGGCAGGGGGCCTGGGCGTTTGGCAGGGTCGTTCGCAGGGCAAGTCGCTCACTCGGAGCAGCCAGGCTCCTTGGTGCCTCGGCCGGCCCTCCCTGCTGCACCCTCCACCCCCCAACCAACGTGGGCTCAGCAGCGGATTGGTTGAGGCTCAGGCCCGGAGTGTGGAGCCCCAAGCAGGGGGCGGGTCCCCAGGCCTTTGTGAAGACAAGCTGTTGGCACCCCATCGCCACCTCAGTGTCCTTTGCCCACGGTCACTGGAGGCAGTAAATAGCAAACAGGAGCTCCCTAGTATGGAAATAAACACACAACTAAAACTCACAACGAAAATACAGGAAATGTTGTAGAGGGAGAGGTGATAAGCAACATGAAGAGTCAATACAGCAGACGGAATCCCATCAACCAAGTGTAATTAAATTCTGGGGAAAAGAATATATTGCATCCAGAACCAACAAAAGATCAGGTACAGATCTTGGAAATTCAAACCTCAGTTAGGTGGATGAAATAGACCAGCTCAAGAGTGAAAGAGAGACAGCTGGAAGGTGCAGTTGAGAAAGTCTTTCAGAAGGCAGTACAAAGGGATGTCCCTGATCTCTGCTGACCCTTAACTTCTCCCTTTGCTTACCGCATGTCAGCTGCCTGGCCCTCCTGGACCACCTTGGCCACCGCCAGGCCAGCACCCGCCTCTGCCCGGAGGGCGCCTCCCCCTCACGTCTGCTTGGGTCCCTCCCTCGCTTCCACTGGGTCCTTACTACTCAAAGGCCACCTCCTCAATGAGGTCATCCCTGATTGACAGTACAGTACCTACTAACAGAACACAGTTTGTTTAGCTTTTGTTTTTCTGGTCTTTCCCCACAAAAGCAGGAGTTTTATGAGACAGTTCCACTGCTCTGTTCCCAGAGCCTTGATTACGCCCAGCAAACTCTAGGGACCGTGAGATGCCCATTGAATGAGAGAATGAATCTCTTCTATCTTAGCTGATCCCAACATGGGAGCTGGGGGTGGGAGTGGTCGGTGATGGAGGAACTGATAAAATGAGTGAAATTGAGCAAAAATTCTTGGTTTAATGGGGCAGAAGTGATTAACATGTTAATGGGAAAGGAATATTTAAATATATGTGTTAAAAACTTTTAGAGAAGCTGCTAGAAGGAAAAAACAGGGTGTCCAATATCTAAAACATTAAAGGGAAAGGTAGTACTGACAGAATCAGTGTATGTATGAGGTAAGAGCAGGGTGGGGAGGGGATAAACAGCAAGAAAGCTTGGTAAATAGGATACACATCCAAACCTATCAATAATCAAAATAACTATAAATGAGTTAAAGTCACCTAACAACAGATTGAGGCTCTCAGATTGAGTCAAGAAAGCTAATCAGACTAGGACTCCATGTTTGAAAATTAAATAGGCAACGAGATATTTTAAGTTAAAATTCAAAATTCTGCCCAGAGGGATGAGACTGTCCCGACACGTTGTAGATATGCCAGCATTGCTATGAAATAGAAAGAATTTTGAGAAATACAAGAAGATGGGTAAATTGTGTAATCATAAATGGAGACTAGTCTGTCTCTCGCAGCAGCAGACAAAGAAGACCCACAGAAATGAGAGTTGGTTGACACAGTAATACGTTTGGTCTAAAGTAATTAACCTTCAAAGAGCAGAGAATTCTTGTGTAATAAAAATTCCAGAAAATGTACTGGAACTAGATAGCAGTGAGGGTTGCATAACATAGTGAATGTGCTAAATGTCACTAACGGCCAATTGTATGTGTATTTTACCGCCATAAAATAAAAACTCTCCCAGAACATTGGGAAATATGGAATCCTGTACTTCTGAAAGGCCAGAAATAACAGTCACCCCCAAACCAGATAAGAATAATAAGTACACACCAAAAAACTGATTCTTTTTTTCCTGAAAACTTTCAGCAACTTACGACTCTCGCAATAAAGGAGGAGAAATCATGCTACAAGAGCAACATTTATGTGGATGTCAGAGTTCTTGACGCAGGATGTGGCAGTGCAGAGGGCACGGAATCTGAAATCGGGAGACTTGGGTTCATGCCTTGGCTCCTTTGCCAAGTCACCCAGCTCCCTGGAGACTATGTTAGCTATGAAATCAGCAACAGTGAGTAGCAAACTTTCTTGAGCATCTACTATGGTTAGGCATTTTACTAGATGGCTAATTGTCCATTATTTCATTTAGTCATCACAGTCACACTTGAAGTAGATATCATTGGTATCATTTTACAGAGTAAGAAACTAGGGCTCAGAGAGGCTAAGTGACTTGTCTGAGATCACACACCTCTCAAGTGACAGAACAAATCTAGATTCATGCCTGCAGGTGTAAGGATAGTTTCACTAACATCACAACTGCGTGCTACCTTGAGTTATTTACTTCCCCCAAATGCTGTATATTAGAAGGCACTGTTGGCTCCTAAGACTGCAATAAAAAATACTGATCCAGAATTTTCTCACTGGGTTGCCTGTTGAATGTGGTGCTGGATTCAAGCATGTACCAAATGCACCACGCTATGTGCCATCCAGAGTCTAGGCAATCCCGGCATTAAGGTTTAGAAACCACTTTCAGGGCTTCCCTGGTGGCGCAGTGGTTGGGAATCTGCCTGCCAATGCAGGGGACACGGGTTCGAGCCCTGGCCCGGGAAGGTCCCACATGCCGCAGAGCAACTAAGCCTCTGCGCCACAACTACTGAGCCTGCGCGTCTGGAGCCTGTGCTCCGCAACAAGAGAGGCCGTGACAGTGAGAGGCCCGCGCACCGCGATGAAGAGTGGTCCCCGCTTGCCACGACTAGAGAAAGCCCTCGCTCAGAAACGAAGACCCAACACAGCCAAAATAAATAAATAAATAAATTTATTAAAAAAAAAAAAAAAAGTAACCACTTTCAATAAAGAAGTTTGCATGAAACCTCCCACGTCGGGCTTCAGGTTCTGCAGACGGCTCTTCTTTAAGGGAAAACCATGAACCAAGGGCAAGTCCAGTGTCCACGGCTGCTGTTTCTTTTTCAGTCTACTTGCTTAGGCAGACTTCCTGCTCAGAGGAATTAGCATTTTAATTAGCAAAACAGTTGGGAAGGCCAGTGCAGAGTTTACAAGCCCTTCAGGTCTAGAGAAGAAACAGAAATTCTAAGATTGCATTTGTCATTCACCGAATAGACTGTCCCAGTTTCCTTTTGCCTTTCTTCTACAACTCAAGCGAGGGCATGGCCGCTGCGCCTGTGCGTCCGGAGCCTGCGCTCCGCAACGGGGAAAAAAAAAAAAAAAAAAAAAAGACATAAATCTCAGGCGAGCACCAGTTTTTCTCTCTTAGGATCTTTTGCTCTGTGAAAGGGTGTTTCCTAGGGGCGGCAATCCACCCCACCAAGAAGGGTGGGCTTTGGGTGGTGTTGTGAGTTGGATTGTGTCCCCCCAAAAGATATATTGAAGTTGTAACCCCTAGTCGTTCAGAATGTGAGTTTAACTGGAAATAGGATTGTTGTGATGTAATTAGTTGAGATGAGGTCATATTGGAGTGAGGTGGGGCCCTAATCCGGTGCGACTGGTGTCTTTATAAGAAGACAATAAAGAGAAACAGAGGAAGAACGCCATGGGGCCGCGGAGACAGAGACTGGAGTGATCCATCTACAAACTAAAGAATTCCAGGGATTGCTGGGAACCAACAGAAACTGGGAGACAAGGAGGGATTCTTCACTAGAGCCTTAGGAGGGCATAGCCGGCTGACACCTTGATTTTGAGCTTGTAGCTTCCAGAACTGTGAGAGGATACATTTCTGTTGTTTTAAGCCCACTACCGTGTGGCACTTTGTTACATGCAAGCCCTAGGAAATCAACACAGGTGGGCAATGCAGACTTCCTCTTTCAAATTTTGGCAAAGTTTGGCAAAGGCTTCCTAGGATCCTGGTATGAGGTAGTTGTGGCTATAAGACTAACTAAGACTTAGGAAAAGAACGCTTTTGGGGTCTCTTGATCTTGGCCAAGCAGACAAACAAGTAGACCAAACAACCACACAAATAGATATAGCTTATTTTTTTAAAACAGAATTGTAGGACTTCCCTGGTTGGGGGCTCAGTGGTTAAGAATCCGCCCACCAATGCAGGGGACACGGGTTCAATCCCTCGTCCGGGAAGATCGCACATACCGCGGAGCAACTAAGCCCATGCGCCACAACTACTGAGCCTGTGCTCTAGAGCCCACGAGCCACAACTACTGAGCCTGCGTGCTGCAACTACTGAAGCCCACGTGCCTAGAGCCCATGTTCCACAAGAGAAGCCACCGCAACGAGAAGCCCGTGCACCGCAACTAGAGAAAGCCCACGTGCAACAACAAAGACCCACCGTGGCCAAAATTAAATTAATTAATTAAATTTTTAAAGAACAGAATTGTAAAGATAGGCTGCATTCAGGAACCAAGAGCTTCCCTTTATATTAATAACGGCTACTACCCATTGAGCTCTTTTTTTTTTTTTTGCGGTACGCGGGCCTCTCACCGTTGTGGCCTCTCCCGTTGCGGAGCACAGGCTCCGGACGCGCAGGCTCAGCGGCCACGGCTCACAGGCGCAGCCGCTCTGCGGCACGTGGGATCTTCCCGGACCGGGGAGCGAACCCGCATCCCCCGCATCGGCAGGCGGACTCTCAACCACTGCGCCACCAGGGAAGGGAAGCCCTGCCCATTGAGCTCTTTAAGTGCTACATACACACTTTCATGTGTGTGATGTCATTTAATTCTTAACACCCAGAGGATAGCTGTTATCAAATCTGTTTCACAGATGTGGACAGGAGGCCCAAGCTGGTGAAGGGATTTGCTGATAAGTGACAGAGGCAGGATCTATCTCCAGGCCTGTCTGAGCCTGGCCTGCAGGTGCTTTAGTCAATGCCCAGTGCTTCTACCTGGGGCCCCAGCAAGGGGAATTGGATTTCTATTTGAAATTTGTTATTTAGATATTATACAAACAACATTATGCCAACAAATTAGGAAAAAAAAAAAAAAGGTTTCATAGTCCTTTCTCTATCAGACATTTCTGAGTGTCTGCTGTGTGCCAGGCACTCAACTCATATCCTGGGATGAAGGTGGAAGAAACCACCCTTATTCTTAGGTCACTCATGCCCCCATAGCAAACTCGCCATCTTCTAAGTGCCTCACTCTAGACCTCTTCTCTGAATCGGAATGACTTGTGCATACTATAGTTTTGCATTCTGTTTCCCTGTTTAGTTAATAGTAAAACCACAATATGTTTATACTGCTAAGTACGTCTTGTTATTTGTTTATGGTGGCCTAACACATAGGATTCGTTTGGATAAATGATCGTGAGTCATTCGATTCCTTAAGGCTGAGGCTTTCGTTTCTGATCATCTTTTGTCATCAGACTCTTGGAAAGCAGTGTGATGCAGCGGGGAGTACTTGGCTCCTGGGTCTGAGTTTCCAAGTAATGGGACAAGACTTGTCTTAACCTCCCTTTGCTTCCGTTTCCCCACATGTAAAATGACAAAAGTAATAACAGTGTTTGCAGTACGTAAGGGGCAGGCACCACGAGTGATTAACCTGCCTGGTCCAGAGCCTGCTGGTAGATGCCCCATGAAGAGCACGGCAGCACACCTGTGTGCCCACAGAGAGGCTTTCCTTCCTTGGCAAACTGCCTTAAAGGAAAATTCCAGCAGGTGAAACATAGGCTCTAAATTTTTGAGCATTTCTCTAGCTTCCAAGATTTCTCGTCTGTTTCCTTTCTAGGAGGGCACTCCGATTTTCTCTCCCTCCACTGTCTGGCCACATGGGTCACGCCTGGTTTCCAGTGGCAATATATTGGGCTCTTGTCATTGACAGTTTGAAAGTAATGTGTTCGCCATAAAATGCTGCATCACTATTGTTTTGATGGTTGTTTCTTTAGGGACTTTTGAGGCTGAACTTATTTCCTCTGGTGTGTTTCTTGGCCTTTGAGGTCTTGGTGTTTTCCTTAATGATTTGCATGAGATCTTTGGATAACATGTAAAGTAACTCCTTACATTATCATTCATGTTTTCTTAAGTTGTTTTCTCAATATGTTTTTCTTTAAATTTTGGTCCTGCTGTTCTTTGCTATTCACGGGGCCTCCTGTGAGGGTTTACCCAGTTACCAGGTTTTACCCCGTTTGCGGTCTAGAGCGATGACGATGACAGTAGTGACTAGTATTGATTGGGCATTTACTGTGTGCCGGGCACCGTGGTAGGAACTTTTCATTCTTTCTCATCTCCTCATCACAAATTGATTATTAGGTACTATATATGCATAATCTCTTATCTGAACCCCTTGGGATCAGATGTATCAATACTTTGCAATTCAGAGTATTTGACTTTTTGAAAAGTTCATATACATGGTTCATATACCACTTACCACAGCAACCCTAACAGGGTGTTATGGACTTAATGTTGGCAGCCCTCAAAATTCATATGTTGAAGGCACAGCCCCCACTGTGGCTGTATCTGGACATGGGGCCTCTAAGGAAGCAATTCAGGTTAATTACTGATGAAGTAAGTTCATCATAATGAGGTCATAAGGATGGGGCCCCGATGATCCAGCAGGATTAATGTCCTTGTAAGAAGAGACGCCCGAGGGCTCTCTCTCTCCCCCGACACACGCACAAAGGTCATGTGGACACACAGCAAGATGGCCGCTGCCCACTAGCCAGGAGAAGCCTCAGAATGAAATATTAGCTCGTCAGCACCTTGATCTTTGCAGCCTCCAAAGCTGGGAGAAAACAAACGTCTGTTGTTTAAGCCCCCCAGTCTGTGTTGTTTGGTGATGACAGCCCGAGCTGACACGCAGGAACTTGGAGCATCCCATAATCAAACACATTCACGTGTCTGCAGCAAAATGTACACACACTCCTATGAAGAAGGATCACTAAGGGCTGGACATTGCTTCAAATCCAAGTCAGTTTTTGCTGATCTAAATTATTTTTAAAAACTAGATCTAAGGGCTTTTGCTCCACCAGTTTTATAGATGAAGAAACAGGCTCAGGGAAATTCCTTTGCCCAGGGTGGGCTCATCCAAGTGATGAGGCCAGGCCCCAAACCAGGTCTGCCCCAGACCGGGGCCCGAGTCCTGGGCCGACTGGACCCCGCTGGTTCAATTGCTTCTGTGCCCCCTAATGGAGCTGCACCAAAGTTTGTATTTTGAGCTGCTTCTTGCTCTTTCCTGCTTCACGGTGCTCTGTGAGCTTTCGCTAGAATGAAGGCGGGTGCCCTCCCCCGCCTTCACTAAGGAGCTCCAGAGATGGGCCTTTAAGATCAGCCCACAGGGATCCTCAGCCAGTGCAGCGGAGCCCAGGCACACGGGGCGGAGAGGGGGCGCCCACCCTCCACGTGTCCGTCTGGAGTCTGCCCTCTTCCATCCACCGGGCGGTCTCATGCCCGAGCCTCGGAGCCGCCTGGCAAGAGGTTCCCAAGACCGGCACCGTGTCGCTCCTTCTTTCCAGGTGGCCCTTCCTCTCCCTGACGAGGAGGGTGGTGGGCTCTCTGAAGTGTGTTGTCATCGCCTCTGGCCTTTTCTCAAGGGCTTTGGGGCTGGGGGCCGGAACGGTCACCTCCCACTCATGCAGTGGCCACTGCCCAGCACCCCAGGCCGTGTGCCCGGGCTGGGCCTTCCTCTTGGCCACCTTTCCTGTCTTTCTTTGCCTGTTCTAGCTTCTCACCTCCAACAGGGTACTTGTCCAGCCGTGTGTGCGTGAGGTGTGTGGCGTGATACGTGTGCATGTATGTGTGTGCACATGGTGTGTGTGTGATGTGTCTGTGTGACTGTTTGCCCGTAATGTGTGTGCACAGGTGCTGGTTCCAGGACTGGGGACCAGGGTGGGTGATGGACGGAGTTCAGGGAAACATCAACACAGTTAATCAGAGAAAACCTTTTTTCTTTTTAAATTTTATTTACTTATTTATTTTTGGCTGCATTGTGTCTTCGTTGCTGCACACGGGGTCTTCTCTAGTTGCGGCGAGCGGGGGCTACTCTTCGTTGCGGTGCGCGGGCTTCTCATTGCGGTGGCTTCTCTTGTTGCAGAGCACGGGCTCTAGGTGCCTGGGCTTCAGTAGTTGTGTCTCGTGGGCTCAGTAGTGTGGCTCACGGGCTCTAGAGCACAGGCTCAGTCATTGTGGCTCACAGGCTCAGTAGTTGTGGCTCACAGGCTCAGTAGTTGTGGCACGCGGGTTTCAGTAGTTGTGGCACACGGGCTCAGTAGTTGTGGCTCACGGGCTCTAGAGTGCAGTCTCAGTAGTTGTGGCTCACACGCTCAGCAGTTGTGGTGCACAGGCTTAGCTGCTCCGCGGCAGGTGGGATCTTCCCGGACCAGGGCTCAAACCCGTGTCCCCTGCACTGGCAGGCGGGTTCTTAACCACTGTGCCACCAGGGAAGCCCCGAAAACCTTTTCTTGGTCCCTCTGCTCTGCGCTTCACTTTTCTCTTCCTGCCCCTATGCAGATCTGTGGCTTTGATGGCAACAGCCAGGAAAACCACCCTTTCTCTCTGGGCTCAGGCCTCACAAGCCTTCAGGAGCAAGGCTGGCTGCGTCAGGCAGGACTTGGCCCTGTGCAGGCAGGAGAGGGGCTGAGGCCTGCGGGGAAATGGAGGGAGCCTGCTCTGACAAAAAGAATGGAAACGCAACCATTCCGAACACTGCTGGCCAGAGCCCGTCTGTGGGGCTGTTCTCCAGAGCAGGCAGCCCTGCCGTCATCCCACGGCTGCACCGGCCCCCTCACGTCAGGCAGACACACAGGTCCGAGGCCAGAGAGGGCAGCTGGGGTGAACGGCTGCTCCCTTACTTGGAGCGACTGGACGATTTTACTACAGCTCACGTGATCTAACAAGGCAGTCAGCTCTGGGCACTGCTGATTTGTCATTTGCGGAAGTTCAGGAGAGCAGACAAACAGCAATAACAATAATAATAATAGTAATAGCAACAAAAAGAATGCCAGCGAAAATATATTCTTTATTACGCACCAGGCACTGTGCTGAGCGTTTAATCTCCAGACAACAGGAAAGATGGGTATTATTCATCCTCCATCATACAGGTGAGGAGACTGAGGCTAAGAGGTGTAAGTGACTTGCCTGCAGGTACACAGCTGCGAAGGGGCAGAGCTGGGGGTCCCTGCAGGTCCGCCTGGCTGCGTGGCTTGACTTATTAGTGGTGAAATCGCTCGTCTGCTAGATGGCTGCGCAGTCAGTGTTACCCTGCCCATTCTTCGATTTCATCCGGGCCAGGATTCCTGGGGGAGCCCCAGAGCCGGATGCTGTATCCACTAGGGCGGGGCTCCGGGGCCCCTGGGGGGAACGGCTCCATGAGGTGGTGCTCTCGACACGGGGAGCTGAGGGCTTCCAGGAAGCGTTTTCTGAAGGAGGAGGACACAGCATCGTACGGCACAGGGGTCACCGCCGAGCTGACGCAGAGGAGCGTGTTTGTCACCGTGCAGAAGCAGTGATAGAAAGCGGAGAGCTTGCTGGAGGAGAAACCCGGAAGGCAGGTTAGAGGGCCTGCCGCCTGCCCGTGGCGTCCTCCCCTTGCTGCTGGGAGTGTCTCCCCCTCCACACGGCTGGGTGAGGAAGGCCTGCCTCCCGCTATCGGGAAGCTCAGCGTGAATTCAAGAGACGTTCCATCACACCAGCTGCCCTTGGCTGACCTGCCCCGCCCAGCCTTTGGGGCCACCGGCCAGCCCGCTGAGACATGGGGGGCCTCGCGCTGCTGGGTGTGGTCAAGGAGATGTGGCTTCACTAAGAGGAGAAAGTCCTTCTGAGAAGCTGCGCCCCTTGTCGCCGTGGGAAGGGCCGTGTGTGTGCACGTGTGTGCACGTGGGGGCCGGGGGTGGGGCGCTAGCAGCTCTCGAGATGGACACAGCTATCTCCTTGGAGGCCACGTGGGATCTCTCTCCTCTCAGATGTTTGACTCTCCCTTATGATCGAGGCATAGTGATTTCCAAAAGGAAGATAAGGGGTTCTCTGCTGTGCTTTTCTCCAATTGTGTCATAAAAGGGGGGGTGCATGGTCTGGTCTCTACGTGGAATCACAGCTCTGAGGCTTCTTCCCTCTTTCCTTGTAAGAACATGGCCTTTTCCCCACTCCCGACCTGTAGGCCGCTCTCCCTCCTGAAGTCAGGATGCCCATATCCCCGACTAGCACTTACATGGCCTGACCACCTCAGAGAGGTTTCCGGATAATGCTCTGTTCCCCACCCTGAGCTGGGAGCTTTGGGGATAACAGACTGGCAGGACCAGACAGAATGGAGGCCAGAGTTCTGGGGATCCCAGCAACTGGGGGTCCCCCCGGAGAGCAGAGGTAGCCCTGGCCCCTCCCTGTGAGCTGGGGCTCCTCCCCTCGCCCACTCGGTCCACCCGTTGTCAGGGACGTAGCAGTACATGAGCCTGTGGGCATGGTACGGCATCCAGCAGACGACATACACAGCCACGATGGCTCCCGCAGGACCGGGGAGAGACAGACAGACAGGAAACACATACCAGTTACGCCATCTCTGGGGAGGAAGCTGCCCCAGGTGACAAGAGCATTTCCCTTGAACTTGCTCCTGGAGTCTAGGGGTCGGAAGGGGACTTTGAGGTTATGTGACACACCCTTACCTGGATCTGTCCCCACACCTGGTGTTACCCTGTCCTCTGAGTGAATGTCCTCTTTAATCCTGACCTGTCCACTGACATGCTTCTAGAAACTGCTACGATATCTATAAGCTCCTGGTCACTAGAAAATACTGCCAACTCAGGGCGAGATATTCCCACTTGGCTGTCTGACGCATAGACAACAGAACTCAAATGTCCGTCTGCCTTATAAGGCCTCTCCCTCTTCTGTCCCTTTTTCTGATTGATTGGTGGCCCCACCTTCCATCTGGCACTCACATCCTAAGCCACAGAGTCTTCTTCTTGTTCCGTTACCCCCAAGATCCAGTCTATGGAAAAGTTTCTCCCTAGCATCTCCCTCTCCATTCCTTCCTCACTTGCCCTGTGCCCGCCCTAAGGGGCCCATATCTTCCCTCCACTGGACCGTGACAGCAGACTTCTAAGTGGCTCCTTTGTCCCTGACCTTCTACCTCTTCCCTTCCTTTCTCCTACTCCTGCCCTGAGTGGCAAACCCATTCTCTAATCCACTGTGGCCCCTGGATCAGCAGCGTCCACCTCAGCTGGGAGCTTGTTAGAAATGTAAAATCTCAGGCACATCCCAGACCGGCTGAATGGGGGCCAGTGGTCTGCGTCTTACAACTGTCCACATCGTTCTTGGGCGCACAGAAGTTTGAAAAGCAAAATTCTCAAACTTGGATAGCCTGTCCTCTAAGACTGCTGAGCACACATATCTCAAGAGCGATTCTGGACACCAGCTCTTTCCATGACGGCCCGTTGTCTATGGAAGGAAACCCAGGCCCTTCATGTGCTGCCTTTGTCACCTGTCACATCACATTGAACTTGGCTCTTATATTTTGGTCCTGCCCGCAACACCGTGGCATTGATGACAGAGGAGACCCTCTCCCTTACTCCACCCTCCCAGACCGTCGTGAGTTCCTGGGTCACAGCAGGTGCTTGGAAAGACCTCTGTTTTCCTGTGCCTTTAAAGTTGCCCTTACAAAGCCAAGTTTGCCCAGATACGTAGAAAAGCAAAGACACTGATCGATGTCACATGAGGAACAGTAGAGAGTTAGTGGAGAGCTGGATTTGGAGACCCAGCTGGTCTGAGTCCACTGTTCCTGGTCTGTGGATCCTTAACTACATTTGCTCCTCGCATCCGTCTGTATGGCCAGACTCCCTGAAAAGCAGCCGGGCATCTGCTGGTCTATGTGCACCGCTCCCTGGAGCAGGTTGCGGGGGTTCACGTGCCCAATTCCCATTCTTTCCTTTAATGCTACTGCTGCACCTTACAAAAGCCTATTGGTGATTATATAACTCCCCCGGGCAAAGAGAAAAATGAGGACGAGAGGGAGGCAGTAACTTGCTCAAGGCCGCGTGGCCACGTATTGGTGGAGGCAGCCCTGGCTCTAGCCCTGCCTCTCTGGGCAGTGTTACCGGGCACTTAACTGAGAACTTGGGTGCTGTGCTGGAGGCCACGGATCCGGCGGGAGTGTCCTTGTGTCTCACCAGGGCGGCCTGGCCTCCCGGGGCCAGCGTCCTCCTCTCCTCGCTCATTAGCTTCAGGTGGCTGGGGGCAGAGCTGCCTGTGGCAGAAGGGGACGGCCCCTGGGAGCGGAGGGCCTCCAGGTGGCTCACGGTGACCCCGCTGAGGAAGGCAGTTAATGCCAAGGGGAGCACAGAGGACACCAGCACGTTCACCTGGAAAAGGTAATTCCAGAGGTTATGGAGGTAGCGCCAAGGCTCAGTGATACTCTGGTCATCAGGCCGGGCCCAAGGCCCCAGGAATCTGTAGCAGCAGGAGCTGGAGGGTGGCAGGGGCATGGTGACAGCAGGTGTACAAGAGGAAGTCGAGAACATTCTCAGAAAGTAAGGAGAGAGCAATGAAAACAGAAGAGAAAAGAAAATTAGGGACGTTTAGGTTGCTTACCATCTAAATAATAGCCATTCTAGAAAGAAAAAGGATAGAGGAAACAGAGGGGAGGAAATTATAACAACAACATCAAAATACACAACCAAAACCACGTTTAAGAAAGATTTCCTGGGGCTTCCCTGGTGGCGCAGTGGTTGAGAGTCCGCCTGCCAATGCAGGGGACACGGGTTCGTGCCCCGGTCCGGGAGGATCCCACGTGCCGCGGAGCGGCTGGGCCCGTGAGCCATGGCCGCTGAGCCTGCGCGTCCGGAGCCTGTGCTCCGCAATGGGAGAGGCCACAGCAGTGAGAGGCCCGCCTACCGCAAAAAAAAGAAAGATTTCCCAAAATGGAGGAATAGGAGCTTCTAGACTGAAAAGCGTTTGGCTACTCGGAACAATGAATGAAAATAAATCCACGTCAAGGCATGTTCTTATGAATTTTAGCACCTGGAGATAAAGTTTTGAAAGCTTCCAAAGGGATAAAATGGCACATACAAAGGATGGGGTACCAGAATGGCATTAGACTCACTCAAAGCAACAGTGGAAGAAGCCAGAAAATAATAGTGATGCTTCACAATCCGTGAGGAAAATGATTTTCATCTCATAACTTTCTGCCCTATGATGAGAAACGCAAGGGTAAAATGAAACATTTTCAGGCATGCAAATCCTTAAAATTTTTTTTACCTTCTACAAACCTTCTCTCAGGTCGCAGGAAGTTACAAGAGCATATGTTCCATCAAAATCAGGTTATGAACAAATACAGAGGGAGACGTGGGATCCCCAAATCAGTGTCCCACAGAGGAGCAGAGAGATGGGGTGGCATTGGCAAGGTGCCAGCTGTGTTCCCAGTGAGGCTAGAGCAGAAGACAGGGCTCCAGGGATGATTGAAGAATACGAGATGAAGCCAGTAGATTCCCTCATGGGTCTGAGCATATCGAAGTGGTGTTTATACTTCTGGTAGAGAAGGAAAAATGAGTTAGAAATAGATAGGAAACTAAGCAGATGAGAGGGGGGAAAGGCGATTCATTATTAACTGCAAGGAAAACAAATACTGGAGATAATATTGTAATATTGGAAAGGACAAAACCCAAAAATATACAACCTGGCTCATCAGTGAAGAATTTTACATAGTCACAATAAAATAAATATTGACCGTGAATCTAACCAAATACCATGACATAATTATACTGAAAGGATGGTGAAAGGAAGTGTGTGTGAATGTGGGGTGCGGAGGGCAGGGATGGGAATGTAAAAGAACGACATTCATTTTCTACATAGAAGTCAGTGGATAAATTTAAGGCTGACAGATAAAGCAGGCGTATTCTTTGGAAAATGTAGGCAAAATGTAGTGGGAGTTACGTAAGGGTGGATGGTGTTTGCCTCCAGATCAGAGACTAGAAATCAGAGCATGCAGGAGCAGGAAGGGAGCAGCTGTTTTACATTATAAGTCTTGTGTTATTATTTGATGTTTTTTGATTTATGAAAAACAAGTTTATATACCTTGTGCTTTAAATGTTTCATTTTTCAAATTCAAAATACATGTGTTATAGGGTTTTCTCCTCCTCAGTTCTTTCCCTCTGCAAACATTGAAAAAATGTGAAACATTTTAATAGCACTTTAAAATCAGTGCAAAAAAAAATGGGGACTTCCCTGGCGGTCCAGTGGTTAGGACTCTGCGCTTCCACCGCAGGGGGCAGGGGTTCCATCCCGATCAGGGAACTAAGATCCCGCAAGCGTGCGGCCAGAACAAAACAAACAAACAAAAATCATCACAAAATGTCTCAATTGGGTGCCGCACCCTTTTAAGGAGTTATCATTCAGGCTTTTTTCACCTTAATGCATGCTCACAAGTCAGTAACACCTAGAGAAAAATAAAACACTGTACATGACAATCATTTTGAGTTTGTTGTGGGACCAAACAGGTTTTTATTGACCATATACTTACTATCAAACTGTAACTTTAGTACCAGTCAAGACAGAAACTGAAGGTAAAACATATATTCATAAGTTAGTGATTAATCTGTGGGACCTTTGAGATCTTTCTAGAAGAACTGTCAAGGCATACCTGGAGATATTGCGGGTTTGGTTCCAGACCACTGCAATAAAGTGAATATTGCAATAAATTCAAGTCACATGAATTTCTCTGTTTCCTAGTGCATATAAAAGTTATGTTTACCCTATACTGTAGTCTATTAAGTGTGGAATAGCATTATGTCTAAAAAAACCAATGTACATACATTAATGTAAAAACACTCTATTGCTAAAAATTGCTGACCATCACCTGAGCCTTCAGTGTGTCATAATCTTTATTTGAAATATTGCGAGAATTACCAAAATATGACACAGACATGAAATGAGCAAATGCTACTGGAAAAATGGTGCTGATAGACTTGCTCAACTCAGGGTTGCCACAAACCTTCAATTTGTAAAACACACAGTAAAGCTAAGAGCAATAAAACAAGGTGTGCCCTTGCAGCTTTTTCTACTTTCAAAAACTCTAAGCAGTTTCCTTGGTCAAAAAGCATTGACTCATGTGGATAATGAATCAACTCACTGATAAGACACTAAAAAGAAAGGTGGGCCAAAATAATTTGAGTCTGGCTATTTTGTTATGTTAACACAGACTGTACATCTCAAGTGAAACATTCCTGACATATACCATTTGTCAAACAACACTGGTACACTGAAAGAATTCACTACATATAATGTCAAAAGCTTGGCCCGCGAACACTTCATGGCTTTCATCGCATTGGTCGGTCTGTACCAGTAGAGCAAACGTTGAAAGTAGCATATCTGCAGCACAAACATTGCTTGACACTTCCTTCCTCTCTCAGGCCTAACTCCAAAATAAGTACGGCCTGGAAGCCACTACCCCAGTCTGTGAAGCGTGGTAGAACTTGACAACCAGGTCTTTTTTTTTTTTTTTGGTACGCGGGCCTCTCACTGCTGTGGCCTCTCCCGTTGCGGAGCACAGGCTCCGGACGCGCAGGCTCAGCGGCCATGGCTCACGGGCCCAGCCACTCCGCGGCACGTGGGATCCTCCCGGACCGGGGCACGAACCCACGTCCCCCGCATCGGCAGGCGGATTCTCAACCACCGCGCCACCAGGGAAGCCCGACAACGAGGTGTTTAGAGGCTGAGGTTGTTAGTGCATGGCCGGGGCCACACCGGTGTGCAGCGGGAACCAGGCAGTCGGGCCTTGGGCAGGACAGCAGTGCACTGACTGCTCTGCTGACGGATTCCCTGCAGCTCACAATCCGGAGGCAGCTGGGATGCTGGGAGGTAGATGAGTGTCCCGTGCTGCCCTGTGGCCGGGATGTGCTTGGGCCAGGGCTGGGGCAGGCAGCATGTGGGCAGACCGCTGAGGGCTGAGGTCACAATTAGTCCACCTGATGCAGTGCTAGGAGGAGCCACTCCCACTGTTGTCAGTGGGCTCCCTTATTCTGCCTGCTGTCTTGAGTCCCTGCAGGACCAGTTCCATTAGTATGGTTACTGTTGGTGGGTTTTGGTGTTTGTTGTTTTGGTCTCCTTTATCATCAGGTCCAGACTGGGGTAAGGAATTTGACAACTTGCAAAAATGTCTGATATAGGAAGTGGATTTTTTTTTTAAAAAATTAGGGATCCTGCCTAGCCAGCTTTGAGTAATTCTCCTTATAGGGACCATAGTAAGCCACTTTGAAAGCAAGTGGAATGTTTTCTTATTGGGTTTAACTTCACATTTTTCCATATTCTCAGTAAGGCTGCAGTGGATATGTGGGTTTCTTTTGAAACCCTTCATTAATGTTGGATGTTCAGGCCTCTTTTTATATCTGCACAACGTCCCAATAAACTAGTAGTTCTTTCATGTTCTTGTCATGGGGCTAAAGATGACTGGTTTTGGTGATAATCAAAAAGCAGAAGCCCAGGGTGGGTCATGAAATCTCTATTTTTACCTGCTCTCGGGGTAATTCTTATACCGCGTCACATTTGCTCACCACTCCTGCAAAAGTGGGAAGACTTCAGAGTTAATTTTGAATTCAAATCTGGACTTCTCTTTATTATTTTTTTTATTGAGGTATAGTTGATTTACAATACCGTGTTCGTTTGAGGTATACAGCAAAGTGATTGAGTTATACATACATACATATATTTTTTATTTTCCATATAGGTTATTACAAGATGTTGAATATAGTTCCTTGTGCTACACAGCAAATCCTTGTTGCTTACCTATTTTATATATAGTAGTTTTTATCTGTTAATTGCATGCTCCTAATTTATCTCTCTCCCCTCCCTTTCTCCTTTGGGAACCATAAATTTGTTTTCTATGTCTGAGAGTCTGTTTCCGTTTTGCATATGTATTCATTTGTATTCTGTTTTAGATTCCACATATAAGCGATATCATATCAGATGTGTCTTTCTCTGACTGACTTCACTTAGTATGATGATCTCTAGGTCCATCCATGTTGCTGCAAATGGCAATATTTCATTCTTGTTTGGACCTTCTCTCAGTGTTTCACTTTAGCCAAGTCTCGCCGCAAGTCCTTTGTAAAATGGGGCGGTGAGACCCCACTTTCCGACCGGTCTCCAGCATGAGAGGTGAAACCACAGGCCGTAGGGCCGCCCCTCCCGCGTACCTGGGTGAAGACCTGCAGCGCGGTGCGGCTCACCGGCACGGTGCGCACGCGCGAGGCGGGCTCCGGCTGCCCGCCGGCCGTCCCCAGCTCGCGCTTCTGCCCCATGACGATTGCCACGGGCAGGGCCAGGCCGAGCGAGGCGGCCCAGACGAGGGAGAGCAGGCGGCGGGTCCTGCGCGGTGTCGACAGGCTCCGGGCGCGCAGGGGCTGGCGGACGGCCAGGCGGCCACGCTGAGCACCGCGGCGTAAGCGCACAGCTCGCGCACGAAGTGGTAGGCGCGGCAGCCCAGGTCGCCGAAGACCCAGGGGCAGTGGGACCACACGAAGTTGTAGAGCTCCATGGGCACGCCGACCAGCAGCAGCAGCAGCAGCAGCAGGGCGGGGAGCGCCAGGCTGAGCACGTGGCAGCGCAGGCGCCCGGGGGGCCCGGCCCGCGCCTTCAGCACCACGTGCACGGACAGCGCATTGCCCGCCGTGCCCAGCGCGAAGATGAGCGAGTAGAGCGCGGTGAAGAGCACCTTGGCCCAGAGGCGCGTGTCCCCGCCCAGCCGGGCGTCCGGGCCGAGCGCGGGGCCGCGGCTCGGTCCCGGGGGCCGCGGGCTGCTGGTCTCCATCCCGCTCCCGGGCCCGCACTCCCTCCCTCTCCCTGCCCGGAGGCTGGGCGAGCTGCCCCGTCGTCAGCCAGCGCCTCCTCCTCTCCGGGAACCTCCAGGACGGGAGGACACGCCCCGCGAAGGGTGCCGCTGAGCCAGCGCAGGACCGCGAGGGTAGGCCCGTTAGCCGCGCTCCCATTTCTCAGTTCAGTTCCACGCAGGGAAACACGTGCTGGGTGGGCGGTGGGCTCCTTTCGGGACCTGAGAGACATGCGTTGGGCCAGACGCCTTCACGTACTAGCTGTGTGACCTTGGGCAAGTTATTTTTTAACCCCCTCTCAACGCATTTCTGCACTGAGCAAACATTATCTGCATTGCAGAATCTCTGTGAAGATGAAGTGGGTGCTTCTGTGTGGAACTCTGCACCGCAGCACAAGCAGGCATTCCCCATGTACTGCGTGCCTCCGTGCTCTGCTACTGGCTGGGTGTATAGTCCCAAGGACAGCTGATCAAGAATTTGCCCGCAGTTCAGCATTGTGCAGCCGTCATTCTTCTTGCCAAAGCACTCTTTCATCTTCTTGTTAAAGGCTGTTTCAGTGCCGCACTAATAACCTCAAGGACTCCTTTGTCACTGTCAGATGCCTCCTCATGATACCACGCTTCCCGGGTCCTTCAAGAATGTCGTTTTCATGGAGCAGTGTCAGCAAGGAAAAGAAGTGTGTTTAGCATATTTCAGAACCTTCCATTGTTCTCTTTCCTAAGCCCTTCTAGAACACCAGAACTTTACAACTGGAAGGCCCTTGTGGAGGCTTTCTTATCTCACCCTTAGATGCCCGGGCATTTAGGGCCAGAACCAGGTCTCCTGATTTTTTTGTCTTCAGCAAAGTTGTTATGGCCCAGTGATATTTCATTCCTCCATTTGGATATATAACCTTACAGTCACTTTGGGGGCTAGGGCTTATATATATATATATATATATATATATATATATATATAGTTTAAATTTTTAAAATATTTATTAATTTGGTTGCATGGGGTCTTAGTTGTGGCAGGCAGGCTCCTTAGTTGCAGCTCCACGGCTCCTTAGGTGCAGCATGCGGCTCCTCAGTTGCGGCATGAGAACTCTTAGTTATGGCATGCATGTGGGATCTAGTTCCCTGAACAGGGATTGAACCCAGGCCCCCTGCATTGGGAACAGGAGTCTTATCCACTGTGCCACCAGGGAAGTCCCAACATGTGTTTTGGGCGTACACAATTCAGTCCATCACAAGGATTCCATACATATGAGTTTTAGACAAATTTGCTTTAAAGCAAATAACCAATATTAATAAATGTTAAACTTTTTACTGGGTTTCACATAGCTCAATCAGGCCTGTAGGACCTGGGAAAGGGCAAATTCCTGCTTCCCTTTGGATGAATTCTCCAAGGACTTAGTCTCCCAAGGTCTAGACTGGAATAGTGGAGAGACCCCGGGGTAGAGTTGGAAGAGGTGGGTCCAAGTCTCATCTCCACTGTTCACTGGTTGTGTGTCTTGGACAGGCCACCTGTCTCTCTTAGCCTAGTTTACTCTCTGAAAAGCAGGAATGAAAGATAGGATGATCTGTTTTTCTTATCTCTTTGGGTTAGAGCACAGAGCAGTTAGGAATCTTCAGGGCTGGAGTTCCCAGGCTGTCACTTCAAGGAGTTAAATTCTTTACTCTTTTGAGGTGGAGAAGCTCCAAGTAAAAGGGGGCAGTCTCTGGGTTTTCATTTGTGGTGCTATTGGGGGTGAGTCCGTTTTCCAGGACACACCATCAAAGACATGAAGAGGTATTGTTGCCTTTTAAGGACAGTTCTAGGCAAGCATCCTGTGTCATGTAGAAAGAGGAGAATTTCCTTTGTATCTTCTGTGGTTGGGCCTCTCCAGCCAGGTCAGAGGAGGACGGTGAAATGCAGTTGATGAGTGGGGAGGAAGATTCAGCACCAATGACGCACCCAGTGGGTTCCCCTTACAGATGTGTGCAGAGGGCTTGGAGTTTCTATCTTCACCCAGGGGGACAGAGGAGAATGACTGATGTGCCCTCTGGTTGTAAACCTCATGCATGGTCCCGCTAACCTGAAACTCTTCCTAGAGAGTGTATCTGTGTACAGATGCTCTGAGACTAGCGCTCGCTTCTTCAATACCCACGAGAACTTACTTTTGCCTCTGAATACAAACATCATTTGTGTCAAGATTGGTTTCAGCCTGTATTGGAAGACTCTGATCCTTGATATCCCCCACTGTCTATGTTAGAATCAAAAGCTTGGGGCTTCCCTGGTGGTGCAGTGGTTAAGGATCTGCCGGCCAGGGTGGGTGACACGGGTTCGAGCCCTGGTCCGGGAAGATCCCACATGCTGCGGAGCAACTAAGCCCGTGTGCCACAACTACTGAGCCTGCAAGTCACAACTACTGAGCCTGAGAGCCACAACTTCCGAGCCTGTGAGCTACAACTACTGAAGCCCGTGCGCCTAGAGCCCATGCTCCGCAATAAGAGAAGCCACCGCAATGAGAAGCCCATGCACCGCAACAAAGAGCAGCCCCCGCTCGCCACAACTAGAGAAAGTCCACACGCAGCAATGAAGACCCAACGTAGCCAAAAATAAATAAATAATAAGTAAAAATAAATAAAAGAAAGCTGCCTGCTGACTTAAAAAAAAAAAAAAGGAATCAAAATCTTGGCTTTCCTGTTTGACCACAGACCAGGCTAAATTCCTCCATCTCTAATCGTGCAGCAAATAATTCAGAACCACTCGGTGCTGGAGGGCGCTGCCAGGGGTGGGCAGTTAAGGAAGGGCAGCGGTTCTGAGTCCAGGGATGCCAGAGGTGGAATGTTGCTCTGCTTTGGGCTGTCCGGGCAGTAGTGTCAAGTATTGACAAGGCTTCCTGGCCAGGCAAGGGGGTCTCTGAGGCCAGGAATCGAGGTTTTCTGCTTGCTTTGTGTGCTCAGGTTCCTGACTTTCTTGCCTGTTGCTTGTAGGATCCCATCCCGGGGGACTTCTGCTATGTATTGAACTGTGTCCCCCCCCCCCTCCGCAATTGTTGAAGCCTTAGTGACTGTATGTGGAGTGAGGAAGTAATTAGGGTTAAAAGAGGTCATAAGGGTGATTAGTGTCCGCATAAAAGGAGACATGAGAGAGCTGCCTCCCTCCCTCTCTCTCTCTGTCTCTTTCTGTCTTTCTGCCACATGCGGACACAGCGAGATGTTCTGCAAGCCAGGAAGAGAGCTCGCACCAGGAGCCAGATTTGTTTGGCACCTCAGTCTTGCACTTGCAGCCTCCAGTACTGTGAGAAAATAAATTTCTGCTGTTTAAGCCACCCCGCCTATGGTATGCTGTTCTGTAGCTTGAGTAGACTCAGACAGTTTCCGATCCCTGACCAGCTTTTGGTCCTGATGCCGACAAATGACCTGGAGAGATTATTTGCTACTTGAACCTTGAAAAAAAGACAGTTAATTCCCTGTTTCCCTCACTCCAGGAGTGAGTCATGGTGGGGTTTTCTGACTCAGAGGAACAGAGTTTACTTTCATGAGAACAACAGAGAGTCATTGTGTGTGTGTGTTTGTGTGTGTGATGAGAGAGAGAGCGACACAGAGAGACAGAGAGATACAGAGAGACAGAGGCAGAGAGAGAGAGAGAGAGGGAGGCAGAAGATGTAACATATCCTGTGCAGTGTGACATATCCGCAGGTTCAGGAGGTTAGGACCTGGACACTTTGGAGGCCGATATCCTGCCTCATACACCTCAGGTCACTGATTCCCCTCCTTTCCCCTCAACCCAAGCCTGGCCTCAGCCCCTCCCCTGGCTGGCCCAGGTCCTGCCACCAGCCCCTGCCAGTCTTCTTCACCCCTCCCCATATCCTGGTAAACAGCTCCCTTGTCAGGCCTTGACCCAGCTCCAGGTCTCCCATCTTTTCTCAGCTACGACCTTGACCAATCTAGTGTATGTGCATGATAAAAGACTGTTATCCAAAATATGCACAGAATTCTTAACGCTCAGTTAGATTAAAAATGCGCCAAAGGGCTTCCCTGGTGGCGCAGTGGTTGAGAATCCGCCTGCCGATGCAGGGGACACGGGTTCGTGCCCCGGTCCAGGAAGATCCCACATGCCGCGGAGCAGCTGGGCCCGTGAGCCATGGCCGCTGAGCCTGCGCGTCCGGAGCCTGTGCTCCGCAACGGGAGAGGCCACAACAGTGAGAGGCCCGCGTACCACAAAAAAAAAAAAAAAAAAAAAAAAAAAAAAAAAAAAAAAAAATGCACCAAAGACCTCAACAGACACCTCACCAAAGAAGACACACAGATGGCAAATAAGCATACAAAGCTGCTCTACATCATTTCCATTTCATCAGGGAAATGCAAGTGAAAGCAAACCTGAGCGACCATCAGACACCTATCAGAAAGGCCAAAATCTGGGAAGCTGACATCACCAAATGCTGGTGAGGATGTGGAGCAACAGGAACGCTTATTCACTGCTGGTGGGAACGCAAAATGGTGCAGCCGCTTTGGGAGACAGTGTGGTGGTTTCTCACAAAACTAAACATACTCCTACCATACAAGCCAGCAGCTGTGCTCCTTGGCATTTATCCAAAGGAGCTGAAAATTTGTGTCCACACAAAAACCCTCACAGACAGGTTTGTAGAAGCTTTATTTATAGTTGCAAAACTTAGAAGCAACCAAGATGGCCTTCAGTAGGTGAGTGGAAAACTGTGGTACATCCAGACCCTGGACTATTATGCAGCGCTGAAAAATAATGAGCGCTCACGTCATGAAAAGACATGGAGGGAGGGAGAGGTGACAGGCTGACGACAGAGGACATTCATGGCAGTGAAACTCCTCTGTATGATTCCGGTGGTGGATACATGTCATTAGACATTTGTCGAAACCATAGAATGTGAAATACCAGGAGTGAACCTTAATGTAACTTATGGACTTTGAGTGATAGTGATCTGTCAGGACAGGTTCACTGATTGTAAAAAAATGTACCCCCTGGTGTGGGATTTTGATAGTGGGGAAGGTTGTACCTGTGTGGGAACAGGGACTGTATGGAAACTGTATTTTCAGCTCAATTTTGCTGTGAACCTAAACTGCTCTAAAAAATTGTTTCTGAATTTTTAAAAAGCGGATGTGACTTTTTCACATGCTGTGTCACCCTACTGTGTGAGGTACTCTTGGAGCTGAAGATGAGTGAGGCCTGGACCCTGTGCCTACAGTGTTTGACACAGTGAGACATAAACTCACAGGTAACTCACCTGCCCCAGCACACGCTAAGTGTCGGATAAGGGGAGTGGGCGGTGAGGGTTCTGAGCTCCACCTCTTCCTGGCCAGGTGAGACCCTCTGAGTCTGTTTCACCTGGGAAATGACAATACCTGACCTGGGTACTTTGAGATCATATGTGTGAGAAAAGCTCTTGGCTCTTGGAAAATGCTCAGAAATGTCAGTCTCAACCTCGCATCCTTTTGCTCGAAGGCCAAAGCATGGAAACATCCTTATGCAGTGGAGAGATCAGGGAAGGCTCCATGGAGGAAGAATTCCGTTTGACCTGGGCCTAGAAAGTGGACGCTTTTGGAAAGGCATTCCAGGAAGGGGTCATAGCATGAGCTAAGGTTTAGAAATGGGAACATCCAAGGTGCTCTTGTGGGGCCTCGCAGGAGACTCCCAGACCCTGGGCCTGGCAGTCTGGGAGACAGGAGTGCCCTGTGGATTCTTGCAGCCAGGAGCATGCAGGGGCAGCCTTTCCGGGGAAATCCAGCATGGTCCTGGCCATGGTCCCTTGGGGCAGCGAGGGAGTCCTGAGAAGCTCCAGTGGAGGACAAGTTGCAGAGTGTGGCCAACAGAAGTACAGAATAAAACAGAGCCTCCACTTCTTTGCCTGTAAAACGGAGCTATTAATATCCACCTCAAAGTTACTGTGAGGATTAATAGTTGTCACAGCTTTTTGAGGGTCTGATACGCGCCAGACATTGTGTCAAGGGCTCTCGGTGCCTGGCCTCAGTATCCCCACAACAGCCCTATGATGGAGAGACTGTTTTTATCCCTGTGTTTCCCAGATAAGGAAACAAAGGTTCTTAAAGGTCTGAGTCAGAACGGCTTCCCAGGGCCCGGGCCTGTGGTTCAGATGGTGAGGCTCGGTCATCACGTGGAGCTTTCTGGAGCCAAGTCAGCACTCACGTCGCCATCTCGAGGCGCGCCAGCCAAGCCAGCGTCGGCTGTCAGCGGCCTGACGTAGCAGCAGGACGTGCATCGGCCTGACCTCCCTGCCAGCCGGCTTGAGAAACCCGCCTGCGCCCAGGGCCCCGGGGACCACGCCTCTCTCCCCTTGTTCGTCCCGAGACTCCACGTGATAGCGCCTCAGGCTGGATGCGGTGACGCCGGTGTGCTGTGTGCAGCGTGACTGCTCCTGTGTGGCTCTGTGCATCTAGGCTAAATGTCCACCGTGACCAGGTGTAATTACAGTCTTATCCCTCGTCGGTCATGAGGTTCTCAAAATATCCCGACAGGATGAATGAAAACTAGTAAGAGTGGTGGAGACCCAGCTCAGCATGGATGTCTTAAAGCGTTGTCTTCTCCCTTCCGTTGAGGACATGTGGGAGCCATTCCAGGCCTGGGCGGGGAGGGGGGTCTCCCTACTTTTTCTGCTCTTCCCCAGTGGGAGGAAGGCCAGCGGTGCAGTGTGGCCAGGACTGTGGTGACCTGGGAATGCGGAAGCCGGGGGCTGAGGACCTCCCTGCTCCTTACTAGATGCAGCGCCAGGGCAGCCACCGGCCCCAGCCTATAAAGGGAGGTCATTATACCTATCGTGTTAGATAGGACACGCCAGGCACCTCTCATGTATTCGCCCATGCGCTCTCAGCACAGCTCCGGATGGATTCCTGGTCAGGGGCTCCTCTGGAGGGAAGGAGGAGGAGGAGTGAAGCGGGTAGAATGGGAGAAGGCCTGGCTGGGGAGGAGGTGGAGGACCAGAAAAGGTGCTACTCGGCCCACGGAGCAGAGTTGAGAGACTTCAGGAGGTCTTAGCGTCACAGGCTGTAGGGACAGCAGCTCTGGGGGACACGCGGGGCGAGGGGTCCCTCTGTGCTAAGAGTCAGGGAAGTTGTTTCTCTCAGTCCCTGTCAAACTGGATCAGAGCCTCTGCATGCATGCCTGCAGCGTGCCCTGGACACCCTCCCTCCCCTCCCTCCCCCCTCCCCCTCCCCTCCCTCCCCTCCCTCCCCCCTCCCCCTCCCCTCCCTCCCCCTCCCCTCCCTCCCCCCTCCCCCTCCCCTCCCTCCCCTCCCTCCCCCCTCCCCTCCCCTCCCTCCCCTCCCTCCCCCCTCCCCCTCCCCTCCCTCCCCCTCCCCCTTCCCCCTTCCCCCTCCCCTCCCCTCCCTCTCCCCCCTCCCTCCCCGCCCCACCCAGAAACACCCTCCCTCCCGCCCTGCACTCCTCTGAGCCCAGCCCCATCAGCACAAACCCATGACTCCCGGCAGGATGAGTACCACATTTCAAGCACCACGCGTGGGATCAGGCTGACCCTGCTTTGTCACTTCCGGCTTCGCGACCCAAGACCAGCTCTTCACGCTCCTTATTTGACTTCCATAACCTTAGATGCAAAATACGTACCAGAAAGCAGCTTCCTGGTGTGCGAGGGGCTTTCAAGTCCAGCGAATGGTCGTGCTGCTGTTGCCGAGCACGATGGACGTGACGGTGCTGGCCACCGGGGAAGGGAGGCCACCGACCCCAGCCTTCCTGACTCCCCGGGGGGGGGGGGCAGGCACGGAGAGCAAGGATTCCCCATAGCTTTTGTGGGACGCACAGGGAAGAAAGTGAATAGAAAGTGAGGAAACGATCCGCACAGCTTTTTTTGCGAGGTTCCCTGAACGCAGCGTATGAGGTGGTCCCTCCCTCAAATCCCCTCCTCCCCTCCAATCCCCTCTGGACGCAGCGCTCATGGGTCTGAATCCCAGTTCTCTCCTCTGTGGCTGTGACCTTGGGGAAGTTAGTCCATCTCTGGGTTTTACTCCTGATTCCTCAGAGCTGGCGAGGAGAGAATGGCCAGTCGCCGGCCAGCAGGGGTCATGCCCCCTCACCGGGTGTCCTTCTCGAGAAGTCTAGAGAAATCTCTGCATCCTTCAGGGAACGGGAGGTGTCTCCCGGTGTTGTTCTGTTAGCCAGTCCCAGGTGGGAGAGGATTTGCAATTCAGCACCCTGCTCTTTTCCTGAGCCTTGTGACTTGGCCAGGCTCCTGGGTGGAAAGAGAAGCCGCCTGCGCCGGGCTCGGTGTCGCCAGCCCAGCCTCCCAGCTCCTGAAATCAGCCGCTGCAGACACTGCTCTCCGGGCACTGGGTGAGGAGGCGGCTGGCCTCCCTCGGGCCCGGCCATGGAGGAACAGGACCGCGCCTGCGGCCCCACCTGGGATCCCTCACAGGGCAAGAGCCGCCCGGACTCACCTTGGTCATGGGTAAGGGCCAGGGCGTGGCCACTTGCAAACCACACCCCACCCCCAGCTGAGGAGCTCTGATGGGACCCTCAGGTCTCGTTGAGGAGCTGTGCATTCCTACTTCTTCAGATGAGTGACAGGACCAGCTGTTGCCCACGGGCCCCTGCTATGGAGGCTGCATTTATAGAAGAGGGTTTAGAGCTTATTCAAGAAGTGAAGGCTTTTTTCTTTGCCTTGGATGGAGAGAAATAGTGATTGCTTTGAGCCTCAAGACGGGGAGTTATTTGAGGGCTCCCGCTCTCCAGGCACAGTGCTGGGACCTCTCGTTGTCTTCTGTGTCTGCATGCGGGAGAGGAGGGAGGCCCTGAGTGTTGAAGTTACTGGACCAACACAGTCATTTAAGCATGGTTGTGTCAGAGAGCGTGATGTGTGTGCTGTGCTTGCCACTGGACTCCAAAGCCAGTGGCTGCCCCGTCCTGCCTTTTCTGGATCTCATCCTAGATGCCAAGGCTTTGTTCAAAGGTAGTTATTTTCATTTAAAGCCCCAAAGCAAGAGCAGAGGGTGTTCAGATAACCCCAGGTGGAAATGGGGACCGAGGATGGAGCCTGGGCTAGAGTCAGGCCTTGTCCTTTCTTGCAAAGGCTGGAGGTTCGGCTGCCGCGTGTTCGTCTCCCACCCCGATCGGCGACTAGGACACCTGTGATGCTCCTCGGCTGCAGAGGCTGGGCCGGCACTGGAGGGTCCACGCGCCCTGCAGGCAGAGACAGGCTGGCACCTCCTGTTCCCTCCTGAGAAGAGGGTGAGGGTGTGGCGTGCGCGGGGCAGACAGAGCCTTCTGGCTGCTGGTTCCCCAAAGCCCCTGTCGCTTGCGCTGCAGGGCGGCTCCTTGCCCTGCAGGGCCGAGGGGCTCGGGTCAAAATTGCCGGTGGGGGGGCCGGGGCCGGGGCCGGGGCGCCGAGAGAGAAAAGGCATGTGGATTCTGCTCCCACCATTTGCCGCTCGGCCCTTTGGGCCGGTGTTTCCTGGGTGGACGGGTGCTTGCAGAGGAGACTGGTCAAGGAGCCTCCCTCTGCATGAGGCTGAGGGCAGGAATGGGACCTCTCCCAGCAGTGCTGTGCAGGTCAGTTAGCCCTCTGGCTAAAGGGACGGCTTTGTGGTTAGTTGGGGATTAAGATGGCGGTGTCTCATTTCCGTTCCTGGAATCTCTCTCTTGGACAGAGCAGCCCCGTGCTGCCTGAGAAGCTCCCCTACTTCTCCCGCGTGGGGAGCGCTCTCAGAAACCTCTCCCAGGCCCACTCTGGGACCGAGTCTCCCTGGCCCCGGGATGCAAGTTTTAGTATCGTGGGTATCTCTCTTGTGCAGCCCAGGCTGACACTGTCGTTCCCATTTGACAGCCGAGCACACTGAGGCTTTGAAGTTGGGACTTGCCCGCTGCAGCCTGGGGGCTGGCGGAAGACGGAGACAGGATGGCAGCCCAGGTACCCTACGGCCGCTGTGATCCAAGGAAGCTCTGACGATATCTGCTTTCTGCTTATGTCTTTGGATTATCAGTTATTTTTCCTGGTTATAAAAGTATGTTGATTACAGAAGATTTAGAATCTACAGCAAAGTGTAAATAAGATAGTAAAATCCCACCCCTCGGGAGGCCGTCTGGAAACTTTGCAAACAGAGGTTGTGCTTCATTTCCCTGAAGGCTCATTATCGTTGAGCCACAGAAAGGATTTCAGAGCCTCTAGTCCCTTTTTATTTCAACCCTTACACCGCCCTGTGTGCTTGATTCTAAACTCCTCAGAGGCCCCTTGGCTGTCCCACTGTGGCCTGGATCCCCGGCCACGTGGCACCTGTGACTGTCCTCCCTCGGAGAGGCGGGCATCCATGGCCGGAGCCGGTGAAGGGTGGGCGGGCCGCCGGGCCCCGCTGGCTCCTGCAGGGTGTCCACCCCTGGGTGCGGGGTCTAAATGGGCCTGGGAAGTCGGACTTGGCTTGGGCTGATGCCCACGTCTGCAAGATTCCAACCTGCTGTGCTGAAGGGTGGCTGCAGGGCGGGGATCCTGGGAGCCTAATTGAGCTCCAGTGAGAGAGCTGGCCCCCTTCCACTGCTGGGGGCTGGGTCCAGCCCTGGGAGGACAAAGGAGGGCCAGATCCAGAGTCGGGCTTCAGCAAAGCAGAACTGGAACACAAAGCAAGAAATTGAGGCAGATGCCCAGATGGACAGACTGCCATGCAGGAAAGCTTAGGAGGAGGCTGCAAGAGAGCTGGCCAGGCAGGATGGGAGAGGCGGGAGCCACAGCTGCTGTGGCCAGGAGCCCGGGCTGGGCTGGCTGCTTGTGGGAAGGGGAAAAGTGGCTCGGCCACCATGGGGCACCTACATTCCTGGGGCTGGGAAAGGGCAGCTGGCAGCTGAGCCCTCGGAGGCACCTGTTAAGTTGGCACCAGCTACCTGAACATTGGCCACAACCCTTCCCAGAGACTGTGAGTGTGATCTCCAGGCCCTGAGTGTGTGCAGAGCCCCGTGGGGCACAGAGATGGGTGAGGCCTAGTCTCTACCGGCAAGAGGTCCAGGAGGAATGTGAGTGGGTGGGTCTGCACCGAGCCAGCTGCCAAGTTCATGGGGGACACAGATCAGGAGGAATTCCTACTGGCAGGGCTGGAGAAGGCGTGTTTGAGAAGCTGACATTGGAACCAGGCCTTGGTGAAGGGTAGGATTTCAATAAACAGAGCGCACAGTGGGTGGAGTCTTCTAAGCCAAGGGTTCAGCCTGAGTGAAGGCTGGGCTTTGTGAGTACAGGGCGTTCCCCTAAAGCCAAGTCTGAAGGTTTTGTTCCTCAGGCCATTTGGGATTTTATTTCTCCTTAGGTGGGGTGTGCAACATTCATCTTGGTCAGGCACCCAGCCTGTGAAAGAAAGCACACAGTCACGGGCCAAATATGTGGGACCCAGCGTGACTCTGGGGGTGGGGGAGGCGGGAGCCATGGGGCTCGAGCGCTAGTTTTGCCACTTACAAGTTTTGATTAACTGGAGCCTTAGTTTTCTCATCTGTAAAATGGGGCTTACAATACCTAATAATATAATAATCACAGGTGTTGGGTAAACGGTAGCTATTATTCATAATAGCACCTAAACCCGAAAAAAAGATAGCTTGTTATAGGTTGGGCTGCAAATATCACAGTGAAGAGAAATCAGATCATTCACATTTGGACCATGGGTCTTAGCACTGTAAGGAGGAAATGCACAAATCCAGACCCCTGTGTCCACTAATGCAGAGAATTCTGAGGGAGTCTTTGTCCAGACATTTTGACTCAGCATTCAAGGCCTCTCAAAAGCTGGCCTCACCTTCCTGCTCTTGGTTCTGTTTCTCCCACCATGACCTGTGCTGCACAGCGAGTGCCTTTCTTCAGAGGCGCTGAGCCAGTCGTGTTAGCTGGGTCTCCAGGGAGGGGGCCGTCAGGACCCTGCCACCTCCAGCCCCTGAGACTTGGGCAGGGGCTGGAGTTTGGGCCTCAACTGCTCAGAGCACATGTTTGCTACGTAAATTCCTTTGGCAAAGCTGACCGGAAGCCTGGACGAAAGCCAGATAATACCCTCCTGGACTCCTTTCTTCAGGGACCTCTGGGGCCTGCACCCCTGACTGTGGTGAGGGCATGGAAAGACAGGCTCAGGGAAAGGGTCCACCTCTCCCTAGACCCCCAGCCGACTTGAAACACCTGTTTGCCCACCTGGTCCAGGGAGGCTCCCAAGAGGCTACTGTCTGGGATCGGCCTGAAACCACCAGCCCCCTGGGTGTGTGTGGATGGGGAGGCGGAGAGAGAAAAACTAGGAAGCCGTCCCCACGCACCCTCCATCTCCGGGAAGCAGAGCTTTTGGCTTCTTTGCTCCTTCTCTCGGTGTCCTGGGCCCAACCCTATCCACCTTCGAGTGAAGTCACAGCGGAGGCCTGGAGCTCCCCCTGGAGGCGGTACCCTGCCACTACACACAGGAGAACCTAACACAGCCATGAGGCAGAGGGAACTTGAACTAGGGTCAGAAACGTAGGATGAACACGGAAACTCAATGCAGCAAAATCAGTGATTACTGGGTCCAATTCGAATCCCTCACCATTACGTTTGTTTGTGATTTAACTCCTTGCGTCAAACTGCTTTATTTATTTGGCCGTGCCGCGTGGTTTGCGGGATTTTGCTCCCCGGCCAGGGATTGAACCCAGCCCCTCGGGCAGTGAAAGCGCGGAGTCCTAACCACTGGACCACCAGGGAATTTCCAGCAGCAAACTGTTGCTGGAATACATTCTGCTTCTTGCCCAGAGAGAGATGCTCTTCCTTCCTCCTCAGCTGATCCTAGTCCTACGCATCCTTGAAGGCCCGGTTCCCATGCCACCATCTCTGTAACATTTCAGTTAGTGTTTAAGGTTGAGGGCCCCCTCCCTCGTGTTAAGTAACAACGTCAGTTGTCTCGGCTTCATGTTCTGTATGTTTCTGATGGGAACAGATTTTGTTTCCCTTTATGGAATTGGAGTGCAGGGGACTCTGCCTTTAAACTTGGACTCCAGCTGGCACCCCTCCCCCCACCACCTGTTCTGTTCTCATACTTATTTACAGCCTCTTCTCTCCCGTTGAGCGGTGAGCTCCAAGGGAAGCGAGGGTGTCTCCGTCTCGGCGTCCCCACATCTCCTAACCCGGCTGCCTTTGCCTGGGTCAGTCGGATTTACACCTATTGTCTTGATGTAATTACTTGTAGCCTTCGGCTCTGGAATGGGGTCAATCACTCTACCTGGCCCACACCTGTAAGTCCACACCTGTGCCTGGCTTTGTTCCCAAAGGTCTCTTCTCGCTGCCACTTAGGGGTCCCAGTCCCCTCCGGTCAGGGCTAGAGCGGGTGGGGCACTTTGTGCGGTAGCGCTGTGTTTCATGCAAAGATTAGGATCTAGCGTTAGTGCAAGGGGCAGATGCTGGGTGTGGTCCAGTTCCCTGCCGATGCTGGCCCCTGTAGACACCACACCTTGCCATGTTAGCAGAAAAACTAAGGGAATGGATTAAATAGCTTCACTGTTGGGGCTCAACGCCCAGCTCTCTGGCTTGCTAGCTGGTGACTGACCTTTCATAGCCGCCTTTCCTTGTGTGCAAAAAGGATTTTGTGAGAACTCAATGAGTTAAAAGCCATAAAGCACTTAGTATGCAAATAACGAGTGCTGGTTCTTATTAAATCCAGCACAGGCCCTGTTTCCCGCAGCTTTAAAGCAGATTTCCATTCCCTCTCTTAAGCCCTGCACGGTTGGCCTTTTTGTCACCAGGTGACCTCTCTCCTGGAACGCTATACTCACGTGATCTGTGATGTTCGCCCCTTAAGATCCTCCTGGGAAGTGAGACAGTGAGGAAACAGCAGATCTGCATCTTCTGTCCCATTCCTCTCTGGAAAACAGCAAGAGAAATTGCCATGCACAGTTGAACATATTATTTTTTGTTCTCCCCCTCTCTATTTTGCCAAAAGTATAATTAATTGAATGCATTTACATTAAAAGTATGAACATGATGAGGGCTCCACTCTTTGCCAACAATAAGTTTTGTTGCGCACGTGTACGTGCTATTGAGAAGCAAAATGCCGAGGGGCCCTAGAGCTGTGGACCCAGGGTCTCAGAACCAGGGCTGAGGGCCCAGATTTCCAAATGACTAGTTATCTGACCTTGGACAAGGTCATTTCTCTGAGAGGCTCAGTTTCTCTACCTGGTGCTGGGAGGCTCAGATGAGTTATGTGAGTTGAAGCACTTCGCAAACTGTAGGGCACCCTAGAGATGCAGTTGAACACGTGGGTATCCGCTCTGCCTGCTCTAGGCCCTGCGGGGCTGCAGGAGAAGGGCACGTGCTCTCGAACTGAAACGATAGCCAGCGAGCCAAGAGCTACGTGAGATGCTGTCCATCACGTAACACGCATCACGTCTAATTTTGTGTTCTCGTATTTTAAAATGTCAGATTATGTGGCAGAAAGCTGGCTAGTTATGCTTTGAATGGTGAGGTCTGGAGCCTGAGGACGGCCAGGTTCAGAGATGGAAACCCCTGGAGTGAGGCAGCTCAGGAAGCCGGCTTTTAGGGGCAGGTGGGCCTGGAGCGGAACCTGAGGGCTGGGAAGGGGGGCTGAGAAGGGAGAAAGAGACAAAAGAGGCCTGGAGCAGCTTTTGATTTGGAGAGCTGCAGGTGCGCACTTCCTGGCCCGACTCTCACCCCCCCCGGACTGCGCAGAGGAGAGAAGGTGGAGGCGGGGCCGCCCCAGCACCTGCAGCGCCTCCCCTTTTCCCACCTCCGCCAACTTGCTCTTAGCCTCTCTGGTCCTTGGGCTCTTCATCTTTACAACGGGGCCAATAAACCGCCTCGGCTAGCTTACTGTGAAGGTAAATGGGGTGAGGTTTGTAGAGCCTTATTTTATTTTTCTCTTAGCAGCTGCATGAAAAATGCAGTAGAAGGAGCTGTGGAAAAAGTATAACTTCACTGAAAATTCAACGTGAACTGTAAAGTTTGTGAACCACGGGCTGGTGTCAGGCTGGTTCTCTCTGATCCAGGGGGTGGCCCTGGATCTGGGCTGGCTTCTGGAGCTGGAACCCCACCCTTTTTCAGCATCAACAGTGAACCCCTGGGCTTCCCTGGTGGCGCAGTGGTTGAGAATCCGCCTGCCAATGCAGGGGACGTGGGTTCGTGCCCCGGTCCGGGAAGATCCCACATGCCGCGGAGCGGCTGGGCCCGTGAGCCGTGGCCACTGAGCCTGTGCGTCCGGAGCCTGTGCTCCACAACGGGAGAGGCCACAGCGGTGAGAGGCCCGCGTGCCGCAAAAAAAAAAAAAAAAAAAGAATGATCCCAACGTGAGCAGGCTCGTCTGGGGAGCATGGGCCAGCCAGGGGCACGTGGCCATCTTGTCTTTTTTTCAAGGAAGAAGCACTGAGACCCAGAGCTGGAGGGTTGGGAGGTGCTGGGGATGAACGGCTGATGGTGTCAAAGGCTTCAGTGATTCACAGTGGAAATACACACTAGGACAATGTTGTGTGACGTATGCGTTGATGTGACCTTTTCTTGGGAAAGACTACTGTTTATCCTGAGAGAACGCGCTTCCCACTTTGGGGAGGTTAAAATATCTTTCCTTTATGAGATGATTATTATAGTAGATACCTTCCTTCCTTCTTTTTTTTTTTTTTTTTTTTTTTGCGGTACACGGGCCTCTCACTGCTGTGGCTTCTCCCGTTGCGGAGCACAGGCTCCGGACGCGCAGGCTCAGCGGCCACGGCTCACGGGCCCAGCCGCTCCGCGGCACGTGGGATCCTCCCGGACCGGGGCACGAACCCGCGTCCCCTGCATCGGCAGGCGGACTCTCAACCACTGCGCCACCAGGGAAGCCCCCTTCTTCTTTCTTAAGATAAGGAGTTGACAATTCTATGTCACTAATCACCCATGCTCCTCCAAACAAAAGTAATAAAAGATTACTGTCTCTTTATTCATTTATTCATTCTAGTAATAAATACTCATTAAGTTTCTATTATGTGGCGGACATCTTTCTAGGCACTGGAGATGAAGCAGCAGATAAAAGGGCCGAATATCCCTGCCCCGCTAGAGCTTACATTCTAGGTGGAGGAGAAGAGAATAAGCAAATAAAAAGTAAACTATACGCCAGGTGGAGAGCGGGGTTATAAAATAAAGTAGGGAGCTTAAGATGGGAGGATGACGAGCTTTTAGATGGAGAGGTCAGGGCAGATCTCCCTGAGGAGGTGACAGTCGAGCACTCCATTAGTAGAGAACCTGGGGGAGGGGTTGCCACCGTCAGTCGTCCACTGATCCTTCAAGGCCTTGTCCACGTGCAGCCTTCGCCTGGAAGCCCCAGCTGCAAGTGATGCCTCCATCCTCAACCCCCATCCTCGTTTTGGAACTTGGCACACACGGTCTTTCATTGTACTTGTTCCGAGACTGGTCCCCGGCACACAGCAAGTGCTTGGCATTTGTTGAAGGAACAGGTGAATGAATGAAATGACAAAGTGAGAACCCCCAGGTCTTTATCACTTGATGGCGAGCTTTAGCCTGGGCTGGTCTTCATTTACGCCCTGAGGCTCTGGATCCCAGTCCTAGCACTTACTGTGTGGTCATCCACAGCCCTGCCCTGGGTGGATGGGATGTACTTGGAGGGGAGGAACCAGAGGGTAGGTGGGCCCTGGAAGCAATTTAGAGATGGCTCTGTAGGGACCTCCCTGGTGGTCCAGCGGTTCAGACTCTGTGCTTCCAGTGCAGGGGGCACGGGTTCGATCCCTGGTCGGGGAACAAAGATCTCTGCGAGCCACGCGGCAAAGCCAAAAAAAAGAAAAAAAAAGAAATCTCAGAGGTTGCTCTGTATTTAGGCCCAAGGGTGAAATGGGAGGCGAAGACCGGAATGTCAGGAAGGAGAGACTCTGGGAAAGGAGCCGGCTCATAGGAAAGGGTGGTACCGGAGGGTCTCGCCCAGGTGAGGTATCCTGGAATGCCTGGAGTTAGTGGATATTGGCTGCTGGACAGAGGCTGTGTGGTGTGTTTTGGGGGGTGAGCTGGCCCGGTTTAAAGGCACAGGACTGGGGTGGATGGCCACCACCCGGGCGCCGTGAGCAGAGCGTATGCTCTCCAGAAAGACCCCACCCATCCCAGGCGAGTGATCTAGAAGATGCCTGCTCCTGAGGGAGCCTCAGGAGGGCTCCTGACCGGTGGGTCGGACAGAGCTTCTGTTGTTTTCTGTCCTGCGTGAGATGCCATCAATCCATTCCTTGCAGGGTGTGTGGTTGGGATGCGGTCTAACGGTGATGAATCGACATGAGTCCTTCTGTCAGACAAAAGCCCTGTTTCTCACCTTCCCACTCTGCCCTGGATGCCCTGGGGGCTGAGCTTTGCTAAGTGCCCAATTGCAGGGTTACTCTGAGACGAGATTTCAGGAATAATTCTCTCCACTTCCTCCCCTAATTCTAAATCCTGCTCCATTGCGTGGCTTTTGATCGTAGTCTTAAACAGTTTGATTACTTGAGGTTTTTTTCCCCAGCTGCTTAGATCCTTTTTGGATTTGTTGAAGGATATACGCAAACAATAAGCAAAAGTTTGGAATAAAAATACCTAATGTCTTCTTAATTTATCAGGATTGACAGGAAAGCAGGACGTTATGGGAACGCGACACTCCTGGTTGGTTGGTCTGTAGTCTGGGGGGTAGGGCTGAAGAATGTGGCATCTCCTTCAGCAGGGATAGCAAGCGGGGGCAAGAGGGGCGCCTCTGAACTTTTGAAGAGTTTATTGTCACCAGGATGAAGAGAACGAGAGTCTCTCTCAGCAGGAGAGGAACACAAAGAATTGGAGTCGGCTGCAGGTCCAGGTTCTAAGCTCACAGTGTGGCTCTGAGCAGGCCTGCTGTCACTTTGGAGCCGTGCCTCCGCCCCCATAGGGCTGTCTGCAGACCACAGGAGACTCTGTCTGTGCAGCTGCAGGCACAGGAGTGCCCCCTCTGCAGAGCTAAGCTCACTATTCCCCAAGCCTCATCAGGTGCCTTTGTAGAATGAGGGTGCGGCAGGGCTGCCACGGAGGGGGTCCTGCAGTTTGCGGTCCACACAGAGCGCCGGCTCAAGGGCAGCTGGGGGCGGAAAGCCAGCCTGCGCTCCGCTCACCAAGCCTGCTGGGCTCTGGGACTGAGGGTGGCTGTGACGGTCGGGAGGAAGGGGCACCTTTTTGAAATCTGTTCACCCAAAGGGGTGCTCTTTCTGTACTCTGCGCTCCAGAGGGCCCCTGTGTGCCAGCGGTGGCCGGGGAGTTGGGCCTGACCACGATTTTCAGCGCTTGCGTTCCCCGTTACGGAACCCCCTTGCTATCAATGACAATATCTGCAGACCCCTCCCTGTGAATGAAGTAAAAATGGGACAACATGTGAAATGCCAAGATGGCGAGTTTGGTGCCCTCCCTTCTCAAGCGCCCACATCAGCCACCACCTTGTCCCCGCCCTCCCTCTCTTCACTGTCACCCAGGGCTCCATGCAGCATAGTCTGAACCCCCTGGAGCGGCAGGTAACCTCCTGTGGTCCCTCCAAGTGGACCATCTTGGAATCACAGCCTGGAATTCTCCGGGTAGCAAAATGGAGGGACAGTCTCTGGACTTCAGATGGGTGAGCTGAGCCCTTCTGTGGACCCATGGCTGGGGGACCCTGTTTCCATGTCCTGTTACATCCATCGGGCCCTGCACGTTCCTCCTTTACTCCGTAAAAGTGCAGCCCTTCGTAGGGAGCAGCTAACTGCTGTCGTTCGGTGACCTGGCCCAGAAATGCCCTCGAGAGGGCGCTGTGACGCTGGGACCCAGGACAGGGCATTCCTGGGGAGGGACCACGTCCCCTCTGCTCCATGCAAGTACGGGACAAATGAAAACTGAATCAATATACAAAACATTTTGGCCAGCAATTGGAGAGTTTTGTTGAAATTCTCGAGTGAATTATTTGTATCTAAGGTGATTTGAACTTCAAAGGAGTTCAAGATCAAGGAAATGGGGACTTGGTCGAGCTAGTGACTTCCCCTGCTTTGACCCAGGCAGAAAGTTAGTTTATTAATAGACATTTGGCGGACACTTCACGTTTAAAGGTGAAGCAAGATGGGCTCAAGTTTCTAGGTGTTGTCCAATTAGAAATGCCAAACAGGTGAGAGGTCACCAGATGGCAAGAGAAAGAACAGTAAGTCTTACAGGCTGAACACTGAGCAGCCACCTGGTAGAATAGTATTTTTGCAAACATATGAGTTATTCGCAATTTAAAGTGCTTTCAAAATGATAAATGTCCAGGTTTATTACGGTTGTTGCTGTTTACTGAGTGCTTTCTGTATGCTAGACACCCTACGAAGCATTTTTCTTTTTGTCTTATCAGTCTTCATAAGTACCATGTGAGTGGATTATTAGCCTCAGTTTACACACAGAGGCGCTTAGAGAGATTACTTAACTGGCCTGAGGTCTCACAACTAGCGGTGAAACCATTATGCCTGCTTCTAAAGATCTGCCCTCTCCACCGGAAATGCTGCCTTCCTGTTTTTCTCTGGAAGCTTTCGCAGGAATGAACTCTAACTTTCACGGGAGCCAGTCTCCCAGCTTCATGTCTCTGCTCAGCCCTGTTGCTTAGGGTTAGAGATTTGACTCTCCAGCAGGGACCGTCTCACTTGAATGACGGTCATTTTTCAACTGACTCTGGTGCTGCATATGCCTCTTCCTGGGGTGGCGTGGCGGTGGAGCTGTGGAGGTGGGGTTAGCGGGAGAGACACCGTGCTCCATGGGTCCCGCCCTGGGAGATTGTTTTGGTTGAAAGAACTCTTCTTGGTATATGGGCTTCTCGAATGTTAGATGGGAAGGGAGGCGCCTTGCTGGCTGTCACCTAATCTAGTCTTAAACTCACAGCTGGCCTCATGGGACTCCTGTCGTCACTCCCAGTCCTGGACATCAGACTCACGGGGTTTCCAAATAATACAGAATCAGAATCCGTGGGGTTTAGCTCCCCGTGTCTCTGTTTTCTTAGAAGCTCCCCTGGTGATCCAGGCATGAAAACACAATTCTAGTCACGCTGGGCTCTCAAGGTTTCCCCCAATCCACCCCCTCCACGCCTTTGCCCCCTGTTCACGAAGTTCCCTCCCTACCTCTTGGTCCAGCGAGCTCTTCCTTGTCCTTCCAAACCCAATTCCTGGGTCACTTTCTTAGTGCAACTTCTTGTCTACTCTTGGAGAGCTGATGAATTCCACCTTCCCCTGGTGCTGGTTGTACTTTGTATCCATCAGTCTAGAGCGGACTCCATTGTATCAATCAGTTCTGCAGCCTTGTTTCCCTACTGGATGGTGAACTTCTTGAGGACAGAAACTCTGCTGTGTTTCTCTGGTTTCCTGGCACCTGACAGGATCCGGGGGAGAGAAGCAGCTCCGCGAACGGGGGTGGGAGGTGGAGCAGCTTAACTACAGGCCAGCGTTTAGGAAACAACATTCACCTTTTTGTTAAGGTTAACCCTTGCCTCCGGCTGGACCCTCCTGTGCTACCCAGAATCAGTCTTGTAGGTCTATTTAATCAAACGAACTTTATTATTAAAACATATATAGTTCACCCTTGAACAAGACAGGTTTGAACTCTGCGGGTCCACTTGTGTGAGGCTTTTTTTCAATAAATACATACTACGATGCGATCCTCGGTTGGCTGCATCTGCCCATGCAGAGCTGCAGGTGCAGAACCGCAGGTGCAGAGCCACAGGTGCAGAAGGCCAGCTGCAAAGTTCGATGCGAGTTTTCGACTGCACGGGGGTCAGTGCCCCTAAGCCCTGCATTGTTCAAGGGTCAGCTGTATTAATAAAATCAATATATTTAACAAAGATAAATAAAAATATATTTAACAAAATATTAAATATAATCTATATTTATTTAATTATAAATATATTTAAGATGTATTTGTGCATTAAATATATAGGTTTAAGTATAATAAATATATGATGTATAATATTTTTATATATTATTTATATTATACATAAATATATTATTTATATATAATAATATATTAAATATAATAAATTTATAATAAACAAACAAATACATAATACAATATAATAAATTTTATGATAAATATATGATGTATAATATTTTTGTATATTATTTATATATAATATATTAATATAATAAATTTATAATAAACAAACATAAATACATAATAAAATACAATAAATTTTATGATAAATATATGATGTATAATATTTTTTATATTATTTATATTGTATATATATATTTTTAGTGACTATGTCTTTTTTCCGAGGTATGTAGACAGCGTTCACGATCCTGCTTTGTCTTTTCTTCTCCAGACGAGATGTGCTCAGTTTCTTCCACTGGCTCTTTGTTGTGAGACATGATTTCTGATTCCGTCGACACCCACTTGGACTCTTTGGGAAGACTCTAGTTTGCTAGTGTCCTTCTTAAAGTTTTATCTGACCAGTGCAATGTACAATGGCCCCCGTCTCCTTGTTCTAGATCTTATATATCTCTCACTGTTTTCTAAGATCAAAGCATTCAGAGTTAACTGCTGATGGCTAAGCCTTCCCTATCTACTAGTTACACAACTGACTTTTCGAGTCTTAGTATATCTTTCTGAAACGTCATTTCATTGGATTTAGACCTGTCAGAGTCCTTTGGTGCTTTAATTGTTATCCAATGTACTGATTTTGTTACATCTGGAAAAATCCGACTGACTTGCTTTCCTTTCCACGTTCCTCAGGAATATTAGTTGAACTCGCTGTACTTATTACTAGATTACCTAACCCAAACTATCCAACCTGTCTTTTAGGGGCATCATGAAAGATTTTATCAAATGCCTTCGTCAGACATTTAATACCCTTGTGTGTGTGTGTGTGTGTGTGTGTGCGCGCGCGCGCGCACGCGGGCGTGTATGACATTCTCCTGATCTGCCAACCTAACTATTCTATGAAAAGGAAAGCATTTTCTTTGCCAGGCTTATTTTTTGTGGATTCTGGTAGCTGCCAGGCTGTCCACGTCCCCGGCTCTTTAACACTAAGAACGACTCACTCGGGGGCATATGCAGGGTAAGGTCTACATGGTGAACGTGCCTTTACTGGGAACATTGACTCACTATGTATCCTAAGGAAACACCAGTATATTCAAAGTAAAAAGTCATAGCCTGTTACTCCCGCCAGGATTTTGAATGTTTCGGCTTCCTGTGAAAATGCCACCAGAAACGTTGGTCCTACTTCCTTCTCCTTGCTTTGGCTCTGGCGCTTACTGACCGTGTGACTTCAGAACGTCCCTCTGCGCTAGAGTGGCTTCATCTGTAAAATGCGTTGCTGTGAGGGTTAAACGATGTAATGCATGCTTCCTAAATACCAGAATGACCTGGGAGCTTTGAGAAGGTCCTGGGTTCTCCCGCTAGAGATTTCGATTCAGCGGGTTAGAGTGGGCCTGGAAGAAGGACTGTTAGTGACTTTTCCAGTTGATTCTGATGAGCAGGCAGGTTTAGATCCCGAGTTGTAGTGTTTGTAAAGTGCTTAGCAAACAGCCAGTGCCCTGCACAGGCCTCCACCCCCTTTCCTTCTCCCATATCCCCTCCTCTCCTTTCCTCGGAGACACCCAGGGTTCTGGTGTTGTCCATTTCGTGTCCCAGAGGAAAACCACAGGAGGAAACTCATTTATTTGTTTATTTATTTATGGCTGTGCTGGGTCTTCGTTTCTGCGCGCGGGCTTTCTCTAGTTGTGGCAAGTGGAGGCCACTCTTCATTGTGGTGTGTGGGCCTGTCACTATCGCGGCCTCTCTTGTTGCGGATCACACGCTCCAGATGTGCAGGCTCAGTAGTTGTGGCTCACGGGCCCAGTTGCTCCGCGGCATGTGGCATCTTCCCAGGCCAGGGCTCGAACCCGTGTCCCCTGCATTGGCAGGCAGATTTTCAACCACTGCGCCGCCAGGGAAGCCCAAGGAGGAAACTCATTTAAATTGCTCTTCTCCAGATGTTTTCCTTTGATAAAAATAGAGGAAAGGGCAGTGTTTAGTTCAAAGTTTTCATTTACTAGGTCTATCTTCTGTACCCTTGGGTAAGCCCCACGATACAGGGGTAAATAGGATCCTGTCCCTGAGACCTTGGGATTATATTGCAGCCTGAGAAATGTAAGGCATCGAGACCAGCTAAAGTGGGGGAGACATCTTCTTTTGGGTCGCGGGCCAGACTTCCTCATACAGATCATACCCCCAGGCTTTCTCAGACTTGAGTCCAGCTGTGAATGGAAGGAAGCTTTGAGGTTATTGTGACACACAAGAGGGATCCGGCAGGTGGCGCTAGAGAGTCAGAGACATTGAAGAGCCAGGGAGAGCTAGCTGGTCCTTGGGGTCTTGGGAAGGTGAGTTGGGTCAGTCATTTTTGGAAAAGACTATGCACCAGAATCCCTGAGCAACTTGTTTTTTTTTTTTTTTTTTTTTTTTTTAAAGACTACAGGGGCTTCCCTGGTGGCGCAGTGGTTGAGAGTCCGCCTGCCGATGCAGGGGACACGGGTTCGTGCCCCGGTCCGGGAAGATCCCACGTGCCGCGGAGCGGCTGGGCCCGTGAGCCATGGCCGCTGAGCCTGCGCGTCCGGAGCCTGTGCTCCGCAACGGGAGAGGCCACAACAGTGAGGCCCGCGTACCGCAAAAAAAAAAAAAAAAAAAAAAAAGACTACAGAATTTCAAGTGCCATCCCTATGGAATCCAATTGTTGGCATTAACAAGTTGCCCACGTGACTCTGATGTGCTGACGGGTTCGGGAAGCACCCATCTAGAGATTCTAGGCTGATCTAAATGTGGTCCAGGCACTCTGCTGATTGGTCCGGGCAGCAGTCCGAGAGCCCTGTGCTGGTCCTCAGACCAGCGGATCAGACCAGCATCACCTGGGCGCTAATCAGAAGTGCAGACTCGCAGACTGCACCCCAGGCTGGCGGGATCATAACCTGCCTTCTGCACAAGAGCCCTCTGGCTGGCTCAGAGGCGTATCAGAGTGGGAGAGGTCACCGAGAAGTGTGCTTCCTGCTTACCTGGGCACCCAGCCCTGCAATGGGAGCTCCTGGAGGCCGGGTTTGTATTTTGTCCTCGGCGTCTCTCTGAGCCTCAGTTTCCTCATCTTCATTGTATCTTCTTCTCAAGGTTGTTAAGGGAACTAATGTCAGACTCCCGTATTAGATTGTGAAGTCTTTGAGGCAAGGGCTATACATTTAAAAAGTTTCTGCCCGCTCAGTGCCTAGCATCGAGTGAGTCGGTCATTTTGGCACACAGAATTATAGAATCCTCAAAACAGAAAAGACTCTGTGGGTTGTATAGAACGAGCGACCCCGTGAACGGATGCAGAAGTTATGGTGAGGTTGACAGATGTTTCTAGGGTCAGATGCTCTGTTATTGTCACAGGAGCTTCCTGCGAGAGTGCACGGCTACCGCTCCTGTTCTCCACGAAGCCTTTCTCCTTCCCACGGCTCATCAGAGCTGACCGCAGCTTCCTGTCTTTGTGAAGGTCCCCTGGGCCCTCTGACCACAGCCGTCTCTGTGCCCTCTGAACTTCTGTGCCACTGAGTGTCAGTACCGCTCGTCTGCCCATGAATCCTGGACTGTCTTCCTCGTATGTTCTGGAAGTCCCTGTGTTGTCTCACTGTACGTATCAAGCTCTTGGAGGGTAGGACCAGCATTCTTTGTGCTTCCCACGTGCTCCCCAGCCCGATACCTAGCATAGGACTGAGCACGTAGGAGTTACGGCTAACTTGCTGAATTTCTGTTATTTAAAAAAAAAGAAAGAAGTCTTTCATACATATAAAAGTTATGGAGAATAATGTAATGAGCATCTGTATCCCTACTACTCCTTTAAAAAATAAAAAAAGATTATTACAGTTGAAGTGCCCTGTGTACCACTCTCCAATCATGTTCTCACCGTCTGTGAGTCTCCATGACAGCCCATCATCGGTGACATCCTATGGTTTATTTGTGTGATTTTGCAGCCCATCAAATAAGCATCTTAAAACCGAGGCCCAAGGCAGTCACGAGACTGTAATGAATTCAATTCCATCACTCAAGAATAATTATTGAGGGGCTTCCCTGGTGGCGCAGTGGTTGAGAATCCGCCTGCCGATGCAGGAGACACGGGTTCGTGCCCCGGTCCGGGAAGATCCCACATGCCGCGGAGCAACTAAGCCCGTGAGCCATGGCCGCTAGGCCTGTGCGTCCGGAGCCTGTGCTCCGCAATGGGAGAGGCCACAACAGTGAGAGGCCCGCGTACCGCAAAAAAAAAAAAAAAAAAAAAAAAAGAATAATTATTGAGAGCCTATTATATGCCAAGAACTGTGCTAGAAACGTGGGACGCATCAGTGAACAAATCTGACCAAAACCAAAACAAAACACCTAAAAAATGAAGCCTCACTCTCATGGAGTTCACATCTGGACAATCCATAAACCGTAAGTGTAATAAATATGTAAATTATCTAACGTGCTAGAGGTTAAAAGTGCAGTGGAAAAAAATGAGACAGTACAAGGATCAGAGGTTCTGAGGGGGAGGGCAGACCGTGGTCAAGGGCGGCTTGTAGAGAAGGTGATGTCTCCACAAAGACGTGAAGGAGAGGAGGGAGTTGGTCATTTGATTTGGGGGAAAAAGTGTTCCCGCTGGAGGGAATAACTAGCGCGAGAACCCTACGGGGGGGACCTTTGGGGGCCAGGAGGAGGCTGAAATGCAGTGCAAGGGGGGTGGGGCATCAGGAGATGAAGTCAGGGTCAGGGTGGGGGTGGAGTGGAGGGGCGGAGCTTTTAGGGTTTTCCAGGCCGTTATGAGGACTTTGGCTTTTATTCTGGCCATTGCCGGGTCTGAGTTGATCAGAGCAGTGATGTCTTCTGACGTCTGGTCCTGCAGTGTGGAGCGTAATCTGTAGGATCAGAGAGGCAGGAGGTCCAGCTGGGAGGCCACTGCAGCAAATGAGAAGACAGATAAGGGGGTTCCAACCAAGGTGAGAGCAGTGAAGGGGCTGAGAAGTGGCCAGACCCCGGACACATCCCGAAGGCAGAGCCATCAGGGTTTCCTGGTGAACTGGATATGGGTGCGAGAGAAGCAGAGAAGGTTGCCCAAGCCCCCGAAAGGCTATAGCTGCCATCACCCAAGATGGGGGCGAAGCTGCAGGCAGAGCGGTATGGGGGTCAGTGGAGGTCTGCCCGTGCTGAGTTGGAGAATTCTGAGAGATTTCACAACTGGAGACAACGAGTAGGAAGCCGAGTATATGATTCTGGACTTTGGAGAGAGATTGGAGCTGCAGATACACACTCAGGAGTCACGAGCCTTCTGTGGGTATTTAAAGCCCCGAGACTCGATGAGGTCACCAAGAGCGTCAGTCAGCTCGAGAAGAGGGACACGGTGGTCCCTGGAGGGCGGAGGAGAGACCTGCAGGAAACCTAGAGCTAACATTGGAGCAGGAAGAAAAGACAAGGGCCTTTGGTGTCCTGGAGGTCGGAGAAGGAAGTGTTTCAAGGAAGAGGGAGTGAGAAATTGTGTCAAACTTTTTTTTTTTTTAATTAATTAATTTCATTTTTGACTGCATTGGGTCTTTGTTGCTGCGCGCGGGCTTCTCACTGCGGTGGCTTCTCTGGTTGCGGATCACGGGCTCTAGGCGTGTGGGCTTCAGTAGTTGTGGCTCGTGGGCTCAGTAGTTGTGGCGCACGGGCTTCGTTTCTCTGCGGCGTGTGGGATCTTCCCGGACCAGGGCTCGAACCCATGTGCCCTGCACTGGCAGGCGGATTCTTAACCACTGTGCCACCAGGGAAGTCCTCAAACATTGCTGATGGATCAAAAACGTGATTAAGGACTGAGAATGTTGACGGGATTTAGCAACCCGGATGCCGCTGGTGACCTTGACGAGGACAGTTCGGGTGACAGAGTGGGGGAGGCGGGGAGCCCGTGACGCGGGTCAGGGGAGAACAAGAAGGTGCAACTGAAGAACACAAGCGCGAAGGACTCTTCAGAGGCATGTGCCCGAGAGGCAAAGGGAAAGGGAAACGGGCAGCAGCCAGCCGGGGAATCAGGTGAAGAGAGGGGCTTTGATAGACAACGAACCGGGCAAAGCAAAGGGAGAGCAGATTTCATGGCTGCCTGGGCGCATCGGCGGGGGAGACGGGCAAGTTGGTGACGCGTTAAGAGGGGCTTCGCTCCGTCCCCGGTGCGGGGCAGCCTGCTGAGTCCCTAAGGCCTGATGCCCAGGCTGGGGCAGGCTGCGGGCCTTCCAGCCAGAAAAGGAGAGGCGGGCGCAGAGCGGCTTCACCCGCAGCGGCGCCGCCAGCTCAGCCTGGGCCCAGGGCGCCTCTTCCCGGCCCCGCAGCAAGCCGCGGGCCACCCGGGGCTGCTGCTCCGAGCTGTGGCGCCCTTGGGCCCCTCTCCCCGCTGCGGGGATTCTTTCCCCCTTTCGGCCTTGAGGCCCCCCGGATCCACGTTCACAGCTGAGCTCGGCGGTCACTCCCCGGTGACTCTCTGTGTGCTCCTGCCCCGTCGTCGTGCTCTCTTTTACCTGGTTCTCAGGTTAGCAGGCATTGGTGGTGGTGGTGGGGGGGGGGCTGGGGCCCCTCAGAACAGGGACCTCCACCCTGTCTCTGGGTGCCCAGCCTCTGGCCCAGAGAAAGGTGTTTGTTCCCAAGAGCAGAGCTGCGTCCTAGCTCGAGAGTTTCCCTAGCTCGAGTCCCGAGGAGGATGCACCCACTTCTGTAGGGCTCTGGCTCATTCCCTCTTTGTCTTTGAGTGAAGCCATCCTTCAAACAGGCAGTCCCCAAACCCGAGGCCCCTGCGTGCCCCAAGGCCAGCTCCTGTGCGTGCCAGAAGCCTCGCCCAGCTCCTGTGTCTGTGGCAGCCCTGAGCCCTGACTGCCCTCCAGGCTGGAACAGCAGCAGCTCCTGGGGGCCCGTGGCCGCTGCCGGGGTTGGGGGTCAGGAAGGAGCCCCTGTAGCCACTCTGGGCCACGCCAGGCTTTGGCTCCTGTTTCTCCCTGCTTCAGCCCGAAAGCCCGGCACGGCCAGCCGAGGAGTCTGTGCCCCAAGACTGAGGAGCTCAGCCTGCCTCCCCAGCCCTGGGAAGCTTGCATTTGCCGAACCTCGGTGACCTGCTGGTTCCTTTCTTGCCTGTCGTTGGTAGTGACGATGCTTGGCCCGGGGACAGGGAAAGGCCCCCCCTCACAGGCGGGCTGAATGGAGGAGCTCTTGGTTGGCCGTCTTGGCGGCTGAATACCTGACTCCCATCTGATTAGCGGCTTGGCTGTGGGCACCTGGCAGACAGAGCCCGGTACCAAGCCCCTCCTGTGTCCCTCCCCATTTCCATCCCCCTCCTCCCCATGTCCCCAGGCCACCGGCCACCATCAGAGGGAGGGCTGTCGTGCGCCCCTCAGCTTTCGGTGACTCCCCAACCTGGAAGCACCAGGCTTTGCCTGCAGTCCCGGCTGGGGCGTAGGCGGCCAGCCGGGTGGCCAAAGAATGTCACTGTGTCCGACACCGACTGCGTTGTCAGTTTCTCCCGAGCAACAGACAGTCCTTCCCTCCAGCGGCCCTCCCCGCAGGTCCCAATTCCACGGGGATGTGGGTGTCTGTCCTCTGGGTCAGCTCAAGCCGTGGTGCTCTGGGGCGAGGCTGGCCACGTAGGGGCTCATCGTGTCCTGTCGTGTCCCGATTCTCCTGCTGTCGCCTCCCTTGCCCCTTGTCCACTCTCCAGCCTGGCGGGGGGCCAGCTTCACCGCAGCTGTCTTAGGAGACCAGATGCTTTCGTAGAAGGAGCTGGATGTACGCAAAGTCAGGAGGCTTTCTCCGAGTTCTTTCTGTAAGAGTCCCTGCCGGCATCAGGGCTGCTGTAACTGGCTCTCTCCTCAACTGCCTCTTCTGAGAAATGCAAGAACAGTATTGCGTGGAACTAATGTCTTCAGAGGCAGCAATTTCTTCATCTTCTTGGGAGTTGTTTATACGTAGAAACCCACCCACTTTTGAACTGATGGATCAGGGCCCGATTGTTTTTTTTTTTTCCCGAACGTTCCTTCCCCCGTTTACTCTGTACCGTTCCCACCCTTCCATCATAAACTTCTTTTCCTCAGAGCAACTGAATTTGCTGAGCGTATTTAATCTGTGGACACTGTAGGTAAAAAGTTGGCTCTGTTTGTTCTCTCCACAGGCTGTCTGTATCTTAAAAGATGAGCTTATTAATCCAGACAAATACTGAATTGGTAGATGGCATAGGAAAGCTATTTTTTAAAATTGAGATATAATTGACACATAACATTGTATTAGTTTCAAGTGTACAGTATAATGATTTGATGCATGTATATATATATATATATATTTTTTTTTTTTCTTTTTTGCGGTACGCGGGCCTCACTGTTGTGGCCTCTCCCGTTGCGGAGCACAGGCTCCGGACGCACAAGCTCAGCGGCCATGGCTCACGGGCCCAGCCCCTCCGCGGCACGTGGGATCCTCCCAGACCGGGGCACGAACCCGTGTCCCCTGCATCGGCAGGCGGACTCTCAACCACTGCGCCACCAGGGAAGCCCTGATGCATGTATATATTATGAAATGATCACTATAAGTCTAGTTAACAGCCATCACCATACATAATTAAACATTTTTTTTCTTGTGATGAGAACTTTTAAGATGTACTCTCTTAGCAGCTTTCAGATATACAATACAGCATTGTGAACTGGAGTCACCATTGCATCCTCAGGACTTGTTTTATCACTGGAAGCTTGTCCCTCTTGACCCTCTTCATTCATTTCGTCTAAAAGGAAACAAAACCGAATGCACAGACACGGAGAACAGGTTGCTGGTTGCCTGGATCTCATTTTTAAAAGCTGGGCTTTTAAACTCCACGGCATGTGGGATCTTCCTGGATCAAGGCTCGAACCCGCGTCCCCTGCACTGGCAGGTGGATTCTTAACCACTGTACCACCAGAGAAGCCCCTGTGCTAAGTGTTTTAAATTCATTCACGTTCAATCCTCGTCCTAACAATATAGTCTTATCCCCATTTTACAGGTGAGAAAGTTGAAGCGCAGAAAAGTTAAGTGACTAGATCAAGATCACATGGAGAGTTTGTGATGGGTCTAGGATTTGAGCTCAAGCTGGTCAGATTCTAGAATCTATGTTTTAGTCACCCTGGAAAAAGCTACTTGAATTACTAATTGGTGTATCCAAGGCTGATGTGCCCTTTCGGTTGGTTGGGTTGTCTGTTTGGTTTGATCAGTGGCTGTACTAAAATTCTTAACTATTTTGTATAGTCTCCCTGGGTATATGGATGCCTTGATGTTATCATGGCTGCTTCTGCTGAGTTCCACCTCTGGGCTTGTGGCTCCGGGATGCCAAGTGTTTTAAGTGTACCCAAGATGTGTTTTATTCCGGTGCTGTAAGACATGTGGACACAGAAATGACTGTCATGAAGGAAGAAGTTTGTAATTCTCACAGATCCCTAGAAACAGGAAGCAGACGCTCCAGCAGGGCCCCACGAGGAAGCAGCAGGGTCAGTCAGGAGGTAGAAGGAGAGAAGGGAACATATGGACAAGAGTCTTTATTGTGGTTTCGGGGGGAAGGAATGGACAGGCAGGGTCAGGAGGCGTCGGACTGGCTGGCCTGGCGTGAATGATTGCAGCAGGCTCTGGGGGATGGAGCTGTCCCTGGCTGTCTGGGCTCTCTTCCTGGGGTGATTAGGACAAGTGGATAGTGGCCCAGAGTGTGAGCATTTGACCAGAGAGGGTTAAGGGTTAAGGGCTCTGGATTGGTTGGTTTGCATATGAAAGGCAGGCCCCTAAACATCATCAAGCCTGGGATCTGAAGGAGAAACCCGTCACGGAAAGCTGGATTTCAATTGCGTCACTTGTAAGAGTTTTTTTTTTTTTTTGGCCACTCTGCTGCACGGCTTTTGGGATCTTAGTTCCCCGACCAGGGATTGAAGCCGGGCCCTTGGCAGTGAGAGTGCAGAGTCCTAACCGCTGGACCACCAGGGAATTCCCATAAGAGGTTTTTATGCTTAAGAAAATAAAGAAGTAAATATTGCTGCTTTTTCTTTTGACTCACAAGACCAGGTGTTCAGTAGCAGAGAAATGCCACTAATTTCTCTTTTTGGCTACTCGGGGAGGGGTAGTCTCTCCAGGATCCGCAAAGCTCTAGATAAGCATTAAATACAGAAAATAAAAAGACAAGGTTAATACACCATGGAATGTGGGTGCTTGAGACATACAAACCTTGGCTTACTTGGCGTGGGCTAGAGAAGAAGAAGAAGATCCTAGTGAGAGCCTAGGGCTCTGTCTTTGATGAGACCTGCATGGAGAGTGTGTCAGGATGGTAGCAGAGAGGGCTTGGGCCAACCTCCCTTCCTCTGGCCTTGGTTCAGTCTTGTCCCTCGTCCCCATGGCGCAAAAATCTTCTCCTGTTTTCATTCATCTCTACTGCCCTCCCTCCCTCCCTTCTCCCTCCCCACCAGCCCTCCCAGCCCTCCCGTATCTCCTTCTACTAGTCTCCCCATTCAGACTTGAATTTCTTCTTTTTTTAAAAGATTTTTGATGTGGACCATTTTTAAAAGTCTTTATTGAATTTTTATTACAATACTGTTTCTGTTTTATGTTTTGGTTTTTGGCCGCGAGGCATGTGGCATCTTAGCTCCCGGACCAGGGATGGAACCTGCAACCCCTTCATTGGAAGGTGAAGTCTTAACCACTGGACTGCCAGGGAATTCCCCAGACTTGAATTTCTTTTACAAATTTATTTCTCTTATTTATTTATTTTTGGCTGCATTGGGTCTTCGCTGCTGCGCACGGGTTTTCTCTAGTTGCGGTGAGGGGGTGGCTACTCTGTTGCGGTACATGGGCTTCTCATTGCAGTGGCTTCTCTTGTTGTGGAGCACGGGCTCTAGGTGTGCGGGCTTCAGTAGTTGTGGCACACGGGCTCAGTAGTTGTGGCTCACGGGCTCTAGAGATCAGGCAGTAGTTGTGGCGCACGGGCTCAGTAGTTGTGGCTCACGGGCTCTAGAGAGCAGGCAGTAGTTGTGGTGCACGGGCTCAGTAGATGTGGCTCACGGGCTCTAGAGCGCAGGCTCAGTAGTTGTGACGCACGGGCTTAGTTGCTCCGTGGCATCTGGGATCTTCCCGGACCAGGGCTCGAACCTGTGTCCCCTGCATTGGCAGATGGATTCTTAACCACTGCACCACCAGGGAAGTCCCTGAATTTCATAAAACTACTTACTACCTTACCTTCTCTGGGGGGGGGCGGTGGAGATGGGAGGTGTAGATGACTGACCCCCAGGGTTGGAGACCACACCTGTTATTTCCGCATCAGAATGTCCCCTGAATGAGTTACCAGACACACGGAGACCACCATTTGCTCACTCAGTGGAAAAGGGATTTCAAGATCGTGTGGTTTGAGGAAATCCTACATTTTATATTCCCTCTAGGAGATTGACAGCATACAATGAGGTAGTAAGGAAAGAAGTTATGCAGGAAATAAATCTTTGTCTGTTTTATGTGATGTTTCCAGAATTACTTGCCCCACCGCAGAACTGGTTTTTGCATAAGACTTACTACCATCCCATGAGAAATCCTTGGGGAAGGCTGCCCTGCTTGTCGGGTGGAGTGGGCGATGGCTTGGCTCTAATCTGCCCACTCACGGTCTTGCACTGATGATCTTACAGGGCTTCAGGTGCCCCAGGAGCCCGAGGTCGCTGCCCCCAGAACTCTGGGCTCTCATCTTGGCCTGATCCTCCCTGGGTCCCGAGGCTCCCGGCACCCCAGGCCGTTGTACCAGGCCTGGCTTCTGTCTCGATTCCCAGCTCCTGGCACAGTGCCTGGCAAACAGTGGGTGCTCAGTGAGTGCCTGTATTCAATGAATTCCCCAATAGAATCCACCACTTAGAGGCTATGTCCTTGCTTTCTAATCAGACCTTATCCTTGTATAGGCACACACACACGTGAACACATCTATGTTCCGTGTGGGTTCTGCTTAAAAATAGGCGAAAGGAGGCACGTAGGCACCGGGATTGGATTTCACGGGGGAGCCACCCTCATCATTCTGCCATAAATACACACGCACAGACACAGAGAAAATAAGAGGACACACAGATAAACACACAGAAGCACAGGCTGTGTAGTACAAGCAAACACATAGACACACTTGCAAAAATAGGCACAATCACAGACGCACAGATGTAATTTTACGTGTAAACAAACAGAGGAGTACAGTCCAGATGCCCTCCCCTCAACACACATCCTCTGTTCTGGCTATTTATTCCTCCAAAGCAAACTGCTTCACAAATTAGTGCATTTACACCACTATCTCATTATACCTCATGATATCGTGGGTCAGGATTTGGGCAGGACTTGGCTGGTGATGCTTCGCCTCCTCGTGTGATGACTCAGTGGACCTGACTGCTAGACGGGCTGGTCTGGATGGACAATGCCGCTTCCCTCGCATGGCTGGTGGCCTGGTGGCGGTGACTGGTAGGCCGGCCTCAGCCGGGACGGTTGCCAGAAGTGCCTGCCGGGCCTCTCAGACGTCACATCTCAGTGTAGTCAAACCTCTTACGTCGCAGCCTCCGGCATCCCCCATAAAGAGCAGTGCAAAACGCGGAGGGGACGCTGGAAGGTTTCTAATGACCTCAGGAGTTGAAGAATGTCACTTGTCTTGCATATCAATGAGCAAGCAAGTCTGTTCGGCTTCCTCAGATTTAAGGGGAGGGCTGTTAGACTTTATCTGTCAACGGCAGCAAAGAATTTGAGGCCATCTGTAGTCTAACACACACACACACACACACACAGGCTTCCCTATTAAGCACACCAGTGGGGTTGCCTCTGGGTCTGAAGCTGTGGCACCTGTGAGGGCGGTGCCCGCGGGCAGAGCTGAGAGGTGCTGCCTCTCTTCATTGTGGGGGGGACGGTGGAGATAGGAGGAGCGGATGACTGACCCCCAGGGTTGGAGACCACACCTGTTATTTCTGCATCAGAAGTCCCCATGGCTCCACATGAAACTCGAGGCTGGGGTAAGAGCCTGTAATGGGGGGGTCACTCCTTTCAGGGGACAGTTCTCTCTCCTGGAAGTTACATCTCAAGTAATTGCGGGGGCCAACACCACCTTCATCTTCCCTCAGGAAAAGTATGAAAATCAGGCCATCCGTAGCCCCCTTCCTTTACCAGTTGCCTGCAATGCAGATGGAGTGATGTTGTGGCTTAGAGGTCAGTCACAGCTGGGTCAGATCCCAGCTCACCCACCCCCGCTTGCTAGCTGTGTGACCTTGGCCAAGTTCCTCGACCCTCACACTTTTATACTTCCGTTCAACAAGTATTTATTGACTGTCTTCCGGGGTTGCAATGGTGAGAACAATAGGCACTGTCCCTGATGGAGGAAGCTGTCATTAGCTGAAGAGTTATGCAAACAATTGTAACTTTGCCAACCGTGTTAAGTGCCAGCAAAGAGCAACAAGGGTGCTATCGGAGGGTGCAGTCATGATGGGATCACTGTCAAGGAGGCCAGGGACCACTTCTCTGAGGTGATACTTGGCTGTGGTCTGGGGGATCCGTAGCAGCTAAGCGGCCGAAATGTGTCTTGGGCAGAGGAAATAGCACGTGCAAAGGCCCTGTGGCTGGATGGAATAAATTGAATAGGAGGTGGTGAAAGGCCAGTGTGACTGGGCCAGAGAGATCGAAGGGTGCAGGTGGGAGATGAGACTGGACACGTGGGTGGAAACTCTGTTCACCAAGTTAAGGAAGGGTTTAAAAAATTGTATACATTTTATATATTTATTTGAGTGGTTTTACTCATGGAGGTAAAACGACCAGATTGTGTTTCAAAAAGATGCCCTTGGCTGCAGCAAGGAGAACGAACTACAACGTGGCAAAAGGAAATGTGGGCGATCCCATTAGGAGGCTGTGCCAGCAGAATAGTGCCCCCCTAGGATGTCCACGTCCTGATCCTCAGAACCCATGAATGTGTTAATTACATGGCAGAAAAGAATTAAGGTTGCAGGTGGAATTAAGATTACTCATCACTGACTTTAAAATAGGGAGATTATCCTGGATTACCCGGTGGGCCTGACGTAATCCCGTGAGTTCAGAGAATGGGTCAGAGACGTGGGACATCAGAGGCACTCAGCCTGCCCTCGAGAGCTCTGAAGATGGAGCAAGTGCTATTAACCTCATTTTGTAGTTGAAGAGGCTGAATTTCTAAGACGTGAAGTGACCTAGCCAAGACCAAGCATTATTAAGTATTATAACCAGGGCTTAGCTCCAGTTCTCTTGACTACAGACTCTCTTTCCATTTCTACACTAGTCTAAGGGAGCCTGGGGGACCCAGGTTAGAGTCTAACTGGGTCCAGTTCCAGCCCCACCTGTAGGATCCTCCTCTTCACCCCATCTCCTTCCAACCAGAGCAAACCCTTCCTTATCCTCTTGCCTTACTTCAAATCGTATTGACAGAGGGTGCTGGGCTGCAGAAGAGGGGGATCTTGGCTTTGGAATCATGATGTAGGCGGGCACGTGCATTTAGGCTTGTAGGGTTTTGGAGGTAAAGAGCACTGAGTGTAATTCTGTCCTCTGACAGATGAAAAACTGAAACCCAGAGGAACGGAGTACCTTGTCCAAGGCCCCCTCCAAGTCAGTAAGACAGTCAGGACTGAATCTTGAATTGCTTCCTCCCCAGACCAAGGCTCCTCCCAGTGCATTCTGGGCTGTTCCCAGGTGTTCCTGGAATCCTCAGCTGGCGTTTGGGTGCATTTTCCCATAAAAGTAGGCTGTATAAACCGTAGTGCCAGCAGGTCCCCGGTTGTACAGCTCAGCATTGCTTCAGTTCATCTAGGCTATGGCTTCCTCTGCCTTTCCTCCCCTGGAAAAACGAACTCACACGGATGGAACTCTTTCTGTGCGAAAATGTTACTCTTTATTTAAAAAGAAGTTCAGATGAACAGATGAACTTTAGAATGTGTAAACTGGGACGTGGACTTAAGGCCTGATGATCTGGAAGGCTTTCTCTCTGGAGTCTCCCTCTTTCTCCTTCTGTGTGGTGGGAATTCTGTGGTCCAAATGTTTCTCCATCAGTGAAACGGCAGCAAGAGCTTTGGAGTCACGCAGACCTGGATTTGAACTTGGATTTAGGCCCATATGTGTGACCTCCGGCAAATCACAGGCAGAGGTGCAGCAGTGAGCAAGGCCATACGAGGAACACAGGAGACCGTGTCCTGGACCTTGATCTTCATCCGGCTGCCATCGACGTTCAAATTCACCTTCATGGAGCACCTACCGTGTGCTGGCCCCTTTCAAGTACGTCTCTCAGTTAATTCCCACAGCAGCCCCGAGGTGGGTGGTGTCACGTAGGTTCTTTAGAAGAGGAAACGGAAGCTCAGAGAGGGTGAGTCAGCGGTTCAGTATTATTCTACTTACGAGTGGCCGAGGCCCTGACCAGGACCAGTCTTTGTGGTTCTATTTCAACCGCCCTACACCCTGTAATGATTAATATAGTCAAGTGAGCAGGCAAATCAACACAGCGTAAAGGAAAAGACAATAGGCAAGTGTCTGTCTGTCTCCTCTCTATTATGAGGTCCATTCTCCAACCATTTTTTCATCTTTCTATATCTGTCTATCTATCATCTATCTGTCCATTACTGTATTTATTGAAGGACAAAAGATGGTTCAAAACAGAACAGAATTTCTGTCTTGATCAGCTGAGGCTGTTATAACAAAAATACCACAGACTGGGTGGCATAAACAACAGAAGTTTATGTCTCATGGTTCTGGAGGCTAAAGAAGATGTGGGTGCCAGTACAGTTTGGTTCTGGTGGGGGCCCTCCCCCTGGCTTGTCTGTGGCCACCTTCGTGCTGTATCCTTACACGGCAGAGAGAGAGCTCATTTCTCTCCTGTCTCTTCTTTTAAAGGCACTAATTCCATCACAAGGACTCCACCCTTATGACCTTATTACCTCTCAAAGGCCCCACCTCCACTGGGCATGAGGGCTTCAAATGTGAATTTGGGGGGGGACACAAACATTCAGTTCATAGCCGTTACGTATGTCTAAATTAAGTGAAGAATAAAAGAAAAAAAGAAGGAGAGGCAGAAAAATAGAGCCAAGAATGAGGCTAACACAAACGTGTATTTCGTAGAGTCTGGCTCATTCATAAGGAGTAGAGCAGAAGGGTGGCCCTGGCCCCCAATGTCTCAGGAAGGACCTGAGCAATTACACATTTCATGGTATCAATAAGGTGGAAGCAATCCAGCTGTTCAGAAGATGCTCACGTGTTCCTGACATGGAGACTTCCGTGTTACCATCATCCAGGATCAGCAATGAAAATTTGTGCACTCTTGTGTTACACAGTGTTATATCTTTTCATTCTTACATCAGCTCCAGAACTATTGTATTTTTCTCTTCCTTTTACAGGTGAGAAGATTGAGGCTTAGGAAGGTTAAATTCCTTGCTAAAGGCCATACAGCTCTTACCGGGAGAATGGGGGTTCAAACCCCAATTCATTTTTGGCTTCCCCCATGGTTGCTAACTGCTTGGTGCACAGGGACCAAAGGTCGGGCTTCAGATTTTGTGTTAGAATTTTGAATGACAACCGACAAATAGCTGTGGGGTGGAATGAGATTATTTTCTTCTTAGCTTTGAGAGAAATTACTGTTGAAATACACGGGTTCACCATTTTTGATGTTCTTGTGTTTATTTTTAATCTCTGAAATCAAAGCAGATTTCTGGGGGATCAGAGTCACTGCTCCCATGGAAGCAAAAAATATATTTGGTATTTGATTTGAAACTTCATTTTTAATTGGGACCAGATCCAAGCATTGTGAATTTAAACTGCTGCCACAGCCTTCCTAGCCTACCTCGTGAGTGTAAAATCAGTGCAACTATTGTACCCGGCGAGTGCTGGCGGGCATGTGACTACGTTTGTGTCCCATGAGGAATTCGAGTTGGGTGGTTCAGAACATCTGTATCCAAGGGGCATGATGTTTTGCAGAACGCTGTAATACTCTAGGGGAGCTAAAATGGAGGTAGTAACTGGACTTCCAGAAGTATTTCAAATGCATTGATTGGTTGAAACCAGGACTGAAATAATTACTGTAGTAAGCAATTTATTATTATTATTATTTTTTTGTGGTATGCGGGCCTCTCACTGTTGTGGCCTCTCCCGTTGCGGAGCACAGGCTCCGGACGCGCAGGCTCAGCGGCCAATGGCTCACGGGCCCAGCCGCTCCGCGGCATGTGGGATCCTCCCGGACCGGGGCACGAACCCGTATCCCCCGCATCGGCAGGCGGATTCCCAACCACTGCGCCACCAGGGAAGCCCTGTAGTAAGCAATTTATAGATGCAGAAACCAATCGCCTTGCCCGCTTTCCTTAACAGGATCTGGACTTGAATAGAATTCCTTAACTCACATCTGCCTTCTTTCCCGGGTTCTGTCTTAGAGGAAAATCTATCCTTTTTATTACAGATGTTCCAGAATACTCTAATGTCCCCCCCCCCAATTTATCCTTTCAGTTTTCCTCATTGGTTGATGCTTAATGATACCATCATCTACCAAGTCACCCAGGCCAGAAACTTCAGTCCTCCTCTAAGTCTCCCTCTTCTTCACCCACCCGGGCATCCAAGTCAATCACCAAGCCTGGGAGCCTCTCCCACTAGGCAGTGCTCACAGCCGCCCCTTCCTCTCCCCCCTCACCCACTGTCACCACCTTCCTTCACACCCTGGCCACGCTTTGCTAGAATAGCCTTCAAAGAAAACAGAAAAGGCAATTCCGTCCGGCGGTTAGGACTCCGCACTTTCACTGCCGAGGGCTTGGGGGTTGAATCCCTGGTGGGGGGACTAAGGTCCCACAAGCTACGCGGCTAAGGGGGAAAAAAAAGCCTTTATATTTGCTTCTCTGCGTCCAAAACACAGATGTCAGAGCGATCCTGTGAAGCAGCTCTGATCCTCCCGCCCCTCGGCGGCTCCTCACTGTGCACGATCCTTGCCCTCGAACTGTGTTCTCCGAAGCCAGGGCTCTGCAGACAAGACTGGGGACTCCAGGCCTCTTCCCTGAAATGCCCACAGCATTCCCCTTCTATTTACATACGGGCTTCTGCAAAAGATTTTGTTTAAGGAGGGCATTTGTTAAAAAAAAGAAACTTCTTTTTTTTTTTTTTTTTTTTTTTTTTTGTGGTACGCGGGCCTCTCACTGCTGTGGCCCCTCCCGTTGCGGAGCACAGGCTCCGGACGCGCAGGCGCAGCGGCCACGGCTCACGCGCCCAGCCGCTCCGCGGCACGTGGGTTCCTCCCGGACCGGGGCACGAACCCGCGTCCCCTGCATCGGCAGGCAGACTCTCAACCACTGCGCCACCAGGGAAGCCCAGAAACTTTTTTTAAAAATGAGCCCACTCTACCCATGTCTCCTGACTGCAGACTGTCCTGGGCCTGCCCCGTATCACTTGCACACGATGGGATATTCTCCAGTCATGGGCTCTCCTCGCTGTTCCCCAAACATGTGTGTGGTGCCTTTGTTTCTTGGAACACACCCTCTTCTCTGCTTGGAATGGAATTTCTCCTCCTCTCTCCTCCGAGAGCCCCAATTATCCTTCAGGAGCAGTTCAGATGTCACCTTCTGTGGATGGCGCAGAACCTTCCTTATATTTCCCGCAAGCAAACTATTGCCTCCCTCCCGGGCTCCCACCCGACCCTGGTCATGTCTTGGTGGTGGTCCTGGCCATGAAAACCTTTTCTACATGTCTTCCTCCCTGCCCCCCACTAGATCATGAGTGACTCAAGGACGGGATTTCTATTTGACTCATCTCTGTGTTCCCATTACCTAGGAAAGCACTTGGCCCCTGCGAGAAACTAAATGAATCATCAGGTAAAGCGACACCATTAATTACCTGCCAATCAACAATATGGGTTGGAAAAGCTAAATGCCGTAGATGAACGGCAGGTAGGGGGACGGGCAATGGGGATAAGAGGATGAGGGCAATAGGAGTAAAAGGGGCTTCAAGGGTTGTTGATTCTGGGCTGCTTTAGTTGCACTTAGAACATACATGGTTTTTTAAAATTTTACTTTATTTGTTTGGTTGTGTCGGGTCTTAGTTGTGGCCCGTGGGCTCCTTAGTTGTGGCATGTGAACTCTTAGTTGCAGCACACGTGTGGGATCTAGCTCCCTGACCAGGGATCAAACCCGGGCCCCGTGCATTGGAAGCACAGAGTCTTAACCACTGCGCCACCAGGGAAGTCCCAGAACATATATGTTTCTGAGTATAACTTAAGTATAGTTTAAGGACTATGGAAACGTATCACATCCCTTGGGCTGGGAGCTCTAATGGGGACCCCTGTTGGAAAAGCAGACTGTGCAGGTCCTGCTTGCTTGGATCATTTCATACCAACGGTCTTAACAGCTCATCTGTGCACGAGTCTGTCCCCTTTCACCGGAGTAGACTCGGTGAATGCTCGCAACACACCCGGCCATTCCAGGGGGGCTGTTACGCCCATTTTACAAAGAACAGGAGCCCCGTGCAGTCATGCAGCCAGGAAACACTAGAGGCAGCACGTGAGAGCATGTCTTCGGACTCCAAGTCCCATCATTCTTCTGTGTTGCCTTACCTGCTGACGTTTCCCCGATGGGCCCACGTGCTCTGGGAAGGAGGAGACCACAGAGAAATAAAGGAGTGGGAGAGGAGACTTCTGACCTCACGATGTGTCGTTTCTTACCAAGACCTCACACTCGGAGTGTGTTCAAAAGAACCTCACCAAATCCTTCTTCTTACTGCGTTTCCTTCTTTGTATTGAGCTATAATTCACACACCATAAAATTCACCATGTTCGAGTGTACAGTTCAGTGTTTTTTAGTATATTCACAAGCTTGTGCAATCGCTACCACTAATTACAGAACATTTCCATTAAGTAATTTCTAATGTCTTTGTTTTCCAGATTCCAATAATGAGAGACCCTGGATGGATTCGAAATGTATGGTCTTCAAACATTAATGTGAGTAGAGTTGCTATGAATGCCCTAATCATATTAATACTTTGACATTTCAAGATGAGAGAAAATACTCTTTGACAAACTGGTTTATTGCCATGGACACATGCAGTCCTCAAACCACGACTCTGCCATTCGACTGAAGCTTTCAGAGTTGGCCTGTAGCCCTTTCTAAAGGTTTGATGAGCCCCAGCTGAAGCTAAGAACATGATGGCTAGTTTCTAACCTCTTCTCCCTGCGAGCCAACCTCTCCCACGCATAGATCTGATTTTGTCACCTCCCTGATTAACAAGCATTCAATGGCTCCCTAGTGCCAACAAGAAAATGTTCCTATCAGGTTCATGCCATTTGTTTGCCCTTAACGGACTGTCACGTTTATTTAATAAGAGCCCTTGCAGCTGCCCCTGAACCCCTCAAAGCCCTCCTGAAGATTCTGCCTCTTCCCCTTGCGCCCATTGGACCCTTTGGTCGCTGCCCTGTGCCTGGTCCCCAAGCCTCAGCTGGGCCCTTCAGGTTGTCTCTGTGGCTGTACTTAGTGCTTTGCTCTCTGCTCTTTTAGGGTCTCCCTAGACCCCACGTTCAGCAGCCCGAGGGCCAGCGCCATGCCGCCCCCATGCCCATGCCAGCTTCCAGGTTCTGCCTGTGAATCTGGCTCGCTGAGCCTCTGTAGTTTGGGGGGATGTTTTGCTGAAGCATCCCTGGCAGTGGTCCACCTACATCCTGGTTCTTTTCTCACAGTATGTTCATCTCGCCCTCACCTTGCCTAAGTGCAGCAACTTCATACAACTTGCTCTGCCCCGTAGATTTTAAGCCTGAGATCCTTTCCTGTGGAGAAGAGACTTGGAAAAGCTCAAGGAAAGGCTTTTGGAATAATCCAGGGAGGAAGTGATGAAGCCTGCAGACTTATTTGTCCTGACTGTGGCCTGTCCTAAGCCTTGGGGATATAGAATAAAAGTAACACTTGGTCTCTGTCTCAGAGAGCTCAGTGTGGAGACAGACACTGGTCAGAGTGTGGACCAAGAGGCCTAGTGCAGGGCCAGGTAGAGTGAGAGGTTCTTCCTCAGATGACTCCAGAGGCTCCAGTTAAATGAATGAAGAAGGCTGCTGAGGAAGGCCTGGCCCCGGCAATGCTGGGAGGACCACAAGTTCTATTGATATCTCCCAGTGGATTGGCAGAGACGGGGCCCAATCGGAGACCAGGAATCTTGAGCAGGGCAGGCAGTTAGTGGCAGCTGAGCCTGGAGTGAGGGGAGCCGTCCTCTATGGAGGAGAGAAAGGGCAGGAGGGCCCGGTCAGTGAGCCGCTCAGCCTGTGGGTAGGCGGGCAGGCTGGCCGTCGTGAGGTGTTCTGAGGCTGCCGTTCTCCATGGCCAAGTCCCATTCTGCAGACCCGGGGGCTGGAGCCCATGGCCACCGGGTTTCCAGGCCCAGCCTCCGGCCCAAGGTGCAGGGCAATGGCCATGGTTACAAGGGAGGCGGTCAAGGAAAGGCATCGGTTGAGCCTCTGCTGCCAGGCCCTGTACTGGGCCCGTCACAGAGCTCATGTGGTAACAAGACGGGAAGCAATGGACAGGGGATGTGAAATAGGAAGTTTCTGCTGCAAGGGCGAAATTACAGAAAATCTTACCATCTAAGCAGGGGACCTGGATTTGGAGTCCAAAGTCCTGGTCACATCTGCCACTTAGAGTACGTGTGACATCGAGCAGGTTCCCTAACTTCTCCGAGCTTCAGTTCCTTGGGTCCGATCGTGATCACACAGTGCTTGCTGTTCACCACCAGGCATTGTGTGGGAGAGAAGACGGCTTGGAACTCAGCTTGGAGGGGTGGGGTAGAGAGTTTAGAAGCAATTCAGAAAAATGCTTCCAAGAGAAAGTGAGTCTCGTGCAGAGTCTTGACAGAGGTCTAAGTTAGCCAGGCACGGAGGCGAGAACTGGGGGGGTGGGATTGGAAGAAGGGAAGAGTGGGAGGTGACAGTGGAGGAGGAGGAAGTAGGATGCTCATGATGGAGGGCCTCACTTGCTTTTCTAAAGACCTTGGACTTTCTCCTGCAAGTAACGGTAATGGGGGCTGTTGGTACTGAGGGGCCTTAAGCAGGCAGTGCCATGTCACGTCTTCAGCCCTGTTCCAGGGCAGTCATGGGATGGGGCTGGAGGCAGGGAGGCCAGTTAGGAGGTCATCGTCAGCCTGGTTGAGCTGAAGTGCGTGCGGGACAGTCCAAATGGAGGTTTCCAGAAGGTAGCTGGATGTTCGGTCTGGAGCTGAGAGGCAAGGTCAGGACTGGAGATACGGATCTGTGGGTCAACGGTATCGCTGAAGTCTCCAAGGGGGCAAAATCACCCAGGGAGCGTGGGTGGCCAGGGGAGGTGAGTGAGGTCACGTAGGGGGGTTTCCCATCAGAACCTCTACTGTCACAGCTTTTGGTAATTTTTATGTCGTCATCCTTAGAAGATAGGTTCATAAATTCCAAAAACGCTTAGTGATGAGAAAACCCAAACGAAGGGAAAGTACAACAGGGCAAGAGAGTAGGACTCAAAATCTCTATCTTTGCCTGTCTGTCTCTTTCTCTGTCCCTGTCCCTGTCTCTGTCTCCTACTTATTGCGCAAATAAATGTTCTAGGCACGAGGGTACGCTGATGAGCGTGTCGTGGTTGGTCTTTTGCTTGAAGGGCTCACCAACCAGTAGAGGAGATAGAGGCACACGAAATGACGCAGCTCTTTCACAAGGCTCTGTGAAATGTGCCGTGATGGAGTTCCATGTGGGCTGGTTGGTACAGAGAAGCCAGTGATGAATTCTTCATGGACCCGAGGAATGTCTGAGGGGAGGCTTTCCTGGAGGTCCAGCTCTCAGCTGGAAGAATCTTGGTTTGGCCGTGGGATGAAGAAACCGCCCAAATACACACCAGCGCACCCATCCCTGCACACATGGAGGTTCATTCGAGGCAAAAGGCCCCGAGTTCCCGAGGGAGAGTTGAGCAATGAAATGTTCACCCAAACTGCGTAACCCGTCTAACTCAGGCGAGGGAACGTGGTACAATTAGTCACATGAAGCCTCCCTTTGGCCAACCTGTGCTTTGATTGCACCATTTCTAACAAAAGCAGCAATTCTCAGAATTCTAGATTATCCTGGCACAGTTCCTTGGAACCGTATTTTGCTTATTCCTTTTCTTTCTTATCTTTCAGTTTGAAAAAGGGCAGGATTTAAAATGTCTTCTTGGATGGAGAGCACATTTTGTGCAGGGAGGAAGTGACTTTTGGTTAGATTTAAATTAATTTTTGAAAAATTTTATCCAAGTGCTTCATGTGCCTATTCTCTAGAAAATCAGCTAGGAAATGCTGACTCACGACTAAAGCCAACTACTTACATATCTTCTTTGCACCTTATCCTGTGGAGTTACTGATAAAGGAGAATCTAGCTGATTCTCACAGAGCATCATATGCTAATGCAGCCTCCTTTTTTATCCTCTGCCATTTATGTATAATCTTATCCTGTTTTAGTTTGTTCTTTATTCAGACTCTGCCTTTCTTATATGTAGAGTTTTTCTTGGGGAGATGTGTGTTTTTCCTGGAAGTTATGTTTGCCTTTCTTTTTCCTTGTTAGCAGGAAAAATTTGTGCTTCCCATTCCCTGCCTGTCCTTTCTCCCCTGCCCTCCGTTCCCACAACACACACACGTAATGTCCTTAAGCTTTTACTTTACTCTATCACTTGGAAACTATCACAGTCTTTATTTTTAAGCCCATTAACTTGTTTTAACTGGGATCTATTTATCTTATTTGGATGACCATGATTTTCACGTAGCACTTCGGTTTTCTTATTTATTTAACAAACCTTATATGGTGCTTACCAAGTGACAGGTTCTTTCCTAAGAGTATTACAAAATTAACTCATTTACTTCCTTACAGTAGTTCTGTAAGTTGGTCTTATTATTATCTCCAGTTGAGAGATGAGAAAATGAGCACAGAGAGGTTGAGCCACTTGCTCAAGGTCACACAGCTGATAAATGGCAGGATCAGGATTCAGACCCACATCTTCTAGCTCCAGAGACTTTATTCCTAAGCACTGCAATATGCTGCCTCTATAAGAAGTTTCTCTCATTCAGTAGTTTCTAGTTCTTTTCATTTATTCCTCGCCCTTAGTACTTTTATCACGTTCCCTAATTTTTCCAAACTCTCAGCTCTCTGTGCGGGAGTCCTTTTTTTCCTATAACCTCTCTCTGCAGGAAATCTCTCTTCCTGCTTGCTCTCAGTCCTCTGCCAGAGCTGTCATCTTGGGAGGCTCTCACTACATCCACCTTTACCCAGATCCTTGTTTTCTTCTTAGTTCACTCTTTAAAAATAAGCAAACTGGAGTTTTGTTTTCATGTAACCTCCCAGAAAAGGGAGATAGAAGATAAGTTTTCGAGTCCTTGCCATAAGTTTTCGAGTCCTTGCCTGTCTGAATCTCCTTTTTAATTTGACTTCACATTTGATAGTTTGGTTGGAATTAACATTTGAGGTTGATATTAATTTTTCACAGAATTTGAATGCATTGTTTCACTGACTTCTAATGACCAATGTTACCTCTATGCCAGTCTGACTTTTGTTCCTTCCTGGGTGACCTACGGTTATTATTTTCTACCTGTAAGTTTCTAGTGTCTTCAATTAATCCTCTGTGTCCTGAAGCTTCACAGTGATGTGCCCGGCAGTGGATCATGTCTCATTCATTCTGCTTAGACCTTGGAGCACAAGTCTGTACTGTCCTAGTGGACAACATACTTGTAAGCTAATGAATATCAGCAGATTAAATATGTCAACAGACTAAAGGAAAATGGAAAACAAATAAAAGGGTGGTGACCGGAGACCCATGAGGTTCCCCTCTGTCTCTCTTATCTCGTATAGCCCAGCTTTTTGGTCTACAGTTGGTATGTTTCATTCACTTAATCTTCTACTTTTGTTATGATTACTTTTGACAATCAGATTTATCCTTTAACAGATTCTTTTTGTTCTCCAGTCTTTCTCTCTTTCACAGCATTCTCCTGTTTTTTGTTTTCGGAATGAAATAACTTCCCAGATCTCTCTGAGATTTGAATTTGGGAATCTCTTCCTATTAATTTCTCTTCTGTCCCCTTCATTATTTTTATTTCTTCCGGAGTCAGGTTTCCCCGCCTGTCATTCTTTCTCTTGCGTGTTGCAGAGTCTCCTCAAATGGCTGGTGATTGGCGGTCGACTGTATACATGGGGTAGGAAGGCTGCCTGGAAACCCCCATGGCTGGGGTTTGCCCTAAGCGGTCAGGGAGCCGGTGGCTACCCGGGGAACGGTGTGGCTCTGGCTCCGGCACCTGCCTGAGGGTCTCCTGGGCAGGGAGCCCCTCCCTTGGCTGCAGCCCCCTTGCACGTATTCCAGGCTGTAACTTGCTCCATGTTGTTTCTTTTTCTAAAATTTTATTTATTTTTTTTATTGAAGTAGAGTTGATTTACAATATGCTGTGCCAGTCTCTGCTGTACAGCAAAGTGACTCGGTTCTGTACATATAGACATTCTTTTTTAAATATTCTTTTCCATTATGGTTTATCACAGGATATTGAGTATCGTCCCCTGTGCTCTAGGACCTTGTTGTTTATCCGTCCTGTATATACTAGTTTGCATCTGCTCACCCCACACTCCCAGTCCATCCCTCCCCCTACCGCCCACCTCTTGGCAACCACAAGGCTGTTCTCTATGTCTGTGAGTCTGTTTCTGTTTTGTAGATAGGTTCATTTGTGCCATATTTTAGATTCCACATATAAGTGATGTATGGTATTTGTCTTTCTCTTTCTGACTTACTTCACTTAGAACGATCATCTCTAGTTGCATCCATGTTGCTGCAAATGGCATTATTTCGTTCTTTTCTACGGCTGAGTAGTATCCCATTGTATATATGTACCACATCTTCTCTATCCATTCATCTGTCGACGGACATTTAGATTGTTTCCGTGACTTGGCTGTTGTGAATAGTGCTGCTATGAACATAGCGGTGCGTGTATCTTTTTGAATTATAATTTTGTCTGGATTATGCTCAGGAGTGGGATTGCTGGATCATATGGTAATTCTATTTTTAGCTTTCTGAGGAACCTCCGGACTGTTTTCCATAGGGGCTGCACCAACTTACTTTCCCACCAACAGTGTAGAAGGGTTCCCTTTTCTTTTCTTTTTTTAAAAAATAAGTTTATTTATTTTTATTTATTATTTAGTTTTGGCTGGGCTGGGTCTTCATAGCTGCACTGTCCTTCTCTAGCTGCGGCAAATGGGGGCTACTCTTCGTTGCGGTGAGCAGTCTTCTCATTGTGGTGGCTTCTCTTGTTGCAGAGCATGTGCTCTAGGCACACGGGCTTCCGTAGTTGTGGCTCGCGGGCTCTAGAGCGCAGGCTCAGTAGTTGTGCCCCACGGGCTTAGTTGCTCCGCGGCATGTGGGTTCTTCCCAGACCAGGGCTCGAACCCGTGTCCCTTGCATCGGCAGGCGGATTCTTAACCACTGCGCCACCAAGGAAGCCCTAGGGTTCCCTTTTCTCCACACCCTCTCCAGCATTTGTTATTTGTAGACTTTTTAATAATGGCCATTCTGACTGGTGTGAGGTGGTACCTCACTGTAGTTTTGATTTGCGTTTTTCTAATAATTAGTGATGTTGAGCATCTTTTCATGTGCCTACTGGCCATCTGTATTGCGTCTTTGCAGAAATGTCTATTAAAGTCTTCTGCCCATTTTTCGATTGGGTTGTTTGTTTTTTCGTTATTGAGTTGTATGAGCTGTTTGTATATTTTGGAGATTAAGCCTTGTGCGCTGCGTTATTTCTTTACTCAACCTTTCGCTTTGCTTTCACCTTCCAAATTTGATTAGATGTCTTTTCCACAGAAGATGGCCCTCCTGTTCTCTCTCTTCACTGTTGTAAGTTTTTAAGTTCTGAAGTTTCCTTGAAATTTAACGAGATGCAGTGTCTGGAAGTAAGGGGAAAATAAACACACCCGTGTTTGTTCTGCTCTGCCTGCTACCCTGCCCCAGGATTTTCCTCCGTCTTCAGCATTGTTAATGGAGCTATTCTGCACGCGTCCCATGACATTTACTGTGTTCCTATTTAGAAATGCGCTGCATATCTCTTCCAGCCCGATTGCATTTCTTAGCCCGAATCACGATGGCCCCACTCTGCTGTACACGTCCCGGGTGGACTAGTGCCCGGCACTAGCACAGTCAGATCCAACAATAATGTATTTAATTAGAATCTTACAGAGAATGATCATTTCCTGTTCAGTGAATGCTTAGGTTTTGCAGAGATGTCCCAGGGCTCCTTTCTCACTTGTGATAGATAGAAACGTTCTATGAATGTCTCATTTTAGTGTGTATTCCCAATCCTCCCTTTCACCAAATCCTTCTCCCACCCCAGTGGGCATCCTGTTCTGAATTGTTTGTGTTTGTTTTCTCTCGCTGGACACACTGTGTTTCGACTTATCTTGAGCTCTTTGAGGACAGAGGCGTCTCGTAATCGTTAACCCCCCGCGGTACCTAGCACAGAGTGAGCACTCGGAAATGGCTGGCTCAGGACAGGCCAAACCTGAGCTTTTTCCGATACGGTATCCACTACCCACGCGTGTCCACTGAGCAGCTGAAACGTGTCTGGTCCAGACCTAAGTGTGTTACAAGTATAAAGTACATTTCAAAGACTTAGTAGAAAAGAAAAGAATGTAAAAGACTTCACTAGTGATTTTTATATGGATCACCTGTTGTAATGGTACTCTTTTAGATTTATTGAATTTAATAAAATATTTTATTGTAAAAAAGAGAAATGGCTGGTTGCATAAATGGGTGCATTCTTTGTGACTTCCCTCCTGCCTCATTCATGATAAGGACACTGGTACCTTTAGCGCCAGTGCATCCCTAGTTAGTTTATTTTTATTAGGAGGAATATATATATTTGCAGCCAGGCATTATGACCCCATATAAGAATTACGCATACATTTCAAAATATTTATTGAACACCTACTAAGTGCCAGAAACGGTGCTAGATATTTAGACAGAAGTGGTCTTTTCCTTCCTGCAGAGTCTGTCTGCTGGGGAGAGATTTTACAATAATTGCACACACAGATGGAGCATTTAAACTACGCTCAGTACTTTGAATGAAAGATATGCAGGGGGCTTCCCTGGTGGTGCAGTGGTTGAGAGTCCGCCTGCCGACGCGGGGGACGCGGGTTCGTGCCCCGGTCCGGGAGGATCCCACGTGCCGCGGAGCGGCTGGGCCCGTGAGCCGTGGCCGCTGAGCCTGCGCGTCCGGAGCCTGTGCTCTATGCAGGGCCGTGTGAGTGCCTAACGGGGAGAATTGACATAGATGGGGACGTTCTCAATGCTTGAACTGAGGTTGAAGAATGAGCAGTGGTTAACCAGGTGAAGAGGGGAGAGGATTCCATGCAGGGGGAACAGCAGGTACAAAGGCCTTGTGGTCGGAGGGAACAGGACAAGCCCAAAGACAGGAAAATGATCCGGGGCGGCTGGAGCTCATAGTGTATGGAGCAACAGTGGAGCCAGAGCAGCCGGGACAGCAGACCCGCAGTCAGACGTTTGATGCTGGAGAAGCAGACACGTGTGTCTGGCCGAGGACCGTTTCCCACTCAGACGCTCTCTAGCTGATCCATCCGTCTCTGCGTCTCCTGAGGACACTGTGGCGGAGCTGAGCGTCCGTCGAGCAAGGCCGTACCGTTGTGGGTCCGACGCTACAGAGCAGAGCGCGATGGAAGGGAATTGAAGCTGAGCAGTGCTGGGCCCGGGGTAAACCTCTGTCTGCCCGGCCCCCCAGCCCCTGCCGCCCGTTGGGGATTCAAGAAACCCTCGACTGATTCTGTGTCTGGAGTATGCCCCACTCTGCTCAGAATGTCCTCTAATTACGTTAGTGATGCCCAAACCTTCACTTACACATCCCCCGAGGAGGGAGACAGGAGAGGAGAGTACTGGGTGCGGGCGTTACGGTTTAAAATTAAAGTGAAATCACATTAATTTCTTCTTCTGAAACTACCTCAATATCCTCTGAGATGAACGGAGATGCCCTGGGGTGTCATGGGCCCGGGACTGACAGGTATCACACTGTGTGTGCGTTTGGGGGGTTGGGCAGGGGTGACGATGCAAGACGGTCTGTACCTATGAAGTCGCAGCACAGATGTGTAGATGACAGGCCGGAGCTGACGGTCCTCTATTCTCACTTCCTCTCTTTCTGATGTGGAGACTGCGGTGACATCTGCAGGGTCTTATAAGTGGCAGAACACAGACCAGAACCCAGGTGTCCAGTTCCCCAGAACCACACCCTGCCCAGGAAACCTGATTCCAGAAAGATCTGTGGGATGTTTTTACTGGGCCAATGTCCTCACTGTTCAGGGAGGAAAAAAATCACAGAGTGTGGCCAAGACCCAGGTCAGATTTATTTTTTTAAAGCTTTTTTAAAAAAATTTTTATTTATTTATTTATTTATTTATTTATTTTTGCTGCGTTGGGTCTTCGTTGCTGTGCGTGGGCTTTCTCTAGTCGCGGTGAGAGGGGGCTTCTCTTGTTGTGGAGCACGGGCTCTAGGCTCACGGGCTTCAGTAGTTGCGGTGAGCAGGCTCAGTAGTTGTGGCGCACGGGCTTAGTTGCTCCGCGGCATGTGGGATCTTCTCGGACCAGCGCTCGAATCCGTGTCCCCTGCATTGGCAGGCAGATTCTTAACCACTGTGCCACCAGGGACGTCCCCCTGATCAGCTTTAGTGTGGAGCTTGGGGAGGGCCACTTTCCCTCTGGGGACATGGGTTGCCTCAGGTGCGGATCTAAAACTCAGAATTAGCTTTTGGAACCAGCTTGCTCTCAGAATCCCTTTAGACAGAGTGTCCCTGGTCCTTTTCTCCTCTTGGGGCAGACGCCTCGTTCACCTCTGTTTCACCCAACATAGAGCTTCCCTAGAACCAGGACATCCTCTTTGGGGGGCAGGGTGGCGGTGGAGAGCAGCTAATTCAATCCAGGAGCCGAAGAATCAGGTGGCAGCGTCTTGAGCCCGACCTGCCCACCTCTACACAGACCACCGTTCCTCCGTGGGCTACTCAGGTGGGACACAGCGAGGCTAAGCCCAGAATTCTCAAACTGGTTACGCAAAAGATCCAGCAGTTCACTCTGGGTCTGCCTCCCGTTCAGAACCCTCCACAGCCCTGTTCCAAGTGGGGATCCAGCTGGGAGCTCCCAGGCTCCAGACGCAGCCCAGATGGTCTCTGTACACGCCTGACCTGTCTCCTTCGGTCTTTTTATCATGATCACAAATCCACCTACTTTCATCCTTCAGATCCTTTGGAATCTGCAGGCAGATATGATCCTATCCTCGCATTAGGCCACCATTTTTCCATCTCCCATTCCCCCACAATGGGTTTTCTTTCTCAGGTTAAACAGCTTTTGTTCTTAGAGAGTGGTTTGGCCTCACCTTTCAGGTTGTAGGTCGTTCCTTCCAGAGAGGCGTGTGCCATCCTTATGGAGCTCAAGTATAAAGGTGGCACCGAATGTGGTTTTGTGAGTGTGGCGTGATCTGCAGAGAAAACCAGGAAAAATGACCTCCTTTGTTTCAGGCTAACAGTCATGTATCTGTGCAGCCCAATACCACAGGTTTGGGGAAGTATGAAGCTTCGGGATCTTCTTCTCCAGAGGCCGGCAGAGGGGCACAGAGGCCGGAATCTTGTGGCCATGCATATGCTGGCTTCACATCTCAGCAGAGAACTGTACACTTTAAAGATGAGAATCACAATTTAAGAAGTGAGTTAATGTTTTTTAGCCTCCAAATTTTGGTAAGGCTGGGTTGACATGATCTGGAGAAACTACAAGAAGAGCCTCATATTTGGTTGAAATGATGTGTAGATAGTTTAGATACCGCTGCTTCCAATGGCATTCTCTTACACAGGACAGAATGTGCTAGATTTGCACATGACTTCCTGAAATGTGCTGGGTTGCATGGTGACAAGTCAACAGAGCAATGTACAAATCCCATGCAGTTACTGGAAACTACTGCTCAGCCTTTTAACATTAGAACATCTTTTCAGGGCTCTACCTTAACCACAAATCTATCCAAGCTACCATGAGCTAGAGACGAAAGGAACAATTCTCTTCCTTGTTAAGAATTGGTCTTACAGGGCTTCCCTGGTGACGCAGTGGTTGAGAGCCCGCCTGCCGATGCAGGGGACACGGGTTCGTGCCCCGGTCCGGGAGGATCCCACGTGCCGCGGGGCGACTGGGCCCGTGAGCCATGGCCGCTGAGCCTGCGCGTCCGGAGCCTGTGCTCCGCAACGGGAGAGGCCACGGCAGTGAGAGGCCCGCGTACCGCAAAAAAAAAAAAAAAAAAAAAGGATTAGTCTTAGAAACGCGAATTTTCCATTAAGATACAAAAGCACCATCCGAAGAAGACATGGGAAGGGGTAAGAGGGTTGTGTACATCTGGAAGACCAACTCTGGCTCTAACTCTGGATTTTCCCAAAGAATGAGAAGGCCCATGGTTTGTGAACCAATATTTCCAAGTTTTACCTTCTACTCTGATGTTTAACATCTGGTGGTAGGCATTCTGGTGATGCCTAAAGAAATTGCTTGTGAGAAAACAATCCCACTGTAATCCTAAGCATCTGTGTAAAGACTGGGTGCAGGTGGTCCTCGAGTTTCCGCTAAAAGTTTGAGTTCACTGTGTCACACCTGAGCAAAGACTTCTAATGCTGTGTAGGCAGTAATGTCATCTTTTAAAGGATTCCAGTCTAACTGTATAATAACTTTCCAGTTTATCACCACTTAAAACTATTTTTAGTTGGTGGATAATACTTAAACGATTGTATCCTGTAATTACTCATCAGTTCTGTCCATGACTTAGGCACTTCAAAGGGTTCTTATATAGCTTAAATTTCTTGGAATTGATGCTTTTTCTGCAGAAAGGTCTATTATATAAAAAACTTACTAGTATACTTAGTGGATAACACCAAATTTTCGTGCTGTATAAAAATGGATATGCTAATTCCTCCCTCAATGTTCTCTCACTTTGTTACAGTGAATGAAAAGTCCCTTCTAGTTAGCTTTTCGTAACTCAGAATTCAGCAAGGCAAAAATCTGATTTCATGGAAGGATTTGGCCACGTTGTGCTGCAAGCTTTCGATCAGCCCCAGCGTTGACTAGGTTCTGTTCTGGATCCAGTGCTGGCCTCCAACCAGCTCCACGCAGCAGCCTTACTGAGCCCTCTGTCTCCTCCCCTGAGCACCACCGAGTGCTGACATCATAACCCCAGTGGGGTCACAGTCCTGCCACCCAACAATGAGCTTTTCCCGGAGTCTTTGCAGAGGGCACGGGTGAAAGGACAGTGGAGAAGGAGAGCACATGGGAGTGGAGGAGGCAGGTTGAGAGGCAAGATCGGGAGGGAAGAGAGAGAAGGGTAAGACTGGGCTGGGGAGCCAGCCACGCCTGTCCTAACGACAAACAGCCTGAAGTAAGCAGTGGCCCGGGCTGATGGGAGCTAGAAAACGAGGAGAAAGAGGAGAATCAGCCAGGAGGCCAGTGTTCCCACGAGCAGTGACCTCCATGTGAAATTAATGGAAGTTGAATGGGGTCCTGCGAACATGCCCTCCCAGTGGGGAAGGTGAGGCTTTCTGCTGGCAGTGAAGGTAAATGGCTGGCTTGTGGGGGTGGACGCAACGGGGTGTCAATCCCCACGTGACACGTCCAAACGTCCCCCGTGCTGGCTTCTCAGCCACTGAACCCACGGAAGAATGGAATCAGTGGCTGAGATCTGGGGACACTAGAGCCCTGTCACAAGACTCTTGGGGTCTCAATTCTACCTTCTGTGAATTGGTTTGCTCTGGGCTGTTACACAGGTCTCCTCCTCTGTTCAGCGTCATTGACTGCCTTCCTGTGGAGTTCTTTGAAGAATGGTAACCCATGGTGCGTTTTTATACAAATATTTCCCAATATTTTACCTTAGTAACATGGGAAATGCAAAGGAAATGCCATTTAGGTGTACATGCATGTGATACTGAGTGTATTTTCAGGGAGTTCTGCAAGTTGGTGCCTAACAGGAACCTCCAGAGTCTAATTCTCATTCGAAGGACAAAGCGATAGGGACAGGAACTTCGATTCCCAGACTAGGACCCAAGCAGAGCCCACAGCACCGCTGTGAAGTAGGTGACCTCTGCCTTTCCCTCCACCCCCTCCTGGCCCCTCCTCCTCCCCTTCGTAGAGGCCCAGAGCAGCTGGTCGTGAACGATCAGCAGCACACAAATATTTGTAGGAAGTGCAGTTGCATTGGGATTTAAGAGAGTGGTTCTTTTCTTTGTTTTGTTATGTTTCCGAGTTGGGATAGGGTGGTAGCCACACACCTCTCCGAACAGCCAGCTTGTGTGGACAGACACCCACACTAGGGTCCCAGCTGGGAAACAGGCGGGCACAGCTCCCGAATCACTTTCTCTCCCTGGTCTCTTGCCCTTCTTTAATGGCTGATGGCAGAAACAAATGAAAAATCCGTTTTTCTACATCCAAGAAGGATTTCACTTCCAGGAAAGTTCTAAGGGCTCTCATTTCACGGCTGGGGGCAGGACTTATCCCACCCGGAGCCAGCGTGGGGATCAGCGTTGTTACCGCTGGGGCTGTGAGAAAACGCGAGGAGTTTGGAAAGGTGGTGTCCCTTCACCCGTTCTCCATGACAATCGATGCCTGGTCATTGCTTGACCCCGGAACTGGATACCTGGGCCATCGCAGAAGCCGCCTGCCTCTACTGTCTTCTGCCTGCCAGCTTCCCGCCATCCCGCATGGCCAGCCCACCCTGGCCAGATTCGTTTCCATAAAATGGAGGTTCCATAACATTTCCCTCCCTGCTTATAAGCTTTTGATGGTTCTCCAGGGCCTTCAGTTTCAAGCACCATTTGCAGTGCCATTTTTTTTGCAGTAGGCAAATGTTCACTTTAATTGCAATTCTAAATTACTTACTTTCACATTAACAGAGATATTTCATAGACCAAGAAGAACCAAGTATTATATATTTTTTAATGGTTAACGTGATTCAAAGAATTTTTATTACAAAGGGATCAAGAACTGGTTGAAATTCGCACCATAAATATAAAATATCTATTACTGTTTTTATTCACAGTGAATTCAGATCTCAGCTTCCCGAAGAGTCGTACTAGCTAATATGATAGGGATGGCAGGTACTTGACAGCCACCCTCTAAAGCACAGGCTTAACATAAAGCGAGGTGGTTCAAAACACCAACTATAATACGAGGCTGCCACTTGAGGCCATGGCATGCTGGTCTCAGCCCGCTTGCCCATATTAACTGCTCAACAAACCCACGAGGATATTCGCTCTTTGATAACCTGCACAGCAAATCCCCAGCACGTGTCTGACTTGCCCACTGCCAAAAGTCCGATAAACTTGTCTTTCCACATTTACCTGCACCCCTTCCTCCCATCCCTGCAAAATCCCTTCTGTACTCATTTCCACTGCTTGTCGTGCAATGATCCTTCAAGGTCTGGATCAGACCCCATCCGCTTAAGTAAATTAAGCAAAGCCTGTAGCATCTTTTTCCACCCAGAACTCTCCCAGCACTCCTTCTCCCTAACTCCTTGGGCCTTTGGGTCTTTGCCAATCATTTGGAGCTAAGCATATGTGGCAATATCGAACCAGTCATCTATTTTTTCTCAAGCTAAGCTGCAGAATTTATTCAGTTTTTCTGCCAATTACTTTTTCTGTTCCAGGATTGAGTCCAAGATCTTCAATGGCATTGAGTTGTCCTGCCTCCTTAGTCCCCTCCGGTCTGTGACAGTTTCTAGATCTCGCCGTGCCTTTCACTATCTTGACACTTTTGAAGGGTACTCCTCAGTTACTTTGTTGGAAGTCCCCTCGATGTGGGTTTGTCTGGTGTTTTTTTCAGGATCAGATAAAGTTGCTCTACTGTTGGGAAGAAGGTTACAGAGGGGACACGCCTCCTCAGGGGCACGTGGTGTCGCCGTGCATCACCTAAGATGTTAACCTGCATCCCCTAGGTAAGGCCGTGTCTGCCAGGATTCTCCACTGGCTCTCCTGCATGGTTTCTGAGGAGAAATATGCTGTAATTCTTATCTTGTTCCTCTGTGTAATTTCTTTTCTCAGGCTGCCTTTGAGACTTTCTCTTTCCTTTAATTTTCAGTGGTTCAGTATGATATGCCTATGTTCATGCGTGTGCGCGCGTGCGTGTGTGTGTGTGTGTGTGTGAATATTTACCCTGCTTGGCTGCTTGGTGATCTTTGAGATTCTTGGATCTGTGGTTTGGTGTCTCTCACTAATTTTGGAAAATTCTAGGCCGTAATTTCTTTAAAGATTTCTTTTGCCCAGCTATCTCACTCTCTTCTTCTGGCATTTGCTACATGAATGCTAGACTGTTTGACATTGACCCACCACTTCAGATGCCCATTTCTTTCTTTTCTCCTCCCTTACTCTTTTTTCTCTTTGTGTTTTGGTTTGGCTGTTCCTGGTCACCTTACTTCCGCTTCCCTGATTCTTTCCTCACTATGTTGAGTCTATTGATGAGCCCACTGAAGACAGTCTTCATCTTCGTTACTGTATTTTCCATTTCTAGCATTTTCCTTAGATTATTATAGTTTCCATCTCTCCAGTGAACTCATCTGATCTTGCATATTGTGCACCTTATGCATTAGACACTTTACCCTATACATCAGATTTTTAAAAATGCATGTCAGACAGGTCCAACATCTGTGTCACATCTCATCTCTTATTGTTACTGTCTCTTGGAAGTGTGTTATCTTGACTTTTCATTTGCCTCCTCATTTTTTCTTGAAAGCTGGACATCTTGGTAGAACTGTAGGAACTTAGACAAATTGCTTTTAATCTCTAGAAATGGACCCACTTTTCCTCCTGGCAGGCCCTTAGTGTGGGGGTGGGAGTTAACCTGGGTAGAAGTTGGGCTGGGCTCGAGGTTCCTTGTTGCTATGGTTACCCTCAGCGCACTGAACCCGTCAAATTCCCGTGGGAACACCGCGTGTTTCAGGGTGTGGTTTGCCCAAGAAATACTTGCCTGACTCTCAGCTTTAGGCCTTCCCTCTGCACTGGGCCTCACAGAGGGTCCCTTTGCCTGTTATTCTTCGTCTCCCTGCTGTTCTTTTTACCCTGCTGTTGTTCCTGTTATAGCTCGGAGGTGTGGGGTGGCAGAGAGAGACGTTCTCTGTTGTTGTGACTAAGTCCCAGTGGCTGCCTCCTGTCCTTGGTTCTCCGAGGTCTGGCTGCCTTGGTTCCCCTGTCCCTGAGCAGCAGATCGAATAACAACCAACGTTTTTAAGTAGTAATGAGTGTCCGGGATATTTCTCAGTATCGTCCACAACTTGGTTGCGGTGTGAAAATATTTGCGATCTGTAGTTGGTGGCGTTGGTCACAGGAACTGTGGCTACCATTGTGTGCTGTTGCCCTACCTTCACAATTGAAGGGAACACCACTAAATGTGAGTTCGAAGTTGGTGAAATGAAGATTTAATTTTTTCCACATTGAATTCGTGAACGTGTGCTTTCTCTGCGTGGTTCCTTTGGACTCCTGGCACGCTTTGAGAGGGAACTTGCAAGATGAGGGATGGACAACAGAAACCCCTTGACCTGTGACCAGAAGCAGATTGTCGTGAGTTAACCTTGGCCGCCCCACACCGCATGCTTCCCTGTACTGGCTCGGGGAACCAAGGGGCAGGAAGGCTATGTCCTGAGGACGGCCAGGCCGGGCCTGGGACACAACAGTAAAAACAAAATCTCCACCCAGCCCGGAAAACCTCCACAAAGGGAGACGACAAAGAAAAGCGTTGAATTATCGAATAAGCATTAAACCAGGCCATCCAATAAGAGACTGCAAAGACATGAAGGGATTTCACACGTTCATGTAGCCAGGCTGACATGTGTTCTCGGGTTAAATGACAACCAGTCCTCAGTAAGAGGACCTGACGGCACCATTTGTCACACACGGTTCACCTGGTGACGGGGTGGCCATCTGTGTTAGCTTATTGCCTTTATCCAAAGGAAAAACGAAACTTCTAGTTCCTTTGTGACAAGAGCTAGTTTTGCACCGTGGAGCGAGGCAGGACACCTGCCAAAGTTAGGCGCCTGCCCTCCCAGGGACGCTGGGAGACGGAGGCGCCATCTTTCTCTTTACGTTCCCGAGAGGTGGCTGCCAGGTACTAGCAATATTTCTGAGTTGTACAGGTGCCCAGAGGCTTATTTCTCTTTTAGAAAGATTTACTTTTTACGATTTACTCTCAAAGGGGCAGAGAAAGAATGTATAGTAAGTGTCCAATAGTAAACGTGCTAAGAAGAGGGAGGAGGGGCAGGCAACCTCTTTCCCTTGTTGCACCAGGAAGATGGAATTTTGTCTTGGTTTGTACTGACCGTCACACCAGAAACCAGCAGTTGAATCACAGCTCTGTACTTCCTTCCACAAAACGGAAGGGACGAAGGGTGGAGAGGGAGGCCAGAGGCTTACTGAGGCCGCGTTCCCATGGATGCCAGAGGAGGCGATGTGGATGCCCCATCATCTTTGATGCTCCTCGTAGGTGCATGTCATTTTGCTCACGGGTGATGTTAATGTTCTGCTTTGGCTTAAGGGAAGATTGAATTTAGCTCTCCTAAGCACAAAGGAACGTGTGCTTTAAAATCCAGGAAATGGACTTTAACTCTCCGGAGTGGTTACTCCCTTTCCCAGGCTAACTAAACCTGGCCCATCAATTCATCAGCCATTCAGCGTGTCCTCTGAGACCTCCCTGGGGGCCCAGCATGCACTGGACACCATGGAAGAGAGACGGGTATGAATTCATTCTTGCACCCACGCCGCATTTGAGCCACAGGGCACCGAGCGCCCCCTTTTCCCACATGCCTTCGTGGGGCCTTTCCACGTGCTGGTCCTTCAGCCTGAAATATCTCCTCCCACACTTCATCGGTCAGGAGTCTTCCCCATCCTGAAGGCCCGAAACATGATACCGTGTTCCTTATCAGGCTTCTAAGTGTTCAGAATAAATAATAATAATAATAATAATAGTAGTAGCAATTATCATTACTATTATAAAACTCACCAGAGTGGACCATGTATATTGTGCCAGGTATTGCACTAAGTACTTTAAATCATTTATTCCTTCAAACAGCCCGTGAAACAGACATTTCACCCCAGTTTAGTAGAAGAGGAAACTGAGGGTCAGAGAGGTCAAGATCACATAAGTAGCAAGAGGCGAAGCTGGGATCAGAGCCCAGCGTGGAGCCCCTCGCCCTGGCGTCTCCCATCAGGCTTGATCTGGTCTTCTCCTGTCTTCCATAGCACCTGCTTCCCTTCCTCCCTCAGTGCTCCCTGACATCAAGGCTTGGATGCTGGACAGACTTAAGGAGGCCTTGAAGGAAGGAGCCATGTCTGGCTCACGGCTCTCTCTCCTACAGTGTTGAGCAGTGTGTCTGGGGTACGCGAGGTGATGGGAAAGGGGATATAAGCAGGACTGGGAAGCACTGGGCCAGGGAAGGACAAGCAAAGGCAGTCATCCCTAGGATGCAGTGACCTGAGACTTTGTACTGCAGCTTGAGAAGATGACTCGAGTCAATGCAATTTCTCCCTTGAAACTTTGGGGTTAGGGGGACTGAGGTAGGTGGTCATGTGAAGGAAAGAGCTACCTGGTGAGCTGTGTGTAGGAGGCAAGCCTGGAGAGGAAGCAGCTGGGAGACGGGAAGGGGGCAGAGCTGAGCAGGTGGAAAGACAGTGAGGGACAGAGAGGAATCTGCCCCAGTTCAAGTTCAAGGCCCGTTTCTGGAATCCCTGGCCCCTTTCAGTGTATCATGTTCCACACACACACACACACACACACTCACGCGCGCACACACTCACACACATACACACACGCGCGCACACTCTCGCACATACACACACTCACACATACACCCACGCACACACACTCGCGCACACACACACATACACACTCACACACACACACTCACGCACACTCACACACACTCACTCACTCACTCACCCAGTCACTCTACTTGAGCGGTCTTGTATGGGTTCTGTTATAAGGACATTTAGAAGGCATATAAATTACATGTTGCCCCTTGGCACAGGGTGCTGGGAGAGGAGATGGTGGGCTTTGAGAGAGGGAAGTGCAGCCGGCCAGGTGTACAGGATGAAGGGAAGCGGACTCGGAGAACACCGGTTTGTAAACGTGACTGTGCGCTGGAATCTCATGCGGGAGTTCTGCGATGTACCGATGCCTGGGTCCTGCCCCCAGAGACTGTGGTTACTCGACGTGAACGCTGGTCTGGGCGTCGAGAGTTTCAGCAGTTCCCCAGGCGATTCTAATATGTGAGAAGTTTTCGTGGTGAACACTGCTTTACTGGGTTAGGCGTGGGTGAGAATGTCCAACTCGGAATGATTTCACTTATTCTAAGCACAAGAGATGATGAGGGCGATGACTTGAAGTCCTTGAGTCTAGAGTGACTTTCCTCAACCAACCCCAGGTTCTAGGTCAACAATTAAAGAAGTTGCGTTTAGTTAGGCTCCAGGCAACGAGCAGATGCCATCGTGGATGGCTATTGGCGAGTTTAAAGGCTGCCTATTTACAGATGTGAGAATTTGCTGGCAAATCCAGTCCCTTCTGCTTTCTTAATTGTTTAGAGACGACAAAGGATTATATCAGTTGGCATCGAAGATTTTCTCTTAACTGGGTGCCAAGGTCTATCAGCTGAAAATTCTAGTAGCTGAGCAAGGACCTTGGGGCTGGCCCTGAGCCCACGGCCTGTAACGGGTTGCATGGTGTCTTCTTGCAGGAGCCCGATTTTATTCTGTAGCCAGCTTCCCTCACTGAGGTCAGAGGCTGGACCCCTGTGTTTAGCTTTGGGGTCCAGGTGTCTGGTGGGGCTCCACCTTCACGATTTCATCTACAAGCCTAATTCCCTCCCCATCCCAAGTGCCATCACACTGAGAGTTAGGGCTTCAACATATAAATTTGGGGGGATATAAACATTTAGTCCGTAGCAGATGCATTTCCCAGTTGAATTCCAAATATGTTTTCTTCTCAGGTAGGTTCATCTAGCATGGCCTTGCCAATGATTAAAATACCAGTCACGGGTCACCGTCCCAAGTTCCCTAAGTGGCCTCACTCCTGCCACCTCATCTCTCCTCTTCCCTTCATCTCCCAACCTTCTCCGTAATCCAGCAGGACCCCGCTCTGCTGTGCTTCATGTCTATTCTCATTGGCAAGTGCTTGTGCCAGACCAAACAGGGTGACTCTCAGTCCTGGGCCTGGCAAAGGAGAGACACTTGTTCACTACAAGGCTGGGGTAGAAACACGGAGGGAGGAAGGCTATAGGGTGAAACTCAGACATTTGGTGTGTGTGACGTATACACCAAAGGAAATACCTTCCGAGGTGTGAGGGCTGCTTCATAGAGACCTGGGTCCTGCGGGCCTGGCTGTGGGGTAGGAAGAGAGAACGATGTAGTTTCCTAGCAAAAAATATATTTCTTGTCGTCACCTGACTCTTTAGCAACCTCCCCCATGCGGCCAGGGGAGAAAGGATGTCCCAGCCCCTCTTGATCACCGGGACACAGGCTGGGAGCCGCTGTCCTGCGTGCTCCCCCTCCCCCATCAGCGGCCAGCGGTGCAGGGCCGGGGGTGGGGGGGTGTCTTCCTTCGAGCCCTGCAAGTGCCAGCCCGCTCTGCACAGGCTGGCCTCCTCCCGTCGGGCTGCTCCTGCACACCCGGCCTAGACGAGTCCACATTAGTGCCCGCCCCTCTTCCTCTGGGGCCCAGCAGGTCAAGTCCCGCGGCCACGTCCAACCGCTCAGTTCACGGTGGCACTGAATAGGGTAACAATTTTTATGTGTATCTGTGCCATCGACCGACATTCCTGCCCCCAACCGAAGACTCAATGGAGGACAGACGCCGCGACTGGCCTGGTCCCCGCTGGAGCCCCCAGTGCTCAGCGTGGGCACAGGGTGGCACTCAACACCCGAGTACTGAATGAAGGCGGCGAGACAGACGGGGCTGGGGCTTGCGGGGGTGCTCACTGCTCTCCGTGCCAGGCAGTGTGGCCCGCCGGCCAGTGGGGGACCTGCATCTGCCTCTGCCCTGAGGCTGGGGGCTCCCCTTGCTTCCCCGCTGCGCCGTGTGCCGGAGCCCCACGAGGCTTGGACTCTGCCCGGCACGTGGCCCAGGGGAGGGTGGACGGTGTTGTCTAGTTAACGTATCTGTTAGGGTGAATATGAGGGTGGTGTGGCCTTCAAGCTGTGGCCAATTGTCAGCAGCTCCCCTTAATCTCCCTGTGACTTCTTTTGCCCTCTTGGATGCCTCAGCCCTCATCTATGATCCTCCCCCTAACTTGGGGGTGGGCCCTCTGTGCTTTGGTTCCAAGCATTCGCTCCCCCTGGAGTCCCCTCCCTCCTCCCCCTGTGGAACCCAGGACCTCTCATACCTGCCTCTTCCCCCAAGAAACTTGCTTTGGTTAGTCCGCCCACGGGCACGCCGCTGGGATGGGACCCACTCCACCTCTGGTGGATTTCCAGGCTGTTCTGTGACCTGCCCTCCGAGGGGGCAACGCAGCACCGGGTGGTCCCTGGTTCGCATCTGATTCTTGAGGCCTCGAGCAAGGGAGTGCCTGTGCTGAAGGCCTCCAGCCAAACCCCGGCCCTGCACGCTAGGAGATTCCCTCCCTCCCTAGGAGACCAAGTCAGGCACCAGAGATAAAGTATAGCCCTCTGGGGGAAATTCATTGTTCTTTCTCTGGCATCCGTTCTGCCCACAGGGCATTTACAGAGCTAACCACTGTTTGTCACTGTCAGGAGATGAGTCAATTGCTCACCCACCAGTATTGTTTCAAAAGACTCAGGTGAAGAGCGGAGGGCCTTCACCCTCCTGTCTCCCCTCCCCCTTGCAGAGCCTTTTCAATTGTGTAGGTAGTTAATCTGGAAAACTTCAGAATTCCCCGGATTGCTATTGTCACTGGATAGAAGGATGGAGATTTCCTGCTAGAATGGGGCGGCTTAGATCATTCTCATCACTTTTTATGTAGAGAAAAGTTCTGACAATCGAGGAGTTGTAATTGTTTAGCCTTCCACATCATCGGCCTTCTCTAGGTGTCCCTCCTAGGAGGAAGGTCAGCAGCCTGCTGAGTCTTGAGGCTGGGCAAGCTGGGCGGCCTCTGTATCACAGCTGGGCTAAGCACTGAACGAATCCTGGGAATCACCACTCCTTAAAGTATAGGGTTCTAGAACTTAAAAATCTTTCAAGTTAGCAAAGGCCATGTATTTCACATGATGGCCATTTCCATCCTCAAAGTGGATCTATGTGTTGAGCATCTGCCTCCCATTTTCCAGACAGTGAAACCGAGTCTGAGTCTTTTTAGGATCGAGGGTGCTCGCGTCGCTTTGCCCTGGCATCACTCCTCCCTCCTTCCTCCTCCAGAGGCTGGAGCAAGTTTACTCATCCCTGTGGTTTTTTTCTCCTCTTCCGAGTTGGGCCGAAAGCAGCAGGTCCAGGGATTGGCCCAGGGGATCACCTCAGCTGTCCTGGCTGAGTCACAGCTGGGTGACGGCTTGGTTGCAGACAGCACGGCAAGGGCCCTCCCAGGGGGACTCCAGCCAGGGCAGGATCAGCAGGGCAAGGGCTTTCGTAAATCCCTTTCAGTTTATACTGAAACGTGATCTAGTGTTTTCTCCTCATTGCTTGTTGGAAACAAATTCTCCCTGCAGAGTGTGGACTTGTTTAGATGCAGTGGAAGTAATGGGGATACCACAGAAAGATAGCAGATGACCTTAAACTTCTACCTAGAGCCAGCCGGCTTCTTCAACAAGCACCAGAAGCCTTCCCCTTCCCGACATGTCTGGGGTGGCTGGAAAAAAATCTCAGTCTTAGAGTGGCCAGAACTGCACTCGTGTTTCCTTCCAAGCCGGCATCTTCCGTCTTCCTTCCGCATCTCAGTAAAGAGCGCTAAGGTAGGCGAGGAAGGAAGGGCGGGCTGCCCCGGCACTTCCTGCGAGGGAGGCTCCGCCGTCTCGGGCCGGGCGGGCCCTGAAAGCAGCCGAGAGGCCCGAGCCTCGTGAGGCCCCTCGCGCCGCCCCGCTCGCCCCGCCCCCGGGGGCCGGGCCGCGCAGACTGGGAGCGCGAGGCGGGCTGGGTGTTTGTATACAAAGGCGGCCGAGCGCGCGGCGCCACAAGGTGAGTGAAAGCCTCCCCGCCGCCAGCCTCCCGTGTCGAGTCTCCGTGGATCCCCGGTCAGACCCCGGCCGCCGCCGAGGTAGGGGCCATAGCCTCGGCGGGGCCGGGCTGGGCAGGGCGGGGCGCGGCCCGGGGGCGGGGGGCGCGGTCGGGCCGCTGCCGGCCGGGGGATGCGGGACGACGTGATGTCCGGGGACCACACTGTGACCCCGCGGCCCTTTCGGGGCAAGTGTTTCGGGGAGGGAGGCGGGGAACAGGCCCAGGGACCCGGCAGCCTCGTGAGCTTCCCTCGGGCCTTCGCCCAAAGGGCTGACCTTGATCGGCGTGGCGAACTCGAGGGGCGGCCGCGGGTCTCCGTCCTGGCAGGACGTGTGGCTTGTACCTGGGCAGCAGGCAGCCCTTGCTTAGCGCCGGGGACTTTTATGAAACTGTTCGGGGAGGTGGGGGTGCGTTATTTAGGATTCCTGCTTTGCTGTTGAGGAAGCAGGCTCGGGGAGGTTGACTTAAGTGCCCAAGGTCACACAGCTGCTCGGAGGCAGGCTGAGCCCGGGTTGGGATCCTGGTTCTCGGATTACAGTCTGGTCCCTCCTCTGCATCTTTCCTGCAGCCTGATGGGTGCTAGACCTTCCTTCCATCAGATGCCCCTGCGAATAATTTTATTTTGGGGAAGGCGGGGAAAATGTAGGATGAAAAGTAGTGTCTTGGAAATAACTTGAAGTGCCGTGGAGCAGGAGTGTGTATAGATAACTGGCTGATAATTTGCGTGGAGGGTAGTGGCTGGAGAACGCAGATGTCAACACCGTTTTTGACCAACAGACAGGGACTTGACTAAAACAACTGGCCGTATTAATTCAGAGTTTTTAGAGCCCAGTAGTTTCCGGAAGTGTTTTGGAGAGATGAGCTTATCGGCTGTTTTTATGGGAGGGTGCTGGTAATGGGGGGGGGGGGTGATTGGGAAATTTACTGTTTGTCCCTTTTCTATAATTTGGGTCTCATGAATTAAACTAAGCAATTGCAGAATGTATAGCAACTGAGAAATAAACACACACGTACGCGTCTTCCCCCCAGAAATGGTGGAAATCTAAGAGTTTGTCTTCCGGTTCTGTATTTTGATAATGCTTCATTCACATCTGCCGACATCTGTTTTATTATCGAGTGTTTTTGTGTATGGGTGTGTGGTTGGAGCTTTTATGCTTGTTTGTGTGGAGGGGGCCGTACGGTGTGGAGCCAGGCCTGGACAGAGCCCTGGACCTGAACTTAGTGGGCCTGGAGGCCTGGGCTCTCGTCTGGGTTCTGCGTTAGCTTGGCAGTGGGGCCCTTCCCAGGTGCCTTCACCATCCCGGGTCTCAGTTGTCCAAAATCTCAGCACTCTGGAAAAGAATGGCTGCAGAGGACAGACCTGCTGAGTCTTGTTGCAAGGGCGAGAACTTGGGCCCTCGGGTGGGGCACTGACGGATCTCCTGGTCTTGAGGGCACCTTGGAAAGGCTGGGAAGTCTGCCCTGGGAAGGGGTAGTGTGGCCAGCCTGGCCAGAAGGAAGTCTGTAAGCCTGCCCCCCGCCCAGTCAGCTGTGTTCAGGGCCCTGGACCAGAGGGCGGGGGTGGAGAGCAGGAGATGGAGAGAGATTTCAAAAGAAGGGCCTGAGGCCTGTGGGGCACACAGGCTGGTGCAAAGAACTTGGCTTTGTAGTTTTAGCCACTTACCCACTTGTAACTTGGGCCAAAGACACATTCTCTTGAGTGTCTCCTGAGTGTTTCTTCTCCTGGGCAATGAAGAGAGAGTCACACCCATTTGCAAGTTATGGTAAACGTTCACTGAGATACACAAGAGCCCCTGGGAAAGAATGTGGGGTCCCTGTGGTCACTGTTATTTTAAGGGAGGAACACAGGGTGCCGGTGAGGAGGGCTAATTGTAGAGTTGGGACAGTCCTGCCTGACACTGGCCTCTGGGCTGTAAATCAGCGCCATGGGACCCCCTCTCACACTGTGAGTTGGTCTCCCCTGGGTCCTTTCTCTTCTGGATTCAAGGTCTAATGTGATGAATTGATTTGGGCAGGGGTGCCGATGGCGATGGGTGACGCTGCAGGCAGCTCATTCCAGGGAAGGTATGTTGGCCGGATTGGCTTCTGGAGCATTTTGAAAAAGACCTAGAAGACGGTGGTCCAGTTGGGACCCTGAGGCTGGTGGTTTGACCTGTTTGCACTTCAGCTTCCTCGGCGTGACCGAGCCATGAGAACTGGGAGCTGTTGAGGTGACAAGGAACATGCGAGGCCGCGATGCACGGTCAGCGTTGGGGCGAGTGCCCTGGGGAGGGCGGGCGAAGTCCCACTTCTTAGGTTTCACGGAGCCCTGGCCGGGCTTATTCCGCCCGAAGCCCACTCACTTAGGATCGGAGTGGGATTTGTGAAAAGAGCAAAGTCCGAGCTGGCCCATCAGCGGGAGCTTTCTAAGCTGTGAGCCGGAGGGTCTAGAGAGAGCAGGGGCCCGACGCCTGCTTTCATTCCTGGCAGCAGGTCCAGCTGGGGGGATGCAATGTGCCGGGCTCGGGAGACCCTCCTGACAGTGGGGGGCGCTGCCCCCCTGTCCTGTGTCCTCCACACTTCCCTGTGTGCCCCTTCTTCCTCTTCCCATGTCTCCCCGCCGCCCCCGCCCCACCTTTTATTTAAACAACAACAAGTGAATACGCTTCACAGCGCCGCCTGTCACCCTCTGGTCCTAAAATCAGTTTTTAGTAGGCCCATGGGCATTTTAGAAAAGGTGAAATAGAATAGAAGAGAAAATCCCAGACCCGGACATACTAATCTGAGGTTAGGTATTGTTTTGTGAAGCTTGTTTAGCTGAGATGTGTGTGTGTGTGTGTGTGTGTGTGTGTGCGTGCGCGCGCGCGCACGCACGCACATGTGCCCCCACATGCAAGCTCTGGTGGAGGGAAGTGTGGGGTGTGTGAGACCGAGTGCCTGGTGTGCGGGGAGGGGCCCGCGTGTGTCAGGTGTTGGCCCCCGCGCCCCCCTCCCGGGCAGTCACCGCCTGCCGGGAGGTGGCCCAGGGCGGTTCTTCCGCATCCGCTGTGCAGCTGGAGGGCTGGTGGGAGCTCCGTCTGGAGAGGATGCTTTTCCAGCCGGCGATGGAAACCACATCTCTCAACACACCGAGCAGGTTTGGGATTGTTGCGACAACTTTTTTTCCTGGTGCTGAACACTGGGCTTTCGAGTGAAGAGCTACAGGTTCTTAGAGCAGAGTCGTGGCTCTGCATCGACTGCCCGTTTACTCCTCAGGCCGACCACAGACCCTGCATTCGAGACACCCTCTGTGCCCAGCGCTCCTGGGACACGATCAGCACGCTTCCACCATGTGCCTCCTTCCCGGAAGGCCCGTATCTCCTTGGACACATGTCTTCTCTCTTTTTGGTGAAATCTTTCTCTGCATTGATTGGTCTCTCGAGGCATCCACCTTTGGTTGACAAAAGATAGAAGCAGTGAGGGTCCTGGGATAACCGGGCACCCGCAAGGCAGCTCCCCGCTTTGGCCAGAGAATTTCCTGCCGGTGAACTCTGCATCACCCCAGTCTTTGGGTTGCCTTTGGGCGCAGATTTTTGGATAAAATGGAAATGTATTCCCAGCCTCTTGGAATCTAACCGTCCGTACCCTTCTGATATTTCTGTCTTAATTTCAACCAGTAGTGTTCATTGGCCCTGTCTTTTTGGGAGGGTGCGATCTAAATAGTTGGCGTATGCAAAGCGCCGTCAGGCTGCAGCCTTAACTCACAGCCCAGCCTTTGGTGCCGTTTGTGACCAGAGGGTTAGCACCTGACTTTCGTTTGGCCGTGCCCTTGGAAAAGAACTCCACGTATACCCATCCTGTGAGGTCGTCTGTTTTATAGATATGAGACTGAGCGGCCGAGGGGTCGGTCAGTTGTTCATGGTCATGGCTTAGCAGGTGGCGGAGCTGGGAGGTGAAGGCCAGCTGTCTGCCTCTGCAGCTCAAGCTCTTACCCCCGAGCTGTAGGCAGCACTCTTGAGCATCCAGGTGATATTTGGGTGGAGGGAGCAGGGGTCGTGCAGAAGTCACAAAAGCAGGGCTTTCTTTTTGGCCAAGACACAGACCTGGACAAAGGGCCCTTGCAGGGCTGTAAAGAGAGGCTGCAAGCCCTGTGCTCCATTCGTGAGTTACGGGGTCCAGAGCTGGGGGATAGGGCTCTAAACCTGGGCCTGTGGGTCCAGCACATTGGCCACCGGGGTAGTTCAGCTGCCTCCACCCTCCACCCTCCACCACCCAGGCCTTTTGTGCTCCTTGGCAAGGACCTGAGAACACTCATCACACGGGATTGCAAGATCGGAGCGTTGCACAATCCCAGCTCGGGAGGAGCTGTCACCCACCTGACCTTTCCGACCAAAGCAGGACCACCCCGCATCGCCCCCTCCCGTCCAGCAGCTTCAGTGCTGCGGAGACCCTGACACCGAGCAGACCGGGTCTTGCCCTGCCTCCCCCAGTTCTCTGAGGTCATTAAAAATTAACGTTAAAGCAGTATACGCGCATGTAGAAAACAAAACCCAGGAACCAACACTGTGGAAATATTCGTGGTGAAAAGGGAAGGTGTCCTCCCCTTCTCCAGGCCTGTTCCCTAGGGTGAGCCTGTGAACCTCTTTTGGTATGTACATCAGTCCATAATTTTTTTGTGCATATGAGAATATGTATAAATGTAATTCTTAAAAATGGGTTCATATTATAAATATTTTTGTACTTTTTTCACACCGTATATATATCTTTTCGTGTTAGTATTTGGAGAACTACCTCTCCCTCTCTTTTTAAATTTTTTAACAGCCTCATAATATTCAGTTATATGGTGTGGGTGGTCCCTAATTTACTTAACTGAAGTCCTGTAGATATTTGTTTCTAATTTTCCTTATTATTATCAGTGCCCGGATTACTGTTTTGTACACAGCAGAAGAATTGCTGGAGTTTGCTGGTGTGTGCAAGAAACGACAGCTATTGCCACAGTGCTTACCCCGTTTATTACCTCACTGGCAGGGAGTGGTGAGTGTTCGTTTTTTTCCTGTTCTCACCAACCCCTCAGGTTTTTACAAAATGCTTTGATTTTGGACCATCTGAAAGGCCCCCTTTGATTTGCATATCTTAAATTATGAATAGGATGGATTATCTTCTCACACATCATTGACCAGATGGACTTCTTTCTCTGTGAACTCTCTCTCTCTTTTGCTCATTTTTCTATTGGGTTGGTCTGAGGCCATCTTAAATTGACATTAATATTTTAGAGGTGGATGGTATTAGCAAAGCCACAGGGTTATGAGAGCTATGGCTGGGGCATTGCATTTTGGCAGAAGTTCCAAGAAAGCAGTGTTTCTTGGGCAATCAGTGAACCCTGGAGAAGGATTCTGCCAATTTTGGATGAAATGCTGATTTTTCTGATGTCACAATGAGGTGAGAAGTCATGAGACCTCCATTACCTCATCTTGACAAGTGTTCGCAGCGCTGCCCTCTGGACCCATACGAGACTTGGGTAGCTGGCGCGTTTGTGCATGTGCTGTGTGCCCGGAGTGTGGGGCTCCTCCCCTGTGGGCGGCCTTGAAGGAGGAGGAAACCTCCTCTGCCCTCCCTCTGTCTTTGCTGAGTGTCTGGAGGTATTCTGGACGCCCGCTTTCCTGACTGACTTCCGCAGAGTGACAGCCCCCTGCATCCTGGACACACTCACACCCCACGTGTCCTGCAGGACAGCCTGGAGCTGAGTTGTGATGGGCAGGACCTGCTTAATTCAGAGAGGGCTTTGGTGCGGGGACCCCAGGGCGGGCTGGTTTTGCTGTTTCGTCACTTTTGTCAGGAAGTATTGATATTAGTCTGACCTGCAAGCTTTTCAAAAGCATCACAAGCTTTTCTGGTGAATTTTTCTTACTTTGGACCAGAGTGCCCCCTGAAGAACGCTGGCCTGCCATTAAAGTCCCTGCATCCCCGGGGGTCCTGACGGACACAGAAGTGTGCTCTCTTGCGTACGAAGTTTCTCATAGCGCTCCGTTCAGGATGGTCGGACTAACTGAGGCAGCTGCTGCCGGGCTCACCTGGTCCGCGCTGGCCAGGGGGAGGGGACTTGCCCCAGCGTGCGCTGTCGGTGCGGCAGGGGTGGGCGTGGAGCCCAGGCACCTGGACTTCCGGTCTGGGGTTGTTTACCCTGCATAATGCCGCATCTAAGTCATACTTCCTCGTTGGTCTTTCGTATATAATTTATCACACTTGCCAACTGATGAGTATCAATGCGCAGTGCTCCGGAGAAAGACTTCCTCTTTGACGTTGCTATAAATAGCAACGAGGAAGATACGCTGTTTATACGCTCTTTGCCCTTTTTCTTCGTTAACTCAAAAGTAATGAGACCCTTTCCAGAGCTGCAAGGTCCCTGGGCGTGGCCCTGACTGGCTATTAGCTGGTGGCTGTTAAGCTCAGCCGAGCCTGTGCGCCTGCCCCGAGCACCTTCTGCTTACCTGCGTGGTGCCACCTGGAGATGTCAGAGGATGAGGCTGGTCTGCCGCGCCTGGACCAGCCGGCAAGCACAGACATACCCCTGGAGCGCGCAGACCGATTTCCGAGCCAGCAGATAAAACGCTTCAAATGTACCGTGGTGGATAACTTCGCCTTGGCCGTTGGAGAAGTGAATATATTGTTAAATGCTGTGCGTTATATTTACCTTTCTGCAGGTGTCATTTAAAGTCTGCGTGCGCTGCCCCGTATGTAGGTCAGACCATCACGTCACGCGGGAGGTTGGCAGGATGGTCATAGTGTTGGATGTAGACCGAACCTGGGTTTGGATAGTACTTCCACCCCTCACCCTGCCCAGGTTATATACAGACTCCCTGCAAACTGGGAAAATCGTATCCCTTGCATCATTACGGTAACTGAGCAAACAATTTAAACTCGTGATTATTATCCCGTCTGGACAGTGTACCAGCCTTAATGGTATGTGAAGACGGACGGCAGGTTTAAAGGTTTGTGTCACGCTGGTGTGCTGCGTTAGTGCCTTCGTCTAGCGTTGCCAGTAAAATACCCGCTCAGTGGATCCTGAGAAGTCCCTCCGATGCGCTCCTTTGACCAGAGTAGCTGGCGGGCTGGCGCGCTGGCCCCGGAGAGCAGTAGCCCGTTGGGTTTCTGGGGGTGTAGCCCTGCTGCAGATCACAGGAACACAAAGTCGGAGGCCTCGCCCTGCGTGATGTTGCGTTGGTTTTCCAGTCAGGACACTCTCCCTGTGTGTGCCTTAAACCCAGATTCCGCAGGAGTCCCTTAGGCACCGGCTGTGAGGGGAGAGGTGACAGAGCACACGGCCGCCTGCACAGGTGGTGGATTCCTGGCAGGCTCGCTCCAGGAAGCCATGAGTCATCCTGAGGACAGAAGTGCCAAAGATGTCTTCAGATCCCAGAGTGAAGGAAGGAGGGTGTCTGACCTTTTAGGCCTTGAGGACTGTGGGGAAAGGTTTTGGATTGACCTGCAGCCCCGAGGAGGGGTAGCTGAGGGAGGTGTGAACACTTGTGAAAACGTCACACCCCGAGCCCACGACCGAGTCTCACTTACCGGGTCATTGGCTCAGGGAAGAAATGGCAGACGTTTGGCCTGTGCTTTCCAAGGGCAAAGACCTTTTCAGAGTCACCGTCTTGTACCTCGCTCTTGGTGACAGCGACAAGGCCTCATCAGGGAGGCCGTGTGAAGACCTGGCCGCCGTGCGCACAGCTCACAGGTGCCGGAGGAAGGCGAGCACGTCCAGGCCTTCGGAGCCCCATTGACTAAACACATCTGCGCACCTGAGAGCGGAGAGCTGTGTTTATCTGTGACCTCAGTAAGGTCGCCACAGCCTGCGTGCTCCAGAGACGTAAGGGGGGGAGCCAGGGGATAGAGGAATTTTTTGCTGAAAACAAAAAATGTAGTTGAGCATCAAAAGATTACTGCTAATGACAAAACCCCAGACATCTCCAGTTAAAGATCTGAGGGCTTGTCTATGTACGGGATGATGCAAGAAGCTGGGCTCATTGAAATGAATTCTTTGAAATGGATTTTAATCGTCTAGAGCCGGTATCCTGTTTTTCTCCATCCTGAGTTCCCTTCAGGGTGCACCGGTGGGGTGGGGTGGGGTGGGGTGGCTGCAGTGGCGGGTGGCTTGATGGTTGGGCGGCATTCATTGTTTACCAGAATGGCAGGCAACGTTATTTGTTTACTGAAATGGCAGGCAGCATTTTTTTTTTTTTTGGTCCACACCCCCAATTTTATGCAGTTTCTATTTTTCATACTTATCCTTTAGCTTTCATGGCCTGTTAAGAAACATGTTACGAGCTTATGACTTAAACTGCGTTTGTAGTGAATTTAGTTGGGGGCATTGTCTTCATGAGTTTTATGTTCCTGGGAGAGAACAGTTCCCGTTTTCTTAATTTCTTCTAATTTTTGAATTTTAGCACTGTTCCCCTCATACCCAAACTTGCTAAGCTACTCTTTGAGGTGGTGTGTGCACGTCTGGAATTTTTTTTTTTTTTTTTTTTTTTTTCTGTACGCGGGCCTCTCACTGCTGCGGCCTCTCGCGTTGCGGAGCACAGGCTCCGGATGCGCAGGCTCAGCGGCCATGGCTCACGGGCCCAGCCGCTCCGCGGCATGTGGGACCTTCCCAGACCGGGGCACGAACCCACGTCCCCTGCGTCGGCAGGCGGACTCTCAACCACTGCGCCACCAGGGAAGCCCTGGAATTTTTTATGATGGGACAAAAAGAAAATTCCCAAACAAATCCCTCTCCCTTACATTCCTGCTCTCCTCCTCCCCCCACCAAAAAACAAAAAGCAGAAAACAAAACCCCAGCAACCCTAAAACAAAAAAACAACTCCAAACCCCTCCCTGGTTTCTTGCTTGGGATGAAAACTTGCTTTTATGATGTTGTTATGACCAGGTCATAGAATCATCAACTTAGTGCCCCATTCTTGAATTTCCTTTACAACCTCTTTGTTGGATCCTGGCTGAGATTCTTTGAATACTCCCATTGATGCTGAGCTCACTCCCTCTAACGAGTCAGTTCTCTTAGAAGCTTGGTCTCATAGATTGTGCTTTCCACCCTGGCTCTGGGATGGCCTCTCTCTGATTCCGACTTTAATTACGATCTCTGATCACCGGGGTAGCACTGGATACCCCGTAAACGTGTGCCGAACGTTACCGACTTTTAGAACTAGACGACTGCTATCTGTTTTGCTAAAGCCACACGACTGGTCTTTCTTTAACTGGGCCTCACCCATTTATACCAGTTCTGTCCAGCAAGAAGGGGAGGCAACGCTACGCACAGCAGGACAGGGAGGACCAGGGGTTCAACCTGGGCTCCCGTCCTCACTGCCGCTTACCGGCTGTGCTGCCCTGAACACCATGCAAGTCCGGCGCCCCAGTTCCTTGTCGGAAATGGGGTAATGATGTCGGTCCTGAGTACTCAGCCTATGCAGAAGAGTTTCATAGACGTGCATCAGATGAGCTGCCCTGGGCAAAGGAGTTTCATGTGTTGTGAAGTGCTGAACAAATGTTGTGTGGAGGCTTGCATGGCCTTTCACCTGGGATTCAGGAAAAGGTGATTATTAGTGATTAGTGGCCTGCTGAGGATTTGCAGCACCCACGGGGTGGGTGTTAGGTCTGATGGCTTTGGAGTATTCCTTGTTCTCCAGAGTCGGTAGGCACCCGTCGTGGATTTCCAAGCCCATTTAAATCTTTCTCCAAACCATCATTTTATCTTCTTGCCTCCACTTATTATCCCTGGAGTTCCTGGTTTTTGCATCAGGGAAGAAGCATGTGCGTCCAGATTGCACACCTGCAGCTCCCCGGAGAGCCTCACGGAAACAAGGATCGGTTTGGGGGCGGGGGGTGGGGGTGGGGCTGGGTTGACCGACAAAAAGTTAACATCATACGGTAGTAGAATTTGTTTTCTCAGAGAGCCCGAAATTCTGTTTCATTCTGGATGTCCTTTCAAAGATGATCCACAGGTTGGCCTTTGCTGAAATTCTAGTAGAGTTAGGGAATTTGTTTTCAGTAGTTCTCTTTCATTGGCCTCTGGTACGTTTCCTCATTTCTGTTTATGTGATGACCTGTCTCCTCCTTCCTCATTAAAGCACTAGAATATCGTGCCCACCCGTGTGGCCATGTCTGCCCTGGGGGCCCCCCCTGTGACATAGCTCCGCATCCCCCTACCTGCCACCGCCCCAGTCCTGTTCTGCCACGATGGTCACTAGGGAGAAATAGGCTTCTCCTGCACTCTGGTCTGTCACTCTGGGACGTGCGTTTGTTTCAAAGTGATAAGAATAGGACCGAGGCAGCTTTGATGGTGCATCCTCTGTTTCCATCGAACCAATGCAAAAGCGTCCCAACCAGTGAAGCATTTTCACTTTTTGGAAGACAGTCACCATATAGATTTAATTCAGTCACGCCAGTCCACACGTACCTAGCTTAATAGACAAATACAAGAGATTAGGCTTCTGACAAATGCTGAAGAATAGTCAAAGGCAGCCTGGGAAGTTAAAGGAAACGTGGTCGTGTGTGGCCGCAACATTTCCTGGGTCCCTGGGACCGGCTGGGTGCCCAGAGGTGAGCAGGCCCCCTCCCTGTCCTCAAGGAGGGCACACAGCTTGGTGGATGGGGTCTCTCCAGCCACTTGACAAATGACAGCCTGCGTTTATCAAGCAGCTGCCCAGGATGGGAGGGGTTGGTGTTAACTGAGCAGGAGGGCCAGTGGAAGGTTCAGTTTGCAAAACAATGAGTGATTTTGGGCGCGTAGATGAACAAGGTGTCCTGACATGCAGATGAGGACGCGGAAGACGCGATGGGAAATACAGGTTAAGGGGCGATTGTAGAACTCTTGCGGGACTTAAAGAGATGGAGGTAGAAGGAAATGATGAAGGTGAGAAAGGTTTAACAAAAATGGTGATTCTGAGAACTGTATTTATTGAGACAGTTTTGCACGCTTTTTGTTTGTTTGCTTTTGTGGTACTCGGGCCTCTCACCGTTGTGGCCCCTCCCACCGTTGTGGCCCCTCCCGTTGCGGAGCACAGGCTCCGGACGCGCAGGCCCAGCGGCCATGGCTCACGGGCCCAGCCGCTCCGCGGCATGTGGGATCTTCCCGGGCCGGGGCACGAACCCGTGTCCCCTGCATCGGCAGGCGGACCCTCAACCACTGCGCCACCAGGAAAGCCCTGCACTCTTTTTGGCCTTTGCTAAGGTGAGGTTTCTCAGCCCCGGGTCCTGATCCACCAGCCTTCTTGGAGAGGAGTAGCTCCGACTCGGGTGTTGCCTTTTGTAGCATCACTGTGTCACAGCCGGGAAACACAGCCACAGTATGAAAATGGAGACGCTGTTATTTCCTAGATAACGTGCCTTTGATAATAGTCTCCGTGACAGAACCGGGAAGGGAATTAAAATCACTTTTATCCACTTGCATAATAAATGAGCGGGAATGATTCCTGAATTGACGATTAAAGGGGTTGACCTAAAATAATTCAAAGCCCGGTATTTAGGTTCTTTTTTTTAAAATTAATTAATTTATTTTTGGCTGCGTTGGGTCTTCGTTGCTGTGCGTGGGCTTTTCTCTAGTTACGGCGAGCGGAGGCTGCTCTTCACTGCGGTGCACAGGCTTCTCATTGTGGTGGCTTCTCTTGTTGCGGAGCACGGGCTCCAGGTGTGCGGGCTTCAGTAGTTGTGGCACATGGGCTCAGTAGTTGTGGCTTGGGGGTCTAGAGCACAGGCTCAGCAGTTGTGGCGCATGGGCTTCGTTGCTCCACGGCATGTGGGATCTTCCTGGGCCAGGGCTCAAACCCGTGTTCCCTGCATTGGCAGGCGGATTCTTAACCACTGCGCCACCAGGGAAGTCCCTAGTTTTAATAATGGATGGTCTTCAAGCTGAAGACATTGTTGATTAGGAATGTTGTGGATAGAATCCCCAGTGGGAATACGCTTTTGGATTTCTGTGTTCCACGGTGTATTATCTATTTGGGTCTAATACCACTACTGCAGTGGTTTCTAACTTGGGGAAGAGTATCCGGAAAGGCACCGTTCCAATGGCATCGAATAATCTTAGAAAATGAGTAGTATTCCAGGAGGTGAAGCTGGAAGATGTCATGCTGAGAAACATATATTTACCTGTTTCCTAACCTCAGAGTTAAGCACCGCTTAGAGAGCCCCAGTTTGGCCAGAGGGTTTTTTTGGAGGTTTGGCTCAGCTTTCCTTGAAAAACTTTTGAACGAGGGTGGGGGAATCCCGTTTCACGCGGTCAGTGAAGCCTTGTCAGGTGAAGCAGGTGTTTCCTGCCAAATTCTGAGATTAAAATCAGGAGATTGAAAAGTAACTTGGAATGGGGTGAGTGGAGAACAGGTGTCTCAAAGCTGTTCAGTGGAAGTTGCAGCATTTCCTTTGTACAGGTTTTGCTCATCTTTGGCTTCTCTTGAGGTTTTGCTCATCTTTGGCTTCTCTTGAGGTCCCGAGGCACTTTCTTCTTTGGGACAAACGTTCCCCTCAGCGCCTGCTCGTGTGTCTCCCCGGACACGGTGGCAGGAGGGAAGTGAAAGGTGGCAGGGAGGGGGACTCTCGCTGGCCTGGCTTCTTCACTGACATCAAATTAGCTTCTTCCTTGAGCCTTTTACTTCAAACAGAACTGCCAGAAGTGAAACTCGGGAACCGGTGCGCAGCTGGTTTATTCTCGTATTCGGTACCTATTGGCCAGCGTGTGTTTACAGGAGACCCTGGACGAGGGGAAGGTCAAGGAGAGCGTGGCTGCCTTCACGCCCCTCCCGCCGCCAGGCAGGCACTGGAGGTGTCGTGGGCCCAAGCTGTCACTCAAAGAAACTTTTTAACCAAATAATGGTTCATCTTCCTCAAATGAGTTTTGGTTCATGCAGTATTCTCCTTTTCCTTCCTTGTAAAAAAATTTTAAAATGGTGGTAAAATGCACATGACGTAAAATTTATCCTTTTAACCACTTCTGAGCGGCAGTTCAGTGGACTCGATGTAATACATGCACGTGGTTGTGCGTTCACACGTGGACGGTCACCACCTATAGCTCCAGCACTTTTCTTATCTTGCACAACTGAAGCTCTGTCCCCATTAGACACACGCTTCCCCTGCCCTGTCCCCAGCCCCTGGTAATCACCGTTCTGCCTTCTGTTTCTATGGGTTTATCTGCTCTAGGTACCTCAGATAGGTAGGAGCATACAGTATTTGTCCTTTTGTAACTGGCTTGTGTCACTTAGTGTAATGCCCTCAAGGCTCATGCATGTTGTAACATGTGCCAGAATTTCCTTCCTTTTTAAGGCTGAGTAGTGTTCCACTGTGTCTGTAATACTGCGTTCTGTTTATCCACTTATCCATCTGTGGCCACAGATGGCTGCTGAGTGGACCTCGGTCGATCGGCTGGGCAGACAAACGGAAGCGGAGCACGAGCGTCCCTCGAGATGTGAGAGCATCCGGCGGGCAGAGAAGGACCAGGATGGAAACTGTTCAAAATAAGAGTCACTTATTTTTTCCTTCTCAAGTAAACATAGTCATTTTTTTTCTACCAGCATTATTGAACACCTGCTCTTTTGGGCGTGGTGGGGAATACGAAGAGGTCTCAAATACAGTCTCTCTTCTCAAGGGTCTTAAGATTTGGTGTGTAAAACCTGCACATGATGACAGAGCAAGAGCCACATGTACCGTGGACTCAGAGAGGAAGAGCCCGGTGACGACTGAGATCGGGCCTCCTGGGGTGGCCAGGGTTTGGGGTGGGGAGCGCCGGGTGGGGCCCATTCCAGGGGAGCCAGATGCCCTGAGCTGGGTGTCTCGGAAGTCGGGCGTGCGGCACGTGCGCGTTCACCTTGACCGGCTCTGGAGCCTGCCCCGAGTTCATCGTTTGTGCGCCTTGCTTGTGTCTCCGTTTCCTAGGCTCAAACCATGAATTACGTCGGGCAGCTGGCAGGCCAGGTGTTTGTCACCGTGAAGGAGCTCTACAAGGGGCTGAACCCCGCCACCCTGTCCGGCTGCATCGACATCATCGTGGTCCGCCAGCCCAACGGGAGCCTGCAGTGCTCCCCCTTCCACGTCCGCTTTGGGAAGATGGGGGTCCTGCGTTCCCGAGAGAAGGTGGTACGTGACCTGGGGGGCGGGGCCTCTCCTTAGAGAAAAATCCTCTCACTTCTGCGGCGTTAGCGTGTCTGGAGCTCCTCGCGGACCCCGAGTTTTAGCTTTCCCTTGCAGAGGGCTGGTCCCTGACTTGACAGTTACTCAGATTGTTCTGATTTCTGTGGTTGTGTCGATTTCTCCAAGATGTAGTGGCATAAACCAACTGTGTATTAAGCTCCGGGGGTTCTGTGGGTCAGGAATTCACACCAGGTGCAGCAGGCTGGCCCGTCTCTGCTCTTCGCCGCCTGGGGCCTCAGCTGAAGAAGACTCAGGCCTGGGGGCTGCTGGAATCCTGTGTCGATGCACTCGCTCACTCGACTGCCGGCCCTTGGCTGGACTCTGAGCCGAGGCCATGTCACCCAGACGCCTCCGCCCGGGCTCTCCACGTGGCCCGGGCTTCCTCGCACCGTGCAGGCTGGCTGCAGCGGCAAGCGTCGTCCGCGGGAGGGAGCCGGGCGGGCTCGGCCTTCTTCTTCTGGTCCAGCCTCGGAAGCCGCGTGGCCGCCCTCGTGTTGTGCTCTGCTCAGCCGGGCAATCACAAGCTTGCATGGACCCAGGACGGTGGTTGGGGGGGGGCGGGTGGCGAGTAGACTCCGTCGCTTGACCAGAGTGACCAGCGGAGGTTTGGAATTGTGAGATGTTTGGGGGACGCATGTGACGGAAGTGTATGTAGAGACCTGGTCATTCCCCGTGACGTTTCCTGTTGTGGTGAAGAGCCTCTGTTTTTCCTTCAGGTTGACATAGAAATCAATGGGGAAGCGGTGGATTTGCACATGAAGTTGGGAGATAATGGAGAAGCATTTTTTGTTCAAGAGGCTGAAAACGACCAGGTAAGGAAGGCCGGTGGCGAAGCTCACCCCTCCCGCATTTTGAGCCTTGAGCTCTTCTGGGAGCGTGTGTGGAGAGGTGATACTGGCGCCGTTTACCTGTCCTAGGGATCTGGGCCACAGGGTGAGTGTGTGCTGCGTCTACCCAAGACTCAGCAGTCCCAGCCTGCTGCATTTGCTCCCTGTTTCCAGGGAGACAGAGGAGTTGGATGGCCCTGGCCTGAAGCCGTCATCCAAAGCATACAAGTTATACTTCTGGGTCAGACCGCAGGCGGCTGAAGTGTGCTGATTTTTGTTTAGTGAGTGACCAGATCACATCACTCTTTTACTATGGAAACATGTTTAGCAGCTCATCTGTTGAGACAGAATTCTCACACCTTGCGCGTTAGCCATCCTAAAGTGGACAGTCCTGTGGTTTGTAGTGTTTTCGCACATACGTGCAAGGCATCCCCGCGGTCAACTTTAGAACATCTTCATGGCCTCAGAAATAGACGTTGTACCCTTTAGCTACACCTCCCCTGTCCCCGAAGCCCTGACTCCCCACCACCCTGAGCCCTAAGCAACCACTAATCAAACTCTCTGTCTCTATAGATTTCCCCAATCAGAGTAGAATCACATAGTTTGTGGTCTTTTGTGCCTAACTTCTTTCATGGACCACCACGTTTTCAAGATCTATCCGTGTTCTGGCTGTGTCAGTACTTCATTCCTTGGTACAGCCGAGTAATACGCCACTGTATCAGTACACCACATTTCGTTTCTCTTTTCATGTGTTGGTGGACGCTTGGGTTTGTTTCCACCTTTCGGCTGTTGTGAATAACGCTGTGTACAAGTTTTCGTATAGACACATGTTTTCCTTTTTGGGGGGTATATACCTGGGAGTGGAATTGCTGGGTCATGTGTAACACTGAATTTACCACTGAGGAACTGCCAGGCTGCTGTCCAAAGCTGCTGCACCATTTTACATTCCCACCAGCAGTGCACGAGGGTTCCGATTTGTCTGTACCCTCATCAATACTTGCTCTTTGACTTGGTGATTCTAGCCATCCTGGTGGGTGTGAGGTGGTATCTCATCATGGTATCGATTTGCGTTTCCCTAATGACTCATGATGTTGCACATTTTTTCATGTGCTTATTGGCCATCTGTATGTATCCTTTGGAGAAGTGTCTATTCAGATCCTTTGATCGTTTTTCATTGGGTTATTTGTCTTTTTATCCTTGAGTTATAAGAGTTCATTATATATTCTAGGTATGAGTCCCTTATCGCATAGATGATTTGTAAATATTTTCTTCCATTGTGTGAGCTGTCTTTTCACTTTCTTGATGTTGTCCTTTGGAACACACAAGTTTTAAATTTTGATGAAGTCCAATTTTATCTGTTTTTTCTTTGTGGCTCATGCTTTTGTTGTCACATCTAAGAATCCTTTGCCGAGTTCCAAGTCATGAAGATTTACCCCCATGTTTTCTTCTAAGACAAACCATTTCTTTTTCCTCTTTCATTCACTGGGAAAGCCACTTTGCAGGGATCTGATGTAGAGATTCCTCCATAAAAACCATTTGAACTACTTCCTTTATGAGAAAGTAGCCTTTATAGAGGAACGGCTCTAAATAGCTCCAGGCTCCAGGCCCATAGTTTCAATTTCAGGACAAAACCATCCCAGGCTCTGCTTCCTTTTGGTCTTCCCAAAGGTGCGATGGTCTCTGCCAGCCTCAGCCTGACCGCTCAGATGTGGATTTTATACGTGCGGCACATTGTCTGATGCTCTCTAACCCACTTTATTTATTTATTTATTTTTGGGCCATGCCGCGGCCTGCGGGATTTAGTTCCCTGACCGGGGATCGAACCTGAGCCCCCTGCAGTGGAAGTGCGGAGTCTTAACCACTGGACCGCCAGGGAAGTCCCTCTCTAAGCTACTTTAAACTGTCAGCAGCATTGCTTGTTAATCCCCTCTCTTTCGTATATATTCTTTTTTTTTTTTTTTTTTTTTGCGGTATGCGGGCCTCTCACTGTTGTGGCCTCTCCCGTTGTGGAGCACAGGCTCCGGACGCACAGGCCTAGCGGCCATGGCTCACGGGCTTAGTTGCTCCGCGGCATGTGGGATCTTCCCGGACCAGGGCACGAACCCGTGTCTCCTGCATCGGCAGGCGGACTCTCAACCACTGCGCCACCAGGGAAGCCCCGTATATATTCTTTACTTCTTTTTTTTCCCCTAGATTTTCTTGCGGACTAGTTTATTTAGGGGTTCCATTGTCTCTCTTCAATACATTTTGTGTATTTCTCATATGCTTCTTCACTCATTAGTTCACCTAGTTCAGGGTGTCATCTTGATCGGCCAACCGCCTTCGTAACAAGATTTATTGACAAGTCCTGGATTTTCTGATAGAGCTTCATTAAGTTCCTTTACTTCTCCTGATGGAGAATAGAGTTCACGGGCAGCTTTCACGCTTTCCAGGGCACCAGACTCCTTTTGTTTGTTCAGCTCTCTTGCAGCTTCAGGCAGACTCTACAGTAAACAGCATCTCCCAAAGCTTCCCGGGTCAAACTGCTGATTCCCACCGTGCCTGTACCGCTTTCTGTTGTTGTCCATTCATGTTTGTGAATTTTTGCATATGTGTCAGGCCGTGTGTACAATAGTTACATCGTTCCATTTTATCTAACAACGCTGTGAGGACGGGATTATCATTTCCATTTCTCTGATGAGGGAAACAGACTCAGAAGTTAGGTGGCTCTGCCCAAGGTCACGTCGCTCATCAGAGGTGGAACCCTTGTTTTTTTACTACTTGTTACCGGGTTTCTGATAAGAAATGAGTCATTTGATAATAAAATGATTGCTATAGTTTTTTTTAAAAACTGGTGAATCATTATAAAACAACTATTAAGTTGACAGGCAGTGGAGGTTTTTTTTTTTGGTTGTTGTTGTTTTTGTTTTTTTTTTTAGAGAAGAGGGTCAGTACCTAATCACTTGACAGCCACATACCTAGGTGTGCTCTGGTGCAGGTGGGCACTTGGGGCACGGGGTGGGGACACTGTCAGATGTTTTCTTTAAAAATTATTATTATCCTCTTAATTCAGTGCATGTTAAAAACACACACACACATTGTCTCTTACACACACACACACACACACACACACACACACACACACACACACACACACACACACACTAGAGTGCAAAACGTAGTCCAGTTCCCAGGGTAATGTGATGACCCCAAGCCCATTTTTTCCTCTTTACCCTGGAAATTTCAGACCAAGTTGAATTTTGGTAGCCTGAAATGACTCGATGATTACCCCACTTTGTTATAATGACGAAGACGCAGGATTCAGTACAAAACGGCCGTTAGTGACTCGTCGACTTTCCGACCACCTGTCAGATTCGGCAGCCGCGTCTGCGGATCGCCGTGACCACCCCGTGCTCCCCGCTGCCCACGGGGCTCGGGCCCCGGGATTAGCCCCGGTGGGTCGTCGGCAGCACCGGCTCCGTGGACCCCAACGAACGACGCTCCTTCTTGGAAATGTGTTCTGTCTTTCAGGAGGTGATCCCCCTGCACCTGGCCACCTCCCCGATCCTGTCCGAAGGAGCCTCGAGGATGGAGTCCCAGCTGAAGAGGAACTCCGTGGATTGGATAAGAAGCCTGGACCCCAACACGTCAGCCCAGGTCTTACCTCCCAGCGAGACCCCTTCCAGTGGCTCTTTAGTGAAGAAGCGGAGGAAGCGGAGGAGGAAGTCGCAGCTGGACAGCCTGAAAAGGGACGACGACACGAACACGTCCGACGATGAAGACATGTTCCCCATAGAGATGAGCTCGGATGAGGAGGCCGGGCTGCCGGACAGCAGCAGGTAAATGTGGGCGAAAGGGAGGGGCCTCGTGAGAACTGGGTGACTTCATCCTTCAGGATGATCCCTTTCCTTTTTTTTTTTTTAAATTGACGTACAGTTGATTTATAATGTTGCGTTAGCTTCAGGTGTACAGGTGTACGGGAGTGAATCAGTTTTTAAAATATATACATATATATATATATATACCTGTTCTTTTTCAGATTCTTTTCCCTTATAAGTTATTACAGAATATTGACTAGAGTTCCCTGTGCTCTACAGTAGGTCCTTGTGGTTTATCTATTTTGTATATAGATACACTTGAAACTAGCATAAGCTTGTAAATTAACTAATACTTCAATTTAAAAAAAAAAAGGGAGAAGGAACATCAGGATTAACCTCCTGCTTTGCTATTTAGAGTAGAATTTTTTTTTTTTTTTTTTCCTGGCTAAAAATAAAGGCGCATTGGCAACGTCGATTTTCCTAACTGTGGCCTCTGATCTGCTGTGGGCTCAGAAGCTGGGTGGTTGGGTTTATTACAGTTGCCTTCCCTGCGTGGCTTTTAGTTCCAGAACTTACGGTTAGGTATTTCAGATAACATCCAAAAATAGAGACCAGTGGCCTCTGCGTGGGTGAAATAGTGAATCCTATTTCGTTGAGCATGCTACACCTGAAATGAGGTAGATTTGCAACCATTTCATAATTATAAGACTACGATTGGTTGTGACATTTATTTAATTCTGCTAGACGAAACATCTGTGTATGGCCATGCAGGGATTCGGTAGCTCACTCGTGCATGGCAAGAGTTTTATTACCCCTCTGGGTACAGTTTTGGGCCCAATCTACCTCTCAGGCTTTTGCGACATGAAATGTGAAAGACGACTCCATAGGCCCTACAGTGTAAGTAACAAGCAGTGTGGTCATCCAGCCCATGTCTAAGTCCCAATTCTTGAACAAAATCACTACATTTACCATTCAGCCAGAGCATGAGCACACAAAACATTTCTCTGTCACTTTTATCCTGTCCACATTCCTGGAATGTGCCTGGAATATGCCTGGGTAGTTTATTTATTTTATTTTTAAAAATTTTATTTATTTATTTATTTATTTATGGCTGCATTGGGTCTTCGTTGCTGTGCGTGGGCTTTCTCTAGTTGCGGTGAGCGGGGGCTACTCTTCGTTGTGGTGCATGGGCTTTTCATGGCAGTGGCTTTTCTTATTGCAGAGCACAGGCTCTAGGTGCGTGGGCTTCAGTAGTTGTGGCACATGGGCTCAGTAGTTATGGCTCGCGGGCTCTAGAGCGCAGGCTCAGTAGTTGCGGCACGTGGGCTTAGTTGCTCCGCGGCATGTGGGATCTTCCCGGACCAGGGCTCGAACCTGTGTCCCCAGCATTGGCAGGCAGATTCTTAACCACTGCGCCACCAGGGAAGTCCCGCCGGGGTAGTTTAAAAGGAGATCATGTTAATCTACGAAGTATTAGCGATAATCAAGGAAAAAATGGAAACTTGGCCTTTATTATGAATCTATCACTAATAATTCTTTGACTTTGGTTTTGTTTTTGGTCTCCAGAACTCTTTCTAAGGATACACCTCCATTCCAAGGAGACATCCCTAAGGAAAACCTTTCCCCAGTCATGACTTACCCTCAGTCAGCATCTTATCCGAATTCCGACAGAGAGTGGTCACCTAGCGCCAGGTGAGTGGCTGGTGTGTGTACATTTGTGTTCACCTGTCCTGGTCCAGAGGATTCCAAGTCAGTTATAGGAAACATGTTTAATAAAATAGTGAAATCTAAGTAAAAAAATGAAACAAATTAGGACTGGAAGAAACACAGTTTAGAGTAGGACGTACAGATCAGGATTAAAACCAGAGCATGTGCAGATCATCAACTTCTATCTAATAGCAAAATGGAACTACAGATATGGCTCTTAGCTTCCCCAGGAGACACTGAAAGGCCAACCACTTGTTCAGTTACGTAAAGCTAATTGTCAACAGGAGCAGACAGGTGACAGAGCCTTTCTGGATACTGAGCCCTGAGGTAGGATTCAGGAGCAGAGAGGTTGCTTCAGGGGCCCCTGAGGTCATTCGGGGCTGTGAGAATGATGCCTTCTTCTCTTGCTGCATTTACAAATACTGATTTCCCTGAAATGAGCTCTCAAGGGACCCTAGACTTCCTGTATCAACTTGGAGGGCCAGAGCTGCTCGGTGTGCGGGGAAGACTCTAAAGCCTTTATGGCTGTGAAACGTATGAGGATATGTGAGCCCTTCTGAGCAGTTTTCAGGACTGGGGAGGGGACAGAACTTGGTTCTGGGGTGGCAAAAAAATCTTAGATATCATAATAGTGTGTAGCCTCCAAAGGGCCACAGTACATAAGCAGATACCTGGTATATCCATGGCATTACAGTTTCATGGTGGAGGGAGGGCTGTTGGGGAAAAAACGGTCCCGGAGGTGTGGCGAGAATGGAAAAGGGGTTGGGAAGCACTGATCTAAGAGACAGTGACATCCTTAGGTTCCTCGTGCTCCTAATGTGTTAGGTTTGCTTCTGGTCTAAAGGGGAGGTGTCGGAGCCCCTGAGCCCTGGCACGTGCTGCAGGGCCTCCCACCTGAAGCCAGGCTCACGTAGACACCACTCCAGGTTCCAGTTTGACCCGAGTAATCTCATTAATGAGATGGCATGGTCAGTGCTGTGCGCTGAAGTGGAGGTTGGAGAAAAATGGGTGCATCACATGCCCGGTTTCTAGCCAGGACCGTGACAGTAAATGTTCGTCAGCCAGGGTGGGGCTGGGGGCCTGTGGAACCCCCTCATGGGGGTCTGTCTGTCCTCAGGCCGGCCCTGTCCAGTAGAAACATAATGCTAGCTGCATATGTAATTTAAAATGTTCTAGTAACCATCCTTAAAAAAGGAAAAGAAATGGATGAAATTAATTTTGATGATCTATTTCAATGATCTTGGTGTATCCAAAATATTTTCATTTCAGGTAATCAGTTTTTTAAAACATTATTGAGCTGTTTCACCATCTCATTTGCATAAGCCTTTGAGTCGTGTATCTCATATGTACAGAACATCTCCGTTTGGACCAGTCACATTTCAAATGCTCAGTAGCCACATGCAGCCCATGGCTGTAATATTGGACAGTGCAGGTGTAAGACCTTTCTGGAACCTTGTACATTCTCTCCCTAGGTCTGTGGAGTTAAACCCTGAGGGAAAAAGCACAGTACTTTTAGGAAGAAAATGATGTGGAATATTTAGAAACCACTAATAGGTAGAAAAATCTGTTCAAACACTCTAATTTTAAGCATTTAAAACAAATGTTGTAAACACACTCCTGAATATGTTTCTCTGTCTTTCATGCTTTGCTCTGTGAATCCAGAAGAATGACCATGTCAGATTAAGTGATCTGGCCACTGTTAAATGCAATTACAAATTAGGATAAATAGATATATTTCCACACTTGGGTTTATGTGTTTTCTTGTAAGAGACAGTTACCAGCCCAAATTATCAAGCCTTTTGGAGTAAGTCATTTGATTAGGCACTAAATTCTGACCCAAGAAAAGCAAGCTTTTTGGGGCATATGGTTGAAATAGAAAGTGAAATATGGGTGTCTTGGCAGTTTCCTGTTTTTGTGGTTCAGAAGATTCATGTTGATTTCTTAGTGATTTCAACATGTGATCCTCTGCTGTTGTTCGATGCCCAAGTACCTTCACTTTCTTAAAGATGTTATCGTGGAGAGTAGTCAAATAATTGATACGAAATTTTGTTTAATTGAATTGACCTGTGATTTCTCTCTCCTTTAATGTGGATCACGTGGCATCCAGTAGCCTGATAGATTGCAGGGGGCGCCCCCCGCGCCTGGCAGTTGCGGCCGAGGGCGGTCTTTCTAGCTCTTGCCCTCCCCAATCTTCCCACTTCCGCGCTTCGGAAAGGTAGATGGGTAATCTTCCCTCCGTGGGTGTCTTTGATAATAAAACCTCTGATCTAACTCTTAGAACTGTGTGTTGCCATTAACCAAATTACTTATGTGGAAAATACATATAGATTCTATGAAGTGAAAATGGAGATTTAACTCTTACCAATCTATTTTACCAACTAACCAAATCACTTATGAAGAAAATACGTATAGATTATTACTTTTCCTTTCATTTTAAGCATTTGTCGATGGTTAGATTTTTTTTCTTTTAAAGTACTAAATTTAACTCTGGAAATTAGGGTCAAGCATATAATTCTTTCTAATTTTGTGAAGTGCTTTGAAAAATAGAACAATGCATTGAAAACTGGGAATATGATCTCTGTTTTGTGTCTGGGGTTGTTCAACAAATAAGTTTACGAGACTTTTTTAAGATGTTGCTTAAGCAAAAGGAGACTGAGTTATTATTATAAGTCACTAAACAGCTTATGGACTTTCTGGGACGTCCCTGGCGGTCCAGTGGTTAAGACTTCACCTTCCAAGGTAAGGGGGTGTGGGTTCAGTCCCTGGTCGGGGAGCTAAGATCCCGCAACGCTTCACGGCCAGAAAACCAAAACATAAAAGAGAAGCAATATTGTGACAAATTCAATAAAGACTTTAAAATGGTCTACATAAAAATAAAAAAAAATTCCTAAAAAAAATTTCTTATAGACTTTCTGCATAATATAGTCAGATGTTTCCACAGCATTTGTAGCATAGAATTTTGGAGACTAGCATAGGATGGACTTGAAGGTTTGGGGTCCTAGGTTAGAGCCTTCCTCTGAGGCAGAGGCCTTAGATTCCTACCTCCATTCCCTCAACGTTGCCCACGCTTTGACCTGCCTGCTTTGTAGACTTACAGGGTTTCCTTTAGAAACCTGAACAGAGAAGCTGTGATTAACTTCTGCCTGGGAAACTGTTTTTCTTTTTGGTTGAAGAACTCAGTCTCAGCACGTACCTCACTCATAGGTTGCTGTGCAGAAGAAAGACCATTTTAAAATGAGGTCAGCTAAGTTGTGAGCAGTTATAACTGATGTCCCTGATTGGGATTTCAGGAAAAATGCTGAAAACCGTTATGGCTAATAAATGCATTAGTTATGAAAATCAATCGGTGACCTTGAAGCTTACTTTTTTGAACAACCCTTATCGTAAAAGTCTAATATTTGGTAATCATATTAGAAATTTTGGAATCATCTTTCTCATCGACCACACTCGGCGTTGGGAGTCTTTTTCCTGATTTGTCTCCTGTCTGTCCGAATTCTCCCAACGAGCAGCGCAGGCTGTGCTCGTGTATTTGGGTGCAGCATCCTTCCGAGAGGCTGGTGCGGCCTGGGGGCCGGCGTTCATTGTAGTGAGAGGCGGCACGTCTAGCTTATGGCTCACACGGGGCTGGGTCCTTTGTGAATATGAATTTGCCCACCTGCAGGTGCCTCTATGGAAGCCGTACGGCTTGTAGCTTTTATCACAGGCTCAGAGTGTTACGGATTCTGGAGTTGAGCGGGGTGACAGAGAACCGTGTCCAGTGTGAGCATTTCTCTAGAGTGGGGTTCGGTAAACTACAGCCCGTGGCCCCAATCCGGCCCGTCCTCTGCTTCTGTAAAGTTTTATGGGGCTCAGCCGGTTTGTTCATAGATTGTCTGTGGCTGCCTTTGCCCCGCAAGGACAGGATCGAGTAGTTGCTGCAAAGATCACGTAACCCACAAAGCCTGGAATTCTTGCTGCCTGGCGTCTTGGAGAAAACGTCTGCCGACACCTGACTCCAGACCAGGCCCAGCCTAAAGGGCTTGACTTAATTTTGTGCGGTGGGTAAGACAACGTGTTGTTCCCAAGAATGTGTAACAGAATATAAATAAATTGTGTTCTCTTCAAACACATGATTTGAGGTTTGGGTGCGGCGCAGGGGAGGCTGGGAAGCCAGTTACGATGGATTTCCCCCCTGATGCCTCTGGAGAAAGAATGACCCAGGTCACAGTTGCCGGCCCAAAGGCCCCTCGCTGGAGGCTACAGCGCTCCGTTTGCACACGTCACTGATATTGAAGGTGTAATTCTGGACACTTCGGTGCCAGGAAAGCATTGACCCTTTGCAGAAAAGCAGACTTAGGAGACTAGAGGAAGCGAGACAGATCGGAGGTGATGAATAGTTCACCTCTCAGATGTCTGGAGGGCCCAGCGTTCCTTCTCACGGGACTCTTTCCTTATGGGCACGAGTGTGTGTGTGCGTGTAGAGGTGTCCCGTCGTTTACACGCCCGCGGTATGCCGTCCCGGGGTCCTCCTCTCCGCAGACTGGCCAAGCGGAGCCCAAGGGCTGCCACGTGCCGTTGACATGGGTGGAGGGCGGCGGCGCCCAGGGAGGAGGAACCAGCCAGCGTCCCCCTCAGTGTGAAACGATGGAGAGAAGCAGCGTTTAGTCTGTTTGTCCGAATGGCCGGACTGAAGAGAGCCAGGAGCAATTTAGCGCTTCCGAGTCCCTATTTGTCTGAAACGAGCCGTGTGTCACCCACGAGCTCTCCTTATCCTGGCAGGAAAGTTCTCTTCCCTTGGAGCTGACGTCTAACTTGAACAGATAAATGAAACCATGCACATGGATCAGAGGTGACTTAGCGGGGACCGTGTGAGGTCTGTGAGAGAAGGTGCAAAAGGAAAATTGCAGGGGCTTTCGTTCTCACATCATTTAAAACCATCATCTTAGAGGCAATGGTGCAGGAGATGGAAGACCAGAGATAATTAGACGGGTCTTTCTTCTCATCCGGATGTTGTTTAGAAGGCTGTGAGAACTCTGTAGATAAGTTGATGGTTTCTGTGCTTGGACAGAGGTATGCCGGCTCATGGCTCAGGATTGAAAAGGTAGAAAACGCAGAGAGGCAAACCCAAGTTACAGCCACTTAAAAGCTGGTCTGAGAATTAAGCATCATGATGTGTTGTTGCAGGAAGAGCTTAGCAAGTAGGAATCTTGGAAGTATTCTGGGAAGATATCATATTTTGCAAGATGTCAGCTTGGAGGTCCCTGCCACGTTAGTGAGTTATTGGTGGCATCTGGCATTTGTGGTAAAGTTGGCCCATGATCAGTTTCCCGTTTCAGCTCTCTTTTTTCCAACTTCCCCCTTTTTTTTTTTTTGCGGTACGCGGGCCTCTCACTGTTGTGGCCTCTCCCGTCGCGGAGCACAGGCTCCGGACGCGCAGGCTCAGCGGCCATGGCTCACGGGCCCAGCCGCTCTGCGGCACGTGGGATCTTCCCGGACTGGGGCCCGAACCCGCGTCCCCTGCATCGGCAGGCGGACTCTCAACCACCGCGCCACCAGGGAAGCCCCAAACTTCTCCTTTTAAATGCTTCTTCTTCTCATCTTCACTTACTTGGAATTTGGCGGCAGGTTGGGACAGGGCTCCCCAAATTGGGAGCACCTTCCCCCTTGGTGTGTGTTCTGTCGACCCCTGGTGGCCACAGAGGGGATAGTCACGAAGCCGTTGACCTAAGGCAGTGGCGGGTTGGGTGCATTTCTCTGTGCTCTCCCGAACCATAGAATTCTGGACCAAAAACAATTTTAAAAGTTTCCCTTCCCACTTTAATCATGCGTTTGTGTTTTCTTAAGTCCTTCAGTTTCCCGACCTTCAACACCTAAAAGTGATTCCGAATTGGTCAGCAAGTCTGCGGACAGGACAATGCAGAAGAATAATCTAGAAATGCTCTGGCTTTGGGGAGAACTGCCCCAGGCCGCAAAGGTAAGTTGTTCCCCCACCCTCCCACCCCACCCCGCTCAATTCTGCCATGCACCGAAGGTAGTTTCGAAAAACATGTAATGGGCACAGTTCTTTCTTTCAAGAAATTTTATTTCATATTCCAATGTGTTACAAGAATCTTGAATTATATTACTATATTGCAAACTGGGGTTTTTGTTTTTTTAAAAAATAATAATATTGTAAGATCCTTGGAAGATGCTACAGACTCCTGTATCCCCAGTAAAATCTTTGTGATATGAATAAATGAATGAGTGAGTGAGTGAAGATTGAAAGCATTCCTGTTATGACTCAAGAAGGGCAGCTCTTTGGAGACTAGGTCTGTTGAGGCTGAAGTTGTGGGTTAATTCCCTTTCTAGGTTATTTGGGTTGTTTAGCTTTCACGGAAAATGCTGATTTCTCTGCCCACAAGTGGTAGTGCTGATTCAGCCAACCATCTTTACAAATTCATGTCATTTGTTGCTGGAGAAACGGCACGAAAGTGCAAACCCATCACTTCTTCTGGCAAAACAGTTCCGGCCACAGATCCACTGTTGCATTGTTTTCATTTGTGCTTGAAGCTGTGGGATCAGATACAGAAATGCATACCCTCTCCCCACATTCTGGCCCACAAATTGCATTTCGGTTTCTGTTTGGATCAATTTTTTCCATAACTGGAAACTCCTTGGAGAGATAGAGTCAGAAATGCTAATTTCCCACTCATGTGAACCAGCCACCAAGTCTGCCCTCGTTCATTCACGTTTTGGGGGTAGACTTCATTGAACTATAACACACGTGCAGAGAAATACCCAGATCCTAAGTGCCGAGATCAGTACATTTTCACACTGTGAACGTGTCCACGTGACTTGCACCCAGACCAGGAAGCGGGGCTAAATCAGAACTTGGAAACCCTCCGACCCTTTGTAGTTACTGTTCCAACTGACCGCCCCCCCCCCCCAAACCCCCAGGATAAACCCAATCTTGACTCTAACAGCAGAGATTAGTTTTGCAAGATTCATCATGTTGTTGGGTGGAATCGTAGTTCACTTGTTATTCTTATGACTGCAGACGACCTGTGGTGTGAATACACTTCCCATTTTCCGGCTGGACGTTTGCGTTCGGTTGCTTATCTCACTCACTGCTATTTGGCAGTTGCTGTTTTCTGTGAAAATTCATTCACTTTGGAAGTACTGTCCTTGGTTTCCAGACCTTTCGGCAGGTACGGAATCACCAGGTGACTCCTGAGGCTTCACCGTGTCCTGCCGAGTGTGGGCATGGCTCTGGAGATCCTCACCTGCCCAGTTGTTCTTTGGTGACTCAGTTTCTCTCCGACCTCCTCTCTCCCTCCCTGCCCCTTTGATCTAGTCATCTGCACACAAGATGAAAGAGTCCAGCCCGTTGAACAGTAGAGAAATCTGTGACGAGATCCACTTTCAAGCCATCCACAGTGAATCTTCAGAGGTGTTTAATGACCAGTCACCGACACTGGCTGGGGGGTCCCCCGTGCAGCCGCTGTTGGGGCAGAACAAGCCGCAGACGGAGATGCAGTTCGCGAACGAAGATGTCGAGGCCTTAGGAGCCGCGGCGCCCCCGTTGCCTACGATCGAAGAGTCCAAAGCCCTCTCCGCCAGCGCTGCCCCGGCAGCCAGCAAGACGGATTCGCCTTCTAGGAAAAAGGGTGAGAATGCCGGCGCTTCCCAGCTCCCTCCTGCGAACTTGGGGCTCGGCAAACTGCAGCTTCTTCCCCCCAGAGTTCGGGGTGCTTCAGAGTGGAAACAGGACACCTCTCCTGTTCGGTCCTTACCCTTTTGCTGAATCTGTGAGTTCTCAGGATTTAGTCATAGAAAATCCGACCTGAAGGAGGCCTCGGGCGGGGATGGTGTGGTGACCTGTGCCCCGGGCAGGTCAGGGGGGCTGGGGTCCAGCACGCGCCGGGACTGCACAGGACGTTGATGCCTAAGCTAATCTGTGGCCCCCCTCCCCTCGCCCCTGGTTTCTCTCTAGTGCATTATCCTGTTTTAATTTCTGCGTACTGTGTGTCACTATTTCAAATGATCATTTGTTCCTTTTTTTGCCTGACTTCCCCACTAGAACATACGTGCTCTACAAGGTCAAGAATCTTTTTGGTTTGTTTACCTGTTTCCGTCGTGGTACTTAGACTAGCGGGTGGCACGTAGTGGGGGCTCCTTACATAGCTGAAAGCCCAGCCTGGTTGCCTGTCTGTCTGTTAGCCATGTGGCTTTGTGCAGTGTTCTAGGTTTGTATGAACCAGTGACATAATTCTCCAGCAGAAGCCTGCAGTCGTGGTTCCCAGGGGCCTATGGTACCCTCTTTAGGGAACTGTGCTTCAGAGTCTTGATGGGGAAGTGCTTAATGAAAGCGTTATTGTTTAGTAATAATAATAATAACAAAGCCAATACCATTAATACCAATAATAATAATAATGGTAATTGTGTCAATATATTGAGTGCTTAGTACTCTTCGGGTCCTTCCCAGCTGAGGAGCCGAGGCTCAGCAAAGTTAGGCGACCGGCCCAGGCCACACGGCTGGCGAGGGTGGGAGCCGCACGCGAACCTGGGCCATCGGCCTCAGTGGCGATGCTATGCCGCTGGCTTCTAGGTCTCGGGTTTCGTGCAGTTTGGGTACTTCTGAGCACATCTGCACACTGTGCGCAAGTGCCCTTTCTGGAGACACTCAGAAGTCCGTGAGATTGTTTCTGGAGAATGGTGCTCTGATTTGACCCCTTTGCTGTTTTATTTAATTAATTAATTAATTTATTTATTTATTTTTTGAGGTTTATTTTATTTATTTTTTTAACATCTTTATTTGAGTATAACTGTTTTACAATAGTGTGTTAGTTTCTCCTTTACAACAAAGTGAATCAGTTATACATATACATATGTTCCCACGTCTCTTCCCTCCCTTTGCTGTTTTAGACAAACGAAGCAGACACCTTGGTGCCGACGGCGTCTACTTGGATGACCTCACAGACATGGACCCTGAAGTCGCTGCCCTGTATTTTCCCAAAAAGTAACAATCCTTTTTATTCTTCATATCATCTTCTGTAATCTGAATATTAATCCGGGAGTCCGCTTTTTCCTTACATTTGGTTAGAAAGAGAGTAAGAAAAGGCTGCCGGAGGCTCATGTTTTACTGTGAGAAGAAGCCAATGAAAGCAGTGGACCCTCTGAGTAGATGTGGGTGTGTCCCCGGGGGGCATCTGAGCGGGAACGCAGGCACGAGGCCACCCCCCCCCCCCCGATGACACCAGGGTGGTGTCGCAGTGGTCAGTGGCCCGCAGCCCGAATCAGTGGCGAAGAGCAGGCAGCTGTGTGGCCCTGTCCCTCCCCCGGGGAGAGTCACCCGTGGCCATTAAGGGCCCATCTTCAGTTCTCCCGTGATTTGCAGGGAGGCCCAGATCCTCGGAGCGGGTAGCAGGGGACTGTGGCCTCTTAGGACAGCGTGCTTTCTCCTGCCTCGGGTTCCGTGTGTCTGGGAGAGGGTGCGGGGAGACGCAGAGGCCAAAAATGACCGTCTTCCCTCCTGAGGTCGTCCCCTGAGCTTGTCTGTCTTTGTCATAGCGCCTGAATGAAAGTCTGTCCTGGGATGAAATCATTGGCTCCTCTGATTGCCGGAGCCCCTTGATATCCATGTGAGACCTCACAGCCCGTTTCACTCTTCTGCTTCCAGCGGAGACCCTTCTGGGCTCACAAAACACGCCAATGACAGCGGAGCCCGCTCGGCCAACCAGTCCCCACAGTCCGTGGGCAGCTCTGGCGTTGACAGTGGCGTGGAGAGCACCTCGGACAGCCTGAGGGACCTGCCGTCCATCGCCATCTCCCTGTGCGGCGGCCTCAGCGACAACAGGGAGATCACCAAAGGTGCCGTCGGGGAGCCGGTCCTCAAGCCAAGAGCGCCCCCTGGTGGCCGCCGGTGGGAACGGCTCGAAGCCTGGGCTCCTAGAATGAGTTCAGGTCACGGGCGATGTTCTCTGGCCCGGTTCGTGGAGCACACGTGACCCACTGTTGCTCAGGACCTGTTGCTGCCTGGTGGTTGGCTGACCTCAGGGTTCTGTGGGTCACACGTGGCTCCAGGCGACAGCTAAGCCACTGGGGTCACGGGTTGTCAAGTGTGCTCGCGGAGCACAGCGTGTGCCCGTCCTGCAGGGGTGTCCCAGGGCGGCAGCGTCAACACGGGGAAGACGCAGTACGTTGCAAGTGTGCAGAGGTGCCGGAGGAGGGAGGGATGTCTGAGCAAGTGCTGGGACACATCCCGGCTGCATCCGAAGGGGGCACCCACCCTACTTGCAACGGTGGTGTCCCAGCATCTGATGCCCGTGATGTGGTGAGGTGGCCCTGAGACCCCCACCCCCCCAGTCGATGCAGTCAGCCAGTCCAGCTGATGATTCCTGGACCTGGTGACCCTGGGTGTTTCCCACCCCCGACCTGCCTTAGGCAGGTCACCACGCTTTCATTGGTGACTTCGTCCACCCTCACGACCACCCAGGGGTTAGGTGAGGTTCCTATCCCCGCGTTACACGTGAGGGAACTGAGGTCTGGGCAGGTGGATCGCTTGCCCGAGGTCACACCGGTGACTGTGACTTAAACCCGGGTGGCCGGGCCTTGAGCCCTGCTCCCTGGTCATCTGCTTCTGCCGGCACGTGTGTTTACCGTAGTCCCACATGCCTGCTGCCGCATCAGCGCGTGTGCACTGATTAAGGGTCAGCCTGCCCCCCCGTCCTCCGACCGCCCCACCTCCCTCCATTTATGTGCAGACTAACGGAAGCCCCCTTTGCAAATAGATTTTATAGGATTGTCTGCGCCGTTGGAATGTATAAACTCCCAAAATACCTGTGAATATGAGTGAGTGAAACACAGGGCTGGTGTTTGAACCAAATTTTCCTTATGTCTTCCCTATGCTTGCTTTCACAGATGTGTTTTTGGAACAGGCCGTGTCATATCAGCAGTTTGTGGACAACCCTTCCCTCGTCGACGACCCCAATCTTGTGGTGAAGATCGGGAATAAGTAAGTGCCTCCCGGAAGTTATTTCAGCCGTCGCGTGATGATGCTTCAGCTTCAGTTTCTCGACTCTGGAGACCTGGACGATAGCTCTTGGAAATACATGAAATTAAGTCTTTGTTAAAAGTCTACTACTATCTCTTCACTCTTGGCAAAATGCTGCCTCACTGTACAGTGAGAGCATTGATGTAACTGGATCCCGGGGCATCTACACTCACCTGCATGAGATTGCATGACGGGAGGTGTGATGTCATGACCTTGGCCCGTGGGGCTCGGCCCGTATGATACGCGGGTGTCGCACGCTAGACTGTGCACACACCCCGTGAAAGCTTCATTGTCTAGGGTCAGAGGGGCATGCGTGTGTTTTTACAGACTGTTGGCAAACTTGTCTCTCCAAGAGGAAGCCGTGGACGTTTATGCGTTATAACGTTCTGAGGGTCCTAGTTTCCTCTTCCTTGAAAGGTGGCAAGAAACGCCCCAGCGCGTTGGTGGCAGATGCTCTGCGGGGCGAGGGCTGCTCTCAGCCGGCCGCTTGGTCGCCCGCCACGCTGTGTGTTGTGCCAGGCGGCCGTGGCCGCTGGGGGTTTGGATGGAGGAGGGGCTCCTGCAAAGGCGGGGCATGTGGGGGGCCGGGCCGGGGTGCTGGCCCCAGTCTTGGGCTCTTTAAGGACCCAGCTGGAGTTCCAGAGCCTTCCACGACCGCTTCTCAGGACATGAGGTTTTCAGTCTGAGCCTTGGTCTTCTGACGTCTTTTTTGTTGTTTCGTGTCAGATACTATAACTGGACGACGGCGGCACCTCTGCTCCTGGCGATGCAGGCCTTCCAGAAACCTTTGCCAAAGGTGAGCTTTACCGTGAGAAAGAAAGGGACATGGAAAATGATGGCGAGGTGAACGTTGCGGGGGTGGAACTTAGCTTTTCATTTAGAAACCACGAGGTGAATGACACTGTGCCGTTTGGAAGTCCCAGGGTGTAAACGTCAGGGCCTCTCTTGCACCTTGACTGTCCTTCCCCTCTCCTCGCAATCAAGGCAGTGCCGGTCCGAGCCCTGCGCCCTCCAGTCCCCTGTCCCCGCACCTGCCGTGCCAGGGACACAGGTGGAGGCAGAGCAGACGGGCCGACGTCTGAGCCCAAGGGAGATGAGGAGAGAAAGGGTGAAGGTTGGGGGCCAGCAGCAGGGTTGGGCGCAGGCAGGTGCTGTTCCAGATGCCAGGTGCCACCGTCAGTATCAGGTGTCCCTCCGCCAGGAAGCAGGTCCGGGGCCGATGGGCCGAGGAGGAGCAAGCGTGGGCTCTGGGCGGCTCGTAGCTGCACCTGAGCGCGGGTGAGAGGCTGCGGGGAAGAGGCAGAGGGCGAGGGGTGGACGCACCTCTGCGGCCCCGCTGTGCCCGCCTCCTCCCCCTGCCGGCTCCCTGGGCCTCGCCTGGGATTGACCGTTTTCCGGCGTTGGGTCTTTCTCCCAGACGCTACGTTCTTTTTGCTGCAGAGGCCACGTGCCACACTTGCCTCCTTCATGTGCTTAGCGAGCGCTTTGTGCTGCTGTGGATGTTGTGGTCTGGGGGAACTCTCGTCTCTGAGGTTCCTGAAGGTCTAATCCGACTTCGTTGAGCCCCTGCTCTCTCCTTTGTGGGTGTGTGTGTGCGGGCTTTGGGATTGGGACCTCATCCTTGGTGGTGCTTTATCTGTGAGTGTCCTTTGTGGACGGGGCTGAGGGCATGTTCTCCAGAGTGGGTTTTGTTTTGTCCTCGGCAGCTTCTGCATAGCATCCGTGGCCCAGGACAGACTTTTATGTCACGTGTCTCAGCTCTTACAGATCAAAAAGAAGAAAGAACAATGCACTAGGTATTTAGTGATAAAGTTCACGGAAAAAGAAATGACTCCTGAACTTAAAGAAATTAGTCTTTGTGGTAGGCGTTCTCAGTCTTTCCACAGGTTGTCAGTAATTTTTTGCATTCTGTCTTTGGTGTTTAATATAGAATTCATCTTTATATGTAGAATTTTTCGCCGTTTTCTTTTGTGGCTGCTGGGTTTTGTATCACACTTGGATATTTTGAGAGTCATGAGTGAGGTATCAGGAACCAAATCAGTTTTTCTTTTTCTTTTCTCTTCAGCTGGTTATTGAATCAGGATGCTTTGGTTGCAAGAAACAGAATGACTACAAGTGCCTAAAATAATAGGGGCGTATTATCTGGCATAATAAGAACGTTAGAGGTTGGTAGTTTCAGGCTTGATGAATCTGGGTGAGCTTCTTTGATTTCCTTGGCTTCCCCTTTACGCTTCCAAGATGACTGTTTTACCCATCATCTCCTCACACAACCGCATCCAAAACAGGAAGGATAGAGGCAGGCTTCTCACATTTCATTGGCCACAACTTGGTCACATGACCACCTCCAAGCCAGCTGTTGGCCACACAGTGGAATGGCCAGTCGAAGTGGTGCTGACCAATCGAAGTTCCTCCCCTGGAGTTGAGCCTGCCTCCCCAGAACATCCTGTACAGTGTAGTCTGATTCTCGAGCAAAGTGTTGGCTACGTTGGCAAGAAAGAAAGGGGATGATTCACCCAGGGAAGCAACCGAGAGGGTCTGTCAAAGCTACCTAGTTATCCCGATACCTTTCATTAGATAACTCTTTCTCCCACCGATAGGCAGTTACAACTGCATCATGTTACTACTTCCTCTGTGAATTTAGATTTATCTCTGGACTTTGTCTTCTGTTGCATCAACATGTTTACTCATGTCCCAACACTGCATTCTTTTAAATACTATGGCTTTTGTTGTTGTTGTTGTTGTTGTTGTTGCGGTACGAGGGCCTCTCCCGTTGCGGAGCACAGGCTCCGGACGCGCAGGCTCAGCGGCCACGGCTCACGGGCCCAGCCGCTCTGCGGCACGTGGGATCCTCCCTGACCGGGGCACGAACCCGCGTCCCCTGCATCCGCAGGCAGACTCCCAACCACTGCGCCACCAGGGAAGCCCTAAATACTATGGTTTTAAAATGTATTTTAATAAAATAAATTTTATTAAGGCTCATGCCTACTTATTATTCTGAGTTTTCTTGGCGAGTTTTGTTTGTTTGTTTTATAATTGAACTTTAGAATCAGTTTGTCTAGGTTTGAAAAGAATCCTGTTAGTTTTTTTAAATTGGAGGTTTGTTTTATTTATGGATGAAATAGGAATAGGGTAATTGACATCTTCATGAATTGTCTTATTTGTGAATTGGGTATGCATGGTTTGCTTTTGGGTGTATTTTGTAGTTTTCTTTTATGTCAGGTAGGGATTTTTAAATGATAGAAGGAAGTACACATCAGGCTAAATATGTGAATTATTTCTCTTTCCACTTACCTGCAACTTGTTCGGTTGAAAGACTTAAATCTTTCTTTCATTACTAGCTGAGGTATCAGCTACCTACCTGATAGTTCTGTAACCCAAGGAAAGGAAATTAGATAACATTTACCTTGGTCCTGGAATTAGCCTCAAGATGGCTATTTTGTTCTTTGGAAATATGTAGAAAATTATTATTATTTTTTAAAAATTTATTTTATTAAAGTACAGTTGGTTTACAAAGAAAATTATTAATTAACATTTAAATGAATGCCAGTTATTCAATTGGCATTTATTTAGGGCAAGAGTATGAATTTTCTTTTTAATACTTGAGCTTTTAAATCAAATGCATCTATTAATACTCAGTGTGCCAAAATTTGGAAACTCACATTTACTAGAAAGATCCTGTGCATTTTCCCTTTTGTTGAAGACTATTTACCCTATACCTCATGTTAATCGTTTCATTTTTTATTTTATAATCATCTTATTGAGAGTAACAATATCTTAATCAGTAAACCACTTTAATTTGAAAACTTCTGGTCTGACTAATCACTAATGATTTTCAATGCTTTCTTTTTCTGTTGTTGTTGTGTTGTATTTTATTTGTTGTTTGTTTATTCCTTTAACATCTTCTTAAGTCTTCATGCTTAAGTTATCTTAATGTAATTTTGGACTCCATTAGGTTTTGCTTCTCAAAAATTTTTAATCCACAAATAGTATGTTGTGTTTTCTCTGATTTTTTTTTTTTTTTTAATTTTACTTTAATTTGCATGTGTGTGTCTTTTGGTTTGAATGTGCTAAGTTGATCTTTTTTTGGTTCCATTATTTATGTTACCATCCATTTAAAACAGGCCACGGTGGAATCTATCATGAGGGATAAGATGCCCAGAAAGGGAGGAAGATGGTGGTTTTCATGGAGGGGAAGAAACAGCACCATCAAAGAGGTGAGTCTGAAAAACAAGAGTGTTCCTACTTAGCCCAGCGAATTTTGGTTTGGGGTAGTAGGGTGTGTCTTCATGCATGTGTCAGTGAAAGAAGCCATCCCTGAGTGTGCAAGAGTCAGGCCTGCCGCAGGGTACGCAGAGGCAGCGCAGAATGAGGGGAGGTGGAGAAGGGCCCGGAGCGGTGAGCAGAGCTGCCGTCACCTCCCGGCTCTGTTACCTCTCAGCCTGGGGACCGTGGTCGGGTCACTCCTGCTCTGTAACGTGTCTTCGTCTGTAAAAAGAAGAGATTCAGCGTGATGTTTAAATTTTTTTTTTTTAAGTTAAGTATCTTACTGTTGCTTGTGAGAACAGTTTTAACGAGGTAGACTTACAGCCTAGACTAATTCCCATTAGTCCTTTCACTTCGGTGGCTTTGGTTTCCGTTTCTATAAATGCCTATAATTTGTTTCAGATCTTTGCCAACCTCTCAACCTATTTCTGGAAGCACTTTCTTTGCTTGGCTTCTGTGCCAGTGTGTCTGCCTGGTCTCCCCCCGCCCGCCCCTCCCCCCCCCGCCTCGGGGGCTGTTCCTCCCCTGGCTCGGCCCCTTTGTAACTGGGTCCTCAAGGACATTGTCTTAGAGCCTCCTCTTCTGCTTCGACTGCCTGTTCTTCCCTAAGCACCCTCACTCACGCCCGTGCGGTGACTCCGTTTTTATTAACAAGGCGGGTGGGGCTTCCCTGGTGGCGCAGTGGTTGAGAATCCGCCTGCCGACGCAGGCGACACGGGTTCGTGCCCCGGTCCGGGAGGATCCCACATGCCGCGGAGCAACTAAGCCCGTGAGCCATGGCCGCTGAGCCTGCGCGTCCGGAGCCTGTGCTCCGCAACGGGAGAGGCCACAACAGTGAGAGGCCCGCGTACCGCAAAAAAAAAAAAAAAAAACAAGGCGGGCGTTTTGTACTCCATGTCCCTCTATCAGGCAGCCAGCTGGGCAGATATCTCCACGTGGACACTTCAGGCACCTCGAACTCGTCATTTCTGAAATCGATCTGCTGGTTTTCTCTAGAGTTCTCTTCCCTTGTTGTACCACCGTCAGAAAATGGCACCACTGTCCATCCACAGGCTGGCACTGCCTTCGTCCCTCACCCCTCCTGTCAGTTTACCACCCTAAATATCGCTCAGCCTTTCCATTTCTCTCTAGCTCCACACCCCACACCTCAAGGCTGCCACCTTCCCTCCGAGGATCGCTTCCAAATGGTCTTTTTGTATCCATTCTTGCCCTTTCTTCCTCATTCTCGGCAGTTGGCATTGGTCTATGTAGCATAATGGCCCCATTTATATTTCTCCCTGCTTAAATAAAAGCTTTCCTTGGTTTCCCAGCGCTCTTATAACTAAGACCAGTATCCCTAGCATGGTCTACAGGACTTGTGTTTCCTAGCCCCTGTCTCTGTAGAGCCTCACCTTTTGCTATTCTCCCCCCTGCCCTCTGTGCTTTGGGGTCCCTGGCTGAAAGTACATTCTACCCCAGGACTCTTGCATGTGTTATTTCTCTGCCTAGTGTTCTTAGGACCCCTGTCACCCTTCTTCACTTAATTTACTAGCATCTCAAATGGCCCTTTCTGGGCAGGTTAGTCTAGTCTGCTGTTCTCTGCTCTCCTAACCCTGCCTGTGAACTTTTCCTTCACAGGTTTTCTCATCGTTTATAATTATACACCGATTAGTACGACTATTTGATTAACATGCCTGTCCCCTCCAGACCCTAAACTCCATGAAGGCAGAGACCACGCGTGCTCGTGGCTTTGATCCCTGTGGTCTCCCGAGCACCCGTTTTGGGACCCAGAGCAGCGGTTCGGCAGATCTTTGAGGGAATGCTGATTATACTTTTGGAATCTAGTATGAAGAAACCCCACGGGCAGTGGTCAAGTTGGTTATTATAAGAGTAAAAGAAATCCCAGGAGCTCAGTTTGTTTATTTCATTAGTTCAGAGGGCAAGAGTCTGTTGGGAGAGTTTCATCAAGATAAAACCGTTCTTGGGCATTTTCTGTTGGCATACCTGAGCTTTACTGACTGTCCCGTTACCTCCAAGGGGTATAAACACGGTAGAGCGAGCATGCGTTTTCCTTTAGGAGACTTAAAGTGTAAGGGGCCTTTCTGATTCTCTTACTGGAGAGCAGAATGTTCGAGAATTTGAGAAGAAGGCTACTTCAGAGACCTATTTTTGCAGAGTGTCCAGAGTTTCATTAGTTGGAACTGAGGAGGATGCGGTATGCAATAAGGAAGAGTTATGAAATCTCTTAAAAACCTGAAATATATTTCAGATAGATACACATTTTTGCGCTGGTCTAATAAAGAATTGTTAATAGTGGCGGCTAAGTTACCTGCCTCAACAGAGAAATTAAACATTACTGGGCCTGTTCTCACATCAGTTATTTGTGTGCTTATAAAAAGCTAAAGAATATTTGAAAATAGCCTGTACCCATCAAATGTTAAGCTCGTCACCCTGTTACACTGTTTCTATCACTCATTTTCTTTATTCATATTAAAAACATCAGTCTCTACCCCCTGACCAAATGACCACAGATCATGAAATTTGACTGTAAATCCTTTGTCCTTTGACACACCTGTCTGGCCTGTGGTGACTTCCTGTGACGTCTGTGGGGCCAGTACCAGTAGATGTTCTCCTCCTCCCTTGCCTGCTGCGGGCCAGGCTCTGTGTTTATGTGCAGCCGTCTCCGTGGTCCTCATGGCAGCGTTAGGAGAGGCATGTCACCATCCCTGTGTTGCCGGTGAGGAAACGAGGCTCCAGAAGGTTGCATGACTTGCCCGAGGTTCCTAAGCCAGGGGAGCAGGACTGGGACCAGAGCTCTTAGAACTCCAAAGCTCTTTCCAGTACATCAAAGGAGCATCTTCTATTAAGAGCATGCGGTATTGAGAAAGAGAATGCGCCCATGTTTTTCTCAGGCAAAATATGGTGTGAAAATATTTTCAGGCATTTCTATCAGCAATTATAAGAAAATATTTTGAAAGCCCTCGCGTATCCAAGCAGCCCTTGATAAAGCATTTGCATAAGCTACAGTGATTATGAAGTTTGGTTTGGTGCCAAGAATACTTATGGAAAACAGACTTATTTTTGTCAAAAATATTTCTCAGCTTAATTGTAGACGGCTAAGCGAAGGGAGTAGCTAGGACCCACCATCCCTGTGGGGGCGTACCGTTGGGGAGGGCGTTGGGGCCCTGCTCTGGACTTCGGGGAACCCGTCACAGAATGCCGGTGGTTGTGTATGTGGTTTCCCTTTGGTGTGTCCATGATTCTTTGTCTTCTTTTTCTCCAGGAAAGTAAGCCAGAGCAGCGCCTCGCAGGAAACAGCCACAGCACTGAGGAGCAGCCGTCACAGCTGGGCATGGCCACCAGGTACAGCGCCAAGTCGCCTTGGGGCGTTGCGGCTCCTTTCCGTGTCTGGGGTCGAGGCACCGATGCCGATAGGGTTCACCGAATAGCCCGGGCCTTGGACCCAGACGGACCTGGGTGGCAGACCTGGCTCTGTCCTTTACTCAGTGACCTGGAGCAATTGACTCCAGTCGTCGTTCCCGTGAATCAGAGGCACGCGTCTGCTCCTTAGATGCCGAATTTCCAGAGTAAATGTGAGGAGTGCACGAGATAAGGTAACGAGCGCTCTCCGTGCTCTTGGCGTGTGCCGGCCCTCGGCTTACAGACGGTGACGGCAGTGGTGGTAAATAATGAGGAGGAGGGTGAAGAACTGCGTTAACAGAGGCATGAAAACAAGTTGCCCTTCTGGAGGAACTTGCCTTTCTCTGTAGCTGAAACACCTACCAGGACATCCTTTTCTAAGTACTGATAGGGATTCGTACTAACTTGGTACAGGAGACCTTAGATTTTGACAACACGGGCCCGTATTAGTCGTGTTTTGTCTTCAGGGTAACCTGCTTGTACGGGATTTGAGGGTGACGGCTCTGAGGGCCACGCCATCACCCACTAATTCGACGGTGTTACTGCATATTGACGCTGAGTGATCCGTGCGAGGGGAACACCTTTTACAGATGACCTCACCCTTCCGGTATTCCTGTGCTTGAGAAACCCAGGCTTGCGTCTCTTATTTAGCAGGCAGAAAATGCTAACATGTTCACTGAAGGCGAGATGCATATCTCTGTCCTTTTTGTAGCTTCGAGGCCAAGCCAGCGGCTGCCCCAGAGCAGGCACGCCTTCAGTGTGCTATCACTGACCCGATGAGGTTTTTCCAGTGTATTGTTGCTTCATAGGGGAGGCGGGCTTAGATTTCAAGTCCTTGGCTTCCTGGCCATAGCTCTGTATCTTAAACTATTTTATTTCTAGAACTCATCGTTGGAAATAGAAACTCACGTAGGTGTCACGTAGGAAACAGTCTGATTCCTTTCTTGTCCTCTGTGGAGCAGAGTGTGCAGGACCTGATACAACTCTGCATGGCAGGGCCGGCTCTCGGCTGGGATGCTCTCAGGGGGACACCCTTCCTGTTCCCCCTGGTGGCGCCCTGGCGCTGTTCCTTCCCACCTGACCCCCTGCCGGTCTGCCCTGGACAAGGGAGCAGGCTTGAAGAGCTCGTGTGTTTCTTTTCCAATCTTCACCCTCCGTCTCTGCCTCATTCTCTGGGGAGGGGCTTTCCAGCACGGTTATATGGATACCTTCCCGACCTGGAATTCTGAGTGTGCCTTGAGTGAGCTTGGAGGGGGGAAGGCAGGTGGAGCTCGGGCTAAGAATGTGCGGCCCTGAGGGGGTGTAGGAGGCCGCTAGGATAGAAGGCAGTGGGTTTTCGGTAAGTGGCTGTTTGAAGCAGCAGGGTGCACACGGCAGACTTTGGAGTCCTGCAGATCTGGCTTGGAGCCCTGGCTTTGGGTCGACTCCTTTCCTTATCTGAGGGAAGGAGCCAGCGTGCTGTCCGTTCCCAGAGCAGCCAGGGACGGAGACACAAGCAAAGATGCCACCCTTCTGTCCTGAGCAGTTTAAACCGGCAGTTCGGCTGTACCGGAAATACCCTGCTCTCCTGGGGCTCTTTTTGAGACCCTCTCTGTCCTGCAGTAATTTCCAAGCAGAAGAGGAAGCGTGAGCTGGGACTTTTGTCACTCTTCTCTATGATCTTTGGCGAATTCACCAGCCCCTTGGTGTTTCCACCTTCATCTGTGAAATGGGCACAAGACTGACACCCCCACCGCAGGTGTTGGCTCATCGAATCCTGACGGCAGCCTCATGAGAAAGGAGGTGCAGAACGTAGAACCCAACAAGGCCACGTGGGCTGTACCTGCGGTCAGGAGGGTGGCTCTGTGGTGGCCTGGAAGACGCAGGCTCATCTTAACCGTGCAGTTGCAAGTGTTTAAAATTATACTCCACAATGTGGGTCAAACGCAGGATGTCTGCCAAATCCGGCCTGCCATATGCCAGTCTGAGACCTGGGGAAGGCTGGCCAGGGGCTCAGAGAGGTTTAAAAGGGACAGAACACGCTGGTGGCTGGTGCGGGCTGTGTATTCTTCTCCTTTCCAGCCGCGTGACCGCTCCCGGAGGCTGCCCCGTGGGCCGAGGGTGGAAGGAGCCGCCGGGCGCTTCTGCAGCTCTTCCTGAGCTGGAACACCGGCTGACGCAGTGCATCTGAAGCGCTTCGGATTTTCTTAGTATCTGCTGCCATCCTATTCAGGTGTCGACAGAAACGCTCTGCCCTGTTAGATAGAAAGAGTTTGACTATTGGCCACTCTGAGTTAGTCAGTCAGGCTACATTTTTGTATGACACCTGAAACGCGAAAAATTGACTCTGCGAAAAGGATTTGAGGTTCTGAAAAGTCTTCGTGGAAAGTCTTCTGAGCAGCGTACATCTTTTCATTTTTACCGGCATCCTAGTCCCCTAATTAGATTCATGCAGTTGACTGAAAAAAAAGTGTTGGAGTGCTTTCCTAATTGACAGACTTGTGATTGACAGAACAGCCCCTGAAGTCTCGTAATTGAGCAAACAGCTTGTCACCATGCAAGTCATTAAAATACCATCAAAAACTGTACACTGACAAGTGCGAACTTCAGTGTTGTTCACAGCTCCTCGGCTGAACACAGACACTCGAGTGAGATGAGCCCTTTTGTTTCGTTCCGTCGTTCCTTGCAGACGCCGCAAAGCCAGTGGCGTTAAGGACTGTTGCAGGAGCGGGGAAGGGGGGTGGCCGGGTCCACAGAGGACTGTGCCCTCGCCCTAAGCCGGCACCACCAGCTGAGGTGTACAGCTCCCGTTGCGGTTTCTGCATCTGTGTTTTCCTTTCTGCGCTCCCTCAAACGTGGCGTGCTGCACCGATCTAGGGGTTTTTGTTTTTGTTTTAGAGCAGCAGATGGAGATAAGAGCTCTTCTGCTTTGCTTCCACATCCCACCAGCAGAGGCTCACATCAGCCTGTTGTCACGGAGAGCTTCAGTTCACATTTGGATCTCATTTCCCACCTAACTGTTTGCGTGGAACATAAACATTTTCCAATTCAATGAGGGGCCTGTAGCTTCGTCTCCTGGGTTCCCACCCAGGCGCTGGTCAGGCTGCTTGGCTCCAGGACCACGTGTACCCGTCTGGCTGAAAACCAACCACTAGGTTGTTGGTCCAGAAGGACCGGCGTTGTTTGTAGGATTGGCAGGGGGGTCGGAAGGGGAGGGGACTTCTGTGTCATTTTACAGATGAGCCACCGAGGCCCAGAGAGGAGCCCTGTGGTTGCGAGGCCTTTCCTGGGACGCCTGTTTCCTGGTCCACTTCTTTCTGTCTCATACCTGCCGGCCTTGGTCGGTGATCTCTTGGTCGGTGGGGTGCCGTTTGCTCCCCTGCACTGGAAGATGAGGAAATCTAGTCTGAAAGAAAATAGTCTGAGCAGGATGACACAGCCTGAAGTTCCTGGGGTTCAAACCCGGGCTTCTCAGGTCTCCACTCTACCTAGAAGCAGCCCCCGGCGTCACAGGTGTAGTAGATTCATCCAGTTGTAGCTTAGCCCCGCCACGGACCAACCAGGATTCTAGGCCACGTGCTCTTTCTCTGTGGACGTAGTCACCTGTCTCCACGGCTCGTTCACCAGGGCTGTGTCCCTGTGATGGCCAAGTCTGTGACTCCAGCCCAGATTGTTCTGTGTAGCTCCTGGACCCCTCGTCTGGCTACTCTCAGGTGTCCTCTGCCTTCTTAGCATAGCTCTTGTCCAGCTCTGTTGTGACTGTTTAGACAGAAAGCCCCGGGGAGCGCAGGGGCCAGGCTGCTTGCTGTACCCTCCACGGCTGGCACGGTGCCTAGAGGCACCGGTGGCACGAGCTCCAGTCCACCAGCCCGCAGCACACAGGCCGCCCCTCGTAGGGCCCCGGGCCTGGGGAGGGGCGGCTCATTCTGGACGTGGAAGGAGCCAGTAGAAAGAACACAGAAGCGGGGTGCCGTGTAATGGGGTCTTCCCTCTCGTCCGCCCTGGTGCGGGGCAGCATTGGATTGTAGGAACTGCTTCTGGAACGAGCGCGCGTGGGGCAGGAAAGCAACAGGCTGCAGAGGAAATACACAGTCATTTCCTGGTAGAGGGGAGGGAGGGCGAGGGGGCAGGAGGACAAGGTAGGAGTTCACTGAGATGCAAAGATAAGCTGGAGCCCCTGGGCCTGTCTTGCATAAAGGGCTGCGCTGAGCCAGAAGCTTTGCGGGGGTGGGAGGCGTGCATACGGGGAGTCGGGCGGGGCCTGCTCTGGGGCTGCCTAGCTTTCTCCATTTAGCCTAACAAACGTTTACGAAGCACTTTGTAGGACGTTAACGGTCCCGGGAAGCAGGTCTAGTGCTGCTGGGCTGGGGACTGTGCCATAGCAGGATTTGAATCCAGGGAACAGCTCATTGCTGACATGCCTTATCTGAGCTATTTAAAGAAAATGAGCCTCTTTCCCACTCGCACCTCCCTGCCAGCCCCCAGCCACGTGGAGAAGTCCGGAAGCGCTCGGTGCGAGCGCTGGATTCTGTGCAGGTGAATAAGGTACGGCTCTTGCTCCTGGGGCAGCCTGCTTAGGGGTCCTGGGGAGCATCGGGGGGCCTTTCTTGGCTCCCCCGGGCACCTGTCCGTAAGGCCTAGAGTGTCCTCGTGATTTGGAATTGTGCGTTTCGAGCGGTGTGTACCGGGAACCGATCAGCTTGGATGTGCAGAAAATTCGGGCTCCCTGTGCTTTGGCCGGCAGCCCGGGGCAGGGGAAGAGAGAACGTGCACACCCTCCAAGGCCAGGAGGGAGCTTGACCCCGCTCATCGGGGGTGGCGGGCGGCTCTTGGTTTAAAGCAGAGTGACGACGACAGAGACGTGAATGAGGAGAGGCAGTCACGGATGAATGATGCAGGAGCCGCAGGGACAGGATTAGGGACGGCGCCTGGCCCGCGACCACCCAGAGACCGCGCCGGGAGACACCCGGTGGGCGCCGTCATCGATTCCGGCCTAATGCGTTTTTAATGGCTACCCTGATGTACTTCCTGATTGGCAATTACATCACTGTGTGTTCCAGAATAAAGCATGAGTCATCCTCCAGCGATGAGGAGCCCGCGGCCGCCAAGCTGTCCGCCACAAGCCACCTCCCCCTGCTGTCCAGTGTTAGCTACAAGAAGACCCTGCGCCTCACGTCAGAGCAGCTGGTGAGTGTCCTGCCCTCCCCCTCCGCCACGCTGTGGGCGCTGGCCCAGCCGCGGCCACCTGGACTCAGCGGGTTCGATGATGAGCGGGCGTCCCTCCCATGCCCTGGCTCTGGCTTCAGCTCTGGCACCTTCTCTATCCAACTGCCCGCCGCCCCCCGCCCCCCGCGACCTCACACCCCCCTTTTGGTGCCTCCGGTTCGTGCCCCACGTCAGCTCCTGTCCAGGCTGCCTCCAGAGCATCACTTCCCCTGTGGCAGCCCCGACGCCGCCCCGGAGGCTCCTGTCCGCAAGTGTTGGCGGAAGGCAGCCTGAAGGCGTGAATTTGTCCCAAGCTGTGAACGACGGAGGGCCCGAATGAATCTGGCAAGGCTGCTTCCACTTTTCCGGAGATGTTTGTTAAGTCAAGCGCATCTCCTGAACCGGGGGAAATGGAGCACTTGTGATGGGATTCAGAGAGCTTCCGGTAGCAGGGGGCCGTCCTCGTCACAGTGTCCTCTGCTCTGCGGCTGCACCACCAGTTTTAATCCCTGGACCCTGTGTCCCAGGAGCAGACAGCGAGCAGGTGTCTGTGCTCTGCTGCTCTCCTGAGAGCTCGTGGGGGCCAGGCTGAGTTTGTGATGGTGTCTGATAGGAAAAGAGGACGGTCAGGCCCGACACCCTGCGCCGCTGGGGCGACCTGGACTCCCGCCCCCAGCTGGCTTGCGCTCGAGCGCCCCGGTGCCGAGATCCAGAACCGCTGAGAGGGAATTCTGCCTTCTGAATCTGGCGTGACTTCCTGGGGTCTAGCTTCTGGGCTTCTGGCTGTGAGATGTACCTGATAACTGAGACGACTGCTTTCTTCCACTTGGTGTCCGTGTATTAACTAGTACTCACGGCTGGTTTGGGGAACGTATTTTCACACTTGACTTAGATTCGTCTCCCCGGCCGTGGCCCTCCGTACTCAGCCGTGGCCTAGTAAGTGCGTCGCAGTCTGAAGTTGTGATTTCCTGCGGCCACCCTCGGAGCCTGTCGCTTCCAAACCCCAGGGGGCGTGGGTGAGGGTGAGCTGTGCTACGCTGGGGCCTGCGAGGGGGCCTGGGGTTCAGCTTGCCCAAGTCCCCGAAAGTCCAGCCCTCCTCGAGAGCAAGACAGGGAGAGAACTGTACGGTGGCCTAGGGTGGTGCTTTGAAAAAAAAAAAAAAATCCGGATCCGGTTTCTCGTGGAACAGAAACCGAATCTCCCTCTCTCTGAGCCTCGCCCTCCAGCGGACACAGAGTTCATATCTTCCAGAAAAGCCTGAAGTTGAAGAACGGACCCAACGCCGTGGTCTTCAGCGTCACCACGCAGTACCAGGGCACGTGCCGCTGCGAAGGCACCATCTACTTGTGGAACTGGGACGATAAGATTATCATCTCCGACATCGATGGAACCATCACTAGGTGGGTCCCGCCGACTCGGGGCCCTGGGACCCCGGGGCCCGGAGCCGGCGTGTCAGCTCCTCTTTCTGGGGCGTCGTGCAGCTCGTGCAGTTCAGTTTCTGGGGCGGTCGGTGCCGCCCGCGGAGCCATAGCTCCTTGATTTAAACGGCTGCAGAGGGGGATCGGGGGTCGCTTCCCTCTGGGGCGGTGGCTCCCGGACTTTGTTGCTCAGTTTCGGGGTTTCCGTCCAGAGAGCAAGTCGTACGTCCCATTCGCATTTTTTAACGAGGCATGTATGGTGCGATGAGTCAGAATGACTTTTTCTTTTTTTATCCCCTTTTGCCCTTTTAACTTTTATTTTTCCTGACTCTGTTTTTTATTTAGATCAGATACTCTTGGCCACATTTTGCCCACCCTTGGGAAGGATTGGACCCACCAGGGCATCGCCAAGCTGTACCATAAAGTGAGCCAGTAAGTACACAGCCGAAGTACTTGCGGCGATTCCGCGCACACAACCTTTGCTGATGGGCTGACTTACAAAGACGGCTGCCCCTTGGCCAGGGACGGTCCTGAGCGCGTGGCGAATCCCGCCGACTCCAGAGTTGAATCCAGTACCAACAGGCAGGAAAGGAAGTGGCCGGGGAATTGCAAATTGACAGAGGAGGAAGGCGGTGGCGGCCTTGGGGGAGGGGTTGAGGCTCAGTTCGCACTGAGGGACGGCACAGATAGCCAGGTGACGACATGGTTGTCTGTGATGTAGACCAAGGGAGTTATTGTAGGCTGAAAAGCAGGTTTTGCGGGCCAGCCAGCCACGCACGTCGTGCCCGCGTGGTCCGGGAAGCGCTCTGCTGAGGGGCCGTACCGGGGACGTCAGTGTGGGAGGGAGGATCTTGCGTTGCTCTCGTGTGCCGGGCACATCTGTCATTTCACTAGACTCTTACAGTAGTTCCGAGAAGCAGGTAATACCATTTGTAGGTTTAGAGGGTCAAAACAATTTGTCCAGATTCCCATGGCTGCTAAGAGGCAGAGCTCACCGAAACCCTGGTCGGCCTGTAGCTCCAGGTCCAGTGCTTCTGCCCCGGTTCGTCCCCAGGGTCCAGAGCCCTTGGGGTCCCCGTCCGTGCGCCACCGCCAGCAGGCGCTTGGGGTCCCGCCGTCTCCATCTGTCTGTGGACTAGAGCCTCCCACGTAAGTGAAACCTCTCCGCCCCACTGCTCTCTGTCCTCCAGTCGGCTACAGCCGGGAGGTGCCCTGGGCTGATGGGGCTCCGCCCCGGTGTGCCCGCCTCCGGCCCGCGGTGGCAGTGGCAGTGGCGGTGGCGGTGGTGGGGAACGGGCACTCAAAGCTGTCGCCAGTACTCTGAGCACACGTTGAGTGAAGTGCACTTTCCTGCTCCTCCTCCGTTCATTTATCCAGCATTTATCGAGTGCCTGTTGCGTGCCTGGTGCTGTGATGATGACGTAGACATGGTCTCTGGCCTCCTGGACCTCACGCTTCGGGTTGCTGGCGCACGAGGTGCCTGGGAGGACCTTTTCTCCTGGTGGATTCAAAGCTTCTCACTTCTTAGATGCGCAGCTCATTGATTTGACTTTCCTTTTCGGGATGTCTTCCTTAAAGAGATGTTAAAAGTAATACATGCTTCTTTGAAAAAAATAAATAAGAAAAATGAGAGAGATATGAAAGTGCAAAGGTCACATCTTTCTCCTGTTATCGGCCACGAGTAGTATACAATTCTCTACCAGTGGAACCACTGTGACCGCTTTGGTTCCGTCTGTACTGAAAATTCACTTACCTGCTCCCCCGCCCCATGTGCACATTATTTAATGAAAGATCCCTCTGTTTCATTATGTGTGAGGTTTACCTCATTCTTCTTAGCTGCAGTACAAAATTCCATGCTGTGGATAAACCATCCTGTATTTAACTAGTCCTCTGCTGGTGAACACGATAGCGAGTTTCCAGTTTTTCACTCTTTCCAATAGTGATGCAATAAGCATTTACAGAAAGTCCTTATTATGTACAACGAGCAAACAGATAAGTAGAGAAGGTGCGACACTTACACAAGGGCCGCTGTAAGGTGGATTCTCAGAAGTAGAATTGCCGGTGGAAGGCCGAGCACACGGAAAGGTCTGGCCGATATTCCCGAGCTGCCCGCTGAGAGGTTCTCCCTGCCTCGCTGCTGTAGGCGGCGTCTTCAGGGCCTTCCCCGCCACCTCTGCACGGCTGACTCTTTGCCTCGAAGGATTAATCCACTGATGAGCTGCCTTGACTGGCCTGACACTGAAGACTGTCTCTGTTTTTAGTCGAAAGAAACCCCTGTGGGTCAGGATACACAGTTGTTCATTTTGGGTTTTGGAACATAAAGCTATTCCTGTTCTTACTGTAAGGTTAAAAAAAAAAAAAGGCACTGTGTTTTGCTTTTTTTTTTTTTTTTTTTTTTTTTTGGTTTTGATTTGTGTGTCTCTTGGGTTTTCCTAGAAAAGGTATCTTCTTGAAAAATAAAGTTGCGTAGCTTACCAAAGAATGCCTGATCGTTCTTTTGGTTCGATGGATTGATTTAGAATGAGTCCGATCTGTGGGTGAGGGTCTGAGAATTACAGAGTGCTTGTTGTGTTTTCATTTTGGTTGAGAGGAAGGAGCTTGCCTTGTTCACTGAGTTTGAGGTGTGTCCTCAGTGGCACCCGGACGGTTAGACCAGTGATGTTCTAGAAGGCCGTCCCCCAGCTTGGCCGCTGCCTGCAGGGCCTCCGTACAGGAGCAAGGGCAGGCTCCTCAGTGTGGCTCTCTAGCCCTGCGGTTTCGGGTCAGCTTCTGCTAGCTCCGGACCTGCTGCAGCTTCTCCGCAGACCTTCTTGCTTGAATCCAGTCTGACTGTTCCCCACCCCGCATCCGTCGTTTTCCCACCTTCCCACCTTTGCTCACGTGGTGGCTTCTGCTTGCCGTGCCTTTACCTCTGACTTTTGCCTCCCCCAGTTTTTCAGCCTGTGATGCCCGGCTCAGACCCCGTGGTCCTCACCAAGCCTCTCCAGGCCAGAATCGGTGCCCCGGGCAGCTCTATGTCCTCCTCCTCTAGGCTTCCGGATACCCAGGGGCTCGGCCTGGCTTGGTGGCCTTGGTGCCATCCCAGAGTTCTAGCCCAGGCTGGACGTGGTGTCTGCGTTCGTAGCTGGTTAGGGCGAATGCCCATCCAGGCAGCGTCTCACATGCTTACCTCCTCCAAGTCTTCGGCAGCCCCAGCTGGGAGAAGGGCAGGGACTGACTGAGAACTGGCCAAGGCTGGGTGGCCGTTTCTGTTGGTGTCATATTTGTGATTACCCAGAGACATATGTAGAGAAATGTTTAGCATGATAGAGTACCAGGAAGAAGAGGCCATTTAATTGGGTTTTGGACTGATCACTCTTTTCTGATGCTGCTTTCCTTGCATTTGGGTACCCCTCAAATTTTACACACTGCAGTATTTTTCTAATGGAAAAGCCAGTCTTGCAGATGACCACTTGGCTGGAACCAACAGATCATGAGGACAATTGCATTTATTTTTTTCCCAAATGTAATTACTTGTTTGAATAAGTCAGCCCATGAGACATTACCTGTCACGTTGATTATCACCTTGTTCGTAGAGAGGATATAAAGCTCGCTTGGTTATTGATTTTAAAAAGCGGACTTGGTTATTGATTAAAAGGAGCTATAGCAGATACAAATAGAAGAGGCGTGAATCTCCCACGTATTCGAATATACGTGTTCAATAAGTAGAAGTAAGATAAAGCAGGACCGTTTCCTAAAATATCTAGGTCACTGAGCCAATGGAGATTTGCGGGGGGCTAAGTATAGACAATAACTGCTCTAATTTCCTACCTTCCTTGATAAATATTTTTACATTCATGTAACTGGAGATCGGTGGCTCCGTGACTTAGTGAGAGGAATGCTTCCTGTGTTTCCATAGATAAATTAGTTCATCTGTGGCCTGAGCAGTGTATCGACTGAAGCCGAGATGCTGAAGACGGGGACCCATCATTAGCATCTTTTTTCTTCTTCTTCTGTCCACAGCGGTTCTTTCTTCCCCTCACCTCAGGTCTTCCGAGGTTACCGCGTCATCGCTGTCTGCCAGGAAGGGAGAGGGTCGTGCGGCGAATGGGAGGGAGGGAGTCGGGGACCTGGGCTCTAGGGCCCGCAGCCGTCGGCCCACGACAGACCTTCTGACCCGTCCCCCGCTCGCGGCTTTGGCCTCCTCATCCTTAAAGGGCGGAGTTGGATCCCACCATCCCTTCGCTCGGTCCCTGCTAGGCTGGCGGCACGGCGCCGCCGGCTCGTGCGGCTCGAGTCGGTCCCGAGCCTGCGGGCGCTGCTTCCAGGCCAAGGCGCTGTGAGAACCCCGAGGATGCCATCGCGGAGCCTGACTGCAGAGCCGCTGCGCGCCGCGCGCTGTTCCGGGTGCGCTAGGGGAGCCGCAGCCCCGCCCGTCAGGCACCCCGTGACCCCCAAGAAGGACACGTACGGCACGCCCCGTCACGAGGCACCGGGGCGGGGGTGTAGTGAGAGAGGCGGGTTTTACAGCCATGAAGGTGAACTCTGATTGGAGGGCGAGGAATCAAAGAAGGCTTCAGCGAGAAGGTGGCACCTGAGCGGAGCCTTATTGGATGAGCAGGGTTTTGAAAGAGAGGAAGGCTCATCACAGGTGGAGGTAGGAGTGGGAGGAGGGGCTGAGAGATGGGCAGGGTCGTGAGGGTGAGGAGTGCTCACAGAGAGGAGGCCCCGGTGTGGGGGGCCGGCGGTGCGGGGGGGCCCCCGTGCAGAGGGGCTGGCGGTGCTGGGGACCCGCGGTGCGGGGGGCCGGCGGTGCATGGGGGCTGGCGGTGCGGGGGTCCCGGTGCAGAGGGGCTGGCGGTGCTGGGGACCCGCGGTGCGGGGGGCCGGCGGTGCACGGCGGCCGGCGGTGCGGGGGTCCTGGTGCAGGGGGGCCAGCGGTGCTGGGGGACCGGTGGTGCACAGGGGCCGGCGGTGCGGGGGGCCCGGTTCAGAGGGACCGGCGGTGCGGGGGTCCCGCGGTGCAGAGGGCCGACGGCCTACGTGACCTGGAAGTTGGCTGGCACCAGATGGCAGGGCCCGTGGAGTCGGGGCTGAGAACAAGCCTGAGTTTGGCCCTGAGCTTTCGTTTCTTAAGGTGGCAGGTGAGCACCCTTCCTCTAGGGCTGCAGACAGGGCTACCGAGTTCCCTTCCCTCTACATCACTGGCGTTCAGTGGGGATTTTGCCCCCCATGGTATATGTGTCAGTGTCTGGAGACATCTTTGATTGTCATGACTGGGGCGCGTCATTGGCAACTAGTAATTGAGAAACTCCAGTATAGAAGCTTCTCTTGGAAAATTAAGTAGAAGAGGTAGAAGGTTACCCAAAGGGAATCTTTCCAGTCGATTTCAGTATCTCTCCAGGCCTCTAAGAGGGATGTAGAGATTGGGACGAAAGGAGAAAATCATTTGTACCAAGCCTGGCCATGGCATGATGCCTTCTTTTTGTCTCTGGCGTTTCCCCAGAGCCCTGTTCTCGTTGCTGAGATGTCGGAGGGATGAGGGTGACCCACGTGTGTGCGTTGCACCTGTGTTCACTGGTTCCTCTTCAGGCAGGGCTGTCCTTCCTGCGCTGGGGTCCCTCGTGGCCACCTTGCTCCGTCCCGTGTCCCGTTCCCGTCACTTGTTCCCGCAGTACTCTCCTTCTGCGGGGAAGGGCTGTGCTGGGCCCCTGCGCGCGCCCCGCCCAGCCTGGCTCGGGGGTGTCCGGTGGGTGTGCCTGCTGTGTCCTGCTCCTGGCTGCCCTTCTGAGCGAGGGGTCTTATCCCCGAGGGGTACCGTTGAGAGTTAGCTTTCTGGTGACTCCCTGCCACCCGAGTGCTTGATGGCAACACCTGACGTACAGCTTTCACGGGGGTGAAGCCTCCGGAGAGGTGATCCCCGCCGCCACCAACAGGCATTTCTCCCGTTAGGACGTCCTCGAGCTGCTTTTCCAGCCACGTTTAGTAGCGGCCTTTGAAGCAGAACACTTGCGTGGCGAGGACAGCCAGTGGCAGTATCAAGCCGTGAAGCATATTTGCGAACCAAGCCTTAAACAAAATTAGCGTCTCAGACCCCTGCAGGTGGCAGCTTTTAGGACTTTGATGTGAAGAGCTATATACAGAAATAGTGATGTTAAAAAAAAAGATTGCATTAATTAGACAGCTCAGATTACAAAGCTGTTTCATTAAAATGGTTGCTTGATTCTCAGATGCATTCCTGTATTCCAAACAACCTGGTATTTCTAGATTCTCTTCTTCCCAGCACTTTCCTGTTTCTTGGTTTTAAAGAACATATTTTAGGCAAATCTCAAGACAAGCCCTTTGGCCAGCGCGAAGTATTCACGGTGGAGCAGTACGTTGGATAGGAAGCGGGTAGTTTGTATTTACCCATCATCAAAGATTTACAAAGTGTCTGCTACTTGCCAAGCCCTGTTTTTGGCGCTGGAGTTACCAGCGAGCAATGAGACAAGGTCCCCACCCTCAGGGAGCTCATGGATTAATGAGACACAGTCAAACAAGGGGCTGTCGTGTAATGTTAGTGACCGGTGGTGCATGAGGAATAAAGCAGAGCGAGGGCTTAGTGCCTGGGGTGAGGGTGAGGGAGGGTGTGTTTTATTAGCTCTGCGGACGAGGGAGGGGCCCGCCGAGGAGGTGCTTGTCTGAGCAGGTCTGGACGAGGTGAGGGGGCAGGCGAGCCCGGAGGTCTAGGGGAAAGTGTGCAGGCAGCAGGAACGGCAGGTGCAGGAAGGGGTGTGGAGGGTGCGAGGACCGGTGAGGACACCTGGTGTCCAGCCCGGTGCCAGGGAGCAGATGGGCCTGGAGAGGAAGGCGGGGACCAGGTCTCAGTGGCCCTGCAGGTCCCGGCGAGGAATTTGGATTATATCTGAGAGAAGTGGCAGGGCTTTGGAGGGTTGAGTATTAAGTTTTCTTTCTCTGTGGAGGCTCGGTGGGGGGCAGGGAGATGATTGATGCTGTCGCAGGAACAGAGGTCAGAGGTCCCGCTGGCGGGGGCGGGGGCGGGGGACTGAGGGGCGGCACGGGGTTCATGGTGTCACGGGTGGGACTGAGCAGGCTTGCCGATGGGACGCGGTGGGGCTAGAAACCCAGCGGGGCCCCTGAGATGTGGGCCTCCCACCTGGGCTAGCAGGGGTGCCCGCCCCCAAGGGGGGGTGCCTGGAAGCGTTTGGGGTACTGCTCGTGGGTATCTGATGGGTAATGTGGGGCGTATCATTGAGTGTATTGCTCTGGAGCTTAAGAGAGAGGGGTTTGCGCTACGAACGTCAAGTTGAGAGAGATCAGTGTACAGCTGGGGTTTAAACATTTTTTTTCATGTATTTAATCCAATATATTAAAATACTACCATTTAATCATGTACTCGATGTCAAAACTCGGAATGGGAGGTATCTCATATTCTGTCTTTTTTTTTTTTTTTTGCGGTACGCGGGCCTCTCACTGTTGTGGCCTCTCCCGTTGCGGAGCACAGGCTCCGGACGCGCAGGCCGAGCGGCCATGGTTCACGGGCCCAGCCGCTCCGCGGCGTGTGGGATCTTCCCGGACCAGGGCACGAACCTGTGTCCCCTGCATCGGCAGGCGGATTCTCAACCACTGCCACCAGGGAAGCCCTATTCTGTCTTTATAGTAAGGCCTTGAAATCTGGCATATATTTTATATTTGTAGCACAACATCTCATTTCGGACTCCCCTGAGGTTTCAGCGGTTCAGAAAAAGGGACATGTAGTTCTCCTAAAGTAGTAACGTTGTGTTTAACAGAAGGACCCTCCTGTGATCTCTTTCTTCCCTTGTGACACTTCTGACAGCAGATGTGTGGGGTTTTCACACAGTTCACGATTCCCAAGTTCTCTTCACACAACCAGCTGGGTGTCCAGTAGTTTAATTCTGACACTAACTACCTAGTTAGCGCAGACCCCGCGGGTTACGGGCTCGTTCCCGCAAGGCCGCCCCCACTTCAGACACCAGTCGTAAGTGGTAGGTCCCCAGCCTCCCCACACTTCTGCCTGACTTGGCTACAAAGTGAGGGTTCCCACATGCCCTCCCCAGGTTTGATGACGGCTCACAGGACTTGGGGAGATGCATTCACCGGTCTGTGTTATCAGGGTATTATAAAGGGTACAGCTGAACAGCCAGATGGAGATGTACGAACGGCCCGGGTGCAGCTAAGTTGGACAGTTTGATGCCTCCGGCCTCAGTTTCCCTAACTGTAAAGCGAGAGGAAGACACCTACTGAACAAGGTTTCCATGAGGATTAAACCGAGTGAGGCAGTGAGGGTCCTTTAGCAAAGGGCAGGGAAAGGCATTCAGGCTCCTTTCTCCATTAAGATTTTCTAGAATGCGGCCTTTTGCTTGGGCGTTAGAGCAGCGCCCTTCCTCCTGAAACAGACACAGATCAGGGTTGGTGCACACGAGATGCCTCCATCGTGTGATGCTCCTAAGCGTGAACGTTTCGTCTCTTTTTCAGAAACGGGTACAAGTTCCTCTACTGCTCCGCACGGGCCATCGGGATGGCGGACATGACGCGGGGCTACCTGCACTGGGTCAACGAGCGGGGCACGGTGCTGCCACAGGGGCCGCTGCTTCTCAGCCCTAGCAGCCTCTTCTCCGCCTTGCACAGGTGAGGGCTCAGCCTGCCCGCCCCCCGCCCCGCACCGCTGGGCTGGCTCCGGTCCCCTCTCCCGCTCACCGGAGGTGTTGCCAGAATAGCTGCTTCACTCATCCCCCCAGCCGACACCCCCGCTCCGTGCTGGGCCCCGGAGGTTCAGCCTCAAGCGCGGGTCTGGCCTCGTCACCTGTCAGCACCCTTCGCTGGCTCATAGCGGCCCTCAGGAGAAAGCCCAAGGCCACGAGCTCGGCATCACAGGCTCTTCACCACCTGCCTTGTCCTCCTCTCGCGTCTCATTCTCTCCGGGTTCTGGGATGCAGTCGTGCTGAACTGTCTCCGTTGTCCAGAGGGGTGGTCTCTGCTCTGAGCCTTAGCACGTGCTGCCCTCCTTTGTGGGGAGCTGCCCCTCTCCCTGCATCGCTGGCCTGAGTCTTAGTGACTCTGAGAATCTATCTATGTGCTTTCCGTCCCATTGGGGACCTCGGCTGGGTCCAGTGGCCCCTCTACCAGCCACCGTCACCACCTGCCTGGTCTGAGACCTCCCGTAATGAGGAGTCCTGGTCACACCGTTTATTTTCATAGACCACCAGCCCAGTTCTTTTCTTTCATTGGTTGTTTTTTAAAATATTTATCTATTTTTTTTAACATCTTTATGGGAGTATAATTACTTTACAATGGTGCGTTAGTTTCTGCTGTATAACAAAGTGAATAAGCTATACCTATACACGTATCCCCATATCCCCTCCCTCTTGCGTCTCCCTCCCTCCCACCCTCCCTATCCCACCCCTCTAGGTGGTCACAAAGCACAGAGCTGACCTCCCTGTGCTATGCGGCTGCTTCCCACTAGCTATCTGTTTTACATTTGGTAGTGTATATATGTCCATGCTATGCTCTTACTTAGTTGCAGCTTACCCTTCCCTGTCCCTGTGTCCTCGAGTCCATTCTCTACGTCTGCATCTTTATTCCTGTCCTGCCCTTAGGTTCATCAGAAGCTTTTTTTAAAAATTCCATACATATGTGTTAGCATACAGTATTTGTTTTTCTCTTTCTCACTTACTTCACTCTGTATGACAGACTCTAGGTCCATCCACCTCACTGCAAATAACTCAATTTCGTTTCCTTTTATGGCTGAGGAATATTCCATTGTATATATGTGCCACATCTTCTTTATCCATTCATCTGTCGATGGACATAGGTTGCTTCCATGTCCTGGCCATTGTAAATAGTGCTGCAGTGAACATTTTGGTACATGACTCTTCTTGAATTATGGTTTTCTCAGGGTATATGCCCAGTAGTGGGGTTGCTGGGTCGTATGGTAGTTCTATTTTTAGTTTTTTAAGGAACCTCCATACTGTTCTCCATAGTGACTGTATCAATTTACATTCCCACCAACAGTGCAAGAGGGTTCCCTTTTCTCCACACCCTCTCCAGCATTTATTGTTTGTAGATTTTTTGATGATGACCATTCTGACTGGTGTGAGGTGATACCTCATTGTAGTTCTGATTTGCATTTCTCTAATGATTAGTGATGTTGAGCAACAAACATCCTTTCATATGTTTGTTGGCAATCTGTATATCTTCTTTGGAGAAACGTCTGTTTAGGTCTTCTGCCCATTTTTCGATTGGGTTGTTTGTTTTTTTGATATTGAGCTGCATGAGCTGCTTGTATGTTTTGGAGATTAATCCTTTGTCAGTTGCTTTGTTTACAAATATCTTCTCCCATTCTGAGGGTTGTCTTTTCGTCTTGTTTATGGTTTCCTTTGCTGTGCAAAAGCTTTTAAGTTTCGTTAGGTCCCATTTGTTTGTTTTTGTTTTTATTTCCATTTCTCCTCTAGGAGGTGGGTCAAAAAGGATCTTGCTGTGATTTATGTCATAGAGTGTTCTGCCTATGTTTTCCTCTAAAAGTTTGATAGTGTCTGGCCTTACATTTAGGTCTTTAATCCATTTTGAGCTTATTTTTGTGTATGGTGTTAGGGAGTGTTCTCATTTCATTCTTTTACATGTAGCTGTCCCGTTTTCCCAGCACCACTTATTGAAGAGGCTGTCTTTTCTCCATTGTATATTCTTGCCTCCTTTATCAAAGATAAAGTGACCATATGTGTGTGGGTTTATCTCTGGGCTTTCCATCCTGTTCCATTGATCTGTATTTCTGTTTTTTGTGCCAATACCATACTGTCTTGATTACTGTAGCTTTGTAGTGTAGTGTGAAGTCTGGGAGCCTGATTCCTCCAGCTCCATTTTTCTTTCTCAAGGTTGCTTTGGCTCTTTGGGGTCTTTTGTGTTTCCATACAAATTGTGAAATATTTTGTTCTAGTTCTGTGAAAAATGCCATTGGTAGTTTGATAGGGATTGCATTGAATCTGTAGATTGCTTTGGGTAGTATAGTCATTTTCACAGTGTTGATTCTTCCAGTCCAAGAGCATGGTATATCTCTCCATCTATTTGTATCATCTTTAATTTCTTTCATCACTGTCTTATAGTTTCCTGCATACAGGTCTTCTGTCTCCTTGGGTAGGTTTATTCCTCGGTATTTTATTCTTTTTGTTTCAGTGGTAAATGGGAGCTTTTCCTTAATTTTCTTTTCAGATTTTTCATCAGTAGTCTCTAGGAATGCAAGAGATTTCTGTGCATTAATTTTGTATCCTGCTACTTTACCAAATTCATTGATTAGCTCTAGTAGTTTCCTGCTAGCATCTTTAGGATTCTCTGTGTATAGTATCTTATCATCTGCAAACAGTGACAGCTTTACTTCTTCTTTTCCGACTTGGATTCCTTTTTTTTCTTTTTCTTCTCTGATTGCTGTAGCTAAAACTTCCAAAACTATGTTGAGTAACGGTGGTGAGAGTGGGCATCCTTGTCTTGTTCCTGATTTTAGAAGAAATGGTTTCAGTTTTTCACCACTGAGAACGCTGTTGGCTGTGGGTTTGTCATATATGGCCTTTATTATGTTGAGGTAAGTTCCCTCTATGCCTAATTTCTGGAGAGTTTTTATCATAAATGGGTGTTGAACACCAGCCCATTTCTGATGACCCTCTCCCCTTCCCCTTCATGGCCGCATTCAGGACAGCCAAGCCAAACTAAGTCTGGCCTCCTGGTGGGGGGCAGGAAAGCAGTGGCCTCCGTGGAGCTGGGGGCCCAGGGCAGTGTGCCGAGCTGCTCTGAAAGCAGTGGATTGAAGTTTGAGACTTATAATCATACAGTCAGTCACTCATGTGTCTCTGTCTAAGAGTCCTGAGATGTAGACTGTAAGGCCCTTTTAGTGCTAAGGAGGGTTCTGGAGTCCATAGAAGTCCGTGCAGAGCCAGGAGCAGCCCCTGGGTCTTCTGACACTCAGTTTGGGGCTCATCATCATCATCATCATCTAACTTATGTTTTGCTGAGGTGCAGAAGAATAGTTTTAAAATATATGCAAGGCATCTGTCGATAGATAGATGGATAGATATGCAGTATCTCTGTAATATACGCAAGCCGAAAGGGACCCTTGAGATCATCCAATAATCAGACAGTGAACACCAGCCCGCCCACGACTGAGGTAAAGCAAGAGGATGTGCTCTCACCCCTCCCTCTGAGCCGCAATAGTAGCTGCTATCCCTGGATTTTGCGTTAGTCATTTCCTGCTCCTCTAAATAGTTAGCACGTGTATGTGTAATCCTAACCAGTATGTTGAATTGTGCACATTTGTGAACTTTATGTAAATGAATCATATGTTCTTCCGGAACTCACTTTTACTGCTCAACGTGACGTTCCCAGGATCGTGGAGAGTCTCTGTAACTGGCTCGTTTTTGCTTCTGTGTAGGTCTCGTTGTTATAGACCCCACCGCAGCCCGCTTATCTTTTCTACTGTTGGTGGGTGCTTGAGCCACTTCCGGTTTTCTGCTCTTAGCAGCAGGGCTGCTTGTGTGTGTCCTCTGGGGGCACCTGTGCAGTGCTGCTCCACGGTGTACCCCCAGGAGCACGATTGCTGGGCCACAGAGCATGCACGTGTTTGGTTTTCTTCGGTCACTGCAAACTGCTGTCCAAAGTAGTTGAACCAGTTCGTACACCAGAAGCAAACAGTGTGAAGTGTTCCTTCCATCGGCTTTACTTTCTTACCTACGCGTTGTCAGCCGTTTACATTTTTGCTGCTCTGGTAGGTAAGAAATGTCTCTTTTCACGTGTTAATTGGCCATGTGGGCTTCGTCTTCTGTGAAGTGCCTGCTCACATCTCTCCCTTATTTTCCTTTTGATTTGTAAGAGTGTTATAGATTCTGCACGCGTAGCCTTTGTTATGAGCGCTACACATGTCTTTCCCCAGCTTATGGCTTTTGATGGACATAAATCGGAGTTGCCTTTAGTTGAACAGATCATTTCCCCCGTAGTTTTGTACTTTCTGTGTGTTGACAAAGCCTTCCCTGACTGTGGGCCTGAGGAAAGTCTCCTATATTTTACCTAAAGGTGTTGCCTTTCACATTGAGGTCTGTAATTCACCAGGAATTGATTTTTGTATATAGAGTGTGCTAGGGGTCCGTTTTCTTTTTCTTTTTTTTTCTTTTTTTTGCAGTACACGGGCCTCTCACTGTTGTGGCCTCTCCCGTTGCGGAGCACAGGCTCCGGACGCGCAGGCTCAGCGGCCACGGCTCACGGGCCCAGCCGCTCCGCGGCATGTGGGATCTTCCCAGACCGGGGCACGAACCCGTGTCCCCTGCATCGGCAGGCGGACTCTCAACCACTGCGCCACCAGGGAAGCCCCCGTTTTCTTTTTCTTTATACCTGTATGGATATTAAGTTGTCTCAGCACCATTTGCTGAAAAGAGTGCCCTTCTCCTCTGCTTTGACTTGTCATCGTGGTCATAAATTGAAGGCCCATAAATGTGTGCCTCCGTTTCTGGCCTTCGTTCGTCTGTGTAGCGATTTGAGTCACATTCCATGAAAACATGCAGACAACCACCTGGTGAGAGTTTAATTGAAATGACAGTGAATCTGTAGACTAATGGAGAATTAATATCTCATTATAATATTGAATATTCTAATTCAATTGTATGGTATATTTCTTCATTTATTTAGGTCTTTGCTAATGTACTGCAATAAAGTTTTTAACTTATTTAGTAGAAGTTTTGCACTGGTGTTCCCGAGTGAGATTGGCCCACACTTTCCCCATACTTTACTACCTCTTTCGGTTTAGTTTTTGAGGTCATGCTGGCCTCGTGAAGCGAGTCTGGAGAGGTTTTCTCTCACTCTGTGCCCTGGAATTCTTTGTTCCTTGGATGACTGGTGGAGGTCTTTGTTGAAATCACTTGTCTGGGGTGTTTTCCTTGTGGGAAGACTTGAAAGTACGGATTCACTTTCTGTCTAGTGCTTCTCTGGGATGGCTTAACCGACTTACACGTATTTAACTTCTGAAGATGCGAAAGCGCTCCTAGTATCCCAGCACCTTTGACGGTTAAAAGAAGTTTGATGCTGATGAAGCTGACGCTCTCGTGCTGACCCATTATTTATTTGTTTTAACAGAGAAGTGATCGAAAAGAAGCCAGAGAAGTTTAAAGTCCAGTGTTTGACAGACATCAAAAACTTGTTTCTTCCAAATACAGAACCCTTTTATGCTGCTTTTGGAAACCGACCAGCTGTAAGTAGTAGTCGGGTATATACGAGTTCTTGAAATTACTGTCTGTTCAGATAGCCGTCATCTGAAAGGCCGGCCTAGACTCCCATGTGAAGCCAGATTCTCCTTCTAGAAATAACTGCTAAAGAGCCGCTTGCCTGCATCTAAAGGCAAGGAGATCGTCATTATTTCATGGCCTGTAGTTTTCTTTGAAGGTGGGCTTGTGGGTTTCCGTTTGAAGTTTGAAACTAGAAACTTTAAATTCCAAATTGCTTGCTAAATTATTAAAACAAGAACGTTAAATAGGATTAGACCCTTTCTACCGGAATGGAGCCACAAAGCACAAAGGTGAATTCAGTGCCTCAAATTCTAAGAGTGTTATTTCCTGTGGTAAAAGTAATACTTTGAGATTTTGTGCGTACTTCCCAAATTTGCTAGAAAGGTCAGCATTCTGAAGAATGTAGTCGGGTACTTACTTGCCAGTCAGAAAATTCTCCTGCTTTTGAAACTCATGCCCAAGAAAATGGGTCACAGAATAACCTTAAGGAATGTTAGAATTGCAGGGGATGTAGTAGGTGATTTACTTTTTTTTGTTTGTTTGTTTGTTTTGCGGTACGCGGGCCTCTCACCGCTGTGGCCTCTCCCGTTGCGGAGCGCAGGCTCCGGACGCGCAGGCTCAGTAATTGTGGCTCACGGGCCCAGCCGCTCCGCGGCACGTGGGATCCTCCCGGACCGGGGCACGAACCCGCACCCCCTGCATCCGCAGGTGGACTCTCAACTGCTGCGCCACCAGGGAAGCCCAGTGATTTACTTTTTAACTCAGTTCTTGAATAGAGGGGTGAATTGAGGCCCAGAGAGGACAGCTGACTTACTAGGTTCACATCCAGAGACATTCTTTCTCTACACTACATGGAGGTATTATTCGAGTTTAATGAAGGTTTTATAACACAGGCAGACCTCGTTTTATTGTGCTTTGATTTGTTACACTCTGCAAATATTGCTTTTTTTTTTTTTTTTTCTTTTTTTACAAATTGAAAGTTTGTGGCATCGAGCGAGTCTGTCGGCACCATTCTTCCAACAGCATTTGCTCACTTCCCGTCTCTGTGTCACATTTTGGTAATTCTCGCAATATTTCAAGCTTTTTCGTGATTTTATTCGCTACGGTGCTCTGGGATCAGTGATCTTTGATGTGACTGCTGGGACTTGCGGAAGACTCCAATGAGGGTTCGCATTTTCAGCAATAAAGTGTTTTTTGTATGCACTTTTTGTAGACATAAAGTTGTTGCATACTTAATAGAGTACCGTGTAGTGTAAACATAACTTTTATATACACCAGCAGACCAAAACGTTCGTACGATTGGCTTCATTTGCTTTGTCGTGGTGTCTGGAACCGAACCCGCAGTAACTCTGCGGTCTGCCTGTGTATTTGTATCACATCTGAAATATTTGTATTGACACTGGTTCTTCCCTTCTGACTAACACTTTACCACACGCAGGATGTGTACTCGTACAAGCAAGTGGGAGTGTCTCTGAACAGGATATTCACTGTGAATCCCAGAGGAGAGCTGGTGCAGGAGCACGCGAAGACCAACATCTCCTCGTGAGTATCGTACGCGCCCTCTCGCTGTGGTCGCCGTGTCATCACCGTTGTCACCCTCTTGACCTTGGAGTGGTGTTTCACAGTCAACAGGATACCTTTTTAATCCTTCGGTGCCTATATTTTAATCTTTAATTCCTGCAAGGAAAACATATGTTAACGTCTCGGATTTTGTCCAGAACCTAACTTTTGGACAGCCTGCATTCAGTCAGATCCCCGCCGGGTCGAAAGTTTAAACGAGTGGTTAGGTGCTGCTGCAGAGTGGAATGGCGTGAATTTGAAAACTACTGGCTTACATTTGCCGGATTCGTTTTGAAAGCCTAGAATGCGAATTAGAAGTATAGCCAGATTGAAGTATCATGAGAAGTGATATTTAAAGATGAGGAACCTATGTAGCCCTTCACATTACTGACCTGTAATAATATTCTCACCGGAAACATGGCCATGTGACGGGCCGAAGCGCATTCTCCCTGAGGCCGTGGGCTGAACTGGGTCACTGTTTGCAGTGAGGCCTCCTGGCTGGCCGGGAATCTCCCTTGACTTGGATATGTCTGGCTTTGGGTTCCTGACTTCTTAGAGTGGAGAGTGTTTCCTCAGCTTTGCCCACTGGGTGATGTCGGGCAGACAGGTGTCGTCCTGCCTTGTCCATTTCAGAGGCCGTACCCCTGTTGGCCTGATCCCTGCAGACCTGGAAAACGGCCTCTGGCCTGAGCGACCCCAGGGGGCCTGCTGGGGCCCTCCCTGTGTCGAGGAGTCGGACTGGGGGAGTTTGGGTCTAGCGGCTTCCCAGGGATTGGGTTTTTTGTTTGATAGAGATCTAGGTTCCCCTAGGGCAGATTTTCACTTTCAAGATGATCCTTTTGCCCGTTGGAGTCTAATCCAGCTTAAACAGGACGGTTCCAGGCTAGAGGGTACCCTGGGGTCTGTCCCCCAAGCCTCCCTCCTCCAAAGCCAGGCCAGGACCTAAGTAAGCAGTTCCCAGGGTATGTGGGGCGAGAGGGGAGCGGGGGAGGCAGGACCCGCCTCCATCCTGCCCAAGGGGAGGCCGTGCCCGTGCTGCCTGATGGGTGGAACGACAGCAGGGCCTCTTTCTTCCACAGCCCTTTCCTTACGGTTTCTCCCTCGCCTGAGTTCTGAGTGGCCGCCCTGATAACATCTCAGTTCCCTCTTCTCCAGTGTTTCCTCGGTCTCGAGGAGAGAGCGGATTTCCATTTGGGGTCAAAAGAACTCTCAGCTGATGGCACTCTGCCCTGAAATGGCAAAGGTTTCTGTCCAGGCAGCAGCCCAGTGGCAAGTCTTGTCATAAGGAGTGTTGAAAGGGGGATGCCAGCTTCTACGAAGGTCTGCCTGGGAGGCCTCTGAGGTTATCCCGTTCGCTGAGACGCTGGGGTGAAAATGCACGCTTTGCCCACGCCTTGGGGGAGGAAACTTTATTTATCGCCAAGGAATGGTGTCTTCTTACACCTAGACCGGGAGATGTGATTCTCCCTGTGGGAGAGAGACTCTCCTTCCCCAGTTTAAGCACACACTTTTCTCTGGCACCAAATTCGGTACCATCATTTCAAAGCCAAGTGGGTGCCTGCCCCTTGGAAGCTGGGACATTGTCTCGGAGGAATCGGGGCCCACGCCGATGGGGGGCTTCAGTGCTTTCTTTCTTGGCATTTATGGCCAGCAGCGCGTGAGCTCTGCCTGCTCTGAAGGAGCCCGGCGCGTGGAGCGTTGGTCCGAGAGAGGCACAGATGGAACGGGTTCGGATCTGGGGCCCCCGAACCCTGATGACGAGCCGTGAACTGCCCCCTGCAGGGAGGGGCCACCTTCCAGAGCCACAAAACTCAAACAGACAGGTCTCCAAGCCAGAGGGTATTTTACAATTTTGTTTTAATCCCTAGGAAAGAACGATTCTTGCTTATTAAGAGAGATTTTCCCCATTTTGTGCAAGCACAATGTTTCTCATAAGTTCTTTGGAGGTCCTTTATTAAATACACACACACTCATCCTTATTTAAAAGTTATTTTATGCCTCAGAATATGCTAATCCCTTGAGTTTGGATTTCAAAAGCCTTTTTGGTTCTTAGCAAATTAGAGCTGCAGAGGGACCGGTGGCTGTCAGGGAGCACTCTGAGGATATGCAGGGAGGCCTGGGCTTGTCACAGTTTCTGGTTGGAGGTGCCCGGAGGTCTGAGAATGCATACTCAGTACAGCAATTTTCTTTTTGTAGTTCTAGGTCACAGAAACTAATATGCAACATCTTCTTGGGAATACACAGTAAACAGAGTGAGAGTCTTGCAGGGAGCGTTGAGAAACACTGATCAGGTCCAAGTCCATATTCATAAGGACCTGAGGCCCAGAGAGGGCAAGACACCTGCCCAGGGTTCCACAGCAGTAAGGCGGGAATAGATCCCAGGTCTCTTGACCCACATGCCAACTATGGCTTTTTTTCCAGAGGCTAACAATTAGCCAGGGCGAATTATTTTGTAGCGTTCATGATTTATTGTTGAATAAATTTATGGAGCGTCGGCTCACATTATTTCACCACGGCGTGCGTTATCTAATTTAATTCTCACATGAGCATGTGCACGGTTTTCATTGTCTCCCTTTACGGTTGAGGAAATCGTGGCTTAGAGAGATGAAGCCGCTTGTCGGAGGTGGCACAGCTCATAGATGGCAGAGCTGAAGGTCAGATCGGAGTCTCCTAAGCCCAGGGCCCAGTGCCCTTTCATTGCGCAGTCAGGTAGCCTGTGGGTGGCGCTCTGAAGATGTGCCTTCTCTGTGATTCTTGTCTCCACTGCGCCCACGGCGGGCGGCTGTACGTCTGTCATGCTGTCTTGCTTCTACTCCTTTGAGTCAAGTCAGGTCACACCCGCCGCGCCCATGAGGCCGTCTCTGGCTCCCCTCCTTGGCAGACTCTCTGGTTCCCCGTTAATCCGTGAGGCGGATTCTAGAACAGCCTCCCTTGTGTTAAGCACATGGTCCATTCCTGGGGGTCCTGGGTCCCTCCTGACTCCCGGGCACCGCTCGGGGGTTACGTGCCGGTGTCCCGCGTGGCCGAGTGTCCCTCCCAGGCGGTGACGTTGTCCGTTTTCCTCCAGGTACGTGAGACTCTGCGAGGTAGTCGACCACGTTTTCCCCTTGCTGAAAAGGAGCCATTCTTCCGACTTTCCCTGCTCAGATACATTCAGTAACTTCACCTTTTGGAGAGAACCACCGCCACCCTTTGAAAACCAGGACGTTCATTCTGCATCAGCATAGTATGTTCTGGGCCACCTCCTGACACCCTGTGAAGATCAGGCGCCCCCATTAAAGGATAGGTCTGGGAACCTGCAGTCATTTGCTTAAGAGCAGAGGGGCATTTCTCTCCCGGTCCCCCCGGCCGGGGTTGACATTTCTAAGTGATGTGTACGTCCTAGACGGGGCGTCGGGTGCGTCCCTGGCGGGGAGGCCATGCCCGGTTGAGGCTTCAAGTCCGTGGCAGCGCTGCCCTCCCCAGCCTGCTGCAGGCTGGGAGCAGTTAGTGTGCAAGATGGGCTGTGAAGCGGGGGTCCCTGGGATGACGGGATCCAAGGAGGGGCGCCAGGTGTGCACGACTTCTGGGAGAGTGGGGGACACGTTTGTGCCACGTGGAGGGCTGTGCAGGGTCCCGTGACCTGAATCTGAGGTCTCGGAAGGGACTCCAAACCCCACCGTTCTTGGCCTAGACCTTGCGGATGTCCCCTTGTGGCATTTGCCGACTGGTCTGCTGTTTTTAATTCCTCTGGTTAAAGCTGACCTATATAACTGGCATATTTTCCCCTATTTTTGTGGCACGAGGCTGGAATATTTATGCCTTAACGCACCCGCGGCAGACATTTTATTTAGAATGTGCTTTGTCCAGCTCCCTGTAACTGCGATGCCTTAAGTTCAGACTATAGGAAATATTACTAAGGCAGTATTTCGAATCGGTTCGACACTCTGCCAGCAACCTGTCCAGCAACGCGCTGCTGAAAACGTGGGCTCGCACAGAGCTTATGCCAAGTGGTGATGATGTCAGTTTCTATTGGGAGCTCTCAACAGAAACTGGTTGGTTTTAAGAAAATAGTTTGAAGAAGTCAAATTATATTCTTTGTAGATAGTATTATTTATTACCTTACTCTGATTGGGTTACTGTTATAAGCATTTTAGCCATGTTCTTTCTATTATAACTGTCAGTAATACATTAAAAAGATACACGTGTTAGACCATCCAAAGAGCCTTATTCTGTAATTCTCACAACACTGACCTTCTTTTGGAATTTATGAGTCATACTTTATTTATTTATTTTTTTGCGGTACGCGGGTCTCTCACCGCTGTGGCCTCTCCCGTTGCGGAGCACAGGCTCCGGACGCGCAGGCGCAGCGGCCACGGCTCACGGGCCCAGCCGCTCCGCGGCACGTGGGATCCTCCCGGACCGGGGCTCGAACCCGCGTCCCCTGCATCGGCAGGCGGGCTCTCAACCGCTGCGCCGCCAGGGAAGCCCTGAGTCATACTTTTTATTTCCCTTAGCTTTTCCGCTCAGATTTAAGGGCAAGTGGATAAGTAGTCATTTGAGTGACATTCGTTAAGCCGGTAGAAGATGATTCTTTTACTTGTTTGTTAAATTGGCCTGTGGAGAAGAAAATAATTTGAAAGGTGAAAGAATTATTTTGGTAAAAGATTTCTCTTTTCGAGCTCTTATTTTTTTAAAGAGCGTTTTACTCCAATAGTTGAAATGCTCTCCTATTTAAATCGCACGGTTAGAGTCATGGAGGCAAACAGTGAAGCAGTTGAATGCAGTTTTACTCTTTCTGTGAAAGAAAACCCAGAGGCGTTGCCTTCCCTGTCGCCGGTGGGCTCTGCTGGCAGCGGACGCCTTTCCCGAGCGCTTCGCGTTGGCCACCCAGAGAAACGCAAACACCCGTGCGTAGCTGGTCGCAGATTCGCGGAGCAGCACACACCGCATGTGCAGATGCCCTTTTGGAGGCATTAAAAATGATTTAAAATAGTCCTGCCTTAACCTGGGCTAGCCATTAGTGACCTCCAGAGGCTTCATTCATTCTTTCTGTCGCGAGGGTATCTTGGGGTGAACTTTAACTGCTGTGAACTAAGTAGAAGATGCCCAGCTGTAGTCCTCTCTCGCAAGAGCATGCAACTTTGGACCCCCAATTTTGATGCACCCTAAGCTTCCACTCCACTGCCCTCTGAAACAGAGCACGCCTTCCAGAAAGTTGCCCTCGGGTCTGTGTCAGGTTCAGGGTGTGACCCCTGGAGAGGCAGTGACATTCACACCTGCCTCGTGGCTTCGGAAAACGGGGTTTGTTCCCGGGCAGCACTCACGCGTGTGCGAGCTTGTTTATCTGTGTTCACACAACCGTAACTCAGTGACCCCAAAGCCACGTGCTAGGATGCTGTGTTTGGGCCACGTATTTCAGGGTTGCCCGATGGAAACGAATCCCTCCATCGCGACAAGTCGTCTAACGTTCATCACACGTGATGAAGAAAAATGTACGTCCCTGGTACATTGGAGAAAATGATCACACCTTCAAAGAGGAGTTCCTTTTCTATTTTAGGTTTGGGTCAGCACCTTAAATATATTTTATTTACAATGCTTGATCTGTATTTGTATATATGCTGGTACAATGATAAAAACCACGGTAATACTTCATTGCATCGTGCTGGGTGCAAAGCTAGGGTATATTGTAACAAATGAGATGAATGGAAGACTTCTCTGAAAATCAGGTGTGTGAATTTTAAATAGTTTTTGGTAAGTTATTAAGATGCGGATTTCCTACTGTGTGATATCAAGCATGTTATTTTCTACTCAGAAACCAAAAAAACGAAACCCTTAAGGCTGTGAACTGTTCATTCAATATTTGGAATAAAAGAGCCCGTCTCTTCTGATGCCTTCGGTGAAATACTGACCCTCTGTATGCACTCGTGGGGGAAGGAGGGGTGAAGACAGAGAGGAGAGGGCTGCCCCCCTGGGCTCGCCCCACCTTGATGAGAGTGGCTCTGGAGCAGGGAGGGTTCACTTAAATGCTGTACCTGAGGTGCCTCCCAGAACCTGGCCTATAATCGGTGTTTAACACGCGGCTCTCACACACGTGGGCTCTGTTCCCTGTCCCTGAATGGGATGTCAGTCGGGTGCAGCCACAAGAGAAAACGCAGGAGAGGCTCCGGAAAACCAAGCTTATTATACTTGCAGGTTCTCGGAATGGGAGGCAGCTCGCCAGCAGGGCCACGTGGGAAGCACCAGGGTGCTCAGGGGGCAAAAGACAAGTGACGGGGGGAGCTGAGACCACGGCCTTTCCTGGGATTTCTGCAGGAAAGGCAGGGCGAGGTGAACGGCTTAGGACTGCCTAGTGCAAATCATTTCAGTGGCCTCTGAGCTATAGGGGTGGCCCTTGGTTGCCTGGCGCCTTTGCCCTGGGCTGATTAAGTCAGAGGATTAAGTGTCTCCTGGGGGTGCACAGGCCCGACCGGAGGCCTGGCTCTGGATCAGCTAGTTTGCATATCACAGGCAGGCTTCAGCTGGACCCTTTGCTATCTCTAAAAAATGGCCAGCCCGTCTTCCCCAGCCGGCAAGTTTTTTAAGATCCCCAAACACTGTGATATACGTAAAATAAAAGAGACAGTACAGGTTCCCTTGCCTCATGTCCACTGTCCTCAGTTTTGGACGCTTTTCCGTGGCGTACCCGATTTGTCCCTCATTGTGAACAAATCAGTCAAAACCCGTGGCGAGTTTACCCAGATCACCTGAAAGCCACCGAAACTCCTATTGATCCCGTGCATTTTCGACATGACCTGAGACAGCCTATTGATTGACCTGTGTGCGTCAGCCTGCGTGTTTCGGGAATAAATGTAAGAATATTGGTCCCTAAATGCTTCAGACATGTCTCCACAGGGTGCCAGGCTGAGCTCCTCCTGAAGCCCAGATCCAAACGGTTCATCTCTTCATGGCTCTGTATCTTAAAAACAAAACAGACTCTCATTTAGCTGAACATCACAGATTTATTCCAACCCTGATTTCAGGTTGTAGGTGCTTTTATCTGGAAAGCAAAAATCAGTATAGACTGCAGTCTTGGGCCCGGCGGTCCCCACCTGCTCACCCATCACCACTTTCTCTCCGTAGAGCCAGTAGGCTATGCTGTTTCCATTCGGTTGTGCAGGCAGCCCTCACACATGTGCCGGGGAAACCAGTTCGGTAGCTTGCATTTCCCCAATGTCTCAGCTGTAATCACCTGAACATTCAAAATACTTCCTATCCTTGTTTTCAAACCCTGATACACCCCACCAGATTTGCCAGTGCCGTCATCGGACCTCAAGGAACATTGGCGATGGGGTCAGTGACCGCCGGCTTTGGACCTCAGAGTGACCTTTCCTATGAAAGGTAACGCAGGCAGCCCTGTTACACTCCTGGGACAGGAGAACAGGAGTGGAGGAAAGTTACACAGGCCCCGTTTAAAAAAATGAAACTCTGGAGTCTGACTTCCTTGTTCCAGCAGGAGTGCCGTCCTAAAAAGCTGTTCCAGGGAGCTTTATCACATCACCCATCATTTCCTACTCATCTGCCTCCCCTTGAAAGTGTCTGTACAAAGCACCGTGCCCTGCTTCTATGGGTCTGCAGTGGCGGGGCATCCCACCTCTGCGCTAAGCGAACATAAGGTGGTTAAAAGCGCCACTAGAGGGCTTCCCTGGTGGCTCAGTGGTTAAGAATCCGCCTGCCAATGCAGGGGACACGGGTTCGAGCCCTGGTCCAGGAAGATCCCACATGCTGCGGAGCAGCTAAGCCCGCGTGCCACAACTACTGAGCCTGCACTCTAGAGCCCGCGAGCCACAGCTACTGAGCCCCCCCGTGCCATAACTACTGAGCCTGCACTCTAGAGCCCGCGAGCCACAGCTACTGAGCCCCCCCGTGCCATAACTACTGAGCCTGCACTCTAGAGCCCATGAGCCACAACTACTGAGCCCATGTGCCACAACTGCTGGAGCCCGTGCTCCTAGAGCCTGTGCTCCACAACAAGAGAAGCCACCGCAATGACAAGCCCGGGCACTGCCCTGCTCGCCGCAACTAGAGGAAGCCCGCGCGCAGCAACGAAAACCCAACGCAGCCGAAAATAAAATAAATAAAATAATTTTTTTAAAAATTAAAAAAAACCCAACCCAACCCCCCAAAATGCCACTAGAGTCTCCTTCCTGTTTCTGACCCTGTTTTCAACTCCTGCTGCAGTGGAAGGTGGAGGTGGGTGTCACCCCCACCGCGATGGGTCTTGGTGTCTGCAGGAAACCAGAATTTGAGCAGACAGAAGCTGGCCCTGGAAGTCATTGGCCCCCAGATGGCCACCGGGGGGCGCAGTTCAGCCTTTAAACACATTGTCCTGGCTGGACAAAGGCCCCTCCCCGTAGTGCTCGCCTTGGAGGCCAGCCAGGTGCGTTGTGAGCTTATGGGGAGAGAAAGGAGTAGCACGCGGGACCGTTCGGGTGCCCAAGTGCCTTCAGTCGGCGCGGCCCCAGGTCAAACATCATTAACCGGCCTCGAGGAGGGAGCAGTTTGTGGCTGCTTGTCATTCAGGTCTAAGACCCATTTAGATTCGTGGTTCTCAAAAGTGTACAGTCTCAGGGCCTGTAGCGCCAGCATCGGAGCTTGCTAGAAATGCGCGTTCCTGGGCTCTTCCCTGGGCCTCCTGAATCAAACCCTGGGCATGGGGCCCACAGTCTGTGCTAATAAATCCTCCCCAGTGTAACGATGCATGCTCAGGTTCCAGAGGACACACCTGAGGCCGGATCCCGTTCCCGGGGAGCCGCTTCTGTATGATAGCAGCTGACGTCTAACTTTGGCCTGGTCAGGGCCACAGAAAGGAGCTGCTGAAGGATGGGGGCCCCTGGAAACCCAATACAGCGCCTCGAGCGAGTCCAAGGTGTCCTGAGCCTTGGAGGCACAGCTGCCAGCCTGAACCACCTTCCTGGGCTTCTCGGTCCGCTGGTCCCGGCTGGGAGGAGATTGGAGTGCGTGTGAACCAGCAGACCTGGGCTCGCCTGGATTTCTGACGGCTCCCTTTCTCCCCAAGATTGTTGGAGCCTTGTGTTGCTGTCCTGATGCCAGGGATCTTTTCACTGGTGCAGGAAGTCCATTCAGCCTTGCATTGCTTTTAATGAGTTTTGCAAGCAAGTAGCCTCTTCCGGTGACTCATTCTGCCTTTGTGAACCGGAGATGGTGGTTTTAGGTTTCACTTTGGAAAGTAACCACGACTTCTCCGCTGCTGGAATCCGAACAAGTTACATTCATTTTGCAACAAAGAAATGTAAATGTAGGAGCGCCAGTCATATTTCTGCTCTGATTGTAAAAACATCCTTTTCCGAGATGCATGACAGAGCCAAGCTAAGAAGAAATGGTTTATATTTTCAAGGAACACATTCATTTGGGAACTTTATATTTTTCCTTCCAGATAGTTTCGCTTTTATTCTTTTGTCTTTTTGATTCATATTTCAGGGATATCCTAAAAATAAACAGTGCCTGTTGACTGAGTGAAGCAGTTAACCTCTGTTTTATTGAGGGAGATCTAGTTCTGGACAAATACTCGTGTTCTTGTCTTCACGCAGCACACGAAGGATGACAATGGAAATAATCTCCTATGCAGTAAAACTGTTTTCATCTGGACCTTCCGCAGAAATAAGTTGACAGTACCCGAATAGGTGGACCTCTTGGGACTGGAGAGTGTGTGTTAAGTGGACAAATGCTACGTACGTAGCGTCTTTTCTCCAATTCAAACAATACAGCGATCTCCAAAATGTTGCGGTGTTGAACTAAATCATTTTAATATAGTTGTATTTAAGTACGCACAAACAGAAAGCAAGAGCCCTTATACAATAATAAAACCAAAACGCATTTAAAATTAATAGCAGATAAAACTAAAGCACCAATGAAATTCAAATTAACCTGAATGTTATGTGGTAGAAAATGATGTATTAAGGCTAGCCAGATGATGGGTTGGGGTTTATAATAGAAGTATCCGTGTTTTATTTGTCAGCTTGATTCTTTTGATTTTTGAGCATGGTGGGTCATCATTTAAATCATTACCAACACTGACTTCTGCAAAATACAGTAATGAAAAAGTTCTTATTTCCCATTTCCAGAAACACTGACGGCTAATGAGCTGTTGCAGATTCTTCCAACAGGATGGGGGTCCCCTCAGTAAACTGTCTGCTGGGATGAGCGTGGCACCGACTTGGAAATGGGGGCTTTGGTATTTAGCCAGGGCTCGCACTACTGAGATTCCATTGTCCTAATCTTCTCTGTTTGAAGTGCCATAAAACTGTCGTTTGGACATCGTGTGACATCATTCGGTACTTAGCGCATCAGCACACTTGGAAGCTGGGTCTGGGGTGCCCGTCGCCTTTTTCGCCTCCAGAATTCTGGCTGATGGAGCACAAGTGAAGAAAATGGGTACTCGCGGGTCAGCTTTTTTCCCCAAAATGACAGAAGTTATGGAAGTTGCCTGGAGCGTTTAAATACCTCTTTTCACCCCCCAAACTAGAAAATTCCTCCCGTCTTTGGCTCCGTGGAGAAGGGAGCATGCCTGCTGCTTTTGGGCCCAGCTGGCCGGCACCTGCATTGTGCAGCAGAAGCTCAGCCCCCCCACCGGCCAGAGGGAACAGCGAGGGGGAGGCCTGCTTGGCCGCCCCTCCCACAGGGCAGGGACCGTCCCTCCAACGATGCGGAGGGTCTGACGGGCTAAATGCACATCTGCATGCATTAAGGGAGGCAGATGGGCAGTTCGGTTTCCAGGGAACCAAGGCGATTTTGAAGCTTCTAAGGATGGTTTTGCTTTTTGCTTTGGGAGAAAGTTGGCGAATGGTCAGGTAAGAACCTTTGCGTGAATTTGGGGGGCCCTGGGATGGCTTTCCCAGGGAACGGGGAACCAGGCCTGCCACCTCTCCTGCCCATGAGCACTTCCTGTCGCAGGAACTGGGGCAGGGGAGCTGAGCAGCCCCCAGACCCCCAAGGTCTGTTCCAGTTTACAGGGCACCTGGAGAAAAGATGGGGGAGGGATCTAACCTTGACACCTGGAGATGAATGGGACCTTGGGTGGCATCTGTCTCACCTGAGCTCTCAGCTCCTCACCCCTGCAATACTCAGCTGATGAGAAAGTTCCAGACCTGGATTCCTGAGATACCCTTGACATCCTCTGGGGATAGGGACGGGGATGGGGCCGGTAGGGGCGGGTGAGGACAGTGAACTTGACTTGGGCCTCAGAGAAGGCCTGGCTTTTACTCTCCTCAGAACGGCAGTACCTGGCAATGAGCATCCTTTTACAATAGTGTAAAATCATCAGCTAAAGTACAAAAATTGAAATTCAGATACAAGAAATAATGTAGGGCTGTCGATGTACAATGTTTGAAAACGTGAGCTTATGAAAAGGGCAGACATTAAAACCGAGCATGGGGGCTTCCCTGGTGGCGCAGTGGTTGAGAGTCCGCCTGCCGATGCAGGGGATGCGGGTTCGTGCCCCGGTCCGGGAGGATCCCATGTGCTGCGGAGTGGCTGGGCCCGGGAGCCGTGGCCGCTGAGCCTGTGCGTCCGGAGCCTGTGCTTCGCGACGGGAGAGGCCATAGCAGTGAGAGGCCCGCGTACCGCAAACAAAAAAAAAGATTAAACGCCTCTGTTCCTGGGACACCAATGCTGGCCTTCCTTCGATGCTAGGACTCCCTTCCCAGGTGCCAAGGCTATACTGACTCGCTGTGCACGTGCTGGTCTGTTTTTTATTTTTTAAGGTTGAAGAAGTGTATCCCTGACTGACTTCATGTTCTTCATTCTGATAAGATAGAAAACTGCTGAAAGCCATGCGTCTCTGGAGCCGTTTCTCAGAGTAATCTGGGAAGGTGGCTTCTGGGCTACAGTCCTCAGGGTGGCTCAAATAAAATGCTTTTTTATTCTTATTACAGATCGTTTATTGATTATTTTCTTTGACAACATGTTCATTGAAACGAGTCCTCTAAGGACATCTCCCAGCTGGGGTGCCGACAGGCCGCATTTACAGCAATGCCCCTCTGAGCATCTCTTCGCAGTTTACGGAGTGTTTGCACATGCCTGAGCTCACTGGCTTGGTCCCCACCCCCTCCCGCCTCCGGCCCCGTCCCCGGGCGCGCCTCAAGCATCTCTCAAGGCCTGGTGTAAGCCTCACCTTCCTGTGGTCTCTGTAAAGCTCTCTGGCTTGGTCCACCCCCCTGCCCCCCGCCTCCGGCCCCGTCCCCGGCCGCGCCTCAAGCATCTCTCAAGGCCTGATGTAAGCCTCACCCTCCTGTGGTCTCTGTGAAGCTCACTGGCTTGGTCCCCCCTCCCCCCGCCTCCGGCCCTGTCCCCGGGCACGCCTCAAGCATCTCTCAAGGCCTGGTGTAAGCCTCACCGTCCTGTGGTCTCTGTAAAGCTCTCTGGCTTGGTCCCCCGCCCCCCCCACCTCCGGCCCCATTCATCCTGACTTGCTGAGCACGACCGAGGAACAGGGACGTCTCCGTTTCCGTGTCATCCCACTTCAACTCTGCGCCCCATAGAAGGACACGCTCTTGTATGTCTTTTCCAAAGCAACGATGGCAGCGCCTGGCACTTCATTTATGTCCAGAAAGGTTGATGCGTAACCCTCGTCGGTCTCGCAGTCTTTCCTTGCGGGCGCCAGCATCCTGCCTGGGCGTGAGTTTCCTCGTCTGTGAAGCGGGAGAACGTCGTGATCCCTGCCGGCTCCACACGGATGCCAGGAAGCAAATAACGGCGCAAAATTGTGGGCATGTCTGTGCTGTGGGCATGGCGCAATCCTAAGTTTTATGGTCATTGCTGTTCCAGATCACTTTTTACATTCGCGCTGTTTTGCTGAGGAGAAAATGGACATTCAGAGAGACTGTGATTGGTCGGAGGTCCTCTGATGAGTAAAAGGCAGAGCAGGAGCCGGGGTCCCCCAATCTAGCGTGATCTCAAGTGTTAACAGGCCCTGTCCCACTGCACCCACCGAGAGTGGCGGACGTATGGATGGCCGCTGGGGCGACGGAGGTGAAGTGGGCAAAGACCAGAGCAAGCCCACGGTGTGCCCAGAACTCTACACACAAGAGAGGCACCAACACGTGTCCCGGCTGAGCTGGTGGAGACAAGAGGACGCCGAGCAGGGAAGAGGCCGTGAGAAGGACCTGAAGCGCCTTCCACAGGTGACTCAGGGTTGGATCATCACGTGTGCCGCAGTGCCTTTCCGAACGAACACATCTTGAAAAACGGGGTAAGCGCTTCCTGTTTCGACCAGAAACGCATGCGAACCAGGCCCCGTTCCTCTCACCAAGCAGAGCTCGACCTTTCAGTTTGGAAATATCTGCAAGGACCCAATTCTGCTTGGGTGGGCGAAGGGAGCACGTGTCACTGTAACTCCCGCCAAGGCCACCAACTCTGGGCTGCAGTGGAGGACTCGCCAGGCACCGTGAAAGCTACCGATGGCCCGCGCCAGGGTGTGAACTGAGCAAAGAGCGTCTGGGGCACGGGAGCGAGTGAATGCTACCCGTCTTTGGCCTTCTTCTCTCTGTTTGCCACAGATGTGTTACAGCAGCCCAGGAACACAGAGGAATGACACTCGTCTCCAGTTGCTGCATTCCTGCTGTATAATATCCTGGAGGAAATGGTCATTGGTTTTGGACTTCCTGTGAAAATGGGGCAGGGACAGGGCCTTTGGAGACCCTGCGCTTTAGGAGGTAGAGCAGAGGTGGTTAGCTGTCCTCTGAAGAGTCCTGCCGTCCTGCAGAGTCATTGCTGCAAAACAGCTTCCTCCCAGGGACTAAGTTCCCCAGCCCCCAGCCCCACATCTAGGTGGGGCCGTGTCCCCCCCATCTTGGCAATGGGACTGTAAGCAGGAGTGCTCTGACCACCTCTGGGCCGAAGCAGTTGAAAAACAGGTGTGCCTTTTTCACATTCCCTGTCTCTCTGCATCGCTGGAAGCGGAGGCCTCCAGGGCAGAGCCACAGGGTGGAAGGAACCTGGATCCCCGAATCCCTCTGTAGTAGGCCGCCTGCCAAATAGGCAGATGAACTTTGCAGAGGGAGAAATGTTTCCATGGTGATAACCCCTGAGATTCAGAGGTTTATTTGCGACAGCAGCTAGTGCTACCTAACTGAGCCACAGAACGAGGGAACAGATGAGGGAGGAGATGCTGATCGGAGAGGAGCTTGATGGCAGAGCAGTCTTGGGGAGGGAGGTGGCCGCCCAGGCCTCCTGTGGCAGCGAGGTCACTGTGCTGTAGGAGGAGTGGTGTTTCATCCTGAGTTCTAGGTTTTCTTTTTCTGTTTGTTAATGAAGGAGAAAAAAGGAGAGGGGTATTTGACACTGTGAAAAAATGCTCCTGAGAAGCTTTCTTCTCCCGTAAGATTTTTTTTTTTTGGAGAAGGGAGGAATTAGAACTACATTGAAAGAATGATAAGCAATAAAAAAGGAGCAACTCTCAGCCCCAGGAAAAGTAAAAAGTTATAGAAATACGAAATATCATGGCATTTATACTAGGAGGTTTGGGGATGGGAAAAGAGGGTATATGAAAGATAAAATCTTCATCTATCGTAGTAAGTCAATAAGTAGTATCTGAATTTGGTTAATGCAAATATTATAGTACGTTCATATTATTTAGAAATAGAAAAAATGAAACACCAGAATCAACAGCCGAAAGAGTTGGAAAGGCCCATCTCCAAGGAGCAGGATGGGTGTGTGTGTGGTGCACAGGCCAGGCTAGATTTTGGTTCTGCGTCTTCTAGTAACACTCTTTGACTTTTAGGACCATGTGAATATATTATTATAGTTTCAGTAAAACAGGTGAAAATTATAAAAGGATGAGAAATAAATAAAGTGAGAAATAAACCAAAAGAACAACACAGAGGAGGAGTGGGGGAAAGAAGCAGGAAGAGGAGAGAGAAACGCCCTGCGGAGACTATAGACCCAGCACTCGCCTCCCCTCCCCTCCATACGCTTGCCCTGTTCCTAAGGGACAAGGCTTCTTCACTCCTCAGACTCTTCAAGGACGATCCTTTTTATTCCATCCAGTGGCCAAATCTCAAGAGCACCAAAATCCATTTATTTATACGCTGCTTTATGCCTAGAGTGGGTGTTTATGGAGCAGTCAGAGTGGTGTCGGGTACCTTAGAGCTAGTACTTGACAATGAAGCCAGCCTCCGAAGGAGTCAAATACATTGCAGACCCACTGTACGCCTGATAAAATGCCAGGTGCGAGGGTCTCCGAGGAGGTCGTGGTCAGGAGGAGATGGATGTTTAGGAAGTTGTGTGCTGAGGTGGGGCAGGTGCAGCGATAGAAACGTCCGGGGTCCTAGGCGGGGGTGGCAGGGTGGAGGGAAGGGTGAGTTTATCTGGGGGCGGGGATGGTGGGTGTTAGGGAGGTGCCTGGACTGAGTCTCACTTCTGGCTGAACAAGTCTCGGACCCTCTCAGAGCCCTCCGGAGCCCAGCTCCGAAAACCTGTGAGCGGGGGGGGGGACCCACCTCCTGCCCGCTCCTCTCCCGACCTCTGAGCCCAAGGCTGGCCGGGTGGGCTCCCAGCATCTTCGCACCTTGAGGAGAGGGAGGCGGAGCCTCATCTGGGCTCAGATCCAGGTCATCTCCATCCCAGCTCTTCTCCTGTTCTTGCAGGAGAGAGGGGGCTGTGGACACCTTGTCCAGGTTAAAAAAAAAACACCCTGATATTTGGTTCCGACGGGCCTGTTGGTTCTTCGTGCAGAAGGGAGGACGAGTCATTGATACACTTCAGTGCGTTCTGGCTGGGCATCTCTGAGCATAAACTTTGCGAGTTTTACACGAAGAGAAGGAGATTCTTGGTGGGGAGGCAGAGCGTTTACAGACCCTGTGGGCCTCCTTGGGGAGGCTGCAGCAATGCCCCCATCAGAATTACAGCTGTGGCCGATGCTGCTGAGAAGTCTTAGAACAGAGAACCTTCGAGGTCCTACCGTCAGAGAGCCTCAGCCTTGGTTGGGTATTGGAATGGATGGGAGGGGGGTGGTGTTTGAAACATCACTGATGTGTAAGTCCCGCCCCAGACCAACTGAATCTGAGTCTCTGGATCTCCCTCCTCCAGGGAGGTGGGGCTCAGCTTGCTCGCCAGGGCTCACGTCGTCCACTCTGATTATTAGAGATTTGAAAGACCCAGACAGTGGGTTCCACCACAGCAGCGTGTTGGTGGATTTTGTCTACAAAAGGATAAGGACCTTTGTGAGCCGGGGGAAGGAGTTGTTTTATGAGGGTTATTCCATCTTCGTGAGTAACGCAGAGAGACCAAAACCAAAACGGAACTGTCAGGAAACAAAACGCTACAAATAAACGTGGTATATGCTCTGCTGAGGGAGCAGAGATGGATGTGATACACGGTCAGGCACTGGGGGTGCCAGGAACGCCTGGGGAAACAGAAATGAAGAGACTTTAAGAGGTAGAAGGGGGCCTCTAATAAATACGGAGACTTCACATTTCTCAAGTTTTCAGGAAGACGGCAGTGTCTCAAATGTCACTTTCTGAAACCTCCTCCAAGCTGAAGGCTTCCTGCTGAATTTGTGCTTCTGGAAAAAAACCACGACCAACAAATGGCCAGGCTCACTGGGATTCTGCTGAAGCGGAAACCAAGCAGACTGAACTTTTTCCGTGTATTTTCCATTTCTTGTCCTCTCACAGAAATTTCTGAAATCTGGAGTGGTGTTTGGCTCAGTGCTGCACTGTGCAGTGAACTGGTCTCGCCACCATGATTTTCACAGAGCTAGGGATCTGCTAGGGCTTTGTAACATTTGTGGATGGGGCGGTGGTGCTGAGGTAATCTTGTGGTTCTTCATGGATCTTTGGAAAAATGGGGCATATGAGAGACTTGGCATTGGATTTCTGCCCCTTTGCAAGTGTTAAAAAAGAAAAAAAAAAAAAAAATCACATCCCTTCCATTGGAAGGAGCTCAGGAAGCAGCCGCTTTGGAACAAATCCATCCAGAATCTACTTCCATCAGGACCTCTTTCTCTAATCCTGAGTAGAATGAGACATTTGAAAGGAGAATTATTTTAGATTCGATTTCTTTGGCCTTTAATTCCTATGTGGAAATTTAAAAATGGGAAACAGGGCTGCCCTGGTGGCGCAGTGGTTGAGAATCCGCCTGCTGATGCAGGGGACGCGGGTTCGTGCCCCAGTCCGGGAGGATCCCACGTGCCGCGGAGCGGCTGGGCCCGTGAGCCATGGCCGCTGAGCCTGCGCGTCCGGAGCCTGTGCTCCGCAACGGGAGGGGCCACAACAGTGAGAGGCCCGCGTACCACACACACAAAAAAAAGGGAAACAATTTAGTGTCCATATTTGAGAGCATTGTTTAATGTACATTTGGGCTCAGTGTACAATTTCTCCAGGGCTGTATTAGACTATATGGCTGAACTTATGGACAAAGTGAAATAGAATAAAGGTGAATTTTCAGAAGAGGGGAAATGTGGCCTTGGAGTTAATTATTGTCTTGTTTCTTCCCATCAGAGCTTCTGGTGCTACACATGGAATAGTGGTAGGAATTGAAGGGGTGGGTTCACACCTTGGGGAGTGATGTCGCATCAGGAGGACAGCTGCACTCATAGACACACATGGAATTCGATGTGAATGCAGAGTCTGGTGGCGGCGGCCACCCTGTTGGTTTCAGTCTGCATTTGATCAGATGGAAGAGCCTGGAGGACTATGGGTGACGTAAAACATCCAAACACTATCCCAGCGGCCTACTCGCTCACTGACCTTTCTGCAGTTGGTAAAGTGGTCCTCAGAAGAGATCACATTTTAGAATCATCTTTCATTTTTTAGTAGTGCAGCATTGCAGGTGGATTACGGATTTGACACCACCTCATCCCAGGCAAATATCCACTCTCCAGTTGGATTAAGTTTTCTGTTTATTTAGCCAAAGGTGCAGACACCTGTTGGGAGTGAGGTGGTCACACAGAGTGGAGAGCGGAGGATTCACCGTGACGCGGGAGAGTTTCCTCTGGCCCTTCGTTTATCTGCAGGACAAGAGCCAAGTGGGATCGTCTCTCACTGGGTCTATGAAAGTAAATTTTTTATTGTTCTGTAATATCCAAGACAGCCCAGTCCTGCGAGTTCACCCCTGGACTGTCATTTCATATTTTTTAATCTAAAGAGAGAAAGGCAGAGAAAGAAAGAGGAAGAGGGAGAGGGAGAGAGAGAGAGGAATTGGTTCACAGAGTTGTGGGTGCATCAAGTCTGAAGTTTGCAGGGCAGGCTGGCAGCCCGCAGACCCAGGGAAGAGGTGATGTAGCTCACGTCCGAAGGGAGTCTGGAGGCGGAAGTCTTTCTTCCTCAGGGGACCTCAGTCTTTTCCCGCGAAGGTCTTCAGTTGATTGGATGAAACCACTGACATTATGGAGGGTCCTCTGCTTAACTCAAAGTCTACTGGTTTAAATGTTAATCACATCTAAAAAAATACCTTCACAGCAACATCTGGACTCGTGTTTGACCAAACATCTGGGCACCAGGCATAGTCTAGCCGAGCTGATGCAGAAAAATTAACCATCACAGATGATAAAGCTGAAACTCAGAGAAACACGGACCGGTGTAGCTAGGACTTGAGTCGGGAGCTACCTCCAGAATTTGTTCCATTAAAGCCGCACCGTCTCATTTAGTGTGCGTATGGATGGGTAGGGGCACCGGTTCTATTAACCCCGGGGTCTGCTGATGGCAGCAGCCATTTTTCCTGCCTTGATAACCTTCTGGTCACCTTACTGGGAGAAAAATCTGGGATTCCCCCAGGTTTCTCAGGATAGCATCTCTGGAAGACAGTTCTCGAAGACCTGGCTTTGTGGGAAGGTAAGGATTCCTGGGTAGATGCTGGAGGCTGGCCCAGTTCAGTTCGATTGAATTCAACCTGAATTCTTTTTTTTTTTTAAATTTTTTTAACCTGAATCCTTTTGCCCTGACCATGTGTTGGTTTGCTGTGGGCTACAGTGTAGGGTAGGAGAAACAGAAGAAACTACGTGGCTCGTGCCCTGTGGATTTGGTGGAGAGGGAGGCAGGCAAGCACAGAAACAAAGCCTGCACAGAATAAAGAGGACTGGGGTACGTATTATAGTGGGAGCCCAGGGCTGCCCCCGAGGGTGACCTGCCGCATCTCTCAAATCAAACCTTTCTAATTCAGTCCTTAACAGACAATGCTGAAAAATACAATTTTTAAAAGGCCTATTTAAATATGTGTTGCTTTGACATTTTAGCCAAGCTTAGTTTGCCTTTGACAGAGAGCTTTACGATAAAGAACCTGTGATCAGCAGTGACGTGTGTGTACGTGTGTGTATAATTTATCGGCAAGAACCAACAAACATGGATTTGAATCCTAATTGGTGCTAAAATTAAAATAAAGGTAAAATCAAGACTCTCATGGACATACATAATGAATACCTGCCAAGAATTTTATTTACCTCATTAATTAATGAGGGAACCAGTAAAATGTAAAAACAGGTTCAATGGAGAATTCAAAGAACACACAAACACAGGCAGTCAGGAATTGGGAAATGAATTTACAAATAGATGCAAAACAATTCAGTGTCCACAGGGCAATAATCAGTTGCGGCTCCAAGGACCAAAATTCATTTGCATTTCCATGGACAAGAATTATTTGCATTACTATCAGTTTTCTACAGTTTACAGAGTAGTAAATAGCACCAAGAAGCACAGAAGTTTTAGATATCTTGAAAGGATGCTCTAGAAAGAACACCTAGTAATCTGTTTTATTCCCATTTCAGAGACTTCCACAATTTTTTTCCTGACCCTGAGGAATGCCGGGATAATGGCTCTGGGCATGTTATTGAACCCCTTCATTCCTCATCGGTAAAATTAGGCCGATATTTCTTCACCGGCTTGTTTTGCAGATGAAAAATAACAACATACATATAAATGTTCTGACATAGAGGATTTTTCCAATCAATATTAGATCTTCTTGCACTGCATGTTTTTTCAAACTGATATATGTGAGTTTGCTCTCCCATAATCTCTTCACCTGTGCATTTGTCCCTTCAATTCTTGCCGTAGGCCTATGACACCAGGCGCGCGCCAAGCTCTCACGCACAGCTAATGATCACACGATGAGCAAATCAAAGGCTAGGAGGAGCTTTAGACTGGTGGCAGGGGGTGTTGAAGAGACAGACCAACAAGTACGTCAGTCATTATGATTTCCTGTGACACGTACAGGGATAACTGGAATCCTGGAAGGGTAGCTCAGGGCATGTAAGTAGCGGTTCCAAGCAGTGACTCAGGAGCCGCACTGCCTGGGCTAATCAACTGTGTCCATGGGCAAGTGACTTAACCTCTCTGTGCCTCAGCGTCTTCGCCTTTCAGATGGGGAGGATACCTGTAGCTTGTGCAGCTTGAATAAATGAATGAATGTTTGTGAAGATTTGAAGCAGTTCCTGGCACCTGTTAAGTGCATTCTAAGTATTAGCTATTACTATTTAATGAATTAATATTCGTAGATTGAGCAAAAAGTAGTTTCTACCTAAAAACCCAAGTCAGGGAAGGACAAAAGTCATAGGACAACATGCATACCTCCCGGTTGCTAGACTGAACCGATAAACCGCACTCATGCAATCACTTGATTTTACCGTGTTCTGTTTTCTCCCGCAGGTCGTTTCTTCCCCAGGCTACGCTGGTAAGGAATCAAATCTTAAGGACCCTGCTCGGGCCCTAGGCCAGCCAAGGCTCTCTGTGTTGGTGGGAAGGGTTCTTTTTCCGTTCGGGAAGGAGCAGCCGGGATAATGAAACTGAAGCTGCGATCAGTGCCGCACAGGCTTTATTCAGTGGCCCCAAAATGGAGAAGCGGAAACTAAGTTCACAGAGCAATTTCTTGCCTCCGTGGCAAGAGGAGTTTAATTTAAAGAGTAAAGACAGGGCTTCCCTGGTGGCGCAGTGGTTGGGAGTCTGCCTGCCGATGCGGGGGACGCGGGTTCGTGCCCCGGTCCGGGAAGATCCCACGTGCCGCGGAGCGGCTGGGCCCGTGAGCCGTGGCCGCTGAGCATGCGCATCCGGAGCCTGTGCTCCGCAACGGGAGAGGCCACAGCAGTGAGAGGCCCGCGTACCGCAAAAAAAAAAAAAAAAAAAAAAAGACCAAGGGAGAAGGAGTGAGGTATGCATTAGTCTATGGGGAAGGGGTGGGACTCTTCGAGGGAGAGGGGTGCCACCCCCTTTTTATCCTTTTTTGGCCCTTAATGTCTGGCCCTGGTCTTGGTTAGGTGTGTCATTTAATATGCTGATGTCCTCAGATCAGCATATAATGAGACGGGGTCTGTTGGAGGTCAGATTCGTCACCACCTTGGTCCCAGCTGGTTCCATCTGTTTTTTGGTTTGTTTGTTTTTTGGTAGCTTCCTTTCTTATCTCCGGACCCTTAAAGATTTAAGTTTAACTCCTGCTCAAGACTGATTGGGCTGGTCTTTTGACCTCAGTGGCTCAGTGGCTGCTGGTCCTGAATGCAGGGGACGCGTGAAGGAGGTGGAAAACAGACTAGATTTAAAAGGCTCTTGCAAACCCTTAGCGACCCCCAGAAAGGGTGAAGATGCTAATGCCATGGGCCCTTTTTCTCTACCCAGATGGACCAGCTGGCGTGGGCTCCGCAGAACAGCCTCCGAAGGCGTTTTTCAGGGTTTCCGCCTCGTCAGAGAAGGCATCTCGAATTCTCTGCTGTTTTTTCTGGGTGTGGCCCAGTCGTCAGCGCTCATAAAACTCTGATGAGTCACCATTTGGCCCAGGGCTAGAACTACAAGGGGTGAAGCATTGACTTGAGCACGTGTCACATAGCAGGCGTCGTGAGAGGTGCTTCGGCTTATTATAAACCTCATGCTCAAGACCACCCTCAAGGTGAGGGGAATGAAGGCCGTGTGTGTAATGGACATGGACTTGAACCCAAAGCCGGTGCCAAAGCGGGCTGAGTTTCTCTGCAGGGAGATGGTGAGGATCTGGCTCTTCACTGGCTCTGACCTGCTGCTGGGCAAGCTTCCCTGAGCCGTGCTGCTCAGCGGTAAAGGGCGGGACAGGTGAGCAGAGAAGGAGGTACAGACAGGGAATCTCTCACGAGGCTTGGGGCCCGGCCCGGTGGGCTGCGGGGTCGGGCTGGAATGGATCTCACCGGCCACGCCTTCCCGGCCCACTGCCCCCAGCCCAGCCATGCTGAGCCACCAGCCCTCCCCATCGCCCCGGCTCTTTCCTCCCCTGAGAAATCTGGGGACCATTGGACATTGGACAGATCTGGGGACATTGGACAGATCCCAGGCAATTCCTACCCTAACTTCTGTTAGGAGTTCCAGTCGTAGAGACAAGAGCATCACCGGTAATTACACAGCAAAAGCAAGCTCGAAGGGCCCTGGGTGGGCGGGCTGAGGCAGCCCTTCATGTCAGGAGCCCCCCTCCTCACTCCTGCTGTCACCCCCGGAGAGTCCCTTCCTCTCTCTGGGCTCCTGTTTCTCCACCATTAAGTTAACGGATGGGGCGGGACCGCAGTTCTCCAAGTGCGGGCTCTGCGCTGGCAGCCTTAGCCTCAGCACCACCTGGGAACTCATTAGAAGTGTGTGTTCTCAGGTCCCACCCCAGACCTTTGGAATCGGGCATTCAGGGCTCAGGGTGCAGCAATCTGTTTCCCCGGGCCCTTTGGAAGGGGGGTGGTTCTAGTATAACCTAAAGTTTGAGAACCACTGGTTAGGTGAATTTTAAGTCTCCTTCTGGCTCAAAGAGTCTATGATTCTCTCCTCTTATCTACGAAGAGGACAGAGTCTACCTATTACCAGTACCATCTGGGATGATGGCCGGCAGGAGAGTGGCCTCACACAGTGACAATGGAGCCGAAATAGGTGGCTCTGGACGTTCCTTTCAAGGCATCACCTATTATCGCTGTTACTTGAATGCCATTTGCTAGTTTACTGAAGCAAAAAGCAGACCCGTGGGAAGGTCCTGACACCGTGCAGTGAACGCATTAGGAGCAGCTCTCGTTGTCCCTGGAAAGATGCCCTGTGGGCAGCACCTGAAGAGGAAGGCTGACGGCAGCATCGTGCATCTCAGCGCGGACACTGTTTCTCCTCCTGGTCCCTGACACAATCGGGCAAGTGTGCGCTGGCCCGGCCGGCTGCAGCTGCAGCTGTGGGCCCCGCGCTCCCTGGAAGGGCGCCTGGCAGCCCGAGAAGGGGCGATCTGTTTCCCCGGGAGGATCCCCAGCTCCCGTGGATAGGTTGGTCGTTCACAAAACGTCTGCTTTCCGGAGCCAGCCTGGGACGGAGCCAGGAAACAGTTGTCTCAGGGCCTGGCACACAGTAGGTGGGGTGAACGTCACACATCATCGTCATTGCCAAGAATTGCTTCGGGGCTCAAGCGGAACCCCAGAGTCAAATCTGGGCCGCTCCTTGGCTCCTGGGGCTGCAGGGAGGGACACATGATCTCAGCTTCCTGCTTTCCCCAGCTCCTGTCTCACAGATAAGCCGTGGAAGGAAATTACATTTTGCCACGTGGCAGGCTTGATGGTTTCACGTCTACGATATCGCGTTACACTCACCATGGCATTGCTGGCTGGAAGTTGTTTCTAATTTCCAGATGAAAACTCGAGGGTGCAGAAAATAAAGATCCTGACCAAAGTCCCACCAAAAGTGAGTCTAGAGTCAAGATACTAAATTTAATTTCATCTATTGAGTACTTATTATGCAGGCAAATAATGTACTCATTATAGAATGGGTTTCTGTTTCTAATTATCCTATGTATTTAGTTATTATATCTTCTTCTTTTTATTGATTTTATTTAATATATCTATTTGATTATTCTAATAAATAGGTATTATTGTCACCATTTTACAGATGAGGAAACTGAGGCTCAAAGGGATAAATTAACCTACCCTTGGTCACAGAGCTAGGAAGTGGCTGGGCTTGAACTGTACCCCAGTAGGTATTTGGATGGATGGAAAACATCATAGTCTGTTCTCAGCCGTGTTCCTCTGGGGTGTGGATTTGAGTGTAGCCTGGAAGAAACTTGCTTCCTATCCATGGTGGCAGTGTCTGAATTTTCACCAGCTTAGAATACTTAGGCTTCGAATCTCCTTTAGCCCCCAACCCCAAGTGATTCATTTTCTCGGTGGGTGTGGATAGTCCTGGACAGGTGAGCCATCAGGTAAGTCACAGGAACTGTACCTGATGAGACATTCGGTGAGGCGTTGAGGTCACAAGCTCACACACTGAGCACGTAGTTCATCTACAGGCTTTCCTTTGGGCAGAGGCGCCTCGAGGGGTATGAGAACCCCTGGAGCTTGGGCAGGAGGTGGGGCAGCTGTCCAGAGGAGAATTCCAGAAGGAAAGGGATGGATGAAGGAGAGGGAAGGAAAGGCGAGGGCTGAAGAAAAGCTTCACTACATTTGCCTCTTGGGGCCGTGTGCTCTGCATCTTTCAGATGAAGAAATGGGCCTAGAGATGTTGGAAGACAGGTTCGGTTACACTGGAGTCACTCAGTCAGCGAATCCCTGATACCCACGACAGACTTACTCCGAGCATCTTCTCTGTGCCAAGGAAGGGGAGGACAGAGAGAAGACACCATCTCCACCTGCAAGAAAGCCACCATCAAGTGGCAGATAGATAGGCTATCCTAAGGGATCATACAACAGGACACGGTCTGTAATTTGGGCCAAGTAACCTGCATTTCACAGATACGAGAACAGTGGAGAAAACGCCCTTCCTGACTTCCAAGTAACGACGATGAGCGTGGGGTCTGCAGGTCACAGAGCACGTTCACACGTCAGCCAGAGGACTGAACGCGTGGCTGGTGAGGGGATAAATACCGCCCCACGTAGACGTGTTTTGCTGAGTCTAAGCTCACACGACCTGCGAGCAGCAGAGCTGGAACTTAAACCTGTGTCTGAGATTTGAAATCTCATGTGGTTGCCAGCATCAGGGTAGGTGAGCAGGGGCAGGGCGGGGACAGTGAAGTCTGTGGATGGGAATAAGCTGGGGAAGGCTGGGGTGACCTCACCCACGGTGCATCCCTCAGGCCCGAGAGATTCAGATCAGAGCCGAGAGCAGGAGATAGAGGCAGGGAGGCCACAAAGTGGCAGCGTACCTCACGGTAGAGTCCTGGGGAGGCCAGGGAGGGGAGGGAGGAAGGAGGGGCAATTACTGACTCTGATCGGGCCCCAGGGATTTTACACGGTCTCATTTAATCGCCACATGAAACTACGACGTGGGTTCATGATCTTGCTTAGCGATGAAGGGAAGCGGCTTGCTCAAGTCCGCCTTGTTAAGAAGTGTCAGAGGTGGGTTTCGAACACTGCTCCCTGCCCGACTCCAAGTCCACTTCTATTTCTACACCGGCCGGCATCCCCGTACTGGGTTCCACCCCATCCTGTAAGATCTTTACCGTGGCATCCGTCTCAGCTGTCCTGCCCCAGCCATGTTTCCTGTGGTGACTCATGGTGGATCATACTCTAGTAACAACTTGAGTTTGGTGTTAGGGTCTTAGAACCATCTAGTGGAGAAAACTGGTATCCTTCGATCCAAGAGACTTGCTGTAAGAGGCTCAAAAGGGAAATATCAATATAGAGGTGTGGGACTAGCTCGGAAGAAGTGCTTAATTCTAGAGAGATGGAGAAAAAGGAAGCAAGCGATCCAGGCTCAGGGAACAAGTGCAAGCAAAAGCTTAAATGGGCATGCAGAAGTCTTGGGGTTTATGTGCCTGGAGTGCAGGCCCTCTGAGCTGGTGGTGGGAGATGAGGCCGGAGTGGGCAATCTGGGCTGGATACAACGGCTTGGAGTGCCTGTAGGTGATAAAGAGCTAATGGAGGGTCTTGGGGAGAAACGCAACACCAAACAATGGAGAAAATTCTTGTCCTGTTAATTGGGGCCAGGGAGCAGGGACTCCTGCAAAGATAAAGGGTTTTGGTTGAGTGGGTCTCTCCCGAATGCTGAGGGGGAAAGGCATCTCAGGTGGCCGGGACTGAAGTCCCCCTCAGACACCTCCTCTGAATGGCCTGAGTCATTGGAGGCAAGAACATTCTGGGGGCTGGCCACGTGTGTTGTTTGTCCAGGATGAGGCCGTGCGAGCACTTAGACCCCAGTGCTTCTATTCGTGTCTCCTGCTGATGCCTCTACGCAGCTGTCCAGTGACAGGAGACGAGGTCCCTGCTGCCTTGGCATTGCCCTTGTCGTTGAAGTACAGACGGTAACAGTGCAGTCAAGAGGATGCTCTCAAAGGCGCTCCCTGGAGGTGAGGCAGAATTATCGCAGGGGCCGGGTGGGGGAAGTGGATGCTTTGGAGAGGTGACCGGCTAAGGTCCGTACTGAGGGTGAGAACAAGTCATCCGTGAGACGAGCTAGGGAAAGGGCTTTCCAGGCACAGGGAACGGCAAGGACGGAGAGCTGGGGCTGGAGAGAGCCAGATGTGCTCAGAGCAGTGAAAGAAGGCCAGTGTGACAGCAGGGGAGGGAAGGGACATGACGGGAGCTGAAAGAAAACGGCAGGTGGCTGATTACTCAGGGCCTCCCTAAGCCATGGGGAGGAGGTGGAGTTTGTTTTAAGAGCACGGGGAAGTCACTGAGGTATTTTAAGGAGGTGGGGGGAAGTGGTGGGGAGGATGAGTGACAGAGCAGCAGTGAATGGGAGGTGGCTGGAGGCTTTTGCCCCGGGGAAGGGATGGTGGGGGCGTTGGGCGGCAGGTAGACTTAGGAAATATCCTGGAGGTAGTAGAGCCAGAGGGATTTTGATTGGTTAGATGGGAGGCTTAAAGGAAAAGGAGAAATCAAGGGTGTTTCCTGTGTTTGGGGTTAAACTAGCAAGACGGTGGTAGCAGATAAAGCGAATTGGGAAAGGCAAAGGGAGGAGCCCACCTAACTCCATGCTGGACACGTTAAATTTAGGGTACCCATTGGGTGGTTGGATACATGGGTCCATTGGACTTGGCACCATGGAAGGCTCTAGAACCCGCAGAAGAACATTTTCAGAAGAATGGAAATGAGGACATGGAAGCAATGAATTTGGATGACCCCTTCGAGGAGTTCTGCTCTGAAGGGGTCAAGGGGAACTTTTTTTTTTAGGCAATTTAAATTTCTTTCTTTTTTTAAATTGAAGTATAGTGATTTACAATATCACGTTAGTTTCACGTGTATGGCACCACAGTTCTACATATATATATTTTTCAGATTATTTTCCATTATAGGTTAATGCAAGATACTGAATTTTGTTCCCTGAGTTATATGGTAAATCCTTGTTGCTTATCTATTTCGTATATATAGTAGTGTGTATGTGTAGTGTGTATGTAAATTCCATATTCCTAATTTACCCCTCCTCCCCTCCATATCCCCTTTGGTAATCGTAAGTTTGTTTTCTGTGAGTCTGTTTCAGTTTTGTAAATAGATTCATTTGCATTATTTTTTAGATTCCACATATAAGTGATATCATATAATATTTGTCTTTCTTTGTCTGACTTACTTCACTTAGTATGGTAATCTCTAGGTCTATCCATGTTGCTGTGAATGACAACATTTCATTCTTTTTTGTGGCTGAGTAATATTCCACTGTGTGTGTATACACACACACACACACACACACACACACACACCACCTCTTCTTCTTTACCCATGGGAAATTGTTTCTTGATAAGCTAGGGGTTATGTGCTGAATGGTATCCCCTCAAGTTCATATGCTGAAGTCACAATCCCACTGCTTCAGAATCTGCGTTTGGAGATGCGGCATTTAAAGAGGTGATTAAGTTAAAATGAAGTCTTTAGAGCAATCCTTAATCCAGTATGACTGACGTTCTTATAAGAAGAGGAAATTTGAACATGTAGAGGCACCAGGGATGTGTGGGTACAGAGGAAAGACCACGTGAGGACACAGTGAGACGGTGGCCATCTACAAAGCAAGAAGAGAAGCCTCAAAAACGCAACCTGCTGACACCTTGATGTTGAACTTCCAGCCTCCAGAATTGGGAGAAAATGAATTTCTGTTGTTTGAGCCCCCAGTCTGTGGTGTTTTGCTACAGCAGCCTGAGCTGACTAATACATTCAGCTAGTCAACACCCCTAAGGACATTTGTGTGTGTGTGTGTGTGTGTGTGTGTGTGTGTGTGTGTGTGTGCACTTGGGCCTTTGGCTGTTGGCTGAAATGACCACCCTCCCTGCCCCCGGTCTGCTGGCCAATATTGCTCAAAGGTCACCCCCTCTGGGAAGCCTTCCTTTATCCATCCTTTTCCAGAAGCTCCTTAGCGGGGGGGGGGGGGTGCTCTGTGGGAGCTGGTGCTCTGCACAGTGCGGCCTGCACTGCTCATTCCCTTGCCTGCTTCGTTGTATCTTTTCTGTAGCTTGCATCACCTTCTTATGTTGCCCGTGCTTTGCGAGCTTGCCTTGTCTGTCTGTCTTCCTCCACTGGTATGCAAGCTGCGTTCAGACGGGCAATTTTGTCCATCTTGTGCCTGCTGTATCTCCAGGGCCTGGGACAGTGCCTGGGACCTGGTAGTCACCCAATGCACTTTTGTTAATGAATAAATAAGTAAGAAATAATGGTGCAGATCTCTCTGCCACTGCTAGGCATCTTGCTCTCCCAGAGGCAAGGTCCTGCCGTTTCGATGTGCCATTTGTTTTTGCCGTAAGAATCGTAACTCGGTGTTTTTCTTTGCCTTTGTGTTCCCAAAAAATGAGGCCGTGTTTGGCTTATACAGTGAGTGTTCCTGACATGCACCATAACGGCACTGCTGAGGAAGGCTGATCAAGGGTTTGCTATAGCCTGAAACTCAGTTTCACATCCTGTAATATGTGTGTGATCTTCTCACTTCTCTGCCTTTGCCAAGCTTTGGTAAAAAAGTGGTAGTGCACCTATTTGCAACCCTAAACCAGGGTTATAGTCCCGAGGCCTGAGGAACTGCCCCACAGTCAAGGGGTGGGCAGTGCGGGTTCTCCCGCGGTGCCGCGAAGGGGAGGGCCAGGCACACGTGGTCCGCAGTGGGTACGCTTGCTCATCCAAAGAAGAACAAAGGCTTCAGCTTCTGCCTTCCTCTCTGCAGTTCTCCATGAGTAGATGGAGTTTTCCCTCAAACCCTTTGTAGAGTCCACGTCCTTGCCACGTGGGATAAAGAGTTGAAAAGGGGTCATTTAGAGGACAAGCAGCAAAGGAAGCCAGCTGGCTCTGCCACCTGCTCCCCAGCCCCCAGCGTGCGTGGGACGCTGTCTTTGCAGCGCAGTGGGCGAGGCGCTGTAGCCAACCCCTCGAGTGAGGCCGGCTGCCCCACTTGACAAGCTGGGTGCCCTGGGCAAGCTCCTCTGCTTCTCTGAGCCTCTGTCCTCATCTGGCAGAAGAGCAGGATGACATCTACCTTGAAGCCGTTTGCGCAGGTCAAGCAGCTGGTGCACAGTGGATGGTCACTAACTGTTGGTGCGCTTTTCCCTTCCTGGGCAGGATCATTGTAATCTAGGACTCAGGGCCTTGGACAGGGATGAAGATCTCAGATGAGCAGATTTACCACTGGTTTTGGTCATTTTTGTCCTCTTATTTTTAAAACGTTCATTTAGAAATGAGGGAACGGTGCTGCTTCCTAGCTTGGGCACTCGGGCAATCCGGTTTTCTAGGTAAATATAAAGAGAGATCAGAGCCTGAGCACAATAAATGAGTGCCCAGTGCTGGACCACATTTGTACAGGAGCTGAGCTGGATGCAGAAGCTTCTAGATCTCAGTACTTCTGACATGTTGCTGGCATGAGGGTCAGTTTTCTCTCTGACTGGCTGTGCATTGTTCCTCCACAGGTTAGGGGCCTCTCACTTCCCTTCCCGCTCCAGAAAGTCAGCTCCCCTTTGCCGAGAGGCTGCAGACCAAGGGTTGAGAGCTGCCTGGTGCTGAAGCTGGGATCCAGTGGCTGATGGTGTGCAGGTTCCCTTCCGCTTTGACGCTTTTTCTTTTTCTCAGAGGGTTTATAAGAAGCTTGTGCTCATTCTTTCCTGTACTCATTCAGTGAACACTTACCAAGTATCTACTTCTATCTAGGGCATGCACAGATGAAGATAGTGCTTTCTGTATGCTAGTAAAATATGAACAAAGCCTCTGGCTATTCAGATAAGGGAACAACTAAATAGTGAATGGGGTTGGGGGGGGAGGTTTCACAAAGGGGTGATACTGGAGATGGGTCTTGAAGGTTGAATAGGAGTTTGCCTGAGAAGGAGAGTCAACCCAGCCAGAGAGAACAAGAGGAAGAGAGGTACTACAAAGATTCAAAGATGTGACAGATCCCAGTGTGTTTGGGCATGTTGAGGTTTCTGTGCCAGAGTCCATGACTGGTGCAATTTTTGCCTGTGTATAGGAGTATGGATAGTAGGTATGCTTCTGTGTTTATAGGAAGGTCAGGTGTGTGTGTGTGTGTGGGGGGGGTGATTGGGGGGGGGAATGAATGGAACGGTTGGTAGGGCCCAGCATGAAGAGACTTGATGAGCCTGAATATCACCAGACATTGGAGAGGAAGAAGGGTCCTAGTCTGGGACAGGAAACGGGGTAAAACTGTCACAATAGTGAATGGTTTTTCAGAACCCTCAGTGGTGGCTGCCACCGACCACCTAGGACTGGTTTGAGTCCCTTTAATCCGGTGCTGGCCTGTGCAGCTTGATCTTCCTATTGTGGCCCCTCCAGAACAGCTCAGGGCTAGGAAGAGGTCCAAAAGGAATCCAACCCCTCCCAGGCTTTGAAGTAGTTTGTAATCTTGGAGGAGGATAAAGCCCCGGGCATTTCCTGAGCACCACTGACAAACACAGCTGCTGTTCTTATTTTTGCATTTAGTTTTTCCTATTCTGTTGGATTCATACAGACAAATTACAAAAAGACCCAGTTACTGAAGCCTGGTCCAGTCATTCACTCAGAGAACGTTTATGCTTCAGGAACGATTCCAGGCTCTATGAGTTCAGAAAGAGGATAGATTTTTCAATGACAGCAAATTCATCGTCTTGCCCTCTGTGAAATTATCTCCCTGGACCTCAGTTTCCCATCTGTAAAACTAGCAGAGCAATTCTCACCTAACAGGAACGTAACATTCAAGGTACATGGAAGCATCTGGCTCATCAGAGGCAGATTTTTGCTGCTCTCCTCTGACATGTACCTTCTCTCGGAAACATTGTTTTTTTACTTTGTTTGGGCAGGGAGATGGGTGTGGTTCCCCAGACCACCAGCAGATGGCGCCCAACAACGCACCGTGCTGGGAACAAGGTTCCCCCCCACCGGTCCCCAGCCCTCCCCTTCCCCCTGTCTCCCCCACCCACTCCAGCCCCTTCCCTGCCTTCCTCCCCTTCTCAGTCATTCCAGGACCCAGGCAGAAAGTCACACAAAACACTTTGTGTTTGTCAGCAGATTCCTGGAAGGTCAAGCTGAAGGATGAATGCTCCCGGGTAGGAAAAAAGAAGGTTCTTTTTTCTTATTTATTTTTTTTTTTTCTCTTCTTCTTCTTTTTTTTTTTTTTTGTCTCCCATGAGTTGCATCACTGGGCAGCCTCTTGACTTTATTCATCAGACTCCTGTGGTTTTTAGACCTTTCCCAATTGTTCTGTGTCTGCTTCCTTTCCAGGTCCCTTCTGGCCGAGGCAGGATATCCAGTGTTGGCTGTGGCCAGGCAGCTGGTCCGCATCCAGCGTTTTCTATGGTCACCCCTCCTGCCCACCCATCGTCTCTCCCACTCCCAGAGCCCAAACAGATGTGGTCCTGGGGACAGAGACCTGACGTTGCTGTGATCCCAGGTGACTGTCTCTCAGCCCCAAGTCCCACGTGGGGGAGCCTTGCCTGGCAGGGAAATGAGCTTCATCTTCAAAGTCTGATTTTTTTTTACCTTGGAAACCCTGGCCTTTTCCCTCCCTCTCCCTCTTCTCGACCACACGTGTGCGGCTGCTGGTGTTTTTAATTTTGCCAGGTCTTCAAGGAACTATTCCAAATTGGGTAGCCACTTGTTTTGCAGGTATCCTGGGATGGTCCTAATTTACCATTCTGACGCGTTGTCCCCATGTCAGAGAATTGATATTTTGTTGGAGGAAGGTGAGACTGGCCGGCCAGAGGCGTGCTGTACGCGGTGTAACAAAGTGCTTTTCTTCTTTTCTCAGCACCCTCGCTGTCTGCTGGGCACTGTGCGTTATGATACGTGCAGGGAGCAACGAAAATAGACCTGGCCCCCAAGGAGCCCTTGGACAAGGGGGCATTAGAAGACAGACACAAATATAGTCCCTGGAGTGAGACACGCTGTGGAATAGATAGATCGCACGGGTCCAGGAACTAAGAGATGGGAGCAGGAGTGGCTCTGCTCTCACCATCTCACCCTAATGACCCCCCGGGGGAATTTATGTGCCCTGTCACTTCTGCACCTTTGGGCTCTGAGGGTCTAGAGGTCTTGGGTCCCAGCGTGGCAATGTCATCACCAAGGAATACAACAAGAGCCCATAGACTGAAAGCTACAGCATCTGCTGGCCATTTTGGGCTCCTTGCGCCAGTAATCACCAGGCAAAGAAAGGCGCTCCTCTCCTGGTAGAGGTAATCGGCTGTGCTCATCACGAGGAAGTGGGGCTGCTGCTTTATAACGAGGGCAGGGGAAATACGTTTGGCGTTGAGCTGGCGTCCTGGGCATCTCTTGGCACTCGCACACTCGATTTTGACAGGAAATGGGTGAGTTCCACAGCTATGGCTTAATAGGGGCTCAGGCCCCCTTAGGGGGTGGTCGGGTCTCCCTCTCTGCCTCAGGAAAGTGCACATAGGTCAGCAGTGCTAGCTAACATGGCGGGAAACAGTGTGGGTGGTGGAGGAAGGAGATGATGAGCTTCAGATACGAGCTTGGGAACAAGGGGCAGCCCCTGTCTTGTAAATTTCCCCAGGAAGTACGGCCAATCAGAATCGCGAAGAAGCTGTGCCTTAATAGAGGGAACTTAATACGAGAGGCAAGGGATGGGAGTGGTGAAGGGTTGGACTGCATTGTTGACACCGGTGTGGATCCCTCTCACCCGAAAGTCCCTTCTCTGGAGAGTTGCTTGGATGGCGGGTGCAGCCCTGGAACTACTTTCAAGGTTATGCTCTCCCCCAGAGGGTGGGTTCCGGCCAAGGGTTACCTCGGGATACAGAAGACTAGACTGACCCCTTGCCTCAAGGTGGGACCACTCTAGGGTTCCTTTTATAGCCCACATAGGCTTCAGCTGAGCCCAGACTTTTGCTTAGCTCTCTCCACTTCCCCATCTGCTTCCCTCTCCTCCATAAGGATCTGACTGAGAGCCCTCCCTTAATGGGTCACTTGCACAAGGGTCCCTGGCTTAGTCCCGGCTTCTAGAGAACCTGACTGAAAATCAATAGCTGTTGGAACAGAAGAGAAGGAGGTACTTTTGTCTGGGAGCTCAGAGGAGTCTTCCTTCGGGTAGGTCTTGAAGGATGCATGGGAATTTGACGATAGGAAAAGACAATCCAAGCAGAGGAACAGCGTAAGAAAGGTACACTAGTCTTGTGCTCTGTCTCGGGAATATCGGGATGTTTTATTTGGCTGAAGTGCTAAGCTTATGGGGTAGGATGGGCTGTGAATGGCAGAAGTAGTTTGAAACTAATTTGTAAAAGTCCAGGTAAGAAGATGTACTGCAAGCTTTGCATCCGAAATAACCCTCGCTAGAGCTCTTCCCTTGTTCTGTTGCAACTGGCTCGGACCTGAGGGACCACCGCTTAGGAGTTAATGGCTATATAAAAAAAGCATCCTATGTCGCATTCCAAGTCAGTGGGAGAGTTAGGGTGTAAAACTCATGCTCCCAGTTTCCAGCCCAAGGCTTTATCCTTTGCTCATAGTACTGAAATCCTTGGACTCCTAAAATAATATTTTTAGCCCACTCCTGCACCGTGGAGATAGATGTATCCTGATTCATCTATTCCTGATAGTTCTTAACTGTTTCTTTCTTCGTAACAATTCTCAACCATTAATGGTAGTTCAGATCCATCAGCCTCACTCTATGTCAGATGCTTTCATGTACATTAACTCATTTGATTCTCACAGCCACCCAGTGAAGCACGTAAGTGTTCCTCTCATGTTAGAGATTTAAAAACAGAGTCACTGAGAGGTCAAATAAAGTATCCAATGGAGAAACCCAAGATTTCCCCACTTTACTACTAGAGTATGTTTTTTTCTATGTCATTTATTTTTTGTTGCATAACAAACCACCCCAAATCTTAGTGGATTAAAACAACAACAGCTTATTTATTTGATGACTCCCTGGGTTGGCGATTTGGACTGGGATCAGCTAGCTGGGTGGCTTTTCTGCCTCCGTGGTGAGCTGCTGCTGGCTAGGCAGCTCTGTTTCTCGAGGTTAGCTGGCTTACGGCTGGGGCACTGGGGCAATTTGTCTCTCATCACGCCACAGACAAGCCCAGGCTCTGTCGCATGGGAATTGTCTTAGGATCCAAGAGCAGCCAGGTTAGACAGGCTCCAGCATGTGAGCGCCTTTTAGCCTCTGTTTGTGTCACAACGGCTAACACCCCGCTGACCAAGTTATCTGGCTCAGAATCTGTGTGGTGGTCGCTGCCCAAGGGCATGGATTCAGGGAGGGAATAATCTGTGGTCCTGTTGTCCATCTATCACATTCTGTTTTCAAAACACTTTTTTTTAGATTATAAAAATGAATGTATGTATGATATATTTATATATTATAAATATATTATATGTATATTGTGTTCGTTTGGAAAATTGGGGAGATACAGAAAAACCTAAAGGACAAAAATCATCTGTAATGTGCCACCCAGAGATGATCATTGTCAGTATTTTAGTGTCTCCTCCTGTCTTATGAGCATGTGAGTGAATTTATGACTGCGTGTGTATATGTTTGTGTAATATTTTCTTCTAAAAGAATATCAGAGCCTGCCTTTTAAATTGACATTATATTATGAACATTTCCCCATGTCACCAAATAATTCTTGAAAATATGATACCTTTCAATATTCTATCCTATCTCTCCACCATGTTTATCCTTACCCTGTCTTTAATTTATTATTATTTTTTTCCTGCTATTTAGTTTGCTTGCATTTTTTTATTTTTGGCCACACTGTGCAGCATGTGGGATCTTAGTTCCTTGAGCAGGGATCAAACCCGTGCCCCCTGCATTGGAAGCACGGAGTCTTAACCACTGGACCACCAGGGAAGTCCCTGCCTGCATTTCTTTTTGTTTGTTTGTTTTTAGGTATTATAAACGACAGTATATTCCAGACTCTGGAATATAAATCTTTACCCACACTTCTGGTGATTTTCCTAGGACAGAGCCCCAGAAGTGAATTACTAGATCAAAGAAGAGAACATTGCTAGGGCTTTTGATACATTTTGCTAAACTGCTTTCCTGGAATTTACTCTCTCACAGCCTGCATTGTGGCTCTCTCAAGAGTGCTAAGTATTATCTTGAAAAGAGAAAAATGATCATTTTTGCCAATTAGGCAAAAAAAGGTACCTTATTCTATTTTATTTATTTATTTTTTTGCAGTATGCGGGCCTCTCACTGCTGCGGCCTCTCCAGTTGCAGAGCACAGGCTCCGGACGCGCAGGCCCAGCGGCCATGGCTCACGGGCCCAGCCGCGCCACGGCATGTGGGATCTTCCTGGACCGGGGCACGAACCCGTGTCCCCTGCATCGGCAGGCGGACTCCCAACCACTGAGCCACCAGGGAAGCCCGAGGTACCTTATTTTAATTTGCATTCCTGGTAAGCAGTAAGGATAAACATTTTAGAAATGCTTATTGACCATTTATAGTTCTTCTGAGAATGTCTTTTTCTTTAAAAAAAAAGTTGTCCATTTTACATCAATTTGTATGAATTGCCCTGTATTCATGTTTGCTAAATTACAAATATTTCCCTACTTAGGTTGTCATTTGCCTTTTAATATTGTTTGGGGAATTTTTTTTTGACATGTGGTGTTTTGTTGTTGAATCTATTTTTCTTTCTTTTTTGATAACAGCCATTGCTTTCATGTTTGGAATGTCTCTTTTGACCTATCTCTTAAAAAATGTAAGATGTAGTGGCTTTGCCACTTAGCAGAACAATGTTCAGAAAGGCTGTCTGTCTCTGGAACCAGAACTGACAGGCACAGCTGATGTGCTGGGTGACATTTCCCCTCCAGCTGAGCTTGTGTCGACCGTCTCCAGGGTCCATGGTTAACTGACGCAAGGATGCTTGGCAAAGGCCTTTGGGGCCTCGTGGTGATGCTGTGAGCCCATCAGGAAGCCTGCGCCTCGCTCACACCCGCTGCTTTTCCTCTTGCCGTTGGCCCCAGCCTCCCATCCTCCTACCCGGGAAGCGGGGGCCACACTCTTGCTTTGTGTCTTTTATAATCCTGGCTGGACTCATCACCAGATACTCTGAGGTCCACGCTGCGTGGTAGTCTGTCGTCTTCCCCATGGTGTGAACTTGAATCCCAGTGGCCGTGAGGCTGCTGTGTGACGGTGTTGCTTAGCAGATGGATGAGCAGAGCCGTCCCTGTCCAGCTCCTGTATTTCAAAGCAGCTTTTTAGCGCCACCTGTGGCGTAATCGAGCACTTCTCTCTTCGTGTGCACTAAAGATGCAACGAAATAACATTGGTGTCGCAGATTCTCATTTGTACTGATGCGGATCTGAGGTTGATTTCCTAGTGGTCACTGGGAGGGAACATAGTTGTAGTGGAAAAAGGTGAGGGATACAGAGCCATTCAGACGGGGTTCCCATTCCTTTCAGCCTCTTATCATGTTGCTCTGACCAATCACTGACCTTCCCGAGCCTCTACCTCTGATCATTAGTAGAAACTGCCTTTCTCAGAGAACTGTTACAGGTGTGGAGGGAGGTGATGTAGATCATGTATGGAATGAGATAATGAGATCATGGTTGGCACATAATAGGTTCTCAGTAAACGGTCAATAGTATATATGTATATTTTTTTCTTTTTTGGCCATACCTCACGTCATGCGTGATCTTAGTTCCCTGACCGGGGATTGAACCCATGCCCCCTGCAGTGGAAGCATGGAGTCCTAACCACTGGACCGCCAGGGAAGTCCCGGTCAATAGTATTTTTATCCAGAAAAAAAAAGCGACCTAAGTAAAAAAAAAAAAAATGATGGTTTAGAGATGTTGGCAATTTGTGAAAATTTCAAGAATAAATTTTTGGAATGTCAGGGGTGTGTCACTGTGCTTTCCCAGAAACATGAGGTGTGAAGGGTTAGGTGTAATGCAAAAACACAGCACTGCACACCTTCTGTAAGCATCGATTTTGATATTAAAACACACAGTGATATGTAATGGAGTTAGATGCAAAATTCACATGAACTTCTAGGAAAAAGCATAAGGCTTCAAGGAAATTGCTCACCAGGGCAATTTGAGGGAGCAGTTGCCTCCCAGCCTCCTGGAAGAGAACCTCCCAGGAAGGTTCCCTCCTCTTGGGCATGTGCAGTATCTTTATACACCCCTTGTGGGGACTCTGGAGCTGTGGAGAGACTATGTCTTGTTCTTCAGGCCCTCCCCTGGCCCCTTGACATTTGGTGTAACTGTGGGACTTGTCATAGACAACGAAACGTGGGCAGAAGTGCTATTTGTCATGACAGCAGAAGCTCATGAGCCAGCATCTGGTTCACCCTTTTGCTCTGTCCAGTCTCAACCGTCGTGGACATGGGACGAGCTTCACTCAGCCTGGGTCTCTGGCAGGGTCTCCCAGGAGGTCACACTGACATGTATTGGGTGGGCCAAAAGGTTCCTTTGGTTTTTGCTGTAAGATGGCTCTCATAGCACTTAAGTTGCCTTTAACTTCATTAGAAACAATTTTGTTAGATTGTATGTGACAGCTGTCATATCAGCATGCAATTAAAAAATGACTTATGAAAATCGATGAATTTTTGTGTAGCCATTTTAATATTGAAGATGGAAGAAGAAAAGCAACATTTTCGGCATATTATGCCTTATTGTTTCAAGAAGGGTAAAAACGCAACTGAAACGCAAAAAAAGATTTGTGCAGTGTATGGGGAAGGTGCTGTGACTGATCAAACATGTCAACAGTGGTTTGCGAAGTTTCACGCTGGAGATTTCTCGCTGGACGGTGCTCCACGATCCGGTAGACCAGTTGAAGTTGATAGCGATCAAATAGAGACATTAATTGAGAACAATCAGTGTTACACCACACAGGAGGTAGCTGACATACTCGAAATAGCCAAACCAAGTGTTAGTCATTTGCTCCAGCTTGGTTATGTGATTCCCTTTGATGTTTGGATTCCACGTAAGTTAAGTGAGAAAAACCTTCTTGACCATATTTCCTCATGCCATTTTCTACTTAAATATAATGAAAAAGTTCTGTTTTTAAAACAAATTGTGACAGGCGATGAAAAGTGGATACTGTACACTAATGTGGAATGGAAGAGATCATGGGGCAAGCGAAATGAACCACCACCAACCACGCCAAAAGCCGGTCTTCATCCAATGAAGGTGATGTTGTGTATATGGTGGGATTGGAAGGAAGTCCTCTATTATGAGCTCCTTCCAGAAAACAAAATGATTAATTCCAACAAGTACTGCTCCCAATTAGACCAACTGAAAGTGGCACTTGACGAAAAGCATCCAGAATTAGTCCACAGAAAACACATAATCTTCCATCAGGATAACGTGAGACTACATGTTTCTTTGATGACCAGGCAAAAACTGTTACAGCTTGTCTGGGAAGTTCTGATTCATCCGCCGTATTCACCAGACGTTGCACCTTTGGATTTCCATTTATTTCCGTCTTTACAAAATTCTCTTAATGGAAAAATAATTTCGATACCCTGGAAGACTGTAAAAGGCACCTGGAACAGTTCTTTGCTCGAAAAGCTAAACAGTTTTGGGAAGATGGAATTATGAAGTTGCCAGAAAAATGGCAGAAGGTAGTGGAACAAAAGGGTGATATGTTGTTCAATAAAGTTCTTGGTGTAAATGAAAAATGTGTCTTTTATTTTTACTTAAAAGACCAAAGGCACTTTTTGGCCAACCCAATAACACGAGCGAGAAATCAGCCTCTGTTGTTTTAAGCCTCTGGGCATTTGGGATTATTTCTTTCTGTGACTGCAGCAGAACCAAGCTTATTCTGACTGATACACGACTTGAGGGCAGAAGTGGAAATGCAGATGGCTTCACTTTGCCCGTATGGCCTTCACAGTGCTGCGTTCACAGCTGACACTTGGATGTGTTTTATTTCAGATACTAAAGGAGCAGGTCTGGGCCTCGCCGAGAAGATTTGGGTGTGAGGGTGACTAGCTGGAACATTCCATTGACACCTGCCCCCGTTGGTACCAGGGCCCCAGCACTGGTTTGGCTGATGAGGCTCATGAGGAGAAATAAGGGCAAGGACAGACCTTTGCTCAGCATCTGCTGGGTAGCAAGGCCTGAACTAGGTGCTTTCTCTATGTTCTAAAGATCACAGCAGCCTAGGGAGTTATTATTATTACTTCCCTTTTATAGATGGGAATGTGGTATCTCAAGGAAGTAACTTATTCAAAGCCCCAAAGCTGGTAATGGTCCAGGCTGAGATGCAAACTCAGGCTGAGGAAATGCACTATGAAGGGAGAATCTGTGTCCTTCTCATCCATCATTTATATTTATCTGAAGTGCTGATTCTCATCAAATTAGAGCCAGGAAGCATTTCCTGACCACTCAGTCTAAAAAGGATCTTGTCCCCTGCCTCTGCATCATCGTTTTTTCTGACTGTGTGTTTTCCTCCATAGCTCTTAGTTGTTTACTATATGCCTCTTCCATCGTGCTATAAATGCGAACACAGAAAGGATCACATCATCTCACTACCTCTTGGGTGCCCAGGACCTCTTCACTCATGGCACACAGGAGGCGTTTAGTAAATGGTTGCTTTATTCAATAAATGAAGATCCCATATGTTGATGGAGGCTAATGTAGAGGTTAAAAGCACAGACTCTGGAGCCGTACTACCTGGTTTTGAATCTCAACTTTGCTACTTCCTGGCTGTGTGACCTTGGGAAAGTTAGTTAACCCCTCTGTGCCTCGTGTTTCTCATCTGTTGAATGAGGATAATACTAATAACTTTGCTCAGGATAGTTGTAAGGATTGAAAGGTGTGTCAAACAAATTGTAAAGCGTTTAGAACAGTGCCTGGCACACAGGAAGTGCTCAGTGAGTACCAGGCATCATTTGTGTGTGTGAGTCCACTGGACAGTGTCCAGAATATGTTCCTCATACTATCGCTGGTAGAGCCCATGAGAAAATGGTTGATGCTGCAGCACTTGAAATCATTTGCTACAGTAGAAGGATCATGGAACTTGCAGTCAGACTGACCTGGAATGCTATCAATACCTAAGTCCTGTGACCATTAACCCGGTATGATAAACTGAATGTTTGTGTCCCCCCCCTAATTCATGTGATGAAACTTAACCCCCAATTGTGATGGTATGAGGAGGTGGGCCCTTTGGGAGGTGATCAGGTCATGAGGGTGGAGCCCTACTGATGGAATTAGTGCCCTTATCAAAGAGACCCCAGAGAACTCCCTCATCCCTTCCACGTGAGGACACAGCCAAAAGACTATATACCAGGAAGCAGGCCCTCACCTGACATTGGATCTGCCATCATCTTCATCTTGGACCTCCAGCCTCCAGAACTGTGAGAAATAAATATCTACTGTTTATAAGCCACCCAGTCTGTGGTGTTTTTGCTACAGGAGCCTGAGCGGACTAAGGTACCAGGTGATTTGGGCAAGCCCATTGCCCATGCGAATTTGTTTCCCCATCTGTGAGTTGTGCTGTGTTAGCAAGCACATAGACCGACACGGCTGGGAGGGAGTGATACACAAAATAATGATGAAAACAGCAATGACATATATGCATGGCAGACTTAGTATGTGGGTAAGATGAAACTTGGTCTGTGAAGACCTCCTGCTCAGTGTAGGCGAAGAGCCTGTGAGTGTCTGTAACAAATGTGAACAAATGTATGGATGAAGGTGGATTTTGCTGAATGAATGCAGAGAAGAGAAGGCATGGCTTTTGTGGTTTAGGACTTAAAAATCTTGCACTGTGAGGGAAGGAGAGATTATGTAGGCAACAAGAATTTCTCGGGGATTAGGTGAAATTCAGGCATTGAGAATCGCATTTTGAAGATTTCGCCAGGCACAACGTTCCTCTTGCCCTCCTCATGGGGCGGCTTGTGTGGGAATGGCTCTCTCCTAATCTGTCGTGACACAGCCTGAGCTCATGATCACGTCTTCCACTTACTACTGACTATGTGGGAACAAAGAAATCAAAACCATGGTTCCTAAAAGATTCCCTAATGGCTGCAATATTTTGGCTTCCTGAGCATAACTGAATTAATTCATGGTTTTTGTAGACTAGTAATGGAATCCATCGACCTATGGCTCTGTCATGCTTGTTTGGGAGATATGCCAATTGGTTCCATTAATTCTGGGAGAAAACAGTTGTCAGCCAGTTTTTCTTTGCACCTCACCTGCACAGTTAAACATTGGGTGGTCTTTTTCTCCAGTTGAATAGATTAATCTGTTCCTTGTAGAAAAGGAATCGTGGGTTGAAACATTACATCAAACTGCTAGTCTGCACCCTCCACTATGGAATATCAGCTTTATTAGTTCCATTCTTCAAGACATTGTGAAATAATGGGAAGCACATTGTGTAACGGAGGTACACATAATCTGTATGGCAGATTTCAGTGCACACAATTCCAAATGACCTTCTTGGTTTTCTAACTAAGTGTAAATTACTTAGTAACAATGGAGTTAATGAAACTACTATGCACTCAAAACAACATTGCTATTATTCATTTAATACACAGTCCACGAGGTGCCTCTAGTATATGACATACATTATGGGTAATTATGCTAAAGTCTTCTAAAGCATTTGTTTGAAAATTCAGGAAATGGAAACATCAGCAAGTCCAGATGTTAATTAACCTTGACAGTGATCACAGTGTAACTCTTGGTAAATAAGGCTGGGAAACATATTGTTATTGTTATTTGCTAAACAAGAGGGGGAAAAAATCTAGAGGTTAATAAAGTTTGCAAATCACTTCTCAGCTACTCCCTCATTTGTAATTTTTGACTCCATTTTAGAGAGATTCTGGGGAAATTATGGCTGAAAATTTTGTAAGGAAATGTGACACTTCTTGAGATGATGAAGAAAGTGGTCTTCTGAAGTAGTTTGGTCTAAAAAAAAACCATTCCCGTTCCTTGTCAAGGTCATCCTATTTTCACAATACTCAAGTGAGAGGTTTGCTTAAAAAACTCAAAGGACTTCAAAATTCTACCTAATCAGAACTTTAACATCCTTAGTCAATAAGCATCTTTTATTATCTTCCAGGCACAGTGAAGGCAGGTACTTAATTGGGAAGATGAATGAGGAGGAAGATTGGGAGAGCTTCTAGATTGATTAAAAAAAACCCCACCCTTCTATTATTTTACTTTTTATCCTTTTTTATGTATAAAATGTTGAAATATCAGGGTTAGAGGAAACTTTACAAGTTATTTAATCCAGTTGACCACTGAATTTCCTCTAGAGAATTTGTGTCACTGGTCTTCTAACTTTGACTTGAAGTTGGGTGGTGGGAAGCTCAGTATGAACTAGCAGTCTTCCTAGTTCAGCTCTCTTTCACTAGATTTTGTAAACAATTGAAGTATAGTTGATTTACAATGTCATGTTAGTTTCAGGTGTACAGCACAGTGATTCAGAGATATATACATACATAGATATAGATATAGATATATAGATAGATAGATATGGCTATTCTTTTACAGATTCTTTTCCCTTATAGGTTATTACAAAATATTGAGTAGAATTCCCTGTGCTACACAGTAGGTCCTTGTTGGTTATCTCTTTTATATATGGTGTTGTGTATCTGTTAAACCTCCTAATTTATACCTCTCTCTCTTTGACTATTGATTTCTTCCTTACTTATTTTAAAATTTAGCTAAAATTCATTTCCTCATAAAGTCTCCTTGGTCCTAATTCCTTCTCCACCTGCCTCCACCCCCCCTTTCCCCTTACGGTCTCACACGCACGTCGAATTCTTCTACAAGACCAGCTGTGTCTGGTAGCATCCCTCTGGCCCTTCAGACCCTCTCTTCACTTCGTCACCCTGCTCTCTGCCCTGGGACGCTGACCTATATGGAATTCAAGGGACTTCATCCATGGGGGTCCTGTAGGCTCTGACTTCTGCTTGGCTTTGACCATAGGAGACTGAAAGGAGAGAGGAGAGTGAGTTTGGATGTCTGTATTACCTAGGCGCCTACCTGTGGGGTTCTCTCTGGTTGGGTTTGTTCTTATTGATTGTCAACTGATTTTTTTTTTAAGGAGACCTTCTCTCTACATGACTTTCTTCAGTTTTCAGGAACTATTTCCTTTCTACATACTCTGTGTCTTGGGGAGACAACTTCTCTGCTTCTAGCCTTCTTCTTCTTTTGTTTATTTATTTATTTATTTATTTATTTTTAACATCTTTATTGGAGTATAACTGTTTTACAATAGTGTGTTAGTTTTTCCTTTACAACAAAGTGAATCAGTTATACATATACATATGTTCCCATATCTCTTTCCTCTTGCGTCACCCTCGCTCTCACCCTCCCTATCCCACCCCTCTAGGTGGTCACAAAGCACAGAGGTGAACTCCCTGTGCTATGCGGCTGCTTCCCACTAGCTATCTAATTTACATTTGGTAGTGTGTATATGTCCCTGCCACTCTCTCACTTCGTCACAGCTTACCCTTCCCCCTCCCCATATCCTCAAGTCCATGCTCTAGTAGGTCTGTGTTTTATTCCCATCCTACCACTAATCTCTTCATGACATTTTTTTTTCTTAGATTCCATATATATGCTTTAGCATACGGTATTTGTTTTTCTCCTTCTGACTTACTTCACTCTGTATGACAGATTTCAGGTCCATCCACCTCATTACAAATAACTCAGTTTCATTTCTTTTTATGGCTGAGTAATATTCCATTGTATATATGTGCCACATCTTCTTTATCCATTCATCTGTCGATGGACACTTAGGTCACCTCCATGTCCTGGCTATCGTAAATAGAGCTGCAATGAACATTGTGGTACATGATTCTTTTTGAATTATGGTTTTCTCAGGGTATATGCCCAGTAGTGGGATTGCTGGGTCGTATGGTAGTTCTATTTTTAGTTTCTTAAGGAACCTCCATACTGTTCTCCATAGTGGCTGTATCAATTTACATTCCCACCAGCAGTGCCAGCGGGTTCCCTTTTTAGCCTTCTTCTTTTGTTCCTTTTACACCTATTCCATTGCAAATAGACCCTTTGTAAACAAATCTTCCTGGAATGAACCCAATTGGATAAAGCCATCTGTTTCCAGTTGGGACTCTGGCTGATACAATAGCCCTTCAGATAATTCTAATACACTGCGTATCCACTACGTCTTCTCCACTCGAATGCCCCAAAATCCCTCAACTGCGACTAACATTGCATGGCTTTAGGAATTCTACCCATTCTCTGCGATGCTCCAATGGGGCAATTTCCCTGATGAAGTGTGGGACCTAGAGCTGAAAGCACTGGTCCCGGGCTGATCAGAACACGGCAGGGGGCTTCCCTGGTGGCGCAGTGGTTGAGAGTCCGCCTGCCGATGCAGGGGGCACGGGTTCATGCCCTGGTCCGGGAGGATCCCACATGCCGCGGAGCAACTGAGCCCGTGCGCCACAACTACTGAGCCGGCGCTCTAGAGCCCGCGAGCCACAACTACCGAGCCCGTGTGCCACAACTACTGAAGCCCGCGTGCCTAGAGCCCGTGCTCCGTAACAAGAGAAGCCACCGCAATGAGAAGCCCGCGCACCGCAACGAAGAGTAGCCCCCGCTTGCCGTAACCAGAGAAAGCCCGCGCGCAGCAACGAAGACCCAACGCAGCCAAAAAAAAAAAGAACACAGCAGGATTCCCTTTCATTGCCTCTGGAGACCACGTTAGCCACTGACACAGCTGAGGGCACGCGTGCAGACCTCCTTTGGACACCACATTGCGTGGGGGCAGCATGCCGAGCTGTAGTTGTGCTGTGTGATGTGAGGCTTGCTGTCGGTGAGACCTCAGGGGGGGTCCCGGCTCTGCCACTTAGCAGACGTGCGAGCGACGCTGAGTCCATAAGGTGGGCTAGAGTGCGGCTCCCTGCCTCCCAGCTGTGTCCTGAGAGTTAAGTGAGCCAGCGTATGAGGAACCGCTCTGTCAACTGTAAAGGGCGGTGCAGCTAATATGACTATTATTATTCATCAGGGGGTGTTACCTCTGCCTTTCTTCTTCCTTCTGTCTCTCCCTTCCCCTACCTCTCTATCTCCCTCCCTCTCCTCTTCAGCAGCTGCAGGGGCGTCACCTTTGACAGAAATGCCTCTCAACACTTCATCTCCAGATCCATCAACGTTCTAGGCGTTTCTCAAAGGCCAGCTCACGACGGCCGCCTTCCCAGCACTCTCCTCCATCAACCCAATGACAACCGCTCTCCTCATTTTCTGCTAGAACCTTTGTATTTCTCCTGGAACACTTTGCTATTCCTAACTCTTAGAAAGCTACAGACAGAAGGAATCTTAGTTATCCTCTGGTGCTACCTTTTTGTTTTAGAAAAATGAGCAAGTTGAAATTTAGGAGGGGGAGTCACTTGTACAAATTTATGGAGTCAGTGAGGGATGCAGTCAGAACCCAAACCCAGGACTCAAGCCTCTCGGCCCAGAGCTGCTCCCAGGACACCCCTGCACCTTGAGGACTGTCTGCCCTGCCCCATGGTGGATGGTGCGTCCTTTTCCTATTCAGCTGTGAGCTCTTGGAGGGCAGAGGCTGTGGCTCATTCTTCTAAGTTCTCACCTGTAGTGACATTCACCTGTAGCCTGGCCAGCCGATTCAAGGCACAGATGACTGAGGCTGGAATGGAGAACAAGACGGAAAAACTGGAGTTGTCTTAAGTCAAACGCTGACTGAAAGCTTCTTCATCTTCTGCCTCCTTTCTCAGCCCAGATGCTATACCCACGCTTTAAAATCCAAGGCCAAGATGGGATTATCACTTTCCCCATTAATTTTAAGTGAACATTTTTGAGATTCCTGGATCTAACTGGTGATTTCTGATGAACAGAGGTTTTGGAACCCTGTCAAATTAAAAAGGCTCAGGAGTACATGAAAATGGAAAATTTAGTCGCGAGGAAGAGACTTCCTTGGCTTATTGCAGTGAGAAAGGTTAGCTGACAAGAGTGAACCTTCAAAGAATTAATTTACAGAACTATGCGTTTAACGTTGCAGCCTTAGCTGAAAGAGCCAGAGAGTCGGAGAAAGAGCGTGTGTGGGGAAAGTTACTGACGGCCTTGGTCTTGTGAGGGAGGCAAGCCGGGTCAGCATCCCAGAGCGGGGAGGATGGCCCCGGGGGCCGAATCTCCCCAATGAGGTGCCCTCTGCAAGGCAGCGTCTTGCCTCCTTGAGCTTCTGCCGGTAGAGCTTTCCAATGGAGTGGCCAGGCTGGAGCTTCCTTTCGAGAGCCACAGAGAGCTGAGAAGCCAGGCTGATTCTTAGCCTGCCATCAAGTCCATGTTTCTCAAGGAGTGTGGTAGCACACACAGCGACGCAAGACTTGTTGTGATAGCTACATGCAGGAGAGCGTGTTTTGTTGTTTTTTTTTTTTAAAACCATGGGAGCAGGGGCGGCTCTAACACCTTCTCTTCTGCTTCCTAATGTGGTATATCCTGGGCTCAGGTGCAAGATTGGTGTGGCGGCATGCGGGAAGCATTCGGGAGAGAGTGGGGTATTCTGAAGTTGGCACCAGCTTTGGAATAAAACAGAACTGGGCTCGAGGCCGCGTTCTGCCATTTAACTTGCTCGATGATAATAATTTACCTCCTTGAGGCTCGGTTTTCTCACTTGTGAAATGATGACACAGAAACTTACCTTGACAGCTGTCGTACTGGACGGCGATCGATACCTCCAGTTACAGCGCACGCTAGTACCCGTCTCCCCATAGTAGACGTCGCTGCCGCTCATGGTGCTACTGGCCGTGAGGAGAGCGCTGGCGTCGGTCGTCATGGTCCTGACGGCTTAGCGGCGATGGGGCTTTTCCTTCCCGTTCAGCATCTTGAAGTACATGATTCTTCTTTGTGATTAGGGAGTAGCACCCGAATACAGTAGAATAATGGGGTTCCTTGGCTGGAGGGGGAGCCTAAAGACCTTTTCCTCTAACCTTCTATATGTGATGCCTAAATACATTTAAATTAGTATTTCATCCTCTGTTTCAATGTCCTCCCGACGGGGCATTCGGTAACTCACTACCCTGATGTTGGTCAGATGGTTTCTTTCTTTTTTTTTTTTTTTTTTTTTTTGCGGTACGCGGGCCTCTCACCGCTGTGGCCCCTCCCGTTGCGGAGCACAGGCTCCGGACGCGCAGGCCTAGCGGCCATGGCTCACGGGCTTAGTTGCTCCGCGGCACGTGGGATCTTCCCGGACCAGGGCACGAACCCGTGTCTCCTGCATCGGCAGGCGGATTCTCAACCACTGCGCCACCAGGGAAGCCCAGATGGTTTCTTTCTGAGCAGTAGTTTCCTAACCTGGAAAATAGGGTTGCTAATGCCCAGGTATCAAGATGGTTACAGGGGTCAGAGGTCATGCATGTCAAAGGTCAAGACAGTGGTGCAATAACTGTTTTCCTCTCTCCCTTCTCTTTCCCTTCCCTGGAAGCTGCTTGTTTCATCTTTCGATGGCTCTATTTTTAAAAAAATCAATTTCTGACTCCCCGGGCTTTCGCTCATCAGTCTTAATTTCCCTCTTTGTGGCCACCTGGGGTGAACTGAGTCAGTCTTCCCTAAAGCCAGCCCTGCAGACATCACTCTTGTCCCTCGGTGTCTCATCTCTAGTCCCTGGTTCCTTTGGTCACTCCTTGTCATCACACGGTTTGCAGGCCTCTTGCCCCATTTAATCTTCTCTGAGTGTGTGCCTACTTCCTACTCAAGCCATGGCACCTCTCAGAGTCAAGGGAGAGAGGGTATTTAGAGAGCATCTCACTTGTAGTTTTGTATCTGGAGAAACAGATGCCCAACGTGAGGCGTATTAGCACAGCAAGTTCTGTCGTGGTCGGCGGCATATCCTAGTAGGTGTTTTCTGATTTATCTGTTTACAGCTGTGATGCCATTGCGGCAGCAACTTTTATACTTTCATTGCAGTGTTTCTTTACTCTTTCGAGAATGGGCTCCAGATATAGCAAAAGGGTTCTCTTGGTGGTAAGAGTATCTGGATTCTTTTTTTTTTTTTAAATAAATTTATTTATTTATTCATTTATTTTTGGCTGTGGTGGGTCTTCGTTGCTGCGCGCGGGCTTTCTCTAGTTGCGGCGATCGGGGGCTACTCTTCTTTCCGGTGCGTGGGATTCTCATTGCGGTGGCTTCTCTTGTTGCGGACCACGGGCTCTAGGCGCGCGGGCTTCAGTACTTGTGGCGCACGGGCTCAGTAGTTGTGGCTTGCAGGCTCTAGAGTGTGGCTCAGTCGTTGTGACTCATGGGCTTAGTTGCTCTGCAGCATGTGGGAACTTCCCAGATCAGGGCTCGAACCCGTGTCCCCTGCATTGGCAGGTGTATTCTTAACCACTGCGCCACCAGGGAAGCCCTGAATTTTTTAAGAACATTTTACATGCCACAGCAATTGGTGTTCCTTAGCAGAACAACTTGAAAATTGGATGAGCATCCAGTCTTTGAAGCTGGTGCAGCTGTATGGCAGAGGCGTGGAGCTGGTTATTTTTAGTCCACATGGCAACAAGGTGGTGAAGAAGAAGGCAAGCTTCCCCTGTGAGATGGGGCTGAAGTACTTCCTCCAGTTACATCTAGTAGTTCAAATACAGGTGCATCATCCTCTCTCTCTAGACCTCAGCTTCTTCTTCTTAAAAGGAGGGTTATGACCTGTTCATTGTCTAACACTAAGGGTTGTGGGAAGATTATGTGAAAATAATGTATCAAAGGATTTTTTGAACTATAAAGCATGATGCATAAGCACATTTTCTTGAAATCTAGCCTGAGTAAGTTTTCTACTGCCAGTCATCTTCTGTGAATTCACAGCCATCTTGGTCACCTGAGGCAGGTTGCCAAGTATGGAGTACGCTCAAGTTCACTGTTCTGGATTTTTCTTTTCTCAAGCTCAAGTTCAAGACTTCAGTTTTCCTGAATGTCTTCTTGGACGACATCAGCCATGGTGAGTTTTCTGTCTTCTGAGCCTAGTCCTACCTGTTGTGTTTTTTATTTCGGGCACAGTTATATTATTCTACTTCATGTTTGTCTCCCCTTTAGCCGGTTTCCAGCAAGTTCTGCCAACTTCAGGTCTTACAAGACCTGAATTAAATTAAATGAAATTAAATCCTTTTACACCTCACAAGTGCATAAAAATAGAGCTTCTGAAGCAAGAGATAAAAGTTGAGAACATGTTAAAAGTTACCTTCCATTTATAATGACTTGATTATAATCAATGATTTGATTATAGTGAGGTTAACTGTTTCTTTTAAGTTTTGGGCCATACATATTTCTTTTTTCCTCCCTCCTTCCTTCCTCCCTCCCTCCCTCCCTTCCTTCCTTCCTTCCTTCCTTCCTTTTGTTACTGGACTAAACTTGGGTCCACTTGCCTGCACACAGTAAAGCCAATCTACTGACACCAGGCTTTAGTGAAAGAAAATGAAGCGTTTATTGCAGGACGACAAGCAAGGAATCCAGATAGCTAGTGCTTAAAAGATCAGAACTCTCCAAAGGCTTTCAGGGAAAGGTTTATATAGACAGGGTGAGGGAGGGCATTGTGGGGTGTGTGATCAGCTCGTGGACATTCTTCTGACTGGTTGCTGGTGAGGTCATCAGGAGTCAACATCATTAACCTTCTGGTTCCAACCCATCTGGGGTCTTTGTCATTGTGGGCAGCATACGGTTCACTTCTTCCACCTGGTGGGAGTTTCAGTATCTGCAAAACAGCTCACAGGACATGGTTCCAAATATTATCTACAGCCCTTGAGGAGGAGCTAAATGTCCTTGACTTTGCTTAATGGCCAAACTAATATTAGTTTGTCTTGCTTGACTGTTTTCCTTTCTTTCTGCATTTTCTCACTTCTCTGATTAAATTTATTCTTTGACTAAAGTTTTTGTACAGACAAAAGGCAGGCAGAGGGCATGGGGGAGCCCTCTTCTGGGAAGACCCACAGTCTCCTGCTCGGTTACACTTCCCTCCTTCTGCTCTCTCTCTCTCTCTCTCTCTCTTCTTGTCTTTCCTTTTAAAAAAATTCTCATTTGTATCTTTTCCCATTACCTTCAATGTTTATTTTTCTAAATTTGTTAGATTTTGCTTTATGGTTTTTATCTTTGTTGATATACTTCAAACGTCATCTTATATATGAAGATTATGTAAATATTGATCAATTTTATCTAAGTATTCTTATGTATTAAAAAATGAAACCTTTAATTCATTTAGAACTTAGATTATAAAATGTAAGTCAGGGTTCTAGTATGGTATTTTTTCCCTAAGTGGTTAGCTAGGAGTCATTGCCTTTGCCAAGTGGAATCCTTTTTCTTCCCAGCTGAAACAAAATTATACCATTCCATTTATTTGCCTGCCTATATTGGCAAGAGGCTATGATTCTTTCTGTTTTTGTTGTTTTAAAGTTCATTTTAATATCTTTTATTGCATGGATCCCCTCCTTTTATTTCTACTCTTCCCCATTCCCTCCCTCACAATGTCCCATTTAGTTTTATAGATGTATTCCTATAGATAATCTTTAGGATGTCAAGTCTCCCAAGATATTCCACTGTATTTTGATTGAAATTGCATTACCACGATTAGATAAAACAGACTCCAGAAAATAAAGTAAAACAAATAATAGCAGAGTAGAAATTCAGTGTGGCACAAAAATAATAATAGAGCAGCAAATCAAAGTGAAATTTGGATGGGGAGAAAAATGACAGATGTAAAAAATTAAAAAAAGATAGATGATGTAAATAAACATGGACTAGAAAAAAGAATAACTGCTAGGCCTAAAGAACAAATCAGAAAAAATATTCAAAGTAATACAGAATAAAATGTTTCTAAAACCAAGTAAGTTGTGAACCTGTCAGGTGAACTTTATCCACTTTATCCAGAAGATTTAATTAAATCTGACAAACATTTTTACATATCCTGGTGGAAATATTGAATTCCATGGATAACCAAAGAATCCTAAAAAACTTGACAGAAAAAAAAAAAAAAAAGTACAGTGGGAAAAAGTCAAGGAGTCCTCAGACTTCTGTCTACAACACTGGATAAAGGCAGTCAATGGAATAGCATCTATAAAGTTTGGGAGGATTATGACTCAAAAATTCTATACCCAGCCAAATTGTCCTTTGTAATTTCAACAACTAACATGCATTTTCCCATTACAAAAGAAAAATATGTTCATGATAGAAAATAAAGACTTACTATTGGGCTTCCCTGGTGGCGCAGTGGTTGAGAATCTGCCTGCTAATGCAGGGGACACGGGTTCGAGCCCTGGTCTGGGAGGATCCCACATGCTGCGGAGCAACTAAGCCCGTGAGCCACAACTACTGAACCTGCGCGTCTGGAGCCTGTGCTCCGCAACAAGAGAGGCCGCAATAGTGAGAGGCCCACGCACCGCGATGAAGAGTGGCCCCCGCGCTTGCCACAACTAGAGAAAACCCTCACACAGAAACTAAGACCCAACACAGCAAAAATAAATAAATTAATTAATAAACTCCTACCCCCAACATCTTCTTTAAAAAGAACAACTTACTATTAAAATTTAAAACATCTTAAAAACTTAGAACCACATGGAATCCATATTTTAAAAAAAATTCTTGTTTCTCCACTGCTTCCTTTTTCCTGCAGCTGCATGCAGTGGGGCTCAGGGACTTTGTGGATATAACTTGTTTACATTCATTCTGCTCCCCCAGTCCTCACAATGATGACTGGAATTTGGCTCCATATTTGTACTACCTACCAGGCAGAAACACTGGAGTTTGATTTTGGTTAAAGCAGAATTTAGAAACAGGTTAGGAATGAACACATAGGATGGAAATGAATGGACTTATGTGCCTGTAGATTTGAGATTTAAATGTACTCCTCAGTTTGAATGAAAACCAGGCAAAGCCATTGGAATAAATTCTCAGTCATTTGAAGCTTCATAATCCAGAATCGTCAAGGGGTTCATTTGGAGCAAAGGTCATTGCCATGGGCGGAATTGGGCAGACACAAGTTTGTGTATGCAGTACTTTATTTAACTTGTGTAACTTTGGCTTCTTAGATCACAGAGCCTATATATATATATATATTATTTCTAGCACATATAAAACGATGATAATTATGTCCATCTTACGTAGTTGTTGTGAGGGTTAAATGAAATGATATGTATAATCAGCACAGCAAGACACTGAATAGTAACTCATTAACAAATGATGACTGTTTGTTAAAATAATAATTTAGTAAACATAATAATTGTTAGCTTCATTTCAATGCTGGATAAAATCAGCAGATACTTGAAACCAAGAGACCAAGAAATTAAACATTCCTTCAATATCTGGGCCAAGTAATTAATTCTCATATTCGTAAGCTTTGGTGATACATTATCACGTAATGTAGGCCTCCTGTGAATTATAACTTTTCAATTAATTCACCTCAGGGGTACTGATTAGCACTAATTTATAGCTTAGTCTGCATACACTCGAAAGAGGTAAAACTGCGTGCCTTTTGTTTGCACGTACATACGTGCTCCTCAGGCTGGGCTCTAAGCCAGCCCGGTCCCTCCTTTCAGTCTGTCTTGCTCCTTGTGCATAAGATCTTCCTGCAGTTTTTAATAATCCTGGCCAAACAGGAAAACCATAGAGTAATCTGTCCCATTTGCAGGCCTATAGAGATATCTTTCCTCTCTCCCTTTTTCCTTCCACCGGCTCCATTGTTTGCCCCTGGCTGTCCTCATGGGATGGGAGCCAAATGCCATCATTGTGTCTTAGTGGAAAGATCTTTAGGTTTGGTGTCAGAAAACTTGGTTTAAGTCTTGGCACTGTTAGCTAGTTACCATTTATGTCACAGAGGCTGTTATTTGTCCTCTCTGACACTCAGTTTCCTCTTTGAGGAAGATAGGTTACAGAATACTTTACCAGGATGTGTAAGAATTGGAAAGATACATAGGTTAAATTGAGTTGCTCTGTTTATGGCTATTTCCAAGGGGCGGGTGTTGCAATGTCAGAAACAATAAAGCCATTTCTCTGAAAGGAGAATTCCTCCCTGACTTCCTCCAATAAAGAGAGAAAGGGGCACTGAAAGAGGCAGAAAGGACGCCACGCAGGGAGGTGGACGTCTGGCTGGGTCACCCTTTCCCTGAACTGGGCGGATGCAGGCAAGACAAGGGAGGGCTTGGACGTGGCTGGCCTTCTTTCATCCTGAGAAATGGTGAGTGGGGTTGAGGACAAGCCCGGGGTTTGGGGTGAGTGGGAGTGTCAAGAGCATGACTCTGGCTCTGGCATTGCTGCTGTTTGCTGTGTGAGCTTGGAAAATCCACCTAACCTTTCTGAGCCTTATTTTCCTAGTTATTGAATTGAAAGTGATGATAACCATCTCCCTCCCTTACAAAATAGCTGCAGGGAGTAGATAAGAAAATGAGTGTGAAAGTGATTTATCAAGTGTAAAGTACTTCGCACGTGGTAGTTATTACTGTAGATGATCTCAGTGATCCCTTTCAGTCCTAAAGATTTGTGATTCTAAACGCAGTGGTCTGAGCAGGCTTATTTTTTCTCAAGCGACTGTCAATATGATTTCCTCCCAGTTTCCAGTTCCTAATGCACAGTCAGGGCCCCATCTCCTCCCTGGGAGGAAACGTCCCTCCTGGGAGGCCGTGCCTGCCACAGGGATATTGGGGTGACTCAAGGGACAGAGTTGAGCTGCGTTAACTTGGGGATGTAGAGTTGCAAAGTGTAATTGAAACCTTTGAGGTTTAAATCCAGTTTTCTTTAGGCAGATTCAGATTTTTCAAATCCCCTCCCTTTTTGTTTAAACTCAAAAGCTCCAGGAGAGCTTCGAAGCCTTCTTGGACGTGAGATCTTCCTCCTGGTGGGGTGGAGGGGGGGCGGCGTAGGAGGGACTTCTGATGAACAAAGCGTAAACGAATCTGAAACATATGGATTTGATTTGCCCCACGATATGCACGTTGAAGTCTTGCATAGAAAAAGGCCTGGAAATGTGGATTTGGTGTTTCCCTCCTAAACTCTAAACGTTTATAAACAGATCAAGATGCATGGAGTGGGGAGAGCACATTCATTCTTACTGTGGCTGAGTGTCTGGCTTAGAGGAGCCCAACCAGACTGGAGCTGCCTTCAGGGGTCCCGATGAGCCCTTTCAAAGGCTCTCCTGGCCCTCTGCATTTGGACAAGCTTGTCTTATCGGCACGATCAGGTGCCTACCTTGTAGGTCCAGTGAAAATGAAAACGCAGGTCTCCATGTTCAAAAGTGAAGAATTTCAGGATGGTGGCTGCAGAGGATTAGAGCAAGTAGGGTCCCTGGGCGACGATGCAGGTGATGTGCCTGGGAAGCTGTCTCCGCTTATCTGCCCAGCACACAATTCCTCTCCTTCCCCTAAGCCACCTCCCAAGCTCAGATCTGCTGTATCCTTCTTGGAGCTTTCCGTGACTCTCCAGGAGGGCGAGGCACCCTCCGCTGTGCTCCTAGAGCCTCTTCTTCTCACCTGGATCAGTGCACCCTTTAACCAGCATGGGCTGTTTATGTATTCACTTATTCACTCAACAAACATCGACGGCACTGCCTGCTATGCACAGGGCACCGTGCCGAGTGCTTGGCAAGCTCATTCTGGGAGCGTGGACGAGGGCAACCTAACTCAGCCTGCGAGTGTCTAGAGAAGTTTTCTTTTGGAGAGGAGGCTTCAATTGAGTCTTGAAGGTTAAGTAACTATACGAAGGGAATTGGAAGGATATGAATAAGACACGGGAGCAGGGAATACCTGGGTGGATGCATTGCTGCTGGTGCATGACGCTTGAGACAGAGGCTGCAGTTAAATGGGGCTGGAGAGGTAGGTTGGCATGAGTTTATCAAGGGCCCTGTAAGCCACACAGCTTGCTCTGTCTCATTCAGGAAGCTACAGAAAGTTGTCCGCAGGGAGTAAGTAGTCAGATTTGCACTTTGGATGAATGACTGGTTGCAGTGGGGATAGCAGGTCAATACGCGTGGAAGCAGGTAGATAAATTGAGGTAACTCCAGGCAAGAAATAATGGTGACCTTGAATGAAATAGAAACCGTGGGGAATGAAGAGAAACGTATGGATTCAGGAGATAGGATGTAAGACTGGTGAGCTTGATGGGATATGGGTGACGGAGGAGGGGCAAGGAATCGCAGATGACCCCTGGGTTGATAATTGGTGACTTGTTTTCTGGTGGTAATTCAAACTGAGATAAATTAGTAAAAGGGTATTTTTGTTTGTTTGTTTGTTTTTGCGTGGGGTGGGGGGAATGGGCATGGCAATGGAAATGAGTTTTGTTTTGAACAACTTGAATTTGAGGCTCCAGTGGGAGCCTGTATGGAAATGTGCGGCCAGCAGTGGACGTGCACATGGGGAGAGGTCTGGCTGGAGCTGTAGATTTCAGGGCGTGGGTATATGGGGGGCAGTCAAACCCTTCCCCTGCCCCATTCAGTAAACTCATCGAGTAGCCATAATAAGATATGACTGGATGGCTTCCACTGCACTTGACAATGAGTTATTATAACTAATAAATTATAAAATCCACATCAGTAGGGATGGGACAGGAAGCAATAGGTTCAAGAGTAAATGGAAAGGGCTCCCCTGGTGGCGCATTGGTTGAGAGTCCGCCTGCCGATGCAGGGGACGCGGGTTCGTGCCCCGGTCCGGGAGAATCCCACGTGCCGCGGAGCGGCTGGGCCCGTGAGCCGTGGCCGCTGAGCCTGCGCGTCCGGAGCCTGTGCTCCGCAACGGGAGAGGCCACAACGGTGAGGGGCCCGCGTACCGCAAAAAAAAAAAAAAAAAAAAAAGTAAATGGAAGGTGAGGAAGTATGAGAGAGGAGGTCAGACAATTAATTTTCGAAGCTTGTATAAGAAGGAAAGGCGAGTTTGGATGGTGGGTTAAAGAGGGATTTGAATCAAGGGAGGTTATCTTTAAGATGTGTATTAGTTTCCTACGGCGGCTGTAACAAATCACCACCAGCTTAGTGGCTTAAAACAACACAGATTTGTTCTCCTACAGTTTTGGAGACGACAAGTCCTAAAATCAAGGCATCTGCAGGGTTGCACTCCTTATCAGGGAAGGATCTGGTTCCTTGCCTTTTGCAGCTTCTAGAGGTTGTCGGCATTTCTTAGCTCGGGGTACCCTCTTCGCATCACTGTGACCTCTGCAGCTGTCGTCACATCTTCTGACTCTGACCCTCCTGCCTCCAGCTTATTAGGACCCTTGTGATGACATTTCGGTCCACCTGGACTCTCCAGGAAAATCTCTCCATCACAAGGTCCTTAATTTAATCAATCTGCAAAGTCCCTTTTGCTGTGTAAAGTAATGCATTCACAGATTCTGGGTGGGGGCATTGTTCTGTCAATCACAGGATGGGAGAGAAGTGAGCATGTTTGAAGTTTGAGGGAAAGGAGGCAGGAAAGAGAGAGAATGGGGGAGAGGGGGGATAGATAGATAGATATTGCAGACAGAGGAGAGGGAATGATAGTAGTGGACGTCAAGTGCAGGTGGAGGAAAGTTTGGAAAATTGGGAAAAATAAAGGAGTTATGGGAGTGGGTATGTTTGGGTTTACAGTATGGGAGGCATGAGGTAGTAGGGCCATGAGAGGGGTTTGTAGGGAACTTGAGGAGAGTGGCAAATGGGTGGAATAATGATTGAAGGAACTTGGGTTGGAGGTGCGTCAGGATAAGCAAAGAGGTGTAAGGGAGGGGCTGAGGACCCAGCCGGCGCTGGAGAGATGATCTTGTAGTTGTTCCGACCCCAGGGTGTGCACTGTCCCCCAAGGGCACCGAGCCACTTGGGTGTAGAAATTCAGAAAGGCTGGAGCTCACCCAGCAGAGATGGCAGAAGCTGTCACGGGGATGGTCTGCTTGGTGTCAGCTGGTCTGGGCCTCGTGATTCCTCGACATTTGGTCAAGCATTATTCCGGGGGTGTCCGCGAGGATGTTTCTGGACGAGGCTGACGTTTGAATAGGCGGACTGAGTGAAGCACATCGTCCTCCCCGATGTCCCTGGGCCTCATCCAATCAGCTGAGGACCATTCTAGAACTAAAAGACTGAGTAAGAGGGAACTTCGCCTGCCCGGCTGCTGGAGCTGAGACATGAGCCTTCTCCTGCCTCAGACTGGAACTGCGCCACTGGTTCTCCTGGGGCTCCCGTTTGCCCTGCAGACCTTGGGACTTGGCCTCCTTAATCACAGGAGCTAATCTCTGACCATCAGTCTCTCTCTCTGTCTCTGTCTGTCTCTGTCTCTATGTCATCTCTCGATCTCTGTCTCTATCTCCATATCCTGCTGGCTCTGTTTCTCTGAAGACCGCAGAATAATCCAGACTTCCGATTGGGAGAGAAAGGAGGACAGACCAGGAGGGTGTGGGAAAATGGAGGGATCCAGGACCTGGAGGTCTCTTCAAGGTCAAAGACAGACGTAAAGAGAATGAAGGCAGGAAATATACGGAAAAATTGGAGGTGGTGGTCAGAAGGCAGGATAACGAAGTTTAATATTTGTGAGATGCTGGGGCACCACCTCCAGAGAGTCTAATTAGGTCGGACCAGGGTGCAGCCAGGCAGCTTTCACAGACGGGTGTGCAGGGCACCCAGGGCTGGGCACCTCCTTATCCGGATTTACTGGTAACCAGTATGAGGTGGTCTGAGAGGACTGACTCTCTGCCCATCATCTGTGGTGCCCACCTGCTTCCACGGCGTCTTCCTGCATAGGAGCCCGTATCTGTCCTGTCTCTGGGTGTACTTGCTCCGTTTTCCTTTGTGCACTCACTTTCCCTGTAGCTCTGAGGAAGGTAGCTTCCTTCAGCACTCTGCCGGAACTGTTGGCTGCCTGCTTCTTGTGAATGCAGGCATGGCTTCCCTTCTGTTCTTAGTTTCCCACCTCTTCTCTTTCAGTGTTGAATTCCGCCGCTCTGTGGAGAAAGGAGGGGTGTTGTGAATGTCTTTTGCTAGCAAGACTCACTTCCTTATTGGAGCCGAAAACAGGGTCTGCCGTCAGGTGGAAATGTAGATACCATGCATCACACTATTAGAAACAAATCCTGCCATGGTTGGAGGCTGGGGGGCTGTGCTCTTGAATCCTTTTATGCCAAATATCACAGGGGTTGCACCCCCACACCCCGGTTTACAAGTCCTTGTAGAGTGATGAATGTACAGTGGACCCTCAATAAATAGGTCTGTTCCTCCAGTCAAGTGGCCAATACGAATGAGAGTTCTAAAGGACCTATTGAACTTGACTTTGAAAAGCATTAAAAATGATGAAATGCTTACCAGCTGCCAAGGACTAAGGCAGACCCTGTGTACACGTGACATCACCTCATTCTTTCAATAATGATGAAACAGAAAACAAGGTAATGATTTGAGCTCTTCAAGTTTTGGACAACACTCTCCTACCTCTTAGTGCGTGAAAACTGTGTTATTAGAGGCAACAGTCAGTGGGTTTTCATTAGGACTTAACCCTCCCTTTGTTACTTTGGACTTGATTTTTCTGTGTATGATGCTTTGGTTCGTCCTTTAATTGTCAATATAAGATTAGCACCACCCTGCTGCCTCTCTCTCTCTCATCTTTCTTGTTAACTGCTTATACTCTGGCTATGACCCATTCTAAGTCTTCTTGGCCAAGGTATTTTTTTTAAAAAAGTTTTTACTTTATTTAGGAGGATTTGAGAAGAAAGAGGGGTATTTTTAAAGTGTGGAGTGACCAGAACTGGAAGCTGAATCTCATAATATCCTTAACACTTTGGAATAGAGAATCTTCTCCATTCTAGATGTTTCTCTATTGTGTAACACCGCATTCAAAATCTAGAGCTTTAGTGACCCTTTCATACATCTCCTATTCAAAGATGTTAATTTATCCTTTGTAAAACATGGTAAATATTCCAGACCCCTGAGAAGAGATCACTTTTCTAGCCGAGGGAAATTTATTCTGAGTTAGGAAGGGTTAAGCTTTTTTTCTTGGCATCTATCTGAATAAACAGTGTGGTTCTGTGGCATCTGAATTTTGCATTCAGATCAGCATTCTTAAGGAAGCCAGATGACCTGATTTTTACTTTCCCTTGTAAGCACGTTGTGATGATTCCACAAAATACGTGCGCCCGTCCCCGGTGTCTGGTGGATAGCTTGCACGACGGTGTTATTTCCAGCAGGGTGGTAGTTTATGGGGAAGCATGGAAGGTTCGGGCAGGGAATAGATGGCATCAGAGACAGCTTTAGGGAAAAAAATATCAGTGAGACTTAGAAGTAGCTGATTGGGGATGAGCCTCTAAGTCCATGATTTTCCTCTATTATACTCTAGAGTGAAAGAGGCAGAGGAGAAGTAATCAGAAGAACAGGGAAGAAAGTCACCGGCAAACAATGCCTCGGGTGTCCCAGGACTGGGGAATTTGTTGATGGTATGAACGCATTGGCTGGAGGAAAGGCCATTGAGTCGGACCTTCAGGAGGACAAGGGAACTTGCAGAGATGGGAGAAGCTGGATGGCAAGAGTTAGGTAAGATTGAAACAGTGAAGAAGAGAGGGGATGGGGGCCTGAACCTGACCCTGGGGAGGTAGAAGGGGATAGATTTAGGAATCCCAGGTACAACTTGGTACTATGATGCAGGGTCAAATTAGAAAAGAGGGTGAGCGAGTTTAGGGATCAAGACCCAGACCTCAAGGCTGCTTTACCTCCATGAGCCTCAGCTTTCAAATATGTAAAATGGGCACAAACATAGCCCCTTCCTAGAGTTCTGAGAATTAAATGAAGTGATGATACTGCATAAAGGCTTAGTCCAGAGCCAGGGGCCTGGGACAGAGCAGGATGGACACGCACACTGGTTCTGTCCTCTCCCCTTTCCTGGAGGAGGGGATTAACTTTGAAGCAAAGGAAGAGAGGAAGGGGGAGGGTCACAGAGGAGAAGGGTGGAGAAGAGGGGAATCAAGACAGCTCACATCAGTGGCTCTTAAACGCAAGCCCATTTTGATCTTTAATCCTAATATTTTTATTTGAAAATGAGCACAGCACTCTTACAGATGGGGAGGGGAGGAACGTCAAGGTCACCTGGCCAGCACTCTGCCTCCATCCAAGTGAGGTCGCTAAGCTGCATTTCATGAGGTTGGGCTTGTCCTGTGTCACACAGCCTGGGAGAGGAGAAGCCGGCCTGAGGCTGCCACCGAGAATTCTGAGTTCTTCCTCTTGGTGTCTGGAGGAGAGGAGCCTCCGGGCTGGACCCCATCCGCCTGGCCCGGGACTCATGGCCTCCGGGTGGAGGAGTCCAGCGAATCCACACGGGATTTGGAAACTTCCCTTCCCCGTGCAACCACCCCATGACTTTTACAGCAAAATTTCTCCCTAAATCTGGCTAGAAGAAGAGTGAGTCCCCGACGGCCTTAATCTGAGCAGATAAAAACGTGTTGAAGTGATTAGGCCTGTGGTTGGAAGTACCGCACGACGTTTCCCTCTCCGGTCCATGGCGGGACGCCCTTAGGAAGGCGAGACCCACTTTTCTGGTGAGAACCCCCGATAGAAACATCTCCCTTTTCACAGGTGACAGCATCCCAGGCTGTGCCAGGCCTGCAGCTTCTCCTGTGTGAATCTCGCTATGAGCCAAGTTTGTGTTATACTGATTACGCTGGAAAACAAAATATTTTGTGTGATACCAACAAAAGCCATGGATACTTTTTTTCTTTTTTCAAAATTTTTATTGGAGTAGAGTTGATTTACAGTGTTGTATTAGTTTCTGCTGTACAGCAAAGTGAATCAGTTATACACATACATATAGCCACTCTTTTTAAAGAGTGGTCATTCCCATATAGGTCATTACAGAGTATCGAGTAGAGTTCCCTGTGGTGTACAGTAGGTCCTTATTATCTATTTTATATATAGTAGTGTGTATACGTCACTCCCAATCTCCGAATTTACCCCTCCCCTCCCTTACCCCCGTTAACCATAAATTTTGTTTTCTACAACTGTGACTCTACTTTTGTTTTGTAAATAAGTTCATTTGTACGCTTTTTTAAGATTCCACATATAAGTGATATCATAAGATATTTGTCTTTCTGTCTGACTTCACTCAGTACGACACTCATCCATGTTGCTGCAAAAAAAAACCATGGATAATTTTTTTCTTTTAATGAGCCTTGATTTAAAGAGAAGTCTGTGCTTAATCACAGCCCATTCGCATCAATTATGTTGTAAGCAGAAGCTACCCAGTGGTGTCTGGAGTCCCAGCTTCTAGTTCTGGCTGGGCTCTGTCCCCATGTGACCCTGGGTGGCTTCTTTCCCCTCCCTTACCCTCAAGTTCCCTGTTCGTAAAACCAGAGATTTGTTCTTCAGCTCCAAGGCCCTTCCCAACTCTGGGTCCTGCTGTGTGCCACTGAGACCGTCAGCCCCCTCTTTCTCCGGGAGTCAGACGCTCAGGAAAGCAAGCAGTGGCTCGCTGGGAGCGCCTTCACGCCGTACCCCGTCTTCTTTTCCCCGCCCAGAACAACCTGCGTGCCCCTACTCTACCTGGAATCCTCTTTTTCATTCTTTAAGACCTGGTTCAGGCCACACTACTTTCTTAAGCCCTTTTTGACCCTGGTGTGAGAGGTTGGGCATTTACTAGTTTGCTAGGGATGCTGTTACAAAGAACAGTGGTCCCTCTGTATCTGTGGGGCATTGGTTCCAGGATCCCCCTGATACCAAGATCCACGGATGCTCAGGTCCTTATATAAAATGGTGTGGTATTTGCATATAACCTATGCACATCTTCCCGTATACTTTAAATCATCTCTAGATTACTTATGATACCTAATATAATATAAATGCTATGGAAGTGGTTGCCAGTGCCTGGCAAATTCAAGTTTTGCTCTCTGGAACTTTCTAGATTTTTTTTTTTTCCAAGTATTTTTGATATGGGGTTGGTTGAATCCAAGGATTCAGAACCTACGGATCTGGAGGGCTGACTATACCACAAACGAAGTGGCTTAAACAACAGAAATTGATTGCCTCACAGTTCTGGAGGCCCAGACTCCAAGATTAAAGCATTGGCAGGCTTGGTTCCCTCTGTGATGGAGAATCTGTTCCATGCTCGCTCCTAGTTTCTGCTGGTTGGCTGGCAATCTTTGGCATCCTTGGCTTGTAGAAGCATCATCCCAATCTGTTTTCATCTTCACCTGGTGTCCTCCCAGTGGGTGTGTCTGTCGCCACATTTTCCCTTTGTATAAGGACACAAGTCACATTGGATGTGGGACCCACCCTATTCCAATGTGACCTCACCTTAACAACTACCACTCTATTTTCAAATCAGGTCACATTTGGAGGATCTGAGGATTAGGGCTTCAACATATGAATTTTGGGGGGATACAATTCAACCCACAACAGGTACCCTTGTGCATGTTTCTGGACTCCCTCCTCTCCCAGCCCCATTAGGCTGTGGACACGTCTCTCCCAGAGTGGCCAGAGCAGCAGACATGGTTCAGCCAGAACCATGCGTCTGGACTGTGGGTCTAAGAAACAGTGGCCAAAGGGAGCAGCTATTGCAAAGCTCACATCTGCAACTGGTGGACCAGGAGAGCAGAGGGGCAGATCTTTGTGGGTGGGGCATCAGCTTGGAAGGTGGGAGGAGCTACAGAGGAGCGAGGTGTGGTCAGGGAAGACAGGACCAGTCAAGACACAGGCAAGGTCACCCAGGTTAGTGCTGCATAATAAAGACGCTAATTCCTTCTGTCCTGGAGCCCTTTGCAGTTTACACACACCTGCAGTTTGACAAGTTCTTTCACATTAAATCCCTGGATGCGTGGGAGACGTCTCTTGCCCGGGTGATGGGAGACGTCTCTTGCCCGGGTGATGGGAGACGTCTCTTGCCCGGGTGATGGGAGACGTCTGAGGACTGGGTGATGGGAGACGTCTGAGGACTGGGTGATGGGAGACGTCTCTTGCCCGGGTGATGGGAGATGTCTGAGGACTGGGTGATGGGAGACGTCTCTTGCCCGGGTGATGGGAGACGTCTCTTGCCCGGGTGATGGGAGACGTCTCTTGCCCGGGTGATGGGAGATGTCTGAGGACTGGGTGATGGGAGACGTCTGAGGACTGGGTGACGGGAGACGGCCTGGCTGCCTCCCCTTTGTGTTGCCTCCTCTTTGTCTCTCTGATTTTATTTCAGAAAATTCCCATGGCACAGCCTAATGGCTGGGAGTTTTTTCGGGGGCAGCTCCAGTGGTTGCCTCATGTGTGAAATTTCTTTGAAGTCATGTTTTATTTTAAAAATTCATGTAGATTACTGAATTCGATTCCATTTTTCCAAATTTGTGCCCGTGTGAAAATATTGTTTGACGCTCCTGAGCTTTGCTCTTGCGAAGAGGTGGGCCTTGCCTCTCCGGTGGCTGGCTGGCCCCTTGCCCGCCTGTTACGTGCAGGTGGCCTGTGCACGCTGGGTCCCGCCTTCTTTGCCCGTGACTTCAGTTTTCTTCCCACTTCTGATCTGGCTGAGCACCCTCGTAAGTAAAGTACTCCCCGAATTTTGGGCCCAGGCTCCCGGTATTGCTTCCCCCTTGGTGGTCCCTGAGCCCAGCCCCTCAGTTACACTGGTCCTGGACCCCCGGGCAGGGCCGCACATGCCCTCCAGGGAGCACCCCGTCAGATGCCGCATCTTCATCGCTGGACTGAGTGTATCCCCAGCTGGGGCCACGTGGGCTGGGCCCCTGGGATGCTCCCCTCTCTCACGGGGGAGCCGTGAGCCACACTCTTAAGCTGCAGTCCTCTGGTTTCTCCTTCCGCACCCCCAAAGCAGCGCCTCTCTTCTCTCAACCCAGAGGAAAAGGCAGAGTGGAGGCGTCCCTGCCACGTCTGCCCAGGCCAGGGCTTTCCGTCTCCTCTGGGAGCCATGAAGAGTGTGGGCTTCGGTGTCTGAGGGACTTGGGTTCAAATCTCTCCTTTGTATGGGATCTTGGGCTAGTCTCGCAGCTGTGAGCTTCCATTTCCTTCTTTGTAAAATGGGAATATTAATTTCAACTCCCGTTGAGAGAATTAAGTGGGAAGATGTGCAACAAGGCACGTAACAGGGTACCCGGCACCGGGCAGGAACTCTGTGCGGTTTCCTCCGAATCTCCTTTCCCTCCCAGTTGGTCTGTTTCTCGCCTGTCGGGACAGCTGGTCCTCAGTCCCGTTTCCACCGTCTGCGTGACCTCTCTCAAAGCCCCTCCCTTTGGAGGGGCAGGGCCACTGATGTCCTGTTTTGCAGATGGGGGACCTGTGTCCAGAGGGGTGACTCCACCATGAGCAGCCTGGAGACCAGGCTTTCTCCAAGTCTTCCTCTGACTTAGCCTGGCTGGGCCATGGCCACATCTGGGAGGTGTGCGTTGACTGGACGATGACCAGGACCAGAGGGAAAATTAGATCTCGTTGTCTTGGCCAGATTGACGTCTAAGATATGTCTTCTCCATCTTGCTCACCTCTCCTGGGGCATCTGCCTTCCCTCCCGCTGTGTTTTCCTGTAGCCATACACATGTGCCTAACTCTCACCAGAATCTTCTAGTCATTTATTTGTATCTTAAGATACTAACTTTTGTTTCATAAAAATACTAACTTGCTTATTTGTTATCTTACATGAGTCTCTCTGTGTTTCCTCTTTATGTCTGAAAACCTGCTTACAAGCTCCTTGGACTCAGGGACCGCATCTGCTTTTCTTGTGTTTCTTTCTTTTTTTTTTTTTTTTTTTTTTTTTGTGGTACGCGGGCCTCTCACTGCTGCGGCCTCTCCCGTTGCGGAGCACAGGCTCAGCGGCCACGGCTCACGGGCCCAGCCGCTCCGCGGCACGTGGGATCTTCCCGGACCGGGACACGAACCCGTGTCCCCTGCATCGGCAGGCGGACTCTCAACCACTGTGCCACCAGGGAAGCCCTTTTCTTGTGTTTCTTTTCTTAGTGTCTAGCATATTGCTGAGCTCCCGATAGGTCCTGGAATTATTTTGTGTCTGCTTTTCAGTCCACAAAAGCAATAGTAGCTAACATCTATAAATAAGTTAGATGGTCCACCAAACAAAGCTCTATTATATCGTTTTATCTTCTTACCTACCATGGAAGGTAGTTATTATGGTAATAGGAAAACTGAAGTTCAGAGATACTCGGTAACTCTCCCAGGGTTCCACAGCTAGTAGTTTTTTTGTTTTTTTTTTTTTTTTAAATTAATTAATTAATTTATTTTATATTTATGTTTGGCTGTGTTGGGTCTTCGTTTCTGTGCGAGGGCTCTCTCCAGTTGCGGCGAGCGGGGGCCACTCTTCATCGCGGTGTGCGGGCCTCTCCCGTTGCGGAGCACAGGCTCCGGACGCGCAGGCTCAGCGGCCACGGCTCACGGGCCCAGCCGCTCCGCGGCACGTGGGATCCTCCCGGACCGGGGCGCGAACCCGTGTCCCCTGCATTGGTAGGCGGATTCTTAACCGCTGTGCCACCAGGGAAGCCCCCACAGCTAGTAGTTTTGAAGCAGGGTATGTGGCACTGCAGGACATGGATTGAGCAAAAAGGCTTTAGATGCATAGCACAGTGGAGCGCATGCTTGGGTTCTTCAGAATTTAATCTTGCTGCTTGGAAAACTCACGGCTTAAGTTTGTCCTAGTCGAGGGACGTAACTGGAGTGATAAATCTGATCTGTATCCTTAAGATGGCTGAGGCCGTCTTTGGTCTCAGACTGAAAGGCTCTTTAGGAAATCATTTCCTTATGTTAACTTTTTTTTTAAATGGAGTTTTTGGACTAAATACATATTTTCCATTTTTTTATTGCAGAGCACAGTATTTATCTCATAGAGAATTATGATAAACCCCCTGAATGTTTCATGTTTTTCACGATTCATATGGAACAAATTAAAAATAACTTTCCATGGTACAGATTGCCCCAGAGAACGGCTCAAAGACTCTTCCTTCCGCCTGTTTCCTCCAGCTTTTCGTCCGCCTCGAGTTTCAGCACCTACAGTCTGAGAGAGGCTGGGGTGAAAGGATCCCCGGGGAGCACCAGGCCCCCCACCCCAAGCAGAATGCATACCTGGAGACTGTGTTCGATGGGCCGCCGGGTCCTGTGAAGGAGAGGTGTCATTTAAGATGATTTTTTGTTTATAGGCATACACACAATTGGGAAGGCTGCTGATTTTTATTACTTTGTTCAGATTTCAAATATACTTTGTCAGTCACTTCAGTAAGTATTTTAAAAAAGAAAAATGTAAGCCCCCAACATGAGCTTCCAGCAGTGCCCTCTGCTAGAACATGTTTGTAAAACACTTTTGACTTTATTGAATCTGCGAGTTTCTAGGATTTGGACTGTCACTGCTACACTCAACTCTACCGCAGTGTGTCCCAGTTACAGGGCTGAGAAGTGGCTGAATGTGGATTTAAATCCATGTCTATTGGACTGTTTGATTTCCATTCCACCATGTTGCTTCAGAAAAACTGGCTCTGCGTGGTAGCCCTGCCATTCTATACTGGTGACCTTAAGAAAATCACCATCTTTTCAGTAGAGTGAGGTAATATAACCAGTTTCAGTGAGTTACTGGGAAGAGTAAATACACACGAAGCGCCTAGTTATTCGGTCCATTTCGGTGAGAGGCCAAAATATTCGGACAGGGAACCTGCAGATCTTGCTCTGGGAAATCTGCGAGGAGTGGGATCAGAGCTGGCCACTTCCCGTGCTTCTTCACATCCTTTTCACTCCCGCCCCCTACAGTCTAAACGTACTCAAAAGGAGTGGGTCTGAATTTCTCCAAAAGGACAGTGGGCAGCATCAGCTCTGAGGACGTTTTTTCCAACACTGAGCAGGGAGTTCGGAAGGAAGGCAATCCCTTTGCTAACCACGGAGAGCCGAGATGCCCTAGCCACTGGGTTTGTGGAGAAGACACTTTATTGAGGTCTCAGGGCTGGCTGTCCAGACATGGAGAGGGAACTGGGTCTTCTCTCTGTGATCTTTCTTGGCCCCAGTGGGCCAGAGAGAGTAGAGGCAATGGCCTCTACTTTCAAAGGTGCGAACGTGCGTTCCATCAACGTCAGGTGTGAGTGAAATGGCAGCTTGCCCTCCGTCTCCTTCTGCTGATGACCCTTCAGCTCTACCGTCTCCCACCTCCCTCCCTCCTGCAGTCAGTGACTCTTCTTGCACGTTCCCGCGATGCCAGCCTCTGGGTGCCAGCTGTTGTGCTGTACTACTGTACTTTTCAAAGTACTGTTCTGTGAGATTAAAAATGTTTTCTTGATTTTTTTGTGTTTTTTTTTATGTATTAGTTGTGTGCAAAATATTATAAACCTATTACAGTACAGCACTATAAAGCCATTCGGGTACCTAGGCTAACTTTGTTGGACTTATGAACAAATTGGACTTCAGAACGTGCTCTCGGAACGGAGCTCGTTCGTATGTAGGGGACTTACTGTAATTTAAAAAAGGAAGGACAAAGATATTGCTTCAGATGACCTTATGTTAATAAACAAAATTTGTGTAGTATTTGTGTGGTAACCAAGGCAGTTCTGGCATTTCAACTTCATTTAGTATAGGCCACCTTTAGTCCATGTTTCAGCCAACCAGTGAACGGAACAAAGTCCTTTCTAGCCTTCCCAGATTATAACATTAAACCTGGAATCTCTGTGGATAGTGGTTCTCTATCCACAATTCAGCCTGATCCAACTTTATGTTCTTTCCACCATTATCCCACTTTCTTCATATTTGTTCCCACACCAACCCCTAAATTCTGTCTGGATACACTGGAAAAAGTTATAATTACTAATGTAGTAGATGGAGAATGGTGTATATGAGGGCTCTAAGTCTTCTTTCCTTTCTATATTTCTTTATTTTGGTCATAGGAAAGCAAATTTAATAAACCATAGCTAGAGCTGCAGTTAAGTTCATGGCATAGCTGGTGTTTATTGTGTTTGGAAAAAAGTACTGATTTTGACTGGGGATTAGGGAACCACTTGGAGATGGAAAGATGAAACTGGAACTCACTCCAGGGATAATGTCTTCGTGCAACCTTACTTCAAACAATAATAATTTCACAACATACGCCTCAAACCTAACCTGCTTTGCAAAAGGGGAAACCACGTAGGGTAATGTTAAAGCATGAGTTTCCACAGCAAGTCTATGTTCAAATTCAAGTATTAGCGGTATGATATCATCTGAAAATTGTGATTTTTGTAGTATATCTATGTATTAGTTTGCTAGGGCAGCCAAAACAAAATGCTGCCAGCTGCCTTTGCCCTATGTCTTGTTCCCCGGTCATGGCTGGTGTCTCCTTTCATCTTGAGGAATCCATAACTCCATTGCCACGCTGGCTGCCTGATCTCAGCACCAGCAGTGGGCTTTCTCAGGTTGGCTGCGTGCTCTGCATTTTGAAGTGGTTTTTGTGAGCTTTCATCAGAGCCCATCATAAAAATTGCAGCAACACCTTTCCTTGTAACATATGTTATTGGGATGTCAGAAGGATCACGTGTCTCACACTTGCTGTATTTTTTTTTTTTTTTTTTTGCGGTGCGCGGGCCTCTCACTGTTGTGGCCTCTCCCGTTGCGGAGCACAGGCTCCGGATGCGCAGGCGCAGCGGCCATGGCTCACGGGCCCAGCCGCTCCACGGCACGTGGGATCTTCCCGGACCAGGGCACGAACCCCCGTCCCCTGCATCGGCAGGCGGACTCTCAATCACTGTGCCACCAGGGAAGCCCCTGCTGTATTTTTTTTAAAAAAAACTTTAAAAAATAAATATTCATCCATTGTGAATAAACAATGCCCGCCTCCCTTGCTTCCTTTCCAGCTTCACCTGCTCTGCACTCGCGCAGCTTGGTCGTCTCTCTTCTGCTTTATGTCCAGAGCTTCCTCCGGGGTCTCCTCATCTCTCATCTCTCTCCGTCCTGTCCATTTTCCTCTCCACAGCCAGCATGACCTTTCCAGAACACAGATCCGTCTATGTCACCTTTCTACGTGAAACGGAATCCAATCAATCCCCTCTGTCCCCAGGGACAGTTCTGAAATCCCTCACATGGTTTCCCAGGCTTTCACGCTTCCTCACTCAGCTGTCGCTTGCCCCTTCTCCACTCGCTTTGTACAGTCTAGCCTCACCAAGCAGTGAGCTGGCCACGCGACATCATGATCCTTCAGGATGCTTTTCTGTGCCTTCCCCCATGGTTGTTTTCTCGGCTGGATGGTTCTCAACTCCCACCCTGTCTCTTGTTCAGATTTTTCTCTCCTATATGAGTTGGTTCTAAGAGCACGTCTTCTGTTGAAGCTTTCCTTGATCTGGTAGATACAGTCAGCCTTTCTTTCCTGTAATTTTTGTGCATACCTGCACTAGGGATGACCCTCTATTTTACTGTTTACACATTTGTCTCTTTGAAGGCAGGGAGCACCCTTCCTCTTTATATGCCATAATGTCAAAGTTTGTATTTTGATGCGCTGGTCATTGTTTGTTAATTTCATTTGTATTTATTGTATTTGGGCCACATCTACAGCACAGTACTAGCAGTGCTCTCCAGTAGAACTTTCTGAGGGGATGGATATATTCTGTATTTGCTCTGTCCAATATGGTAGTGACTGGCTACACTTAAATGTGGCTGTTTAAATTTAATTTTTAATTAATCGAAACCCAATCACATTGACAATTCAATTCCTTAGTTGTACTATAGCCACAGTTCAGGCGACCGTTAACCACCTGCCACTAGTAACTACCATATTGCAGGGAGCAAGTGCACTTAAGCCAGGAAGTGGGAGATTACTTAAAGGTTTCAAATTCTTCCTGTGATATAGTATTACCCCTACTCATTTGATTAACAAATATTTTATCCGTGAATACTGCAAAAGGGAAACTTTAATTTCTATCTCTTTTTTTTGTAAAGAAATATGTGATTAGTATGCATGGATTAATGTGGTTTTAAGAGTGCTTAGATGTGAAGCAGGAGTCTTTAAAATCATTAAGTAAATATTCCTAGAGGCAGAAGGATGTGCTCCGTCATGAATGGAAGTCTTATATAAATCTGTACTCAGTGAGATTCACCCAATTTTCAGAGTTTAACTTTCAAGGCATGTTTACAGTTCACCAGTTCCGTGAAGCGTGTTTCTGAAAAAATGTGTTTACATGGAGACACTCTTCCAACAAATATAACAAATTAACAGGCTCTGCACGTAGCTTGGCTGTAATTATTCTCCTTTTTGACGTCTTCCTTTATTTATGTAATATGTAATAAATCTGGAACATACTCATTGGACGGCACATTGTTTTATATCAAATGTAAATGTTAGGTTTTATTACCATTTACCATAGTTCCTGTTGAACATTACAATTTACTTACTTCATGATGTTTTGGTTTTCATCATCATTAATATTTCACTTATTTTCCACTTGACATACATTTATTTAACACCTACTGAGGCCTTCTATCTTGTGGTGTGTGCTGGGGAGAAAGAGGAATCAGATACTGACTGGGTCGTCTAGGTTCCACAGGCTGGAGGGAGAAACAGACAGACAAACTCAGGCCACACAATGTGGCTTCTCTGTGACTGAATTTGTATGGGAGCGTTGAGGGGGGAGCCATGTCTTTTCTTTGGAAGCTGGGGAAATTTTCATGAAGCAAATACCACTTGAAAAGACAGTGGGGCACTAGTTCAGCAGCAGGGGAAGTACACTGCCAAATGAAGGGTCAACAGGAAAGAAACTGAGGCCTGCAAATGTGTGGTATGTGGTAGAAGAGTCAGGATTTGGTGAGGCTGAGGCGTGGGTGCCGGAGCACTGGGAATGGGTTGGTGGAAAAGAGGGGTGGAAAGTTACTGAGAGTCAAATCTGAGGATGACTATTAGATATGTTTTGAAAATAGTTTGACTTTTGGGTAAGAAATCCTTGCTATGAATTTGAAGAACATTTTAAAATAATTTTAAACTGTGTAACTGAAGGACCATAGACTTTAGAGTTGGCGAGACCTAGGGCTGGATCCATACTCAGCTGTTTAATGATGTAAAATTATGCTAGTTTCTTAACCTCTCACATGTGAACTGTTGACTGTCTCAGTTTTCTCACATGTGAACTGTTGACTGTCTCCTCTATCTGGAATGCTCTTTCTCTACATAGCTGCATGACTCATGCCTTCACCTCCTTAAATATTCCTGCTATGGTCTGAATGTTTGTGTCTCTCCAAAACTCATACATTGAAATCCTAACCCCCAAAGCTGGTGCTATTAGGAGGTAGGGCTTTGGGGCGTTTCTACCCTCGTGTATGGGATTAGTATCTTTATAAAAGATGCTCCGGAGAGATCTCTAGCCCCTTCTGCCATGTGAGGACGGAACCAGGAAGAAGACCCTCATGAGAATGTGACCCCACTGGTGCCTTGATCTTGGAGTTCTTGCCTCTAGAACTGTAAGAAACACATTTCTGTTGCATAAGCCACTGAGTCTGTGGTATTTTCTCATAGCAGCCAGAACAGACTAAGACCATTCTCAGCGTGGGCTACCCTCGCTCCCTGTTTGGAGCCCGTATCAATCATTTTTGACCTCTCTAATCCTCCTCTGCCTTTTTTCTTTATTCCTCAGAGCCCTTGATTACCTTTTAATGTACTATATACATTTGCTTATTTATCATGTCGATGGTTTATCATTTTCCCCAACCCAGTTAGAATGTAGGCTCCGTATTTTTCAAATATGGTGACAGCTAGGGACCTCCTTTTTAAAATCACCATTTATTGAGTAGTTAATAACACCCCCTCCCCATTTGCGTTCATCTTTCAAGCTTCTAGATACAGGCCTGTGTCTATGGTCTCTATTCCATTTCACTTGTCCATCTGTTCCAGCACCTCCTAATTTAATTGGTGTAGTTTTATAACGAGCCTCAGTCTGGTAAGTGTAGTAACCCACTACCCCCAAACTTATCGATTTTCTTCACAGTGGGTTCAGCTATTCCCAGTGCTTTGCTCTCTGCGACAGGAGTTTCCAAGACCACCCTCAGGCTTGATGATTTGCTAGGAGGACTCACAGGACTCAGAATGTTGTACTCAAAGCTACAGTTTATTGCAGCAAAAGGCTGCAGATCAAAATCATCAGACGGAAACGGGACATGGGGCAACGTGTAGGAGAAATGAGGTGCAAGCTTCCAGCGGAGTCACATGGGGACACATACTCCTCCCGGCAACGACGTGTGACATTGCATGTATGTGTCACGACCTGGGGAGCACACCTGAATCTAGTGCAGGGCTTTTATTGGGGGTCTGTCAGGTAGACACGCAGCAACCTGCATGACTGACCTCAGCTCCTCGGATTTCAGATCCTCTGAGCACCGCCCTCTAGCCCTGAGAGAAAAAGTTGTTCATCATAAATCACATTCTCAGGATGATTTTATCAGGCCAGAGTAGTACAGCATGACCCATGGCCTCAAGCACACAAAAGCACTCTAATCAGGCAGAATATTCCAAGGGCTTAGGGGTATTTCCCAGGAGCTGGCTAGCCAGTCCAGAAGAGAAGCCTTTCTTTGGAATGTGCAGGATTTGAGCAAACCTAGGGCTGCTGTGTTAACCCTTTCCTGCCCACTCTTCTTTTTGGATTTTAGGGTTAGCTTATCAAGTTTTACAAAAACAAAAGAAAATAAAACAACCCCCAGCCCCCCCCAAAACCTTGTTGAAATTCATTCAAATACAGATTAATTTGAGGAAAATGCCCTCTTTATGATGGTGATCTTTATAATAAGCACGGAGAGATATCCATTTATAAAGGTCTTCTTTTATGTCCTTGCCCATATTTTTACAATTTTTCTTAATAAAAATCCTGTACATCTTTTGCTGGATTTTTCTGAGCTCTTTTACGGATTTGTTACACTTGCTCATGTCTCCCTCTTATCCCCGTTTGAGATGGGGATAATGTCCCCATCTCAAACTGTTTTAATGAGTCACATTGACAAAGTCCCTTTTGTCATAAAAGGTAACATTCAGAGGTTCTGGGGAATAGGAAGTGCGCAATTGGGGGGGCAGCGTTTTTCAGCCTAGTTTCCCAGACAATGGCATTGTTTGTAAATAGGTATAGGGTTTTTTGCTTGTTTTTTTTTTCCTGCCACGCCAGGCAGCGTGTGGGATTTTAATTCCCCAGCCAGGGACTGAGCGCGCCCTGGCAGTGGAAGCGCAAGAGTCTTAACCACTGGACCGCCAGGGGAGCCCCGGTGTAGTTTTTTTTTTGTTGTTGTTCTCTCCTTATTTTCAATTCTTATACCTTAGTTGTTTTTCTTTTCTTATTTTTGCCTGTTGGATGACCTAGGACCTCTGACACGGCGCTGGGGGAGGCAACGACGGCAGGCAGCGCTCCTTCTGTGGCAGCAATGCCTCGGATACAGCCCCGTTACACGTGTCTTTGCTGTCGGGGGTCGCCAGAGAGTCTGTCAGGCTATGAAGCCTTTTCTGTCTCCCGCTCTTCGGGTCCAACAGCTGCTTCATGACGCACGTTTGCCGGTAAGCTCCGTCACGACTGCCTCTCAGATGCCTCGTGACTGTGCACACACAGAGTAACCTGGCTCCTAAGCAGAAGACTGTCGTCCGCCTTATCGACTCGCTGAGTTTGGGTCGTGAGCTATGGCAGGAAACCCTGAGACACGACTCTTCTCCCGAACAACCCTGATCCCCTCTTCCACGCACGCCGCTGTGGACATGAGCACTGACTGTGCAGACTCCTTGCTGCCAAGCTTTGGTGCCCCCTCGCCTGGTCCCCTAGCCCCTCCTGCAGCTTGCATCTCCCCTCCTGCAGACAGACGGACATGCACTCCCATCATCCTTCCCGAAGCTACACTGCCTCAAACCATCCTGTAGCCAACCAACTCTCCCCCGCGCTCTCTCTCTCTCCCGTCCAGCTTCGCCCTTTGTAATGTTGAGCGTTCATATTACAGATAAAGGGCATCAAGTGGAATGCCACGAGATCCTTCACCCCCAAGCGTGGTTGGGTTGATGTGCTTTTTAGGGAGCCCCGGGTACTTCAGTGATGAACAGGGCGGAGTGGTTAAAATGACTGACGGGGCGGGGCTTCCCTGGTGGCGCAGTGGTTGGGAGTCCGCCTGCCGGTGCAGGGGACGCGGGTTCGTGCCCCGGTCCGGGAGGATCCCACGTGCCGCGGAGCGGCTGGGCCCGTGAGCCGTGGCCGCTGAGCCTGCGCGTCCGGAGCCTGCGCTCCGCAACGGGAGGGGCCACAGCGGTGAGAGGCCCGCGTACCGCAAAAAAAAAAAAAAAAAAAAAAAAAAAAAAAAAAAAAAAAAAATGACTGACGGGGCAATAGAGGTGGTGTTTCAGCCTCCGGTCAGGTGGCCGAGGAGAAAGGAAGGAGTAACTGAGACGGTCGGGTGATGCTTCTGCCAGAGAGGAAGGCTCTGCGGTCTGTAAGCAAGTCAGCAGGGATGGGGGTCAGCAAAGGGCACAGGGTGATTTGGAGATAGCTCATTAACGTGGAAATGAAGGAAGGGGTGAGCCCCTGAACACGACCAGGAGGAGGCAGCTGGTCGAGTGCTGCCACGGAGGAGGTTGCAGCCACGAGCGAGTCCTTCGCTCCGATATCGAGGGAGAAGGGGGAGGTGAGTCCCTTTTCTCCAGCTCCTCGTGCGGACTAGTGACATTTTCTTCCTCACAATTCTGCTGATGGAGGAGGGAAAATGAATGTCAGTTCAATGCTGATTCTATCTCAAACGAGCCTTTGACTCATGGAACCCGCGAGAATTAGTTTTTTCTTCCCCAAAGTTTCAAGCTAAGCTGACGCTCCCTTGAGGAGCAACAGGGACCCTGTCTTCTGTCGTGGTCCCAGCCGACGTGTCCTCCTAGCTGGCTGAGTCAGAAAGAGATGGGAGGCTGGGGTGGCTTTGTCCCGGCCTGCCCATGACCGGCCTCGGCGTCCAGCTTCCCTGGAGCGGACTGGACTGAAGCCTGGAGTAGGGCGAAGGGGGAATTCACTCTCTTCTCAGCAGCGTGTTGTCTAGTTTGCGGAGGAAATAGCCTCCACTTGTGGGCCCCGAGGCATCTGTACTAGAATCGCCTGGGGTGTGTTCTTGAAAGCTCTTTTCTAAGCCCCATCCGACACCTTCTGAACCAACTCGTCCCGTTAGAGCTTTGGAATCTGTATTTTCTAGCAAGCTTGGAAGCAATGCTTCTGCAGACTTCAAGTTTGAAAAACCACTGCTCCGGGGCGTACCTTCTCACTGGATATTCTCTCTCGGTTGTTTCCTTCTCCTCGCTCGGATCTGGCCCAGATTCACTGAGCAGCTTTGCAACGCCACGGGGCAGGGCTCACAGAGTCAGATCTTTGCCCTGGATGGTCTGACACCCCCACTCTCTCTTCTACCGCTGTGGAGGCCTTGCTTCTCATTCCCGTCCTTGCTTGGAGAATAAAGAGACCAGCGCTTCCTGATTGCTCGGGGAGGTGGGTAGGGGTCTGGGGACATGGTCACCCCATGAACTGGACCTCAGACCTACCTAGGGCCTTGACATGAGGTAATCGTGGAAACGGAGCTCCTGGGAGAAGTATGAACAGGCCAGTCTGCAGGGCCTGTATCTGTGTTCCTCTGCAGCTCAGACTTACACGCCGAGGACCTCCCTACCTCTGCCTGCAAATCCTCTGCCCCCACTGGACTGGCTGCTCTTTGAGGACAGAGGGCTGTTTGCTGGTGTATTAGTTAAGCTGCTCCAGAAAAACAACCAATAGGATTATCACCCACAGATAATGCTATAGATATATAGATACATCTATCTATTTATGTATCTATGTGTGTATCTATCATCTATCTTTACCTATGCACATATTTCTGCCGTGTATGTATTGTGTATGTATGTATGTATCTATTGAGGCTTTAAAGAACTGGTTCATGCAGTTGTGAGGGCTGTCAAGTCTCAGATCTGTAGGGCACACAGCAGGTTGGAGATTCAGGTAAAAGTCTTGAGTTTGAAGGCTGGAAACTAGGCAGAATTTTTACGTTGTAGTCTGGAGGTAGAATTCCTTCTTCTTTGAGAAACCTCAGTCTTTGCCTTTAACGGTCTTTCACTGATAAGATGAGGCCATCCACATGATGAAGCGTGAGCCGCCTTACTCAAAGTTCACTGATTTAAATGTTAGTCGCATCTAAACAGACTTCCACTGCAACATCTAGGCTGCTGTTTGACCAAACTGGGCACCGTAATCTAGCCAAGTTGACACATAAAATTAACCATCACAACTGGCTTGCTTTTAATCATTTCTTTTTTTTTTTTTTTAATCCCCAGTGCCTTCCAATCCCAGGATAGAAGAAAAATGGCTAAATATGTAGAAAAGGGTTGAAAATGAAATCTAAGCATGAAATCAATCCGCTGCCTACACTCTGGTCAGAGTAGGACAAAAGAACCAGTGAAGGCTGGTTGTCGTATCTCCACAGGGGCCTGTTGGTTGGAAAGTGGCATCTGCAGAAAGCCGGAGAGCGCCGCGCCCTTTCTGCTCCAGAGCAGGCCACAGTTTTCTCTCCTTTAGTGGCAGCAACACCGATGAGTACAGCCCTCCCAGGTGAGAAAGCGCAAGCCAGTTCGGCTGGCCGTTTGGAGGATCTGAAACTCTTCGCCCTGGTATCTGTTTGCACTTAGTGTTGTGAGAGATTAGCGCTTCTGTTTTCCGAAAGTGGAGTGTAGTTCTGTGAATACAATCAAGGTATATACTTTCGTGTGTGTGTGCTGCACAAAATTGCGCTTAGCAATTTGCCACCTTTTCTGATTAAATTCTTTATCTCTTGGCAGGAAGGCGATGGCTAGAAGCAGGTCTTATGATTACAGGCAAGAACCCTGTGTTTTTTCTACTCTGAAATCATGTCTTATTGTCTGAGCCGCAGGTTTAGATGCAAAATAAATCTGACTTTCTAAAAAGCCTTATTTATTTTTTTTCTTGCTATACGATAGCTGTGTATTTAGGGCAAAGCTGTTGGAGGCTTTTATAAAAACACAAATGTGTGGTTTCATGCCATTGCAGATAGGAAACATGTGCTACTGCTGCTCTGAAGCCTCTGGGGCTATTTGCGAGACCATGAGCTTCTCATTTATCATTAATCCCTTTTCTGTTGGTGGACATTTGTTTGGACCTTTCTTTTCCTCCCTAAGGTAGTAGAGTGAGCAAAAGAAGGCAAATCAGAATTCATATTTCCTATTAAGTGCTATCAAGCATTTCACGATTACTATCTCCCTCGATCCTTACAACCGTGACATGGTGACTGGTGTGTACTAATGTCCCTCCCCATTTTACAGATGAGAAAACTGAGGACTGGGGAAGATAAGTAACTTGCCTAAGGAGTCACTTATATGATCTTATACTCTCAGAGGCTAATGCTGCGTTCAGGTTTCATTAAGAAAAAAATCGCACAACCCAAGAAAAAGGTTTTGTCTTGGTTGACCACGCTGGACCATTGGTAAGGGTCTCAGTTAGCTATGGCCTAATTTTGTGATGACCCCTGTCTTCCTGCTCAGGTACTGGGGTCCTCCTTGCTTGCATCATTCCATGGTTGCTGGCTGGGTGGTATTAGGACGAAGAATGGTCTGTCTTCTCTGGCTCACTCGCGCTCCTGACGTTATTCACCGAATGAAATGTGAAACCAGATCACGAGAATGTATTTAGTTTGGTGTGCAAGGAAAAAGCCTAACAGTTTTGCTCAAATCGGATCTTCAGCTAATGGCCACACTCGCTAAGAGGCCATTCCCCTGCAGAAACAAGCTTTACAAACATGACGCGCATTACTAAAAATTTGGAAAGTATAAATAAAAAATAACATTGCCCATAAATGCATCATTCAAACTATTGTCACCAGCTTAACGTTATGGCCAGTAGTGCTGTAACGGGCTGGAACCAGCTTGGGAAAGCCAACTGGGTGCTTTTATTCCCCATTTCATGTTCAAAGACATAGTGACATCACACTGGCAGCTTTAACTAGGTCATGGTGGGAATATTTACATCACAGGAATCGGCACGTACTACAAACCAAGGCTTTTTAATTTTTTGCTTGTTAAACATTTGTCAGTACTCACTTGGCTATTGTCGTCCAATCTTTTTTTTTAATATATATTTTAAACATAGTGTCATTTATTATTTATTTTTTCATTTAACATAACACAAGCATTTCCTCCTGGTATTAAAAAAACTTATAAGCATCATTTTTTAAAATAGAAGCCAAATTCTTTACTGAATAGAGGTACTATAAATTATTTAATGGTTCAAATTCTTGGGCAGATATATTGCTTTCAATGATTAAAAGTTGTGCTTTAGTGAGCATATTTATGTATTACGTATCACGTGCCAGAAATAGACTTACTGGGTAAACTGACATCAAATTCCTTGGCTCCTGGTGAGTGGGGCCTTGTGCAAATAGCTTAGCTGTCTGAGTTTCAGTTTTCTCTCTCGTCCTCTCTTCGCCGTTAGCTCCCGAGTTCCCTAAAATTGGTGACTTGTATTTTACTTTGTATCCTTAATACCCAGTGCAGTGCTTGGCTTATGGAAAATGCGCAATAAATAGTTATTAACTGAAATAATGCCTCATTTATGCCTAAAAGAGGTATACTAATTTTCAATAGTGCCTGCAATTTCCCCCAAACCCTGGAGGGCACTGAGACGATCAGTAGAGTTGACAAAAATGGCAGCTTATGTTAGGGGGTGAAAAATGTTATCTTGATATTGGCTAGTTCGTAAAATAGAAGTGCTGGAAGTAAAAGAAGATAAAACAGCCCCAGGTGCCCTCTCGAATGCTTGGAGGAGGCTGGAGGTCTTGGAACACTGAAGGATGTGAACTGGGACCCACCCCGGCTTCTTCGGGATTTTTTTTTTTTTTTTTTTTGCGGTACACGGGCCTCTCGCTGTTGTGGCCTCTCCCGTTGCGGAGCACAGGCTCCGGACGCACAGGCTCAGTGGCCATGGCTCCCGCTGCGGAGCACAGGCTCCGGACGCGCATGCTCAACGCGCATGCTCAGTGGCCATGGCTCACGGGCCCAGCCTCTTCGCGGCGTGTGGGATCCTCCCGGACGACCGGGGCACGAACCCGCGTCCCCTGCATTGGCAGGCGGACTCTCAACCACTGCGCCACCAGGGAAGCCCACACAGGTAACTTACTTTTTTTTTTTTTTTTTTGCGGTGCGCGGGCTTCTCACTGTTGTGGTCTCTCCCGTTGCGGAGCGCAGGCTCAGCGGCCATGGCTCACGGGCCCAGCCGCTCCGCGGCATGTGGGATCCTCCCAGACTGGGGCACGAACCCGTGTCCCCTGCATCCGCAGGCGGACTCTCAACCACTGCGCCACCAGGGAAGCCCAGTCACGAAGCTTTTAAGTGTCAGAATGAAGATTCATCGCCAGGCAGGCTGGCTCCAGGTTCCTCCTGTGCTCAGTTGCCTCTTTGTGTGCAAATTTGCTTTGTCTTCGCCGGGTTGTTCCACTTGAACTTCAGTGAACATGCACCTGCGGCATTTAGGGTTTTAGGCTCTGCTGCATCCATCCACCAGGGGTGGAAACCCAAGAGTTGTCCTTGGTCCCTGCTGGTCACCCCAGGCCTCATATTTAAACAGTCACCAATCTGTATCAATCTGATCTCTCATGTCTGTCCTTAGTCCCTCCACCCTGAGAACTACGCCTTTCCTTTCTTTTTCACCCTCTGCCTGGGCTGTTGGATTACCTGGCAGCCTCCCTGGGGGCTTCCTGATTCCAGCTCTCCCAGCTTTGGCTTGTTCTCAGTTTACAGAAAAAACAGAGAAAATGTTGGTCTCTTCACGTCCAGCCTCTGATGGCCTTCTCTGGCCCTCGGAAGGCACGAGAACCTGAAGAATGTTGGCCCCATAGTTAGCTGTCTGGGGTGTGAATCTCAGCTTCACGATGTAGTGCATTTGTTGGCCTCTTGACACTTCAACTTTCCCACGTGAGGATTGAGGATAAGCAGAAAACCTGCCTCGTGTGTGTCGTGAGTTCAGATAATGTGTGTAAGGCACTCGGCATCAGGCAGGGTGAGAGCTCAGCAGGTGTTGCCTACTTTTATTATTACCCTATAAAGTGCAAAGCCCTTAACGTGCCTTATAAACTTTAAATAGGTGATATTTTCAATCTAATATCTTGCACGTACCCTATACATTTTTCTTGCTTTAGCAACTCTAAATCTCCTTATTCCAGGATCATCAGTATTTGGACTGTCTACTTTTTTTTTTTTTAATGTATATGTATTTTTTTTTGTATATGTATTTTTTTTTTTTTAAATTTTTTAACATCTTTATTTGAGTATAACTGTTTTACAATAGTGGGTTAGTTTCTCCTTTACAACAAAGTGAATCAGTTATACATATACATATGTTCCCATAACTCTTCCCTCTTTTGTCACCCTCCCTCCCACCCTCCCTATCCCACCCCTCTAGGTGGTCACTAAGTACAGAGGTGAACTCCCTGTGCTATGCTGTAGCTTCCCACTAGCTATCTAATTTACATTTGGTAGTGTGTATATGTCCCTGCCACTCTCTCACATCGTCACAGCTTGGAGGGAATAAAACACAGACCTACTAGAGCATGGACTTGAGGATATGGGGAGGGGGAAGGGTAAGCTGTGTATATGTATTTTTAATTGAAGTTTGATTTACAATATCGTGTTAGTTTCAAGTATACAGCACAGTGATTCAGTTATATGTACAAATATATTGTATATATAATATATATTATATATATTCCAGATTCTTTTCTCTCATAGGTTATTACAATTTTTTTTTAAAGAAGGTTCTTTTTTCCCACTTTATGCCCCAGCAGTAAACTGTGTTGAAAGAGGCAAGTGTGAGAGAAGAAGGGTCCAGATGTCATGAGGAATTCTAAGGTGACTAAGAATCTTCTCGGCTGTGCTAGCACTTTTATTGGAAAGTAGCATAAGATTGGGGTCCATGGATGTGTGCCCTGTGTTTTCATTCCTTCATCTCTCCCCCTAGCAGAGGGCCTGGAGGTGAGGAAGAGCTCAATATGGTTGTGGCGTGATGGGAAATGGACACAACTAGAAGCAGATAAATTTAATCAGAGACAAAGAAGCTCTTCAGCAGTTCTTGCTAAATAATGCTAGCCAACATTTACTATTTTATGCCAGGCACTGTGCTAAACACTTTAAATATATTACCTCTCTTAATCTTCAAAACAAACCTGTGAGATATTACTATTATTATCTCCATTTTCCTCAGGAAGAGACTGAGATGTAGTGAGATGAAGTTACTTGCCAAGATTTGAGCCCATGGTACCTGATGCTGAAGTCAATTATTTATTATCTTTGAAATATCAGTCCTTCAAAACTCTTCTGCACAAAGGGGATCAATTAGACGAGTGATTTTCAAACTTCTTGACCTTGATCTGCAGTAAGAAATACATTTTATGTCATGGCAATGACCCAGGCAATACACACCCTCCCCACACAGATTCACACACATGTACATACACACACACACAGATATGCTCACACACATATTTCTATACCCCCATATAAAAATATGAAACTGAAACAAAAGTTTCTCAGCTCTTTCGATATGTTTTTACTCAACTTATATTTTATTGTAAAACATATATGCTAATATAAAAAATACAAAAAATGCTAATTTGTAACCTACCAATTTTGTAGGAGGTGGCCTTCTCTACGAAAAACCAGTGAATTATATGATTTTTAGCTCCTTTTCAAGTCATTAGATCCTTTTGTTTCTCTATTTCTTAGAAATTTTGTTGGGTTTATTCTGTTTATTAATCATTCCAAGATATACCTTCTAATCATGTGAGATATAAGCATTTAGCATTACATGGTCATAATATCTTAGGGTTTTGTGTTTTAGATATTGTTAAAAATGTATTCTGTAAAGTGTTTTTTGTGTTTTGTAGCAGGAGAATATGCTTCTATTTCTCTTATTTACCGGAAGAAATTGTATTACACTGATCATTTCCATATGTAGTTTTAAAGTTGCTTGACTGGGTTAAAGATTTATTCTTTAAGTTGTAAGGGCACTGTATTCAAATAAAAGGAACAATCATAATAGTATTAATTAGAGAAGCAATAAGGCTTTGGTTTCCATGCAAATGAGCATAATTGAAATAGAATTGCATTTTTGCAAATGGATTTTGAAACTTTGGTGGAAAAACTTGGAAGATAAATATTCTCAAAGCTAAGGCAAATGCAATCTGTATATGTAAATGAGATCAATTAATTTTAGCAGGCAAATGAGAAAATCAATGATTTTCAAAATCTAGTAATTTGGTAACCATTAGTTTCATTAGCCTTTCTGTTTTAAACTTAATTATTCAAATATAGAACCAGATTGAAGTATAATTTATGGAGGACTCATCCTTAAATTAATTACATGCAAGGCTTTCCTCCTCCAACTGGAAGAATTGAGGATGAAATTGTAAATGATTAGCGCAGGGTGTGGAATTTTTCAGCGACGACGTGCTCCAGTTCAGCTTGGGAGACAGCGTGGAGTAAGAAGAGCGCGATGGCTTTGACTCACACCGGGGTTTGAATCTACCCTTGGCACTGCCCTACCATGGGCTCTTAGGCAGCTTTCTTAGCATCTAAAGAGCCTCACTGTTTTTCATCTATTAAATTAGGAAATTATACCTACGCTGCAGGGCAGTGGTGAGGACTAAGTGGGGAAATGTGTGTAAATCTTTAGCACAGCTCCAGGCACAGAGAAGATCTTATTACAAGTAGCATCCTCCCCTTCCCCCTCCCCTTCCTGCCTTCCCTCCCTTATCTTCCTTTTTTGCGTTGAGGAAATGCTGTGTTTCTGGAGTTGCTTTTGGAGAAGGGTGTGTGGTCTGGTTGGCATTTCCCCCTTAGTTGGTAGTAACTTAACCCGAGAGTGTTCTGTGGATCTCTTGCCATATCACTTCCATCCAGAACCTGAGAAGGGTTTTAGAAACTCACTCATTGGAATTATTGAAAAGGCCAGAACAGCAGATGAAATAGGGAAGAGTTCATGCAGTTGGTTTTCTCTTTCTGTTTCCTCATTGCTGCGATTGGTGCTCTGATCCCTTGCATTTCCCGCTCTTACCAAATGTTCTCATTATGACCGTCGTGGTAAAGCTCACATCTGTATGATATCTACTCAGTGACTTTGTGAGACATCTGGAGCGGCTATTATTGCTGACATTACATAGATGAGAGAATTGGAGGCTCAGAGAGGTTGAGTGGACTTCCCAGTGTCACAGAGCTAGAAAGAAATGGAAGTTCAAACCTAAGTCTGTCAGGTTGCAAGTTTTGAATAACGGCTTTTTCTACCACGTGGATACAGCCTGGGGTCCATAGGTGAGCCTTGATTTAAAGTGTACATTTCACTGCAGACCCTAAACTGTGAGAGAGAAGCAAATGTGAATTGGTCTGATATTGGTTGGAATTTCTTTCTCAAAATCTGTCAGGCTGGTCAGCAAATGGAAGATCATGAAGCTGCAGAGGATCATCTGACCCAAAGGAAGAAAAATCATCAGGAGTGAAGGGAGTCAGGGAAGTCACGCTCCTTTCCCTACTTCCTCCAAGACATCTTTCCCGGGATGCCCACCCTGACCTTAGCCCCTGTGTGTCCCTGACAGAGAACTCTCTAGGCTCTCTTCCCTTCCTTCCCCACACCCTGCCACCTCTCCTTGGCTCGTGTTTCTCCACCTCCATTCTCCCTCCATCTTTCCATCATCCAGGCTGAACGGCTCTTTGGGTCCTCTTTGACATCTCCATCTGTTTGACAGACAACCATCCCCGTCTCTCAACACACTCCTCCCACCCCCATTGCCATGTGCCCGTCAACATCCTTTGTTTCTCCATCCTGATTTCAATGTCCTAGTTCAGGCTGTTGATAATTCTTCTGTGAGCTCTTACGCTAGTGTCTATGGACTTGTGCTTCCTGTCCCTGCTCTCTGCCTCCTGCAAGCCATTCAGCATACCTGGCCCCATTAGGCATCCCGAGAAAAGGCTCTGATCCTGGCACTCCTTTTGCAAAACTCTCAGTCTCCTCTCTTCTTATCGGTCAAAGGATATGGCAATGATGCTAAGCTCTTTCTGCAAACCATTTTCCATGGCTTCACAAACCCTCTAGCTTATTCTGCCTCTGAGATTACACTCACGTAGGTATCAGCCTCTTCTGGGAACTCTGAGGACACGCACTCCATCCCGTTCATATCTATGTCTCTAGCGCACAACACGATACCTGGAACAGAGCTGGTGCTCAGAAAATACTTGTTAAATGGATCACCAGTAGACCTAACCTTGCCCTGCCTATGCCTCAGAATTTTTGTAGAGTTTAAAATCATTTTTCATCCTTTTGAGGAGTATTTTATTTTTTGGTGACATATATAAAATATACTACAGAGTATAAAAAGTGTATGTGAAGATTAGTTAATGATAATAAATCGGAAACCATGTACCAGCTACCTAGATTAAGAGACAAGACATGACCAGTACCTTAGAAATCCTCTGTCCACCCTTTCCAGCTCTGCTGTTTCTTCTGTTCACTTTCAGCTCTGCCACCTCGAGAGGAAATCACAATCCTGAATCTTGTGTTAATCATTCTCTTATTTTTCTTCATAGTAGTTCACCTTTGTAAATGACCCTAGATAAGAAACAGTTGTTCTGCTTTGTCTGTTTTTGAACTTTAAATGGTTTGAATAATTTTCTTTGCCTTAGTCTGTGGCCCATTTCTTTCATGCAGTGTTATTATTTAGATTTATAACATGAATCTAGATTAATTCATGTTGGTGGATGTAGCTGTGGTTCATTCATTTTCCCTCCTCTGTGAAGTCCCATTGCATTGTTTATTTATCCATGCTAACGTTCTAGTACTGATTGATACTATTCTAGTATAGTATTTGAGTTATTTCCAGTTTCCTGACATAATGAGTAATGCTTCTCTAAATATACTTACAGAAACAAATGGACAAAAGGTTTTCTGGAGTATATGACTAGGAATGGATTTCTGAGTTGTAGTTTCCATCCATGTCAGACTGGCTGAGGTTTACCAAACACTTTCCTAAAGTGGGAGCAACAATTTCTGCTTCTATCAGGGGTGCATGAGAGTTCCTATTTCCCACTATGCCTATATTAAAAAAGTTTAAAATTAATGATATAAGTTTGTATATTAAACTAGTTAAAGGTACAAATTAAAACAAAAGTGAGTTGGAAGAAAGAAATAGTAAAGATTAGAGAAGAAATAAATGAAATAGATATCAGGAAAACCTAGAGAAAACTAAGTAAGCCAAAATTTGGTTATTTGAAAAGATGAACAAAATTGATGAACCCTTAGTAAGACTAGTCAAAGAAAAAAATAAAAGAGAAAATGCACTGTAAATATCAGGAATGAAAGAGAAGAAACCACTGCAGATTTTAAGGAGTATTAGAAAGAATTGTATGCCAATAAATTTAATAACTTAGGCAAAATGTACAGGTTCCTTGGAAAATACAGCTTACCAAATGAACTGAAGAAGAAATAGTCATATCTATCTCCCCCCCCCCCTCTCTCTCTACCTCATAGTTAAAAATCTTCCCACAAATACCAAAACCAAAAACATTTCAAGGAAAGAAAACTATACACCAAGATCTCTCATCAATTGTAGATGCAAAAATCTTCAACAAAATAACAGCAAATTGCAACCATCAATGTATGAAAAGAATTATACACCACAACCAAGTCCTACATAAATATAGTCAACTGATCTTTGACAAAGGAGAAAAGGCAATACAATGGAGCCAAGATAGTCTTTTCAGTGAATGGTGCTGGAACAACTGGACATCCACATGCAAAAAAAAAAAAGAATCTAGACACAGACTTTACACCTTTCCCCAAAATTAACTCAAAATGGATCACAGACTTAAATGTAAAATGCAGAACGATAAAACTCCTAGAAGACAACATAGAAGTTTTATATGACCTGGTGGTGACTTTTTATATATAACACAAACGCATGATCCATGAAAGAAAGAATTGATAAGCTGCTCTTCATTCAAATGAAAAGCTTCTTCTCTGTGAAAGATACTGTCAACAGAATAAAAACACAAACCACAGACTGAGAGAAAATATTTGTGAAAGACGTATCTGATGGAAAAGACTATTACCCAAAACACACAAAGAACTCTTAAAATTCAACAATAAGAGAACAAATAACCTGATTTAAAAATGGGCCAAAGACCTTAACAGACACCTCACCAAAGATGATATACAAGTGGCAAATAAGCCTATGAAAACATGTTCGACTTTGTATATCATTAGGGAAATGCAAAATAAAACAGCCATAAACTACCACTGCACACCTATAAGGATGACCAAAATCCAGAACCATGACAACACCAGAAGCTGGTGAGGATGTGGAGCAGCAGGAATTTTCATTTGCTGCTGGTGGGAATGCAAAACGGTACAGTCACTTTGGAAGACAGGTTGGCAGTTTCTTACAAAACCAAACATACTCTCACCGTACAATCCAGCAATTGTGCTCCTTGGTATGTACCAAAAGGAGTTGAAGACTTATGTCAACAAAAATCTAGCACATGGATGTTTGTAGAAGTGTTATTCATAATTGCCCAAACTTGGAAGCAACCAAGATGTCCTTCTTTGCGGAATGGATAAACGACGGTACACCCAGATAGTGGAATATTATTCAGAGCTAAAAAGAAATGAGCTATCAAGCTATGAAGAGACATGAAGGAATCTTAAATGCATATTACTAAGTGAAAGAAGCCAATCTGAAAAGTTTACATGATTAACTGTGTGACATTCTAGAAAAGGCAAAACCATGGAGACAGTGAGAAGATCTGTGGTTAATAAGGACTGGGGGCAGGGAAGCATGAATAGATGGCACACAGAGGATTCTTAGGGCAGCGGAAATACTTGGTATGATACTGTAATGGTGGATACACGTCATTATACACTTGTTCAAACACGTAGAATGTACAACAGCAAGAGTGAACCCTGATGTAAACTATGTACTTTGGGTGATTGCTTACTGTGAAATATTTGTCAAAACTCTTCAAACTATGCATGTAAATTTTGTGGAATTTATTTTATGTAAATTATACTTTAATAAGAAGATTAAAAATGGAAACAATTTATCAAGGAACACCATAAAGCGAGTGTAAAGACAAACTATAAATCTGTATTTTCAACATAACCAATAATGGTTTAATATCTAAAGACCTACAGCAGATCAAAAAGAGAAAGACAAACCAAACAGAAAAAAATTGGGCAAGAGATAGAAGAAGCATTTCAGAGAAAAGGAAATAGGAAATGGCCCATAAACACATGCAAAGATGTTCTTTTTCATTAGAAATCAGAGAAATGCAGATTAAAATAAGTAGATACCATTTCATCCCTACCAGATTGGCAAAGCTTATGTACTGCAGAAGAGTAGAGAAAACAGAACTTGACAAAATGCTGGGGGAAGTGTGAAAAGTGTATGAACATGTTGGAGAAATGGATATTATGTTTTCAGGTGAAGCTGTGTAATGCATCTGACACAGCAGTTCCTCTCAGGTATACAGACCACATGCATTCCTGTTTGTGTGCACCAGGAGAGCTGCAGAAATATGTTCTGAGTGGCATTGTTTGTAATAGCAAAAAGCTGGAAACATCCCAGATATTCATCAAGGGGAGAATGCATGAATAAATTGTGGTTATTCCCCTGTTGGAACACTATACTTTGGCAAAATGAATTAACCATAGCTTCATGCGTCAGCCACAGTGAATCTCAACAGAACTTGAAGCTGAATGATAAAAGCAAGTTTCTAAAGAACATAAAGAGTGTGATACTGTTTGTACAGAGTCCTCGAGAATACAAAACCTTACAAAGTTTAGAGATAGTTATTATTTAGTTATACTTTACGTGAAAGCAAGGTAACAATACTAATAAACTCGAAAATCAATATTTCCCTTTGGGCTGAGGGGAAGGGAGAGGGGAACTTGAAAGGAATTGTAAGCATCGATTTCTTCACTTGAAGGGTCCTGGGTATAATGATATTTATTTTATAATTCTGCATACTTTATCTATGCATTTCCTGTGCTTTTGTATATATGATATTTTCATGAGAAATCATTTAAAAGGATTTTTTAAAAAGTCTTAGGATGTGGTACATATATACAGTGGAAAGCCATAAAAAGGAAAGAAATTGAGTCATTTGTAGAGACGTGGATGGACCTAGAGACTGTCATACAGAGTGAAATAAGTCAGAAAGAGAAAAACAAATATCACCTATTAACGCATATTTGTGGAGTCTAGAAAAATGGTATAGATGAACTGGTTTACAAGGCAGAAATAGAGACACAGATGTAGAGAACAAATGTACGGACACCAAGGGGAGAAGTGGGGTGGTAGGATGAATTGGGAGATTGGGATTGACATATATACACTGATATGTATAAAATAGAGAACTAATGAGAACCTGCTGTACAGCACAGGGAACTCCAGTGTACAGTAGAAACTGACACAATATTGTAAAATAACTATAACCCAATAAAAAAAAAAGTCTTAAAAATATATATACAGAGCACTTGACCTAGCCTCCTATGCGTGACAGTGCAAACACATCACAGGCTCAATGAAGAGCGAGCCTGTGTTGGAACGAGGTGGAGCCTTCAACCACAGGCGGGAGCCCTTCATTCACGGGACCTGCGATGCCAGGCAGCTGCCTGCAGAGTGTGGGCAGTGAGTGCTGTGGCTGGAGCGGCCATAGCTCAAGCCCTCTGGTGGGACCAGCACAGGGCCAGGCCCTGCCAGGGGAGTTGAGGGGCCCGGGAGGGTCCACCTGGCCTTAACACAGAGCAGCCACACTGGTGAGCAATCCAAACCAAGCCCAGAGCTTGCCTTTCTTTTCCTGGTTCTGGCACAGCCCACGGCAGGGAGAGGGACCACATGAAATGACCGCAGATGGCTTTCTGGCCAGCCTTGGCAGATGAGGGGCTTACGAAAAGATATTTCTTGCACCTTGAGAGTAATGGATTATTAATCCCTGCCCAGCACCAGAGAAGTGAATCGTCAGCAATACAATGATTTTGTAACAGGACATCCATGACAGTGTTAATGTACAATGTCAAAAGATATGTTTACATCGAAATCTATAAATCTCAGTAGATGTAATACACTTACATGAGAGATATATATCTGTATGATATGTCTTATATATCATATATATTGTACATTGTATAAATATTATGTATGTAATATATAAATACAAAATATACAATATACAAATATAAACATACGCTTATACAACATAAATTAATACAATAAAATTATATAAATATGTAACTATATACTAAAAAATATATAAATATGTTCCTTAATATTTAAATATCAATCCACTTTTTGATATTATAAATATTATCATTATGAATGTCCTCTTATACCTAGTAAAATGTTTACTGATGTTATTTGTAGTGGTGAGGTTATGGGTTATTTTTTACCTTGTATATGTTCTGACTCTTCCACAGGGTTTACAAAAATGTGTAATACTTATTAAAAATCAAATTTAATATCTGGTGATAGATTTCAAGAAAGATTCATAATGAGGTAGACACAGTACGTCTGCCTCTTCGTATATTCGAGAGCTTCTGGTCTTAGCCAACAATTCCCAGGGCTGTTGCTGGGTGGGCACGTGCTGTGGTTTCCATAGAGGGAGGCTTCCCCCAAGGTTGTGTAGCTTCTGGTCCTGGGTCGGTTTCTCAGCGTTCAGGTCCCTTTTCCTAAGCTTCAGTGACTAATCTTATAAATGGCTCCACCACAATTCTTGTAACTTTGACAGAAACAACATAAATCAAAGGTTACAGGTAAGAAAGATTTCAGACCAGATTTCCAAGTGTCTCCATCCGAAGGGTGAGTCATGGGAGCTCACACGTGGTGAATAGCAATGGTCGCGACAAATTGAAAGCACGGTGTTGTCGAGAGAGTCTGCCTGTCTGTGGGATGGTGGGAGCCTTTGACGGAAGGCTTTCACGCTTTCTCTCCTTTTGATCTGCTGGCTGGGGTCACTTTGAAGTGCTAAGGATAAAGAGGTTGTTTCTCCGGGAAGTCTTTTTCTCACATTGCATGAGGTTAGGTCTTTATTGCTGAAAGAGGGAGTCTTACCTCATGAAAGACACGTAGCCTGACTGTGGACTGATTGCCACGGAGGGAAATGGAGGGGCGGGGAGAGGAAGAAGAGTGCCCATGGGAGGGCTGCAGGGGGTGGAAGAAAGGCGATTGAAGGCAAGAAGGCTGGAGAAGAGGTCTGGTGGAAAAATAAGAATGGCGCTGAGCGTGGAGTTCTCAATCAAGAAAATAAAGGCCTCTCTTTCTTGAGCGCTTCCTCTATACCAGGCACTTGCTAGGGTGCTTCCTAGAAGGACTTCGCTTAATCCTTACCTGCTGACTTACTTGACATTAATTTGGTGTTAGCCTTAACAGACAGGGGAAGTGACTTTCTCCCCCTTCTCAGGGGTAGAACTCAGATGAGATTTGAACTCAGGCCCTCTGACTCTCCAGCCAAGGCACTTACTCTGCTGTCATCCCTTCCCGTCTGCTCTGCACCAACATCTAGCATCTTTCTTGCTACACAGTAGCCTTTTGCCAAAACGAATTAACACCTGGATAGAAACAGATGCAAATATGATTTATTTAAGGCTTCTAATTTCTAATGGGATAGACTCTTTTTTCATCAGTATCTCCATCACTGGAAAAAAAAAGCATTTTACAAAAATGACATGAAAAGGGGAGATGAAACTCCACAATACCACCATCAAGGCCAATGTACTTTTTGGGTTGTTGTTTTTTGTGTTGGCCCATATGTACAGCAGCGTATACATACAGCTGAAATCACACTATTGATGGAATTTTCTAATGAACTTGAATAATGACCCAGTCAAAAGCCACAAGGTGAAAAATGGATATGCCAACTGTCTCGTAAATCAAGCAAATCGATAGCAAAGTTAATGTTGATGGAGAAGCTTGAGTTTAGAGGGGCCAAGAATGACATGGAATTCCTCATCACAAGCTAAAAATCTGGCCAAAATAAACAACACAATTTTCTAGCATGTACTTAAAATCCGGTTTCCCTCTAGGTAATTTGCACCTAAATAAAATTGGAAGTGAAACTCTTGACTGTATCCTGCATATTTCTTTGCTGGGAGAAGAGGTGAACACAGGTTATACTCCACTGCTCACTAGCTGTGGGACCCCGGCCAGGTATTGAATGCCTCTGAACCTCAACTTCCTCATCTATAAAATGGGAGTGTTATGACTGTTAAGGAGAAAGCACGCAAGCCACCTGCACATCCGACGGCAAGGGTGCTCCATCAGCGGCGGGGAGGAAGCACCACTTGGGCTGGATAAGAAAGCCAGTCTCCCCGAGTGGGAGGGGCCCTCCCGAGCACTTGATTTATTTGATCGCGTTTGTCAACTTCTATTCATGGTCTGAGTGAGCTTGTCTTCTCGGGATGGTTGTCTTTTAACTTGTAAAGAAATCTAGGGTTGGAATTCTGAGCGAAGACGCCAGCCAAGTTATCTTGCAAAGAGGGAGGCCAGCCACTGGGATAAGGATATTGAGAACAGCACTGGCTTATGAGCTCGACAGCCCTGGTTTAAAATTCATACGCTCTTGAGTTAGCTACTTAACCTTTCTGAACATCAGTTTCACCATCCTTAATATGATCATTCAGCCAAAATTAATTAAGCACTTAACGCGTGTGTCAGCCCTGGAGATACAGCAGTGGGCAGGACAGGCGAGGCCCCCAGCTTCATGGGGAAGGTTGGGTGGGTAAACAATGCGGTGGTGTGAGGATTAGGGGAGTGGAAGGAGTCGCGAGGGCTGGGACTGGATCCTGACTTGGGGTCGGTGCTATGTCATTTAATCCACGCAATATGACATAGCATATGTGTAAATACGTAGTGTTGGCTGGTAACAGGTAAGTGATCCATGTGTATTGCGATGGTCAGAAGAACAGCTTGACAAGCTGCAGAACTAAAACAACCCTTTCTAGATCATCTGGTCCTTTCTAGCTTTCTAGTCTGGTGACGGGTACGGAGCTGGTTGTCTCAGGGGCTGGAGCATTTGTTAAAAATACACATTCCTGGGTTTCATCCCCCAAGGAAACCAGTTCAGTAGGGGAAACGAATCTACATTTTAAAAGATTTTCTAGGGCTTACCTGGAGGCGCAGTGGCTGAGAGTCCGCCTGCCGATGCAGGGGACGCGGGTTCGTGCCCCGGTCCGGGAAGATCCCACGTGCCGTGGGGCGGCTGGGCCCGTGAGCCATGGCCGCTGAGCCTGCGCGTCCGGAGCCTGTGCTCCACAACGGGAGAGGCCACAACAGTGAGAGGCCCGCATACCACACACACACACAAAAAAGAATAAAAGATTTTCTAGGTGATTCTAATCTAGCCTAGCGGCTTCTCCTAATCCCATATTAGAGATGAAGAGATTGAGATTCAGGACAGGTGAGATGCCAAGGCCATGTAGCTAGTAGAGGAAGTCATTAAGGAATTGAGAGTATGAGGCTGGTTCTTTTTATGGCTCAGTAATATTCCATTGTATATAGGTACCACATCTTCTATATCCATTCCTCTGTTGATGGACATTTACGTTGCTTCCATGTCCTGGCTATTATAAGTAGTGCTGCAATGAACATTGGGGTGCATGTGTCTTTTTGAATTATGGTTTTCTCCAGGTATATGCCCAGGAGTGGGATTGCTGGGTCATATGATAGTTCTATTTTTAGTTTTTCAAGGAACCTCCATATTGTTCTCCACAGTGGCTGTACCAATTTACATTCCTACCAACAGTGCAAGAAGGTTCCCTTTTCTCCACACCCTGTCCAGCATTTATTGTTTGTAGATTTTCATATGATATCACTTATATGTGGAATCTATAAAAAGGGTACAAATGAACTTAGTTACAAAACAGGAGTAAAGTCACAGAGGTAGAAAACAAACTTATGGTTACCAGGGATAAGTGGGGGAGGGATAAATTGGGAGATTGGGACTGACATATACACACTACTATATATAAAATAGATAACTACTAAGAACCCACAGTATAGCACAGGGAACTCTACTCAATACTCTGTAAAGGCCTATATGGGAAAAGAATCTAAAAAAAGAGTGGCTATATGTATGTGTATAACTGATTCACTTTGCTGTAAACCTGAACCTAACACACCATTGTAAATCAACACCCCAATAAAAATTTTTAAAAAAAGAGAGAATGAGGCTGGAGGAGAGGGCAAATGGGAGTCCTGGGAGCACGGATCTCTAAGGAGTGTTTAGGATAAGGATTCCATTGTTCCAGCTCCTGCATTTCTTCTAAGTGTCCTGAGTGTTGGCAGACGAGATGCTGATGGGAAGCCATCCTGGTTTAGTCTGTTTTTAGGCAGAAGCCTGGACTGGGATGGGGTGTGTGGTGGCTGGGCTGCCAGAATGAATGTGGGGCTTTTGCTCCGCCTTGGCTAACAGAGACATTGCAAAGCCAGTTTCTTGGGAAATCACCGTGCAACCTCTTCCTCTAAGTCAATTCTGCATTGATATCCAGGATGTCACATCACTGTGGAGATGAGAGGACAATGTGGGCGTTGAGCCTGTGTCACGGTCTGTGATCTTCAAATGTGTGTGGAGATCCTTCGTTGCCTTGACACCCATTGGGTCTCCCTCCCTGGGCAGCTCCACGAGCCGCTTGAACACGCCGTAATTAAGTTTCCTCGTTCTGCCCTTGTGCCTGTGGTCCCAAGGATGTGAACCATCAGGCGCCGCTCAGACCTTGATTTCGACGGCTACGTTTCCGCGGTACCCGGTCAACTGGACGTGCGCTCCCCTTTTCTGCCTCTGCTTATATTTGGCCCCGGCCGTGCGAGGGGAGAATGGGCTGATTAATGTGAAACGACAAAACCTTTTGGACACAAGTCATGATTGGCTGAGAGACTACCAACACTGTCTCCATGATTTCTTGCATAGATTGTAAGAATAACAGCCCATTCTACCACTGAGAGTTTCAGCGGTAGAGTTTCTGTCTCGCTTACTGAATTAACCAAGCTTGGGAAGAGTTTCAACTGCTCCTTGTCCGCCAGACTGGACATAAAGGACTTAAGGATAAAAATCCATCCTGATTTTTATTAAATTTAATATGCAACACAGTTATTCCCTTCTTTCTGATACTCGGCTGTATTAAATACCGATCCAGTGCCATCATATTCATCTCTAATGGATCACCTAAACATTTTTCTTGCAAAAGTGAATTTGAATTTTCTATAATTACTTGAAATCGGGGTGATAGGCTAGGGCATAGATTTTCTTTTAAAATTGGAATTTAAAAAAGGCATTTTGATGTTGTAAACAGCCAGAGTTTTGTTGATGTTTCATTCAACTATATATATATATATATATATATATATATAGTTGAATGAATATATATATATATATTTTACAGTTGCCACCAATAATATCAACTGAGGAAAAGAGAGATGTGATACTTAGGCAATACTTTTATGGTGGGAAGAATTGAGTTCTTATTGTCCGAGTTCCCCCGAAGTGATGGCAAACAGTAAAGCGTTCCTCCTGTGAGAGTGACTTGCTCTGATTTGCGATGGAGAGCTTTACTCGGGCAGTACAGAGAAAGGCTCAGAGTTAGGGGATGGAGGCTGGAGAGAGGGAGGCCGAGAGAGTCTGATTAGGTGATGTACACAGACCAGGTGAGTGGTAAGCCCTGGCCATGGTACTGAGCTGGAGAGGAGGGGATGGATTGGCTGTGTTAAGGAGGCAGCTTGGGCTGGATGGGTTGATCCGTGGAATATTCTGGTGCGGGAGAGTGAGGCGTGTTGAGACGACTGCTCTGTCTCTGGCTGGAAGACTGAGGATGGGGTGTCTGGGGAGGACTGACGTGAGACGCAGGGGAAGGAAGAGAGCGAAGCGAACCTGGGGACTTCTCCTCGGTGAAGTCAGACTTCCGCCCGCACCTTCCGGTCCACCGCTCAGTCTACCGCCTCCAAAGGAGGGATGAGGTCTCGGGGGTTTTTACGATGTTGGGAAGATTCATTTCGATTTGACAGGATATGCAATAGGGGGCAAACTTCTAGGAGCGATTATGTGCAGGCGAACCTTTCTTTGATAAGGAAGAGAAGATGATCAATTGTATTTTCTCTGCCAGCCCTTTAATTCCCCAGCTCATTCTGATTTTGTGACCCCCTAATTAACCTGGTAATTAAACAAGTGTAAACAGCCATTTCATAAACGCAGCGCCACGCTTTGGTGCTGCCTTTATGTTCAGTTCTCATTAACAGCCTGAGTTATTTCTCACTTACGTGCAAGGAAGTACAGGAACCCGGTGCTCACAGAGAGCAGCAAAAAGTAGTTGAATATCTCATGTAGGTAAATTGATGAAACCATACCTGAAAATTGTGTGTGTGTGTGCATGGCGATATTGTTTTGCTAAAAATACTTTCTTGTTTTTATGACTGATCATTTTGCATTCGTTTCATGAGTTTTTGTTAAGGAGCATGGTCTACTATTTTATTAAAGTTATCATTTTACTACTAATACCGTTTTCCTTTTCACCACTTGTTCTTCTATGGGATGCGGCCAGGGAAGGAAAAAGAAACCTTCATACTCAAGGTGATGGCTCCAAAAATTTTCAGAGTGAGGTTCCCCGCCCTCCCATTTTGACGTTGAAATGATTCCTTAGGGGCCAACTGGAAAACTGTGGTGGAAGAGGAGGTACACCTTCAATATCAAGTTCCCAGAAGACAGCTGAGACTTGGCATGTCTTGTCTGCATGGTCTTCTGGAAAACACACACGCTTCAGAGCTGAAAGAAATGGGGTTGGGTCCTTAGCTCTGACTCTGACCAGCTGGGTGATCTTGGCCAGCTTCTTATTTCGCTATTGGCTTATCTGCAAACTGAGGGAGAATTACACCTTCTTTGTTTGGTGATATGAGTACAAATGCGATGTTTCATGCAAAAGTATCTTATAAAATGCAAAGTGCTCTAAAATGTTTCTTCCCTTTGCATTTATTACATTAAAAACATAAATTTATTTATTTATTTATTTTTGGCTGCGTCGGGTCTTCGTTGCTGCGCACGGGCTTTCTCTAGTTGCGACGAGCAGGGGCTGCTGCTCTTCGTTGTGGTGCGCGGGCTTCTCATTGCTGTGGCTTCTCTTGTTGTGGAGCACGGGCTCTAGGCGCGCGGGCTTCAGTAGTTGTGGCTCGAGGGCTCTAGAGCGCAGGCTCAGTAGTTGTGGCTCGAGGGCTTGGTTGCTCCGCGGCATGTGGGATCTTCCCTGCAATGGCAGGTGGCTTCTTAACCACCGCACCACCAGGGTAGCCCGCATTTATTACATTTTTACCAAGTGATTTTTCTGACCGTCACCTCCTACTATAGACTGTCCTCCTTTCCTCTGCTACACTCCCCCACCGCCCTAGTGGTACCTCTAGCCTTCCTTCATTCATTCCATCAGCAAATGTGGATCGAGCATCCGTTAGGTGCCAGACATGGTGTTAAGCACTGGCCCGTGTCCTGAAATTACCCCAGCATTTTTTTTTTTTTTTTTTGTGGTACGCGGGCCTCTCACTGTTGTGGCCTCTCCCATTGCGGGGCACAGGCTCCGGACGCGCAGGCTCAGCGGCCATGGCTCACGGGCCCAGCCGCTCCGCGGCATGTGGGATCTTCCCGGACCGGGGCACGAACCCGCATCCCCTGCATTGGCAGGCGGACTCTCAACCACTGCGCCACCAGGGAAGCCCTCCCAGCATTTTTTTGAAGAGACTATTTGCTTCTTGAAGGCAGGGATGTGTTTTTCTCATTCTTGAAGGAAAGGAGCTGCTATTTGCTTCTTTTTTTTGTTTGTTTTTTGGTTCTTTTTTTAAAATTGAGGTATAGTTGTTTTACAGTGTTATGTTAGTTTCTACTGCACAACGAGGTGAAGTAGAGTTCCCTGTACTATACAGCAGATTCTCGTTAGTTCTCTATTTTATATATATTAGTGTATATATGTTAATCCAAATCTCCCAATTCATCCTACCCTGCCTTTCCCCTCTTGATATCCATATGTTTGTACTCTACATCTATGTCTCTATTTCTGCCTTAAAAACTGGTTCATCTGTACCATTTTCTAGATTCCATAAATATGCGTCAATATATGATATTTGTTTTTCTCTTTCTTACTTACTTCACTCTGTATGACAGTCTCTAGGTCCATCCATGTCTCTTCAAATGACCCAATTTCATTCCTTTTTATGGCTGAGTAATATTCCATTGTATATAGGTACCACATCTTTATCCATTTTTCTGTTGATGGACATTTGGGCTGCTTCCATGTCTTGGCTATTGTAAATAGTGCTGCAATGAACATTGGGGTGCATGTGTCTTTTTGAATTATGTTTTTTTATTTGTTTCTTGAAGTTAAAGAAATTGGTATCCTTTCTCTTAGCAAAGTGCCTAACATACGATAAGTGGTTTTTAAAATTGCTATTATTTTAAATTTTAAATTTTTAATACAATTTTTAAAGGTTATACTTCATTTACAGTTATTACAGAATATTGGCCATATTTCCCATGTTGTACAATACATCCTTGTAGCCTATCTTACACCCAATAATTTGTACCTTCCACTCTCCCACCTCTCTTGTGCACCCCCCGAACTGGTAATCACTAGTTTGTTCTCTATAGATGTGAGGCTACTTGTTTTTTTGTTATATTCACTGGTTTGTTGTATTTTTTAGATTCCACATATAAGGGATATCATACAGTATTTGTCTTTCTCTGTCTGACTTATTTCACTTAGCATAATGCCCTCCAAATCCATCCATATTGCTACAAATGGCAAAATTTCGTTCTTGTTTTTAAGGCTGAATAGTATTCCATTAAATATATATATATCACATCTTCTTTATATATATGGGGTACATATATCTTTTTGAATTAGTGTTTTTGTTTTTTTGGGTTTTTTGGGGATATATACCCAGGAATGGAATTGCTGGGTCATGTGGTAGTTATACTTTCAGTTTTTTTGAGAAACCTCCATACTGTTTTCCACATGACTACACCAGTTTACATTCCCACCAACAGTGTATGAGGGTACGCTCTTCTCCACGTCCTTGCCAACATTTACATACAGCAAGTGTTGATCGAACCTGAGGCCTGTATGTCCCATGAGCCTCCGTCTGGTCTAATTTTGTTATACAGCAGTAAAGAGGGAGGACAAGGAGTTAAGAAACCAACTGGTCATTCTCTTCCAAGACATGCTTATAGAATTAACAATAACAGCAATATTCGAATACTTCAATTTTTAATGAACAAATCCCTCCATGTTAGCAGAATTAGGATCATGACCTACTTGGACCTCTTGGCTTTGCTAATCCTTGCCCATCCTCCAGTTTTGTGTTTGCCCAGCTTCACACACACATGATTTATTTTCCTTTGTTTTGAAGGTATCCACTCTGGGGTGGTACCTTCATGGATACACCACTTGGAATAAGCCCGTTTGACAGGACTGTAGGACCTCGTAGCCTGGGTCCTTACCTGTGTGACCTGTACCCGCAGGTTGTTCAGGATACACTTCAAAAGAAGTAGGCTCACCCAGATAGAGGCATAAAATGCCCCCTCCCCAATACAGCTTCTTTATAACTTTTAAAGTGGCTCTGCACCTATGTACCTTACTGAAAAATCCCCACAGTTTGTCTGCAGATATGTATTGAGTCTTGGTGTGCGTCAGTCCTTGTCGATATGCAGTGAGGGATACAAAGAAGTATGTGAGACTTGAAATATGCCCTTAAGGCTTATGATCTTTTTGGAGAGATGAGACGTAAATTCAAGAACGTCTATTAGGTTTTTTCCATAAAGAGATGCTTGTGAGGTGATGGGAAGAACGTGCACGAGGAAAGAGACCCAAGCTCTTGCCTGGATTTATCACCAACTCACTTATTTAGGAAACTCAAGTCCTCTCAAATCGTATTTCTGCTTTTGTATATGTTTTTTGTAGAGTGACTTTCTTGATGATGTCATTTGAACAAAGGTTTCTGCTTCTGCTGAAAAACAAGGTTAAAACCAGTCAGTTGCTAAGGTCCTTCTAGGTTGAATGACCCCGTCTTCTAATAGAGAGCAAGGCGCATTTGGTCTTGTCTTCACACAACAATGAGATATCGTAGGTAAAGTTCTTAGGACATGGACAAACATTTACTGTGTTAAATGATCAGTAGTTTATTCCTTTCCTTTCTTTTCTTTCCTGCCACATTTTACTTTTTCTCTTTCTCGTCTCTTCATGGCTAGTATGGCAAAGCTCATCCGGATCTTTTGTTCTCCACTTAAAATCTGATAAATTCCACCCTTGATCTGCAGTTAGTAGCTCTAGGCAAAGAAAAATAAGATTAACCATGACACCCTAAGTTTGGTCAAATCAAATTCTTTGGTTCTTCCAGGATTCAGTAAGCTTCTGTCTCCACCTGCAGCTGAAGGTCCCAGGGCATCTTGGGATAAACTCTCTCTCTTGGATATTTTGGCTTTTGTGGCTGGTGGTCCTGAGTTGGCCTCCCGTTGACCAAGGTTTTGAAAAGTCTCTTCAAGGGAAATGCCCTGACAGAGAAATGCAGTGGTGGCATTTTAAATTGACATCTAACATGAGGAATTTCAGAGAGGAAGATTTCCAGGAGGAAATTACTTGAAAATGTCATTGCAAAAATGTAATATTTCGTTTATTGTTTTCCTAGGTAAATGTTTCTCCTCTACATGGCTTTCTAATTTTTGCCTGTTTTGAGAAAATGATAGGGTTTTATCATTTTGAGAAAACGATCAGTTTTGAGAAAATGATTGGGCTGGCACAGACCATGCGAGAGGAAGGATTACATCTGATGATGGTTCTAGAATGGGTGTATAGTTCCAGCCATTATTCAACCCAAGGGAAACGTCTGGCTCTCTGTATCAAGACTAATGCAAAGGAGTATATAACAGTATCCAGAAAGGCACTGGCATCTACTTATTTAAATCTCTATAAACATCTCTTCACTTTAATGAAATGATTCCAAAGAAAAGTCATTAGAGCAAAAGTTTTCATTTTGGTGAAGCCAATTTGTCAAATTTTTTCTTTTACAGATTGTGTTCTTGGTTTATGGCCACAAATATTTTCTATTGTGTTTCTTCTAAAAGCTTTATAGTATAATATTTGGTTTTTATATTTAAGTTAATATATTGTAGTTAATTTTTGTATAACGCATGAGGTTTAGGTCAAAGTCAATTTTTTTTTTTTTTTGCATATGGCTTATCCAATTGTTCCAAAACTTCTGTTGCAAAGACTACTCTTTCTTCATTGAATTGTTTTTGTGCCTCTGTCTAAAACCCAATGGACATATTTGTGGGTTTATTCTATCCCATGATCTTTGTGTCTATTCCTTCACCAATATCAATGCTAATCCCGATTACTGTAGTTTTGTAATGTCTTAATATTGATTAGTGTAATTCTTCTAACTTTATTCTTTTTTTTTCCCCCAAATAGTTTTGGCTTTTCTAGTTCCTTAGCCTTTCCATAAACGTTAGAATCAGCTTGTCTATATCTACAAAAAAGTTCTTCCGGGATTTTGATTGATATTACATTAAATCTATAGATCAGTTGGTCATCTTTACTATATTGAGTCTTTTAATCTATGAATGCACTGTCTCCCCATTTTTTTAGGCTTTTGATGTCTTTCATTAGGATTTTGTAGGAATCTGTAAAGTATGACCCGTGAGCTACATCTGGTCTGTAGCCTATTTTGTAAGACAAGTGATCTAAGAAGGGTTTTTACATTTTTAATGAGTCATAAAACAAAAACAAAAGCAAAGCAAAACAAAACAAAAACAAAGAGGAATATGCAACAGACACTGTAATAGCTCTCAAAGCCTAAAATCTATCTGGCCCTCTCCATCAGGTGTTCTGGCTTCTGCTGTAGGTGATTTGTTAGCTTATACCGCAATGCTTCATTTTGTGGGGAAGCTATTGTAAATTTTTGTGTGTTTCCAGTTGTTCACTGGTAGTATATAGAAATCTGATTGGTTTTTGTTTACTGAATTTAACTTATAAGGAACTGAACTAAACATTAAAACCATTTCGTTTTAAAATCATTTGTAGTGCTAAACTCCTGTGGCTACAAAAATCAATGAAGATATGTATGATCCTTTCCCTCCACTTACTCTGTCTGATGGTGGTGGAATCAGTGATGGAGGTGCTGATGGGAGACAGTTGACAGAACTCATTGTGAGCTATGTATTGCGCTGCAGTTGGGTACAGGATGCTTGCGGCTGTGTAGAGCATGGGTTCCCAGCCCCCAGGCCATGGACTGACACCGGTCCGTGGCCTGTAAAGAACTGGGCTGCACAGCAGGAGGTGAGCGGCTGGCGAACGAGGGAAGCTTCATCTGTATTTATAGCTGCTCCGCATCCCTCGCATTACCGCCTGAGCTCCGCCTCCCGTCAGATCAGCGGTGTCATTAGATTCTCATAGGAGCGCGAACCCTGCCGTGAACTGTGCACGCGAGGGATCTAGGTTGCAGGCTCCTTAGGAGAATCTAATGCCTGATGACCTGAGGTGGAGCCGAGGCGGTGATGCCAGCGCTGGGGAGAGGCTGCAGATACAGATGATCGTTAGCAGAGAGGTGGGACCGCACAGAGACCAACATAAATCAGCTGCTTTGCAGACTCATATCAAAGCCCCATCAGTGAGTGGCAAGTGACAATTAAGCTGCATCTTACGGAGCAGACTGGACATAAGCAACACACTTCGGGTGTCACTGTCTCCCATCACCCCCAGATGGGACCATCTAGTTGCAGGAAAGCAAGCTCAGGGCTCCCACTGATTCTGCATTATGGTGAGTTGTGTAATTATTTCATTATATATTACAATGTAATAATAATAGAGATAAAGGGCACAATCAAGGTAATGTGCTGGAGTCATCCCAACGGCCCCCCCACCCCCACCCCACTGCTGGTCCATTGGAAAAATTGTCTTCCACAAAACTGTTCCCTGGTGCCGAAAAGGTTGGGGACCACTGGTGCAGAGCACAGAAGGGTGCTATACCACACAGGCGAAGAAGAGAGGCAGGTTCAGGGAGGCCCGTGTGTGGCTGACCTGAGTCTTGAAGAATAAATAAGAGTTAAAGAAAAGGATGGGAGGACATAAAGGCAGAAGTAGAAAGTCATGAAACAGTAGGTTTGTTTCTAGAACTACAGGCAACTCAGTGTCGCTGGGACCAAGTATGTATATGTGGAAGGGGTGACAGACGCTACTACAGGGGCCAAACACGTGGATCGTGTGTGCCAAATTAAGGCATTTCAACTTTATAGTGAAACTATTGGAAGACGCTAAAGTTTTGTGAGCATGCGATACAAAATTCTCCGTACTGAGTATGACTTCGGCATACCACGTGTGACACTGTGTCCCTGAAGAGTAACTGCCTCTATTTAGAGGGATGTGACAAAGAAAAAAAATCTTTTAGAACTTCTGCCTCTCCCAAAATAGTTACTCTCGTGTGAATAATCTAGCTGGCCATCTGGACTCAGATTGTACCTTCAGACGTTTCTGCTCATCACCTCTTCATCCAACTTTTAGCAGCTTTTAGCAGCTTCCAATGTCCTGCCAAGGACTTTTCTGCCTATTTCTTTCTTGCTCTGCTTTTCTCATTTCATCTCTGAAAAAAAATCCAGTTCTGACTCAAGATTCTTAGGGACATGAGTGTGCAAAGCAACAAAACAAACATTTGAGAAGAAACATACATGGAGGTTGGTGGAGTGACCTCCGTGGAGCCTGACCCCCATTGCCCCTGGGTGAGGATGACCCAGCACTTCTAGGGGACCCCAGGACAACACCCTCTGTATAGCCTGGTGATCCTCCGTAGCAAGGCCTTTTCACACAACGTTTCATTAAGTGGCTCAAAACACTGAAAACAGCTCTAGAAAACATGTGTACAGTATGGTTTACTGGTTACGATCAAAGTTGATTTGCCAAGTTACTTAACCTTTCTAAGCCTATTTCCTCATCCTTAAATGAGGCCAACGATGGTACCGACCTCTTTGGGTCCTTGTGAAGATCAAGTGAGAAGAAGTCTGTAAAGCTCTTGGCAGGTACCTGCCCATGATAGTAGCGTAACAGATAGGAGCTACGCTTAGCGGCGCTGGTGCCTTTGCTGTTCCCCACACAGTTGTGTTAACCTCATAACCCTTACACTTGTGCTCTACAGAACGTTTTGGAGGAATTAAAGGTGAGTTGGGAAGGAAAACAGGAATCATCCTTTGCTCTTCACAATCCAGTATAAGTATCTGCATATTTTTTTACCTTAAGATGAGATAAAAATCCATCTTGGTATAACTTATACCCATCAGTTCTAATTCTCCTTCTTTGGATCCCATAGAACACATGGGACTTTCCTTTCACATCGTGGGTTCTTTGGGCATTTTAGGAAAGTAGTTTTGCTCCTTATTATATCCTCTTTACTTAAGGAAGCACTTTGTCTCTCCCAGTCTAATGAGATTATATCAGGATTCATTTCTAGGCTCATGGGTTCTGTCTGCTATTAGGCTGCAACATCCATATCTGCAGCCCCCAAATTCCCTATAGGAAGGGAAAGCCACAGCCACAAATCAGTCTGCATAAATGTACTGAGCATAATTACACGTAAGGCAACTGGAGAAGAGAAATGGCCACGTGCTTCGTAACATCAAAGCAAGTCCTTTGGGGTTGTCGGTGGAGGGTGTCCCTGTGTCTGCATGTGTCACGTGGTGGAGGAGGTCAGGCTTGGAGGGTGGGGCCAGCCCTTGGAGCTCACACGGTTGGTGGGAAGATGCACCTTCCCCTTGGAGCCAGTCACCAGTCCTGGCTGCCGAGGCTTCAAAGCTGCCTAGGGTTGCTGCTCACTTTTTACTCTTTGTTATGAACTGAATGTTTGTCTTCCCCGAAAATTCATATGTTGTAAGTTTATCCCCTGATGTGAAGACATTAGGAGGTGGGGCTATAGGAGGAAATTAGGATTATCTGAGATTATGAGGACAGAGCCCTCACGAACGGGATTAATGCCTTTATGAGTCATGAGAGAGCTTGTGCTCTCTGCTGTCTGTCATGTTAGGATAATAAGTCAACAGTCTGGGACTCTTACTAGAACCTGACCATGCTGGCACCCTGACCTTGGATTCTATCCTCCAGAATTGTGAGAAATGAATTTCTATCGTTTATAAGCCGCCCAGTTTATGGTCCTTTTATGCTGCCTGGGGTGGTCACAAACCCTCCCCATTTTTTCAGAGCACAGGTGAGGGATGGAGCAAAATCGGGGAGTTACAGAGTAGCTCACAAATGGGTACCATCTACGTCTGCTCTCTCAGCACACAGACCCTGGCCCACCCACATGGGTTTTTCCAGGCTCTTTCTGTCCGTCTGTCTGTCCGGCTCTGGGTAATTGGATGTGGCAGCAATCAGTGTTTGACTTCCAACCAGGAGCGCCCTGAATATCTCTTATCTCCTCACAGTACAGACCCAAGGACAAGTCCCAGAAATGAGAAGAAACTCCATCTTCCCGTCTTCTGTGTCTCTATCTCCTGCTCCACAAGCTACCTCATCTCAGGACGGTGGGAATTTTCTCTTCCTTCAGTGGATGCTTTTGCCCTTTACTCACAGGCCTCTGGCTATGCTCTGAGCAGGTCCAGAACACCAGAGCACAACAGCATATGAGCCTTACAAAGACTTACAAACGATACCCTCAGGCTGATTTGGGGCATGCACCTCATTTCTGTGCGAGTCTCTGTTGCTATAGGGCTGGCGTTCTAAGGCCAGTTCAGCTTGAGTCACGTGCCTAGTCTCATGGTTAAGACATAGGATTTGCTGTGTGAAGAAATAATCATGAGGTGACCGTGATTTGTGACTTACCTATTCCCCACCCTTTACCTTTCCTGCTGTTCCTTTTGAAATGTTCCCTGAACTGGAGCACAAGTGTATTCTGACCAGTACGCAAAATCATCACCATCATCACCATCGTCAGAATTTCTCCAATACCCATTATGTTCCAAATGCTGTGTGAAAGCTATGTCATTTACTATTCCTAGAAAACCTGTATTGTGGCTAGAACTAAGATTGCCTCCAGAAAGCTAAATTATAAAATCAGTGTTAGGAGATCAGAACAAGGCAGTGCAAAATCATTTCCAACAGAAGAATGTTTCTTGGGTCCAGAAGATTTGAAGAAACTCAATTGAACACGTTAGTATTTCTAAGGGAAAGAGTGAGCCTAGCAGAAAGGACCCCAGGAAGCAGAAGGCGTGGAGGCAAGATTTACCAGTGTCCATACAGGCACTGTCCCCGGAGAGGTGCTGTGAATACTTTGGTCCCAGTGGCCACGTTGTTCCGATGCCTTGAAATAGTGTTTCATCGAATTCTCCTTTTTCTGATTCCATGTTCATGAGTCGACCTCCTGATTATAATTTGGCTTCCCCTGTGCTTTCCAGGGAGGAGAAATATTAGTTATGCTGATATGACCTTGAGGTTTTTATCACAATTCGAATCCTCCTTATCATTTTAAAAGTCGATATTCTGTTTTCTCATCACTCCAGTGAGCTTAGTCAGTGTGATTCCATCCTGAGAGATGGGTGGACATGTGGTGGGCTGAAAAGTCATGTCATTACTGTCACAAAATTGACGGCCAGACATTAGATTACAGTAAATTTCCAAGGTACCTATGTCTGCCATTCTTTCCTTTGGACACGTTTCACACTGTATGCTTGGGCTAGGACCGACCCTGTTCCTTCACTATTTTCAACCTGTCTAAATATAAATAACCTCATTTTTCAGATGGAGAAATAGACGCTTAATAGGGGAAATTAAGTGATTCCTTAAAAATCACATTATTGTGATGGAGTAGGTTTAGAATCCAGGTCTGCCTGACTGCAAAGCTCACGCTGTCTCTCCTTTACCAGACACTTTCATCTCCCTGTTTGGAGCCAGTAGTTCTCATCTACAGCCTAATACTGCATGTCTAGTAGGGAGAGGGCTGCCTCTGAATGTATTAGTGGTGGACCAAACTCTTTGTCTACAAATGAATACCTCTATCAAGGAAAAAACCAATCACCATCTTTGTAAGCACGTGCAAGATGGTGCCACCAAACAGAAGAAAGTAATGTGCAGAGTCTCTTAACTAAAGGCATTTTCAGATAGGTGTGTAGAGTGCAGGGCTTGGAGCACAGCAGCTCTGCTGTCGCTGGTAGTTCTTTCCCCTATCGTGACAGAGAGGTGTAGGAATATAAAAGAACATAAGCCAAGGGTTCCCGCAGGGGTGAAAAGCACAGGGGCCAGTAGCTGCATAAAAGATGCTTGGAAAATTCTTCCTAATCATCCACCTCTGGTAGATTGTTTGCCTCCTTGGGTGGGGAGAGCCAGCCCAGACAGATAGGAAAGCAGTAATCTGTGGAAACCATCTGTAAGTGCTGACGGGACTTTGGCAGGCAGGCAGGCTGGGATCCGTTCCTACTGATCTGTAAATCCAGCTTTCAAAACTGTTCCCCATGGGAGGCCTGGGGGTGGCTTAGAGTACTTTGTGGGTCAATTTCTGAAAGAAGATATGTGGAAGGGCAGGAGGATATGTCATCTGGACCCACTTAAGAGGACATTTTTTAGGTCTCAGCTCAGATGTCACCTCTGCAGGAAGGCTCCCGCCCCTGAATTATATTTCTCTATTTATATATTTCATAGATCAACCTCCTGAATCCTATTTATTTATTTACTACCCTCTCCCAACTAGGAAGTCATCTTCATGAGGGTAAAGCCTTCATCTCTCTTTTGTCAGTATACTGCAAATGCCTAAAAGAGAGTCTGGCACATGGCAGGTGCTTCATAAATATTTGCTGATGGATTGAGTTGATGAATGAATCAATAAATAACTGAATTAATGAATGGGCAGAGAATATGGTGAGAAATAGTGAGAAGCAATGGTGAGTGGAAGGAACCCAGCATTTGGAAAAATATGGACCTGATCCCAATCTTGATGCTAAACTAACTGGATATATGACCTTGATCTTTCTGAGTTTTGTTTTTGGTCTGTAAAACTCTGTTTCATAAAATCGTTATAAAGATTAAATCACAGTCCATTACCATCTGCAAAGCGGCTGGCGTAATAGTTGACGTGATGAGCCACTATTCCAGTCACTCTGAGAACGAAGATATATTTGTGTCACTGTCTTCCTTCCAAATACACAAGCACAAGTACAACCACGCATCTACCTCAAATCGATGTACATTTCTTGTATGAAACGCTAAGCACTTGGGACCATCAGATACATAAGGTTCATGTTCTGCCCTCGAAAATCTCCTAGTACCCTTTACACAGAAATAAAAAAAAGTTAGCTTGGAGCCAGGGATATGGGTTGGCATTTTCTTCATTTCTTACTAACAGAAGCACCTACTTTCTATAGCGCACAATTATTTAATTGAATTTTATCTTTAAGCCAAGCCTAAGAGGTAGGTACTATTTTAATTTGACAGATAGAGAAATTGAGACCCAGAGCAGTGAAGTAACTTGTTCAAGATCACACCGTTAACGGGCAGTGGACCAACGGCTTGGTACCAGTTCTGTACCATGTCAACATCTACATTCTTTGCACGGTGTTTCACGCCTGTGTGTTTCTAACAACTCTGTTGGTGACTCCAGGGGAAGTTTCTGTTCTTTATTCACCTCTTTGCACAGGCAGTGTGCATTCTCTCCTTATTCTAATTGAATCTTTCTTCTTTCTTTTTTGCGGCACGCGGGCCTCTCACTGTTGTGAGAGCACAGGCTCCGGATGCGCTCTCCGTTGCGGAGCACAGGCTCCGGACGCGCAGGCTCAGCGGCCATGGCTCACGGGCCCAGCTGCTCCGCGGCACGTGGGATCTTCCCGGACCGGGGCACGAACCCGCGTCCCCTGCATCGGCAGGCGGACTCTCAACCACTGCGCCACCAGGGAAGCCCTTGAATCTTTCTTCTTGGAGTCCCCTAAGACTTTGATATACGCCTGCTCTTATTTAAGCTGTTGGCTGTTACTGCTTAGTTTATTTCATTTATTATAAAAGATGTGCACATTTTATATATCATGCTCTAGGGCAACTTAGTGAATCATCTTGTGATTCAAGATACCAAGCTAGTGTTTTTTATGGAACTGCAGCCATCATTTGGTGCAATCGCAGAAGTGTAGCCATTTGGAAGTTTTTTCTGATAGCCATTTTGTTTCAAGGTGACAACCCACAAACTGAACTGAAAAAATAAAAATGTATAGAGAATAAACTACACCTACATATAAGAACACCTCATAAACTAAATGCTGAGTAAGAGGTGCCAAACTCAAAAGATTACCTACTGTATGATTTCATTTAGTAGCGTTCAAAATCAGGCCCAGCTGATTTGTGGTGAGAGAAGTGTAGACGTTGGTTACCCTGGAGTGGGGGAGGGAAAGTAGCAGCTAGATGTGGGGGTGAGGAAGCCTTCTTCGGATGATCGAGCTCGGAAGTCGGAGCAAGATGCTCTGCGTTAATTCTGATAAGCTTTCCCGTGCACTGTGCTGTCTCTTTTCAAGTGGGAGTTTACTCTGTAGAAGGCAGCCTCTTCTGTTTTTGAGCCATATTCCAGTTGATGAAATGCCCATTAAACAGAAACCTTTCTCCTGTAACTTCCAGCCGTTGGTTCTACTTATATCTTTAGGTGTCACCTAGAGGAGCAACAGTAATAACCGCTATTTAGATGAGACCAGTCATGTGCCAGGCACTTTACATATGTTCTCTTTTAATTCTCATTAGTATCCTCCAAGTTAGGTACTATATATTTTTTCTAGTAACAGACTAGAGGATCAGAAAGGTTAAAGTTAGGTACTATTTTTTCTTTCTTAATATTTAAGAAAATTGAGCATCACAGAGGTTAATAACTTACCCGAGGTCACACAGCGACTAGATGGGAGATTTCAAACTCAGGTCTAGGTTTAAAGCCTGTGGATTTTGAATCACTGCACCCTCTCCCCTCTCCTCTCTGGAACAGTCCGTTAGATGCTCGAATAGCAGCCGTCATACCCTGGCTCCTACTTCCCTCCAAAGTTTTAACTCTTCAGCGCACACTCCTGTGCAGACACCTGTTGTCTGTCTGTCCAGCATTCCCCCTGCAGCTCCGTGGCTGCCACAAGAGCTGTCATGTTCGGTCATGACCCCGCCCCTGGTCACAGGTGATTGGTTCACGTGGGTTCCTGGTCAAAGCTGGCCAGCGAATTCCGCTTTTCTTTCCTTATTGCCAAGGCCTTCTGGACCATCAGCAGTCATCGGACTTAGTTAAGCAGACTCAGAAACAAGCCACATTGGTGGTTGTGAGTTGTCTGCTTTGTCTAACTTTTCCTCTTCTACTTCATTGAGCAGAACGTCTCCCTGGAAGCCCCTCACTTTTCTGCAGATACAGGGTTACTCTCTACCGTTGGCCACGCAGTGGTTCCTTCCTCGGTGCTGTGCTCCGAGCCCCATCCAAGCAGACCACCCTCTTGTTCGTCCACTTTGCACATCCAGCCACTGCGCTTCCACCTGAAACAATTCTGCTTTGATCTCTCAGCTCACACGCAGTGAGGCCCTTGGGTCTTCTCCATGGCTCTTTCTTGAACATGCTGTCGGTGCATTATTTTCACCATGAGACCCCAAGTTTTGTTGGCGGCAAGAGCTGTGTCCTGTGCGTATCTGTTTCTTCCCTCACTCTGCCAGGGACTAGGCTAGAGCTCTGTTCAGAGAATTCAAGTAAAACACAAAAATAAATGAATAGAAAATAATTTTGCTTCATAATGTGTGGTGGTGTTTTGGTGAGTGGAAATTCCAGGGAGACAGATTTCAGCTCAAAGGAAGAATTTCTTTCTTTCTTTTTTTTTTTTTAAAGCCTGAGAGACTCAGTGACAGACAGGGCTGCCCAGGAGAGGAGTGAGTGTCAGTCCTCCCTTGTCGGCTCAAAGGTAGATGTCCACTTGGAGGACTGCTGGACAGGAGAGTCAAGGATGGTCACTTTCCAAACTGTTAGGAACATGAACCACGTTAAGTGATGTCCTTTATACCACAACTGTCTTAGTTAGCTCAGGCTGCCATAACAAAATACCACAACTGGTGGCTTAAACAACAGACATTTTTTACCTCACGGTTTTAGAAGCTGGCTGGCCCGCCCAAGATCAAGGTGCCAGCAGGGTTGGTTTCTGGTGAAAGCTCTCTTCTTGGCTTGCAGACAGCTGCCTTCTCGCCGTGTCCTCACATGGTGAAGAGAGAGAAAATGAGAGAGAGCTCTCTGGTGTTTCTTCACATATTGGATCAGGGTGCCACCCTTATGACATCATTTAACCTTAATTACCTCTCCAGATATAGTCACATTGGGGGTTAACTTATGAATTCTGGGGAGGACACAATTCAGTCCATGGCAACAATCTGGTTCTTTCTCTCTCCTTCTTTGTATATATATATATATATATATATATATATATATATATATATATATATATATAAATTGAAGCACGTGTTTCACAAATATAACTTCTATTTTTCTGTTTTATTTTATTTTATTCTATTTTATTAAAAAATTATGACCGCTGCCATGAAACTGAGTTCACATTTACTTTGAAAAACACTGGGTAAGATTATGGTGATGATGATGATGGTGATAATGGTGATGGTGATGATAGTGATGATCATGGTGATGATGGTGATGGTGATGATGATGGTGATGATGGTGATGTGATGGTGATGGTGATGGTGGTGATGGTGTTGATGATGGTGATGGTGATGGTGTTGATGATGGTGGTGATGATAGTGATGATAATGGTGATGATGATGATGGTGATGGTGATGATAGTGATGATAATGGTGATGATGATGATGGTGATGGTGATGATAGTGATGGTGATGATGGTGATGGTGATGATAGTGATGATCATGGTGATGGTGATGATGACGGTGATGGTGAGGATGGTGATGATGATGGTGATGATGGTGATGGTGATGATGGTGGTGATGATGGTAATGATGGTGATGGTGATGATGGTGATGATGGTGATGGTGATGATAGTGATGATCATGGTGATGGTGATGATCATGGTGATGATGATGGTGATGAAGATGGTAATGATGGTGATGGTGTTGATGATGGTGATGGTGATAAAAGTCATGCGGTGTTAGTAGTTCACAGTAGCTGCAAACATTTTTAGTAGAAGCTAAGAGCTTTATAACAAATGCTTCATTCATGAACAACAGGCCTGTTTTCATCTTACGGGCACCATTAATCTTGTCACTTCCCAGGTTTCTCTCTTTGCCTTAGCCACTAGAAAGCTCAGAGCAAAAACTGTAGCTTACCTCTGGTCCAGAACCATATGGAATGCAGTTATGTGGACTGACCTTCCCCTGCCTTTTCTCTTTCCTTCTTATTTGTGTTTTCCCCTCTTTATTATTTATCCGTTTCTCTTGCTGCATCATGTCTGTTGATAGATGCTTATCACCATTTGTGGTGTGGAATCAGGTGTGGTAAAGAAAAAAAATAACCTAACATTATCTAATGTAATTGTCACAGCATGTTATGGCATAGGTATTTTATTTTATTTTATTTTATACATAAGAAAGTGAGTTTCAGAGAGGTCAGATGCTTTTCCAAAGTTGTACAGCTTGTATATGGGAGATCTTGGTTTAAAAACAAAGTGATGTTACTTTAAAAACCACCCAGGATACCCCACTCCCTCCTTGAAGGTGCCTCCCAGTCTTGAGAATCTAGTATTCTTGTTCCTCTGTCAGAGGGTGGGCGGGTGCGTGGTGACAGCAGAGGGGACCCCCAGGATGTGTGTCTGTAGTTCTCATCATCACTGGGCCTGTTCACCATACAGCCCATTCAAACTCAACCTTCCATCTCCTCTCCTTTCGCACAGGGACCTTGGGGCTGGTGTGTCTCCTCCATCAGCCGTCCCAGTTCTTTGTGGCCTAAAACACTGTGGCAGCAACATGCCTGCAGGTTAGGTCGGGGGCTCACATCACCTCCAGCTGCTTGGATCCGAACAGAATCTTCTCTGCTTTCATTGTTCCCCGAGCAGAGTGTGGTAGCTGCAGGGTCAGAGTGGTGTCTCCACCTCCAGGGTCTGGCACAGACCTGGGACAGACAAGCCACCAATGAGTAAATCGGTGAGCAGATGAAGCACATTTTGTGATGATAATACTTACATTACTACTAGTCACACACCTACGGCAGCAACTAACTTCATTGCATAGCTGTCGAATGCCAGCTACTTTTTAAGAGCTTTCCGGATTTCTTTCATCTAATCCTCACACTAACATGATGATATAGGTCCTTTCTTGATCTCCATTTTAGAGATGGAAACACTCAGTCCCAGAGGGGTTAGATAACCAACTTGCACCCATTCATTCAGCTAAGAAGTAGCAAACCAGAGTTTCAGTGCTGACATGCTTGCTTGTCTCTGCTGTGTACCCAGCCGTCTCATTCCCCGCTGATTCCTCTCCTGTGTCCCATGACGGGGCTCAGGGCCCTCAGCAGAGGATCAGGCAGAGTTTACGTTGACCCTTCTGACCTCCCAGCATTCCTTCCCAGGTGTTGGCTGGATTGGATTTAGTTCTGAGAGCCTTTCAATGCTCTGATTATATAGTAGGTTTATGCTGGTTTGGTTTCAAATCATGAGGCAAGGAGGAAGGCATCTCAAGCCCTGCCAATCTCTTCTGCCCAGTTAACCTCTTGCCACAAGAGCTGTGCCTTTAGTGGGACACCCAAAGCCTGGAAGAACCTCCAGCTCAAGCCAGCCAAGTCTCATTCAGCCTTCAAAGGCCCACCTCAAGTAAACGCCAGATCCCAGTATCAGATCCTGGTCCAACTCATGTAAACCACACAACTCCAGGGCGACTGAGGCCATGGAATTCTGAGATCAAGTGGTTTAATACCAAAGGAAAACATTTTCAAAGTTTTCTTAGAGAGAAAGTAAAACAGTGACGATATTGAATTCTCCAGCTTGCTAATTCATTTCTATTTGATCAGCTCTTGATAGCATGTCATGTCTGAGTGTCCCGGCCCACAAATTTATAGTCAAAGAGGTCAGTGTTTTTACATGGATCAAGCAGACGCCAGAAGACAGACTTGGACCCACGTAGCACCAAGAGAGGAATTTTTCCATGCCAGGTCCTGGAGTAGGTGGCTTTGCATAGCTTCTCTTATTAATCTCACAACTGCTTTATACGTTCTGATATTTTGGGCCACACTTTATAGATTTGGGAAATGAAGTTTATGGAAGAAGGAAGAGAAATAACGTTATATTGATCCTAGAAGGTAGAAAGGCGTGTCCTGATTCTAAGTCCAGTGCTTTGCAATCATGCTCTCAGGTTCAAACGCATCCTCCGCTTCTATTTCCAAATGCACCCACCACCCCAGCAGGGCTGCACGCTGGGTGGAAGTGTTGTGTTAAGAGAGGAGGGCATTGCCTTGGGGAGACGCTGCTGGAGCTGATCAGCACCGCACTTTCCGGCTACCTGTGTGCGCTGCCAGAGCACGCTTTCCAGGGGTTTTGCCACCGGTCTGAGTTTGGGCCGGTGCAATGTGAGCAGAAGTGACGTGTGTATATGCAGTTTGGGATCCTGGGAAGCAGACTCTGAAGTACAGATCAGCAGGCTGGAAGTTTATCTGTGAGTCCTCTTGATGCTAAGACCAACTGGAGGCAAGGGACAGAAGCGGGGCTGGTAGAGGCAGGAGTGAGTCTGGTCCCTGAAGCTGGCATGGCTCTTCAGAGTTGTCCCAGGTGGACCTGGCCTTTTACGCTCCTGTGGTGCCCTAGGAAAGGGATCACTTTCTTCAGCTCAGAGAGACTCCCGAGGGGGCTGCCTGCTGAAGACGGGCTGCCATTGGTTCTAGCAGCGGGGGGAATATGTTCTTCAGTTTGAGTGGGGGGCCTGCAAGGCCCAGCCCAACGTTCATGACGTGCACCGTTTGCAGTCCTGGCTCATAAAAACCTTGCACATACAATCATCACCTCATTCGCCTTCTGAATGGGAAGAGTTCCTAGGACCTAGGAAAGGTGGGAGCCACAAGGTGAAAGAGGTGTGGGTGCCTGAATGAGTGCATGAAGCAGAGCTCTCCAGGCTGACACGAGCAACAGCCAAACCCGTGCTGGCTTAAGCCAGACAGGCTTGGGGTTTGTAACTTACAGCAGGTACCTTACTACTGGCTGGAAGACAAGATGTTCAGGGGAATCCTGGGCAGCACTGGGATCTGCAGACCCCAGTACATGCGATCGGAAGCTCTGCAGCTCTTCAGTATAATCTCAGAGAGAGGGGAGGTGTATATAAACACAGCCTGAAGAAGCAGAATGCGGCTTCCTCTCGCTGACCCTCCTCTGTATGCAGACGTCCCTTGGTAAGAATCCTCCAGGGCTCTGCAAGGTGGAGGAGTTGAAGGCACCAGCTCCGGAGTTGGATGCCCAGCTTTGCAACTCAGCCCCATGCTGTCTTGGGGGCTCCACCCTGCCCGACACTGGCTCACGCAGGTAGGATCAAAGCCCTGGACTCCTAGCTGTCGGGGAGGAAGTGGAGATACATCCTGGGGTGGGGGGTTCTAGAGACCCCCCCCCAAGCCGTGCTGAGCTAAGTTGGTCAAGGAAGGCTTAAGCTAAGCTTTTCCCTTCTCAGTTTTCAGAGCCCCAGATTCCAAAGACAGACGAGCAGGAGGGAGGAATCCAAACTTCTCCAGAACACCTCATCATCCCTTGTGCCTGCAGCATCGTGTGCTTAGTGCGGGCTGGTGGGAGGCGAGGCAGGACCACGCAGACCTCGGAGGTTTCTCAGTGCCGCGCCAGTGGCTTTGGTCTTTGTTGGTCAGGCAAAGGGGAGACAGTCCACGGCAGCAAGGAGGGCTGCTCCATCTGGTCTGCGATGCCTCAGGGCCAGAGAGGCGGCGGCGGCGTAGAACGTGACTCGAAACAGAGCAGGTTTCTAGAGGGCACTGGTCCAAGGTGGAGAGGACGAAGGCGTGAGGCCGGAGAAGTGCTGCGTGGCGCGGGGGCCGCTGAAGGTGAGGGACGGTCAGGACTTCGCGGCTGGTTTCGAGAGTTGGGAGGAGGTGCAGAGAAGCCGGGGCAGCGGCTGGGGGTGAGTCCAGGGTAATTAGGGTGGAAAATTCCGCGGCATCCTCGTCGGCTTTCTCAGGACAGAGGCTGTGCTTTTCTCAGCTCCGCACTGGCAGCGCCTGGTGGAGCGTGTGTGGGCTGCCTTGAACACATTGCTTTTCTGAGCCATCGTCTATGTCTCTTCAACTTCAGCAAATCAGTTCTTTTGCTCTGCCTGAGGTTCCTAGAGTTCTGGCGAGGGCTCAAATGCCAGAGCCTACTTAGCTTCTGTCCAAGGAAGCTCTCAGGGGCCTGGACAGGTAGGCTGTGCTGTCACAAGCAAAGGGCCCTGTCTAGAACTACCAGGTGGAGGGCCAGGCCAGGGTGAGTTTTGCCGGATTTAGCAAATAAAAATACAGGACACTCAGGTAAAAATTTGAGTTTCAGATGACAAAGGAGTACATTTTTAGTATCACCGTGTGCCAAATATCGCAGGAGACGTACTTGTTTGTTGTTTATCGGAGATTCAAAATCAGCTGGCTTTGCTGTTTTTTCTCGGCAAGTCTGCCCGGGCCCCTGCAGGCGTGGTTTGCTCGGAGACAGGGGCCTTGCTGCTGGGGGCGCCTTCTTCCAGCACCTATAGAAACAGCTCTGCTGGCTCAAAATAGAAGGGTGGCAGCCGCGGACCCTGCGCTGGCCAAGCCCAGCTTCCGCCCACTGACAACTCCCTCACACGTGCCTCCATTCAAAACACCGAGCAGCCCGAGGCCAGGGTAGCTGGGGGGGGGGGGGGGGGGCAGCCGGGCAGGCGCCCATCAGTGACACTCCCAAGGCTGTCGGGCCACCGCGGTTCCAGGCGTGACGGTCATTAAGGTCCTCTTGAACATGTGTGATGCTGCTGGGAGGGGCTTCAGCCCATTGCTGTCTCCGGCAGACGGGGTGGGTGGGGATGGCCTCGGGGCGGGGGGGGCGGCTTATGGGACGGGAGCTTCTAGGCACTGGAAGATCTGGGTAGGAGGGGAGAGCAAAGTGAGAGCTGAAGGGGGGCGGCCTGAGCTGAGGGTAGAGCTGAGGGGGCGGGAAGGAGGATGGGCATGGGGGTGGGGGGGGTCTGAGGCCATCACGTCAAGGGCACAGAGAGTCGGGGAAGCCTTTGCTCACGAAATTCCCTCCGTTTCTCTCCTAATATAAGGGGACGTGTGATAGCGTGTAGGACCCGCCATGATAATTCAGGATAAGCGCCTCTTCTCAAGAGCCTAAGCTTCGTCACTTCCTTTGCCATATGAAGGGATATTCACCCCTTTGCCATGTAAGGTATTCTTGAGGGGTCCAGGAATTAGAGTGCGGACTTGTTGTTCTGGGGGTCCCCGTTCAGCCATTCGGCCCACTCCCCGGTGTGAGGAGGGAGCGAGCGTCAGGCCCGGGTAGGGAAGGTGCCTTCAGGGGTCACCTGGAGCCCCTGCCCACGCTCTCCCTCCCTCCCTGCACTTTGACGCCTCGGAGCCCAGGCAGCGCAAGTCCCGGGCTCCTGGGAGGGAGGAGCCCTGAGCTGGGAGCTCCAGCGCTGCCTGTGACGCGCCAGGAGACCCAGCGGCCGGCCACGCCCCTCTTTGGGCCTGTCTCACCCACTGTAAATACGGGTGTTGGACTCTATGGCCTCTAGGGACCCCTTTGACCCAGAGACCAGATGGCAACGTCTAATGTCATTTTACGTGGGGAAACTGAGGTCCCTGGAAGGTGAGCTCCACATCTCTCGGCTTCAGTGGGGACACAGAACCCAACCTCGGCGGGTGGTCCAGGCTGGGCTTTGGCTCTGAGCTTAGGCTTGCTCTGAGCAGCGATGTATAATTCAGAACTGACGTCCTAATTCCGCTCACGGATGATCTCGGCGCTAAGATGCCTTCACTGAAGACATGTCCTTACTGAACAGCGCAGCACAAACCCAGATGGACAGGGAGGCAGCCAGAGCACGGTGGAGGGAGACAAGTCCGGCTCTCCGCGGCCTTGGGCACGCTGCTGAACTGTCCTCATTTAAAACTCGAGGATATTTTGAGGGTGGTCAGCGTATGAGAATTAGAAGTCAATTAATGCAGAGTGCCCACTAGAATGTTCCGTCTGTGTGTGGGGCTTAGGCAAGGGTAACCCTGGCACCTAGCGGCTCCTGTCACCTGTCCTAGGTAACACCGTTCCCTCAGCCCGGAGGGAGCATCCTTCTCCCAGACACAGCCGCCGCACCCCTCACTTTATCCAGAGGTTCATGGCCAGGCCACCTTCTTAGAGACGCCTCTCTGCCCACCCTGCCTAAACTCTCAGCCCCCTGCCCTGCTTCATTTTTCTCCCTGGAACTTATCGCAGGGTAACTTGCTGTACGTTTTACATAATTATCTTGTTACCTGCCGGTTTCCCCCATTAAAATGTAAGCTTTATGAGGCCGGGGATGCTAACTTATTTTATCGCTACTGGATTCTCACTGAAAACAGAGCCTGGCACATATTACGTGTTCACAGATACTCGTGGAATGAAAGAATGAGTGAAAGGGTGAAGGGGATACTCGGGGAGCTGCTGTGCTGAGGACAGAACACTGGGAGTGACGGACACCAAAGAGAGGACGAGTGAGGAGGCTCCAGCAGTCAGGCTTGGGACGGGGGAGCGGCGGGGGCACGGGGGGCTTTCTGAGGGTAGAGGTGACAGGATATGCGGGAGGACCGGAGGGAGGGCGTGACCGAAAGACGCGCGGGGGGAGGGCTCTGGGTTGTCTGCAGCACGTGGGTAAACGGGGCATCTGCTTACTGAGCTGGGATCTCTGGGGAGGAGCAGCTTTGTGACGCCCGTGTCCAGGGGCCTTTCTCACTAGGGGGACACCGACGAGAATGAACTGTACCAGCCTCGGAGGAGCAGGGCTCTCCTTCAGCCTTCAAGAGGAGTTCACTGTTTGACCTGGGCTGGGGATTGTTCAGCCATAAAGCGAGGGAAAGGGTGAATTAGAGCCCATCTGAGTCCTTTGGGCAGGCAGTGTGTGACAGAGGAAAAGGCTAGGCTTCGAAGTGAGACTCGTTTGGGCTCTGATCTGACTCTTGTCGTTTCCTAGCTAGTCATTCTCATTGGAGTCAGTTTCCCTATCTCTAAAATGAGATGGTAACTCCGACCTCCCAGAGATGCTGTGAAGTTCAAGCGATAGAATGTCTCTAAGAGCCAAACACTGTGTCAGGCGCATAGTAGAAAATCAGTAATTGTTAATTTTCTCCCTCTGACCCCACTGTGATTTCACAGTCCCCACTAGCCACCCACTTCAAAGCAGATGGAGTTGCATGATATTATGAGGTTTATGATGCTTTTTCACCTGTGCACATCTAAGAAACTTTACTATTTCAATGCAAACATGCCCCATGGATTATTGTGAAAGGCCATTGAATACGTACCAAATAAAAATATTAAAGGAAGATCTATTGCTTTGCTCAGTGTCACTTGAATATATTGTACAGAAGGAATTAGAATTAGTCTCTTTCTCTGCCTTCACCTTTCTGTTTGATGTCCTCACACCAGGCGTTCACATCCCAGAGAGAAAACTTCCGCTTGTCAGTCTGACATTTTCCAATGTGTTGATACGTCCCCGAGGGGGCGATTCTATGGAAGATGGTGACACTCACAGCTCCCACCCGAATGAGTAGCTCCCCAAATTCTATATAGGTCATAATGAATATATTCAAGTTAAACAGTGTCAAAGCCTTGGTAGGCACACCTGCAGCTAAGAGTACAGTACAGATCTGGAGTGATTCTGAATTTTCCTTCCACAAAAATAATTTTGGCAGCTGGCGATCAATATCTTCCTCCCATATGTTTCATATTCTCTATAAAGTATAATTGAAGACAGCCATCTCAGCAGTGCTTTTGGGTGTGAATGTCTTCAGCAATTCTAAAAAGGTAATTTGGAAAGGAAGGAAACTAACATTTGGCTTGTATCTACTATGTATCAAGGCTGTGTTATGTACCTTTGCATATTTTATCTCATTGAATCTGCACAACGTCTCTGTGAGAAAGTGAGTGTCAGGCCTACTTTTGCCCAACAGGAGGTTGAGGCTCAGAGAGGTTAAGGTACTTGCTTAAGATCACACAGTGTTTAGTGGCACACCCAGGATCTGAAGCCCGTGTTGGACTCAATCAGTGGAGAAACCTGACACTCTGAGACCAGATTTGGAAAAAGCTTTCTTGGCCCAAACTTACACTTGGACCACCTCCACTTCACCTTTCGTTAGACTGCGTCAGTGTCTTTATTTCCTTGGGTGTAAACGGAAGCAAAGTTGGACAGAGGTGTCTGTGACCTTGGACCATGGGAGATTTTGCCTCTATTCTAGGAAATGCATCTCTTTCTCCAGGAGGTGAGAGGGAAGCAGTCCCTGCCAGGGGAGACGGCTTCTTTCCACTGCTGCTCTGACAGCCATCTTGGCAGCTCTCCCAACCAAACTCTCTGGGCAGCTTTGTGCTCCGCCGCGTGGTTCCCCGTGGGGTAAGACTTGCCTCTCTCTCTCCCGCCCTCCACCCATTCAGCTTCATTTCAGTTTGTTGCTATAAAGATACATCTTGAAACATTCAAGACGTGAAGGAGGAGTTCATCCGTGTTGCAGACAGCATGCTCCAAGGATCGTTATTCCCTCAACCTGGCCAACTTGGATATCAAAGCAGATACCCTGAGAGGAAGTGGCCTTGGAGATTTTCCTTGCTTTTCATGATGTCCTCACCTCCGAATTTGTCCAGAGCAGCAATAAGCCATTTTTATTATCGTGTCGACGACCAAGAGGACAGGAATGTCTTCTGTGGCCCTGAGAGCCGGAGGGGGGGCTTTGGATCCAGGGTCCAGCTACCATGGTCCCCAGATCGCATGCCTTCAGCATGGCCACCATGTAAAGTCCTTTTCCTGGAGCCGGTGGATTTCTGCCAGACCCAGCAAGCTCACTGGCATTTCCCCTGGCGACCATGGAGTTTTTCTGAGTCAGCTTTGGGAGCAGCCTCGTTAGTCTCAGGACCCACACTGCTTCCGACTCTCGCATGTTTGTTAAACTGATAAGTGCTGCTGATCGTTAACCATCCACCAGTGTTTCCTATATTTCTGTTTTGGGGAACTCCAGATAAGGGAGAGGTCCCGACAACTGGAAACTTGGCTGAATGAAGAAGCACCCCTTAGGGAGTGGAGCACTTGGGACTTAGAGGAGTGAGAGTCCTGGGATGGCGTGTTCCCTGATTCCAGCTTCCAGGCAGATGCCTTCATGGGACCAGAAGAAAAGGAATAATAATCAATCAGAATAATTAACACTAACTGAGTTCCTGCGGTCGAGTTCCCACGTTCATGGCCTTTGCTGTCTACTTTATTTACATTGTCTTATTTCATTTCTGGCAAGCATAGCCCTGTTTTGCAGAAAAGGAAACTCATGCTCAAGGAAAGTAAGTAGGTGATCATGCTGAATTTTCAAATGTGACTGTACATGGAAAGACTAAGCAAAGCCCACTGTCGGGCTGCTAAGGTGTTTCGTGAGGTGGTCAGTGTTGAGACAAATGTTCCATGGTTCAAGATGTGACCTTTAGCCTTCACCAAGTTTGTGCTCCACCTCTTGGGGCAGACTCACCTTAACCAAACTCATAAAGGCTGATGTAAAAACCACAGTGTCAATGTGTTAAGTTAAAATGGGAGTCACACCTATAGCACAATGGCCAGAATACCCGCGATAACCCAAACGGCACCTTCTCTTCTTGGAGGCAAGCCACACGGGAAAGTAAATTGTAATTGGAAGGTTCCTTGATGAAAATACATTCAGAGTATGATTGGATAGTTATGCAATTTAAGTGTCCCATGGCCTTGGGCTCTAGCAGCCTCTTCCATCCATTTTCATCAAGGGGTTAAATTTGCCACAGAAGAGACTGGACGCGCTGAACCCTTAGACCTGGATTCCATCTCCCCTGGTCATTCCTGGTATGGGTACTACTCTGTGACTCTCCACTTCCAGGAATGACCAAGTACTCCTCTGCTTATTTATTAATTAATAATTATTAATTAATTATATTAATAATTATTAATTAATTATATTAATGTCTCCAGTTATTAATAGCTTGGCTGACAAGTACAAGCCGTTCTATTTTTCTCCCAGTTATCTTTCAACAGCCCAGCTCTGATCTGGTGTCTGCGGTGCTAACGTTAATTCTGCTATTAACTTTATTTCTTTAATTTCCAAGTTGTTGGCGACCCCCGCAGCTGTTCCTTTGTAGAGATAATCTCCATGCCGTAGGGTTTTGGGGAAGGCTAAATGAGAGACCGTGTATGGGAAGGGAGCCTGGTGTGGGCAGCTGGTTCTTTAGTTCTATTCCTTTCTTTCCAAGAGGATTAAAACTGTGCAAAAATGCCCTACCCAGGTATCCACCTCACTGACATCAGAAGACCAAACTATTATTTCTATTTCACACTCACCCCAAACTCTGGAGCAGGGAAAAGGTTCCCCCTCACTTAAAACGAGACTTTTTACTAACAATGATGGCCTCTCTTTCCACGTGTGTGACTTTGATTATATTTTAGAGAGTCTTCGAGTTGGAGGCCATCTTTCTCAAACCTACCGCCTGTCAGTGGAGTTCAGCCACTGTCAACAGAAGAACAGAAGCAACATCACTAGCAAAGGAGGACTTGACATGTGCTTGGAATCACACCGTAGCTTTAAGAAAGCCTTCACTGCTGCTACGCGTCAATACGTCCGTAGTGAGAACTTAAGTTTGGGCTTTAGAGAGGGGTTAGGGCAAGAAAGATGCCATCCCATCACCCGTAGGAGGCGTCATGGTGCTGACCAAGATAGACACCCAAGTTCCCTGCCTTCCAGACTTTGTCCACTTAAAAGAGTGAGGCAATAATCCTCTATTAATTAATACTATCATTAATAAATAACATTTCAAAGTGTTTCATACTTGATCATCACATTTGATCCCTGATGAGGGGGTTATTAATTTTAACCCCATTTCATACATTTAAGAAGAGCTGACAGCAGATATATCATATAGCCAATCAGTTAGCAGAGAACATATCTCTATTGCCTCCAAATTCAGAACTCTTATCAGGGTGCCATGCTTTTTCCTCGTTTCTATGCTTGAGTTCACCTCTGGCCCTCAGAATGAGTTCAGTATGAGGGTTGGGAAATAAATAACGTATGTCACTGTCAAGGTTAATTTTATGTGTCAACTTGGCTAGGCCACGGTACTTAGGTATTTGGTTAAATGTGATTTAGATGGTCCTGTGAAGATACTTTTTAGGCGTTGCGTAAAGCAGACCACCCTTCGTGATGTGTTGGGCCTCGTCCAATCATTTGAAGGCCTTTGTAGAAAAAGACTGACATCCCCCAAAGAAGAGGAAACCCTGGCAGCAGACCATGTCTTAGTCTCACGCGGCAGCTGTCTTTTGGGTCTGCAGCCTGCAAGCCACCCTGCAGATTTCGGACTGCCAAGCTGCCGCAGTTACGTGAACCAGTTCCTTAAAGTAAATGTCCCTCTGTGTATTTATACATCCTGTTGGTTTTGTTTCTCTGGGGACACTGACGAACTTAGATGGCGGTGCTGTGACATGGGGGTGTGGCAGTGACAGATACCTACAACTGTGCTGGTGGCTTCAGAGCTGGGTAAGGGGTGGAGGCTGGAAGAGTCTTGAGGTGCATGACAGGAAAGCCAAGATTGCCTTGAAGACTGTTCACAGAAACGTGAACACAAGAGCTGCTTCTGGTGAGGTCACGGATGGACATGAGGAACATGTTATTGGAAACGGAGGAGAGGTGATCCTTGTAATAAAGGGACAAAGACCTTGGCTGAGTTGCGTTCCAGTGTTTTAGGGAAGGTGGGACTTGTGAGTGATTATCTGGGATGTTTGGCTGAGGAGCTCTCTAAGCAAAGTGTTGAAGATACTGGCTGGTTTCTCCTTGCTGCTTAGAGTGAAATGTGAGAGGGGAGAGACGCACTGAAGAAGGAATTGTTAAGCCGAAAGGAACCAGAACTGGAAGATCTGGAAATTCTCAGCCTATCAGTTTTGCAAAAACTGAGAAAGCGAGAGCAGGAGAGAACATCAGGGGTGTTGCTGGACAATCATTTGGTTATAAAGACGTGACAGGTATGACTCATGGATCCAATTAACCATTTCAGCAGAAATGATGGAAGGTTGAACTGAAAGCGGGGGCAGAGACAGGACAAAATATAGGAAGGCTGTTGGACTTCTGAGACTTTATAGGATGGACCAGTAGAGCAATCTGGCTGTGAACATGTTATTTTCCAAGGAAAGAGAAGAATGTCCCAGAAGGCAGTTCAGAGGTTGGCAGGGCTGCCACCATAGGCCTAGAGGGCACAGGCCTGGGAGGGGTGATGGGGCTGCTTCCCTCTTGGTTCTATAGGGTGAGAACTGCTGCCCAGGGGCAGCCCTGCCCCCCTGGTGGACCCAGAGGATAGAAAATGGAGCCAAAGAGGGTTATTCTCAAGCCTTAAAATCGAATGGAATTGGCCTCGCTGGGCTTCAGACTTGCTTGGTACTTGTCACCCCTTTCTTCTTCCTGACTTTTCCCAGCTGGAATGGGAATGCCTATGCTCTGCATGTCCTACCATTATATTTTGGAAACAGATTACTTATCTGGTTTCAGACTCACAGCTGCAGAAGAATTTTCCCTCAGGATGCTTCATACCCTTCAGGATGTCTCACCCGTAACTGTTTTATATTTTAGGTGAGATTTTGAACTTAGAGTTGGTGCTGGAATGGGTTAAGACTTGGGGGCTGTTGGAATGGGGTGAATGTATTTTGCATGTGAGAAGAACATGCCTTTTGTGAGACCGGAGGGTATAGGGTTATGGACTGAATGGTGTCCCCCCAAATTCACACATTGAAGTCTATCTAGTCCCCCAGGACCTCAGAATGTGGCTACACTTGGAGACAGGGCCTTTTAAGGGGTTATTAAGGTAAACTGAGGTTATATAGTGGGCCTAATCCAGTAGGACTAGGGTCCTTAGGAGAAGAAGAGATTAGACACAGCCACATAGACTGAGGGGTGACCATGTGAGGACACAGTGAGAAGACCATCTGTCAAGTCAGGGAGAGAGACCTCAGAAGAAACCAAACCTGCCGCCACCTTGGTCTTTGACTTCACGCCTCCAGACCTGTGAGAAAATAAGTTTCTGTTGTCTAAATACCCAGTCTGTGGTATTGGGTTATGGCAGCCTGAGCAAACGAATAGGTCACCAACATGAATTAAATAATTTAGTGGGGGGGGAGAGTTTAGCCACGCTATTCTGTTGGCATTAAGAAGATAAATCTTGGTTATTTGACTGATTTTGTTATTCCAAAGCTGATATTGCCTAGACCCAAGTTTAATTATATGTTTCTTCATCTCTGAGTTTTTTCCATGTAAAATCACTTTCTCTCAAGTTTATTGCCTTAATAGCCTGGGGAATATTTGCTTCTGAGGATCATATATCAAATCTGTTTCATGTTAGTCAAAATATCTTTCTTTCTTTGTAAACAAAATTATACTGTGATTTGAAGTGCAGAAACTCTTGGAAGAGTCTGCTTTGGATTCTAACAGAGTTTCCTCTTATGACATTTCATCTTTATTACATTCTTCAAGACTCCCACTTGAAGAATTGCTTTCAGACATTACCTGGAACCAAACTATCCAAAACTAGCCGTCTTCCACCAAAAGGAATTGTAGGACTAAGGAACCGCCCCTTTGGAGAAATTCTTGACCTCTCCTGTTTCTCCCGGTGAACACTCTATAAAGAGCCCTACCTGGCAGATAGATCTTTTTTCTTTTTTTTTTTTTTTTTCTTCTTCTTCTTCTTTTTTTTTTTTTTTCCAATTCTGAGTTTTACATGCCCAGATTCCAACACTTAAACAAAATATGTATGAAAAAAAAATGACCCCAAATTATTCCTAATTGACGTCTCATTTTCTGGCTGTAGTTATCAGCCCTGAAGATGAGAAATAAGTGAAAGGCTGAAAGAGCATCCTTGCCAACATTTGACACTAGACTCAGAGACCGTCTTTGTGCAGGGATGGCACTTAGTTCACGGACAACATTATTTCCTCATTAATTTGCTTTTCTGGCTAACCAGAAAATCTTTCTGATTTCACCTCTTTAAAAAATCATAAATATTTTTTAAATATCGCAAGCCGAATTCACAAACGAATGGAACATTATGTTGAACAAAATTGATTCGGGTTTTTTGATAGTTCTCTTTAGATTCCTATCAGAAATACAGAAGATTATCCCGAAAAGCGTAGGCGGTCAGGAAAGCGAGACACCGAGCAGAGGAGTTCCCATTATACTCAGAAGGATATTTGCCTGCTCAGCTTTTGCGTCTTTAAAGTAAATGCTCCCCAAAGCTCCTCCCTCCCCCGCAAAAACAAATAAACAAAAGCAGACCCCAGTAGATCCTGGTTAGCTGGATTCCGGGAGACTCTGAACTCGCAGGTGTTTGGTGGGTAGTTGTAGTTCTGGCTGATAGTGTATTTGATGGGCGGAGGGCAGGGGACTTCAGGAGCCCGGTTCTGTCGCTTACCCATTGTGCGTCCTTAGCCGAGTCATTCAAACTCTGAGCCTTGATGGGGGAATGCTAATATCTGCTTCACAAATTTTCATGTGCCTCAAATGAGATAATGGATGTGAATTTGCTCTTTAAACCATAACTGGGCTATGCAGATGTTAGTCATTATTTTCAAACAGCATCTGTGACCTAGTTTTGATTGTGGTTTACTTTTGGAGAGAAGAGAATTATAAATGCCTCTTGGCTAAGCTGAAAGAAACCTAATCCAGTGATTTTAACTACCAATGATCACATTAAAGGCAAATACCCTGCCGCAAAAGAAGACTGACTCCAAGGACTATTCTTGTTGTCTGAATTCTTATTCACTAATTAATTATAAGTAGCATTTCCATCAGCATACTAAATTCTCAAAAATCCATTCAAATAAAAATCATACTGTTTTATAGAGTACCACCTCCAGATTCTCCCACTTGGTTCAGCTTAGAGAAGGAAAATACTTCTTGGAAAATTTCCATGTTCAAATATTTCCATCATTTGTAGGGACCTTGCTTTTGTCACTTGTATATTGTTTCTTGAACAATTTTTTTGGATAATTCTTCCGTTATGTGTATTTTCCCTTTAGGTGGTTTTATATAAGGGACTATTTTTTATTGCCCAGTTGCCATATGGAAGAGATTAATTGTTAAAAAAAAAACTCCCAGGAAATTAACCTCTGGTTCACAATGTTGCACATCAGATGGAATTCTTCAGGATGACCTCATTTTTTCCACCCCGAACTATCCGTTCAACCATCTTATCAGGGAATCATGATACTGATTTTCTAGTTCAAGGGAGTATTTTGCTAGAATTCAGAGAAAGGGACCGCACCAGAGACCCCTCCAAACTTGCCCACCTAGTTGACTTTTGCTTTTTGTGCATAGTTTAATTCAAAGACCTTTTGTCTGTCATCTTGTCAGTATCTCTGCTTTACTTTTTACATCTGACATTAGATTATTTGGAAATCTTTACTCCCATCATTTTTGCTGCCCTCTCAAAGTATTCCAATAATATTTTGCAGATTAACAGTCCCTTTTCTTCTCGTGGTCTAAGGGCGTCTTTATTAGACAGTCCTTCCTTCGGGGCTCCTCTCTGTTTGACTTTGAGCCTGTGTGTTGCTGGAGGAAGGGCATGGAGCTTGGGTTTCAGGAGACCTGGGTTCCAGTTCCACCACGAATGAGCTCCAGGCTGTTGCCAATGTCTCTAGCCTTCTCTGGGCCTCTGTGGATTCATCTGAAAAATAAACTGTTTGGAGCAGCTATCCTCCAAGATTTTTTCCAAGTTTAGATTTTTCATAGTTATCAAGTATGTAGTACACGGACAGAATATGGGCTTCGTATGGTGTTGGGAGAAGTTACTAAAATTCTTTAAACCTCGTTATTCTTTGTCTGTAAAAGAGGGATGATTCTATTCACCTCAAAGTTATAAGGATTAAATGGGTTTATGTATACAGAACGCTGTGATATAGGAAAGAGATAGTAAATGTTGTTTCCCTTCTCCTCCTCCCATCCCAACCCCAACCCCTGTAAAAAAAATAACCAGCCATGTAGAGCTGGAATAATAAGGCATATTTTGCAGTGGAGTGGGAAACCTGTGAGATGACTTGCCCATTTTACCTGACAAACTCTTGGAGCAGGAAGGGTTTGGGAGCTGGGAAGGCAGCTCGCCAAGATTTCCAGTTCACTTCTAGCTCTTAAGTCTCGCTAGCTCTTTAGAGGACTTTTTATGAGACATCATTGAAATCTTCTCGAATAATCTTTTCAGAGAAAATTGGGATGAAAGATCTGACAAAGGACACAGGGAACGTTTATGAGGCAAAGACAGTCTCTGGGAGAGGCAGCAAATATAGAAAATAAGCTACTGTAAATTCTAGGACATTTTGGTGATTTATACAGGCAATGAAGCAGACGGAATATTAGAAATTGGGGCTGCTCCAGGAACGTGGGGATGCAGCCATCGCGCCTCTGTGGCTTCCTTCCCTACAACAGAACTAACGTCGATGTGGACTAGATTCCAGAGTAACGTGGAAAGGTCAGAAATGATAGCTGCTTTTGGAATGCCGGTCTCACCAAAATTCCAAGTTTTACTTTCTCCCACATTTCCTGATCATACAGTGCAGAATCTCAATACTCTGCGCTCTTCACCAAGGGAAGGTCTGACACTATAACATAGCTCAGTGGTGGTGGCTGGAGCATGTGAGTCGGGAGGGAGGAAATGAAATATCACGGTGGAAAAGGCAAACTTCTACGTTTAAGGAAAATGAAAAATTAGTCCATTATACCAGTGCAGCTTGGCAGGCATGGGGCTTAGCAAAGAGTTGCTACTGAAATAAATGTTTCAGTGGTTTGGGATGACTGTGTACTCCCTATAAATCAACCATGGGACATAGCTACCAGGAAAATAAGTGGAAAAGTAAAATGTATTGTTAGAAGCATGATGACTTTTTAAAGAGAAATGCTGTTTTTCTTGTGATTCGCACGGCCAAGGCTCTAATCAGGGTACTGTATTCAATTGTGGGGCTGCAGGTGGAAAGGAAATGCGCCACATTAATCCAGATGGATCACTGGGGGTTTGCCCACGCTCGTCACTTTGGAGAGGGCTTCTCTATATGCTGTTGGGGGAAGTGCTGAGGGAAGCACTCCCTCAAGACCCTCAAGGACGTGCACACACTTCGTATGTTGTGTTACGGCGCATATTGTACATTAATCCACAGTAGTCATTCACGGACGGCGCCTTTGTGAGCCATGAATTCCTTGGGAGCACAGACTGTTTCTTATCTAACTTCCATCCCTGTTGCTCATACAAGAATAGTATTAGTCCTCTATACCTGTTTGTTGAGTAAATGGAGAAATGAGAAGCTTTTCAAATGCATTTAATTATTCATCGATTTGCTTCACAAATATTTATTGAGCTTCTACTATGTTCAGGGAGCCATTACGTGACTGCACCAAACGGATCATGCATAGACCCTGCCTGGAGGTGTTCTCAGTCTTGCCGAGGTCTCTCATATGAAGAATGGCTCAAGGAACTGGGTGCATAGGTCGTAGGAAGAGCTTGGCAGTATTTGAAGAGCTGGATTAGGGAGTTTATTCAGCCTTTGCGACTTCAGAGGGTAAAAATTGGGAAGGAGTTTTCTGATGATAAGAACAGCCCCAGGATATAATGGTTTGCCTTGAAAAATGGCAAAGTGTGCCAGAGGGGGCTGTGTTGGTGGCTGATATCTGTGATGCCCAGCTGACCGCAGTGGGCGTCTGCCAGAAACTGGAGGGCCGCGCTCTGAGGCCTCGTCTGGTCCTCGAGAGATGTTTTCCCTGAAAATGTGGTTTTGTAGAATAGATATTTGGTCCCCGGCTTTTAACCTTCTGCTGCTAAAAGTAAAACCTGAAGTTAAAATGGAATATAAAGTCTGTGTTTCAAGAAAGACTTCTGGGGGCCGCGCTAATAAGATCCAAGAAAGTGTTCAGTCACCTGCATGGGATACGGTCATGAAGTCATCTCATTTATTTTTGCTTCTCCGAAGATGTAAATCTACTGGGTGTGAAATTTCGTAAATGGACACAGCATCCTAAATAGGACACTCTCCAGCCATTGCTCGGAGTCTTGTTGACACATCGGAGCTTGCTTTTAGCAGAGAATATAAGTTTAGAGTGAATTTTCTCAAAATATAGCTGTTAATCTCTGGAGGGAGAAGATGTAATACAGGTGTCTCATAGTCTATATGTTTCTGGGAACAAGAAGCATTTATTCCTTCACTTGTTCAAAAACATATATTGAAAGGGATAATGAATGGCTTACCATGCTTCAAAAATATACCGAGCATTTAAAATAGACAATCTAATTCAGTTCTCAAAATCATCCTGTAAAATAGGTATTATTATCCTCCCTAGTTTACAGATGAAGGAATTGAGATATCCGAGAGGTTGAAAAACTTGCCCAAGTTTGTAGAGCTATCAAGTGATAGACCTGGGGTGAGAATGCAGGCGGTCAGATTCCAGAGCTGTGCTTTGGGGTGGGGAATAATTTAGGGAGACTGGATGTAGCTGTGCACTTATGCAAAAGAAGTTTCCCGCGTTCCCGAACTAGGAGCACAGACGCGAGTCGCAGACATTGTCATTCAAGAGCTCACGGATTGTGGGGCAGTCAGAAAGGCAGTGATGATTATAAATATTACTGGGAAAGCACTTTGGGTGGGAAGAGGTTAGGACAGGCGATAGATGTAAAGCACTTCCCTGTGGAAGGACGATTCAAGGTCAGATAAAAAGCCGCAAAGTGTAGGTTAGATGGTGATGAGAGGGGTGGTAGGAGGGTGAGAAATGGTGGCCTGCAAGCAGCTGCCAGGAGACAGAAGATGGGTTTATTAATAACTATCATAAAAGCTTGGAAATGAACAATTTCACAAGAAAAGTGTGAGGTGAAGTGCTCTCTGAGACTCGTAAGGAAAACAAAATCATTTCCTGCTGGGGGCAGACCTGGGAGGCTTCCTGGAGAAGGTGGTATCTGAGCTGGGCCTTGGGGCATGAGGAGGATTTGGACATGGATAGACATAGATCATAAGGGTGGCGGGTAGGGGGTCAACCAGAAATGAGTGAAAAGACGTAAATGAAGTCACGGTTGTGGACAGCTCATTTGCCAATGTCTTATTCCATTTGGGTTTGACATACACATACAAGAAAAGAATCTCCTGGCGTGATATTTGTAAGACATGTATTGGTTTGAATTCCTACCAGTTCTTAATCTGCAGAAGAGAGTTGACTTGTCTAGGACAGCTGATTATCCATCTTCTGTTAGATGCTTTTTTGGGGTCCAGGGTGGTAAAAAAGGTTCTCAACCAATATTTGGATGCTTTGTAGAGAATGTAAATTATATTATGGAGATTGGATCTCTGCATTTAATTACAGAATTAGTGACCAGAATAGAGGGACTGGGAGAATAGTAGGTTGGAAGCAATGGTAGTTATGGAGTAGAAGAGAATTCAGTATTAATTCTGTAAAATTATATGGATGAGAAAGATTCTTCGATTTCTCCTTTATGATGTTTCATTATTTCAGAATGCCCTCAAAATCGAGGACGTTTATTGTATGAATGAATGGATGGATGAACAGACTCTTTCAGGGGTTCCAAAAACTGTAGAATTGGGATAAGAGTTGGCTGGTCTCGGGGTTGAAAGTGAGGTCCATGGGCCGTGACAGCTGGCTGCCTCCTGGGTGACGGGCAGCTTTGTGGACACCCTTTCCCCTCATCCTTCAACTCAACTCTGCTCACTCTTTTTCCTCCTACCCTTTCTCTCCTCTCTTCACCTTCCTTTCATCCCCTCTTTGCAGTATTTTACCTTCTCTGCCGCTGTCAGGATACAGTCTGCAAGGGTATGTTGTGTCAGCATTTCCTGTAACTTTAGTCGGACCCAACGTTGAGAAATTTCAAAGATTCTCCAAGGAGATATTGAGTGACTTAGGCTACCTTGCAAGAGTCTGTTAGCTTTTTAATCTCTGTGTGACAACATTAGAGGAGTATAGGAATTTTAGGCATTGGTAACATCTGTCTATATCTGTACATACTCTGTTTATACATACACATACATACTAGGGTGTATATATCTCTATACATCAAATGTACATGTCTGGTATGTCCAATGTATTTAATGAATATCTAGTGTATATATTTGGTGATAGACAGATAATAATCAATCATCCTACTCACTGAGGACCTTGTATACGCAGGTACTTTGCTGGCTCCGTGTACATCTCACTCACATTCTCACTGGAAGATAAATCAACTCTTAGTGTTATCAGAGGTTTGCAGTAAATGGTAGAACTGTATTTGGACCTTGTAGGGCTGGTTCCAAAGCCTGCAGTCTTTTCACTTCACCAAATTATATTCCAGGAGGACGATGGATGAGAAAAGGAATCCATAGGTATTTCTCCTCTCAGTGTTTGAGTCCTAACTGCCCAATGCAGTAAAGAGGTCCTGCTGCGGGGGAAGGAGGCCAAGATGGCAGCCCCCACTGGGACCAGCTTGCTGTGTGAACTGGGGTGATCTCGTCACCTCTCTGGGCTTTGATGAGATGATCCTCTGGGACCCTGCTAACCCTCTCATACCAGGCTTTTCGTTTGTTTCCAGAACGTTGTCTCTACTGAGAGGTAAGCCACTGATTGAACGAGGTAATGCACTCGTTTGTTTGTATATTCATGAAGATAAATGCAATTCTTTGCTCACACATGCAAGCTTCACTCCAGAAATAACTAAATAAGACAGTTTTGATGGCTATTAAACTGGTACCTGAAGAAATATGAAGAATTTTACACTTGCTGGAAGGTGGAAAGTTCATTAGTTATTCTTTCTCACCAACCAGGTCTATGAATTTGTTTTACTCCCTGGGTTGGTTTCCTGGCATTTCTCAACACCTGGAAACACGTAAAATATGTCATATTTGAGAAATTTGCTAGGCATGTTGCAAAAGTTGGGTGGAAACAATTTAGAAAAAGATATCTCTGTTTACTTGGAAAGAGAAGTGGAACTTGGAAACTTGTAAGTTATTTTGAATTTAAGGGTCTGAATGACATTCCTGTGCTAGAAACCAACGATTCTCTTCTACTTTAAAAAAAAATTTTTTTGGCAAAGGTTAGGATTTTGAGCATGTAAATTTTGAATACACAAGTAGTCTCTTATTTTTGCCCCAGTTCCAATGATTGACTCTGATAGGCCCAGCAAAGATAAAATTGATAAAAAATAACAAAGTGCTGTTATTTTTACATCTCAGAAAAGCAACATCTATGACTTCTGACAAGTATTTCCTAGGAGTGGGAACGTCCTAGTGCAACTAGTTAGATAAACACCGTCAGGCTAACCAGTGACCACTTACAGACTTTGCAATGCGAATCTGTTGGATTTCGTGGCACCCTGTAGAATCCGACAGCACCTTAACAGCAATACTAAGAAAGTCCCCCACCTCCATCTTCTTTTCATGATGAAAGTGGCACCCATCAATTGCATCGAACTTGGAAAATATATTTAACGTGATGACCACAATAAGTGAAGAGCAGAGACTTTGGGAAAGACGTCTGTGTCAAACTACGTCGTGATTGTCTTCTGAAGGCGTTGAGACCAGACTGCCGCCAGCCGCGGCGGGTCCTCAAAAGTGCAGCAACAATCGACGAGAGGGGGTAGGGAACTGAACGCACCAAGGTATGGGATCAGAAGGGCACAGACAACTGATGGTTGCAAGGGAAGTTTAATAACAAAGCATAGCCGTCTATATCCCCCTAAAGCAGGGAATTTGCTTAGTCACGCCTTATCGGCATCAGCTGGTTGATTGGCTTCTCGGCTTCTCCCTCAAAAGCACCAATTTCCTCTCCAGGGTTGCTTTTCCTAGCTTTAGGGAACAACCAGGGACTCCCAGTAACTGAGCAGGTCCCTGGAGCGATTTGGCCAAAGGCCATCTCCTTTTTTACGTTCATACCATAAAGTCCAGGATGCATCCCAAGGAGAGTACAGTCGGGCCCTGAGGCTTATGAGGGTCTTAATGGCGCCTTCCTCAGAGGGCAATGCTCGCCACATTTCCCCCTCTTTTATTTTTTAAAGCTTGATAATGGAATTTCAACCCATACACCTCCTGAGGAAGAGCAGCGAGACGGCCAACAATAAAGCGTAATAAACAAGGTAAGGCAATTAACATCAACAATACACATGACCCCACGGTAATCAATCGTGTGAGTCCATTTTGAAACCAAATGCATTGGGTTTAACCACTGAAGCTGATCCAAGAGTCCTTGAATTAATTGTTGGGGCCCGTCTTCTTGTAGATGAGCTTCTTGAATTGCTTGTATTTCCGCATTAAGCTTTTGTATGTTCAAACTAATGTGTCCATCAGTCCATACACTTATTCCAATGAATCGTTTAGGTCTTTTTTTAAAGCTTCAGATAATTCTAGTCAAGCTTGTATGCTAGTACTATGATACCATGGTTCAGAAATATTTACAGGCAGCATTACATAGGAAGGTTGTTTTAACATCATAACAGAAAAAGTTCCTTTCATAGGCAGAATGCAAGTACTAAAAATACAATTCTGACAAGTTATATTATATCCTAAGGAACCAGAAGTAAACTCAATCTGTAAGTCTCCTATTAGCAAGGCATATGAAGGTGTAACACAAGTAATAACCGGTTGATAAGAATAAGACAATGCAAACTTCCCAAAATCCCAATGCTTATAAAAAAACCAAACTATTATTAGCAACAGAAACTGAAGAAATTAAAATGGTACCATTATTATAATTTAAGGTGCACCAGATTTGAGAATTCAAAATCAGATTGGGGAAAATCAGAAGGAAAAAAGGAGGGAAACTTCAAACTTGTAACAGCTTTAACTACCTTTAAACTATGGCCGGCCAGTAAAGTCCCTTGTCCTCCTACATATATTTCAACACAAAAATAGTATCTTTACCAGTCTCATTCTTTCCATTTTTGTTATTGTTGCCCTGTGAAATCATTTTTTCTAGAACAGCAAGAAGATGTAAAGCTTTCTCAGCTTGGTAGGTTAATATATACAGGTCTACGAACAAAAAACACACTGCTTGGGCAAATTTTTCTTCAAAAGGTTCTATGAACTGATAAAGTTTTTCACCAATGGATATGGCTTCTGTATACTGTCGGACATGATACAGGATGACTGCTTGATTGTAATACAACATACTGTTTTCAAGATCATCTAGTCCATCCATTTCTTCAACAGCCGAGTGCACCTGATTCTTCAATTGGTTAAGTGTCTGTCTTAAACTATCTGTTGTTGTCTGGTTACTTTTGAAAAACTCAGCTACTGCCGTATTCAAAATTATTTTATAGTCGTCTTTGTTTATATCTTGTAGGCAGGCAAGATGTTGCAGACAGACATCATAATTTCCAGCTGTAAAAGCCTGGAAAACACTGGTGGACAACTCCTTCTCTTGATCAGTAATCTCAGGTCGCTCCTTGGATACATTTTGTCCCATATTTTTTTACTTCTGACTATTGCCCCGAGTTACTATCAACTTTACTATGTGGCCACACTTTCACTCTTCACTCCGGGGATTCACCTACCGAGATTCAGATGTCCGTCTTGTCAGGTCCCTGTTCAGGCGCCACTTGCCGCCAGCCGCGCGGGTCCTCAAAGTGCAGCAACAATCGACGAGAGGGGGTAGGGAACTGGACGCACCAAGGTATGGGATCAGAAGGGCACGAGCAACTGATGGTTGCAAGGCAAGTTTAATAACAAAGCATAGCCGTCTACATCCCCCTAAAGCAGGGAATTTGCTTACTCACTCCTTATCGGCATCAGCTGGTTAATTGGCTTCTCAGCTTCTCCCTCAAAGGCACCAATTTCCCCTCCAGGGTTGCTTTTCCTAGCTTTAGGGAACAACCAGGGACTCCCAGTAACTGAGCAGGTCCCTGGAGCGATCTGGCCAAAGGCCATCTCCTTTTTTACGTTCATACCATAAAGTCCAGGATGCAAACCAAGGAGAGTACAATCGGGCCCTGAGGCTTATGAGGGTCTTAATGGCGCCTTCCTCAGAGGGCAATGCTCGCCACACCAGACTGAACCCCAGTGCGTAGGGAAGGGTTTGCCACTGAGTGAATGTCCCAGTTTTCCATTATCCCCAGAAGACGTAAATCTTGGGGCAAGAAAGGAGGACTCAGGGGAGGGGCCCTGTCATGTTTTGTAAGTTGCCTCTTCTGGAACAAATTCCCTGAAGTCAGTGGTCAGTCTCTGTGGCACAGAGACGTGTGGTGTGACTTAGTGGTGGGGGACCGGCCACTGTCCTGTTGGGTCCGATGGAAGCCAGGCATCTGGGATCTGGCCTGGAAGGGATGCTCAGGGGAGCCTGGGCCTGAGGCAGTATTATAAATGATTCTGCCCACAACATTTCCCCTCCACCGTCTCAGAATGTACCATATCTCCTTGCACGTCGCAATCTGGGTTTGGTCGTGATCGTAGCATGGCGGCAGTACTAGCAATGGTAATGACATTGATGATGATGACAATAATAATAACACACTCACCTAGCGCTCATTACATTCCAGGTACCGTTCTGAATACTAGATGGGAACTCATTTTGTCCCCACGATAACGTTATGAGTTAGGTACTAATATTTTCCCAATTTTGCAGGTTAGGAAACTAAAGCCCAGAGAGGGTAAGCAGCTAGCTGAGGGACCCACAGCTGGTAGGTGTTGGAGCTGAGATTTGAGGGCAGGTATTGCAGAGGCACGGGGGCGGGGGGGGGACAGAGCGCGGGCCTGTGCCCCAGGCAGTATGCGGCAGACCTGGCGAAGCTGAGCGAGGTCCTCCCCCTTGAGGGAGAGGGAGGTGGTAGAAGCAGGTACAGGTAGAAGAGGCCACCTGCACCCGGGAACGGGGGGCTGTCACAGGGTCAGCTGTGGCAGAGGCCACCCGACAGGGGCGCGGGAGAAGAGACAGAGGACTTTACCCCAGAGTACAGTCAAGGAAGCATCTGGAAGCAGCGGGGACCACTTCAGGGAGATTAACTTCTCGCTAACAAGTTGGGACCAGGGCCTCGTGGTGTGGGTAATGTATAGAAATGTATAAAACAGAATTTTGAAACTACTCACTTGTCACCACCGAAAGACGGCTACTTTGAACATTTTCGTTCATATACATGTTGGTGTGGACATGTACTTAAAAACGTGTTTTTCCTTGATTTTATATTATAAAAACTCTCGAACATACAGAAAAGGTGAAAGAAGTGTATGGTGAACACTCATATAGTTACCGTCTAGATTTTCTCGTTATCATCTATTCATCAGTCTACCTTATTTTCTTATTCCCAGTTAGTTGCAGACACCAGTACACTTCATCCCCAAGGACTTCAGATCTGCAGACGCACAGAGCACACACACACACACACACACACACACACACACACACACACACACACACGTATGTATGATGCCTTTTCATGTGACATTGTATTCCAAGCCTTTTTTCCTCTCACTGAAATTTTAAATGAAGATGGTTTTTAGGGGCTACGGACTAATGAATTGGTGGGGCTCTACCACAAATTATTTCAGCAACCTGAAGAAAACTTCCCCAGCTACCTCCACTACCCTCACTCACCCGAGGACACCTGTGCCCGTACCCTCTCCCCTCTCTCCTATTACCGGGGAAGAACTGCCTGCAAGAGTTTTTGTACCAAGTAGCTGCACAATAAATATGTATCGAATAAGTGAATTTAACCATGCCCATTTGGGGAACATTCACCTTTTCCAATTTTGTCCATCATCTATGCAAGCACTGCCAGAAACATATTTATTTGCATTCATAAATTGTTTCATAAGAATGGACTTTAAGAAGTGCAATTATTAAATCAAAGGTTATGAGCATTTTAAAGACCTTTGCCTCGTTTTGCCAAACTGTTTTCTAGAATGCCTTTGAGATACTACTGCTTCTCCATATTTTTGCAGGGTTGGTTTTTACACGTTTTGTAGCCCTTGTGAATTTAGTTCACTCTGTTATTCAAGAAGGTATATAAAGACTTAGCTGAAAACAAAAGGTGAGTGTAGGCTCTGTGTTGAGAGTGAATGCAGATGTTTTAACTGGATTTTTAAATCCGAGTTATGGCGTCTCTCAAGTGATTTCTCTCACCTCCATCGAAAATCAGTTTCAAAAAGAGACGCTACCTCTCCCATCAGTGGATTCTCGGCCTGGGTTAACATGAATTTGCCTGAGTAGGGATGTAGGAACCTGACCTTGGATTCCCAGTGACTGATCTAATGTCTTTGCCTCCACTGCTTTGCTGGGTACAGAATGCCAGCCATTTCATCTCAGCAAAGTATGAACACTATTGCACACCAAACTCTTTGCCAATGAAAGACAGCATAAATATAGAGAGTAAGCAGTCTGGCGGTAATGGCTAGGATGAATGGGAGCTCTGATATAATTTTGAGAAGCATGCTCAGTGCCTCTGCATACAAATGAACTTTAATCTCCCTGAAGATCAGAACACTTCTTAAATATAATGATCCACTTTCAATTACCTGTTAGTGGGAGGCCGGGATAAAAGACAGCTGAACTCCAGATATAATTTAAAGTGCTCATGTCACCGCCGAGATGGGACACTCCTTCTTTGATCAAACTTAAAAAAAAAATCTTTCCCGGAAAGCTCTTACACCACACAACTCAGCTGCTAACCACTGAGGCTCACCCTTCTGGATTTCCCCTGCTGTACCATGGTTGAGGTGCTAATTAGCAGAGAAAGTGCCAGATGGCCGGCAGCCAGAGGAAAAGCAGAGAAGTCAGAAGACCTGCATGAACTGCCAGTGGGGTAACCTGTGCAAAGCAAAGAAGCGCCTCCAAGGAGTTCTGCACTGAAGACCCTCCTCTGCTGGAGAGCACTGTCAGGTTGGCAGTGGGCTCCAGCCTCCTCACCTACTACACAGGGATTATAATCATACCGAGCTCCCCGGCTGGTCCGGAGGAGTAAATAAAATCAGATAAGGGCAGTGGGCTAGGAAGCCATCCTTCCTTGGGTACCCACTTCCTGCTAGGCACTTGGCCATGTTTTTCATTGAATTCTCATGTTGACTTGGTAAGGTAGGCATGACTGCCTCTGTTTGATGGATGGGTGAACCACGGTGGGGAAGCTGCAGAATGTCACAGATCAAGCAGTTTGACCACACTCCAAAGCTGAGCCATAGGGCAGAAGTGACTGGCATTTTGTAGACACTGAATTATGTCTGTTGTTATTGGAGAGCCTAGGGGAAAAAAACACAAATTATACCCTCATTTTGACAGTAAACAACATATATTTAAAGCTATTGGGAACCTTTGGGTTCTGATTTTTAACATCTAATTTACCTGCCCTATTTTTTTTTTTTTTAATGAGAATCCAGTCCCTTTCCCCTTCAAGCTTCTAGAGGCCAATCATATTCCTTGCCTCATGGCTCCCTCCTCCATTTTCAAAGCCAGCAGCATCTTTAAATCTTTCTTTTTTTAAAAAAACATCCTTATTGGAGTAAATTGCTTTACAATGGTGTGTTAGTTTCTGCTTTATAACAAAGTGAATCAGTTATACATATACATATACATATGTCCCCATATCTCTTCCTTCTTGCGTCTCCCTCTCTCCCACCGTCCCTATCCCACGCCTCTAGGTGGTCACAAAGCACCGAGCTGATCTCTCTGTGCCATGAGGCTGCTTCCCGCTAGCTATCTATTTTACGTTTGGTAGTGTATATATGTCCATGCCAGTCTCTTACTTCATCCCAGCTTACACTTCCCCTCCCCACATCCTCAAGTCCATGCTCTAGTAGGTCTGTGTCTTTATTCCCGTCTTTCCCCTACGTTCTTCATGACCATTTTTTCCCCTTAGATTCCATATATATGTGTTAGCATACGGTATTTGTTTTTCTCTTTCTGACTTACTTCACTCTGTATGACAGACTCTAGGTCCATCCACCTCACTACAAATAACTCAATTTCGTTTCTTTTTATGGTTGAGGAATATTCCATTGTATGTATGTGCCACATCTTCTTTATCCATTCCTCTGTCGATGGACACTTAGGTTGCTTCCATGTCCTGGCTATTGTAAATAGAGCTGCAATGAACATTGTGGTACATGACTCTTTCTGAATTATGGTTTTCTCGGGGTATATGCCCAGTAGTGGGATTGCTGGGTCATATGGTAGTTCTATTTTTAGTTTTTTAAGGAACCTTCACACTGTTCTCCATAGTGGCTGTATCGATTTACATTCCCACCAACATTGCAAGAGGGTTCCCTTTTCTCCACACCCTCTCCAGCAATTATTGTTTGTAGATTTTTTGATGATGGCCATTCTGACCGGTGTGAGATGATATCTCATTGTAGTTTTGATTTGCATTTCTCTAATAATTAGTGATGTTGAGCATTCTTTCATGTGTTTGTTGGCAATCTGTATGTCTTCTTTGGAGAAATGTCTATTTAGGTCTTCTGCCCATTTTTGGATTGGGTTGTTTGTTGTTTTGATGTTGAGCTGCATGAGCTGCTTGGAAATTTTGGAGATTAATCCTCTGTCAGTTGCTTCATTTGCAAACATTTTCTCCCATTCTGAGGGTTGTCTTCTGGTCTTGTTTATGGTTTCCTTTGCTGTGCAAAAGCTTTTACGTTTCATTAGGTCCCATTTGTTTATTTTTGTTTTTATTTCCATTTCTCTAGGAGGTGGGTCAAAAAGGATCTTGCTGTGATTTATATCACAGAGTGTCCTGCCTATGTTTTCCTCTAAGAGTTTGATAGTGTCTGGCCTTACATTTAGGTCTTTAATCCATTTTGAGTTTATTTTTGTGTATGGTGTTAGGGAGTGTTCTAATTTCGTTCTTTAACTGTAGCTGTCCAGTTTTCCCAGCACCACTTATTGAAGAGGCTGTCTTTTCTCCACTGTATATTCTTGCCTCTTTTATCAAAGATAAGGTGAACATATGTGTGTGGGTTTATCTCTGGACTGTCTATCCTGTTCCATTGATCTCTATTTCTGTTTTGGTGCCAGTACCATAGTGTCTTGACTACTGTAACTTTGTAGTATAGTCTGAAGTCCAGGAGCCTGATTCCTCCAGCTCTGTTTTTCTTTCTCAAGATTGCTTTGGCTATTTGGGGTCTTTTGTTTCCATACAAGTTGTGAAATTTTTTGTTCTAGTTCTGTGAAAAATGCCGTTGGTTGTTTGATAGGGATTGCATTGAATCTTTAGATTGCTTTGGGTAATATAGTCATTTTCACAATGTTGATTCTTCCAATCCAAGAACATGATATACCTCTCCATCTATTTGTATCATCTTTAATTTCTTTCATCAGTCTTATAATTTTCTGCATACAGGTCTTTTGTCTCCTTAGGTAGGTTTATTCCTAGATATTTTATTCTTTTTGTTGCAATGGTAAATGGGAGTGTTTTCTTAAGTTCACTTTCAGATTTTTCATCATTAGTGTATAGGAATGCAAGAGATTTCTGTGTGTTAATTTTATATCCTGCTACTTTACCAAATTCATTGATTAGCTCTAGTAGTTTTCTGGTAACATCTTTAGGATTCTCTGTGTATAGTATCATGTCATCTGGAAACAGTGACAGCTTTACTTCTTTACCGATTTAGATTCCTTTTCTTTCTTTTTCTTCTCTGATTGCTGTAGCTAAAACTTCCAAAACTGTGTTGAATAATAGTGGTGAGAGTGGGCAACCTTGTCTTGTTCCTGATCTTAGTGGAAATGGTTTCAGTTTTTCACCAATGAGGACGATGTTGGCTGTGAGTTTGTCATATATGGCTTTTATTATGTTGAAGAAAGTTCCCTCTATGCCTACTTTCTGGAGGGTTTTTATCATAAATGGGTGTTGAATTTTGTCGAAAGCTTTCTCTGCATCTGTTGAGATGATCATATGGTTTTTCTCCTTCAGTTTGTTAATATGGTGTATCACGTTGATTGATTTGCGTATATTTAAGAATCCTTGCATTCCTGGGATAAACCCCACTTGATCATGGTGTATGATCCTTTACCTACCCTATTTTAACCAATTCACATGAACATCTGTTATGTAACTAACACATGCTTTTATGGTATACAACTTAGGTTACATAAATCTAAAGGTTGCTGACTGCCAGCAATCTTTAAAATGTAATGAACTGAGAGATTCGCTTTGAGCCTTGGGGCAGGATGGCTTTGGTTTAACCATTTGCTGAGTTCAGGTTTTAGGAGGACACATTTGCTGCGGCCCTTCAATAATCCAACTGAAACCTGGATTCCAAGCAACTGTGGATGCGATTTAAAACTCTAAGAATGATATCAACTTAAATAAAACAAGGCTGAAACAGAAAGTCCCTGCAAACCCTGTATCCACATTCTATCAGGATGATGTAATAGAGGTTGGACCCAGATGGCCTCTCCCTTTGGGTCCTATGACTACTGCATGGATAGGGAAAGTAACACAGCAGGGACGTGAAGAGAGGTGACTCACAAGAACCCCAAGTCTCAGTGGGATTTTCTGCACCTGAATATACTTAGCCATTGGTGAGGATACTTAGCCATACAAAGAGGATCTCTGTATAAAATGCAAAGTAAGAAAAATTTTGGTTAATTGAAGTCAAATTTTGTCTTAAAAAAGAGCAAATTAGAGTTTAGCTTCTTTCTCATCAAAGAGAAAAATCTCTACGAGGATAAAAGCAGCCTAACGTTTAGTCTTGTCTGTCTTAGTTAAAACTGGAGTGATAAGATCCAGAGAGGGGAAGGGTTTTGGGGAGCCCTTGGGTTCATTCCTCTTCATTGGAGCTCAAGCACATATGGGTCATGGCCTTATTGTCCCCAAGCTGGGTGTACATATCAGGTCTGCCACAGACTGTTCCTTCAGATAATTAGAGGCAGATTATGGGACCTACACTGAGTTACTCAATTCCTCTTTAGCTCACTTTTTTTTTTAAATCTGTAAAATGGGATAATAATGGTACCTACCTCAAAGGGCTGTGTACAGATTAAATGAGTTTTAAATGTTAATTAAATATGCAAATTTAAATTAAATAGTAAATCTCTTGGAACAGATCCAGACACATTGTATATGCTAAGGGTTTGCGATTCTGCTTCTTACATGTATTACGGAGGCAAGAACATAGTACTAGGCGTGCGTGAAGTCTTTGGAGTCTGACAGGCCTGCACTGGAAACCAGCCCTGTCACACAGCACTTCCCAACCGTGGGAGAGTCACACAAAGCCTCTGAGCCTCTATTGTCCTCATCTGTAAAAATGGTATGTCAGTTCCTAGCACAAGTAGCGTTATGAGGAAAAGGACAAGATTAAATTAGACAATACATAATAAGCATGGTGTGCAGCACATGGCTAGTACTCTCAATAAATATTTGTGAAAAAAAGTAAAAAGGATGAAAATTGGATACCTCGATATCCAAAGTACTTTAAAAAATTGAGCATCTACTATGTCCCAAGCAGTCCGTAATTTAAATATTCCTTACAATTCTGAATGTGTCATGCCTACTTCAAAGACAGTAAATTGGAATTTGAGCCCCAGATTCCTACACTGTCTCCTCTTCCATGCTTATCCTCTGATCAGTTATGTTTGAGCTAGCGTGAGAAGCCCCTGGGGGCTTCTAAGACCTGTTCTGCCACTGAGACATCCCAGAGCTTCTCTTTTTTTTTTTTTTTTTTGCGGTACGCGGGCCTCTCACTGTTGTGGCCTCTCCCGCCGCGGAGCACAGGCTCCGGACGCGCAGGCTCAGCGGCCATGGCTCACGGGCCCAGCCGCTCCGCGGCACGTGGGATCCTCCCGGACCGGGGCACGAACCCGCGTCGCCCGCATCGGCAGGCGGACTCTCAACCACTGCGCCACCAGGGAAGCCCCCCCAGAGCTTCTCTTGGTTTGAAATATACAGAAGCCACATTTATGCAACCAATGAAACTGTTGTATATAAATCAATTTGTAGGCATTGGTAAAGTATATTGAGAATAATAGAACTTACTCTTTAAAAAATAAAAATCCATTTTGTGAAATTTTATTTGATGAATTAATACTTTACTCAGTTCAAGTTTGTGTGACTCAGCTTTTTCTTGTATTGGTTTCTGTGGTTCAGCTCATGGTGAATTTTTATGAGTGTGATAATCCTGTTTCCTTTCAGCCCTTATCCCCATCCTTACATCTTTGGCTCTGGCTTCGGGCAAGCCACTTGTCTTTTCTCTTATCCTGCACAGGTCTCTGGAGTAGGTGAGGCTCAGACAAGATCATGAACATGAATGCATTTTGAAATTCATGAGGTACTATGCTGATTAATATGATACTATCTGGATGGGTATAGTTTATGACTTTTCCCTAGGACACTAGTCTTTATTTCTGTTTATTAAGTCCTATTACTGTAGCTTCTGACCACATCTTCATAACTTAACAACTAGATTAACATAAGCTCCTGGGGATGGATCTTGTCTAATTATCCTTTATTTCCAGCAAAGTTGGCACAGGCTAGGGCACAGAGAAGTTTCTTAACAATTTCTTGCTGATACAGAGACTTTCAGGCAATGATGGTGAGGTGAAGGTGGATTGCAAAACTCCCCTCTTGATGACCAGCTGAAGAAACAAAAGTTGTAACAGCCAAGAAAGAGTCAGCAGCAAAGTAATCAAATTCAGAAAGGGGTAAAATGTGATGTTTTATGCTTTGATAGGCAGGTCTAAGGAAAGAAACAGAAGATTCTTGGATAGCTCTGGCCCATGGCTTCCCACCCTCCCCCAGGTCCCCAGAATGTTATAGAGAGAAGAGGAATCTAGAAAATTATGTAAGTTCCCATCGGTACTGCTAATCTTCAAGAGAGAAGAATTAGAGGATCCTGAATAAGATAAATCCCACCCCATGAGAGATGCTAGAAGGTTGTTTTCTGCTAGTGGCTGTGAGTTGGGGGTTGGAGGAGTTTTCTGGAAGAAATCCCATGACACCCGCAGATGTAGCAGCGACATGCTTAGCACCTGCATGCTATGGGAATCCCAAGCTGAAAAAACCCAACATGAAAGTGGGTCCTGCCCACTGAAACTTTTGGGGGTGCACAGCAGAAGCGAAGGCAGAACTGCTCTGTGTGGACACTTCCACTCGGTGTTCAAAATAGATTCTTCTGGAATTTGTTGAGTCTTGCTTTGTGGCTTATTAGATATAAATTTTTGAAACTATTCCATATGTTCAGGAGAATAAGTGCATTTTGCCTCATCTTCTCCTGTTTCTGCTTAGTTGGGCACTTTCCCAGTCTGGGCCCTGTCTGACCTGATTTCTAGTTTACTTGATTTGGTTTCGGTAGGGGAGTTCTTCCTCTGTCTAGATTGCATGGCCTCAGGGGTGTGATGTAGGACTTATGTCATGGTGAGGAGTCACCTGACATCTGTTGGATGTTTCCTTGGCTCTAAGCATGTTCAATATGTCCTTGAATTCTCATGACGACCTGTAAAATTGTCTCAGAGAGATGAAGAAACATGCCCTGGTCACATGGTTAGTAGCAACGCTGAAAATCAAACCGAAGCCCGTGCTCTGCCCATCTTACCCTGTGCTCCGCCATGCTTTCAGGTCGACACTCTGGGCCAGCATTCACTGGATGATGATGGTAGCAGGGCAGAAAGGATGGAATTCTGTGCATTACTTGATAAGCAGGAATAAAAGCTTGCCTCACCAAATCTCAGGATGCAACACTGAGAAGAAGACCCCTGCACTCAGAGGACCAATGAAAGGAATGCCCTAGCTGGCAGGTGGAAATCTTCAAGAAGGAGATCTTGGAAGCAATATTAGAGGACAGAGTGGCTTTGCGAGCCAGATCTCACAGCTTCAGAGTCAAAGATGTATTGCCTACAGGGTGAAGTTCCTGCTAGTTAGCGAAGCACACAGGGCTCTTCACAATCTGACCTTTGTCCTGGGGCCCAGCTTCTTTGCCCACCCCTCCCCCCGCCCCGCCCCAGATGGGACAGGCCACTGCTCAGCCCTCACCATGCTCCTTCCTCCCTCCGTGCCTTTGCTCATGCTGTTTCCTTCTCCTAGAACAATCCCACCCATTCTGAACGCCCACACTTTGAAAAAGACTACTCTCCTTCAAGGCCAAGCTCAGATGTCTCATACAAAACCTTCTCCAGGCACATTCCCTCGAATACAAGCTTTGCGAGCGTAGAGATGACATTCTGTTTATCTCTCTATCTCTAGGGCTTAGCGCTATGTGGAATGCACATCAGACCCTAAAGTAAGTGTTTGCTGTGAGGACAGCTGGATGAATTCCTGACATAGTGCAGAGAGGCAGTGCAGGGCTGTGGGACTAAACTCGGGATTCGGGACTCGAGCCCTGGTCCTCACACAGCTGCTTCTTGGCTTTGTGACCTACTGACCGTCAAGACTTAGATTCCTCATCTGTCAAGTGAGGAAATGTTAAATCTTGCTCACCAGGTTTATGGGGTACGGAAAAGATAAAGAGTGTGAACTGTAAACTGTGATGCAGAATTGGCAGTGGTTTGAGAAGTAAAATCCAATATACCAATGTGAAATTAAAGACTGATAAATTACACTACATTAAAATTAAGAAGTTCTGATCCTCAAAAGACACCATAAAAGAAGTGAAAAGACGAGCTACAAGCTAGGAGATGAAACACGTAACATCAATAACTGACAAAACCCTAGTATTAAGAACTCCTGAGATCTGGGACTTCCCTGGTGGCGCAGTGGTTAAGAATCCACCTGCCAATGCAGGGAACACGGGTCCGAGCCCTGGTCCGGGAAGATCCCACATGCCGTGGAGGAACTAAGCCCCTGCGCCACAACTACTGAGCCTGCGCTCTAGAGCCTGCAAGCCAGAGCTACTGAGCCCGCGTGCCACAACTACTGAAGCCCACGCGCCTAGAGACCATGCTCCGCGACAAGAGAAGCCACCGCAAGGAGAAGCCCGCGAGCCGCAACAAAGTGTAGCCCCCGCTCGCCGCAACCAGAGAAAGCCCGCGTGCAGCAGCGAAGACCCAACGCTGCCAAAAATAAATGAATTAAAAGAAAAAAAAGAACAACTCCTGAAATCAATATGGAAAATCCACCCAATAAATCTGGGCAAAGGCACAGAAGTTTCACAGGTGAGGACACATATCTGATGAACAAACATCTGAAAGTAGAAATCAAGGCCAATATGAGATACCAATTTGTATCCATTTGAGTGGCAAAATTGAAGTTTGACATTTCTGCTTTGGAAGGAATATGGGTCAGTGGTGTTCCTGCTTCTTTGCTGTGGAAATGTAAACTGCCATCATCATTTTGAAAAGCAATTTGTGATTTTTCATAAATTTGAACATTCACATACATTAGCACCAAACAATTATCTCCTAGGCATACACGTAAGGGAAAGTCTTGCAGATGTGTATAAGATATGTATCAGAATATTCATAAAAGTACTCTTTCTAATAAAAAGATCAGGTAACCCATGAGTCTATTGACAGGAGAATGAATTGATAAACTGTAATATAGTCACACAAGAGAATATTATATAACAGTGAAAATGAATGAACTTCAATGACAATCTGGATAAATAATAATAGTGTGATTGTGGACAGAAAGAATACATTTGACACACAGAGTGTGATAATAACGTGGAGTTAAAAATTAAGAAAACTGGGGCTTCCCTGGTGGCGCAGTGGTTGAGAATCCGCCTGCCGATGCAGGGGACGCGGGTTCGCGCCCCGGTCCGGGAAGATCCCACATGCCGCGGAGCGGCTGGGCCCGTGAGCCGTGGCCGCTGAGCCTGCGCGTCCGGGGCCTGTGCTCCGCAATGGGAAAGGCCACAACAGTGAGAGCTCCGCGTACCACAAAAACCAAAAAAAAAAAAAAAAAAAAAAAAAAAAAAAAAAAAAAAAATTTAAGAAAACGAAATGATACCTTGTTATGCTGTGTATATAAATGCAACATAGCAAGGAACACAACATTTAGGATATTGGTTACCTGTGGTGGGAGAAGGGAGGTAGGAAGTTGATATATGTGAGGAACAGAAGATGTTACTTAACTGGGTATGTTCTAGTTCCTGGCTTAGGTGGTAGGGTCATGGAAGTTCTTTATGATTTTAAACAAAAAAAGAAACAAAAGATACAAGGTTATGCAAGGCCCAGTGAGGCCAATCCGTGTGCCATTGCTGATTCACTTCAGTTCTGTGTATCTTCTCTCGCCCACTCGTTTTTCATTTTGTTTTCACTCTGTGTGTGTGTGTGTATGTGTATTGGTGTGTGTGTGTCTCTGGTGTTTTGGGGAGGGAGTTAGAAAGGGGTACGTGGAGTGACCCTGGGTCAGTTTGTAATTTACCACAAATGTGGGAGGATGCTCATTCCAAACAATGAAAGATCTGGGGAATTCCCTGGCGGTCCAGTGGTTAGTACTCTGCGCTTTCACTGCCAAGGGTGTGGGTTCAATCCCTGGTGGCAGAACTAAGATCCCGCAAATCATGCACAGTGGCCAGAAAGAAAATATGCCAATGAAGTTAGTAAAGCCAGCTTGTTTAGAAAACAAACAAACAAACAAACAAACAACGAGCCATCTTGGGAAAGTTACTCCCCTTGGTGCCTCAGTTTCCCTGTCTCTGCAAAAGGGAGTGGACTCAGAGTCTCAGAATTACTGAGTCTCTATGGCTCCTCCTTCACTTTCCTCCCCACTTTGCAGACATCTTTCTCAGGCGTCTCTTCGCTCTGGGTTTGTCTCCCACATCCCTGACTCTGAGGCCAGGCCTGGGCAGAGCAGCCACGTGCAGAATCCTGGCTACAAATCCACGTTGGCATCGATTTTTCCTGCCCCGACCGTCCAAGCATGTTTGTTAATCACACAATTTAGTGCCCTGTAAATATGGCCACTGCTTCATTTCCCCACACATTCTTGGAAATAGCAGCCAGTGAAGATTTGTTTCTAGTCGTGAACCAAATATGAAGGTCACATGATTTTGTGATTTTTTTCTTTACCAAAGAAATATGGGAGGCTTAAACAGGCCAACCTTCCAATTAATCCTAAGAACAGCTGCCTTCGAGGTGGGTGAGCCTGAATATTTTCTACTTTCCTAGTCATTTATCAAGGAAAAGAAACTGTCCACCGGCCTCCAATAGCTTTAATTCCTAGGAGGCTAAAATGCAGCACAGCGGGAAGGTCCTCAATACACAGGTGTGATGCAGATCGTTACCTGTGCCCACCTTTGCTCTTGAGTGGAAAGGATGTTGGATGATTGGACCGTGGATGTGGGTTCACTGACCTGCACACTCACACACACGCTCACAACACACACACACTCACAACACACACAGTCTCTCTCACACACTCACGCGCACACACAGTCTCTCATACACTCACAGCCTCACACACACACACACACAATCACACACTCTCACACACAGTCTCACACTCACAGTCTCACACACACACACTCACACACACACAATCACACACACTCACACACAGTCTCACACACAGTCTCACACACAATCACACAATCACACAACCACACACACTCACACACACACTCACACACACTCACAGTCTCACACACACAATCACACACACTCACACACATAAACACACAGAGTGCAGGCGTCAGCGTCCTCCTGCTGGTCACGGAGCTTCTGGGTGCTCAGGAGCCCCCCTCCCCCGAAGTGGCCCTGCTCAGGTGCCCTTGTAATCGCTCTTGTTTGTCCTTGGTCCCAGCTGCATCATTTGTCTAATTCTTAGCTCCATGCAGCAGCAGGCTTTTCCTGTCAAAAATGCGCTTGGTTGGTAGCTTAGCTTAGGAGGGAAGAAGAGTAGAAGGGAAGAAGAGACTCAAAGTGGGAGGAACCCGTGGTATCCAGAGAAATTCAGCAGCAAAGCCAAATTTGCTAATTGACTGGGGACGTAGAGTCAAGAAGGGGGAGCTCTGGGAACTGAAAGGGCACCGACGTGGCCCAGGCACTGCGCTCAGCACTTGACACTTACTATTTCAGTCTGCGCAGTAACATGGAGGGAGGTGTTATTAAGCCTGTGTTATCAGTGTGATCCTTGCTGTATGGTTGCTGTGGCTACTGCATAGCAGGCACTTGGTTCCAAGTGGGCACTCGATATAGGTCTGCTGGCTGGATGGCTGGATGAATGAATGGCTAAAAGGAGGTGACCTTGGTGATCTGCACGCTGGTTTAAAAATGTGTCTCTACCGTGATGTGGAGTTTTCGAGATCCTGGGAGCCCTTCACGCTCTCCCCTTTCTAAGTGGACAAGGGAGATCTCTCTTGGTTCAGGTTCCCAGGGTTCCACTGGGCCCTGCCTGATGAGAACGGACACAGAGAAGCCCTCCACCTTAGCAGGAAGTAGATTCCATAGGGACCGACTGGTGAATTCTTTTCCAGAATGACGAAAACAATGAACTTAGATGGCGACATATGAATGGAGCTCAAAATGTAGCAAAAAAAGGGAGAAATCACGCTTCACAGGGCAGGACAGATCCAGGGTGCCACCTGAGACAGCGACAATGGGGCCGTCTTATAGACTCTCTCCCTGGAGGGTGACTATGGAATTTTTGTGCCGGTTCTCAGAGAAGGAAATGGAGAACGGTCTCGTGCACCTGGAAGGGACACGTTCAGGGTCACTCTTTCTGGAGGGCGTGGTTGTCACTGGCTTCAGACCAGACATAGTGTCCTAAGCAGAGTGTTTCTACCCTAGACCCTCTTCCTGGGTGGTTCCAGCCCATACCCTCAACTCTTACACACCTCATGGGGGCTCCCAAATCTCCGGAGTCACCCCAGATCTCTCTCTTGGGCTATTTTTGACTCACACCTCCAACTGTCTCTGCCTCCTTATTCACCTCAGACTTCATGTCTGAAGTGAGTTCCTCATCTTCCTCCAAACCTGAGTCTGCTCTGATCTCTGGAACTGTTACCGATTCCCATTCACCTGCGCTAGCATTCTGACGTCATCTTGGATTAGTCAGGTCTCCCCAGAGAAACAGAACCAATTGGATGTGTATATTTTAAAAGATTTATTATACAAAATTGGCTCATGCAATTATAGAGACTAAGATGTCCCAAGATCTTCAGGGTTATTCAACTGGCAGGCTTGAGCCCCAGGGAAAGCCAGTGTTTCAGTTTGAGTCAAAAGGCAGGAAAAGGCCAACATCCTACTTTGAAAGTGATCAGGCAGAAAGAATTCTTTCTTCTCAAGAGGGTCAGCCTTTTTGTTCTATTTAGACCTTTAACTGATTGCATGAGGCCCACTCAGATTAAGGAGGGCAATCTGCTTCACTCAGTCTATGGACTAAAGTGTTAATCTCATTCCAAAACACCCTCACAGAAACACCTAGAATAACATTCGACTATATATCTGAGTGCCCTGTGGCCCAGTCAAGCTGACACATCAAATTAGCCATCACTTCTTCCCAAACACACGTTTTCATCATCATATTTATTCTTGTCTACACCCTTTTGATAATATCTCCCCTATCTGTCCTTTCTCCCACTCCTGCAGAGATGGCCCCAGGGTCACCAAGCACATTCCAACAGGGACTTCCTGCCCCTCCACCCTCAGGGTCCAACCTTGTCACTGCCCCTGCATGAGACCTAAAACGGGCCACATGCCTCACCTTTCACGTTCAATGTCTTCCTGTCCCTCTCTTTCCTACAGAATAACAGCCAAGCTCTCTGCATGGCGTTCACAACCCTTTTGCACTCTAGTCCCAACTTATTTCAGCCTCACTTTCCAGTTCGTTCCCACAGATGCTCATCATTGCTCGTTCACTCCTATCCTTCTATTTCTTCACGGGATTTCCATATTCTTGAGAATACTCCTTGCTCATTTTGTACCTTCAAGAGCTGGTATGCAACCAGCCAGTCCTCTGAGCTCCCGGAGTGAAGCAGGCCACTCACAGCTCTTTGCATTTTGACCCATTGGCCTCCCGGCACTGACCCTGGCGTGTTCGGTCTCTTATAATTGTGTGCACATGCCTCATTCTTGAAGACACGATGGGTATGTGGGACCCTGCATCTCTATGTATTGTAGTTTAATGCAAGTTCTCCCGGAAAAGAATGGGATTTGAGTCAGGAAGACCTGAGCTCGAGTCCTACTGTATTAATTTCTAGCTGTGTGATGTGGAGAGGGCCATTTAATTTCTCTGAACCACAGTTCCTTTATCTGTACAGTGGTGCTTAAAAACTTTTTTCCAGGGTTGTGACTATTAGAGAATGTATGTGCAAAAATGCTCAAACAGTGTCTGGCTCCTGGTACATATCAAAAACTTTTGTTTGATCAAAGGAAAAGTGAACTGAGAACCGCTCTCTTGTAACATTTCATTTAGTCATCACATATTGAATATTCATATTTCACGCACGATTTTCTCTCCATTTTAGTTTGGTTTTCCTCAGTGCACTCTATCTTTGACATGATTTTTTGGAGGATTTGAATTTTTGTTAAATGTTACTCCTCTCTTTCTCTCTCTCTTTTAATGGCTGATTACCCAGCCTGAATTTTGTGTAAGGACCAGCGTTAACACTTTTCAGCCTTAAAAGTATACAATCTGCTGTAGCCAACCACCAGTTAAGGCTGTTTCACTAGGGGTGTGGTTTCCATAAAACAAGAGGGGTGCTGCTTTATGGGCCTTGAAGAGACCAATGTGTCTCCATCCCAATTCTTCCCAGGAGAAACGAAGTGTTGAAAATTATATTCAGCTGCAAGAGTTTTCAGCATCACATTCAGAGAGACAGAGCAGAAGTTGCTAGGGGCTATTTTCAGAGAACTCCTAATAAGTACAGAACCAAAATAAAGACACGGTTGTTAACACCCTGGGAAATGCCAAATCCAAGTTGGATCTCAGCCAGCAGAGAAATGGAAAGTCCTAGATAGCTTATCTCAGAGCAAATCTGTATTATGCAGAAGGTGTGAGATGCAATTATACAGGAGAATAAGAGCGCTCCTTCTCCGCTCTGCATCCGCGACTTGGAACCGCCAATATCGAAGTGCATTTGGCATTTTCTAAACCTGTTTTCCATGAGCAGCTCAGTTGCCCTGGCCTGTGTTCTTCCCTAAGCCTCTGGTTTTCCTCTTTGAAACTCCACCCATTCTTCCTCTTCCAGCTCATTCGTGCCTGGGCTTCAGTAACCATCTATCCCTAAACTTAATAACTCCTCAGTATGTATTTCTAGCCTTGAATTTTTTTTTTTTCTGAACTTTGGACCCCTCCTTTAAGTTCCCCACAGACACCGAAACTTATCATATCTTTCTTCACCTCTATCCCTCAGCATTTGAGATCAAGTTCTCTGACTGCAAGCTCAGAGCTTTTCCTCTTTAAAACAATGTCTAAAAAGTATGGTGTTGTTGAGTTGAGATTAAATCACCCATTTAGAATGTGTATTCTTGGAAAGGTAACAGAAAGGCTGTCTGCGGCATTGATTAGAATTTGAATTCAGACAACTTGGGTTCAAACCTCAGCTCTGCTGCTCTGAGGCAGCATCGTGTGGACTGAAAAAGAAATCCACAACCTAAAAGCTGAGAATTACTTTTTATTGGGCAGATTTTCCGAGGACTTAAGCCCTGAAGACAGCCTCTCGGATGGCTCTGAGGGACAGCTCCGAAGAGGTCAGGGGGGAGCCAGGATATAGAGGAGTTTTTGCAACAAAAACCAGGTAGGTGGAACATCAAAAGGTTACCATTAATTAGCTAAGTGCCTTCAGTCTATGAACTCTTAATTCCACAACCACTCTGGGAGGACGGCACCGTTATTATTCACATTTGTTCAGACTAGGGAACAAAGTCACTGAGTCAAGAAAGTAGCCACGCCCCTTGTGGAGTGGGGAATACATGGGATTCCGCGTAGGGCTCTCCCCGCCCAGTGGCTGCCAGAGCAGATGAGTATTTCTCATCCTTTTAATTTCACCTTCCTCTTCCCAACCAGATTTTCTTAGCTCTACTTGATGTCTTTTGTAGCTTAAATACATGCATTTGTAGTCTTATGACTTACACATTTATTTTAACTATTGAATATAGTTCTTCTAATGCTGTGGGTCTCTCTGCAGATACTTACTCATCCTCCCAGGGGAAATGTGCACCTCTTTAGGTGAAGATTCATCTGCTAAGAAGGTGATAAATCACAAGAATTATTGTTTTTTAGTTTGCTGTCACTCTCTTTTTTCTGAACGCCCTTTTCGGTGGCTGTGACTCTGCAAAGGGGAAGAGCTTCAACGTCTGCACTTCTGGAAAGTGTTCTGATGCTGAGACCCAGGTCTCTCCTTTAGGGTGGAATGGTATCCCCACTGGTTTAAGGGCACTCCCCAGCCCAGCCCTAGCATTCTATGGCCCATATTTGAGAAAGGCCTGACTAGGGTCAGGGTGTGGCAGTGATTAGGTAGGTAACAGGTCCACCCAGGGCCAACTTTATAGTCTTGGCTTTAAATACAAAATCATGAGGCCATCAGAAGGGGTTACCCAGCCGGTCTAAGTCAATGGCTCTATTGATTCTGCCAGTTCTATAGATAATCTAGGTGTGACTTACTAGTAATGATTTAAAAATGAAGAAGAATAGTAGACAAAGGAGTAGATTGATTGACTGTAGAACTTAAATAAGATATTCTATGTCACATAGCCAAGGGATGGACCAAGGAGCAGCGTTGCCTTCAGCTACGGATGAGGGGATTTCGATGCCGGGGAGGAGTGCCGCGGGAGCTGAGGAAGAGTAAGAGTGATCCACCGGCCCCAGCACCTTCTAGCCTGCAGGTGTGATAGGCAAGATAAAGGGTATACCTTTTGGTTTGGAAAGAAGAGTTAAGAACATTCAGATGAGTGGTGTTTAAGGTTCAGACTTAACAAAGGACATAATTAACATAAATGTGACCAAGATGTAAAGGTATAAAAAAAGCATTCATATCCTTTCCCTGCTAAACCTGATCTACCTTTGGTGATTTTGTTTGGCTGACCAGGATAATTAGTAGACACGGAGGATTGAAAGAGACCCAACCATCTAAGTTTTTCCACGAATGGAAAAGGATTGGAGAGCCAGGTGGTCTAGAGATTTTGGAGAAAATTCAAAAATGAATCAGAGAAGGGAGATTTTAGGGGAACAGCTGCCAAGGTAGTGAGGTTTGGGGATAACAAAGTTTTTAAGACTATTTTCCGCATGTCTCATAATGTAATTTCCCCACTGGCACCTCTGGCAAAAATCCATTCAACATTGAAAGTGCTTTTCAAAGCTTCCTCTCTTCCTCTTTGGGAAGAGGTACAGTATGCCTTTTGTTGAATTCAAGGCAGTATAGTAGAGTGGTTTAGAGCACAGGTTTTGTAGCCAGATTGCCCAAGTTCAAGTGCTAGCTCCATTGTTTCATAGCTATGTGACCTTGGGCAAGGACGTGACCTCTTGCTATCTATGAAATAGAGATAGTCATAGTATCCACCTAATAGGGGTGCTGTGAGGTGTGACTGAGGGTGTACCTTAAAGCCTGGAGGACACTGCTGGGACACAGCACAAAGGTGCTATTAAGAAGGGTCTGTTGAATTACCATGTGGTGTTTTGTTGGCACCAGCTGCAATGTGGATTCCAGTTCTGTTTAGGGAGTGATTATTTTGGATTTTCAACTCATATTGAATAATACTGATTATTAAATTATTGCCATAGTACTAAGTCAGGAATGTACCTTCAACATTTCTGTTGGCCCTAGAGTGCAAGTGGGTGGGAACTGATCCAGTAGCGAGTCATGAAGGCCTTTGAAATACCACCCCAAAGACAAGGGAAACTGGAAAGGATGCTGAGATGAAGAAACAATTTTTTAATTTTTAATTTTTTCTTACTAATATTACAATGAAATGAGATGATAATCTGTTTAGGACTGGATATTTCAGATGAGGAACAAGGTTTACACATCATTCTACTAATTCACTAGTGAGAGAAAATTTAAGAAATCTCCTGGAAAAGCTACAACCCTGATGGATTTCTTAACAAAGCTGAATGCACTCTGGAAGAAAAGGAGATGGGTGGCCAGTGAACTTGGACTAGGTCAAGGCTTGGTCCTACTTTGCCAGCTGAGGAGGGGGCTATTGGAGCTTTGAGCTCACTGCTGCTGTGGAAATGGGGGAGGGATACTGTCAGGAATGGGTGAAAAGGACTCAAGGCTCTCTTAGATGTGCCATGAAGGGCCACTAGGATGACGGACTGCACAGATGGAGAAGGAGCAGAGGCTCCAGAAGTGTCTGGAGGATCCGGCATCAGTAATGTTCTATGTAGCAAGGCCACCAGGACCCCTGAGTCTGTGATGCACTCTCTGAACACTCTAGGGAGAGCAGACAACCATGGTGATTGCTGCTAGGATTCCTGGGCACTTCATAGCTACGTGCTGGCTAGGAAGGGAAGCAGATCATTCTTTCTCTCTATTCTAGGAAAAGCTTTCACGGTAGGTCATTCACCTGGAGGGAAGGTTGGAGAATCTGAAAAGCCTGGATCAAGTAGGTGCAGGACTTGCTGAGAGCTAAGAATTCCTGAAGAAACACATCTCCCCAGAGACCCAGGAGGCACTGGATTTTCACAGAGGGTGGAACAAATTTAGAGGAAGGGAAGAGAAAGAAGTGGTGATATGCCATTTGCAGCAACATGAATGGACCTAGAGATTATCATACTAAGTGAACTAAGTCAGAAAGAGAAAGACAAATACCCTATGATATCACTTATATGTGGAATCTGAAATATGACCCAAATGAATTTATCCACAAAACAGACTCACAGACATAGAGAACAGACTTGTGGCTGCCAAGGGGGCAGGGGTTGGGGGAGGGATGGAGTGGGAGTTTGGGATTAATAGATGCAAACTATTATATACAGAACGGATAAACAACAAGGTCCTACTACATAGCACAGGGAACTATATTCAATATCCTGTGATAAACCATAATGGAAAAGCATATGAAAAAGAATATATATATATGTACAACTGAATCACCTTACTATACAGTAGAAATTAACACAACATTGTAAATCAACTATACTTCAGTCCAATACATTTTAAAAGAGGAAGAAGTGGTGCTGGCCGCTCTTGGAGAACAAACTACAATACAGAGCTTGCATCTGAGGTATTGGAGTGGACCTGGGTAGCCAGAAGGAATGTAGGTACAGTGTGGCTTCCCAGAAGGCCTGGTTCCAAGTTTAACTAAGTTCCTGACCCCTGGCTGGAGGATCCCAGGGAATCAGAGAGCCTGCCCCCTCGTTAGTTTCCAGTTAGGGTTGGGGCTCTCACACATGGAGTTGGCACGGCAGCCCAGTCCCCGGTGCCCAGGGGACCCGAGTGGGTGGGTCCACAGCGGCAGACTCTGCCCTGCCCAGGTCTTTGGCGTGTGGAGAAGGCCTTGCATTAGCTCTGCTTGTAGCCAGAAAGGAGAAACAGGATCTCTAGTGGTTGACAGCACCCAGAAGGGGAGGGGCTTGGAGAAACCCCATCATTCTTTCCTTTTTATGCAAGAAGTCCATCTTGTCTGCATGAACGTCCACAGAGGGCTTACTAGCGGGCAGGCCTGAAAGGGAGAAAAATAGTCACATGTTTGCGTTCCCAACCTTCCCCCAGCTCCAGTCCCCATTCCCTCAGAGAAGACTTCGAGAAGATTCAAAGTCCAGAGTACCTTTTGGATGCATTCTGTATGCTCCACCATGTAAATCTTTCTTCTGGAGATTTTAGTCAGGGTTTGTTTCATGGTCTGTGTTTTCTCGGACAGGTACGTCTTTTGCCACTGTGTTCACAGAGACAGGTATGGTAGAGCTTAGATTTATGCAGCCGATGTCCCAGCTTATGTGACCCTCAAACTTTTATCTTTTAAAAATTGAATTAGTTCATTTACAATGTTGTGTTAGTTTCGGGTATACAGTAAAGTGACTCAGATATATATATATATATATATATATATATATATTCTTTTTCAAATTCTTTTTCATTATAGTTATTAGAACCCTGAAATTTTTGTTTTGTTTAGTTTTTTGATTGAATAAGACATTGTTTATTCTTCAACTACACAGGGTCAATGGTAAGGAAAATTTGGAACTGAATTTTTTTTTTACAGTTCTCTCTTTTATTTTATTTTATTTATTTATTTTTTTTGCGGTACGCGGGCCTCTCACTGTTGTGGCCTTTCTGGTTGAGGAGCACAGGCTCCGGACGCGCAGGCTCAGCGGCCACGGCTCACGGGCCCAGCCGCTCCGCGGCACGAACCCGTGTCCCCTGCATTTGCCGGCAGACTCGCAACCACCGCGCCACCAGGGAAGCCCATTTTTTTTTAAATTTAATTTTTATTTTATATCAGGGTATCGTTGCTTTACAGTGTTGTGTTAGTTTCAGGTGTACAGCAAAGTGATTCAGTTATACATATACATTTTATCCATTCCTCCGTCAGTGGACACTTAGGTGGCCTCCGTGTCCTGGCTATTGTAAATAGTGCTGCAGTGAACACTGGGGGTGTGTGTATCTTTTTGAATTAGGGTTTTCTTCAGATACATGCCGAGGAGTGGGATTGCTGGGTCATATGGCAGCTCTATTTTTAGTTTTTTAAGGAACGTCCCTACTGTTCTCCACAGTGGCTGCACCAATTTACATTCCCACCAACAGTGCAAGAGGAGACTTTTTCCTTATCTAACTGTTTCACACACTCAAGTTACCCTGTGCCCAGAGAGAAGGGCATGTAGAGGGAATCCAAGCGAGCCTCAGAGCAGGGTAAAGTGGTGTCTGTGTTTTTGGTGCCAGTTGAGAACTCTGGATCTGAAGGGGTGGCCCCAGCTGAGGACAGATAAGATGAAGGACCCCGAGAGAAGCAGGGACAAGCCAATGTCAGGAGCTGAGTATTGGCCACTGAGCTGACATGTCTGACAAGCAGTAGCATTTAGGGGACGATCTGAGACCAGAGGCAGGTAAAAGGGCCAAAAGAAGGACAGTTTGAGAAAAGTGACAGGGAGGGGTGAGGGGCACACGTGAAGTCTTCCAGCCTCAGAAGTCAGTTCAGTCTGGAAGTACGTCTTCTTCTTTATTTGCTCTCCGTTCACTTTTCCAGCATAGATTCAAGTTATCACCCAAAGTAATGTTTAGTCATAACAAACATGATGAACAAAGAGAAAAGAGTTAGTCACGTTATTCCAAGGATTCCAGTTCAATAGGCACGTTGAATTTCTGTGAAAGTTTCCTTTTTTTCCTATTGGGAATTGGCTAGTCAAGTTTCAGAGAAACTGGGGCCTGTGTTTTTCTTTACTCCTCATGCCAGTACTTACGAGCAGGTCCTGGCTCTGACTTCTAAGTGGCATCTGACATCTTGGAATTGCAAACTTGGACTTGGAAAGCACCAAAGGGCCTCCCCGATTCTGCCACTACCTTCTCCACAGGTTGGAGAGAAAGGTGGCCCAGATGATGTCTATCGTCGGCTGAGGATGACAAAAGCTGGACTGGAACTCTTGTCTGTGGGATTGAATTCTATCAAGTTTTATTTGAAAAATGGATATTAAATTCCTTATTCTGCTCTGAGTATATTTACGTTTATCTGAAGAAGTAAAATTCTAATAAGAAGCCATCATTCATGCCACATTAATAGAGAAACATCAGTTTTATAGTAACAATACTCACATTTTATAATGTATTAAGATTTATCAAGTGTTTGAGATTTATATTTGTGAAGAGAGGTATTACTGCCCTTTCAGAGAGAAGGAAAGAGATGCTTAGTATGGCTGAGAGACCTGGCTGTGAACACTCACTGTTAGGAAACAGTAGGGGACCAGGTGACACACACGGTGCTTTATTCACTGGTCCCTTCCACATCTCTCCGTGACAAACGTCACTGGATTCCTGCTTTCAAACTGGGTATTTCTCCAGGATGAGGGAGCATTTTATCTATAGATCTGTATATACAGAGGGAAGAAAAGATGCTTTTTTTTCTTTAAGTCATTCTTTGAGTTTTCACTCTGTAGCAGTTTTAAATTTTTTCCTCCCATCCCTTTCTCACTCACTTTCCTTTCTTATCACTTACTCCTCTTTCTTCCATTTTTATTACCAAATACTTCAAAAGCACAAAATGTTAAAATCTAGCACAGAAGTTGGAAGACTATGGCTTACTGCCTGATTTTTAAAATAAAGTGAAAGAATAACTTTCATGAGAGATAATTTAAATGTTTGATACTGTGAAATTCACCCATGTAAAATATAAAATTCGGTGGGTTTTTCAGTATATTTATAGAGTTTTGCAACCATGACCATTATCTAATTTTAGAATAATCTTATCACCCCTCAAGTAACCCCATACTGATTAGCAGTCATTCCCTGTTACCCCTTGTCCACTCCTCCACGCCCCTGACCCCAGCCCTAAGCAACCACTAACTTACTTTCTGTCTCCATGGATTTGCCTATTCTGGATTTTTCAAATAAATGGAATCATACAATACGTGGTCTTTTGTGACTGGCTTCTTTTATGAAGCATGATGTTTTCAAGGTTCATTCACGGTGTAACATGAATTAGTATTTCATTCTTTTTTACTGCTGAGTAGTATTCCATTGTATGAATACACCATATTTTGCTTATATGTTCACCAGTTAATGGACATTTGGGTTGTTTTCATCTTTGGGCTGTTATGAATAATGCTGCTGTGAACACGTATGTACAATTTTCTGCATGGACATGGTTTTCATTTGTCTTGGGTGTATATCTAGGAATGGAATTGCTGGGTCATATGGTAACTCTGTGTCTAATATTTTGGGGAACTGCCAAACTATTTTTCACAGTGGTTGTACCATTTAACAACCTCATCAACAAGGAATGAAAGTTCAATTTCTCCACATCCTTGCCCAAACATGTTATTTTTCATTTTGCTTTTCCATGCTTTTGAGGACAGGAATTTTGTCTGTTTTATTTTAGCCATCCTAGTGGGTATGAAGTAATAGCTTCTGGATACAAGTTTCTTATCACTGTGTGATTTGCAAATAATTTCTCCCATTCTGTGGGTTGTATGTTCACTTTTATTATAGTGGTCTTTGAAACAAGATTTAAAAATTTTTACAAATTCCAATTTATCTATTTTTTTCATTTGTCAATTGTGTTTTTGGTGTCACATCTAAAAAAAATCACTGTTTAACCCAAAGCCACAAAGATTTACTCTCATGTTTTCTTCTAGGAGTTTGGTATTTTAGCTATAATATTTAGGTCTATGATCCATTTTGAGTTGATTTTTTTCTATGGTGTAAGTTAGGGGTCCAACATCCCTTTTTAGACGTGGGTATCCAGTTGTCCCAATACCATTTGTTGAAAATAGTATTCTTTTCCCATTGAGTTGTTTTGGCATACTTGTTGAAAATCACTTGACATTATCATTCACCTCCATTTTAATAACTGGTCTTAATGTTCCCATTCACTGTTCTTATATTTTATTCCATTTAAGGCAACACCACTGGCATGCTACTGCATACACAGAGCAAGGATAGTCTAAGAGTTGGAATGAGTTTATTTTTAAACTTGGATCAGGGAAAGTCTTTCTGAGTATGATCGAAAGTCTGGAAGCTGTAAAAGAAAAGACAGATAAATACGACTAAAAGCAAATTTTGAATTTATGTCTGGCATGGAAGAGCTAAAACAAAGTAAAATAAACAAATCTGGGGAACCTATGTGCAACACATATGACAAATGAAAGGCTAATTTCTAGAATCTTTAAAGAGCTGGTGTAAAATAATAAGATAAAGTGATAGGGAAGCCAGTAAAGAATATCAACAAATAATTTAAAGGGAAAGAAAAATGGACATGAAAAATGTTAAAGGCTGCTCAACGTATCTTTTAGTTAAGGAAATTCAAATAAACATTCTGCGATACCATGTCACTCCATTAGAAAAGCAAACATTAAAACACTGATTCTTGTGAAGTGCTGGAATGACTGGGGTGGGGTGGGGAACAGGTTTTCTCACACATTGTGAGAGTTTAGGCTGTTACTACGTTACAGACTGTAATTTGCCAATATTCATGAAAATACAAATCGCTCAGATTTTGATCTACCAGTTCCATTGCAATGAATATACTTGCTAGAGTCAGCAAAACAAAACACAAAAACAAGCTTGGAAACAGCCTAAAGGTTTCATCAGGAATATTAAACAGTCTATAAGTAGCTATAGTATAGGCTATACAAGTAGCTATTTGTATCCTAATATGGAAAAATCCCTCAGAATATTTTCAATGGAAAAAAAGTTAAATCCTGAAAAGTGTACAGGGTATGAACCAAGCTGTAAAAATGTGAAAACTGTAAATATAAAATGGAATGTAAATATAAGCATGCAAAGTGGAAATTTAAAAATACACGCTCATGCATATGTGCCATCGTTAGTCTAAGCATAGCATTTGTTGTTGTTGTTTAAAGAATACTTTAAGACGCTGCTAATCGTGCTCACCTTTTGAAAGAGGGACTGGGAACGGAAAAGATGCTTGTACTTCTCATGTTACAACATTGTGCACTGCTAAATATTCTAAGTAAGCGCATGTTATCATCTTTACCTTGAAAAATATGGTCAACTGCGATTATCTGAATGCTGGAATTGAGTCAATATAACATGTCTCTGCATTAAAGAAAATTATAGTTTTTTCCTTTAATATTCCTAAAATACCCACCAGGGGTACCCTAGCAGCTCTGCTTTCAAGTTGCTAAAGCTTGGTAGGTGATGGGGCTCCTGGAAGCCACATGCTTTTACTAGAGGATGTTGTTCATTGTTGACAGTCACCTTCTCATCTTCTTTTTCAACTGTGAAAATTTCATAATGTGAAATTTACCATTTAACTGTTTTTAAGTGTACAGTTCAGTGGCCTTCAGTACATTCACGTGACTGTACAACTATTAACACCATCCATCTCCAGCACTTTTCATCTTCCTGAACTGAACCTTTGTACCCATTCAGTAACTCCTGATTTCTCCCTTCCTCCAGCCTCTGGTAACCACTCTTCTACTTTCTGAATCTATGAATTTGATTATTTCAGGTACCTCATATAACTGGAATCACAATATTTGTCCTTTTGTGTCTGGTTTATTTCACTTAGCGTAATGTCCTCAAGTTTCATCCATGTCGTAGTGTGTATCAGAATTTCCTTCCTTTTTAAGGCTGAATGTTATTCCATTGTACGTCTAGACCACATTTTGTCTATCCATTCATCCATCGATGGACAGATATTTGGTTGTTTCCACTTTTTGTCTATTGTGAATAGTGCTGCTACGAACGTGGGTGTGCAAGTTTGAGTTTCTGTTTTCAGTTCTTCTGGGTATACACCCAGAGGTGGAACTCCTGGATCCACCTATATTCTATATTTAATTCTATATTTAATATTTGAGGAACTGCCATATTGTTTTTCTCAGTGGCTGCACCATTTTACATTCCCAACATTGGTGCGCAAGTGTTCTAATTTCTCTACATCCTTGCCAATATTTGTTATTTTTGTGTGTTTTGGATAACAGCCATCCTGGCGGGTGTGAAGTTGTATCTCACTGTGGTTTTGATTTGCATTTTCACCTGTTCATTCTTACAGCAAACATTTATTCAGAGCTCACAGGTGCCAGCCAAGTCCAGGGCTAAGCATGTCGAGCTCTAGAGCTGTACGGCCCCCACTGTCAGATCGATCAGAGTGCGGTGGGAGGAAAAGACTATGCAAATGCAAACAGGCATTACCCGCTACTGGCATTAGCGGGCTGGTGGCAGGTGCGTGGTGCTATGGAAACAGTGGGGTGATAAGCCTTGCTGATTTTTCTCTGTCATCTCTGGTACTTACTAGCGGTCCAAAGGTAGCGAGTTCCAAATACTTACAAGAAAAATTACAGAATAAAACTTCACATTGAGAAATTTCTATTCATTTGCTTATTCTTCTCCCTACAAATTGGGAAAAGACATGGATTCTTTGATTTTAGTGTTAGCATGTCATGGTTCTTTGGAGTACATTCTGAGCCCCACAGGCTTAAATGAACCATGTATTTCCAGGGAAAGAAAGTAGAGGGTAAAATATTCCCTGTGAAATTGCTGCATGTGCAGCCTTGGCTGTGATGAAGCACAGTGAAGGCGATAATAATCCCACCACCTGGCATTTGTAGAAGGCGTTTAACTCTTCAGAGCGCTGACACATAATCAGAGGAGGTGGTGTCCACGCCGAAAAAAGGTTACCACTCATTTTCTTTCCCGTCTGTAATTACTCATGTGCTTCATGCACCTGGTGGAAATTATATTTAACCGTGTATGCAAATGCTTGTTGCCAGAATGGGCTTATATTTTCCTAGTTATTTTCTATAGTTGTCTTAATTTGGGCTCTATTAGCTACTTTTTATTCATTTTGGGGGTCAATATTACCTTCTTGGGTGGTAACATCCTCATTTATGGCTATCTTGAAGGTTGGACGTATATCGTATATGTGTTTGTTAATATCAAATTCTTGAAAATTTATTTATTCATACAAAACCAACCAACCGAGCAAACAAACAAACATACAAACCAAAAGATTTTACAGCCAGAGCAGTCTAGAAGCCAACGCTGGTTATTTCTTTGAGATCTCGTCAGTTGGTAGTCGTTATACACATAATGGGTGCATTTCAGAATTTGATGAGGTTTATTTCACTCCTGCTATTTTTTTTTTTTTTTTTTGTAACAAGCATTCTTCCTGGTGCTGTGACTCAGACGTCAAAATGTGGCTCTTCCTCTTTCTGCTTAAATGACATTCAGAGCTTCCCATCTTCCTTACAGAGTTGTAAAACTGCCCAAGTTTTTAGAGGAAAAGGGAGTGGGACAGGATACCTAACGGGAAAAGAGTTTTTTCCTCACTCGACAGGACACAGGAGGTCCGCAACATGGTGGAAGCTTTGGCAAATCTGACTGGTTTCTTCAGGCTGTGGGAAGAAGGCAGAATGGCCGTACTTGGGGAACTAATGTGTCCAGAGAGGCACTAACACGGGTTCCCAGACCACGGGTTGTATCAGAGGTCCCAGAAGGGTCCATTTGGTCTTTGGTTAATTCAAGAAATGAGAATTTATTGTCTCTCACAAAGGAATCTATCTATGAAACAGAAACAGAATCACAGGTGTAGAGAACAGACTGGTGGTTGCCAAGGGGTAAGGGGTTGGGGGAGGAATGGATTGTGAGTTTGGGGTCAGCAGATGTAAGCTTTTATATATAGAATGGATAAACAGGGTCCTACTGTATAGCACAGAGATCTATATCCAATATCCTATGATAAACCATAATGGAAAAGAATATTTTAAAAATGTATATATGTATAACTTTGCTGTGCAGTGGTAATTAACACAACGTTGTAAATCAACTATACTTCAATTAAAAAAAAGAATTTATTGTCTCTGTTATGGGTTGAATTGTGTCCCTCTCAAGCATATATCGACGTCGCAACCACCATGCCCGTGACTATGAGCTTCTCTGGAAACTTGTTCTTCACAGATGTAATTCGTTAAGAGGAGGTCATGCTGTAGTAGGGTGGCCCTAATCCAATAGGACTGCTTCCTTATAAGAAGAGGATAGCAGACACACACTCAGACACAGAGAGAACCCCATGTGAAGGTGGGGGCAGGGTTTACAGTGATGCATCTACAAACCAAGGACCGCCAAGGATTCCTGGTTAATAATCAGAAGCCAAGAGAGAGGCATGGGGCAGACGCTCCTCCAGAGCCCCCGGTGGGAACCAACCCTGAAGACACTTGGGTTTTGGACTTTTTCTAGAACTGTGAGAACATAAATGCCCATTGTTTTAATCCACCCAGGTTGTGGTAAACCACTTTGGTATGGCAGCCCTGAGAAACTTCATACAGCTTCCAAGGGACCAGACACCTCCCGGCCCTACGAAGTCCTAGGCGAATGGGACAATGCCATTGCCCTGGAAGAGGTCACACACTGATCGGGAAACACACACGTGGGGTGGGTCCTGTGGAAGACGGTAGGCTTTGGGATCAGATGAATGTGACATCCAACCCTGAGCTGGTTTCCTAACCTTTCTGGCATTTTTGGTTTCCTCATCTTCAGTGCAGGGCACCCATATCTTTCTCAAAGAATTTCTGGTGGAAGATTTACCACGCTGATGGATCTGAATGAGCTTGACCAGCGCACAGCCCACCAAAGGTACTCAGCTCACACGTGTTCCTAAAGGCCTGGATGTGTTTCTGCTCCTTCATCGGGTCATCCATTTAGCCGGCCTCTTGTTCTTTCAATTTCATCTTGGTCGTTTTTGTCCTTGCATTGTGTTTATTTAAGGAACCATTCAGTTGGGTGAAACCTCACAGCATTTAGGTTTTGGCTCAATGCATTGGAACAATCTAAAGGATATTTATAGCTAAAAACGTTTGTGCACCCAAACCACATTATTTTCATCTCCTGACACTTGAACGAGCTCTGGTTTGGGTTGGATCTTTAAGCCTTCCTGTGGTGTGGAGGAGAGCACATTTTCCAACACCCCTCATTCATCTCTGTAAATATCTTTGTCCCACCCCATCTAGTGAGTCCAAACTGCAGTCTTTATCAGGTGATGCAAATGGCGCCCCTGATTATAATAACGTGGGAAGAAGCTGTGTGCGGATCCTTGCAGGCCATTCTCGGCAGATCTTCGGCATGATATTTTCATACCTCACTGCTTGCCTTTCTCTGGACTCAGTTCAGATGTCTTAACAGACACCTTCTGTGGACAAAGAAATTCGTATTTGGGTCTTATATGTTTTTCATGTTTGGGTCTTGGGAAGACCCACACGCATAGAACAATCTCTTATGTTTCTTCTGTACACCTGTGTAAGAACGAGCGAGGATTTATGAAGGTTGTTTTCTTGAAAAAAAAAATTATTTAATTCCCAGCCAATACCATGACCTTCACGTGCATTTCAGCAGGATCTCCAAAGGCAGTTGGAAGAGTGAACCACAAAAACATCAGGGCTTCCTAATGGAGACCTGAAGTCATACCTGAGTAGACGGTGGAGAAGGAAATCTTGGGAGACAGAAGAGTGGCATTTTTATTCTTTCGTTGCCAGAAAGCCAAAACCAAAGCTGGAATTTTGCGGTTCCGGCACTTTCTTGTGCCTCCCAGTCATTTTACACAGATGGTTCTGGTTTAAGGATAAGACACTTCATCCACCAGAGGGAACGAGGCCCAGTTCCTGCGCCTGCGCTGCCTGTCCTCGTGCCAAAGTATACTTTGCAGCCGGAGAAAATGAGAATGAACAGAAGATGATTCTAAAGCCATCCATTGGGAAGCAAAAAAGTGGAATATGATAAAATGACTCTGCAACAGGGAAACTTGAACTTTCCTTCAGATTATATCGCCTTGGGAATTCCAACAAGGGCTTCTCAACTGCATCGACACTCACGAGTCTGCTGGAGACCTACCACCTATCATGGCAGTGGCCACATGTCAGTTGCTCTCGCTCCTCCTTTGTCATGTGAGAAAACAGAGCCTCTGCAAAGCTTAGTGACTGGCTATTTATCAAGGATTTAAGCTAAAGTGGGAAATATCTAAATGGAAGTTTGTATCATCTCTTTTCTTTGTTACTGAGTGGGTGAAAACTGTTTTCTGACGCAGTCTTTATCAACCCCATTCACACTCGATCTTTCCCCCTTACCGTCTCCTATCATGGCTCCTCGGAATCTCTCAATTCTTTTCTACCCACCAATGTGAGGTGGTTGGCATTGACAGGAGAGCTGGGTCACCCCCTGTACCCACCTTCCCCCTCTTTTCACCAACCCAGCTCTGGGAAAGAACGTCCATGGCTTTACAGCACCCTCCTCTGAAAGGTCTTGACCATTTTCTTTCTTTGTATTTGTACCGTGACTTGCTTGATTTATGAGCAAGTTTCTCATTACCTCTCAAAATCCAGCTCATTTAGCCTTTCCCTCATGAAGCCTTTCCTGTTTCTCATGGCACATGAGCCATTTCTCTCCAGTGCTTTTACACCATTAAATTCCTGTTATTCACTTCCAGTTTGGACTGTGAGTTTCTCCAGAGAGTAGAACCACAGTACCTAGTAGTCTATTTTCAGCACCTACTAGTACCTGGTACGTAGGGGGGGGGGTCAGTAATTTAGGTTCCTATAGCCTTGTAGGTTGGCCCACTGGTTAAAGACTTTCCTCTGACAAATCCAGTTTATCCACGTGGCTATAACTTTCTTCCAGGCATGTGTCACCTGGCCTAGTACACACTCCTGTTGAATTGAAATTTGAGGAAAATGGTATATATTACATTTATGGAGTGATTTGCAATTTGCATTGTACTTTTATGAATGTTTTGATTCTTGGCCTTATGCCATCCAAGAGAGACAGGTAGGGGCATCCATTCAACCCATGGTGATGAGGATTATCGTCCCCATTTTACAGATGAGAATACCGAGGTTCAGGTTTGTTGATTTTTTTCCCTCCTGGTTACAAAACTAGTAAATGGCAGGGCTGGGTCTTAAACCCAGGTCTTCTGGATCCCAGTTCAAAATTTTCTACCAACGTGGTATTATTGTTAGAAAAGCATAACAATAACTTTGTGGGCTTTGTAAAACAAAAGGAAACCACAACCCGCCATGATAACCAGCCATCGCAAAGGTCTTGAACTCTTCAGGGCAGATGCTATCTATGTCTATTGGTGTGTCACGTGCTGAAATGCCACTGGTGTGAGCAGTGCCCAAACCCCAGGCACACAGGCCAGCCTGCGATGGGCAAACATTGTCACAGCTCATCAAGCTCACGGATCTGCAAACGTAAAACATTTACCAGGACTTGGCTCCCTGAATGAGTGAGCCAAGCCCCTGGGATGCGGCCATGTGACTCCATCAAAAAACACTAAAACAGACCTTGGCAGGGTTTCAGGGTTCACATCTGGGAAGAAAGGTATGATTCATCATTATTTTGTCCGTGTTTGCATGTGTGGCTCAGGCCTTCCTTCAGAGCCAGTCTGGACTGATTTACTCTGGCATTTATTCTTCTATGGGCCCTTCTAATGGCATTTCCAGGTTCCCCTTGGGCAAGCGTGTAGGGGAGGCGATTGATTGATTGACTGATTGATTCTTAAGCCAAATTTCTTATTCTGGCCTATGGCCAGTTCAATGGGTTTAGATGACGTCTCTGGGTGAAGTCTTCTGGGTCCCTAGGCTACCCCAGGTCTTTGGGGCAAAGGAGCTCTTGGAATTTCTGTGGGTCCTTGAGGATTCAGCACAGGTAAGGTCACTCTATGTCGAATTAAGCCATTAAGCCAGGTTTCTCCACGTCTGCCCTGGAGAAACTCATCAGAGGCTCACCGTGCCCGGTCCGTGCTCACGTCTGGTGTGCCCGGCCCTCTTCGCTCTCTCTCCTTTCTCTCTGAGCCCCTGTCGCTGAGTGGTCTGAGCAGAGTCCCAGACTCTGTTTATCCGTGTCGCACTTCACAGGGACCCTCTTCGTGTGGGGAGACAGCAAGGCGTGCAGTGTAACAGGCATCAGACAGCCTCAGACCCGAGCCTGTGTCAGCCCGGGACAGAGCGTGAGACTGGATGAAACCATTGCAAGGCTTCGTCTCGGTGTCTGTAAAGGGGGCATGTGTGCAAACAGCAGGGCACATGTGGGATGAGTTTCGGCTCCTGACTGCCTGTCCCTAAAGCCACATTCCGTAACTTCCCTGGACCTCAGTTTCTTTACTAATGAAATAAGGATTATAGTACTTCACCCAGGGCCAGAATCCATGCCATGTACAATACCGGGGACATAGTGGGAATTCACTGTGATTACAGATATGAAGCACCCTGTATACTACTTGTCTTGTAGTAAGTGTGCAATAAATGTCAGTTACTTTTACTCTCATTATTAGGGAGTCGCAGGGCCTCTTCTGCAGTATCAAAGGGGCGGTTGGCTTGTTTGTTATAGAGGTACCAGAGTCAACACAAATTGCCAAAGAGAAGGAGGGTCCAATTCAGGTGGGTCAGATGTTGCCGAGATGAGGCTGGGAGAGGGTGTCACCTGCATGTTTGGGTCAGAGGCAGCAGGCCTCTAAACCCTGGGTTGGGACAAATCCAGACCTTGGGTCTGGGAAGGAGATGATCTTCTGGGAGCAGGTCAGTGGCGGTGGAGATGTCAAAGCTGAGTTGCAGGCCTGGATCTAGGAAGGATCCTGGGATTCAATAAATATCTTTGGCACCTTTGGTAGGTCAGGTACCATATGAGTATGGGGTCCAGAGGAAAAGAAGACACAGTCTCCATTGCGGGAGGATTATAGCTCTGGTTGTTGGCCAAAGGAGTCAGCCTTAGCCTGGAATATTAGGAAACATAGGCCCCTAGGAATGCTTCTTTTTTAAATATTTATTTATTTGTTTGTTTTGGGCACGGGCTTTCTCTAGTTGTGGTGAGCGGGGGCTGCTCTTTGTTGCAGTGCACGGGCCCTAGAGTGCAGGCTTCAGTAGTTGTGGCTCGCGGGCTCTAGAGCGCAGGCTCAGTAGTTGCGGCGCACGGGCTTAGTTGCTCCGCGGCATGTGGGATCTTCCCAGACCAGGGCTCGAACCCGTGTCCCCTGCGTTGCCATGTGGATTCTTAACCACTGTGCCACCAGGGAAGCCCAGGAATGCTTTTGATTAAACAATCATCTTATGTTTTTCTCATTAAAAATAGTAAATGCAAACTATTTTACAACCACACATAGGAAGGCCTACCTACACATATGTATTGCTACAAGTAAAGGAGTTTGGATTCAGAGGATTGAAGTTTAACAATGTTGCTGTCTGTGTAAACTCAGGCCTCAGTTTCTTCATCAGGCCTCATCTTAATCATAAGATCATTTTGTCAGGTCACTGTGAAGCCTGCATGAGACAAAGAAAGTGACTTTGCACACTGTTCAGTCAGTGTTATCTGTCGTTACATTTTAAAATTTACTTTCCTTTCTGAGAAGTAAATAATACACGTGTTTAACCTCTACCCGCCACTCTTTCCTTTTTAAAGCTTTTGGGTAGATCCTGCCATCTGCTCCTCTCTCATTTCAATGATTATAAGATAACTTGAGAAGCTAAAAAGCCTGTAATTTTCCCTAAATCAGAATTTTCTTGGGCGTCCTTTGCCCCGTGAGCTGGGCATTTCAGAACGTCTTCCGGAAATTGCTTTGATTTTCTGCAGTTGTCACCTCAATGTGAGTGGCAGCCTGTCCCTCCTTTTCTGGGGTTCAGGGTAGGAGAGCTCACTCTGGCTGAGAGGCGACAGGATTGGGTAGTGTCCCACGTGGTATCTCGTGTACACGGACGAAACTGACCGGAAGCTGACAGACGGAAGCGCGACTCGGGGCTGGAGCACCAAGGCCACTGCCTGGGAAGCTGAGTCAAGCTGAGTCTTGGCCCTTTGCCTCAGGAACCCTTCTCCCTTCCCTCCGGGTGCTTCAGTTCTTACGCTGGCAGCACAGTGCTTCTCTCTGGCCATCATTCTCCCCCAAGTCTATTCTGATGAGGCACTGACTGGTCATTCAGGTGTCAGCCAACCACGTGTTTACAGTGTGGCAGGTCAGCTTCTGTGGGGCTTGAGGCTTTTACATTTGGGGTGAATGTGCCTTCGTTTGCTCTGGCTGCCAAAACAAAGCACCGTAGACTGCATGTCTTGAACAATAGAAATATATCTCTCACAGTTCTGGAGGCTGGAAGTTTGAGATCAAAGTGCCGGCAGGGTTGGTTCCTTCCGAGGCCTCTCTCCTTGGCTTGCAGACGGCCGCCTTCTCCCTGTGTCCTCACGTGCTCTTCTCTCTGTATGTGTCTGGGTCCCAAGCTCCACTTCTTATAAGGCTTCCAGTCATACCGCATTAGGGCCCACCCTAATGACCTCACTTTAACTTAACTGTCTCTTTAAACCCCTGATCTCCAAATACAGTCACTTTCTGAGCTGCTGGAGGGTTAGGGCTCCAACATGTGTATCTGTGGGGGACACGATGCCGTCCAGAACAAGATGCAAAGTTATGGATAAAAACTGAGGTTCAAGGCTTCGGAAGGGGCCCGTGTAAGTGAAGGGCCCTAAAGACGAAGCTTTATTAGCTTCGTGGTAAGTTTGCTCCTGAGTTGTCAGCTGCCCTGTAGCTCTCCCTGTGGTGGCGCTGGGACGGAGAAGAAGCGGACGGCTCCTGCTCCCAGGGAGCTGGTGGAGGGCTGGGAGTGGCTGGCTCCCGAATGAGTGTTACGTGTGGAATTAGGTAAGTGCTGTAATGAGGGTAGGGAAGCAGAGAGGGTGCTGGGATATTGCAACCCTGTTCTCATGCCCTGTTTTAGGATGTGAGTGGAAGATAACTGCGAAGGCAGGTTGGCTTCTTGCAAGAATAAACCCATGAAACACAACACAACACAAGAGCAACACCACAGAAACACCAGTGAGCTTAGATCAGAGGAGCTACCGTGGGATGCGTCTCTCTCATTACACACCCTACCACGTCATGCCCTACTTACAATACAGTCAGAGCTTTCCTGAGTGAACATGGACGGCAGGGCGCCCACCCTCGTGGCTGCAGCCCGCTTGGGCTCTGGGTCGGGCATTATTCATCACCTGTGCGCCCGAGGAAGTCCAGGGTTAGCAGGGAGAAGTGCCACGGCCCTCATCTCCCAGCCAAGCTCTCTTTACTACATCAAAGCCATTTCTTTTTGTGCGCCAGGGGCAACGTGTTTAAAAAATAAATTTTCATGGTAGCGGGTCTCTCACGACAAGGCAACAAGCGCTAAAGGCTTTGGGCCTGGGATACAAGCCATAAAAAGGATCTGGGTGAGAGGAGAGAGCGCGGCTGGCTGCAGGAGAGCTGGAAGTGATGGGAGACCTCACCAGCCAGACACGAATCTGTGGAAATAGTCACTTATTTTCAACGTTGACCTTGCCTAAGTCAGAGAGGGCAGGAGGGTGGAGCTTCCTTAGATAGTCAAACATTTTAGCAAATTGGGTGAGTCTGGCCTGGGAAACCAACCAAGACAAGAGTAAGGTGCTTAGAGGAAAGCCAGCACGGGGAGATAGGGTGTCGATGATTTGCTTCATGTCAGCTTCATTCATGTTAACTATACTTCACAGTAATTACTCTAATTAGTGGTTTTGAGCATGATGAAAGAAAATAATTATAAGTATTTATAGCTGGTCAGTGAGTTATAGATTGGACAACCAAGGAAAGTAGATAAAGCAGAGTTTAGATGAATGGACTCCGTGTTATAATTAAGATTCGCTGTGCTCTTGGTTACGTTTATTTGGCAATAGTCCATCATTTAGCATGAACTCAGGAGCCATGTGAGAGCAATTTTGAAGGCAGGGTCTCTGGAGTGATGGATCTGGGCGTCCCCGCATCTCTGACAGGAGCCACGATAGGGGCTCCACAAGGTGGGTGGGTTAGGGAAGGAATGACTGCATCTCTAGACCCACTGTCGTGCGTCAAGCAAGCACGGGCACCTTGTTCTCTAGATGAAGCCCACCTCCCAGGCTGAGCAGGCAAAAGGCAACAAAAGGAGATCCTGAAACTGTATCCTGTGTTGTGTGCTTGGGGTGAGGGTGACCTGGTCATTCCTTCATGAGTCTTAAAGATGGACTTCCGGGTGATGTCCTAAAGTAGAGCTATTTCCTGGATATGCCCTGCCTGTTACCATCTCTTTGTTCACTACTTATTATTTGTATGACTGTGCTTCCTCCCCTGGACAAGGGGATAATACGTGTTTGCTGTCCAGCCCTGGGCAAGAACACAGTAGATTCTCAGTAAATATCCGCTGCTGCTCCCAGCATCCCCTCCCACCCCCCAACCCCCCCCATCCTGCCCATTCCTGCTAGAGCTCTTGCCTGTCCCCTTTGATTTCCACGCCTCCACGTCCAGCTCACCGGGGTCACATCAGCTGCTTATTTTTCCTGTTTCTCTTTCACTGAGCCTTAAAGGACGATTACACTTGGTTAGATCCGATTAGAAAGTCCTGATTTGGCCACTTGCTAGCTGTGTGGTTTTGAGTCACTTAACTTTGTCTCTTGAGCCACAGTTTCCTTGTCTGAAGAAAAAGGGACGATAATGTCTAGCTTGTAGGATTACAGTGATTAGAAATAGTATTTTTTAAGTGCCTGGTTCAGGTTTTAGCACATGTAAGAGGCTCCACAAATAGTAGATGAGGATGATAATATAATAATAGCAATAATTGGTGTTTATTGACCTCTGATTATATCTACAAACTTTCAAATAATGCTTCTTATCTAATATGTCTTACTTTGGGTGAATTCAGCTGTAAAGAATTCTGGACCTGGGCAATGATCTGATGAGAAAGATGAGGTGACATGATGAAAAACCAATCATATTGGAGCGTTTACTGGGTGTCAGCTGTTTTACCACTGTATACAGGTCAATCACTGATGCCATAAAATGAATGATAATGAGTAATTTGCCCAAGAAATTTGCCCATTTCTGCCACTAGGATCAGTGGAACTGGAAGGAAGGGCCGGCTTTGGTGTCTGTCCCTAAAGAGCAGGGTGAGTAGGACAGACTAGCATCTGAGGGAGGTGGTAGAGCGGGGCCTGAGCCGGGCTGCTGTCAGCCAGCAGTGGGTCTGGGCTGGCACTAGTAGGCAGAATGGATGTTATAATACGGGCACGTGAAAAGCTTGGTGTTCTAGACACTTGGTGCCTTGGGGAAGCTCACCGCCTGCCAGGGCTCCGTAACCAGAACAGGGCTTGGAGTAACTCTCCTCAAAAGAGAAGAGCTCACAGAAAAGTACTTGGGCAGAAGGCATCACCTGTGTTCTGAGGGGGGAGATAAATGCCCAAAGCTCCATCTCTTAGTGAAGGCAAGTTGTCTCTCCAGGATCTTCCTAGGAACTGGTCAGGGATGAACTTCCTGGACAAAGTCCTCAGACCCCAAAGCTCATAGGGTGGGAGGTCATGTAATTCACCCAGGAACTCTGTAAGATGGTAGCATCACTTAGTTCTCTGCTGACAATAAGGAAACTGAAGATTGCAGAAGTGATAGGATTTCTCCAAGACTGTATGGCTCATCAGTGCCGATCGAGGGTTTGAACCAATGTTCTTTGCTTTTTGCTTGAGCTATTTGCCCTATTCCAGAGATGGGAGAGGGATATTCCAGGAGCCAGGATGTGGCAAAGCCAGGGACTTGTAAGGGAGGATGGTTCATTTGAGAGAATCAGGTGAATGGATTGTTGGGAGGAAAGATGAAAAGGGAGGAAACACCAAACACTACCATCCCTTAAGGGCTTCTCCAAAGGCATTAAAACCAGAGATCTGTTTAGTCCTCTATGGTAAAATATGGGATGTGCGACCTTTCACCTCCCTCCGTTGGAAGTACTAGTGCTTAGGGAAGGCTGGTGTTCGGAGCCAGATTAATTCGTTTCAAACTTGAGTTCTGCTATTTACTCACTTCTCTAGACTCAACTTCATCTAAAAGGTGGATAATAAAGCCTACTTGTAGTATCACTGTGTGGATTGCGGTCAGTGTAAAGAGATCGCCCAGCCCTTCTTTTTTTTTTTTTTTTTTTTTTTTTTTTTTTTTTTTTTTTTTTTTTGCGGTACGCGGGCCTCTCACTGTTGTGGCCTCTCCCGTTGCGGAGCACAGGCTCCGGATGCGCAGGCTCAGCGGCCACGGCTCACGGGCCCAGCCGCTCCGCGGCACGTGGGATCCTCCCGGACCGGGGCACGAACCCGCGTCCCCTGCATCGGCAGGCGGACTCTCCACCACTGCGCCGCCACCAGGGAAGCCCGCCCAGCCCTTCTTGGTGCCTATGAAATGGTAGTTGCTTTTTTTAACTTTAGTTTTATTGAGATATAATTGATACACAGCACTGTATATGTTAAGACTTGACTTACATATGTTGCAAAATTATGACCACAATAAGTCTAGTTAACATCCATCACCTCATGTAGTTACCAAAGAAAGAATGATTTTTTTTTTCCATTGTGCTAAGAATTTTTAGGGTTCACTCTCAGCAACTTTTAAATATACCACACAGCAGTGTTAACTAGAATCATCGTGTTGTACGTTGCATCCTCAGAACTTATTTATCTTACACTGGAAGCTTATACCATTTTGACCAAACTTCATCCAATTCCCCCGCCTCCATCCCTGCCTCTGGTAACCCCAAAGCTGACCTCTTAGGGCTCTATCATCTGGGAGGTCACATTTACTGAGGACTGAGAGAGATGGAGAGGGACTGAGGGAGAGAAAAGGAGCAGGACAGGAAAGAGACAAGAGGAATCTGTTTTCTCTTCTCATTTGCACACATGAAAAGCTGAGCACCCCAGGGGTTTCTGCGGCTCCCGGCTTGGCTTGTCTGCAGACCTGGCCTGCAGAGGATGTGGGAATGGGCCCAGTGCAACAAAACAAAACAAGTTCCTTTTCCTTTGGACTGTCATTAAAGCCTGTATGGGTGTGCTCTGCATGTACAAAGTATGTTTTTAGCCGAGAGCTTCAATCAGCATCTCATACAAATTGAGAAGCAGCCTCCAGCCTCCTGCCAAGCTTGCTCCGTCCTTGCCAGGGAGTGAATTTGAGGACTTGAGGGGACTTGGAAAATGTTATTCCAGTGCTGGCTTGACTTATAGCTTCTCCAGCTACGATTTTAGCCTGGGATCCTTCACCGTTGGTGGACCTACTTTCTCCAGGAAGCGGCTCTTCCCGGGCCCAGCAGCAGCAGCTTCACAGTTGAACCAAGAGAAAGAATATGAGTATCATAATCTGCTGGCAAGTTAGTGGCCAAATACCTCCTCCACCTGGAATTCATTCAGGCATTTGACAGACATTTATTAATCCTCTGCTGTGTCCCAGGTCCTAAGGAGTGAAGGTTCAAATACAGTGTTAATAATGGTAATGATATAGTTGCCATTTTTTGAGGACTCGGTGTGTGTCAGGCACGTGCCAGACCATAAGGGTATGAAGTGAGGAACAACAGCTGTAATAAGAATTCCCACCATGTTTTCAGCTCTGTTTTAGGCGGGGCACTCGTACTTCTGTTCTTACGTTTACACCTCATATAACGTAGAGAGAATGACCTCCCAGTCAAGCACTGGATACATTTTCTATCTCTCCACACCTTTATCTGCTTGTCGCTTTTCTAGGGAAAGAAAATCATTAAAAATAAATATTTATTTCAAATGATAAGTATTCCTCAACTGCTATAAATCTGCCATTTCTCCTCTGGGACATCCTTTAGCTGAGAGCTTTTTGAGTGAGAGTCAAGGCTTCCCACGCCAATCCCGGCTTTGGCCATGTGTCCACGGGGCAGAGGCAGACGGTCTTCCGGTCAGGTGTACCTGCAATGTATTTTCTCAACAAAGTCTGGCTGACAATCCAATGCATATCACGTCTCCTAAAGAAACTATGCATATTGCATGAGTCTCCAAATGTAGAAACAGATACTCAGAAAATACAAGTCTCAAAATAAAACCGAAACATTTCAAAACAACAGCAGTTGCAACGCCACCAAATGATTTAGTTTTTTTTTTTTTTTTTTTTTCAATCAGGATCATGAAAAAAAAAAAAAAATTCCCTCAGTCCCCAAGCAGAACCTGAAAATCCCAGCAGCCATGGTGAGGGTTTGAAATGAGTCCTTATTATAAGTGTGGGAAAGCAATAGACTGACAGACTTAGGTAGCAGTTTTAGCTGAGCACAAGATCTTTTCCTGATCTGGAAGTCAGCGAAGATGAGAGCAGAATCAAATAGCAGTTTTTCTTTTTCTTTTTTTTTTAATTAATTTTTATTGGAGTAGAGTGGATTTACAGTGTTGTGTTAGTTTCTGCTGTACAGCAAAGTGAATCCGTTGTACATATCCACATATGCACTGTTTTTTAGATTCTTTTCCCATATAGGTCATTACAGACTGGTGAGTAGAGTTCCCTGTGCTCTACAGTAGGTTCTTATTAGTTATCTATTTTATGTATGTTAGTGTGTATATGTCAGTCCTAATGTCCCAATTTATCCCTCCCCGAATAGCAGTTTTTCAGAACCGAGCTGCAAGATATCACTTCCGAGTGATTTGAGGCCTCGGTGCCTGGGCGCTCCAGCCTGGGTTTGGTCGTTTTCACTCTTGTTTCTGCAGGTGTGTACAGGTGTCTTGCTCCTTGTTCGTCCCAGGTGTCTCCCCTGTGCCCAAGCCCCGGGCTCCACGAGCGCCGGCTGGGTGCTTCTCCCAGCCAGCATCCTCAGGTTGTTCTAATTCCACTTCTTTCCCACTTTAGGACACATATTAGTATGAGAGTGAGACTGACATTATGTCGGGGATAACCTTTAATAGGCTCTAATTTATGAAAAAGGTAACATTTTAAAACTTGCTACTTTCCCTATTATTAGTGCCGTGGACATCTGCTGATTTGGGATTTCTGGCATCCCTTCCCTCCTGTCACGGAAACAACTGCATCTTTTCTTTTGGGGGACTGACCGTCCGTCCTTCTTTCCCCACGGTTGGAGGACTTGTAGTCACGGTGGTGGTAGCAGTGGGTACGAAAGAGTGACCTAGAAACACGTAGTTGGAAAGTCGGTGGGACTTGGTAACTGGGCGTGAGGGGTGAGGACAGGACAGGGAGCCCGGAATGACTCCCAGGTTTCTGGCTTGGGTGACTGTCAGGGGGTCACTGTTAATGGAGGCATAGAAAACAGGATGAGAATTGGGTCGAGGCTGGGACGCTGAGTCTGAGGCACCTGTGGACCGTCTGGGGGAGAAGTTGGCCATAGGCACCAAGCATCCCCCCCAGCTCCGCACGCCTCCCGCCTGGGTGCCTTTGCTGTGGGTGCCCTCCTACCCTTGTGCACCTTCCTGTGAGGTTGGCCTCATGCCCCACGGAGCGCTGATCGCTTCTCCTTGACGTGCTCTCTGCATCCCATGCCGATTTAGGCGGAGTTTCTGGAACACGATAACTCACTGATCTGTTGGCTCCCTTCTCCTCTGGACCCTGTGCTCACTGAGGGTGCCGTGATGTGTGACCTGTCTCTGCCACCCTCACACACGGTACAGGATGTCCAGGTTCAGTGCTGGCTCTGGGGGGACCACCTGTCCCGTGTTCACGGGAGAGCCCGGCACACGGACTTTCCCGTGATTAGACAGCCACGTTGAGGAGTTTCCTGGTGGGACCTGGGCTTGCACTGGGCCGTCCTCACCCTTGCCTCCAACGCGTTGATGCCTTGCAGCTAGTTCTGCAGCCTGTGGCCACAGAGCAGAGCAAAGCCACCTGGTGTCTGTTCTAGAGGCCCCGGCACCTTGGCTTATGGTCACAGGGTTGCAACCGGTGAAGTCAACACCCACGGGACACCGGTGGGGCCTGTGTCCCCCGCCTTTGCCTGCTGGCATCAAAAGAGGCCACATCTGAGCTAGCTTTGCTTGAGTTCAAGAAGCCAGAAAATGTATGATGTGGGTAGAATGACACTAAATGGTCTAGTTTTTGGAGGGTTTCCTGTGTAGCAGGTAATTGATATGCATTATCTAGAACTCTCATTGTAGTCATGCAAAGTAAGTACCAGATCCTCTTTTACACACGTGGAAACTAAGATAAATAAGGTCGAGTAACTTGCTAAGGTCACACAAGCAGGAAGTGGGAGGGCCAGAGCCTCAGGCAGCATCCCCCTCTGGTTCCACGCCCCTTCCTCCCAGTCCACCTCCTCAGCTGCTTAGGGCAACGTCTACCTTAATGACATGCTAGAACATGTATTGTCTTTCTGCCTGGGAGCTCGTTCTCTTTTGGATCGGGTCACCTCCCTCTGTTGGAAGCTGAGTTTTCTCCTCTTATTCCTTAAAATGTACCCTTGTATCCTTCTAATCCAAAGACAGGTGCTTCTTCCAACTTCTGGCCAACCTGTCCAGGAGTTCTCACCTGGCCCTCCCACTATGGGGGACTGCAGTGCCTCAGAATAGGCCAAACTGGGTTTTCTTTTCATGGCAGACGTTTGCTAGCTGTGCGACTTCAGCCGAGTTACGCAACCACTGCAGACCTATTTCTTCTGTAAAATCTGGTGGAAATGGTATCTTACCTCCATGAATTCTTCTGAGGATGAGATGAGGTAATACTTTCCAATAACTCACATGGATGTTGCAGATTAAACACAAAGGCTAACAGAGATAACGTATGAAAAGCCACCAGGAAACATTCATTCAAAGAAATATTGACTGAGCATTTATTATGCACCAGGAACTGTTCTAGGTGCTGAAAATTGCAGGAAATCATAAAACACATACCTGTCCTCAATGATCTTACATGCTATTGGGGGATGACAGGAAATAAGCCAGGTAAAATCTAATGTCAAGTGATGATAAACGTAATAGGGGAGAAGTGAAGTGAAGTAAGGGGGATAGAGATATTGGGGTCTGGAAGTTCTTCTTATGTTACACAGGGGGGACAGGGAATGTCGAATGGTTAAGATAATACTTGAGCAGGTACCTGATGGGAGTGAGGGAGAAAATCTTGCGTCCGCCTGAATTACGCATGGTCTGTCCAGACATAGGGAGGAGCCTGTGTGCCAACCATGAGGCTGGGATGGGGTGTCTTGTTCAAGGAAAAGCGGAGGGGCCAGAGGGGCTTCAGTGGAGTGACTGGGAAAAAATACAGGAGGCAGAGAGGCAGGAGGTGGGTGGAGAGTAGAATATGTAAGATTTGGTAGGCATTTTAAGAATTCTGGCTTTCTCTCTGACTGCTTTCGGAAGCCATTTAAGAGTTTTGAGCAAAGTATTTACATTACATAAGGTGATTTATGTTTTAATAGGATCGTTCTGTCTATTGAGTGGGGGAGAGTATGTGGACGGTGGTTATGGGGTGGGGTAAGGTGACAAGGGTGGAATCGGGGATACCAGACAGGAGGGTTTTTTCTCATAGCAGAAATAATGAAATTAGTGATAAAGGTATCATTTTGTATGTACTTTGAAGTTAAAACTGGCAGGACTTGCTGATGTGCTGAGTGTGAAATTTAATAGAAATAGAGGAGTCTATGATCTCTCTAATATTTTTGCTTAAGCAATTGGAAGGATGGAGTTGCATTTATTGAGGTGGGAAGACTGGGGTGGAGAAGGTTTACACGGCTGTGAAGATCAGGAGGTCAGTTTTGAAGGCTGGGTTTGAGATGCCTATTGTGTAGCCAATGAAATTGTCGGGTACCTTAGTAGATTTCCAAGTATGGCTCAGTCATGACCTGTTGCTATACGGTGGGGTTAAGGAAGAATATATCTGGCATCCACGATCCCTTGGAGCCGCTCTTGGTGTACTGTGACTAATTTTAATGGCTTAATGGTGAATGGACAAGACCAGAAGCCACACTTAAGAAAAGCAGGGCAAAGAGGTAACTAAGGACTCAGATCCTTCAGGTGTCAGGGTTGGATCACCCAAAGGTAAGCCATCTAGACCAGCAGAGACACTCGGTAAGCGTGAGGGGAAACTACAGTAGATCCTGGATGTGATGGTTAATTTTATGTGTCAACTCGGCTTGGCCATGGTGCCCCGATGTGTGAGCAAACTTAGTCTAGACATTGCTGTGAAGGTATTTTTTTTTTAGATGCGATGAACATTTAAATCAGTAGACTTCGAATAAAACAGATGACCCTCTATAATGTGAGTGCATGTCATCCAGTCAATTGAGGCTTTAAGAGAAAAAAGGCTGAGGTCCCCAGAGGAAGAAAACGACAGCATCAACCCTTCCCTGGGTCTCCAGGCTGCTGGGCTCCTCTGCAGATTTTGGACTTGCCAGTCTCCACAATCATGTGATCATGCAAGACAATTCCTTAAGACTTCTTTTCTCTCTCTCTCTCTCTCTCTCTCTCTCTGTGTCACACACACACACACACACACACACACACACACACACACACACACACACCCCTTACATCATTTACTTCATCAGCTGACAAACATCAGCTGTGGAAGAAGAGTATTATCATTGCCATTCCTGTTTCTGGATAAATTTTTCATCTAAGATTAGGATTGTCATTAGATTATTATTTTTTCTCTCTTTTTAACACTGGATTAGGAGAGTGGGATGAGATGGGAAGAGAGTTACATAAAAGTTACAAATCCTTTTTTTGTTTTGCTGGGAAAAGACAAATTCAGGAAGTTTGTGAATTGATAACACCCCTTGCCACTGATTCTAACTCACCCTCAATTCTAAATTTCATTTGCCCATTTTTCCTGTCTGCTCACTCACAGGGATGTCTTGTGAATTCTAGAACCTTCAGGTTGCCGTCAGTAAACAAACAAATAACTACTGTTTGTGTCAGTTTGATACTTTGAAATAGAAATGAAATGCCATGAGATAAACAACAGGGTCCTACTGTATAGGAGAAGGAACTATATTCAATACCTTGTAATAACATAATGGAAAAGAATCTGAAAAAGAATATATATAACCTATCTATCTATCTATCTATCTATCTATCTATCTATCTATCTACCTATCATCTATCTATCTACCTATGTATCTAATCTATCTATCTATATCTGAATCACTTTGCTGTACACCAGAAGCTAACACAACATTGTAAATCAACTAGACTTCAATTAAAGAAAAAAAAGAACTTAAATGCTGGATATCCCTGTCAGCCTTAACTACACAGTCATACTCATTACTCTCTGGGAATTTTGTAGTTTTAAATGCATCCCACCATCAGAATCCAAACCAAGTAAAGGCGGAGATAAAAGGTGAGAAAACAACTTATTTAATATCTTTTGCCACAATGTCAGTTCAACATCCTATAACATGCACAACCTTTAGTGACAGTACCATATACTTTACTCCTAAGAATTGTGAAAGTCAGAGATGGTCTGCTGGAAATGAATTTTCCTGCTGCTCCTGTTGGCTGCCTTTGCTTTTTTGCTCCTGTGGGGTAGATCCCAAGCCTGCAGATGCTGACAGCCACTCTGGATTTGTAGCCCAAAGCACACTTCCCTCCACGCACGCACTTCATCTCCACCACACGTGTTGGTGCAGATGTGAGTCATCTTTGCAAACAAACTGATTTCAAAGATGATTTCAAGAGTCAGTCTAATGAGCAGTGAATATGGACTGATTACTGTATTTGCAAAGAACCTTATTTTTTCCCCCCTAACATTGCACTAAAGATCGGCCCAGTGCTTTCTCGTAGGCTTACAAATGTAAGTAATCAATGTGTTTGCGTAAATGTTTAAAGATGTCCACATTCATGTTTAGGAATCAATGGACTCCTCATAATTGCTTTTGTGTGATCTGATAGACACAAACATAAACAGGACCCACCATATCTTAGAAGTCTTCCTCGTGGAATTTAGAAAAATGGGGTGATGAAAGAAACGTTTATACCACATCAAAAATCCTCATAGGAAGAATTACAGATGGAAGAATTCATGCTTGGATACATTCAGTTGTATATTTTTCTTTATTGTAACATTGTCTTTGTGATTTAGTTTGTTTGCTTTATTGTGGTAAGAACACAACATGAGATCTACCCTCTTAACAAATTTCTAAGTGTACATTACCATATGGTTTACTATAGGCACAGTGTAGTACAGCCAATCTAAAGAATGTATATAAGTCTTGCATAGCAGCAACTTTATAGTTATTAAACAGAAACTCCCCATTTTCCCTTTTCAGAGATTTAGGTGCTTAAATCTACTTCTAGATCTTCTTGACTTGCTGATTCTCCACGAGGCACTGAATTATTAGCTCACAACCTCACAATCATGCACAGAACAGATGCTTCTTGAGGTATGGTTGGGTGATAATATAGAGTCACCTACAGAGACCTGGCTTTGGCTTCTGACTGTCCTGGGTTCAAATCAGAGTTTCTCTGCCTGTTAGTTGTTTGATTTGGGGCAGGTCAACTAGTCTCTGAGTTTCCGTTTCTTCGTTTCTAAAATGGGGAATATTATTTACCTAGCAGGGCTGTTATGGGTATTGAAAGAGACAACATTTTTAGAGCACCCCAAAGTTTCTGGCAAGTAGTAGATGCTCAACGAAAGGTCATTTCTTCCCATCCCCCTTTCTCTACCTGGAAGCTTGTTCTGACTCAGGTGTGAAAGAGAAGCAGAAGAGCACTCCTGGAGATATGTCTGGCTTACAGTAGTTTGGGAAAGCTGAGTAATTTATGGGACGAAGGGAGAGAGGAGGGGGCGCCATGATGATATTTTTGGTGTATGCCCAGTGTTTTCTAAAACTTGGGCCAATTAATATTCCTTTAACCTGGAATGCTTTTCTTACCTCTCCCTTTAAGTAGTTCATGTCCTCCACCAAACCTTTCTTGTAGGACTTTCCCAGCCAAAGTTGCTTACTAGCTGTGCTCCTCTGAACTTACATACATCTCTCTCAAAAGATCACATTTGTCCTTGTGTCCTTTCATAGCTGTTGAAGCCTTGGCTTATAGTTTTTACTGAAGTCTATGTGTAGTGGGAGCAAAGGCACCTCCATTTCATCACTGCGTATTGGACACCTGGGGGACCTGGCAAGGGACCGTATATGGCAAGTCATATGGGTTTGGGGATAGAAGACCTGGGTTTGAGTCCAGCTTTATTGTTTATCGTGTGGTATCAGGTAAGTCCCATAGATTTTCGTAGAATGTGTTTCCTTATTTATGAAATGTTTATAATAATCCCATTGGCCATTTAAAAAATAAACGTCCTCAAATTCTATTCAAAACGGGTACAGTATAAATAAAATGAATGGAATGGTTTCTACTCTACCTTCATTGAGGAACTGTTGGTCAGCCATGGCAGATCACGGCTGTGAGAGTATCTGATGAACGATAAATGCGGTACCCACACTATGTGTAGTTATTAGGCACTCATTAAATACCTCCTGAATCAGTGCTTAATGGAAAGAAGATGTCTTTCCCTTTCTCCTTTATTGGCCTGGGAAGAAGGGTCACAGCTTGATAACATGCTTGGGGGAAGGGGAGCAACAACTCTTATGGGAGAGAGACAGTCAAGGGAAGGTGGCAGCGTCGGACACACAGTAAGTCTAAATAAATATATGTGGAATATGGTTGATTAGGTAAACAGTAGAGTGGTTGGGAAAAGATGTCATAATATAGAAAAATGTTGAGAGGTCAAAAGAAGCAATGTAAGCATTGATTAGACTCTTTTCTCCAACTCCGACCCTCCTTGTTCCCTTTCTATGCATCATTTTTTTGGTACAGCACTTTACACCTATTTATTTGTTCTATGTGTTTATGTTGGTTTATCTGATTATTTAGTTAGTTTAACATCTCCCTCCCCTTGCTAGATGATAAGCTCTAAGAGGCAGTGAGCTTTGATCATTTTCCTTGGTGCCTAGAATAATGCCTGGCTAACGCCTGGCACCGGGCAGGTGCTCCATAAATGCTTGCAGAATGAATCATGATGAATTTTACTGTCTTCCTTAGACTAGGAAGATATTCAAGCCACCTGTGTTTTGGGCCCAGGATTCTCCTGTATTTCACTACACCATCCTTCTGGTGTCCTACTTATCTCCATCTTGGATTATCTACTCTATTTATTTGCTTATTTGTTTGGCACTTGTTTCCTTCCAGTTGAGGCTGAGTAGTGATCTGAGTACAGACGGCTCGGGATTGAATTCCGGTGCCATCACTGACTAACTGTATGGCCCTGGGCAACTTGCTTATCCGTTCAGAGCCTCAGTTTCCTCGGCTGTGACGTGGGGATAATAGCAATTCCTGCTCCCAAAGTTGTTGTGAGGATTGAGTTTGTTAATGCACACAGAGGACAACACCAGGCACATAGTAAGTGCTCAGCGAAGGGTTATTATTATTAAAGTGTAAGTAACAAGAAGCCAGGGGCATTGTGTCTCTTACTTATTCTGCTGTCCTTGGTGTCGATTACAGAGTCACCACTCACTAAATATTGATGAATAAGTGAATAAATATGTCAAAACAAGTAGTTGTAATATAGACATTTGTCTTAACAGTATCAGACATATGAGGAATCTTACTGAACAAACATGTTTGAAAAGTGCCTGCTACATGCCAGGCCCTGTGGGGAAATGCGAGGATTCATCTATCCATTTATGGATTATTATCTAGATGAGAGCATCTCAGGCTGAATCCGTGGCCTCAGAATGCCAAGGACTTATGGGCTCCAGTGAGAAACGGTGATCTGGACTAGTTCTGGCATGGTTGCCCTTTGATAATGCCCTGAACCCGTGTTCACGGGACACTAACCCACACCAGGTCCTTACTGGGCCGCAGGGATGCAGTGATGGAAAAGGCCAATCCCTGCAGCAAAGAGCTCACGGCATGTGTTTGATGTGGATGTGAAAGAGACAACCAGGGTGCACTGCGGTTCGTCTATGGTAGAGAAAAGGAACGGGGCTTGGGGAGCACAGAGGAGGCACCTAGATGAGAGTTGAGGGTGCAGAGGGTGAGATACAGCTTCCAGTGCTACTCTCAGGAACTTCCCATACAGACCGTTCAGGCCAGCCTCAGCAGTGGTGGGATGTCACTCTGAATCAGCGAAAAGGAACTAATTATAGGGCATCCCCCCCCACCCCCCCGTGCAGGTGGTTGTATCCTCTTCTGAAAGTACACCATCGTCACAGTCCTCATAAAGGATTGTGATTTTCTATTTGTCTGTTTTATTACCCACTACACTGAGCTCAGTGAATATTTGTTGAACCAAAGTAAAGCAAGTTCCCAAGTGTATTAATTTCCTAGGTTGCCGTAACAAAGTACCATAAGCTGGGTAGCTTAGGACAACAGAGCTTTATTGTTCCTCGTTTCTGAAGGCTAGAAGTTCACGGTCAAGATCTGGCAGGACCGTGCTCCGCCTGGGTCTCTGGAATCCCTGCCCCGTCCTAGGTTCTGATGCTTTGCCAGCCATCTTTGGCCTCCTTTGGCTTGTAGGTGTGTCACATCCTCTGCCTTCACGTGCAGTTCTCCTCGTGTCCTCACCATCTTCCCTCCGTGCGTGTCTGTCTCTATGTCCACGCTTCTCATTATAGGACACCACTCACTCGGATTAGGAGGCACCCTTAACGAGCTCATCTTAACTTGATTAAATCTGAAGACCCTATTTCCAAACAAAGTTACATTCTGAAGTACGGGGGGTTTGGACGTCAGCATATCTTATTTTAAGGGGACACAGTTCAACTCATAGCACCAGGCTGGGGAGCTCGTGGATTTGGGGGGATGAGCAAAGAAGGTTAGCATTGCAGGGGGCTGCAGAGGACATGCCTGAGGCTGGGGGCTTCGTGGGATCCTCCCCAGAACAAGGAAGCCTATGGGAAGACAGTCTGTAACCAGAGAGTCAGACCTACCTTTGGAGGCTCTGCTACAGATATTCAGCTGAACCTTAACCGGACCTTGGCTTTCTAATTTCTGACTCCAGCCTGTTATCTAACAGGACCTAACATCTGTCCAAAGGGCTGGAGTCTGTTCCTGCCTTCTGGGCTCCACTTGACACCTGAAAACCCAGGAAGACACTCCCTGACTTCAAGCCTTGGCACTAGACGGCCTCTTTAGCCATCTGGATCCGTTCAAAGCAGGTCTGATTTCACCTTGCCTCTGTGAGCTCCTACCAGTAGTAGAGGTAGTAATATGGCTCCCTCCAGTTGAGAATGCAATGGTTACCTCATCTCTGGTCCTCTGCCAGCCCCACTGTGGAGTCTTCACTGGGGGAGGGTGGAGATCATCTCCTTGGAATAGAGCAAAGAATGAAGCCCGGAGGGTTTATATTGACACGCACAGGGCCACACAGCTAGTAAGTGGTGATGTCGGGGCCTGAAGCCTGTTTCACGGGACTCCGCGGTCTTTATGTTCATCTACCCTACTTCCCTTCAGCCAAAGGCTTGGGGGCAGCTCCAGGAAGGTTTTGACCCCTATTCCCATCATTATCCAAACAAACCATCCTCTTAAATGACCACCTGCCTCGCCTGAATCTTTCTGTCCTGTTGATCCTCAAACCAGAGGACAGAGGTGGTGAGACAAAGACAGCCCGGGTCATGGAACGCTCAGTCCTCTCTTCTGCGCGGTGTGGCTCTCCGGGTTTGAGCCGTCGGCTGCTGGTGCAGGGGCACGAGGATGCTCACGTTCTCCAGAAAGTTCTCTGGCCTTCAAGGCTGTGGGGGAATCCATCACTTTGCAAAGTAATCGGAAGATTGACCTTCCAGAACCCGCCCCCCCCCACCCCCCCCCCGAGTTACCTCTCCGTCGCCTCCTGTGAGATCGCTGTCATCAGTGCTGTTCCGAAGGTTTCCAGGGTCGAGCAGATGAAGAGAAACGAGAGCCGTGAGCCGGACCCACACACGTTCTGCAGAGAGAATTCATTCGCGGGCCAAGAGGAGCCACTTTTGCGGCTCTGGTTCCCGTCGCTTGGACTCTCCATCGTGGACCATAGGAGGCGTGCGGGCTGGGAGGGCATGGGCCACGCGGGCTGTTTTTGTCAGCCAAGCCGCAGAAGGGAGCCACGCGGCCCCGGGGCCACCCTCAGCCAGCCACAGGGACGGGCCCTCAGGAGGGCCAGCAGGACCGGGGTTTCCGCTTTCTCACGGCAAGGCTCAGCTGCTCTCCTCGGGACCGCAGGGGCCTTGCTGAGCAGCGGTGACTCAGCTTCCTGTGCGCCCCGGCAGGCGACGAGGACCCCTGACAACACGGGGCCCCTCTTGCCTGTGTGTCCCCTCCCATGCACTTCCTGCTCTAGAAAAGCTCCAGTAATGATCCAAGTCTCCGTTTACCAGAAGCCTTGTTGAGAACACCGGTTTGCACTTCACATTTCTACAGCATTTGTCGCTTTAGAAGAACGTTTTCTCACACGTTGGTGCATCCGATGGTCACACACACTCTGAGGCTGCAGGGAGGCCAGTCACCGCCGTTACACACGTGAGGAAAGTGGGACTCGGCCAGTGAAGGCGGTTGGCCAAGGCCTCGTCGCTTACTGGTGGAGGGTTGATGCTCGAGCCCAGGATTCTAGAAGATTCATTCAGGATCTTATTGTACTTTCTTGGGTGGCGCTCGGTGTTTCGCCCTTATCATGTGCTCGCGACAGGTAAAATGCTTGTTGACTGAATGACTGACCGTCATTTTCATCCATCGTGAGATGGATCCTTAGGGCTCTAAGCAAAAGCTACCGTAGGGGAGTGGGAAAGACACGGGCTTTGGAGAGACAAGCCAGGTGCAAGTTACACTAAGCCCCGCGTTAGCTCCATGATTTTAGGTAAGGTTCAAATTCTCCAAACCGTAGTTTTCTCTGAATACAGAGGATAATAGTGTTGATTTTGCAGGGCACTTCTAAGATTTGAATGAGATAATACGGATCAAGGGATGGCATAGTATTTGCTGTGTAGAAGTTGTGTGGCTATGCAGGGTTCTTTCCTTTGCCCTCATAGTGATGCTTAGCTTCAGAAACTCGTTAGAGTTAAACCGATCTTGCAGACATTTTCTTTATATGTGGGACAATGCTTTTGCTTAGTAACCCCTGAAAAATTAAGGACACAAATGTACAAAGCAAATAAAGTCTGGGCCTGGCTCATTTAGCCACTATAATCAAGAAATGAGCTATACCCTATATGAGGATTTCCCAGTTCTGTACTCTTAAGTTCTGGGTACCAAGATTTCTCATCATTTCTTTTGACTTATTTTAGATAAACATGTCTGGCCTTGTAAACAGAGTGGAACAACACCCTGCATTGCAGATTCTCTGTCTGTGTTTCTTACCCCTCACTGGACGATCTGACTTTCATTGCCCCTTGCTCTTGCTGACCTGCAAGGGGTCACAGAGACACTCATCAAGATGAGGAAGTGGCATGGGGTCTGAAATGTCAGACGCAGGAATAATACTTATAGTTCAAGAATATGCCTAAGCAGTCAAGATGCTATTTATTTCAAAGTGCCCTGTATTTCACCAATTGGATGTTTTCTGGGATTTAACAATTTTTTCTTTGAATAGAATATCTGTCTATTGGTGTTAATATCTTAGATGTCAAATTACTTACAACCAGGAACTGTGTTCTCTTCTTCACCATATTCCCAGGGCCAGGGTCACTCTAGATTTTCAATGACTGGTTCTTGAATGAGCAAGGGTCATGCCCTCATTCATTCATTTTACAGAAATAGACTGTGAACGTTCCCGAGCTGTCATCCAGGTGGATAGGACAGTATACGGCCTTAAGGAGCTCAAGGAAAGAGCGTTCTTCAACTGTTATTCAATCTGAGAGGTGCGTGTGACTCCCCACGGAGAGGAGAGATGGGTCAGGAGATGAGACCAGGCGGAAGGGAGCAAGTAGAAGGCACAGGGCGTAACTGTGAATGAATCAAGTAAGTCTCCTCGCTGGGAGCTGGTCACGTGATCTTGCCGAGGGACCTGCCACCTTGAACAGCCCCAAACGGAATGAAATAGGAGTAATTACCACCATGGAGAGGCTAGCAGAGGAGGGTGGCCTCTGAGCAATCAAGACAAGTTACTCAGGACAGATAGAGTCCCGTGTTCACATCTAGGACAGGGGCTGATGTGATTAATATACCTTCAGAGAACCGGGGACTATTGTGATCCTATCTGCTAATGAGGACTTTCAAAGTGGTGGACCTTCTGCTGGATGGAGCATGAAGGGTGTAATCACTTCTGGGCAGATGTTTACTTTGTGGTTTAGTGACCCTTTCCAGGACCTCCTTCATTATTATTTCTTGATAAAGAGGATTTAAGTAATTCAAAATTATTGTATTTTTTTCTTTCCAGAATCACACTGCGATAGGAAGTGGGAGAATGTGTTTGAGGTCTACGTAGTTGTTTACTCTTCGTTCATTTAGTACATTTTGCTGGGCACCTCCCCTGTGCTGGTGTCGAGTTGGGCTTGGGATTCAAAGGAGGGCAAAAGTCTGTCCCTTCACGTTAAGGATCTCCCCAGTAGTGGAAGAAAGGGACTCATAAGTAATGACAATGCACAGTGGTAAGAATAGAAGGGGAGACAAATAAGAGTGCAGAGGAAGGAGTGATTAATTATGTTCTTAGTAGTCAGGGAAACCTCACAGAAGATGTGTTGGGTTTTAAGGGATGAATAGGAGTTTTCTGGTGGAGAAGAAGAAAGCATTTTAGGTAGTGAAAATGCCATGAACAATTGCACTAGGGCAGTAAATTCATGGTTTGGGAAATAATGAATTAGAGTACTGTAGCTCGAGTTGTGGTGCCAGCTCAAATATAGGCAGTCCATTAGATGTGAATTTCAGATAGACAGTGAATACTTTTTTAGCACGAGTATGTCCCAAATAGTGCACGAGACGGGCTTACACTGGAAATATTATTTGTTGTTTCTCCAGGTTCAAATTTCCTTGAGCATCCTGTGTTTAAATTTGCTAAATCTGGTGATTCGAGACTAGAGTACAAAGCAGATGAGACCATATTACAGAGGTCTTTGAAAGTCATACTTGAAATTTTGACTCCAGTCTTGTGGGGTGGTCTTGGAAGGCTTTTAAACTGAGATGTGATTTAATCAGATTTCTGATATTATGCTGGCTTCATGGAGGATGACCTAGAAAGGTGGAAACTGGAAGCAAGGACATTGATTTAAATAGAGAGAAAGGGAGTTTTGAACCAGGGTTACAATCAAGAGATTCTCAGGCAACAGACTCCAGGGATATTTTGGAGATGGAAGCTACAGGACTTGCTGAGAAAGGCTGAGTGTTTATGCTGGCAGTCCTTTTTTGTTACAGGCACGGTATATTTTTCCTTGAAAGTTTATGACCTTCTGAACATACACTCCCAATAGTCTTGGGACTGAAGATTGTCTGGAGACTGGAATTCTGTGCCGTTTGCCACATGGCTCAGCTCTTCGTTTCTTTAAAACATATACTCAGGCTAAACTCTGAGCCAGTAACTCTGAGCCAGTTCATCACAACTTGATTAAGTGGCTAGGTCCACGCTGGGCACAGGTGGAAACACTTAGTGCCATAACTTTAGAAGGGTCTATAAAAAAGAATGTCTTCCATACTTTCTTAGGAGAGATTTACTTTTTGAAGAAAGTGTATATTTTGGAAGGGGAAGGACGTTGTTTATTTCTGACATTAAATACACCTCCAAGGTTATAGATTGTATTTGGATTCTCTAGACTGGTTGCCAAGAACTCACAGAATGGTGTTAGAAGAAATTGTTTGGTTATTTTCCTCCTGTTACAGCTGGAGAAGCTGCAGCCCAGAGAAGAGGTGCGACCCACCCAGAGGGTGGCAGGACTTGGACGAGGGGAGAAGATTCATGACTCTCAGCTAAAATGAAACAGGAATTCTTTAAACATTGAGAGTTTGGAAACACAGTGTCACTCTTTTTCTCTATAACTACCAAATTACAAAGACTTTCTCCTTGAGATTTTTCGATTTGGACGAAAGTATTAACACAAGTCTTTTTGAAAGGGATTTCATGAAATTGTGTCATTTGAGAATAACCACATCTTATTCCTATTGACAGCCCTTTTGAAACAGATTGACCCAGCCTAATTCCTGAAGGTTTTCAAAGATTTTGGAACTCGGAAAAAGAAAAGTTTATATAAATAGGAAATAATAGTTATTTGTTGAATGCATTCTCAGCTGTAAGACTCTGACATTTTGGCAAAGGCAAGTTTTCCTTTCAATAGATCAACATTCAGAGCCAAGTTGTGTTTAAAAAGAATAAAGCAAAAAGTACTGTATTTACATTTCAAGGATGAAATGTCTTTTCTCCTTAGGAATCCGAGGAATGCCCTCTGGGACCACCGCCTGGCCTGCCTCTGCTTCATTAATTCCAGGGAGACCTTCACTGCCAGAACCTCCCAAGGTAACTCCTCATTCAGGTTTGAGGGACTTGCTCCCGATAAAAAGACTTATCCAAATGCTCCCTCCTTTCCTTAGATACCACACAACCCGTTGAGATACCACAACGGGTCCTGAGCTCTGAGTTGTCTACTCCGCAATCAATCCTAATCGAAGATTTGGTTTTGTTTCTAATATCTTGGTCGCTGGATATCTTTTCTTTCATATCCTATTATGTGGCACCGTCCAGCCCCTTCTGAGGCAGAGAGGGTGGGGACGAGCAAAGGGCAGTGATTCTGGAGTCGGTGGGGCCCTGGGGCCGTGCTCTTCACCGAACACCTTTTCCTTTCACCGCCGTCTGTCCGTCCGTCCGTCCTTCCTGGGGATTTGGAACATTCTCTCTTCCCTGTTAATGCTGATGAAAAGTGTTCTAAAACCCCAAGTGCTGGTCGCCAAGTGAGGAATATAGACAGTTAGGGCCCTCACGTGGCTCTTCGGGATGGTATACAGCAGGGGTGCCCAACTCCCGGCCACGGACCAGTACTGTCCATGGCCTGTTAGGAACCAGGCTGCACAGCAGGAGGTGGGCGGTTGGCGAGCGAGCAAAGCTTTGTCTGCTGCTCCCCGTCTCTCCCCATCGCTCCCCGTCTCTCCCCATCGCTCCCCATCTCTCCCCATCTCTCCCCATCTCTCCACGTCTCTCCCCATCTCTCCCCGTCTCTCCCCATCTCTCCCCATCTCTCCCCATCTCTCCACGTCTCTCCCCATCTCTCCCCATCTCTCCACGTCTCTCCCCATCTCTCCACGTCTCTCCCCATCTCTCCACGTCTCTCCCCATCGCTCCCCATCTCTCCCCGTCTCTCCCCATCTCTCCCCATCTCTCTCCGTCTCTCTCCGTCTCTCCCCATCTCTCCCCGTCTCTCCCCGTCTCTCCCTGTCTCTCCCCATCTCTCCCCGTCACTCCCCATCGCCCCCCATCGCTCCCCATCGCCCCCATCACCGCCTAACCCACCCTCCCTCTCTCCTTTCTGTGGAAAAATCGTCTTCCACGAAACTGGTCCCTGGTGCCAAAAATGTTGGGGACGGCTGGTATACAGTATACACTCTAAATAAGATGGCCTGCAATCCATCAGGCCTCTGCCAACCTCACCCCACACACCTGCCCTGCCAATTTCTCATACGATACCCCATTTATTTATTTAGCAACGTGTCTTGAGTATCTTTCATACACCAGGCATGGAGCCTGGCAATGAACGAAACAGGCGATCGCTAGCCAGATATTTCTCCCACTGGATTTACTGATACCCAAGGGCCCCCCCACTTCGTGTTATGATGTGAATTCTGTGAGAATTTAACAAATTTCTCTTTTCATTTGATGATCATCTAAAAATGAACGTAAAATATAATCTGGAGTGATTGAAAGTTTGCCTTAAAACGGTCCTACTGTAGGACCTTGGTGTCCAGGTTTACACTTGCGTTGCTGAGCACATCCGGGCCAATGATCGTTAAACTGACGGTAAACTTTCAGTGTACTGTCTGTCTCTCCAGTTGGGGGTCTCTGGACATGTCCTTGAGCTCTGACAAGCTTCTTTTTCTCTAAATGGGTTTCACATATTTTACAAGTTTAAGAAGCACTGGTCCAGGAGCAGCACCAGAATGGTTGTAGCTGCCTGCGGCCATCACGCTCTTCCCAAACTTGGATCACTCAGGTCTCACGGGAGGCAGGAAGATGGTCCCCCAAAGATATCCATGCCCCAGTACTTGTGAATATGTTACAGTACATATACATGGCTGGAATTAAGGGAGATTATCCTGCATTGTCTGGTGGTCCCAATGTAGTCACGTGGGCCCTTAAAAGTAGCAGAGAGTTAGAAACGGGTGCTCTAACAAATACGTGTCCACGTGTGTTCACGCTGCTGTGAATCACAACAGCCAGAAGGTGGTGACAGCCAACGTCCATGAACGGACGCACAGATAAACCAAATGTGGTACATACACACACTGAAATATTATTCAGCCATAGAAAGGAATGTAGTTCTATATGCTACAATGTGGAAGCACCTCTGAAACATTACACTACATGAAAGAAGCCAGACACAAATGTCACATATTGTATGACTCTGGATATGAAACATCCAGAATAGGTAGATCCAACAAGACAGAGAGCGGGTTGGTGGTTGCCAAGGACTTGGGGGAAGGAATACAGGGAATAAGTGCTTAATGCGTAAGGGGCACTACTTTGGAGCTGTTCTAACTAAGAAAAAAAAGTCTGAAATTATTAGCAATGAGTTTTACCATCCTTTTTTATATTGTGCAATGCCAGTTTAAAATGCAAATATATAAGAGCACTTAACCTGTACAAAGAATTCCCCAAATTCCACAATTTGTATTTTATAGCTGACACATTCAAGGTCAAGGAGAAAATGATTTAAAATGTCAAGTGGTGACAGCAGTGCCCGGGGACCTTCTGAATGTGGGGTCCCGTGTGATTGCCCAGGCTGTGCCCCTGGAAGCTGGTCCTGAACACACTGCCTTTTCTTCCCTGGATCACATCCCTGTCTCCCTGACAACATTCCTTGCATCTCTAAGATAAACTACGTTCACATGAACCCTTGTCTCGGGTTGCTTTGGGGTGGGAATCCACATTCTGTCCCCATCCTTGTATTCCTAGCGCTCTAGGGAGAGGATAAGGAAATGCTTGGAGAAGTGAGCCTTGTGCTTTGGGAGAGGCCGTGGGCTGCGGTGGTTGCAGAAGCCTCCCTGGAGGAGCTGGGGATGCAGTCGTATCTTCCAGGACGTGTTAGTTGGGAGGCAGTGGAGCGGATTCGGTGCTGGGACTGAACGGTGCTATTAGTGACATAGGGACAGCCCTTGTAGCTCCTCCAAACGAGCCTTCAAAAGCTCTTGTGCACATGATCACAGATCACGTGCAAGTCCCAGCAAAACATATTAGGCAAGGAAGGTAGATGGAATTATATTTCCCCTATAGATGAAGACACTCAACCCCAAATATCTGAAGCCCAAAGGAATAGTGGATTCATCACAGGAACCCAGTTCTTTTGATCCCAGAGCCCTTGGTGCCTCACCAGGCCATGCAGCATCTGAAGATGAGGGGTCGTGAGGGTTAGGTCAGAGGAGCCATAGGTTTCTGCGCTCACACGCATATGTGGAGGGTCGGGTGTTATCTCTCTTGTTCCGTATAAAAGGTACAGAGAAGTTAACTGAGGGACCCAAGATCCTGTATTTAATATACATTCAAACTGATTTCTGTGAAAGAAGCACTGAATTTGGCCATTTTGGCTAAAAGCATCTTTTCTGGAGCTGTGACCCAAAGAAATGTGGAAGCTCTCTGCCTTTACTTCTAATTCTGATTTTGCAAGGAGCGTCCCGCTAGGAAATTATCTTGGGTGTTGGGGGGTGAGGAAGGGGTTTCGAAAGAGAGAAAGAAACAAGATTTCAGAGTCACTGCTGTCAGCAACCCAGGGTGCCCATGGGTCTGGGCCGGTGGGCAAGGGTCCTGGAGGAATGGAGTCCAAAAGCCTGTGGGTTTTCTCTTGAAAACTTCTCAACTTTTCCTGTAACACCCAGAAAAAAGAACCAAAACATGCTGTAAGTTATCTTGTTCTAAAACTTCCTCTCTTTTTATTTTCCTAACTTCTGTAAAAATAAAATAACTTTGACACGGCAGTCATTTGTGAAAATACAAGTCAATGAAATGGAATTTATAAACTTTAAGTGAAGCCAATGTTTGGATTAGCTTGTTTCAATTAAGATGCTGTGCTTTTTGCCTTTTAAGAGTGAGGTTTCTGTCGTGTTCTGTATTTAAATACACTGCGCCGAGGTTAACTTTTGAACAAGCAGAAAATGGAAGGAAAGGGGAAGGTACTGGAAATCAAAGGGGAGGGGGGGAGTTGAGTGATGCAACGGAATAAGCACAGGTTTCGAGTCAGAGGGTCTGAATTCAAATCCCGGTTCCATGCTCACTAGCTGTGTCATGTTGGGTAACTTACTTAACCTCTCTGAGCCTCAGTTTCCTTATCCATAGAATAAATATAATTATACATACAAATTTGGTTGTGGGGGGTGATTAAATGGGATAATGTATGTAGTTTTGCCTGGTGCAGAGGAGGCCCTCAGTCAATGTTGAATTTATTCATTCATAGTAACTCTTGAAGTTATTATTATTTTTGACTGTCTGGGGGTCACTCCCCAATTTTCAGTGTACCTTTGAGAAGCTATAGTTATCTAGGATACTGTCATTCTATTGTGGCCTCCTAGACCTAATTTTCCAAGCAGTGGATTTCAACGCCTTTAATTGTGCTGGCCCTTATCTCAGGAGTCGAGAGCCATCCTTCCTTTCCCCCACCTCCTTCTTTCCCTCCTTCCTTCCCTCATCCATTTGAAACTGGAAATGAAAATTCTATTATATTCCAGGCACTGGGTTGAGAGTAAAGGCTACGAGGTCAGGAAGGCTTGGTCTTGGCCCCTGGGAAGTTCATGGTCTTGAGGGAGAGACACAGGGGAGGGAGTGGGGGGAGTGGAGAGGAGTGGGCTTCCCCAAGGCGGGGGGTGGCGTTTTCCTGAAGACCCTAAGGACTTCCGTGGAGAATCACGACGGGGCCACCCCAGGAAGAGGAAGTGGTAAGTGCTGAAGGACGGGGTCCTGAGGACGCCAGGTTGCTCAGGGACCAGCAAGGAGGTTAGGATGGACAGAGCATGGGTGCCAAGGGGCCCCAAGGAGCTGAGAAGGAACTCGGGGACCAGAAGGCACTAGAGAGTCACAGACATCATATGCCTTTCCGAGGTGTTTAGACTTCACTCTGCCGGCCACAGAGAGGGGGAGCAGGGCATACAATGGGCCAGAGGCATGCGTCAGTTCCATCAGGGAACAGACTTGAGGGCTTGGTGGTGCCAGAGAGATCAGTCAAGAGCTTGTTTTAAAATCCAGCTGAGCAATGAGGAGGGTTAGAGCTTAGCGATGGTGGGAACAGCTCCACCAAGAAATGGTGCAGTTGAGGGGGTTGGCGAGGAACGATCTGGAGCATCGAGGTTAGAGTGGGAAAGCTGCGGGGAGGGGCAGCTTTTCCTAACTTCCACTAGAGCGGAGGCGTCTCTCCGTATAGAAGGGATTGTCTTACCCCAAGAATGACTTGGGAATTGCCCGATTTCACAGCTGGGCTTTCCAGGTCCAGGTCCGATATAAACATGTGTTGAATGAACAGATGCTGGAAATGACACTCTTGCAGGAAGCCAAGAGGAGGGCTGGCGGGGGGCTGTTTTGAGCCCGTCTTATTGCTCAGCAGCCTTTGTAGCCAGGCACATGCTCTGTTCCTTAAGGTCATCCTCAGCATCTCCTCCTGGGGCCCCCGTGCCCTGGCCACGAGCTAAGAGAACAAAGTGAATGTGGTGGGGCAGCTTCCAACTCCCCTCTGCACCAGCATTTCTCATTTGCAGCAGACCTTGGTCTGTGTCTTGTTATTGCAGTGCAGAATCCTGGCTGCCCTAGTGCTGCATCAACTCAGCCGGCTGGCTGGGACCCCAGGTCTGTTTGGGTTGGAAATTGCATGTCGTCCTTTTTGTAAAGTAGGACGATCTGAAGCTCCTTCCTAGGCAGACCCAGGCTCAGACCATAGGCTCACGGCCCATTTGTCTCTGAGCGGAAGGGAGGAGCCATATCGGGGTTCAAAATCCAAGCTGGGTTCTTTAGTTTCACAGCTAATGCACACACCATCGCCAAGTCCACAAGGACTCTCTAACCGGCCATTTAAAATTCTTCCCTTCTGGTTCCTCCCCGGCCATATCACACAGTGCCATGTGGTAGATAGAGCACACTTTTCCAGCCTAGGGAAATCTGGGTTTGAGTTCTGGTTCTGTCACACATTATTATTGGTGAGGCCTTGTGCGGCTCTCTTAGAATCTCTGTGCCTCGGTAGTCATAGGGCAGCCCAGGGTAGATGTGGGTATTGATGGACAAGGAGTTATGCGCCTTTCGCTGTGTTTGACTTGGCCCATCTTTCACGAGCGGGGTGCACGCCTAGCACCACTCCTCTAACTTCTCAGAACTCCAGCAGTGTAACATCAGCAAGTTTAGTGACTCACCTTTTAAGTCAAGTTTCTTGAGGCTTTATTTGAAGTTTAGTTGATTTGCAATGTTATGTTAATTTCTGCTGTACAGCAAAGTGATTCAGTTATACATACGTATATATATTCTTTTTAATATTATTTTCCATTACTGTTTATCGGAGGATATTGAATATAGTTCCCTGTGCTATAACAGTAGGACCTTGTTATTTATCCATTCCGTATATACTAGTTTGCATCTGCTAACCCCAAGCTCCCACCGAGGCATGATTTATACTCAGTAAATTTCTACCTTATTAGGTATACAGTTCTATGAATTTTGAAAAAACCCTGCATATAATTTTGTAAACACCACCCTGGTCAACATATAGAACATTTGCATCACCCCAAAAATGTTCCCACATGTCTTGTTTGTAGTCAATATCTTCCTGCCATCTGCAGCCCCTAGCAGCCATTGATCTGTTTTTTATGCCTAGTTTTGCTTTTTCCAGAACGTCATATAAATGAAATTACACAGAGGGTAGTAGCTTGAATCTGGCTCATTTCACAGAGCATAATGCATTTGACATTTGTGTATGTCGTTGCCTGTGTTAGTAGTTTCTTTCCAATGCTGAGTGTTATTCCATTGCGTGCATGGACCACCGTTTGTTCATCCATTCACAGTTGATGACATTCGAGTTGTTCTCAGTTTTTGAAGACCATGAGTAAAGTTGCTGCAACTATTTGCATGCAGGTTTTTGTGGGGTTGTATGTTTTCATTTCTCTTGGGCAAATTCCTAGGTGTGGGATTAGCGGGTCCTATGGTAAATCCGTGCTTAAGTTTATAAGAACCTGCCAAACTTTTAAAAATGTCTGTGTCATTTTAATGATTCACTGTTTTGAAAATGAAACTTTTAGTTTGAGACCATTGCAGATTTCTATGCAGTTATAAGAAATAATACAAAGACATCCTGAAAGCCCGTGTATCCTGTACTCCATTTTCCCCGGTGGTGACATCTTGCAGAGCCGTATAGTACGATGTCACAGCCTGGATTCTGAGGTCATTGCAGTCAAGATCCAGGCCGTTGCTGCCACCACCAGGGTTCTTTATGTGGCCCTTTTCCAGCCCCCTGCCTCCCTCCTAACCCAACTCCTTTTTAACTGCTGGCATCTAGTAATCAGTTGTCAATCAATTTCTATAATTTTTTCATTTCAAGAATGTCATATAAATGGAATCACACAGTTTGTACCCTTTTGGGATTGGAATTTTTCACTGAACACAATTCCCTGGAGAGTAATCAGGTTGTTCCATGTATCAATAACTGTTTCATTTTATTTCTGAGTGGTTTTCCATGATATGGATGAATCCCAGTGTATTTCACCATTGAAGGATATCCATGTCGTGTGTTGTTTCCAGTTTTAGGCTATTACAAACAAAGTTGCTATAAGTATTCGTGGATAGGCTTTTGTGTGAATATAAGTTTTCATTCTCTGGGATAAACATCCAGATGCAATTGATGGGTCGTACGGTAGTTGCATATTTAGTTTTTATAGGAACCGGCACACGGTCTTACAGCCTGCGTGCACCATTTTTATATTCCCACCAGCAGTGTATGAAAGATTCAGCTTCTCCACATCCTCATTAACTTTTCACTTTTTCAGTTTCTCAAGGAGATTTACTTTCCCCAAAGGAATCAACAACATGCCCTTGGATTCGTCATTTCTACTATTTAAAATGATTATTTCTGTTAATCTCTTCTCTATGTAGCTCAGTGTCCCTTAGGTGAGGTGTTGTTGGAAGTCAGACCAACAAGGATAAAAGTTTGTGTCCCCTGTAAACTGGTGAGTTTGCTTTGACACCCAGAGCTAGTCAAGGCATACAATTTCCCTTTTCAACTTGGCTGCCAGGATGCTCAGTACCAACTATTCTGTTCATTGGCAGGGTCTCCCATTAACCTCCTTTCATTGCTTGTTCATATCCTTTTTATTATGCTGGCTATAAATAGTTCATTTGTCTAAAGTGTCTCAGGTCATCCCTTCTCCATGTTCCTATAGGTACTTGGCTTAGTCTATCATTGTGTTCACAAAAGTGAATTAAAATCATGCTCACAGGGCTGACTCACCCTCTGTATGAAGAGCTCCTCCAGAATAATGCCCCCTTACTGTCCCATCCCCCCAAAGATACCTTATAAGTATTTATTCATTCATTAGATATATAAGGAACATTTGCATGGATTTTCTACGGGTTTTGCTTCAAGAAACCATAGTTCAGAAGAAAAAGTTAATCTGTGAATCTGAATAGCTATAATACCAGGCAGAATATGTTGATTAATTTAAAAGAATTCAGATGCTGGAGGAGTTCAGAGATGGGAGAAATTGTGTTTACAGTAGAGATATAGAAGGCTTATTTTAATAATTTTATGACTTTAAAAAAATTAACGTCTTTGGCAAGAACCAGTAAAATCCTTTCAGGGATTGGATGGAGTTGTATAAAGGAGACGCCACGGGGAAAGGAAGCCGGGGGTTATTTGGGGACATCTGGAGATGGGGGCTCTGCCTGGTAGTCCTGGTAGAGCTGAGGGGGTAGCCAGGAGGGAAAGCAGCTGGGGAATAGCCTGGCCTGTCTCGGGAAAAACCAACCAGAGGTGAGTGCCAGGAGGACTGGGATTCTGAGAGAAATGGAGACATATCCTGTCCATCTGAGATGACACTGAAGGACCCAGGGTTTCTAGAAATTTCAAGAGTTGCAATAGGGAGGGATTAAGAGCTCTGGGGCATCACAATTAGAATTTAGTGAACAGCCTGCCCTTCTGGCGTCCCTAGACCCGAGGAGACCCAGACCGACGGGGCTGCCTGACTGCAAAGTCTCTGCTCGCTCTTCTGTCCACAGTCCCGCCAAGAACAATGAAGGCAACACGCGGATGACCTCAGAGGAGCCCAAGGGACACCTTTCATCACTGGTGTCTGATGTCTGATCCAATCATTGGCATTGCTCTCTCTCTGTATATCTATATTTTAACAGCTAAACCCCTGAACCAAACAAATACAGAAGTGAAAGAAAGGATTTCTTGTGAAGCAAAGGGGGCCACAGCTCTGGTGGAAACAAAATTATCCTCATGACAAAGTTGTTGGTCCTCTGTGTTTTTTTCCTGTGCAGTCTTTTGACAGCTGTGGGCCGGGCTGGTCCTATACTGGGGACACTTGTGATCAAGTTGTAAGACGAGTAGGAGGAGTTCCTCTCTGGACTACCTTGAAGACTAGTGGTGCCTCTCCTGAGCGTTTCTTTTGTCTTTTATTTTAATTTTTTAAAATGGGCATGTTGGTTTATTTATTTGTTTATATACTTATTTATTTATTTTTGGCTGCATTGTGTCTTCGTTGCGGTGCCCGGGCTTCTCACTGCAGTGGCTTCTCCTGTTGCGGAGCATGGGCTCTAGGCATGCGGTGGTCAGTAGTTGTGGCTCGTGGGCTCCGCGGCATGTGGGATCTTCCTGGACCAGGGCTCGAACCCGTGTCCCCTGCATTGGCAGGCCGATTCTTAACCACTGCTCCACCTGGGACGCCCTCTTTTGTCTTTTAGATTCTCTGATCATAGTTCCCTCATTGCATGGACTGCTAGAAATTCAAAGTTGAATTCGTGACCCAAATCTTATAAATGTATGACACTTCCTGACATAAATTGAATGGACAGTGACAGCGTCAAGTCTTGCCTTTATTTTCTTGCTTTAATTTCCTCCTTTCTTAACCTGTGTACCCTGTTCTCCTTAAGACCTTTGATATTTTATTTTATTTTGTAATAAATGTGGATGCAAAAAAATAAGGAAATAATTATTGGGTTTGGTTTACACTAGACTGATTTCCAAAGTTTGACCTCTACTGAAAAAAATGGATCCCACAGGAAATCATAATTATAGTCATGGTAATACCTAGCATTAATTAATTAATTTACCGAATTTCAGGCTTTTTGCTAAACATTTTACAAATATTAACTCTGTGTATTCTCATTACAACCCTATGTGTCAGATGCCATTATTGTCCAAATTTTATAGGTCACTGCACTGAGACACAGAGAAGTTAAGTAACTTTCCCCAAGTCCCACAGCTAATAAAAGACAGAGCCAGGATTTAAATTTAGGGAGACTAGTTTTTCTTGAAAATACTTGCTTTATTACTTACACATTATTATAATAAAATCCAACAAAAAATTATAATGAAGATTTGGACTTAATTACTCCAAATTTGTCATTTAACATCTATGTGACCTTGTGCAAATACTTTACATTATTTGAAAATGGAGCTGATGGCGTCTATCTCCTTGGTTGGTCTGACGATTAAAGTAAATAATCTGGTATGTAAGATAGTTATAGTACCCGTTGACACTGTATAATTATATAATATTATAGTTATATAATATAATTATATTTTATACTTAACTGATAGCAGAGAGAACTCTGGACAGAGGCGGTCTGGATCTGGTCTCAACTCCAAATCCTGTCAATCCAGTGGGGTGTGATCTTTTCACAACTTTAAATAAGATCCGGGATGTGAACGTGTTTTGTAAATGACAAAAGGCTGAGCAACATCACCTGTCATCCATCTAAAGAGGAAGTTAGACCTGCTGACCTTCAGAGAGCTTCCCAGGCAGGTGACGGGGACAAGCACTTCCACTGATTTTCTTCAGATTTTGCCTTTTTTTTTTTGCGATACGCGGGCCTCTCACTGTTGTGGCCCCTCCCGTTGCGGAGCACAGGCTCCGGACGCGCAGGCCCAGCGGCCATGGCTCACGGGCCCAGCCTCTCCGCGGCATGTGGGATCCTCCCAGATCAGGGCACGAACCCGTGTTCCCTGCATCCGCAGGCGGATTCTCAACCACTGCGCCACCAGGGAAGCCCCAGATTTTTTTTGTTTGTTTTTTTTAAAACCCGAGTATAAGTAGCTGCATGTAAAATGGGATGATTTATGTGGTTGCTGGAATTGGTCTTGGCCAGGTCCTACGCAGGATTCCATTCTTTAGTCAGTTCATTTTCGGGTAAGTGGGCTTCTTTGAATGTCTTGCAGGCACCTCAAAAGTCAACACATCTAAACATGAGCTCACTTTATTTCACCTCAAATCTGATCCTTCCTAGATTTTTCTCTCAATTAATGGTACCACCGTCTACCATGCTGCCCAGAGAGAAATCTAGAGCCATCATCTGATTCAGCCTCTGCATTACCTCTATCCCCAACCACAAGCGCACCCAGTGGCCAGTTCTGCTGACCCTGCCTCATAGCTTTTTCTGCAACATGTTCCTATTTCTCTTTTCCCTCTGCCAACGCAGTGCCTCACGTAGGAACTGGTTTCTGAAGCTTCATTTCTAGTCCTAAAAACAAGTCATTTCTGTGATCGTCATGATCGCCATCATCAGCCCCAACATTTATTGAACACTTGTTTTGTGCCGTCGCATTTATATGCGTAAGAATTGTACGTATGTGTATGTATATACATATTTCATTTAATTTGAAAAACACATAGCATTTGCTATGTGTCAAATATTTAATATTTAAATCTTTAAAATATTTTAATATTCAGGTATTTAATATTGAAAAAGTTATTTAAACTATTTAAGGACATTATAAACATTAATTCATTTAATCCTCACAGCAGCCCCAAGAGGTCGGTAGCATTATCTCCATTTTACAGATGAGAAAACTGAGACAGAGAGCTTAAGCAACCTGCCCAAGTTTACACAGATAGACGTTAGCAGAGTTCAGATCTGAACCTGAGAAATCTGGCTCCAGATTCATGCCCCAGTACTTGGTGGAGAGTCACAATAAAAGCTACTGGTCTAATCAGTCAGGTGGAAAGGGTTGGGACTATGAAAAGAAAGCCCAGGGAATTTGCTGGGGTGATAGAACTGCTGTGTATCCTGATCGTGATGGTGGTGGTTACGCAAACCTACTCAGGTATTAACATTCATGGAACTGTTAAAAAAAAAACAAAAAAAAAACAACTACTGGTCTATATCAGGTACCTTTCCTGGCCTTACAGAAAACACAGCAACTCTGTGAGGCAGGTATTCTCCATATTTCCCAAATAAGGATGCAGGTTTAAGGACTTTAAGGCGAGAGCCCAAGTCACACAAACAGGAAGTGAGAGCAGAGGCGGCCGTGCGCAGCGGGGCGAGGGCGTTGGTGCTGGAGCAGACTGGGGGTGCACATGCTGCTCTGTCTGTTCCTGGATTTGACCCCAGTATATTTTATTCTGAGAAGCAAACAAACAAAAAAGCAAAAACGAGCTCATCAAATTCTAGAAGTCATTGAATCATAGAATTCAAGGATGAGCATGGGTTTCTTGTTGAGGACCTTCTGATTCAGATGAAATATCCCAGGTCCACGGAGCTTAAGAAGACTCTCCCAAAGTCCCACCATATTCAGGAAATATTAGGGTCTGTCCTGACAAACCCCCCCCCCCTCCGTCTTCCAAAGTTAAACCCTAAGGGCATTTTGGTGTTGTTCTGTCTTTTCATGGCAAAATGCAAAGACAGGAAAGAAGTGATACACGCAATAGCTGTAATCAGCGAACATTCTTTCCCCCTGCACCACCCCCTTTCCTTTTCATCTGTTTAGTTTAAAAATTCCTATAATTGGTTACAAATTATCACATCACCTCTGCATTCTTATCAGGCTTTTGCAGTCGGGAGATAAAGACCCACACTATCTCCAAATCAAGAAGGCAGTTGCAGTGATGAATCTTTCCTTCCTACTGTAAGCTGAAAATGCAGAGTGGGCCCTATGTTATAACCAGGGATAGGAAAGGGGAAAACCAGAGGGGAAAATGGTAGTGTCGCAGTGTTGATTAACCCTGTATGAGGACCTCCACCTCAGCCTCTGTGGCTCACCCAGGCCCTCCCCCTCTGACCTACTTTCTCGGGCCACCGGCCACCGAAAGAAGAGAGATGTTACACAGAGATGTTTTAAAGCGGGATCTGATCACATCTTGTCTGTTCCCACCAGATAAGCGTTCCTAAGTCTGCCTCCGTCTGTCACTGCTTAGGAGGCCAAGGTGCTGCTGTAATCAATTGAAACAATAGCCTCTACTATTTTAGTGTGCCCTCCGTCCCCAGCATAGTTCAGGGTTTCTCGGTCTGCATTGAAAGGCCGGCATTCTTGGTAATGAATAGGACATTTTAAATCACTAGTCTATGTCCCATAGGCATTCTACCCAGGGACAGTTGAGGAGAGCAAGAGGAATGATAATAAGGGAACCCAAGAGTTCATTCTTAACAAACTAAGGAGGCTGTTGGTGGTTACAGAGAAAACAATCTGACGTGTGTTCTTATTAATTCTCTGCCCGCGCATCTGGGACGAGCATGGAGATGCTAAAATTCAAGCCAGACTGCTCTGGCTCCCTTTGGAAACTGCTGGATCTAATCTTCAGAAATAACAGAGCACCAGTTTCTTTGTTTATTTTCCAGAGTAAAATACTAATTCATGTAAATGAATCATTGAACTAGGTCTGTTAGGCAACTTCTTATTTTCTTAATGATTCCCATTTTCTAGAAACCCAATAGCATGTTGCTAAAGATATTAATCATCTGGATTTTTTTCATGCGTATTTGATGCTGGGTCCACACTTCTTATAATTCTCTCAATGGTTCTTATTCTCTCTCGCTCCTTTGTCTTTGAAACTTGATTTCCTTCTTCACCTGACCAACTCTTACCAATCTTTCAAAATGCACCACAAAACACATTTTATTTGTTAAAAATTTTACTTCCAACTTCAAGATTATTTCTGAAGTGGAAAAATTTATTTCCATCTCATAGGAGTTTTCAAGGTTTCCATTCTTTGGTGAAATAAGAAGCCTGAACTTACTGTTTTCAATTGACGGCTAACACACGCAGTAAAGTACATAGCAATTATGTTAAGTAGAGCCTGATGATGTTTTATACATATCTGTGTAACAACCATGCAGATTAAAATGAAGAGAATTTCTAGGACCCATGACGATTCTTTTCTGTTCCTTCATCATCAATAACCCACCCCTGATATCAGCGCATTTTTGACTTCTGTCACCACCAAGTAGATTGTCCTACTTTTGAACTTCATATAAGTTCAGCATACGCAGTTTTTTGTGGTTGGTTTCTTCCGCTCAAAGTAATGTTTTTTAGATCCATCCATGTTACGTGGGCATCAGTGGTGATTCTTTTTGTTGTTATGTAGGGGTTCATTATTTGACTGTACCACAATTTATGTGTCTATTCTACTGATAATCATTTGCTCCCAGCTTTTGACAATTATGAATAAATCTGCTATAAATAACCTTGTCTGTATTTTTGTTGTTGTTTTGTCCATATTTTTTGATGGATAAATTACTTCTCTTGGGTTTAAAACTGTAAGTGATATTGGTGATTTATAGGGTAGGTCTATAGTTAGGTTCAGTCGATACAATCAAATAGTTATCCAGTGTGTTTGCACTAGTTTATATTCCTAACATTTGAGATTTCCAGTTGTCCTGCACCCTCACCAAAACTTAGTACTAGAGTCTTTTTTGTTAATTTTAGTTTATTTTCTTAGACAAGTGTTGGTATCTATTCATTTGCCTACTAGAAACTTGAGCAGCCAGTTTTGCAAAGTGTCTGTTCAAATCTCTTGCCCTTAAAAAAAAAAAAAAAAAAAAAAAGAATTATTTGACTTTTTCTTATTGGGAGCATCATTTGAACAGACACTTCACAAAAGAACTTTTGCAGAGCCAATAAGCCCTCGAAAACATGATCTTTTCTTTAACCAACCTCAAAAAACACAAAAAAGGTAACATCTGTCTTGGGCAGGTCTCTGCCACAGATAGGCACTGGCCTTGCTCTCTGTTTACTAGCGTTGCTATTGAAATTCTTTTTGAGCTAGAGCTACAGCTGGAGAACAGGTGGGCCTGAGCAGATCTCAGCCTAATTCCCAGATTCTAGAAAACACTCACCTGGCACTCCTCTGCTCTGCAAAGATGACGACTTCCTTTAAATCTACTTGTGGTTTTCCTGGTATTTGGAACTATTATAAATTATGATGTAAAAATGCCATTTTCAGGAGGCAGCGTTCTGCTTTCTCTCCACTCCTATTTATCGGGGTTTCTTGTATAATTAGGCAAAACAAATTATTATTTTAACAATTAACACCAGCATTCCTTTGTTTGAAAGAAATATTCTGACAAGTGGTTGGTGTAGAAGGGGTACTGTGTTGTCAAGTACGAAAATTTAACGAGGTTTGCATGAGAACAAGGGAAGAGTTTGTTTGGCTCTGGAGACTGGGGAAGAGGGTCAGAAGGGACGGTGAGGGCTACTTAGCTCTTTGGGGTTTTTCAAAAGCACTTTAAGGTGATGATATCCACTAGTGCATTTTAAAATGCTGATGTGGTAGATTGTATTACTGTTCATCTATTTTTGGTGCTACTTCCTGTGGGAGGATTATATATCCTCATGCTCTCAGAACTCAGGCTTGGCCACGGGACTTGCACTGGTCAATAAATCATGAGTGAAATTGATGTGTGTCATTTTCCAAGCAAAAGCTTTAAGAGTCAGTGAGTGATCCCCTCTTCTGCATGACTGGCTGTGTTTCAGGTAGCAAGTGCTCTGTCAGCCTCCACCCACAAAGGAGAAAATGGGAAGAGAGCCAGAGCCAGTGATGAACTCGTAGGGTGAACAGACAGTAAAACGTTATTATTGGAAGCCACTAAGATTCGGGGATCATTTGTTAATTCAGCCTCACCTGATTGATTCAGCTCCGTTCTGTTTTATAAATTCTCCTTTATGCTCTATGCCTCCAACCAAACAAATCCCGAGCAAATTCTGCTCTGTCCACAAGTATTCTGTATGAGGAATTTTTGTTGTCGAATCATGGAAGGAGATGCCCTTTGGGTTTGGATTGATGCATTGCTGAGATAAGCACAGGCTGAGCCAGAAGAAAAAGGATGATCTAGAGAATGCTAACGCCCCTGGGATGCCCAGACACGGCAGGCAGTGCTTCAGCATTCCGGGGCCGTGGAGAGGGAGGTTGAATCAATTTTAACCAGACATTCAAAAAGCAAGGGACCCCCATCTGACATCTGGGGTAGCTTTGAAGACAACATGTACATATGCTACTCTATGTAATCTCCATGTCTAGTTATTTTTTTCATTTTCTAGACTCAGTTTGACAGGATGGTGATAACTTTGATTGAAGAAAGGAATCATCACCCGACGGGGTGAGATGAGAGATGTCTGTACACGGTTACTATAAGCCTGGGGTCGGGCTTCCCTGGTGGCGCAGTGGTGGAGAGTCCGCCTGCCGATGCGGGGGACGCGGGTTCGTGCCCCGGTCCGGGAGGGTCCCGCGTGCCGCGGAGCGGCTGGGCCCGTGAGCCATGGCCGCTGAGCCTGCGCGTCCGGAGCCTGTGCTCCGCAACGGGAGAGGCCACAACAGTGAGAGGCCCGTGTACCGCAAAAAAATAAAAAATAAAAAAAAAGCCTGGGGTCTTTGGACCAATGGGTGACACTGGAGATGTATGGAACGGCGTCATACATTGTAGACCATTACATTTTCATTTAAAGAAATGGGGATTTACCATTTACTGAACTTTGGACATTTTTTTCCTTTTTTTTTTTTTTTTTTTTTTGCGGTACGCAGGCCTCTCACTGTCGTGGCCCCTCCCGTCGCGGAGCACAGGCTCCGGACACGCAGGCTCAGCGGCCACGGCTCACGGGCCCAGCCGCTTCGCGGCACGTGGGATCCTCCCGGACCGGGGCACGAACCCGCGTCCCCTACATCGGCAGGCGGACGCTCAACCACTGCGCCACCAGGGAAGCCCATTTTTTTTTTTCCTTCTAACATCAGTTCTAACTAGGAAGAAATTCCAACCAGGTTGTGGCAGTCAGCTGCCTGTCAGGCTGACTCCCTGGTGAGCTCTGACTTTTTACCTTTTTCTTTGTCTACACAGGTATTTTGTGGTGGAGGGAACTGGGTAGAAGCTGCTACCCAGGCATCATTTCAGCCATGTTTCTGCAAAAAATTTCTTTTGTACTAGAAAATTGTGGGAGAAATGATGGATGCCTTTTTGCCTCTGTTTAGAGCAGGGGTCCTCAAACCCCAGGCCACAGGCTGGTACCGGTTGGTGTCCTGTTAGGAACCGGGCCGCACAGCAGGAGGTGAGGGGCGGGCGGGCGAGTGAGCGAAGCTTCGTCTGTATTTACAGCCGCTCCCCATCCCTCGAATTACCGCCTGAGCTCCGCCTCCCATCAGATCAGCGGCAGCATTAGATTCTTAGAGGAGCGCGAACCCTGCCGTGAACTGTGCACGCGAGTGATCTAGGTTGCAGGCTCCTTAGGAGAATCTAATGCCTGATGACCTGAGGTGGAGCTGAGGAGGTGATGCCAGCGCTGGGGAGAGGCTGCAGATACAGATTATCATTAGCAGAGAGGTGGGTCTGCACAGAGACCATCATAATTCCACAGCTTGCAGACTCATATCAAAGCCCTACCAGTGAGTGGCAAATGAAAACAAGCTCAGGGCTCCCACTGATTCTGCATTATGGTGAGTTGTATAATTATTTCATTATATATTACAGTGCAATAATAATAGAAATAAAGGGCGCAATAAATGTAATGCACTTGAATCATCCTGAAACCATCCCCCTCCCCGCGGTCCATGGAAAAATTGTCTTCCACGAAACCGGTCCCTGGTGCCAAAAAGGTTGGGGACGGCTGGTTTAGAACCCATGTCCCGTCCCTAAATCTCGACTGGTGAACAAGCTTCCTTGTGGAGGACCAGCCCTTCATGGCAAGTGAATCTTCTTTAGTTTAGTAGAATAAAGCAATACTTTAGGGTGACGGTCTTTGGCTGGTGATCTTATGGGCCTCTTGGAAGAAGCAGTGATGTGTTCTCACTCTGCACAATCTAGCTTTTCATTTTCTTAGGGTGCAGGAGTTAATGTCCTTCTGAGGGAGCACAGTGGCAACATGGGAAAAAGTGTCTCAGCTGCAGTTGATGGTTGCCAAGAGGGGTTACCATATAAGCCGTGGCTGCCTCTCCCACCCATGTGCCCAAGGTCTTCTCTTTCTGAGAGTCACCGTCTCCTGATGGTGGCAGAAGAGTACCCAGAAAGTGTCAACCCTCAGAAGACACAAATGCATCGATGTCTCTGATTACCTCTGTTTATATCTCTCTCGCCGGTTGCTCCTTCTAAGTTCCAGACTCTGATGTCGAACTGCTGATTTGAATCTCCCCTTCCGAGTCTAACAGGTATCCAACCTGATTTATCCAAAATGGAACTGGATTCCCCTTGCTCTTTCCATCCCAATCTGTGATCCATTTGTGCTTCTCTCTTTGCACCCTCCCTCAGTAAACGGCATCACCATTCATCCACATTGTAAAGAAAAAAAGCCAAGTGTTATCCTTGAGTTTTTTCCACATCCTCATCCACTAGAAGGACCTATTACTTCCATCTCAAAAACATATCCTGAATCTAGCCATAGCTTCCTGTATCCATAATCAAATTGCCATTATCTTTTGCCTGGACTACTGAACTCCATCTTGAAACCCTGCTTCCACTTTTGCCTTCAGATAGCCTGTTCTTAGAGTAGCCAAGAGTTCTTTTAATGATTTCGATTGAGTCACTTTTCTCTGGATGTCCCTCTTTCAGCATCCTGTCGCTCCCAGGACAAAACCAAAATTCCATACTATGCCTTCAAAGGCTTGATGTGTTCTGGCTTCAACCTGCATTGCTAACCTCCATCTCGCTCCAGTCTCCCCTGAGCTCCTTACCTCCTAGACACACCGATCTTTACTATCACCGCAAGTTCATTCCTACCCAGAGCCTTGGCGTTAGTGTTCCCTGTGTCTGGAACCTTCGTTCCTCACATCAGCTGGGTCTCAGGTCTCATCTTAAATGCCACCTCCTCAGAGAGGTCTTCCATGCCCAGGACCTCCCCAAGCATACCCTGCGACATCACTCTGTTTTATTCCTTTATAGGATTTACTTAAATTATATTGGTTATTTTTAACTTGACTAGTGTTCATCTGCCTCACCCCTACCCACACGAGAAATAGAGGTTATTGAAGACAGAAACGTTGTCTTGCTAGTTGATCCCTAAGTCCAGCTTAGAGTAATGTTGGCACATAATAGGTACTTAATAGATACTTTGAGGAAGAATAAGTTGACTGTCTGTGAAAGTGTGTTTTTTCCAATGACATAAAGTGATACTCTTATCCCATGTGAGAAAAGTCACAGCAGTATTTGTCTGCAGCCTTGGCAGAGCTAGGGTTTGTGATAGAAAGAATAATGTCTCCCCAAAGATGTCCATGACCTAATCCCCAGAATCTGTGAATGTTACCTTACATGGCAAAGGGAATGTGGAGATGTGATTAAGCTGACTATCTGGAGACAGGGTGTTTGCCCTGGATTATCTGGTGAGCCCTTTGTAATCACAAGGGTCCTTGTGTGACGATGGAAGCAGAGGTCCGAGTGAAGGAATGCCGGCAGCCTCTAGAAGATGGAAAAGGCACGGAATGCATTCTCTCCTGGAGCCTGTATCGACAGAAATGCAGTTCTGTCGATACCTTGGTTTTAGCCACATGAGACCCGTTTCTGATTTCTGACCTTCAGAAACGGAAGATAACAAATTTGTGCTGCTTTAAGGCACTACGTTGGTGGTAATTTGTCACAGTAGCAATGGGAAACTAATATAATGACAGCATTTTTCATGGCCACCAACGATGTTTGAGATTTCCAGGGAATCAAGACACCTGGCGTCACTGGCAGCTGGAACAGGAGGGAAAGAGACTGAGGCCACGTGATTTTATTCCATGAGCGAGCAGGGCCACTTCTGTTTTCTTCACCACCGCGTTCCTGTTTCCTGACACAGCGTGTGGCACATGGTAGGTGCACGATAATTAGCTCTTGAAAAAACATACGTGATCTCTCCTGTAGGTTTCCTGAAATATTTAGAAGAGACTTTTTGAAGAGGGTTTAGAATTCCCCAAACAGCAGGTGAGACAAATATAACAGGTCCTCAGCAGTTAGAGTGGGTCAATCCTGAGAAATTTCTTAAATCTCTAAATTCATAGTGTGAAATAGAAGTCGTGTTTTTATGGCAAGACAAGAGACGTTTAAGCAAAAAATCTTCTCTGCCCTTTGGCGTCCTCTCTCCCCGGACTGTGCATTGTGTATCTGCATTACGCATCACCAAACCTCCCCCAGTGGGGAAAGATACCTGCTCGTTGACCATACCTGCTCAACTGTAAAGGGCAACATTCTCCTAACATCAACGAGACAACTCTTTAAAAGACAGCATTTCTTCTTGATCTTGTAAGGGGTCACATAATGTAAGCTTTAAAGTAATAAAGTAATAAAGTAATAAAGACATCATCACCATGATGATGCTTACATCTGGATCCTGTAAACTGTCAATAATAACACGTCATTTGATGTACAGCCCTCGGTCTCAGAAAACTTATATAACTGTGCCTTGACTTCTAACGGGCAGAACAGTTCCCAGAACTCTCTGAGATGCTCTTCCCGGGTTATAATCCTCAAATTTGACTTGAATAAAATTTGCCATTTCTTTCTTAGATCAACTGATTAATTTTTCATCTACAACAGATAAGAAAATGGCAGACTAGTTTGCTGATTTTATCCGAAATTTCAATCAGCGAGGACCTATTTCCCGTGCATATCTTTACATGAGAAATCTTTTAAATTTTATTCGTATACCATATTTATTTCATGAGAAAGCTGTTTTCCTCACAGAAGCATCTTCTCCATCACAAAAATTTACAGAAACATCGGAGTTTAGAGCAGAGAAAGGTTTACTTCAGAAAGCGTTTTTAAAAGCCAGGTTGGGCAGTGGGGTGGATCTCAGGGTACATGATCAGCTCGTGCACAATTCTCTGATTGGCTGATGATGAGGGAACAGGGTGGGGTCACAGGGCTTAACTTTATCAGTCCTGAGGCTCCAGGAGGCCTGGGGCTACGTGCTCAGGGCCATCCAGTAGTTAACATTTTCCATTCAGTGGTGGGAGGGTTCACATCTGCAAAACAACTCAGGAAATTTGCATCAAATACTAATATCTAGGTACTCCAGAGAGGAGCTAAAGCAGAGGATATGGGGGCGGGGTGGGGTGGGGTGGGGTGTGCGTGTGGAAGGCCCGTCCGGGGAAGTCCCCGTAGGGTCCTGCTCTGTTACAACGTGGCAGCTGCAGAGTCAGCCTGGCTCACCTACCACCTGGTGGCTTGACAGGCACACAGTCTGGATGATACCCAGACAAAGTGCAAGTGAATACTTTTTTGGAGATAAAAGAAATGATGGCATTAAATCATGAATCTATGTCTATAATTTATTATCCTGAGCCTAGTTTTAACCCTAGAACAATCTGGCCCCAAGAAACACAGAGTAAAGGTTGGGGACTCCCTAAAGCATCAACAAATATGGGGACAATTGTCTGATTCTGGGGCGATGGCTAATGTCTGGGGTAACGTCCAGGGTGGCACTGTCCATAGACAGGTACAAAGGATGATGACCCCAAGGTCATTGCTGGTTTGAGAGATATGAATTCCCAGTAGCAATTTTTGTGGTTCATTTTGTAACAATATTTTTATTTTTTCCCCACCTGACTTGTTCTGGGCTTCACTGTTCATTATTCCTTTCCTTTATGGAACTAGTGTTTTTGAAACCGTTCAGCTTCTGACCAGTGGCTTTGCTTCTGCCCTTCCCATCCCAAGACTGTTCCGAGAAGATTTAACTCTGGCTTTTGGGTCTGCGGTTACTATTGGGTAACTTTTGTTTCATATCCTCCAGAGGAAGCCCAGTCAGTCTTCCGGCTACCTAATCAGCTCTGACAGCTCTGCGTGCCACGACCCTGGTAATTAGTCACACGGAGAAGGCAAGTGGCATTTACATTTACTCACCTTCGGGAACTTGCATCTGGGGTCTCCTGCAGAGAAATCTAGGTTGGGATTCAAAGTCAGTGATTTGCTTCACCACCCCAGGATCACTGATTAGGAAATGGCTGTTCCCCCAAGACCATTTCCATTTCTTTGGCAGGTTTTGAATAGAGCTAATCCATTTTAGAAATGCAAATGGCTTTGAGTTGAGCAAAGTGAGTGACAGGCCAAGCTAGTCTTACTTTTCACCAGTCGCTTCCTGCCACAGTCTTTCAGGCAGATGCTTTGGACTAAAGGATGATGCCCAGTTCACATCACGAGGATGAGGGTCACAGTGTTGGCTCTGCTGACGCTGCAGCCCTGCTCAAAACGTCCTCCCAGCGTGGAAGGGAACAGTGGGAGGAGCCTGCCCGACACTGCTGAGGGTGGGGTCATTTAGAATAAATGATGAAAATAACAACTTTGAAGAAGGCCAGCCTCCGTATAACCTCTTCATGTACCACGGAGTGGTTTCCTTTACATCATTTTAGGTGATGAGCCTCCTTGTCAGCCCCCAAAGAAGAAATAAGGCATGAAGGGCCAGCGGAGGTTTTGGCCCGGGATCCACCAGCATGAACATCCCGCCTCTGCTTCCTCCAAGCACGTGTCTCTTGGCTCAAGGAGGGAGGCCCCACGTTGGTTTTCTGTCAGAGGCCTTCATGGTGCAGATCCCAGCAGTGAGAAGGAAATGGCAGGGGGTGCAAGGCCTTCTCTGTGCCTGCCGCAACACTCCAGCGGGGCAGCGTTTATCCTTCCTACGTACAAGGCCTTCCGATGCGCTGCGTTTCCTAGAAAAACCTGGACCCTCAAAGGCACCTGGTAGAGGTTCAGATAACGATACATATGCTTCCGGTATCAAGACATTTTCTGAGAGCCTTGAATCTGAAGGTTGGTAGGTTATTACGCTATGATCCTGAGTTGCATTATCACTATGTAATAACCCTCATATACAATGTTAATGGATACCATTAACATAACATTAGAGTCATCAACTTAGCATATATTATGACAAAGACTTTTCCTTGACCAACCTCTGGACAGCCTTCTCTGAGCCCTTCTTTTGACTAGGCTCTCTCTGTGGGCCTCGTCCTCAAGAGCCCGGTTGTAACAAGAATCCTGCTGAATCAATTTAGCCAGAATCTCCCACCCTCGGTACTGATGATTTTCATGTTCCTTCACCACCCGCCCGGGCAGCATCTGATTCTTCTGCTTTGACTTCAGCAAGAGTCCTGCTTGTTCAGCCTGGGAAGAATCCCTCCCCACCTCCAGCCTTGATGTCTCCTCTTTCTAACTTTCCTGGACTGATGCCCCAAATCTATTCCTTGGCTGTAAATCCCTACTTTTTCTTCTTGTACTTGGAATTGAGCCTAGTTCCAGACGAAGGTCTCTTTTCCCCTATTGCAATAGTTCTTGAACAAAATCTGTCTTTATTACTTTAACTACTGTCCTACTCTGGTTTTCATGAGGAGTTTGGGATTAACATATACATACTGCTGTGTATAAAACAGATAAACGACAAGGACCTACCGTGTAGCACAGGGAACACTATTCAATGTCTTGTAATAATCTATAATGGAAAAGAATCTGAAAAAAAATAGATATATATGTATAACTGAATCACTTTGCTCTACACCTGAAGCTTACACAGCATTGTAAATTAACTATACTTCAAGAAAAAAGTGGTAATAAAAAAAGAAAACTAAAAAAACACACAAAAACCCAGAAAACAACTTTCAATACCTATGCTACTAATAATAGCTGACATCTGTATGACATATAACAGTTCATAAGGCATTTTCACAACCTTGTCCTATTTGAGCCACACACCGCACTTTCTGGAAGAGGATGTCTGTCTATACATTCACGTTGGCTTATCTGTAGACATTCATCAAGTAAGGTGTGTAGGTAAGACGTGAACCTAAGTATCTCTTTAAATCCTTTATCCTTTCAACCTGGACTCAAACAAGGAGACTTAAAAAAAAAAAAATCTCTTAAAAACTAGGGACCAGAGTGGTCTCTGGAGATTTCAAGGGAAATGATGACAAAAATAAAAAGGGCTTACATCTTTGCAAGTGCTTTTCAGTTTATAATGCCCTTTCGAAACACCCCCTCACGTGGAACTCGGTGAAGGAGCCACGTCCCATTGTTTCATAAAGGAAGAAACCGAGTCCCAGGAATGAAGTAATGTGGCCACGACCATGAAGTTCATGTGTAGTTCAGTCCTGTGACTTTGGGAATTGTGCTCTATTCAACCATGCTCCTCTCAAAATAAGGTCCATTGCCTTAGATTGAAATGGAAGGACAAAACAAGTTTTAACAGATGTTTGAAAATGAGAAACTAAAACTGCAACAAAAAATGCAGTTGTCTGAACTGGGTGCAGGGTTACATGGAAACTTCTAGTCTCTGGGGCCACACTCCCTCCACTTCCTTCAGTCACACACTGATGCTGACTTTTCTTCACAGTTTTCATTTTCATCTGTTATGTTAAAAATGATCAGCCTGTCCCTGGTGATTTCTCTCTCACGCTTCCAGACACACAAGCTTTCCTGATTCCAGGGTTTAATGTTTACATACATTCTCACATTGGGTTTTAGAATGCAGTTGGTTTTATCTCTGTAATATCATGAGATGAATTTAATAAGAAATAAATGTATGTTTTCTAATCATCTATAGTTGTGTCTGTTTCAAACCAAATATCAGAGCCAACCCTAATATGTGAGTTACACATATTCGTAAACATCTGTATGTGCTGTTACCATGGACACAGAATATCTTCATATTTGCATAGATACATTTTATAAAATATGGACAGTACTGTTATCGGCATGTACCCCCAAATAAAGAGTAACACATGGAGGCTATTTTTCCCCAAACAGAAATCTCTTTATTATTTATCTTATTATTAACAGATACCTAATAACCATTAAGAAATCAAACACTACAAAAATGTATAAAAAATAAAATGAAAGCTCTCTATGATCTACTTCCTTGAGAGAACTATTGGCCATAGGTTGGCAAAGATACTTTTAGCTTTTAGATTTTTTTGATGTGTATAAATACATATATGTGAATATTATATTATTTGCATTAGAATTGGAGTTATATACACTAGCTTGTCATTTAACTTTTAAATTTAAAAATATATCAGGAAAATCTCTTACCTCTATTTATATATCTGTCTACATATCCGTACACTTATATATTCCTCTATATTTATCTCTATATCTCTATATCCATATATTTGTGTATCTATATCTCTGTCTTATCCTTTAGCATATATATAATATTACGTTGCCTAGATGTACTCTAATTTATTTAACTAATCTCACATTGACAGTTTAGATTTTCACTATTAAAAATAATGATGCAATGAATGTACTTTCTATATACATTTGAACAATTATTCACTTACTTCCTTAAGCAAAAAGTCCCCTAAAAGGAATTGCTAGGGCATTTCCAATTCTGACACATTGCCACGTTGTCCTCTAGTAAAGCTTTGCCAGTATACAATTCCCATCAGCAGAGTAGGTGGGTTCCCTTCCTTACACCCCTGTAACAATGATGAGTATCATCAATCTGTGAAATCTTTTGCTGCAGATTTTTCCACTTAATGTAATTCTACTCAAGCTCTAACACTTTCCCCTTCAGAAGATAATATAATTAAAAGTGTAAAAAAGAAAGTCAGCCGTGGTGATAAATCGAAGTATAATGTCAAGTAGAGCTGTGCAGAGAGAGCTTGAGATGGTCAATGATGAATCCTAAAAAGCTGTTAGAAACATGCACAGATGAGACCTTTTGAAAACTCTTTCATCTGATGAAACAATGGCAGCAGTAGGAAAATCACAGACTCCCAGCATCATGCAACATGTTCAACTTGGCTTTACACAGCAAATAGGAAGGCACTGCGCTGTTTAGAATAGCGTTTCACACAAAGGAAAGAAGAGGGACTCTACACTTGGTGCAGTTGTACTTTCTTCATCTGGTCCTAATTATGGCACAGGTGTACACCTCCTCATCAGTTCTTCTGTCCTTCCACTGTGATTTTATTTGTCCTACATCTACCCATCCATCTGTCCATCATTCAATAAACACCTCTGGGTGCATTTCGTTTATTGAATCAGCTCTCCGTGTCGCTCTCTGTGCCAGGCATTTTCAGAGCCTTGTGTCATTCTACCCCACAGCAGCTCTGCATGTTTCATGTCTGTGTCTGGCCTCATCCTGTAAACAAGGTCTGACCTCAGGAAGACCAGGAGACCATCACGGCCCCAGGACCCACATCCTGTTATCTTCATGTAACAGCCAAACAAAAGATGCTTATCTTTCCACCCTCACTGTCAATCCCAGGGAAAGAACTGGTAAGCCTTGCTTGGGACATGTCTCCATCCTAGAATAATTCTCTGTGGACACAGGATGGAGTATTTGCATAGGCTAACCTGTGTCCTCTGCCCAGCCCTACTCTGAGAAGGACATGCACCACTTGATAGGATTAACAGAGAAAGGGAGGTTGGTAATCAGATTAGACAAAACTAGGCTACCACCGTTTTCTCTGAGAGGGAGGTGGTGATAAAAAACGTGGATGCCTCTGACTCCCATTCATGGTACAGGGACATGACTACTCGGAAAGGCGTGTAGCATGTACAGAAAGCCTGGAGAAGAATCGAAGGCAGAAGAAAAAGCATGTGGATTGGGGAAATAACTAGTCATTTTGTCAGGCTGGAGGATGTGACTTGTGGTGGGACATAGCAGACTATGAGACAAGAGAGAAAGCCAGGAACTAGACTCTAAAAGGCCTTGCGTGGCACGCTCAGGAGTTTGAATTTCATCTCGTTGGAAGAGTGATGGAGAGACAGCATCCATCTTGGAGGATGGACTGGGGAGTGGGAATCTGGAATGGATGGCCGGTGGGCTGACGGCAGGGCATGCTTAGAAGCTGTTGCAATAGTCCAGGTGAGATGAGAGGTGGTGAGCACCTGAAGCAGAGCAGTGGCGGTGACCCTGGGTAGGGGGCACAGGCATTGAGGGGGGAGGATCAACAGGTGACTGATGTAAGGAGGTAGGGAGACAGAAGAGGGTTCATGTGGGGCAGAGTAAAAGGACTCTCCCATCTCCTCGAGGAATTTCAGACTCAGGACTGGGCCTCCTGTATCTCCAGAGCCTTGAGGTCATCTCCCAAGGACTTACTGCCTAACTCTTTCTTTCCAAGTAAGACCTCTCTCCTCCCAGCCCAGCCAGCTGTGAAATGGTGGCCAGTTCTTAGCCCCTGCTCCACCTGCTCTCTCATCCCTGGCCTCAGGTGTACCTTCCACTCTGCCCTGCTCTAGTTTATCTTCATCCTGGGCCCTTGCAGCCTTTGCCTTGTACTTGAATGAGCACCTTCTTTCCTTACTATTTTTCCATTCTCCTTGACTGTGTTCTCACACAACTGCAATGGGACTTATTATCAGAGAATTAGAGTGTCCATAATGCTGGGTGAAGGAGCAAGGCATGTTGGAATCAGTACAAGGAGCTTCTCCTTCTAGTGCATTCATTAAGCACCCACGTAGGGCCAGGCACTCTGCTGTCACTTTGCATATCTTATCTCATTAATCACCAAAGTCTTGGTTGCAATTTATTTGTTTAAGGCAGGCAACAAATACATATTGAGCCTTGCACATAATTTCAGAGTACGGAGAATAATGTAACAAACACGGCATCAGAATCCTGCCCTTATGAAGATCACCGTCTAACAGGGGAACCAGACCATTAATAATTAAATACACAGATATGTGATGTAATCTGGGGTAGTGGCAAGTGTTATGAAAATAATAAAGCAGGGTAAGAGTAAAAAGGGTGACAAGGAGGTGGAGACAAAGGGGCTGGCTCTTTTAGGTAAAGGGGTCAGAGAAGGTCTTCGTAGAGGTGACATTTGAAGGGAAACCTTTTGAAGGGAAAAATTAAGCCATAAATAGTCTGGGGGAAAAGGCACAGAGAATAGCAAGTGCAAAGGTCCTGACGTAGAAAAAAGCTCGGCTTGTTTGGAGAAGGGAGGACCAGTGTGTCAAGTGTGTCTGGATAACATAGAGCAAAGGGACAGGGAGGGGAGACGTGTCTGGGGGGTAGACCGTGCAGCCTTGTGGCCGTGCTCAGAATTCTGAATTTTGCTTTACCTGTGCTAGGAGGCTACAGGTGAGGTCTGAGCAGAGGAACGCCCTGATCTGCAACTTACATGTTTCAGCAGATTGTCTGGACCTTGTGGAGACAACAGATGAACGGGGCGGGGGGGAGGGGGGTGGGCAGGGCAGGAATAGGAGAAAGAGTGAAAACAGAGGGAGCCGTTAAAGGCTGTTCTAGTTGTCCAGGCAAAAGATGATGGTGGCTTTTATGACATCCATTTAACAGATGAAGAAATTGTAGCTCTTAGAATTTATACTATTATCACAGCTTCTCTCACCTTCAAAACAGTTCTAGAATCTGAATCAATGGTTTTTTGAATCCAACGAAAGTGCAAGTCTAAATAACTTGCTCAAGTGCAAAATTTAAATGATAATGAAAGGACGAGTTCTAGAATCAAAGTCACGTCTGCCTGGCTTCCAGACCTGGACTCCTTGCCTTCCTCAGTGCTAGAACACCTTTCATTTGCAACACGAGCGGATTTCTATGAATCATTTTCCATTAAAGATATCATTTTGATTGATGATATTAATAAAAAAGAAATAAGAGAATATTATCTCTCCCTCTCTCTCTCTCTTTGTTTTTTTTTTACTATCGGCTAACTTATTACTTCATTTTCAGACACTAGAGTTACAACACTCATTTTATAGAAAAAAATTAAGTGTAATAACCAAGAAAAGGCCCTTATTGGAATAACTGAAACAATAACTAATATCCTTAATCATGGAAGATTGAATCTCTAATTTTGAATATTAAAAAACCTGATTTAATATCTAACGTTTATTTAATGTCATTATGTTTCAGGCATTGTATGCTTTGTATATAGTATAGCTAATCCTTAACATGAGACTTTAAGCTGGTATTACTTCCCCCGATTTACTGGTAAACAAAAATTAGGCTCACAGAGTTTAAATAATTTGCTTACAATCATAAAACTGGTGGTAAACGGCAAAGCAGGAATTAAGACAAAACTCTGAACTCTGTGTCTCTCTGCGTGGAGGGGAGCGAGTTGGTTTTGGGTCTGGCAGTCCAGCTCCCTTGAAGCTCCCTGACCCCCCTCCCATCCCATCCCTCCACATTCCTTTAATAACAAGCCCAGGACAAAAGCCACAGGAAAGGCTCAGAGTTGCCAGAGCCAGGAGCAGTCTCAAGAGGCTTATGTAGTTATAAGTCAGGATGGTTGAGCTGTGTGTTGTTTTCTTTGACTAGGAAATTGTTATTATCCCATCATGTCATTGGTTTGCTTTGAAATGACCACAGTGGAAAGTAAAATAGACCAGTTTTAAAAATAAATCACATAGCAGGTAAAGAAGATAGAGCAGGTAGGGTGTGTGTGTGTGTGTGTGTGTGTGTGTGTGTGTGTACACGATTTTTATTCTCAGGTTCCCTTGTAGATAAAAAGGTTGAAAACATGGAAGGAAGAGAAAAATCCCCTTTGCAATATAAATTGTTTACTTCTCTTTCTAATTCGCCCTTTCTCTCTTTATTTTCTTCCTTCACCCTTGTTGAAATAATTTTATTTTCCAAACTAACATCTTTGTTTTGGTACTCTTGTGAATAACGGGGCTTGTCTGGGAAAGTGGGGCATTGTCAGAACTCTCACAGTTTAGTAGTTGGAAAGGATAGATGGTTTCTTCTCATCTATCATTCATGGTTTGCTGCTGTGACTTCACAAAGCCAGGAGCTTTCAAAAAGTGGAAGATAATAATGGGGAAACAGGCAGAAAAAGAATGCTAGCATCCTGAAAGAGGATCCAACGTCCTGCTGCCCGTTCACATGACATGGGCATAACCATTCTTCTGGCAGTTTAGAAGCAGAAAATGTTAATCAATAATTTTACTTCGAAAATTCTATATTGCCTAGCAAGGGGGTTGAGCACACGGTAGCTGCCATATTTGCTTTCCTTAAGCCACGAGAGGCCTTTACATTTGCAAAGAGAGGAAAAGCAACTAAAGAATGTCACTGGTTGGAACATCTCAAAGAGCTTGGCATGGTCAGATCGGGTATATGCAACCAATCATACTTACTCTCTCCTCCCCAGAAGTTGGTTTCAAAGCAAATGAGATGCCAGTAAAGAATATGTGTGGAAAAGGACAAATTGTTATATGCATGAGTACATTAACTGCATGAGATAATTGTTAACCCTTTGAGAGAGCCACGGGGCATGGCGCACAAGCTTCCTTGAGAGCTTGGCGCCCATTTTCCATGTGCCCTGAACGTGTGGAATGGGACCCCCTCTCCTTTCCGAACTACAGGGCCTGGTTACCCTGATGCAGTATGTCAACGGCCAACTTGATCAGTACTCTAGACCTGGGCTCCACTGTCCTTGTCTCCTGTATATCTTTACCTTTTATGTGCCTGACCTTGACTCTTTGGATTTATCTCATTTGAATTTGGTGACCTAGATTCCAGACTGAACCAATCAGTTCTCAACTTGCTCTGTGTTCAGACTAGGCTCTAATTCTGAAAGTGGTAGCAAAATTTATGTTCACATTTAGTTGAACATAAAACAAACACAGTTTAATGTGGTGAAAAAAGAAGTGAAATAGGCATTATATCTGATAAATTTTACTTTTTATTTATTTTTAAAAATTTATTTATTTATTTATTTTTTAACTGAAGTATAGTTGATTTATTTTATTTTTTTTGAAGCTTTAAATTTTATTTATTTTTTTATACAGCAGGTTCTTATTAGTTATCCATTTTATACATATTAGCATATATATGTCAATCCCAGTCGCCCAATTCATCACACCGCTACCACCCCGGCCACTTTCCCCCCTTGGTGTCCATAGGTTTGTTCTCTACATCTGTGTCTCTATTTCTGCCTTGCAAACTGGTTCATCTGTACCATTTTTAGTTGATTTATAATGTTGTGTTAGTTTCAGGTCTACAGTTCAGTGATTCATATATATATATATATGTATATTCTTATACATATTTATAGATATATATTCTTTTTCAGATCCTTTTTCCTTATAGGTTATTTAAAAATATTGAGTATAGTTCCCTGTGCTATACTATAGGTTCTTGTTGGTTATCAATTTTATATATAGTAGTGTGTATATGTTAATCCCAAACTCCTGATATAACCCTCCCGCCCTTTCCCGTTTGGTAACCATAAGTTTGTTTTCTATGTCTGTGAGTCTGTTTCTCTTCTGTAAATAAGTTCATTTGTACTTTTTCTCTCTCTTTTTTGTTTTGGATACCACATATAAGTGATATCATATGATATCTGTCTTTCTCTGTCTGACTTCATTTAGTATGATACTCTCTAGGTCCATCCATGTTGCTGCAAATGGTGTTATTTCATTCTCTTTTATGGCTGAGTAATATTCCATTGTGTGTGTATATATATATATATATATATATATATATGTACACACCATATCTTCTCAAATTAAAATTTGTTTTAGTAAAAGAGCTTAGAGAATGGACAAATTACTTTAAGATAGATTTTTAAAAGTCAATGTGGAGTGCCAAGAAATTATGAGCATTTGAAGTTGTGATTCTCAGCATCTACTTCTGAAAACTTTTCATTTAGATGAAAATTAGAAATGTCATGCAATTTTTAGAAAAGTGAAGGCTAGCATAATTATCTGGAGGTAAATTAGAAATAAAAAGGAAAAGTGTAAAAAGTAAGAATAAATTCTACAACCATATAAAAGATACATGGAATTAATGAAAAAGTAAAATACTTTCTGAGAAATGGATTAAAATGCTAAAAGATTAACAAAAAGTTTGAATACTGGCCCTTTGTGTACAAAAATCATTGCATGAAGAAGATTTTGCCTGAGAAAACATCATTTTGGTTAATTTATTTTTGACAAATTTACTCTTTGTCATCAACTGTCAGAAACACATGTGTGTCTTACCACAGAATTCAACCTAGTAATAATCACAAACAGCACTGTCAGCCTCCAGTGGGGTATTAGACCAGTATCAACCCTGGCGTCATAAAGAGTTTGGGAGGCCACAGAACTATTTCCCGGGGAAAGTGCCATAGCTTCTCAGCTCTGCTCCTTTTCTGCAAAATGGGAAAAATTATGTGAGATGACATATTTGAAAATTATTTGTAAATGTAAAGCTTTGGACAAATGTATAGGAATATTATAATACATTATTATTATTTTAAGTGCAAGAAGCACATTATAGCTGCTAATGGAAGCATAGGTCTGCAAATAGTACTGAAAGTAATCTCTATAGGATTTCTAAACTCTCTGTCGTTCAGCATCTTGTTCTAGTTAGTTATGTGTTCGCTGGCACTAGTTCAATAGATGCCTTCTGTGTATCTTCGGCTAAAACGCTCGATTAAATGGACTCTTCAACTCATTCTTTGATGCATTCATTGACTCATCCATTTATTGGCTTGTTTAACATTTAGTGATTGCCTATATGGGCCAGACACTGGACTAGGTGCTGTGGATGTGGGCATAAAGTAAATGATCCATATCCTTAAGGAGGTCACATTTATTGGGGTGACAAGTGAAGAAATAGGGAACTCTGTTGTACTGCAGCAGTGCTGTAACAATAGCCAGCACACAGCCTCCTGGGTGAGAGCAGCAGCATTTAACCCAGCTACGAAGATCAGAGAAGGACTCTTGGAGGAGACAGCAGCTAGACACCTGGACTGGCTCTTGAAGAATAATAAAGCATTAGCTCGGGAAAGAAGGGGTGAGGAGAGGAACATGTGGTTTTTCTAACAAGCAAAATATTTATTTAATCTCTATGTTAGTTGAACGGAACTGAGTCACCTTTAAGGTAAAAGTATTTTTTTTTAAAGTGTTTACAAGGTGCTGAAGCATAGAAAAGAGCTCTTCAGGTAATCAATTCTCTTTCATGCTGCCCAGTTAATAATTGCATTCATTCTTGAGCAGCTCATAAGTATATTACCACTTCAGACCCACTGCTTCAAAATGCATAAATGAAAAGTGATCAGTGCTGCTTTCCTCACTGTGAATATTTTAAGTTGCAACATTAATATACTTATTTCTCTTTTATTAGCACCAAAATAAGCATTGAAAATAATGGGTTTTGCTTTATTGATTTCAGAGAAACTACAGAGATGTAGAAACGTTGAGTTTAAAAGAAAAACAAATAAAATAAACTCTCGCCTCCTGTAGAATGCTGTATTTTCATCTGAAATAGTCCATGGCATTCTGACGTTATATTTGCTTATATTAAAAAGGGAAAATCGTATGACATCTCTTATAGGACTGGAGTCATTTTGGAACTGGATCTTGAAGCGTGTTTGGAAAATATTGATTGAAAAGCAGCATGAAGGGCTACGGCAACATTAGGAGGAGCACAAGGGTTGAAACAATGGTACTGAGCCTCCCAAGGTTGTGAAAGTGAAGGTAAAAGAGAGGGAATGAGGGCAAATATTTATTGAGTGCTTACAATGTCTCTGCAGCTTCATGGGGGCTCTGTTATCCACATTTCACAGACGAGAAACCCAAGGCTCAAAAATGTGGAAGAACTTGCCCTGCGTCACAGAACGTGTAATTATCAGGGCTGGAATTCAGTCTCAGATTTGTCCGATTCCTGATCCCATGCAGGTTTCGTTATGCCTTTTCACTGCATTAAAAGAACACAGAGTAGAATAGAAACAAGTGCTTTGAGGAGGAAGAGAGAATAGGCATTTTTACCAAAGAGCCATGATCATTTGGGTTAAATGGTAGTCAAGTCCTGTTAAGGAACAAAGGAGGGGATTGGGGTGGTAAGACACGCTGTTCGTCTGGGCTTCAGGTGAACTAAACTGTGATGATCACTCGGGTTTTATTAAATATATTTATTTTACTAAAAATAATAAAAGGGAAAGTATTTTAGGACATGAGTTTTGATTTTGGTTTGAAAAGTATGGCCACCATAAAAACGAGTATCTCTGTAATGGAAAGTCATTGACAAATGGGTGATTCATCCAGTGCCTTCCTACTTGCAGTGTGTGTGTGTGTGTGTGTGTGTGTGTGTGTGTGTGTGTATGCATGTTTGTATATGTGTGTGTGTGAATGAGGCTCTACCTTTTGTTAAACAGTGCCACCTCAACATTGCCTGCAGCTTGAATGATAAACTCTTTCTTTCCATAAGTCCTTCCCCGCTTGCTACCAGTGTTCTCTTTCCTTTTAGCCAACTAGCCCCCGTACAAAGCTGATTAATCAATATCCACTAAGAATATTGGTAGGGACTCCATGAATTTGTGTCTCAAATAAAATGATATTTTGCCTGCAGACTTCTAGGGGACATAATATAAAGCTATGAATCTCAAATAGCCCAAGCCAGGGGAAGGAAGAACTGGGCTCATGGCTGTGAAGGAGTTGTTCTGGAAGCCCTCATGTACCACACAGGTGGAGATTAATACAAACAGGAAGAACAGCGCGTGACCAAGGCTCCCTAGTGTGACCCCCGATCTCCCCAGTATCCCTAAAAGCTCCAGGATTTCCACCATTGGAGATGAAGTCTCTCCAACTTGAGTATTCAAGTGCTCTTCATGGCAGTACACCTTGGAGTGAGGTTACCTTTTAAGCTGCTATCAGTGAAAGAGTTCTTGTTCAGACAGAGAGGAAGGAGATGAGAAAGCCAAAGGGCTCGGCTTCCCCGATTTTGCTAAAAGCCAGCCTTGCACATGGAAGATTATAGATGGATTCTGATCAATATAACACTGCCTCATTGTAGACACAGTCATTCAGCTGTGATATCCAGTGGGGGTCTCACCCTGCTCTGATGCTATCTCATTGGTTTCTTTGTGCCTATAAGAGATGGTTGTGAAAGCCTGTCTTACAAAGACAGTGAAGTGTGGTGTGCAGGGCATGGCATTTAGAGACACAGCATTTGGACCAATAACGGGCTTGGACAATTTCTGGCAGTTTGACATTTATTCCCACTGTCCCTGCCCCATGGCCAAGTTCAGGCCCTCATCACTCTTTCCCTGAACTTCTACCTGGTCTGCTGGCCTCTGGTCCCTTAATCTCTGATTTAGTCAGTCCTTGGTGCTAAATAACCCACCCAGCCCACATATTCTGTCATTTCATTGCCCTGCTTAATTTTTTTTAATGATTCTGTATCAGTGAAACAATGAAACTTGAACCCAGCAGAAGGCCCTTTGGGATCTGGTTCTTGCCTCCTTTTCCAAGCAGCCTCTCTTAACTCTCTCTGCTGTCCTGAATCAGGTAATATGCTGTTCCTGGATAAGTGCTTTATGCCTTTGTGCTGTATTGGCTTAATAGTCCTTAGGATTTAGCTTCAAAACTTTCTTGACTTTCCAGAGCCCCTCTTCTTGCTCCCCATTTCAGTTTTGATTAGTTCCTCTTTGGTTTTATACTGTACCTTGCACAGACCTCTACTGTAGTCGATCTTTGCCCTCACCATATTGCAGTGATCTGTTTACTGGGGTGTCTTGATCCTGAAGAGATCGTGAGCTCTTGGATGGACAGGCTGCAACGTGTACCCTGTAGATGAAAGAATTAGATGCAGAGTTTGGCACAGGGCTGCCATTCAGACAATATTTCTTAAAAAAAGAACACTACTTAAACCTAAAAATCTTTAATTTGTAAAACAGAAATGGTAACACCCAACTCATGGAATGGTTGTGAGAATAAAATAAAAAACATGTGAAAAAGAACTTCTCAACTATACAGGTCATTAAGCAACCTCGTTGTTATTATGGTGTTCGAGTAGGTCCTGAGAATAAAGCTTTGTCTTTATCTCACAGGCATTTGAGACTCTGCACATTCTACTCCAAGTCAGGAATTAGACTTAGTCTAAGGATTCCTATAATATACAATGTTTTATGTAATTATTAAAATTTCTACCTGCCTATTAGGCCCACACTGCTTTTTAATTATCTTAGCTTTAGGGGAAAAAAAAGAGGTACATTAAGAAAAGAAAGCCTCATAACAGCTCGTTTTAGCATTATTTGTTCACAACTACTAGCAAATGTATTTTGCCGAGTGCCTCAAATCCAGTTTTCAAAGACTGAGCTGCAGCTAGTAATCATTTCATAAATATTAATGGGGAACATGCAAGTGGAAAGTTAAATTAAAATGCTACCAAATGGCTAGCGTGGAGCAGAAAATGCACAGGAATTTCTAATCAGTGGAATACATGGTTGTATAACTTTTATCCTCCCATTAGAGTACAAAACAGAAGCTGATTTTTCTCCCACTTAGAATCAGTTCATGTTAAAGGGGAAATGCAAAACAGCTCAATTACTGAAAGATTCTAGAACAGCTATTCTTTATGGTAAGTTTACTTTCCCTGGTCTTGGCTGAATGCGAATGGCTGGACACATAGACTTCACGACTGACTGTGGTCTTCTCATTGGGTTGCTTGGCAAGACTTCACAAGATTTTGGGAAAGGAGAGAGCAAGCAATATTTTACTTTCATTCACCATCAGTTTATCATTTTTAATTTCTGGAGTTTTTATGAATCTATGTTTTAACCAGCCTGTTGAAAACATGATTGATTTAGAGATTTCAAACTGGAAGAGAGGAAAAGTACAGAGTTCTGATTAGCTGGGCCCAGTGTTGCTGTAGCATCTGATTTTGGATTATTTTTAGTATCAGAATTAGACACCTTTGTCTCATATTAAATTCATCCATCCATCCATCCATCCACCCACCTAGCAAATGTTCAATGAGTATATACTATGGACAAGGGCCTGTGCTAGGCATTGGAAATGGATAGTTGAATAAGATGTGGTCACGCACGTTCTTCTCCTATAGAGTTCACTGTCTAATACAGCAACTATATCATAGCTTTGTTATGAGATTGAAGGAGTTATTGGATGTAAAGCACTTAGAACAGTTCTTGACACCTAATGTTGACATATGATAAGCACTGTGTGATGGTGAGGGTAGAGCAATATTAGGGGATGAAGAGGGACATATTGGGAAGAATCAGAAAATGATGAGCTTCATATGTCATGCATATTTTTCATGCATGAAAAAAGGAGTGATTGAAGAACAGGAAACAGGTGAGTGAGGTGCTCACTCATGTGTATAAAGACCATTGTGACTGCTGTTTAGAGGATGGATTGAAGATCCATGGGCTAGAAGGCTCAACATCAGTTATAAGGCAATTAAATTAGATGAGGAGAAAGAAGACAGTGGGCTGAATGAAGGCAGCAGCATGCAGGCTGGAGGACGGAGGGAATATTTGAGATTTTTAGGATGGAGGGATTGGTGGCTATTGGTAATTCACTGGAAATAAAAGGCAGTGGGGGGAGAATGTAGAGTCTCAGTCGATGCCCTAGTTTCTAGAAGAGGTGACTGGTAGACAGTTGAGCCTTAAATGAGAAAAGTGAAAGTAAAAGAGGAGCACTTTTAGTGGAGAGGTTTTGAGTTCACAGCCTTCCTAAGAGCTGCATCACTAAACAGAGAATGCACCTAGCTGGCTTCAAACTCTGCCACCTCAGCAGTTTAGTTCTTGGATAAGGCACTGCACCACTCTGGACTTCCATTTCCAAACTTATAAAATGGGGGCGAATACTATCCAAAGGGTTGTTGAGAAAGTGAACAAAGATAATGTATATGGAAGCCCCTTACTTGAGATGACAGGACTTAGTATGTGCTGGAGGTTCTTACTTTGAAGAATGGTGAAGATTTCACTCTGAATGGTTTGTTCAGTTTGGGACTGAGAGGAAAAGACTTATTCATAAACTTGTTTATTCCTGCCCTCTCTTTTTCATTTATTCATTCATCCAGTTGGCAAGAATTTATTGAGGACTTTCTGTGTCAGGTTCTTTGACACGGAGGAGTCACTTTGGGTGCCAACTGTGTCTCTGTGCTAAGCCTACTGTCAGATTTACTTTGATTATGTCTGTATTCCTGTTCTGTAGCATAAGAATGCAACAGAGATGAGATCTCCCTTAGGATTTCAAAGGACCCAACATTGATCCTTTACATTACCCTGATGACAACGAGATAGTGCTGGATGGTTGCCAGTTAGTCAATATTTCTTTTCATTTTGAATTAAATTAATTGGTAGACAAGTTGTTATTAACAACAACAATAAAAATAATAGCTAAAATCTACTGAGTTTTGTCTAATAAATTGTACCTCACTAACTCGATTAATTCTGTGAGGGGATTTATTTTTTTCCTAGGTTACAGCTGAGGAAATTGGGGTTAAAAGAGGTTAAATCTCAGTTAAAATCATACAGCTAGTAAGCAGGAGAGCTGGGACTGGAACCGAGGTTTGTGTGACAATATCTCCTGTTGTAGTATCTTGCAGTGTATTGTAATTCTGTAAAATACTAATGTAGCATATTGCCCATATTTCAATGTGTTTAGAAGGTTATGCTATGTTGACCTCCATAATCTAAACCTATTTCCTTCGCTGTACATACATCTTGTACATACATCTTTCTCAGCGTATATCATATTGTTATGTTGTTCAATTGACTTCTCTGTCTCCCTTCCTAGAATATGAACTTCTTGGAGGCAGGACCATGTCTTCTGGTCTTGTACTTGGCAGATAATGAACAGTTATAACACGTTTGTTTGAGAACTGAATGTATGTATATATAAACTACAGATGAAAACTGTTTTTTAACACACATCAAAGTGTTTCTGCTTTTGATACAACTAAGGACTTATAGAGATGATTGTATTTAAATTGTTATAGAATTACCTATTCAGGTTTCAGAAATCTTCTTAAAAGTTATCTGGTCAGAATAACCTCTAATACACAATTATTAGCTATCTCGTTTATGTTTTTCACATCACTATCTATATTGCTGTATTATTTATTTTACAGAATGGTAATTATTTGTCTATCAATATCTCATTCCATGTATCTTGAATTTAGCTGCGCTGATATTGACCTCGGCTGACAGAGCTGCATGGAAACTACATGGTTGTGCCTTCCTAGGAACCAAAGACACTGCAACCCTTTTAGTCAGTGCCCTTGCATCCACCTTCAGGTGAAAGTCTTTCCCCACTGAAGCCAGTCTAAAAGTTTGAAAAGGTGACTGCACCCTCAAATGCACAGACATCAATGTAAAGCCATCAGAAACATGAAAAAGTAAGGAAACATGACACCAACAAAGAAACATAATAATTTTCTAGTAACTAACTCCAAAGAAATGGAGATCTTCAAGTTACCTGAAAAAGAATTCAAAATAATTATTTTAAGGAAGCTCAGCAAGAATCAAGAGAATACAGATAGACAACTCAATGAACTCAGGAAAATAATGCATGAGCAAAATGAGAAGTTAAAGTGATACAAATCATAAGAAAGACCCAAACAGAAATTCTGGAGCTAAATAATACAATTGATTAAATGAAAAATATGATAGAGAGCTTCAATATCAGGCTCTATTGGGCAGAAGAAAGAATCTGGCAACTTGAAGACATATATCTTGATATTATGCAGTTTGAGGAGAAAAAAGAAATTAGAATGAAAAAGAGTGAAAAAAGCCATATGTGTAGAGTATGCGATATCACAAAGTGAAACAATATCTGCATCATGGGAGTACCAGAAGGAAAATAGGGAAGGAAAGAAACAGAAAACTTAAAGTAATAATCTCCCAAATCTGGGGAGAGATAGAGCCATCCAGGTACTTGGAGTTCAAAGACTCCTAAACAGAGATCTTCTCCAAGGCACATTATAATCAGGCTCTCAGAAGTCAAAGACAAATAATTTTGAAAGCACCAAGAGAAAAAAAGACTCATCACGTACAAGGTAATCCTGGTAACGCTATCAGAAAATTTCTCACCAGAAACCTTGTAGTCCAGAAGAGAGTGGGATGTTATATTCAAAGTGCTAAAAAAAAAAAAAAAAAAAAAGCTGACAATGAAGAATACTTTCCTCAGAGCCGTTTAAATTTTTTATTTTATTTGCGCCATTTGCTTTCTAGCAGAGCACCTCTGTCCAGTGTATTGGACTCTCTGTTACAGTTTGTTCGTCACTTTCCCAAAGTGGAGTGATGAGAACTCTAATGGCTCATCATGCTCACTTAGCAAAACTTGATTCTCAAGTACTTAAACCTGCAAATCAAACGGAAATCATGTAAAGCCTTCCCTGGTGAGACAGATAAGGTCAGTAAACACAGAAGCAATTTCTAATCCTCTACCAAGGTCACGGGTTTGGAGAGCATAGTCACTGTATCCCGTGGAAGGGATCAGGAGGGCAAAGCCCTGGAATCCAGCTGCCATAGTCAGTGGGTAGCCCTGTGTCCCCACTGGATCCTCTGAGACTGGTCTGTGACCCTGATAATAAACTCAGAATGTTGCTTACGTTAGTTTCAGTAGGCTTCTTTATTTTATTCTTTCTTTCTTTCTTTATTTTGGCTGTGCTGCATGGCCTGTGGGATCTCAGTTCCCCGACCAGGGATTGAACCCAGGCCACGGCAGTGGAAGCCTAGAATCTTAATCACTAGGCCACCAGGGAACTCCCTCAGTAGGTTTCTGTCTCTTTCAATGGAAACGATCTCTGACTAAGATCGTTTTGTATACTCTTTTGTATACCCCTTGCCTACTCTTAGTCATTGTTCTTTCGCTGTAAACATTATTAAAATTTCTAATGTACTAAATGAGTTAACGGATACAGATGCTCACGACAGTTCAAATGTCACCAAGCCCCTGCTGTATTAGAGCACAGGGCATCCAAAAGTCTGAGGCATGGATCCTGCTCTCAACCTATCACGGGAATAAATAAGTAAATAATAGCAGTGTTTGCTAGTCACTTACTTTATTTCTTAGTGTTTTTGGCAGTCGGGGAATTATTTCTTTTTGTTATCATAACGACAACCTTTTAGGGTAGATTTTATTAACCCATTTTACAGTTGAGAAAATTATGGTTTTAATGAATTTAGCCAACATATATTCTAGTAATGGCAAAGCTGGTGGGGGGGCGGGCAAGGGGCAAGTCTGTCTGATTCCGCCTTCTGTGTTTGTGCACATTACATTCCAACTTGGAAAAGAGTCAGTAAGACTGGAATGGAAAAATGTTGTCCCAGGTGACGTGTCCCATGGAGGCAGCTCAAGAGACCTAACCGAAATTTCTTCTCCTGCTCTCCCTGACTGCCAACACCCTCAGAATCGATCCTTCCTACCTCCAGCCCTGTGAATCATCTTCATTGAAGTCAAAGAATCTCTGAGCAGCTATGCATCTGCACATTGAATTTTCACACTCAAATGAGAAGTGGCTGGACATCATCTTCTATGCCAAATACAAGCCTTTGGTGTGTGATGAATGCCTGAAAGCTACAATTCAGTATGAACATCCAACACTTCCTCACATCAGGAGATGGTAGGATCAAAACTGCATTTAGGGTTGATGAATGAAATGTGTTATTAAAGATAATTCTTCCAAAAGTAGTGGTAATTATCTCAGCATTAACATTTCTAATTTAATTCAGCCCTAATTAAATCTTATCTCTCAGAAGGAGGAAATTGAAAGTGTGAAACACAGGATGGGAGGAAAAGGTTCTAACGGGTGTGGCTTTCAATTGAAAAGAAGCTCTCTATAGCTTATATATGGGGCTGCACGCAAGCCAGTAGATGCCTGAGAACAGCTCCATCTTACATGGTCGTAACTCCAACACTCTTTCAAGAGGGGGATTTAAAGGTTGTTAATATTGATTTTAAATATCATTTGGCTTTCCCCCTCCGCCCTCTGGGCTGGGCTTATTGTTACCCCTCTGGGCTGGGCTTATTGTTACCGTCTATATTGTTTCTTCCCTCTGTCCTTTGCAATTGAAATGTCTGGTTACCTGCCCTTCTCCCTCAGTAGTCAGAGCCCCTCAAGGACAGGGACGATGATGTAAGTACCTTTATACCCTCTGCATCCAGCATAATGCTTGGCACAGAGTAGAAACCCAATACATGCTCGACAAACAAAATGACCAAAGGGCTGATCAACTTGAATAGCTTCTAGTTTCATTTACCAGCATTCCCTATCTCAATCCTTTATGCTCCAGAATAATTTATTCATTTCTTGGCCTGAGAGCAAAGTGCTTTAGCAAAGCACTTGGGGTTGGGTGGAACGGAGGTTAAGGAAAAGAAGAGACTAACCGACTGAGAATAATAAAATGCAAACTTATATCTCCTGAATTTCAGAATGAAAGGTGGAGTTTCAGATACCATTTCCCATGTGAAACTCTTGGCTTGCTTTTGCAAGCCAAGCTAAAAAAAGGAACTTTTCACAAAAGAGGTACTTTTCTTCTTGGCCTGGAAAATCAATTCCGATGTTAAACTTGCTCCTTGGAATGTCCTCCCCCACCCTTTTCCACCTAGCAAAATACTCTTCATCTTTCATAGCCTGGCTCAAATGTCAGCTCTTCAAATAATAATAATCATAGGTAATATCTGAAGAGTATTAACTCTGGGACAGGCTGTGCTAAGAGTTTTATAGAAATTATGTCACTTGCTGTTCACAGATCTCCATCAAATCAGGACTGTTATTTATTATAAATGTACAGAGGAGGATGCTAAAGCCTATAGAGGTGATGTAATTGCTTGAGCTCAAACATTAAGTGGTCCATAGATTTGAATGCAGGAGGGTTGACACAGCTGGGCTTTAACTGGGAGGACACGCTGACTCCCTCTGAGAACTTCTGTGATGCTCTCCAGACAGAGACAGTCTTTTTCTTTATTAAGACCCAACACCCCTCCCTGGTCAATTCTCAGGAGACCACCACAGCCTCTTAACTCTTCCCCACAGCTTCAAGCTCTGCACTTGCAATCACACCTTAAGCACCGATGCCAAGTCAGTCAGTCTTCTAGAAACGATCTCCACTTCTGTCACTGCTCTGCACTTTGAACGCCCCAGTCTTTGCTCACTGCCCTTGTAGTTTCTTCTGCTCCACTCTGCCTTGTCTCAGTCGAGCCAACATCTTATTTGTCCTCTCGGTTTTTGCTTTCCTCCACATGGCTCTACATCAAGAAGGGAATACACTTTTTTGTGTTCTCTCCGCCTCACAGAGCATCAAGCCTGGAACACATATAAATTTCTGCATTGTGTTAAAAACAGTGATGACTGTTTTTTATTTTTATTAACTCATTGGAAGTCATTATTCCAACATAGTATACTTATGCATTCCACCACAGCCCTGGTACAGCACAGCAGGGAATTGGAGCTCACGATAGCATTTAAAGTGTAATTCCTTTGCCCAACCCTAGCTTTTCTAACAACTGATGCTTATCAATCCAGAAAGGTGTTGCCGTTAGTTTTCCTTTTCTCAAATCACGTTTCCTTCTTAAAAGAATCCCTTTATATATGACTGCACAATTGATATATTTGAAGTTTTCAAAATAAATGCATGGGCATATAAATCACATATGACCAAAATGCTCCTCTGGACATTGGACTGTGGGAGTTGGAAAGCTAAGGTGAGAGAGGAATCATTTTGGATTCTGCTTCGCTATTTCCACTGAAGACAAATCTTAGACATCCCTGAAATTAGTGTAAATTCTCACCATATCGAGAATTAAGTGGATAAAATGGTACTCTTCTCCTCAATAAAGATCAACTTATATCTTGCAGGGTTGCTTGTATATATTTTCCCCCTGTTTCAAATATATCATAAAAGCTGACCTTCTTTTTCTGTACATACTATCGTCATAGAAGATAGTACAGAGGAACCATGAAATAATGGTTAAGATAGCTGATATTACTTGCCAGCTGTGTGACTTTGAGCAATATTTAAACTCCCCACGCCTCATGGTTTTTATCATAAATGTGGGGTTAGTAATAAGGATAATTATTTTATTAGATTGTGGTAAAGATTAAATGGTTTAATGCATGTGATGTCTCACCATGACTACTAATACCCATAAGCCATTGTTACTTAGTGGAGGTAGCATTGAATTGGGAGAAAGAAGAATCCTCTCTCATCTCTGGTAACTAGCTCAGTGGCCTTGTGTCGACCACTTGATCTTGCTAGATGGACCTAAAGAGCCCTCCACAATCTGGTCCAGTTTCATGTCATGCTCCTCACCACATCACACTTGACTTTCCATCAATTCAAGCTCTTTATAGTCAATCACTGTTGTCCCCTAGACACAAGTCTACTCTTTCTCCCATTCCCACTGTGCTTGTATCATGTGGGCACATATGTGCTCTCTCTCTCTCACACGTGCCTGCGCACACACACACGGTGCTCCACCTCCCCGTGTCTGTGCTCTTCCCATCCTCTTTGCCTTGCTATTGCCTTGGCTCTCTGCTTAGAAGGCACTTGTCAGAGTGGCGCGGACATAGATATGCTACCAAACGTAAAATGGTTGGCTAGTGGGAAGCAGCCGCATAGCACAGGGAGATCAGCTCGGTGCTCTGTGAGCACCTAGAGGGGTGGGATAAGGAGGGTGGGAGGGAGGGAGATGCAAGAGGGAAGAGATATGGGGATATATGTATACGTATAACCGATTCACTTTGTTATACAGCAGCAACTAACACAACATTGTAAAGCAATTATACTCCAATAAAGATATTAAAAACAACAACAAAAAAGAAGGCACTTCTCAGAAGAGCTTGCTGACTCCCTGAGTCTGACTCTAAGTCCTTCCTTGGTGTTCACTTCACACACAACCCAGCATTGTCATGGCCTGTTTTAACGTCTGAATCTTTCACAGGATGTGGCGCTACTTAGGGAAAAAACTGTATTTTATGAAATCATCTGATGTCTGGCACTTCTTGAGCTCACAGTATGAGTTTCATATATGGTTCTTGAAACATTGACTTAGCGGTGGCAACTCTCAAAAAAATAATGGGAAGAAATTCGTGTTCTTGAGCTGGGGTGTGGGAGTAGTGACAGAGGCTTATGAAAATAACCTATTGGGCTTTTAATTCTGTACATGTCTTCTACTAGCCCTAGAGAAACACAAGCCTAGTTATTTAAAAACAGTTTTTTATTAAAAAAATTTTAAAAAATTGTAGTGTGGTTGATTTACAATGTTGTGTTAGTTTCAGATGTATAGCAAAGTGATTTAGTTTTATATATATATTCTTTTTCAGATTACTTTCCCTTAAAGGTTATTACAAATTATTGAGTAGAGCTCCCTGTCCTATACAGTAGGACCTTGTTGGTTACCTACTTTACATAGTGTGTATATGTTAATCCCATACTCCTAATTTATCCCTCCCTATCCCTTTCCTCTTTGGTAACCATTACTTTGCTTTCTATGTCTGTGAGTCTATTTCTGTTTTGTAAATAAGTTCATTTGCATTTTTTTTTTTAGATTCCACATATAAGCACTCTCATAAGATATTTGTCTTTCTCAGGCCTAGATTCTTAATTTCACCTGGTCATATGGGATAGTGGGGAGAAGGAAGGAGATTCATGAAGTATTTCCCACATTTCTGAAAGCCTGATGGAATTGCTACACTTACCCATGAAGAATCTATTCAAACTTAGTCAATTTCATGTGTTTTTGTCTTTAAGTGAAATCGTATTATTTCAAGATGGTCCCAGTTTCTCTTCATGTTGATCAGATGTTCTGATGGCAGTTTTCTCTTTGATTATTGTAGAATGATAATAAAAAATTGGTTATTATTTTATACATGCACTTTTACAGGTAGGCAAAATTATTTGGAAAATGACAAAGAGTGGGGGCAATTAAAGAAAGAATCTGTAACCACTGGGGAGTTAAGGTAGATGACATCTGCAGAAGAAGATGGCAGCTCTCTTGTTCCTTTTCTGGCATTTCTGGAAGCTTGGTATACTCGTTGGATAGGCCTTCCACAATGAAATACCACAAACTGAGTGGTTTAAACAACACACATTCATTATCTCACAGTTTTGGAGGTTGGAGGTCTGAGATCAAGGTGTCAGCTGGGTTGGTTCCTTCTGAGGGCTGTGAGGGAAAGATCTGTTCCAGAGCTTTCTCTGACTTGTAAGAAGGCTGTCTTCTCCCTACGTTTCTTCCCATCAGCTTCTCTCCATGAGTGCCTGTGTATAAATTTCCCTTTTATAAAATCACCAGTCATATTGGATTAGGACCTACCCTAATGACCTCACTTTAACTTGAATCCCTCTGTAAAGACCCTCTCTCCAAATCAGGTCACATTCTGATGCACTAGGGGTTAGGACTTCAACATATGAATTTTAAGAGGGTTACAAATCAACCCATAACCCTTGGGGGCCACCTGGACCTGGGGTCTTGTGGCCTCTGGCATCATGTTGGCATTTCCATTATTTACCACATGCAACTCCATCCCTTATGAATTGACAGAGAGGCACATGAATAACATTTCCTGAATCCTAACTTCCTCTGCTGCTGCTGCAAAGCTGTTATTCTCTTTGGTTTCTCCTTTCATCAACCTGGCTGCCAACCAATGTCTAAAAACAAAAAAAAATCCTCGTGCTGCAAGCTGAGTTCCTGCCTTGGGTTGATGTGGCTTTATTGATATTCCAGCATGGTTTGCTCCACGATTTATGCTCTGCAGTTTGTGAACCACAGACCCAAGGGGAAAAGAGATAGTGAAAGAGGGGATTTTTTGATCACTTTATATGCAGTAAGTGAATCTCAATTTCCTGCCATGCTATTTCAGAGTCCTTAAATATCCTTTGCTCTGCCTGGGTGTTAGAAATGACAAAGGATCTCCATTCTTCAAGATGAAATGTGAGTCCTGGAAGAGCTGTAATCAGAGTGACCTCGTAATGAGAATGGACCTACGGACATGTGCATCCTTCTGATTTGGGGTGAGGGGAGGATGCCTGGGTTGGGGTCTGAAATGACAAGAACAGCTGCAGGTCTGTGGGAGACCTTAGTATTCCTGGATCTCGAGGGGAGGAACCATACCATAACCTGCGCCCTCATTTCCCACAGTGTAGGGACAAACTGAACCACATCACTAGAGAAGTGAGGATGCTTATTTAGAATGTTGACCTCTGCTCAGAACAGGACTTTCAAAACAAGGCCAACCATGGCAGGGGGAGTGAGCTCTGCAGCCCCAAATTCAGAAGATGGGAAAGGACATATTGGCAGAACTGGAGGAGAACTTAGATTTCATCTGAGAAAAAAAATGGAGACCCATGCCACTGATTTTTAATATGTATTGATTTCACAATAAGACAAAAACCAGGCCATTATTTGTGATGAATAAAGTAACTTAAAACATCTATTTCTGGTTAAGTGTAGAAATCGCCGTAGGTGGTTTGCACCAACAGAAGGGAGGACAGAGAGGAAAAGGGACCAGGTGAGGGAGACTTGGAGGGGGAAAGGATGGTGGAAGTTTCCATGCTGTGGCCTCAGCGGACACTGAGGACCAACCCATTTACTATGCAAGCTTCCCAGTGGTTTGATTCAGTAAAAATAGCTCATGAGGAAGAACATGTGAAGTTGCCGAAGGGCTCTGCTCCCAGAGCAGCAGGCAGTTTCTTTCCAAGCCTGAGACGTGCACGGGAGCAATGATTAACAGCAACCACTTGAGATGAGCAGCTCTTTAGTGTTCCATTTGTCTGACTCTCTTGCGGTCCTCCAAGGCGGGGGATGGGCTGACTCATAGACAGGATGATTTAATCTTATTGTAAAGAGCCCGAGGTTTGGGATGAGAGGAACAGTTCAATTGCCTCGTCCACGCTGAGCAGGCTGCTAAAGTTCTCCGAGGCAGGACTAGAACTCAGGTCTCTGGCACCAGCCTAAGGTCGTGTTCACTTCACCTTACCTTTGGCTTTTCCTCTCGGCAGGGTCACAGAATTTTTCGTCACCTTTGCCCTGTGAATTGCTTGATACTAGGAAGTCTGTCTTATTCACCTCTGTTTTTGTCTGGTGACTTGCTGAAGAGATGACAGAGAAATGGCACAACCTGAAGGGCACCTTCCAAATCATTTATTTTAATCCCCCACTCTTAGGATGCTATTATATTTGCAGCTAAAATGTAAAGACCATGTTCTTTAACTAATCCCTTGTCTTCACTCGGCTGGATTATTCCACGGGCAGTCCTTTCTATTCCTGGCTTTCTTCCTTCCACAATTATTCATCGAGGACCCATTGGGTGTAAGCCCTGTGCACTCCTAGTGGTGGTCCGTGCCAAGAGTTTCAATCTGGTCTGCTGTGTTCCACTTAAATCTGCCAGATCCCTTGACTAAAACTTGTCAGTGGTTCCTCTCCCTAAAAATTAAAGCCCAAGTTCCTCGACAGGACAAGGTCTATGGGCTCTTGATTCTCTGGCTACTGAAAATGACGTGGGTGGGGACAGGGCTGGGGGATGAGGCTGGAGCCAGGCAAGGGCAGGTCACGGAGGACCACACGTGCCTTGCTGAGGAACGTGGACTTGGGAGCAAATGCGAGTCTGTAAAGAGAAGAGCTGAACTAATATTGCATGTGCTCTACATTCTGCAGTTTGATCCATATCGGCAGCCTGGTGTCACTATACTCAGCACCACTGCCACAGGTTGCATTATTATTAAATTCCTGCTTTTTAAAAATTAATTAATTAATTAATTTTTGGCTGCGTTAGGTCTTCAATGCTGTGCGTGGGCTTTCTCTAGTTGTGGCGAGCAGGGGTTACTCTTCTTTGTGATGCGCGGGCTTCTCATTGTAGTGTCTTTTCTTGTTGTGGAGCACAGGCTGTAGGCCTGTGGGCTTCAGTAGTTGTGGCTCGCAGGCTTAGTTGCTCCATGGCATGTGGGATCTTCATGGACCAGGGATCAAACCCACGTCCCCTGCGTTGGCAGGTGGATTCTTAACCACTGCACCACCGGGGAAGTCCCCTAAATTCCTGCTTTTTGCAGTCATCAATTCAGTTGCTCTATCCCCAGAACTGTAATGGGTATTGGAAAACACCAAAGGGATATATGACATAGTTCTTATCGTCTAGATATGTACAACCATACAGGTTATGAGATCGGCCATTGTTGCTTTTAATATTTATTTATTCAGAGCATATTTATTGAACGCTGTAGCTCTAGGTTATAATCATATGGCCATGGAATCTGAAATCAGAGAGCATGGATTCAAATCCTGACTAAGTCACTTACCATGTGACCTCAGGCAACTTACTTAAGGCCTCATTTTCTCATTTATAAAGTGGGCATAGTAATTCCCTCTAGTGTTGTGGTGAGAATTAAAAGAAACAATGGCCCAGAAGTACGCGGGACAGTGCCTGACCCACGTAAGCACCCAGGAGATGTTCATTTGCAACGTTCTATTACGATGTGGGGAGTTGGAGACACGACAGAATGCCAGGAAGATGTGCTTCACGCCATCGAGGGGTGGCAAATAATAAACAGAGTGATTCCTGTTGAAATTCACACTGCAGGAGAAACAGTCACTATGCTATGGGAGACACAGGGAAGATTCTACTTTGGAAAGATTGCCTGAGGAAGGGCTCAGGAAACATGACACTTAAACTTCGACTATGAGAAGAGCCAGGCATTGGAAGCATCAGAGAGAGTGATTCCCAGCTGAGGGACTGGTGAGCAGAAACCCTTTGCCTCAGTGCCGAGAGTAGCACGTTCTAGAGACTCACAGCAAGCAAAGTATGCCTGGAGCTTGGTGGGCAGGTAGCTGGCGGGGGGCAGGAGGTGAAGCTGGAGAGGAGGCAGGGAGCCATCGTGCTGGGTCTTGCAGGCCCCAGTTAGGCGTTTAGATGTCATTCGAAGTGTAAGGGACAAAGGGGCAAAGTGACATGATGTGGATTTCATGACCTTGCTTCATAATGCGCAAATGGCTGAGCTAATGTCTTCCAGGCGCTCGGAATCGAGCAGTGGATGTGCGGGTTCAAGAAGCAGAGAGAGGGACTTCCCTGCTGGTCCAGTGGTTAAGGCTGCGTGCTCCCAATGCAGAGGACCCGGGTTTCATCCCTGCCCAGGGAACTAGATCCTGCATGCGTGCTGCAACTAAGAACCCACATGCCATGCAGCCAAACAAATAAATAAATATTAAAAAAAAAAAGCAGAGAGAAAAACTGCAAGCCCTGGCAGAAAATTGGGACCCACCTGCTGGGAATGAAAATATTCGTCCTTTGTAGAAATAGTACAGGGAAATAGGAACCTTCTGGTCAGAGGCACCTGACAAGGCAATCCCACGTCTGAAGGGCAGACACACGGCCATGGTTGTTTGCATTTGGCAGGGCACGGGAGGATTCTCAGTGCATGCACTGGGAGGGTTCAGTCTGCTGGTTAGTTTGCCAGACCCTGTGCTGGGCTAAGGACATAAAGATAAATCGGACACACAGAGTCAGCCCCTGCTGCCGCCTGCCAGATGCTGCCCGTGGCAGGTCAGTACCCTCCGCGTGAGACACGCAACGATGAGGGGAGAAGCTGAGAGGGTTCGTGTTGGCGCAGAGAAGGGAGAGTTCTCTCTCCGGGGAGCACGGGAAAGGTGTAACAAAGGGATAATGAAGGAAGGTCACCTCCTCTGGGTGCCTCTCACCTCCAAGGCTCACGCCAGATGGATGTGCCCTCTATTCCATTTCCTCAGAGTCTCCCCAGGTGAGACAGAGTAGATTTGAAACACTGACCCAAGTCATAAAGGAACATGGGCTCTGAGAGTGTCATACGTTCTCCTACTCGAATGCAATATTTCAGTCTGAATTGGGGCTACCAAGAGAAGGTCTTGGCTCAAAGTCCCCCAAGTTTTATTTCTGAGAATCTTTGACCTACATATAGGAGCCATGAGAGCAGCAGATCATGAGAAGTTATAAGACAAGAATATGACCTACAAATATTGTTTTTACATTCACTTGCATATTTTATCAGGCATAGGTTTGGGAATGCCCTTTATCCTGGGTACATCCATTAATTCAGCCTACATTTATTGACCTTTTGTATGGCAGGCATTGTGCTAGATTCTCCGGATCCCCCATGAGCCAGGCACCATCCTCATCCTTAAGGACCTCACGGTTCCCGGGAGAGTCAGATAGATAAACATGCCCCATTGGAGAGGAAGCTGGTGTGTTCTGAATGACCCTAAAGGGTAAAACTGATACCAGTGGATGTAAGTAACTAGCCGATGGGTTTCAGCTCAATATTAAGAACAACTTTCCAGTCGTTGAGTCTTCAAGAGCAGGCAGGGTTTCCTGCCCCCACCCCCGCCACGGGTGCCCTTTGCACAAGAAGGGCAACAAAGGCACATGTCAGTTGATGGTATAGCTGGATCTCGTGGAGGATGCTATAAGAGGAACCATGCAGCAGCAAAGGGGGATAGTGGTGCTGGTCTTGGGGTCCTGTGACTCCCCCCCCCCCCCCGCCAGCTGCTACACTCGAGAAGGCTCACATTCAAGCCTAGGCCAAGCCTAAACCAATTTAGGTAAGAAAGAGATTCCTTGACGTTCAGAAGATGGGGTTGGGCTTAAATGACAGATGGGCAGGGACCTTCAGCCCTGCTGAGGGCTTTGCTGGACACCTTTGCCCCGTGAGGATCTTCACTTGTGGGTCCGGTGTACCCACTGGTATGTGGAATCCTTTTAGGATCTGATAAAGCATCAACTCAGCTAGAAGCCACAGGACTCATAAATATCACTCAAATGTACGTGAGAATACGGTGAGCACAGAACACAGATATGCCCAATGGAGGTGTCTGCATAAACCCTTCAGTAGCTCTCTAATGTGCCTTGGGGGATAGAGCCTGGGCCCTGGTTATCAATCTAAAGGTTTCTTATCATCAGCTCCTACTTTTCTGTCCCCCACTCCCGCCACCACCCTGCCCTTTTCATCTCCTCCCCCGTAAGGAGTGCTGTCCTGTATCTGACCCCATCCGTTCCACTGGTCAGGGAGCTGCTCTGGGCCAGGCAGCAAGTTCCTGCTTCCTTGCTCTCCCAGGGAGCCCAGAACAGCGACTCACAAAATAGGGGCCAAAAACGTTGTCCTACAGATGCTTGGGAAGGTACAAAGACAGATCTCACACTGTCATTTAGTCATGGGGGTGGCTACGACTGGGAATGCATTTCTCTGAAGTGGTCATTTTTGTTCTCTCGCCGCCAGGGATCACACCGTCTGTTCAAATCAGAAATGACCTAGATTTCTTCTTAACGGACTCGGGCTGTTTAGTAGAGCTTGGCCTTTTCTCTAATGGGGAAAATAACCACTGATGTTCGCTGCAGTCATGGTGCTGAGCGCCCTGAGTGCCTGCGCCATCCCATAATAGCCTTGTCGCTCACAAGCTCCTTGGGGAAAGGGTTTCCAGGATCCAAGACCCGGGAACAGAGTCAGTGGAGGCTGGATTTCAGGAGGACTCTACCCTAGATTGGACAGGACAACTGTATTCTATTTTTTTGTTTTTGTTTTTTTTTGCAGGATGTAAGTGTTGAGGTCACATCCTAACTGATGTATTGGCCACGTGTCTGGATATGTTAAGACTTTGTTCTTAAAAGACTGAAGAGAAGACAGTGTTTTACAAAATCTTGTGTTGAATGGATGTAGGGGATGCTTCAGAAGGGCTTTCGAGACCCCTATCACTTAATGACAAGCTTCAAACAGGATTTGGTTTAGGCTGCTTAGTCGCTGCATTTCGGGGTAATGTCTCTGCTTTGTGACCTGAAAGGCAGATATAGAACATCTCACGCGCAGGTGGTGGGGAGTCCTTGGTGAGATGGAGTGCAGGGTGCCCAGTGCAGGCGGGGGTCGCGGGCAGCGCTGGAGCCGGGGCCGCCCTTCTCCTCCCTGCCCCTTTCCCCTCCCCTGAGCAGATCTGACAGAAAGTGGATTGAATCTCTGGGTTGAAAAGGGATTCTTCTGTAACGAAGGTTAAATGAGGATTCTTCATGATTATTTCGTTCTTTTTCAGCAAGTGAGAAGTCATTACAGGATCAGTAGCTGCTCACTTCTGTGTGTGCGTTTAAAAGGTGCTTTCCCAGTTCTCAGTTGATTTACCCTTTATGGCAGCTCTGTGAGCAAAGCAGAGGGTGGGGGGTAGGGGAAGCTCCCGAGGACCAAGTGACTTTCTGAAAGTGACAAAGGGCGGTGGCACCAGCTGTGGAGAGACCCGTGGCAGCAGCCAGTGTGGGATCAGGGAGTCCCTTGTTCGAGTCCTGGGTCCATTGATGCCTATCTTGGCATTGCCGGGAATCTGTAGACCCTCCCCGGTCTCCTGTTCTCATCTGTAAAACTGCTGTATTGTGACAACTGGGAAATGATGTCAGTTTATTCCTAACCCCGATGGGTTCCAGAGAAATTTAAGCTGTTGATTAACTGAATCATGCGTATAAATCATCTATACAGAGTACTTAGCAGCACTCAGTAAACGATGGCTGTTTTTACTTCTAGCTTTATTGAGCCCCCAGAATTCCAGGCACTTTGCTTTACCTGAGACCTCTGCTCAGTCAAGCATTCTGTCCCCATTTACAGAAAAGAAAGAGGTTGTGACTTAGCATCACCCAGAGAACAAGTAACAGCTGTGATACAAGCCAAGGAAAGGACTTTTCCGTCCTAGTCAAAGTTGCTGATTGGTAAAGATGAAATTTTTGAGTTGGAAAAGAGTTTTGAAAATCTGAACCCCTTATACCGATAGGGAAACTGAGTCCCAGGAAAGGGGCTTGTGCAAAGTCGCGTGGTGTGTCAGCTTAGCGCAGAGGTCAGAACCTAGGTGATGTGAATCCTTCCCACGGCCGCCTTCAAAGATGTACCTCTGTGTCCCTCTGTGAGGCTTGAAGTTCTATGTTCTTCTTCTGGGTCAGCGTTGAAGTCCTACCCAAACCTTAAAAGTCACGTTTATTAGATATGTAAGCGACGTGTTCCAGTGGATATGCATATTTTATATTAACAGTCATGAGTTCTTTATTGTATTTAATGAGTGTATCTCAAGGACATTACAGGTTACATCTGGGGCAGAAAGAGCCAAAACGTCAATGCATATTGAAGCTTTTCACAAGATACGTGTTCGTCTGGTTGTTGTTTTAATAAACATCAGAAGTAAAAGTATCAGAAAGATTCTATCATCTAAAACATTTCATGGCCTCCCACACTGCAAGACGGTTCACGTGAGTTCTCCGGGGGGACGCAAGGATACGGATGAGCAGTCCAGGACATCTCTTCAGACAGAGGGGTCGGAGGGGTTCAGCTCTGCGCATCTCTGCCTAGATTTGCTTTGTTTGAATAAAAACTAAAGGGTGTATTAATCTGAATCAAATTCTAGGCTCACTGAGGACGAGGAACCTGTTAAAGTCAAGCGCTTTGGGGTTTTTCCGACTGTTTTTCAAATATGCTCTGTGAATAATATGATTGCTTTGGCTCTTTGACATTTGCGAGTCTTAAAGAGCCAATCTCAGAAGGACGGAGACTGGCTGGTGGCCATGTCCTCTGGTGACAGAAGGTCTGACTCTAAAGCACTACTTCTTAACCCTGGCCGCATCTTATGGACACCTGGAAATCTTAAAGAAAAACACTGGTGACTGAGCCTTACAGAAAATACGCAGATATAATTGCTCAGGGTGAGACCTAGCCATCATTGTTTTTCAAGCTTCCCAGATGTTTACAATGTGCACCCAGCATTAAAAACTACATCTGATGACAAGTTAAGAATAAGCCAGATTCAAGGCAAAGGAGGTGCCCTGGAGGAGATGCTGCTTATAAGAAGTCAGTATCCTCTCATCCCTTGGCTAGAATTAGGAAACTGAATAATTGTCTGACCAGGGTCGTGACACGCTGCCCCCTTCCAGTTGGATAAGACCCAAGCTCTTGGTGTGACATTCAGAGCCCTCCACGGCTGGTTAGCACCTGTACTTGGAGGCTCACTTCCCACCAGTCTTGGGATTCAGTTGCACAGGTCTATTCAATGCACCCAAACACGCTCTGCATTTTCTCACATCAGTACTATGCCTCCTTCCTAAGACTTCTGCCTGCCCAGCTTTGCATGGTGAGCCCTTCTTCACCCTTTGAAACTCACATCAACAATTCCCTGCTCGTGGACCTTCTTGATGGCGCAGTGGTTGAGAGTCCGCCTGCCGATGCAGGGGACGCGGGTTCGGGCCCCGGTCCGGGAAGATCCCACGTGCCGCGGAGCGGCTGGGCCCGTGAGCCGTGGCCGCTGAGCCTGCGCGTCTGGAGCCTGTGCTCCGCAATGGGAGAGGCCACAACAGTGAGAGGCCCCCGTACCGAAAAAAAAAAAAAAAAAAAAAGATGTACCTCAAATGAATGAATGAGTGCAAATGACATAGCTCTAGTTTAGAAATGGGAACTGAGACTGAATTAATTTTTCTTAATATATTTTCCACACTCCAATCACATGTTCTGAGCCACTCGGTCCCGGGGGGACTCTTTATCTCTTTTCACAGATGGAGAAACTGAACTTCCGAGAGGAAATGTGCTACTTCAGGATGCCTTGATGATATTAGCAAAAAGAATGGGGGACATTTTACTAGTTAGTCTTAGTTTTCTGTCTCCTGCAGCGAAGCTTCTGACCATTACCTGTCCATGTGGTGTGGTGAGCGCTGTGTCTGGGGCTTAGGACTGCTATCATGAACGCAGGAGTTAATGAACCCGGCTCAGTTCTATCCACTCCCAGGGCTTCGGCTTCCACCCACGTACTCTCACATCCTGCATTCAAAGTTCTTGCCCAGTTTTTGCTCACCGAAGTCAACTGCCTCCTGAACACCTACCTTCACTTGTGTTTTTTTACAGAGGTCTCAAATGCTGCAGTAGAACTCTTCTTCCCTTTAAATTCTTCTCATTCCCTATCAGGAAATGAGGCAGAAACATGGGAGTCATTCTCTCCACTTTCCTTTTCCTCACCAGCCACATCGCATTGCTCACAAGGTCTTGCTGATGTCACTTCGGAAACATCTTTTCCCAAGTCTGGACTTGGTTTCTTCATCTGGTCTTTGAGAGCCCTCCATCTGGGGCTGCTTGTTATTTTTCCAAAACAGAAACTCTCAAAAAGTTAACGAAACTTGGTGCCTCTTCCCTGGATTCACAGATGATTTCAAAAATGATAATTACCTCTTCCATCTTCAGTTATGATTCTATTTTGAAATCCTTTTCTTCTCATTAAATACAAAATCACCAGCTCCTCATGCTATTTGAGGCTGAGTCATTTGTACGGCAAAATCAGCAAAGTTGCACAAATAACCTTGTGATGCAGGGATCGGGCGCCCCAGGCTCCTCCTTGGGGTCGCCCATCTCCGTGAGATGCACATACCAGCTCCCCTGCTGTGCTTTCCAGATCACCCACGAAAACCAAAGGACATTGCATTTGGGGATAATTTCCTCCAACTTTTTTTTTAATGCTTAGGAGAGCCCCTGGCAAGTATATGAATTCAATCAATATTATCTATTACTGTTTTTTCTTCCCAGCATGTATTCTTTAGGGATTTAAAAATACGCATAGTTCTTGCTTATGACATGACTAATCCCCTGAGGTGATGACTGGTCTCCAATTGTCACTCCAGTGAGCATACAGATATGTCTGTCACTTCACCTTCTTCAATTTCATTCGTCATCGAAGACTCATAAAGGTTAGAGTTGGAAAAACCCATAGGGGTCACCAAGCATGACCCATTATTTTCACACAGGGGAACTGAGGTCGCACAACTCAACAACTTCAGTTTAGTGGGTTTTACCGCATTTCAGAAATAACACACGTTGAATCTAGACTCTTCCCTGGAAGGGGTAACCGCAGACTGTTACAGGGAGGGTCAGTGACATAGCAGTTACTCTGGAAGTGTCAAAATGCATTCTTAGTTGCCAGCTAAAGAACTGGTCTTGTTAGTCAGTTAGTTCAGAGAAAGGGCAGCTCGGGGAAAGGAAAGCCTTGTCCAAAGGCACAGGAGGGTCACAGGGTCAGACATATCCCTGGAATGCAGGCAGCAGGGATGAGGCGGGAGTGGGAAGGGCTAAGAGGTTAGGCTGGAACTAGATGGTGAAGGAACTTCAACCTCATGCTGAAGACTCTGAACATTGTCGTGAATGAATGAGGTGGCAACAGGAGCGTTTCAGCAGAGGATGATGACCCATCCATCACCTTGTGTTTTACTGGGGTGGCCATGTTGGCTAGTCAGAACCATCATCGTTTCTTGCCCAAACTCCTGCAACCATCTCCCAGTGGATTTTCCCTCTTCCACTTATGCCTCCCGAGTTCCCCTTCTCACACAGCAGCCAGAGATATCTTTGAAAATGCAAATCCCATCACGTGGACACATCACCATCTTAACATTTAAGATGTTAAAACATCTTAGTGGCTTCTCACTAAATAATCTTCAAACGTCTTCCTGTAACCTGTAGGGTCTCTCCAGGTCGGGGTGTTGCTGACTACTCCAGGCTCACCGCGTCCCCTTCAGCCTCCCCCCATCACCTCATGCCCATCCTCCTCCTCTTGTCCTTGAAGTTGACACATTCTTCCCACCTCTCTCCTCTCTGACGCGCATGCTTCTCTCAGGCTTCTGTGCCGATGAATCCTTTCACCTCTCAAACTCAGCACATTTATCATCTGCTCAGAAAGACCTTCCTGACTCCACCCTCCTATCCCATCAGTCTATTTTGCAGGGTCCGTTTCTTTTCCTTGATAGCACTTATAACATTGTGCTTTTGTTTTTTTTCTAACAGTTTATTTGCAGTTCCCTGTACCATGCTCACCACATAGTAGGTGCTCAATAAATAGTTGTGGGATGGGTGACTTGTTCACACATCTTGCTAAAGACCAGATTTTTTTTTTTTTTTTTTTTTTTTTTTTTTTTTTTGCGGTACGCGGGTCTCTCACTGTTGCGGAGCACAGGCTCCGGATGCGCAGGCCCAGCGGCCATGGCTCACGGGCCCAGCCGCTCCGCGGCACGTGGGATCTTCCCAGACCGGGGCACGAACCCGCGTCCCCTGCATCGGCAGGCGGACTCTCAACCACTGCGCCACCAGGGAAGCCCATAAAGACCAGATTTTTAAGGACCTTGGTTCATGGCATGTGAGCAGCTTGCCGTCCGAATTAGGAATGGACCAAGCTAAGCTGATTCATTGGCTGATCATTCACTAATCAGATTCTCTCTCTCAAGGATATCAACTAAGAGATATTGAAGCTCTAGTCAGTTGATGGTGAGTGTTGAATCCCTAACATCTCCTAGTCTTGAGGTGGAAGCCATTTGGGGATACCGCAAGAGGGGAAGTTAGTCAAGAGAGAGGAGAGAGAGAAAAGGGAAAATAAAGGCAATATTGAGAGTGATTATACAGATTCCAAAATCAGAGAGAATGGCATCGAATCCTGGCTCTTCCCTGTTCCTTTTCCCAAAAAAGCCCATGGCCTTTCTGTTCTTGTGTCGCTGAGATTTCCCATTATAGCTTTTAAAAGATTCCTCTTTATTCTAAACAGCTGGAGTGGGGTTACGTTTCTTAAAACAAAAGATGGTGACTGAGACATTTAGGAAGACCGTTCCGGCTAGAATGTGGAGGGCAGCCTGGGGCAGAGATGACTTAGGCGGCTTTTGCAATGGACCAGGTGAGAGATGACACTGTCTGGACTGAGGAAAGTAGAGGTGGTTGGAAGGGAGAGATTCAAAAGTGGTTCCATAAGTAGAATTGACATAGTGCCAGTAGCGTGCGAAGGGGCAAGGGAAGGGAGTCCAGATGATGCCCAGTTTCTAGCTTGAACCACCCAGTGATGGTCTTTCTATAAGCTGAGCTCTTGAAGGTGGGAGGAGTGGATATTGGAATGAAGAGAACTGGCTTGCACTTCCCATGACTACCCCATACAAACTATTCCTATTAGGCAGGCAGGCTGCCTGGCTGCTTCCACTCTCCACCTAGGAGTCCAGCAATGCCCATCTCTAAAGCTAACACTGTTCTTTAGTTATTTTCTTCACTCCAAATCATTCTCATTTATTTTGACTTATTGATATCCTCCTCATCTTTCAAGATTTATTTCAAGTTTCATTTTCTCTGCAAGAATTCCCTGTGTACCAAGCCCTCTGACATGGTATTGCCCAGGGCTCCTGTACGCAATTAGAAACAAGTGCCAAGGAAAGGCACAGAGACATTCTATGCACCATACATGGTGTATAGAACTTCAGGACTTGAGCCATCATTTAAATATTCATGTGCCCTAATGGAGACAAAGTCTTGAGAAAACCCCTGCATTGTCCTTTGGATATACCCGTGGCCCAGCTTTACACAAAAATGGATGATTCTCTATTCTCCCACAAGTCTTGGATAGAGTTAGGAACTTTCATAAATGGATGATAACCCTACATTTTTGGTTGTTTGGGCTTTTCCTTCAATCCAGGACACAGAGCAATGACATGGCAGGCCAGTGAATTAAACCTCAATCTTCTACCGCCTTATCAGAAACCCAAGTAATGGAAGTGGTATTTATGGGGACTTGTTTGAAGGGCATGCTATTTATCCTTTCCTCTAGTGTGCTAATTTTTATTCCTGCATCAAGCTGTGCACTTGGACCATATGTTCTTAGTCCCCAGAAGAATTTTCATGCATTTTAATGTTATTTCCTTGGCTTACATCCAGGGATATTATACATAATAGCTTTATGAAAAGTATTACTGTAGGGATGTCTTTGAAGTACTCTGCATTAGGTCATTCAATTCCTTCTATATGGAGCCTGAAGCAAGAAACTCTTCTGTAAAGATAAAGGTCAGGCAAAGCTTGGCTTCCTTTGAGGAGCTGGGGCAATTTTAACTTTTTGGTGACAAGACTGACTGTATCTTCCTTTCTGGATTGACCATCAGGAAACTCAGAGCCAGATATGCAAGTGAATTGCAGGATCCATGAAGACATCTATGGCTTACACAAAGGTGACATGTGAAATGACACAGATAACAGAGTAGAGGCACCGGTGGATTTTGCTCAGCACGCCAAAGAGGAGGACTGGGGGTGAGAACAGCTCAAAGTCAACAACTGATGAGACTTGAAGGTCTTGCTAACTGCGTTCTCCAATTCCCCCACCTGAACTGCCATCTCTTTTGATTTTCTTGTTTTATGACAGTGGCAAGTCACTGACGCATTCTGGGACTCTTGTAAAGTAAGGGCATGAGAGCAGAGGCTGTCTAATTAGAGGTGAATTAGAGACCGTCTCTGACCATGTTTGGATGACCGCTTCCTTCTCAATGCCTCTGCTCCTACCGTCCTTTCTTCTTCCTCCCTCTGAACCACAGGCACCTCTCATCCATGCCAGTGGCTGTCAGACTAAAGAGGTAACTTAGGAGTTTTCGAACTTAGCTACATATTATAATTATTTGGGGAGTTTTGAAAAGTTATGATGCCCGACTGTACCCTTAACAACTAAATCAGACTCTGAGATGAGACCCAGACACCTTTATTTTTTTTTTAACTCTTCAGGTGGTTAAAATGTGCAGCCAGGGCTTCCCTGGTGGCGCAGTGGTTGGGAGTCCGCCTGCCGATGCAGGGGTCGCGGGTTCGTGCCCCAGTCCGGGAAGATCCCACATGCCGCGGAGCGGCTGGGCCTGTGAGCCATGGCCACTGAGCCTGTGCGTCCGGAGCCTGTGCTCCGCGACGGAGAGGCCACAACAGTGAGAGGCCCGCGTACTGCAAAAAAAAAAAAAAAAAAAAAAAAAAAATGTGCAGCCAAATTTGAGTACCAGTGCTCTTCAAACTTTACTGTTAGTTTGAATCACTCCGTATCTTTCAAATGCAGATTCGGATTCCGGAGTTTGGGGAGGAGGCCCGAGAGTCTCCATTTCCCCAAAGCTACCAGGTGATCTGATGTTGTTGGTTCCCAAATCACACTCTGAGTGGCGAGAGGGGAGCACACAGTTGAGGACTAGTATAAAGGAGGAAGTACCCCCCGATTCACTTCAGCTGGGGCCCAGTGAGGGGCATCGTGCAGGCTGAAATGACTAGAGCCATTAACGGTGTTCTGATTCACTGAGCCTCGGGCAATGTCAAGTCCAGGGTGAGGACCAGAGGTCCAGGAGGACCATGAAGATGCCCAAGGATGCGCTCCATCTTTCCTGCCCACCCCCTGTGGCATTGGTCTCTTTCTCGAAGTTTTGTCGGTGGTCAGGTACCTGTGTTATTACACACACACGAATTTGTTGACTAACGAGACGAGATGGTGAGCAGCTTGAAGGCACGGTCACCTCTTTGTCTGCAAATCCTGAATCACATGGGGGTCTGCTGAGTGAGGGCGTGTGTGGAGGACAGGCACTTCTTGGAGGGAAAGAGGACCGAGGACTAATACTGATGCTTCGGTGTGATGTGCAACGATAATTCTCCTCTGAGGGTGCCTCACCAAGGAAGAATAGTGCCCTGGATCACCACCATCCTAGGGAATTCCCACGGGTTCCCAGTGCTGCCTACACAGTCCTGTCTCCATGTTTCTTCTCGTAACTGGGGTAACCATGGCTCATCTTTCAAGGTTCAACTCAGAACATCTCTTCCCGTGTTATGCTTTCCTTCCGCTCTCCCTGCCTCTGTGCCACTCCAACTCCTGAGCAGCTTCCATCACAGACTCTGTTGTCCTCAATTGTTTGTGTGTCGACATCTCTCTGTGTCACCAGCACTCAACACATTGCCTGGCAAGGAACAGGCATTTAGGGAACAAAAGCTCAATGAAATAAAATGAATGACTTACCACAAACTTCCCTTCTTGGAGTTTCCTGACTTTCATCCACAGAGGAATAATTAATCAAGATGGCCGGAAAGAGTTTATTTTTGGATACCACTGGGATTACCAGGATACTAAATCCCAGTGTCCTCTGTAATTGGAAGCTATTAACAGAAATAACCCACTGCAGTGGTGTTTTCTGTCCTTTGCTGGCATCCAACCTGAGCCGAGAGGATGGCAGGTGGCTTCCTAATAGCAGGAAGTCTGCGTGTGAATCCCAGCTCAGGGAGCCAGATTTTGGAAATCTCTTTGCCCCCCAAGCAGGGCCCCAAGGCTGCACATGCTCTTGGGCACTTTTATGGACTGTTTGCCAAAGGAGACTGCAATCTACTTGCCAAGCTGGAAGTGCCCTCTTGGCACCTCTTAGGGGCTGTTGGTTTCTGTTGAGCTTATGAGTAACACTCCTATCTTATGGGAAAATGACATTTGCTATTATGTGATTCAAAGCATACTTGTTAATTATCATATTTTTAGCTGATACATAGCATCCGTTTTTAGAACATTCAGAAAAAATGTCATGTCTTTGAGGAAGCGCCTAGGTAATGAAACTCAGGGTGGTCACATATAAGAGTTTTCTTTTCTTTCTTTTCCCTTTCCTTTCCTTTCCTTTCCTTTTCTTCTCTTTTCTTTATTCTCTTCCCTTCTCTTCTTTCTCTCCTCTCCTTTCCCCCCATCGCCCATCTTTCTCTCTCTCATAAATTATGAGCTAGAACGAAAGACTACAGTTCATTCTGAAATGGTGACAGCTTCTCCAGTGGAGAGAGTTGCCTTATAACACCCCCTCCCCAGTGTGTGCAGGGGTAATGATGGTTATTTGAAATAGGTGGATGGAGCCAATGTGTATTTCAAATAAGAGAATTGATAGTTGGATTTAAGAGGGAAAAAATGAAGATTTAATCCGTGCATTGAGGTTGGATTTAGTTTTTGATATCACAAGTTAGTTCCTACTTTAAATGGATTATCCATAGTAAAGAATAAATCAAACTCTGCTTGAATTTTCACAAAGAGGATTGGATGTTTTCTCTTTTGAAGACTTAAAAAGGGGCCAGTTCAGTCGATACTGTGGTGTCACCTAGAATCACACCAGAGTCCTAAATTCACCCTTGATGAGCTGTGAGACAGGGCAGGAGCAACAGCCTCGCTCCCTGCTCCCCGGTCCCCAGCCCCTCAAATGTTCATCTCCCCAGCACTGCTGCTCTCTCATTTCCCCCTTTTCTTCTTTAAAAAAAAACATTGCTCATTTTCTTTTTCTCATTTCCCCCATTCTCTGACGGATAGTGAAACACAGACATCCAGAACTGGCTCGTGCAGGGAAGAGTGTTGCTTTATTTTTTCTTACGAATGTGCCTCTCCTGTTCATTTCTTTCAGGTCACGGGAAGGGCTGTTTGGCTTGAATTTGTGCCTGGCCCTTCACTGGAGGGTCAGCCCACAATTGCCATGGGTGCTGGCCAAAGGTGTGCTCTTGACCTTGACTTAAAATCATCTATCATGTTTTGAGCTTCTTTCCTTCCAACAGCTCCTACTGGAGTGGCAGAGAGCCCACAAACATGAAGCCTGCTTTCTGGCACTTCCATAACCACTCTCTATTCCCATCCAGGGTCCTGGCCCTCAGACCCTCCGTACAAATTCCTTACTTGTTTCAGAGGTTTGTACACTGGCTAGTGCTTTTTGTGGCACCTGACCAGCAGATAAATTCTTGTTAGCAGGAGGGAGCCCGGTTTAGAAACTTGAATGTGCTAGAAAACGAACAAAATAATCTTAAAAAGGTGGGTCAATCCTGCATATACACAAGAGCAGACCTTAATATAAGCAAAGGTAGGACTAATCTTCGTAGTCTATGGTTGCAGTTGAGAGTGAAAATTGATCTGCGTAATAAAGTAACAGGAATTTGGGCTCTTGCTGGCTCATAGGAAGGGTGGAGAGAACAGGTGTGTGCAGGTGTGTGTGTGCGCGCGTGTGTGTGTGCTCGCCTTTGGCAGAGGAGTAAGTCCTTGGGAATCCTTGGAAATCTGGGGGAGGGGCCAGATTTCCCACTGCACGTGGAATGGGGATCTAAGCCCTGTGATCTGGATACAAAGAAAGGCTGAGCCCAGACAGCTCGAAGACATGGGGACATGTGAATTAAGAACTTCAGGCATAAAGAGACTGACCACAGTTCTTAGTTAATAATAGTAGGCAACACCTAAAGATTATTTGCTAAATGCTAGGCATTGTTCTGAGAAATCATTAGCCCCCCTTTTTTTTTCAACAACTGGTGAGGCAGGTGTTTTTATTATCCATGATTTTTTTAAAATGAGGAACCAGGGTCCTAGAAGCTAAGGAAATTGCCTGAAGTCACAGAGCTGGTATTCCACCCCGTTGGCATGTGTCCAGGAACTGTGTCCAACCATCACTGTGCTCCCTCTAGAGGAGACCTTAACTCACCAAGCGGTCTGAAACAAGGGACTCTACCCCTCAGACCTAGGTTTCCTCCTCGTTAAAAATGAAAGGCTTGGACTAGTTGATTGACACAATCATTCATTCACTCATTCATTCCAGGCATAATATGGGAGTTTTGTGCACCTGAGTAAGACTGTTTTCTGTTACCTTGGAGTCCTGCTTCTTTGTGGAGATTCCAGGCCTCTCTTTCCTTCTTATATCCTAAGCTTCCCTGCTGAATCTCTGTGTCATCAGTGTACACCCCCACTGCCCTCCTTGGTGACGCCGTCCACCAACCTCTAGGTCCCTCCCCCATCGTTGCTTTAACTTCAGACTCATGGTTCATATGAGAAACATCTCCACCATGGGCAATTTCGGTATATCCATCTAGATGACCCTTCTAACATTCCTTGGCCTCCTCTCCTCTGTTTCCTCCTCTTCCTCCACCCAGCTCAGCCGTGCATCCTACAGTCACATGCAAGATCTCACCACGACCGGACCGGTACCAGTAACAACTGTTCCTCTCCATAACTCCCATTGTAAGCGGCCTTCTCTCCTTGATCACCTTTTCAGCTCCTTTCTTCTAGTATCTTTGACTCCAAGTGTCCTTTAACCTCACAGGGTCATTCAATCTATTCAGCCTATCATTGCTCTGTCACGGTCTCTCACCCTTCTGTTGTCACCGCCCTATGTACCCAGCTGAAATCCCATGGCCCTTCAGTATAGCCAGTGGGAAGCTGGGCTTACCTGGAGAAAAAAAGCTGGTCTTGCTTTACATTCATGATCATTCACTTCAAGTGGACCCTTAAAACAATCCAGCCAATTTTTTATAATTCCCTTGCCTTACGTACGCAGTCTCACAGTCCTTGACAATTATATGATTCACCTTCATTTTCCTCCTCAGATCTGTGATGTCTCCTTCCCAGTCCTCGATCTCAGCTGTTTATCTTGTTGAGAAAATGGAAGTTTTCAGAAAACTTGTGCAAGCTTCCATCAACTCACCCACCTACTAACCCGCATCTGTGCCCATATACACTACTTCTTCTGTTGCACAGATACATTGTCTGTGTTCCTAGACAATGTTGTTCCTGACATGTGGGTTCCAGATTTCGTCTCCTCACCCCACTTCTCTGCCCTCTGACCTCACCCTCAGGTTTTCTTCTCCACCAGATATTTCCCACGAGTGTGCAAACTTAGTCATTTTCCCCCTTGCACCAAACAACCAACAAATAAAATCGTCTGTTTTTAATCTAGTCCCCCTCTATCCTTCTATTTATCCCCTTCCTTTACACCAAAAGTCCTCAAAGAAAAATGTCCTAACTCACCGCCTCAATTGTTTCCCCCTTGTTGTGTCAGGATAGTACAGGGATCCTGCAATGAATGACCATAAGCATTTCTTTCTCTCTCACGTCCTAGCTGGTGTGGATTGATGTCTCTCCTGGGTGGCTCTCCTGCACGGGGTGATCCAGGCTGTCAGTCTGCACTTCTGCTGTGACACCCCCACCTCCAACATGCATCCTCCGTGGTGACCACGATGTGCAGAGTGGGCAGGCCTGCTTAGAGTTGGCACCAATCCTCCTCCTGCGCACATTGCTGTGCCTGGGATCCAGGTCACAGGGCCTCAACGTAACTATAAGGGAGGCTGAAGGATGTAGTATTCCCGTGTACCCAGGAAAAGGAAATGGGATAAACCTTCCTCCTGCTGAATCATTAACATTTGGAAGGTTTTCATTGCAGCCTCTAGTATTATTTGTCCTGACTAATGCAGACATTGGTATAGGTCTTGGCTGTGCTAAAAACCTAGAATAGATGACTTTGGCTTACTGGAAATTTTAGAGTTGAGAAGAGTAGATATAACACACTGGCGAGTTAAAAATCCATGTTATGTAGCAGCACATTATTTGGTAAAGCTCTAAGATGAAGTCGGAAAGTTAGTGAAGTGTGGAGGCTATTGTTGACTGAGGGTGCGAGATGTTAGATTAAAAACAGATGTGCTCTGTATGAACTGGCCAGTTTGTAAGCAAAAATAAAAGCACATAAAGTCCAGAAATGTGCGGTCTTACAGGACTGGAAAAGCCAACTGTTTCCGTTTCTAAACAACAAGATAGAGGATTTAATTAGGCTGTGAGTGAAAAATTCTCAGAACACTCCTGCATTGAATAAAGCGACTCAAAGCAAAGATCAGGTTGAGGGTTTGACCTTCCCATTCAAGGCTGATGGTGGGAGAGGTAGCGGGTAGCGAAGAGAGAGAGAGATTGGAGAATGTGTTGAAGAGGCAAAGAGGTCCTTTAAGAACTATGTGTCTAGGAGTACATTTTAGTGTGTTGCTTAGTTATGAAACTGATGAAACTGATTGGGAAAAGCCGTGGTCCTCCTCAGTGCCCAGGAAGAGGAAGTGAGATTGATGAGTGTCTCGCCAACCCCACCATGATGCTCTAATTTGGCTTTTGCCCCCATCACTCCACCAAAACTTCTCCTGTTGTTCCACAGGAAGGTCACCAACAAGAGGACACCCGGCTGCTAAATCAATCAGTCAACTCTCAGTCCTCATCCTGCTTGACCTTCCAGCGGCCTCAGATACACTCGGTCACTTCCCTTTGTTTTGAAATAAATTCTGCACTTGGATTTGTTCTCTGCTCATTTTCTCCCGCTGAAGTCTCCTCGTCTCCCCTATCTTTTCATGTTGAGACCTCGGCACCCAGTCCTTGGACCTCTCCTTTTTCCATCTACGTTCACTCCCAGGTGATTGCATCAAGTCTCATGGAATTAAATACTGTCTATGCACTGGCACATCCTAGATTCGTGTATGTAGCACAGACCTCTTTCCTGCTTGAGGTTCATCTACCCAGCTGCTTCCTTGTCCTCCTTCTTGTATCAGTGCTATCAAACCTAATGGGTATAAAACTGAATTCTTGATCTTCTCCCCCAAAGCTGCTCTTTTTACTGCTTTGCCATCTCAGGAAAAGGCAGCTCCATTCTTTGAGGTTCTCAGGTTAATAAACTTCTGGTTCACATTACCTCCAGTTTATATTTCATATCTCTCATGCAACCCATTGGCAAATCTTGCTCTCTCTGCCTTCAAAGGATCCCCAGCACCCAAGCAGTTCTCAGCATCACTGTGGCAAATAACCAGGCCAAGCTGCCATTATCTCTCACCTCGATTAGTGCCCTTAACTGATGGCCCTGCTTCTGCCTCTGTGCCTTTTCATCCGTTCTCAACATGGTTGCCATGGTGATCAAAAATAAGTCAGATCATGTCATTTCTCTGCTCATACCTGAGATGGCTTCCTTCCTAAGGCCAACCCAAAGCCTTTCCAAGGGTCTCCATGGCCCTGCAGGTGCTAGGTGTCTCCTACCTCTCTGGTTTCTTCTATTTCCCCTCTGCCTCGCTCCTTTCTGGCCACACTGGCCGTCTTGTCATTCCTGAATGTTCTGGGCATGCACCCTCCCCCAGCGCTTGGCAGGTATCACCCCTCCAGGTCTTTACACCTGTGCCCTGTAGGCAGGGAGTCTTTTCCTTGACCACCTCAGTTAGCTGCTCCGCCCAGGTCCCAGCACTCCCTGTGTCATACTTCTCTGTAGCAGTTTCACCTCTACCCTAGTAAGTATCTTGCCGACTGATCATATTTACTGCCTGTCTCTCTCCAGTAAAACAGAAGCTCAAAGAGGTAGAGAGTTTTGCCTCTTTTCTTGACTGCCGTGGCCCACACATCTAGACGAGCACCTGGCACAGGGCAGACATTCAGCGCGTAAGCGTGCAGGAATAAACGCACGTGTGTGAATGGCGAGAGACAGGAATGAAAGAGGACCCGATCTGGCAGGAGCAGGAAGTGTCAGGACTGCCTCGAGGAGGTCTGGGCTCTGGGAAGTCGGAGGAGCTCCAGGCTGGCGGGGGCTCCGCAGATGTGCCTTGTCATGCTGCAGTACCCTCTCCCATGGCTGGACCACATCCTCCTTGCTTGGAGTCTTCCTGCTCTCTGCAAACCCCACTGCACTGACGTCTTCTGGCTGCTTTGCCCTCGTAAACGAGGGCGTAAATTGGTCCCTGTGGGGCTGTGGGCTAATGGTGGAGGGAGGCGGTGGGCCTCCAACCCTCTCTCCATCTCCCTCTTCTCTCCTCATGACCGGGCAGAGTCTTCCCCTGTTCTTAAAGGGAGATCGCATGCTTGTAGCCTGAGCATTGCATTCTGTCTGTTCTCCCTTGCTTCCCCCTTTGCATTTCTCATGGCTGGAGCTTACAGGTAAAGCTTAGGATATGCAGACTTCCCAGGAAAGGATGCTTCCAGACCCGTGACAGCATGCTCTGTCTCAATGCACGAGCTGACTGCATGGCTTCAGGCTGGGTAACGTGCAAAGTACAGCTTCAGCCCTGGAGAAGATAGAAAAATAACATGGTCGCTGTGCAGAGAAGAGGTCCTCCCTTTGAGAAGGGTGTGTGTGTGTGTGTGTGTGTGTGTGTGTGTGTGTGTGTGAGTGTGTACAGTGAGGGAACCTTGAGTCTCTTGCACGTCTGTCCACCCTGGACTCTACTTGGCACAGGGGTGTCACCCAAGCCTCCTGGAGAAAACTCAACATGTGGACAGAGGAAGTTAGGGGCAAAGGTTTGGTTAATTACCTGAGCCCAGTGGAAGAGATATTCTGAGGACAATATGGCGTATGTCACTCAGATTGCCCCCACACAAAAAGAGCTGATTTTATTTCTACCTTAATACCTTCTTTGAAGGGTTGTTTTGAGATTTAGAGATGATGAATTCAAGGAGCCTAGCGTAGCATATGTACTTGAGCAAATGTGGTTGTTTTATTGTTACTAGTACTGCATTGACGTGCAGAGCAAGAGCAGTATGTGATTTACGTCTGAATTCCTCAGACGTGGTTCAGCGCCTGATCAAACTCCCGTTTATTTTTGCACATTGACGAGTGAATACCTCAATATAGGAAGGGTTAGAAGTAGGAAGCAGCGGGTCTTCTCGCGGATGTCCTTTCCTAGGAGCTGGGTTGCTATGAAGTGTGCTCCCTGTCCCCAGAGGAGTCTTGGTTTGGGCCCCTTGGCTTGCTGCCAGGGGCTCTCCCAGCACTACCAGGCAAAGCCAGGGGCAAGGCAGACAGATATTCTTGTTTTGGTATTTTCACCTTTTGCCACTGGTTTACATGAGCCACAAATATATTCCAAGGTGTTCTCTGAATCCCTGGATTCATAACTTCATTTTACCTTTCTGGGTCCAGCTAGTTTCACTGGAAAGAACTTTCTGGGAATTATTTTTTGTCCAACTACATCAGTTGTTTAGATAAAGTCAGGTTAGATGGACTCATTGGCCAAGCACTCCTGTAACCTGGGGACAAAGCTGGGTTTGACTGTGTGCGTGCATGTGTGCGTGTGCATGTGTGCGTGTGTGTGTGGGGGGCATTGAGGAGACCGTGTGGAAGGACTATCACCGAAAGGAGAGGACCATGGCCATGGGTCTTCTCGAATTTGCCATGAGCCCACGGAGGCCTGAAATTTTCCCAGCTCCCCAAATCAAACCAGATGGAGAACGATGACCCAGAATTTGTGATTACTGCCAGATTTTTGCCCTTTGAAAAGCATTGCCCCATAAAATGCAACCCCCATAAAGGTGAATTCATGCAACTTTGTGTCCTTAGGCACTCCTACACATGCTCACCCCCTATATAATTCTAGAGGCCCTGGAAACGCTGCTTTTTTACATCTAGTGAGAAATAAACTAAATTATCGATAATGTGTTCAAGTTTTCATCTGATCAGTAATACTTAATATGAAAGTTTTTTTGTGTGTGTGTGCTAGGCGGGCCTCTCACTGCTGTGGCCTCTCCCGTCGCGGAGCACAGGCTCCGGACGCGCAGGCTCAGCGGCCATGGCTCACGGGCCCAGCCGCCCCGCGGCATGTGGGATCTTCCCGGACCCGGGCACGAACCCATGTCCCCTGCATCGGCAGGCAGGCTCTCAACCACTGCGCCACCAGGGAAGCCCCCACACAGAAGGTTTATGATTTTCTCTTTGCAAATAACTTAGAAGTCTTTTAGAATTTAAAGATGCATTTTCTTTAATAACAATACCATAAAACATATTCCAAATGCCCTGATTTTCTCATGAGAGGACAAATGACAGGAGGGCATATATTTAATTTTCCCTTTAAGGTAATGGTATGTTTAAAATGTGAATTTCATAACAGACTTTTGGAAAAAGTTCTTCATGAGAGGAGAACATTTTGGACATGCATGGTTAGGTATGATTCTACTGTTTTGTGATTTGTTGTTAAAATTAATAAATCACTTAAATAGGCTCATGCCTGCATACTTAAAAAATAAAACTTGGCAACAGAATTACTACCAAGTTAGAACATTCTCAATGGGTTTTGAAATGGAGTTTGACCTCATTTGTTTGAATTCACTTGTTAGAGAGAGATACATATGGCATTTATATTAGTTTGCTCTAACTACCAACTGACATCAGTAGTTACTTCAGTAAAGTCTTTGCATAATCAGCGGAAAGGATTGGAAAGTAAGTGACATGATTTATTAAAGCACATACAACAATGCACTTCTTTGTTTTGTATATATTTTTCTTTTGAGGTATTTTTTTCATCTGTGGCAACCATTAAAGCCAAGGATTGAAATAAATCTAAATTAAAACCAGTTTCTGTGTGGAAAACTTAAATCCACATTTAAAAAAAAATAATAGTTTATTGAATTGTATACTTCTCTCTAAAATGTTTATGTATTAAGTTCTTTGTTCTACTAATAGATGAAATAAGGAATATAAAAATTCAATATTTCTCATTGCAGCTTTCATTTTAAAATGTTCTGGTTTTTGAATGTTTCATTGTTTATATCACATATTGGCATAGGCATCGATTTACACATACACAGGCCAAATTTATAATGCTGTAATTTTCATATGTCAAGGAGTCTGCGATCAATATATTTTTTTCTGATCGGGTGGATGATCAAAAGGTTTGGAATCGGGCTTCCCTGGTGGTTGAGAGTCCGCCTGACGGTGCAGGGGACGCGGGTTCGTGCCCCGGTCCGGGAGGATCCCACGTGCCGCGGAGCGGCTGGGCCCGTGAGCCATGGTCGCTGCGCCTGCGCGTCCGGAGCCTGCGCTCCGCAACGGGAGAGGCCACAACAGTGAGAGGCCCGCGTACCGCAAAAAAAAAAAAAAAAAGTTTGGAATCTACCGATTCAGATGACTTTTTTGAGGCAGTAGGAAACATCTAGAATGTGTAGATTTTTAGGAGCTGTCTTCAAACTGCTAGGCTCACTCCCCTCTGTGCAACTATAGAATCTCAGAAGAACAGAACTCATGAATTTACCCAGATCTCTCTGGCACACAGAGACTGGATACGGCTACGAGAATAAGGCATGGGTGTGTGTGTGTGTGTGTGTGTGTGTGTGTGTGTGTGTGTGTGTGTGAAGTAGTAGGAATTGCCAATGCACTTTGAGCCATAGTAAAACTCTCTCACGTGCTGTTACCAGATAATCCAGTGATGGGGGAAGAGGAGGAAGAGAAGAAAGGGAGGGGGAGTAGGGGTTGTTGATAAGCAAGGACTTGCTTTCGTGTGGCTGTTGTTTGGTGCATCGGGAGGACCCTGCAGTGGGAGGCCCAGGCCTGACACCCATGAAGATATTTTGTCCCACCCGTGACTTTGCAGAACTCATCTGATTTTTTTGATTTTTAGTCTGTCTTCAAACTGTGCCTGTCTCTCTCATTGGTTTCCTGTGAGGAGGGGATACATCACATACAAGAAAGTGGTGTAGAAACTCTGAAGTGCTGTATACATGCTCAGGACTAAGTTAGCAAAACATCTATCTAATTTGTTTGATACTGTCTTCTCTTTTCTGGTTGGAACTCACTCACCTAAAAACATACCCCAGTGTTTCTCATGGATCAGACATCTGAATGAGTGACACCATCTTTGGCTGAGTGACTGGAGGTGGTATGGTTCAATGCAACTGCAGACCTACCAGTAGCTGATGTATTAATTCTGGTGGCATGCCACATGGATTTGCTTTGGACCTTCTCTATGAAGCCTTGGATTGGGTGACACCTTCGTATTCTCCATGGCGTCTAGGACAGCATGCCAGGCTCAGTAGATGATTGTTAATTAAAACTGACCGGGTGCCTGACCTGATTGTCCCAGAGAGTGATTATTTAGTATCAATTCAATGGATCCATCAGGCCCCCTTCTCCCCACCTCCTAGCCCTCAGGACTGCCTTAGCCCTTTTAGGGCACTGCTGCTTCACTATGAAGACATGACCATGCCTGCAGGCAGGTATTCTTGGGCTACTTTACCAATGAGAGTGCTGAAATACAGAGACCCTGATTACCATGGCCAATTTTAGCTGCTCTTACATGATATACGATAAATATTTGTAAGGCACATTCGCATGGATATACCTCAGAAATCAAGCATCATTCTCTGTGTCAGTGGAGTTGGTTTTCTCTGTTGTCATAACATTGTCCTTTTCTGAAGGCTTCTAAACATTATTCACATCTTTCTTCTGATAGCACAGAGTCAAGCTAATTAGTAATTAGGTAGGAAGTTGAAAAGACAGTGAAAATTTTTTTATTCCTAATTAGGTCCGATACTTCTGAGACATTCCAGCAAAGAGAAATACTTTTCCTGTGCAGACATGGGATTTGGATTTCTTTTTTCTTTTCTTTCTTTCTTCTTAAATTTATAGCCATAAGCCAGAGACGTTTTCAGTAAGGCTCTTGCCAAGCTTCAGTTATTCCCCTGGAAATCATTCTTTTGCTTTTCCAATCCTCACTCTAGACTTTGCGTGTCTCCTCTTGATACTCCTTCTTCTGATGTCAGGGCTTCTAGTGCTGGCCAATATCTGGGGGCAAGTTTGGAGGATTTTAGAGGTGAGTGTCAAGAAAACGTCTTTTGTCAAAATAGTGGCACGGGAAACTTTCATTCCAAACTCTAAAAGCCTCCTGACTCTCTGAGAAATACAAACCAATTCAACAAATGCTGTGTCAGGCACTGGCTCTGCTGGGAGCCAATGGCAGGAAGTCTTCATCTTCAAAGGTAATGCCTGCGAGCTTCCTTCTCCCGGGGCCAAGAGAAGACGAGAGGTTAAGGAGGAAATAGAGAAGATGATGAGAAGCTGCCTTCTCCTCCCTAGAAACCCAGATCTGGGAAGTATCTTTTTTTTTTTTAATACAGTCTTTTTACAAAAAATTAATTTTTTTTTTTTTTTTGGCCACAGCTTGTGGGATCTTCGTTCCCCAACCAGGGATCCCCAACCAGGGATTGAATCCTTAAAGCACTAAATGCCTCATTTTAGGCACGTCGTTATTTGGCAACTATTCAAAAACCATGAATCCTTCATCTAAAATGTGCCAAACACAAAGACAGGCCAGAGACCATAAAATGAACTGCATGTGGTCTTGATCTGGAGGATTACATGGGAAGAACTGATTATAAGGTATGTACTATCATTTAATATGAGGTATTCGGTATTCGGTGACTGCAGGGAAAATCCATAGAGAGGGAAAAGTAAACATTTCTGGGGAGTTTCAAAAACTTTCACTTCGGAGGTAAATCTGAAATGCTGATGTTGTTCAACTGAGTCTGCCAGAGCAGAGACATGAGAAGGTCATAGCTTAAGGTGTCGGGGGGCTCTGAAAGCTTTACAAGCTTGAGAGCTGGGAAGTGGTAGGCAGTGGAGAGATTGCAAGGTTTCTTGGGGGCAGAGGTTACTGAGTCCAAACTCATACTGCCCATTATGCAGCTAGCCAATACATTGAAAGACAAGTTATTGGGGCAAGTAATCGTGACTTTATTTAGAAAGCCAGTGGACAGAGAAGATGGTGGCCAGTGTCCACCATCTAGTCTATCTAGATGGACTAATGTCCCAAAGAACCATCTTACCCAAATTAGAATCCAGGCTTTTTTATACTAAAAGAGTGTGTGTGTGGTTGGTTGCGGCAAACTTCTTGGTGCTGGAATCCTTCGTTCTTGCAGCTGTCCACGTAGGTCTAGTCACAATGTTCCTGTAAACCTCCAATAAGACAAATGGTATTCCCTGTTCTGCAACTTTTTATCTCTGTATGAATAGAAAAGTGTTATACCTTTAAAGTCAAAGACTCAGAATGGGCTACCTTGTATATTTCAGGCTATAGACAACATTCTTAACTTGCAGCAAAGCAACAGAATACAAAGGTTAAAGTGAGAGAAACAGATCCAATATGGAGTCCAATATGGATTTGTTTTTCCCCATTACAGGGGGGCAAGGGGAGGAGGGGTGGGCATCAGAAGATGAGGCTGAAGAAGAGGCAGGGGCCATAGTGCACAGGACCCCAAAAGCCTAGTCACGGAGTCTGAGCTTCATTCTGAGGGTTATAGAGAGCCCTCCAGGAAAACAGAGACAAATTAAGAAATTCCTTCTACAACTGTGAGAGGCCCATATTGGATTGTTTGCAATATGGAGAGCTCCAAATGAGCCAGTCCTTACCCCAGATTAGGGTGTAATCTCCAGGTGGCTTCTGAGACCCTCCCAACTTTGCTTTCTCAACCTCAGGACACTTTGAGATCTGGCTGGTGAATATCCACACTCTGGAGGGAATAGCAATAATAGAGGAAACTTGGCCTTTTGAGTAGAAATGTCAAGGGCATATTTAAAGTGACCTCATGGAGCATCACCGTCTATGGCAGGTCAGGTCCATTTTCTGGGCCAGTTTCTCAGTCTCTATCCATCTTATAATTTCAGGGAATGGGGCATATTTTACAACCCATGAATTAAAACAAAGTCTTTAAAAGGGTAATAAAAACAGTGAGCCTGTTTCTGGCCTTTCCTAGTGAATTTTTCTCAGGAGAACTCTTCAGTATTGGATTCAGGATGGCAAAGTGAGCACCTCTCTTGAATGTACTTCCAATTCTCCATCTTACTTTTAGAAGCAGACAAGGATTTCAGTTAAAATACATCCTACCTTAAATGTGTTGTGCAAACTGTCTCCACTTGTTTCCACACATGTGCCCTGCATCTGCCCTCCCATGTGTTCATCTGTGGAGATTGTCCTGAGGAACCTGCTCATCAATTGGGCTGAGTTTCAGGACAACTTGATCAGTGGAGAACGTGAAATCCTGGGTAGAATGTAGAACCTGATGAAAATGGTTCTGCCACTTCCCAGCCAGAAGTGTGACCTTGAACCAGGTGTTTCTTCTCCCTGAGCTACTCACAGGCAAAATGGGACTGTTACATCAAACTTCCATGGTGTGAGGGAGACAGAGAAAGGATTCCTGGAGTACCCATCTAATAATTAAATTAATTATGAAAAACTGTTTCCATGGCCCACTTTCTTTGGCCCTTCCTCTTCCTTTTGGTATGAAAACATGTCTTGTTTTCTAACTTAGTCAGCAGAGCTGGAAAAGGATGCATTTGAGAAGAGCTGCATCGGCTTTACTTTTATAAGCGGTTCTAATGCACTGGGCCAATGGGACTTTCTCAAATTTGATTGGTATCTTGACATGAGAAAGTGCTCAACTCTCATAAAGTGGATCAAAATTGCCCTCTCTGAGGCTGTGTGCCTTCTGGATTTGAATGAAGATGTTACCCAATGAAGTTAATAGGTGCAATATAAATATCAGTTTGGTAAAGCCAAGTGAAGGAAAGGGCAAAGGCGAAATCGGCTTAAAACTGTAATTGGGGGGTAAGCAGCACAGCGCCCCTGCGGTGACATTGGCTATACTTTGACTCCGAGTGGCTGAATATCCAATAGTGAGTAAATGAGATGCTGAAAAAGAGATCTGCTTCCAGCTTGGAGGCTCCTGGCACTACACCGGGACGATGAATTGCCTCTTAAATGGTCTCTTCCTGTTTCCAGTCGCTTCCCATCCAAGGTGTCAGTTAGCTTTCAGTCAGGAAGCAGAGCTACCCATGCTTTCCAAGTAGGGAACCCTTGGAAGGCCGGGAGAAGGAGGGAAGGAGGCGCGCCAGAGCCACAGTCTGCAGCAACGAAGCTCGCTTGGACTCTGCCTTGACCCTCCCTCTTGCACACTTACTGGCTGCAGCTGCCTCTGCAGAATTCTGGCGTGGTCTTCTCTCTGGCTTCCTCGGCTCTCTGGAGTGCCCCTCCCTGGCACCTGGAACCACGGGAGAAAAGGCATCTGGGAAATGTAGTCCTGGCTCCTCTCCCACAATGTGGAGGCCTTAAAAGGGGTCATGGCCCTGTCAAGGTCACAAGAGACAGTCCAGCACACCACCTGGCACACACGTTGGGGGCATTCTAGCAACATTCTGAAGGAAAGACTTCAATCATGCAGCCTGTTCCACATGTCCCCATGTTTTACCCTGCAAAGCACGCTGTGAGAGCTTCCGTAATGAAGATACAGTCTCTCACTCAAGACACAGCTGCCATCAGTGCCTTCCTGAACCTTCTCTTCCATGAACTCGCACATGCCTGACAGCTCTGCTTGTACAGTTCCCCTTCACCAAAATCCTTCCCTTTCCCCACACTAGCTTTTTGAAGCACTACCTAATTTTCAAGGACAGCACAAATGCCATCTCAACGTTGGATTAATAAAACTGTGAAGTAATAAAAAATTCTTTATTTCCATCAGAACCTGTCTCTCTTCTTTACAAAGCCCGAGAGTACTTACTGCGTAAATACAGATTTGAACCCAGCCCTTCTAAAACCTTAAATGTTTGTGATTTCCTCATGCAAACTACTTATACAGTCTTTCTGAGCTTTAAGTCAATGAGGTTAAACGGTTCATGATAAAATCACACAGTGTTTCAGTTTGAAAAATGTTTTCAGAAAGTCTGATAAGAAATAAATGTCTATCTCTATCTATTCATAAGAGCGCTGAATGTTCAGGTGAAACACCAGGCACCAAAAGAAAAGAAACGAATTAGTTAAATAGCATATGTAGGTAAAATTTAAATGTAAAGTATCTATATCAAATTTTTACTTAAGAAGTATGTCATTCATATCATCTTCAGTGTCTCAGCCTGTGTTGTTTCAGTTCAATCACCACAGCAGTTTTTCTGAAGGCTTTTCTAGACTCACTTCCAAATGCTAAGCCCTATTTTTACTCATAAGATCAGAGGTTTCTTTAATTTTTTTTTTTTTTTTTTTTTGCGGTACGCGGGCCTCCCACCGCCGCGGCCTCTCCCTACGCGGAGCACAGGCTCCGGACGCGCAGGCCCAGCGGCCACGGCCCACGGGCCCAGCCGCTCCGCAGCACGCGGGACCCTCCCCGACCGGGGCACGAACCCGCGCACCCCGCATCGGCAGGCGGACCCCCAACCACTGCGCCACCAGGGAAGCCCAGATCACAGGTTTCTTAAGTTGAAGACTTGTTTATTGTAGAGTCTCAGAAATAGAATTCCTCTGACTCAGCGAGGGAATATACACCTCCCAAAGCTTGGAAGGAAACATTCCTATGTCAAAAGTGCAATGTGACACTGACATTCAAGGACGGTTTGCTCCCCCAGTTCCCAAAGCCTCCTAGAGCCCTACTTGATGATGTTGCCCTGGGTGTCTGCTCATAGCCTAAGAGCCAGCTGGGCAAGCCTGCAAAGCCATCAGGCAGGAAGCATCTCTGAAACACACGTCAGATGGGCACTTCTGTGGACTTGATTCACAACGGTAACTTGGCTCCGGAATAAAAGTGGAACTTTCTATTCTCTTGACTGCCTTTTGTATAAATCAAGCTAGTGTAAAATTATATTTTTCAAGCATGTATAAAGAAAAAGAAGGAAAGTGCTGAGCCAAACGTCTTTGGGAATCCTTCGGGCCCAAACTGTTTGAAGAGCTGGCTCATTCAAACCATGTGTCCATTTCACTGGCCAACGGAGAGGATTGAATCCAACTGTTATGAATATTCTCTGAAATAGTGGATGAGACTTCAAAATACATAAATGTATATGCAAAATATATACATATTCTATAGTACATATATTCTAAAATATCCTTCCACTCAGAATAAGTTAATTTCAGATAAAATCATCCGAGTCTAATCATCTATCTGTTTATTCTCCTAAACTAGGACGAGAGAGGAACTATCAAATTAGTAAGGTATCCATAATGACCTCAGGTCTCCTCCCTCCCACGTCAAGGCTACTTATATGGGGTTAAATATTTTTTTCTCAGATATGGAGGAGGGCAACCTGGGCAGTTTAGTACATCTGTGTGAAGTGCAGCATGGGAAAGAATCTAGTGGGTATCAAAGGGATAAACTCAGTGAAAATGCTGTCTAAACTGTGAAAATTCTATGCAAACATTAGATATCATATCCCAAGATTTGATGATAAGCCTCATTTAAATTCCCTTTGTGATGACTGATACCCCCTCCTCTTCCTTTTCTGTAGAACAGGTGAGAGATACAGGAAGCTAAAACCCTAGCAGCATCTGATTCCCTTTGTAAATCTCAACCACTCTTACATCTAAGGGAGTCTTCTGGCTGGTTTCACGGACACGCCCCTTCCTGGGAAGTAGGTAAATATCAAAAGGTAACTTCTAAAATAATTGCAAATGAGAGTAAATCCGTGTTTCCTGGCACACTCCACAGCTCTGTGTACTTTCCTGATACAGGGAGATCATCTTTAATAGGCTGGCTCTGTGTTCAGAATTCTCAACTTCTCTCTTGTTTCTGGGATGATTCAAGCCCTGTAATTGAAGTTCCAAGAAAATTGAAGTCATTCATCTCTTTTTATCTCTAATGTAAAAAATATAGAAGTACTGTAACTTTTGCAGAAAAAGCCCCACAACTTCACAAAATTATAATAATTGACTCTGTTTGTCTTCATTTAACCAGCTGGGAAGATGGTCTGGAGGAACAGAGCAATTTTCTAAATTCAGAAATAGTTGGTGCATGAGAACAGCTGTTGCCCAATCGAGTCCCAGGTCTTCTTTATTTCATACAAGAAACCCAGCTAAGAACGGGCTGCCACAAAGGTCCTGAGGTACAACAGGGCTCTGCTCTTCTGAAATAATAGCCCAATTTTGTCTGAGCCAATCACCTTCTTGATGTTCCCTGAAAAGTTACACTAGATAAAGAATATCTGAGAAGGTCTTGGGTTCACCAGGAAAGAAGATAGGAGAGAGTTTTGGAAGACAGCCCTGTTAGTTTTTGCATAACATCAAGGGCTTATCTATGAAGAAATTCCCAAGTAGACTAACCAACCCTATTTGACATTACTGTGTTTCAAAAATGTTTTAAGTTTCTTTCAAACAATGTTCTTATACTTTAGTGTGTGTGTGAGAAACCCTGGAAAAATCGGTTTAAAATGCAGAGTCCTGGGTCCTTGTCCCTTAGGTTCTAGAAGAGCAGGTGCGGGGTGGAGCCAGGGAACCTGCATTTTCTTCTATGCGCACCAGGTGATCATGATGCTGGCATCTGATGAGCGAGCGGAATGAGACTCCTCACATCCCACCTCCCCTCAGGTACTAAAACTCAGCTGCAAGGCTCTGCTTTCTGTCTGCAGAGGCACCAGCTTCCTCCTGTCTCGGGGAGGTTTTCGCGTGCTCTGATCTTTGCCTAGATCTTCACGTGCTGGCTCCATCTCATCGGTCAGCTTTGGGCTCTGATGAGGCTTTACCCAAATTACCTTTGGGAAAGTCAGCCCCCTCCCCCAGCTCACGATCTGTGACCCTCTTTCTTCCTCTTTCAGGGTCAGCACTGTGTGTCCTCTTAACTCCACCAGACTATAAACTCCATGACAACACGGATCTCATCTGCCTCATTCACCATGGTAGCCTCAGGGCCCAGGAACTGTGCCTGGCATATTTCAGGAGCCTGGGCAGGATTTGATGATGGGAACATGAATCAATGAAATATCATCTAAAGGCAGGAGAAACTGGGTGTCTGCAGATCAAGCATTCACCGCTTTTGGAATTTTACTTTAAAATTATTCATTTCGGGGGCTTGCCTGGTGGCGCAGTGGTTGGGAGTCCGCCTGCCGACGCAGGGGACGCGGGTTCGTGCCCCGGTCCGCGAGGATCCCACGTGCCGCGGAGCGGCTGGGCCCGTGAGCCGTGGCCGCTGCGCCTGCGCGTCCGGAGCCTGTGCTCCGCAACCGGAGAGGCCACAACAGTGAGAGGCCCGCGTACCGTGAAAAAAAAAATTATTCCTTTCCTCTTTAAAACGATTGCAGTGAATTTTGCCTTCCATTCCATAATATAACACTATTTATTTTGATATAAGAGTAATTCTTAAAATTACTTCCACTAAATAAAATCGACACTCCAGGGAGATAGGCCACAGACATTTTCCAGGTCCTAGTACTGCTGGCACGTCTCCAGATGCATTAGGGAATACGAATAACTCAGTAGTAGAACCACTCTGTAAGGACAGGAATGCTCTTATTGAAACAAAACATAGGACCCTCCAGAAGCAGAGAAAATTCTCGAGGGACACGGTCTGGCTGCAGAGGGGCTAGTGACAGCAGCAGGCCGACTGCCTTCCTGGGTCTCCGTCTGGAGTCTCATGGGTCCCTCTGTGTGACTGCTGTTCTCACTGCCATGCAGGAACCCCGTGCTCACTGCTTGTCAGACCTTTGATGTTGTTTCCCTTCCGAATTGCTGAAGTACCCCACATTTCAAAACCCTATGTTCAGAGAGAAAATGAAACTGAAATGGATAAGGACATTTTTTTTAGAAAGTCTCATCGGCTTACTGGTTGTAGGTTTCTGACAATTACACGGCAAGTATGCCTGGGGTGCTGGGGGTCTTGCTGCCCGGCATCAGCTGCCTCTGATCAGAAGTGTATCACCGCACCCAAGGGCTCGCGTTCCCTAGGCGACTGTGTCTGACTCTCGGTTCTAATATCTTATTCCAGTAGAAGATAAACTCCATGTGGGGAGAGATTTTACGTGTTTTGTTCTTTGACTTGCCTTCTCATATTCTTTAGTTCTTTGACTTGCCTTCTCATATTCTTTAATTCCTGGGGTGGGTCCACAGAATCTGTAGTCTATCATCAGCCAGACTGAGTAACCACTGATCAGGATTCTCAACCAAGACTGACAAATGAAGTTTGCTTCCCCAAATGTCGCCCACACAAAGCCTTCCCGTTCAGTGCTGGGCTGATGGATCTTAATTCTTCTGAGGGACCAGACTTGGCAAATAGCCCCGGTCGTGCCCTGCCCTTCAGGTTAGACCTGACTTAGGGGAATGGTCATATCTGTCTATGGACACAGCTTACCACAAACCCAACCTGAAGAGTGGCCATAAAATAAAAATGGCCCTCCCATAGTACAAGGAAGTTTGTCTTCTCTGGGTGCTAACTTATAACCTGGTGTTTTAGCTGAGAAAAAAATACAGGTTCCAGGTGTCTTTTTTGACACCAATTAGTGGTGTAATCTTAGAACAATTATTTATCCCTTCTTTCCTCATCTGCTAAGAGGGGTTAATAATTATCTGATAGAATTGTTCAGTGCCTGGTAAAGAGCAAGTGTTCAAAAATCATCACTGCTATTTCTCGAAGTATCAGTAGTCTATTTTTTTTTTTTTAAGATATGAATATGGATTTGTCTGTCTGCTGGGGATTTGGCAAAAATATCTTGGTTATTGGCAGAAATCAGTCAATATGATTGATAGGTGTTTATTGAGTTTATTGAGTATCTGCTAGCTTAGTAATATGCTTGCCTGGAAATAACTAGTCTAGATGCTATGACTTCAGGAGATTCTACAGTCATCTCAGAATCACAATTTCTCTGGTTTTAGGAAAAATCTCAGTGTTTGAGACAGGACCAGCTGGACTTCTGACAAGCTGAATTAGAAGCTGGATTTCCCTTAAAGGTGGCTTTTTGAATATAGACATTCACCCCAACTCTTTCCTGTAACACTGTTAACATGGCATTAATCACAGGAGTAACAGAATGGGAAACGAACACAGAGCAAAAGACTTGGAATCCGGAAAGCTGAGAGGCAAGTGATAATTTAATGTAACAGGTTTGAAAAAGCTTAATGCTATGGAGGAAATGGGAAAAGCAAGAAAGGAAAAACAGAATGTGTTTCAGAACCTCATGGGAATATCAGGTATTTCTGATCATAGGGGTAAAGATGGAACTGAAAACGGACAGAGAGGTTGAAAGGCTGTGGAAAAAGAAATCAAACTCCCAGAACCCAAAACACAGCCAGGTGACTGCCCATACCTCACGTGGTGGGGGTCTGCAGGATGATTGTCTGGAAGGGATCCATCCGAGGAAAACTTTCTCCTTTACTACTTTTGGAAGTTTCACTCTGAATTTTCCTCCTTGCATCTTCATCGAATTCTTCTACTCTTTAAATTCTTCTGTCTACTCTTCCATTACTCAGGGTTTTATAGCTCTCATACCTGCTCTCTACAGACTTGCAGATTATGATCTTATCAACATCTAAAGCTTCAGATCTCTCCCCAAACTGATGACTTTTAAAAGCTTTCACTTCCAAACCTGCCTGGACTTTCCCCCCGCATTTCAGACTCAGGGATGAGTCTGTCCACGTAACAGCTCCACGAGGTTGCCCCAGGCTCTTTGTATACCCCATGTCACAAATAAACTTTCTCCTTTCTTCCTCAAAGCCTCCTTTGTACCTGTGTTCTTTATCTCAGTTTCTTGTCTCACCTGCTGCCTTTTCCTCCCAGCTAAACAGCTGAGAGTAAACCTAACTCCTTCTTCTTCAGTCCTCATGACTTGTTATTTTTATTCTTCTTATTCTATCAAATGAATGGTACCAAATAAACAAGAGAAAGCGCCAGATCTGGAGAAGTGTGTGGTCTTTCTGCGGCGCCGATACGTGAACAGTTAAATTGCATTGGAACAGAAATGTTTTGTGTGGTATATCTGTGAAGTTCCACAGGACAAAGAGAAGGAAGTGATGGATTTTGGGTGGAGAGCAATTGGCAAAGTTTTCAGAGCGATTACACAGCAGCTGAGGCTTAAAGCAAGAGTAAATATTTTCAGAAGAAGCAGAAAGTGCAGGATGAGTGCCAGGCACTTACCGTTTAGGAACAGGCAAGCCATTGACCCCAGACCATCCACTGCACAAGGAGCCCTGAACTTAGCAGTGAGGCTTCAGTCAAAATGTGGATGAGAGGGTAGAATCCAAGCTTGGATGTCTAGACTTTCTCCTAGAAGCAGGGAGAGCTCATGAGGAATAAATGAGCAGGGAAGAGATTAACTTTTTGAAAGTTTATTCTTGCCGTAATGAGGAGAATGGACCAGATGAGCAAGGCTAGAGGTAGGTTTTGGAGGATTAAAGGAGAGTATGCCGAGGCCAGGTTCTCTTGAACTTGAATCTGATCGGGAGAAGGGACAGATGTGACATGCTGATTATGATTTAAATGGAGTCATTGTTGCTTTAGACGCTATTTTCTTTGACTTGAGTTGGAGCATGAGATCTGTTCTTGGCCACCATGCAAGCTCAGGACATGGATTTGAAAAGACGAAGGTGTCCTTTTCCCATTGGTGAAGCTTTCAAATTAGTGTGAAGATCTCTACAGAAAGCTGGGCTCAGGCATCTCGCTGCAGCTTTATGCCATACGATTTACATAACAAAATCTCACAATATATGGAGGTTTCTGGTTCTGCAGTTAAAATCTCCCCTTGCCTCCGGACAGCATCCATTCCCAGAGGTGACCATGCTCCAGAAAGTAGAACTGTCCAGCAAATCAGAGTGGGAAGTGGAAAGAGGGTAGTAATCCTCCCCAAAGCTGCACATTCTTGTAGAATCTACGTGCAAGGAGCCATTGTCAAGCCCAAATTAAAACTCGGTTCTAGGTTAGCTCTTTTGCTAACATATTTCCTTGCCTAGAGGGATTTGGGAAATGGAGAAAGTAGCTCCATTATTGCCAAGAAAAAAAAAAAAAAGCCTTATCTGAAAATACCAGAGCATTTTCTTCTCTTTTAAATTGGGTCTAATGCACTCAATTTAATTGGTAAATTTTATAACACAAAATGATAACTCTTCTGCAAACAGAGCTTTCTGCTTAAAAATGCAGCTGAAAGCATTATTAGACTATAAAGTAGTTATTGTGTAGGTCAATCTCAGGGTGGGCTAAGCTTGTACTTGGAAGCAGATGCATGCAAGAGATAGTCTGTGAAATGTATAAACTACAGGTTGCAAAAAGAGGTGAGTGTTGCCTAGCAAATGGAATAAAAAAAAATCAGGGAAAGCTGAGCATGGAATTTTCTCAGAACTGGAAAGTTTTAGACCTCAGGGAATGGGCTGAAATGAGCTGGGACCCAGAGTCTAAGCCACATGTAGCATTAAAGACTCAAAAATGTTCAGCTTGATGGTATTCAAAGGCTTTTTGTTTTTGTTTTTACAGCTTCCAATCTGCTTTTTTAAAAGCTTTATTTAAATTAACATTTCATAAAATTTGCCTACAAAGTGTACAATTTACTGCTTTAGAAAATTTATAGAGTGGTGCACCCTTCACCACAGTCTAATTTTAGAGCATTTCCATCACCCCCTAAAATTCCCTCGAGCCTGTTTGCAATCAATTCCCACCCCAACTCCCAGCTCCAAGCACACACCGATGTACTTTTGGTCTCTTAATAAGTTAGTCTTTTCTAGATATTTCATACAAATGAATAATACATAGTCTTTTGTTCTGGCTTCTTTACACTTTGCATAATATTTTTGAGGTTTATTGCTGAGTAGTATTCTATTCTACAGCTTTATACATTTCTTTATACATTTACAGTGTGATGGACAATGTATAGTATAATACAATATATACATTTATATAGAAGTCTTTGTGTGGATGTATGTTTTCATTTCTCTTGGGTAGTCCTGGGAGTAGAGTTGCTGGTTTTCATGATAAGTTTGTGTTTAACATTTTAAGAAATTTCCAGACTGTTTTCTAAAGGGGCTGTACTATGTTACATTGCCACCGGCAATGTATGGGCATGTCATTCACTCCACATCTTTGTCAGCACTTGATATTGCCTGCCTTTTTATTATAGCCATTCCAATGGTTGTGGAGTTTTTCTAATTACTAAGGATAAATACCTTTTCATATGCTTATTAATCATTTGTATGCTTCTTTGCTGAAATGTCTAAGTGTTCAAATCTTTTCCCCACTACTTTTTGGGGTTGTTTGGTATCTTATTATTGAATTATAATTTTTCATATAGTCTGGACACAAGTCCTCTAACAGATACATGATTTGCCAATATTTTTCCCAATGTATGGCTTAGTTTTTTTCATTTTCTTAGTGTCATTTGAAATGCGAAAAGTTGTAATTTTAATGGAATCCAATTTATTGTTTTTTTTTTTTCTGTTATTGCCTAATCATTTTGGTACTGTGTCTAAGAACTCTTTGCTTAACCAAGTGTCACAAAGATTTTCTCCTATGTATTTTTCTAGAAGTTTTTTCATCTTAGCTCTTATATTTAGTATACAATCCACTTGAAGTTTAAATTTGTGTGTGGTATGAGACAATAGTCTAAGGTGTTTTGTTTTGTTGCATGTATTTCTCCAATTTTCCCTGCACCATTTGTTAGAAAGATCATCCTTTCACCACTGAATTACTTTGGCATCTTCGCTGAAAATTGACTGACCATGAATGCAAGTGTTTATTTCTAGACACTTAATTTCAAACTTTGATCAATATGCCTCTCCCTCCTTCAGTACCACACTGTCTTGATGACTGTAGCATTATAGTAAGTTTTGAAACTGGGTAGTGTTCTCCAACTTTGTTTTTTATTTTCAAAATTGCTTTGGTTCTTCTTTGTACTTCCATGTAAATGTAGGTCAATTTCTTGTCAGTTTCTACCAGTAAGTCTGCTAGAATATTGATAGAGAGTGTGTTGAATTTGTAGATCAATTTAGGGAGAGGTGCCATCTCTCCAATCTTTACTCTTTGAACCCATTAACATGGAATATCTTTCCATTTATTTAGATCTTCTCTACTTTCTCTTAGCAATGTTTTGTAGTTTTTGAGTACAGATCATGCATTTCTTTTGTTAGGATTTCTCTAAATAGTTTATTCTTCTTGATACTATTGTGAATTGCATTATTTTCTCAATTTCATTTTTTGATTGCTCATTGCTAGTGTATACCTCAATTTTGCTAAACTCATTTGTTAGCTGTAATGGTTTTGTTGTGGATCCCTTAGGATTTTTTACATATAGAATTGTGTCATATGTGAACAAAGACAGTTTACTTCTTCCTTTCTGATCTCTCTTTCTTTTTTCCTAGGGTTTTCCCTCCCTACATCCGTCCCTTCCTCTTTCCTTCCCTTCCTCCCTCCCTCCTTTCCTTCCTTCCTTCCCTCTTTTCTGCTTCCATTTTCCTCTCCTATTTTCTGTGTCAGTCTAGCTAAGAGTTTGTCAATCTTAGTCCGGTCAAATATATAACTTTTTTAAAAATTGAATTTCTGTTTTTATTTCATTGATTTCCACTTTAATCTTCCTTCTATTTGCTTTGTGTTTAATTTGCTGCTCTTCTTTGCCTTTCTTAAAATGGAAGCTTAGGTTATTGATTTAGGTGTTTTTCTGATATAGGTGTTTAAAACTATAAATTTACCTCTAAGTAATGCTTTAGCTGTATCCCATGCATTTTGGTATGCTGTTTTAAAATTTTCATTCTTTTAAAAAATATTTTCAACTGCCTTTGTGATTTCTTTTTGACCCCTGGGTTTTATAGTATTGTTTTGTTTAATTTCCAAATATTGAGGATTTTCCAAGGTATCTTTCTTTTGTCAATCTCTAATTTAATCTCGTTGTCAAAGAATAGACTTTGTATGATTTTCATCTTTTTAAATTAACTGAGATGTGGTTTGTGTCCCAGTATATGGTCTATCCCATGGAAAGTTTTGTGTGTGCCGTATGTGGGCTGGACAGTACATTTTCAAGTCTGTTCTGACTTTCCTTTGGCCAGACTGACTCACCTCTCATATCTCTTCTGCACAAGTAAGCACACAAACTCTGCAGGCCAGGAATGTGTAGGTGCCTTGGGCCTGCTCCTGTCTCTGCTGTACATGTGCATGACCTGTGGGCAACCCAGGATATGTGAGAGCTTGTCACGGCCCTTCATGGCTGCCTCACCTCCCATGACTCTCTGTAAAATCCCCGGCTAGTCTATTAGTTTATTCCTGGCCTAGTCTGTTGGTCCACTGCTTACCCTAAAAGGAGCTCAGCCTCCTGCTCTTCCTATTTCCTTACCACTTGCACTGGCAATACTGCAAGTCAAGTGAGCCCTTTTGGGAATGGTAGCAAAGCTTATTATTTTTACAGCCTCACCAACCTGTTTGAGCTATTGATAGGGTTGAAGATGGAGATGGCGGTGGCTCTGGGCAAGAACACCATAAATTGCTGCTGACCTTTTGAGAAATTCAGTAGTTTTCTGAAGAAATGCTTCTCAGTTTGTTGTCTGATTTTGCTTGATTTCCAGAGGACTGAAATGCTCTTTGAGGCAGGTTTGTTCAACCTCATTGATGCTTTTCGGAAAAGTGATTTTGTCATGATGGAAGTTGGACTCATATTTGCTTATCTTTGTTTTGCTTATATTTTAGCTTTAGATGGCATCCTCTGTGACCTTTAAATCTCCTGTGGGAGGCAGGAGCCCCATATCCAAAAAAGATAAACATGGAGTTGCAGATGCTGAAGACAAGGGTGGTCCCAGGACTGCCTTCCCTGCATTCCCCCTCCAGCTGCACACATACTCCCTGTGGAGATCCTGCAGGGATCTCTCAATCTGATCCAGATACTTCCTTGAATTTGGAAAACTGAGGCCCAGAAAGGGAAGGGACTGCTTCAGGTTCAACTGCACAGTGGCTGAGAAGAGGATGTTAGGATGAGGACTCATAGCAGTTGCAACTGAAGTGGGCACCTTCTCTCACCATAAGGGGGTTGAACCCTTATGAGAGCGGAGGGGACTTCCAGCCTCACTGCCTTGTCCTGTTAAGGTGGGAGCCCTCAGCAGAAGCTACCAATGGAATCTCTCACTGAACATAAGAAAACCTGGCCTTCTCCTTTCCTTCTCTTCTCAACTCTGCCAACCTCCCCTCATCGCCATAATCACTACCAGTCTGGGTAACAGTAATGTGTGCCTTATACGTGGTCGTATAGGGAACACCCAGGGTGTATCAGATCAATGGGACAGAGTCCCCAGCTTATTCTGTAAAGTACTTCCTAAGTGTCAGATATGGAACTTAGTGTTTTATGAACATTTTCTCATTTAACCCTTACTATAGGATAAATAACCAAGAGATAGTCCCCCCAGTCTGTAGATGTGATAAATGAGATTCAAGGAGGTTAAATAACATGTCTGAATGCACACAGCTATGGATGAAGCTGGGATCTGACTTTGAGCCTATGTGTTTCCAAAGCCTGTGGTTTGTTCCACCAACCACACACTTCTTGAGAAATGGGAAAGCCTCATCAGGATGGCAGGAGCTCCACCTGAGCCGATATTTAGAAACATAACTGGATCCATCCTTACATTATGACCTATGCCAAGAAAAATACCACACATAAACACACACTCATACCACACACACACACACACACACAGGCAAAACACACACCACCCTAACCCCCCCCTACACACACCACATCACACACACCCACTATACACACACATAGGCACATACACACACATGCATACACCGCATCATACATACACTACACACACATATACACCATATCACACACACACCAAACTATGTACACACGCACCGCATCACACATACCACATCACACACACATACTGCATACACACACATACACACACACACCCTGGTTCCCACCTCCCATACAGTCTCAGCTCCTGTAGCACTTTGGGGTCAGCATCTCACTTTTTGAGCTCAGGTGAAATTGCACAAAGTTCTCAAAGATGCAGTTTTCCACCAAGGTGCACTTCCAACGTGCTCTGGGGTGTAGTACTATTTCTTTTAAGCCAGAACAGCCATTCTTCACAGCTTCTCCGCTGTGGGAAGAGCGAGCAGGTTGGTGGAGGAGTTTAGCAGATTTATTGACATGAACATAGTTTTGAGACAGAAGGCAAGCTGTCAGAGCCTGACACGCGGGAAGCTCGGCATCAATATTTCTATTGACGCTCCGCGCATTCCTTATCCTCACATGCCCTGGGTCGGGCCTCTCGTGTCGGAAGGAACTGGTGAAAGGGTTTGTTCTCACCCGCAGAGAAATTCGTGGGGGTGGGGAGTGGGGAGAGGGAAGAAGGGGAGGACATTCATGAAAATCATTGAAAGGAAAATCAGACGTGGAATAAAATTGTAAGAGCCCTGCCTTCGTGTTTACTTGCTCTTCCAAAAATGGACCAAGAATGCAATTCAAGAGCATAAGTCATTGGCTTATTGGAGAGAATAGATAGCAATAGGTGACATTTAAACACTGCACATTTCTGAGCAGTTGGCGTCCGTTCATTTGGTGAGTTTTATTGAGCAGGTACTATGTGCTGGTTTAGTCATAGGCACTTGGGGTTTATCAGTGAATAAAATTCTCATGGAACTTACATCCTTAGGGAAGGGAAGAAGGGCAACAATACAGACGGTGAAAAAGTAAACTAGAGACAGTGTTAGGGTAAGTGCCAGATGCTTGTGGGACAAAGTCCAAAGTTGGTGGAGCGTGTGGGAGGGAACTGTTCCACCAGGCGTGGGGCTCTCCTAGTCTGGTCTCTGCTGCTCCTGTCACAACCCCCCTGTGGCTGGGGCCTGTCACCTTCCTCCCTAACCCACGTTTCTTCACACACCAGGCCTTCGATCGTCTAGTTCTCTTTTCCACTGAAGGCTCTCTTTCTCTTCCTTCAGTGGCAAACTTACCTTCATTCCCCGCTTCCCACCCCCACCCCAAGATCAAATGTCTCCTCCACTGAGTCTGCTGCTCTGCCCGTGGCCAGTTCCTGCAGTGAAGTCACGAGGCCTTCCTCGCTGTTCCCATGGCTTGCTGAGACCTCCTCTCCTATGACATGTCTCCTGCCATCAGTGAATCCCTCAACAACAGACTCCCCCCCCACCCCCGCTCCCATTTACGATGCTCTCTCCTACATCAGCCTGCTCTTGAACACGTGACCGTGGCCCTGTACTGGCCAGGATAGAGACACAGGAGCAGAAGCCATGCTTATGTGTTTCTACTCCCTTTTCTCTAAGTTGGCCCAAGTCCTTGCCACACTGAAGCATAAATGCTCACTCTCCCCAGCCCATCCTTTCCCGGGGACCTGGTGATCACCCTTCTTCTGCTCCAGGATATCAGCTTTATTCCTGACATGGCTTGGCTGACATAGCTTCACCTGGGCTGTAACCACCCTGTCCTTCCCCCGGAGGCCGGGTTCGTTCCCTCTTCTCTACGTGTCCCTTTAGTCCCAGGCTGAGACTTCTACCCCCGCATGTTCAATGACAAGCCTGTTCTCCTTGTGCAGACTGATGGCAGCTTTAGGGAAGAGATGACATGTGTCATGGATGATGACCTAAGGGTTTGGGTCAACTTGGATTCTTCTTTCACTCGGGAGACTGGAGGTCCTGGAGGGTCCGAAGCTCTGTAATCTAAAGTAATTATTGGTTTATCTCTCCGACCCTTCCGCTAGGCCACAGAATTTTAGCTCTAGAATTTGAACACCCTGTGTAGCACGTTGGTAGTTGTTCAGTGAATATTTATAGAATAAAACCACCATTTAGATCATCTAAAATTTACACTGTGAGCACAGCTAAATGAAGGTCCATTTTCTCATGCATCTCTGAATCTCTGGCACGTTTGCCTATCATTCCTGAAGGCCTAAAATGTGGCGGGCCCTGGGCTGGCAGTGAGGAGGGAGAGATCCATGAAAACGCTCCCTGCCAAGAGGAAGAGAGCCTGACACCAACACAGGAGTGTGCGCGTGGAGGAGGAGGCCTTTCTGGGGTGGGGCGGCAGTTAGGAAAGGATTCACATAAGACCCTTGAGCTTGTTTTTGAGATACAGCCAAGAAGAAGGGCCTCCGCCCTGCACCCTGCATGGTGATTACATGGTGCCATCATTATTCCTACAGAGAGACCTTGCTGAGGCGTGTGGAGTGCCAGCTACCAAGCTAAGCCCTCTGAGAGGAGCTCAACTGCTGCCATACTGCCCTCGAAGGCAGGCTCTTATCACCCCATTTTGCTGGCGAAAAGCGAGGTTAAGTTCTCTGTTCATGTCAGAGACAGTAGGTGCTGAAAACTGGAGATGTCCATCTTTCTAGGACAATGGCCTTGATGCCATGGTCTCTGCAAAGGCTTCCTTAAATATTGCACATCTGTGGTATTTCTCATGTCCTTGAACTATCATGGCACCTTAAGGTTTTCTACATGTCAGCCCTTCAGTAACTGCACATTAGTCATAATTGTCTGATTGCTTAATAGTGGCTAGACTTACTACTCAATCTATTCATATTTTTTATGAAATGGGAGAAGCAAACTCATCCAGAGATTAGTACTGTCGCAGCCCCCAGGAGGGATCTAGACCCTTGTCACTGCTCCCCTCTCCACATTCCTTAGAGTAGCTGCTATAAATGTTACATGATCAGGCATCTTGGTGGATGTGTGTCCTCTGTCCTGATCCTCACCAAGTTATACCATTTCTCTCAGACTCCTTTTATTTGTCGGTACAAAGAGGACACTTCAAAGGCATCCCCCTTTGTGGTGATTTTGGAATGACAAGGCATGGTGCACAAGAAAACACTTAATTTTACCTTCCTGACTTCCCTCCGTTGAGGGAATTTGTAAGGGGAAGTACTGCTTCTAATAATAGGAAAAAATGGTCTTGCAGTCAGTTTATAAAACAAAATGTAGATTAGGACTATAATTAGAACTATAATTAGGCTAACATCAAGGAACCAGGGCTTGGGCTTCCCTGGTGGCGCAGTGGTTGAGAATCCGCCTGCCGATGCAGGGGACGCGGGTTCGTGCCCCGGTCCGGGAGGATCCCACGTGCCGCGGATCAGCTGGGCCCGTGAGCCATGGCCGCTGCTGGGCCTGCGCGTCCGGAGCCTGTGCTCCGCAACGGGAGAGGCCACAACGGTGAGACGCCCACGTACTGCAAAAAAAAGAAAGAAAACAGGGCTCAATTCACAGCTTTCACATCTATCAGTGGTATAATTCGGGATAAGTAAGTTACTATATACTTTGCATTCTTTCTTTCATAAAATATTGATTGGCCGACTCCAGTTTTCAGGGAGGATTCGGAGGCCCGGACAGAGCGCGATGGACAGATAGAGCTACTGCATCTCCAAGCTTCCACTTGCTACTGGAGCTTAACCTGGAAGCAGGCAAGATGCTGACACCCAGCATTGTTCCCAGAGCTGGCAGAGGCGCTCTGAAAACAAAGAGGTGTTGTGCAGATGTAATCGGTGGAAAGAACAAGGCATTTGCAGTCAGAGGAACTGGGTCCGAATCCTGGTTCTTCTCTTCCTGAGTGAGTCACTCCCATTGACCCCATGACCCTGCACTTTAAACTTCTCATCTTTTAAACAGAAATAACATTCCCCTGCTCACAGCGCGTTGCAACAGTGCAATGTAATCGTGTCTATGAAGGCATTTTGTGAAGAGGAGAAGACTAGGTGAATATTAGTCATTTAAAGTGAGATGTAAGAACAGTATGGAGGTTCCTTAAAAAACTAAACATAGAACTACCATACGACCCAGCAATCCCACTACTGGACATATACCCTGAGAAAACCATAATTCAAAAAGAGTCAAGTACCGCAATGTTCATTGCAGCTCTGTTTACAATAGCCAGGACGTGGAAGCAACCTAAGTGTCCATTGACAGATGAAAGGATAAAGAAGGTGTGGCACATGTATACCATGGAATATTACTCAGCCATAAAAAGAAATGAAATTGAGTTATTTGTAGTGAGGTAGACGAACCTAGAGTCTGTCATACAGAGTGAAATTAAATCAGAAAGAGAAAAACAAATACTGTATGACAACACATATATATGGAATCTTAAAAAAAAACAGTTGATTCTGAAGAACCTAGAGGCAGGACAGGAATAAAGACACAGACGTAGAGAATGGACTTGAGGGCACGGGGAGGGGGAAGGGTAAGCTGGGACGAAGGGAGAGAGTGACATGGACATATATACACTACCAAATGTAGGGTGGATAGCTAGTGGGAAGCAACCGCATAGCACAGGGAGATCAGCTGGGTGCTTTGTGACCACCTAGAGGGATGGGCTAGGGAGGGTGGGAGGGAGACACAAGAGGGAGGGGATATGGGGATATATGTATATGTATAGGTATAGCTGATTCACTTTGCTATACAGCAGAAACTAGGTTGTGGGGAGACTGCCAGAGGTGGGTCCTGCCTGGGCCAGCCTACTGGATGCCTCCCCGTCACTGCCTCAGCCAGCAGCCCAGGGGGCGGCAGAGACCAACTGGCCAGGTGGACACAGGGCCTCATCTGAGGAAGCATGGCCTCACTGTGGGTCCAGGAGGATTATAATTCAGTGGCCTCCTGTGTCCCAGACTCTAGGACTGGTGGCAAGCGAGTTCATTGTGCACGGGTTCATACACACAAGTGCCACAATGGCTGCTTCCACACCCAGTCGGGCAGGCCCCTGCAGAGGCCAAAGGAGTGACCCAGAAAGGCTAAGGGACTTGTACAAAATGGAGCAACTGAAGCAAGTGGGTCTTTCTGGATGCACAGCCCTTGCTTTGTATGTTACCTCAAGTGGGATCTGCCAGGATCTATGAGAGACGTAGGGGAGAGCAGGAGACTGGAAGGAGCTGGCAGCTCTCAACCGTCACCCAAGGACGCAGGCCGTGTGGTAAGTGCTGGCGTAGGAGCTGATGTCAAAGGTCAGAGAGCAGAGGTGACGTCCTGCTGAAGATGCGGGTCTGACTTCACGGAGGAAGGGGCGTGCAGGAGAAGGAGTTTATTTGGAGGAGGGAAGAAGACGGGTACCCAGGCAGGGGGAACAGTTTGGAGGGAAGCGTGGCGGTGGGAAACCTGAGCCGCAAGGTGAGATTTTATACAAAATGTGTGAAAGCTTTTGTCTATTTCCTTTGAGGAATATATTCCCAAGTGCAAGGTGGGTGGAAAAATACAGCCAGCAGCCTCTCAACACATGGATGACAGCATATTCCCCTAAGAAATATAAGAGTGCAGCGGTTTTCGGAGGGACAGAATGGTGGTGTAAACTAGCCTTGACCGTAGCCTGGCGCACTTTTGACTTTGAAACCCCCCTTGGTGTTGGCCACACAGCATCAGCCTGGAGCCTGAGCGTCTCGACACCCAGGACGGCACCCAGGAGACACCCGACCTGGTCCTGCTGCAAGCTCTGTCCGCCTGACCACTTCACGTGGATCCCAAAGAAAGGCAGACCCAGGAGGAAGAAGACAGGGCGGTCCCAGAGGGAAGGAAGGGGGTTTTCAGCCCCCTTGCCAACTGGTGCGCGGGCACAAGGGAAAGAGTGTGGAATTTGCAGTTGACCAGACCCAAGATTAGAATTAGATGATGTCTTTATCATTTGCATTTTTTTAGCATCTTTATTGGAGTATAATTGCTTTACATTGTTGCAATAGTTGCTGCTGTATAACAAAGTGAATCAGCTATACACACACACACACACACATATATATATATATCCTCATATCCCCTCCCTCTTGCGTCACCCTCCCACCCTCCCTATTCCATCCCTCTAGGTGGTCACACAGCACCGAACTGGTCTCCCTGTGCTACTGCATGGGTTTTTGTAAGTCACCTTAAGCTTTTGGAACTAGTCTCCTTATCTCTAAAATGAGGGTAAGGATTCTGCCTTCCAGACGTGATGTTAGCATCACAGGAAGTAACATAGGAAAAGCAATGAGCACAGTACCCAGTTGTCAGTGGTAGGAGCTGGAAAAACATTAGTTTCCTTTGCTATCTCCGGAGTTGTTAGAATGAGGCAAAATCATATAAAAATCATTAGAATTTTTGCTCCCCTCAAAACACTCAAGTTCTCTTAAAATGGAACGTGATGATTTTTAATCAACTGATTGGGATCCAGGATGACTTCATAGTCTTGTGAACCTAATTGAAACACATCCAGCCCTTCTGGCTCTGAATTGAGAACTGCAGGCTGCTCTGAACTCTCAGTGACCCCGGCACAAATGACTGTTTCATCGGCTCTGCCGGGGGAGGAGATCCAGAGGCCCAAAAGGTCAACACAGGCAAGGATGTCCAAGGAACTCATTTCCTTCTGGGGTTGATGATTGAGTCAACAACATTTAAATTATTCAGTAATGAGCTCCTAGAACCCCAGGGGCCAAAGGGGCCTCCTCTTCCCCACAGAATTATTTCCCTATCTTGCACATGACCTCTTGATTTTACTGTCTGACTGTTCCACATTTATCTTTGTGAGATCTCCACCTCTTAATTGCATTTTCTGGGATGACCTTTCCACCTTCACTGGGCCTTCTGCAGCTTGGTACCAACAGAACATTCCACTTGTTCTCAGGTACCCATGAGGGCCATCAGTTTCCTAGGTTATAGGGAACCTCTTGTGGGTTTATCCCCTTGGAAGTGGGGTCTTATCCCAGAGCCAGAGATAGAGGCCAGGCTAGGGATTTCAAATTCCTTTGCAGGTGTCACACTTCACCTACCTGAGATAAACATTTGGGGTTCCTATTGTATACAAAGCAAGCTGGAAATGGTGCCCAAAGTGTGGAAATATGCCAAGATGGTGGAAGCTCTTGAGTACCAGGGGTCTTATGGATACATGGAGGCTTGGAGAAGTTTTTTATTTATTATTTTTATTTTATTTTATTTTATTTTTTTGCGGTACGCGGGCCTCTCACTGTTGCGGCCTCTCCCGTTGTGGAGCACAGGCTCCGGACGCGCAGGCTCAGCGGCCACGGCTCACGGGCCCAGCCGCCCCGCGGCATGTGGGATCTTCCCGGACTGGGGCACGAACCCGCGTCCCCTGCATCGGCAGGTGGACTCTCAACCACTGCGCTGCCAGGGAAGCCCTTTGGAGAAGTTTTGATGATGCAGCTGATGAGAAAAGGACGGCAGGAAGTAGGTTGGTGATGCGTGGGGTCCCACACCCAGTACTCCTTAGCCACTTCCCTTGTGGAAAAGCCTGTAACTATCGTATTATAAACCCCAGAAAAGGCCAGGGCAACGTAATGACTTGGATTCTCCACGGAGAAAAAGCTTTTGGCTCTGAGACAAAGACCTTAAATCCCTCTATACTTAAAATGTGCCCCAAATTTGCATTTTTGCTCTGTTTCTTTAGTTCTTTTGTGATTTAACATGGAAATGAAACCACAGTTTCCTGGGGGGATTTTTCTAATCTGGCTGCAAGTAGCAGATGACCAAATTCACCAGCTTCTGTGTGTTTAGACCTGGTCATCACAGCCTATAAATCCTCCAAATCCCACTTCAGGGACTCAGACAAAAATAGCAAGTGAGGTCAGCCCCAAAGGGAAAAAAGAGCCCTTGTCATCTACGTAGAAGGAGTCAAATCATTTTTTTAAATGTAAGCTTAAGAAATGCCTTATTCTTACTTGTATCTGTGTTTGTGGCTGCAAACTTAATTTTTCATTCATTCACTAAATGGGTTCTGAAGGTCCACCGTGAGCCAGATGCCAGGGAGGAATTAGATGCCAGAAGAGGATTTGCTGTGAAGTTAACGGGGCTGAAGCTTCAGGGGCCCTCGCTGCCGAGGCTTGGGGAGGGACCCTTGCAATGTGTTCACATGGTCACGTGTGTTTGTACAATACATGTATGTAAAGAGGGCCCCTCTTTACATGATAAAGGCCTCCGTTTGCATGAAACCTGAATCTGCCCCGAGTCCTTCCCCGAGAGTAGCCTCAGCCTTGTGGGAGGAGCCTTCATGTAAACAAATGAATTCCTAAGTACATTCCAGAAATTAGGGTAGAAACCTTGCAGAGTGCAGTGGGGCACAGAGAAGGGAACTCCTGACCTGCTGAGAAGCCTGTCCATAGAGCTGAAGTTTGGGATGGGGTTCTTTTCTGTTTTCACCACAACTGGGTGTACTGCAATGCGGTCCTGAGGCGGGCCCTGCAGTCAGCGTCAGACTCCAGGCGTTAGGCTTAGACCTCTGCAGGTCGGCCCTACTTCAGAAATCAGCTGTGCTGTGGGTCCCCAGGCCTCCTGCCTCTGACGGAATGACTGTACATTTGGGGGTTTCCATCAACCTCTAGTGTTTGATATTACAACTCGCAGAACTCAGGAAAGTGCTACACTTATGATGAGAGTTTTATTATAAGGGGTACACACAGGGCGAGCTCTTGGAGGGAGAGTGGGGTCTCTGCCTCTTCTCGTGGAGAACCTCCCAGCACATCCACGTCACGTGCCCACCACCCAGGAAGCTCCCCTTCCCCTCCCAGCTCCTCGCCAAGGCAGGTCGGTGCGTTTGGCAGAAGAGAAGAGCTGGGCTGCTCGAGCTGGGCTTCTGGTCCTTGGCTGACATCCTCTGCCCTCCTGGTGGCTGCTGCCCATGCTGGCATCCTCTGCTCAGATCTGCCGTTGATTTAATTCAGTGAGGTAGCTCAGAAGGACAAGGATCAGGACCCTCCTCTCCCCAGGACCCCGCGCCCCAAGGCTGACACTGCTCTGCTCGGGTTGCTGAAGCCTTCCAGAACTCTGAGCGGAGAATGAGGGCCAGGGATCCCTCGTGCTCTAATAAAAAGTACGGGGAGGCGAAAGTACAGACCACGGCAACACAACATGCTCTCCTTCTTCTCTCTCCCTGTCTCTTCCCCCCATGCCCTGGGGTTGAGAGGGGTGAGCTTGCCTTTCCCTGGGTCAGAGCCTCCTTCTGTCAAGGAGCAAGGAAGCCTTATGCCTTTGCTGTCTCAGGTAGAATCACAATCCCTTTACTCTGCAGCAAACCCTAAGGGGTGGTTGGAGATGGGTGTACCTTTCCACGCTCACCAGGCCAATATCTTATGATACTACCTCGACTGTCAGAGACATCCCTTCTTTCTTTTCTTCAGTTTTTAAATTAATTTTTAATTTTGAAATAACTGTAGATTCACAAGCAATTGAAAGCCATCATACGGAGAGATCCCGTGTTTGATCCTGTATCCATGGTAACATTTTAGAAAACTCTAGTATAATATTACAACCAGGATCTGGACATTGAAAAGGAAATGTCCAAAATACAGAGCTCTTCCATCACCACAAGGATCTCTCCTGTTACACTTTTATAGTCACACCTAATTCCCTTCTACTCCTATTCCTTCCTTAATCTCTAGCAACCGTGAATGTATTCTCCATTTCTATTAAGAAGGCTACTATAAACATTTGTGTCCAGGTTTCAGCATGAACGTAACTCTTTATTACTGTGGGGCAAACAGGCATCTCATCTGTAAGAAGTTCTAACCTCCCCCCTGGAAGGTGGGGATGCTGGGCGACCATGGCTGAGGTTAAGTACCCAGAAAAGCAACAGGTTATGTATGAACAGTTCAGACGATTGCCCTGTCACACATATATGTGAAGCTAAAGACAACACACATTTAGTTGCCTTGTCGGAGAACATGCCTTATGACTTTGCTCTCTTAGGCAATACTGTAGTTCCTTCACCTGAGGGCAAACCCTAAGAGGTGGTCCTTGATACAATAACAAATACTTTGCATGCATAACTCTAGAAAAATAATTTTGTCCTCAGTGCTACTTTCCAAGCACGTGGAGGCAGCAATGGGTCCGAGGTCCCAAGAGGGAGCAAGGTTGGTAAGTAAGAAAGTTTTATTTTTCACGGGATGGTGGGGGTTCTCAGTGATGTGTCCAGATTGACACCATCACACCAAGTTTTCAGGGAGAGAGAGAAGCCAAAGGAACTTGGAGATTTTCTCCCTTTAGAGATCTTATCAACAGTGAGTACATGTATGTATGTGTGTGTGTGTGTGTGTGTATATATATATATATATATATTTTTTTTTTTTTTTTCCCCAGTTCAAGGGACTGAAGTAAAAGAGGGAGTCCGGGTCTCCTCTGAGTGTGTAGCAATTGCTGGGGTGAGGAATACGCTGAGCAAGAAGACAGACCCAAATGTCAAGGGTGTTTCATCTCCATGGAAACTCCTTCCAGAGGGGACCTGGCACTCTTTACATGTTCCTAATAACCTTCTCTGGTGACCTACATTCTCTCTCCTTTCTTGGAGACCTAATCTCTCCAGCATTTCTGGATATTGGTGTAGGTCAGATCCAACAGAATTTGCCCTTTCTCAGTTCATTTAGACATTCTTCTTTCCTCTCACTTTTTAGAGACAAGGGATGTGTAGAAAGAGTCCTGGAAAAGACTTCACACTCCCGTCTCCCTCCCTCCCTCCCTCCCTGGATCACAGGATTTAAAATTCAGATTTCAAATAAGACAGTATCAGCTTCTCAGAGGAAATCTGGTAAGTCAGCATTTTCACAGTGACTGTCACCAAATGCAGTGTCTTCTGAGGGTCCTTATTTTTTTCTTTTTGTTTGGGGAACAGCTTGGCATATAGTGAAGTACCCAAATCTCTCTGGTAGAGAGCTGGGTGGAATTTTTACGTATATACCTGTGTGACCAGCACGCAGTGGAGAAGATTTCAAGCATTTCCATTATTCTGGATGTTCCTTCATGCTCCTTCCTAGTCAATATTCACCCCCTCGGGCTTCCCTGGTGGCACAGTGGTTGAGAGTCCGCCTGCCGATGCAGGGGACACGGGTTCGTGCCCCGGTCCGGGAGGATCCCACGTGCCGCGGGGCGGCTGGGCCCGTGAGCCGTGGCCGCTGAGCCTGCGCGTCCGGAGCCTGTGCTCCGGCAACGGGAGAGGCCACAGCAGTGAGATGCCCGTGTACCGCAAAAAAAAAAAAAAAAAAAAAAATTCACCCCCTCAAGGTGAGTACTATCTTGATTTCTATATTTGGACAAGATTTTATATCAGATTTAAATTAACATTGAAACTTTATAGCAAAATGAGCACACAGTAACAAATAAAAAGATGGAATTTAAAAAATATATAAAAAATTTTTCAGATTTAGTGTTTGGTGAGGTGAAAAAAGTAAGTAATCTCCAAACAGATGAGCAACGCCCGCCAGGAACTCATGAGTCAGTGACCTAGACGTAGGAGTGGGAGATCCTTGGTACAAATGTGCAAAAGGGAGGAAATGTTCTGAATTACTTTTTGGATGTTCATTTGTTATACATGTAATCACAGAAAAGCAGGGCTGGAAGAGACATAACTCATCAATTAGGGTCCATCTCCTCTCTTTGTAGGGTGGGAAGCCAAAGCCTAGAGGGGCAGTGAGATTCACCCAAGGCCTCAGAACATATCCATGTCAGTACTGGGATATCACCCTGTCATGCTGTCAACCACTGGGCATTTCAGGCCTCTCTGTTTACTTCTCAAGGGATTAAAGTAAAACGTCTGCAGAAATTGAGAATCATGGGCAGTTATGAGCTGAACTGTGTCCCTCCAGAATATACATGTTGAAATCCTCACCTCCGGGACCTCAGGATGTGACTGTATTTGGAAACGGAGTCTTCAGAGAAGTAGTTAAGGTTAAGTGATGTCATTAGCATGGGCCCTAATCCAGTCTGACTGGTGTCCTAATAATAATGATAATAAGAGGAGATTAGGACACAGACAGACACGGAGGGAAACCCACGTGAATACACGTGGAGAAGATGGCTATCCACAAGCCAAAGAGAGAGGCTCCAGAAGGAGCCAACTGCACTGACACCTTGATCTTAGAACTTGACCTCCAGGACTGTGAGAAAAATATATTTCTGCTGTTTAAGCCACCCAGTCTGTGGTACTTTGCTATGGCAGTGCTGGCAAACTCATACATAGACCGCCCAAAGTGCTAGTAACCATTCATTTATTCCATCTCTTTGATCCTACATTTACTAAGAACCTACCCTGTGCCAGTCACTCTGGCAGATGCTATTCTAAGGGCTTTAAACATATTGACTCACTTAATCCTGAGCGCAGGCCTTTGAGGTAGGTGTTGCTATACCCATTTGATGGATGAGAAGAGTGAAGTAATTAGCCAAGGTCACACAGCTGGGAGGTAGCAGAACCAAAGACATGTAAACATGTGCAATGCAGCATGATAGAATGAGTGATGGAAGGTGGAACTACAAGAGAGAAAGGGTGAAGGGGTGGTGGTGGCATTTCAGCTTCAAGGAAAGAAGAGTTGTGACACAACAAGGCAATTTGGGAGACTTGTGAGTGCTTGTGCTTGACTGGAGGTCAGAATTAACATTAAAGGGAAGGTGCTGTGATAAATAACACAGGGCCTAGATAATTAGGGCCTCATATGATGGAGTGCTCTGTTGAGAAATGGTTCCCCAGGTGTCCGGAAGACCTAAAGGAGGCTTACATATGACCTCATATGATCAGAGTTTCATTTTATAGAAGTGTAAAAGGAAGTATGGAAGGGAATGAGGCTAGAGGCAGGGATACCATTTGTCAGGGTCACAATATTTGAGGCAGATGGAGGAGAGAGCATGGTCTAGAACCATTCTCAGTTCTGTGGATTACTTGACTTGGCAGATGATGGAAATGCAAGATGGCAGCAGGATTAGAGGCAAAGGGAAAGGATGTATTGTGGGATAGATACCCTGAAAGACTTATACACTGGCTGTTGGCTCCCTGGGACTTGAGTTTGGGAGAAGGATGGGTCTAGAGAGTAGATATGAAGGTCATCAGTGTAGAAAGGGAAATCAAAGCCTTGAAAGTGAATGCAGAGAAGTACAGCAGAGTTGGGGAAGAAATTGGATGATCACCAGCAGAGAAGAGGAGCCTGAAAGAAAAGTCTGGAAGGAATGGTCCGAAATGCAGGAGGAAAACAAGACATGAATGGTGTCACCAGAACCAAGAGAGAATGAGTTTTAAGGAAGGAGGATTCTAATGTCAACTTCTGCAAAGAGGTCCCCTCCAGTGGACCGGAGCTGGACCGGAGCGGTGGTTCCATTGGAGAAGATGAGCTGCATGTGCCCTTTTCATCCTCAGAAGGAGAGTTTTTTCTTTTACTATTAACATGATTCTCTGACTGATGTTTCTAATCCTGCTATGACATTGTTTTTACAAATGCAAATAGGGCGTTTGATGTTACCAATGTTGACAGGAACGCGGCACATTCAGGTCCCACGGGAGCACCTGTGGCCAAAATTGTGGGGACATGGGGTGCAGCAGCCAGCATTTCAGGACAAAAACAATGAACGAAACAAAAGAACGCAGACTCCACTTAATACCCAGAGTTTTAAAATTCCCCAAATCTTATTGGAAATCAAGAAAACCGCTCCTAATGAGCTGCAATAAAGCTCTTCTTTTGAGAATGTAAATCCACGGTCTTGCAGAGGCAGTTTCTACTTGTTTAAAGGAGTTATTGAAATTCAAGGAGGGTCCTGGACGTCTGTGCCTCTCTTTCTGAAAGGAACCTCCTCGTCCCTGGGTGACCCTGAGCTAATGAGTCTCCGCTGATGAGGCATCTCTCAGCCTCTGGACTCAGAGTTGCTATCAGATTCATCAGGTCCCTGCAGTCACATTCTCCAGCGGCTGCAGCAGCCAGAGAAAGGCCATTAGCTCAGCCACGCACCCTCCCTCGCCAGCCTGCCCCCACCTGTGCTGCCTCTAATTTAATATTTGCAGACATGCCGGGCATTTGTTACTAAAACGTATTATCCTCCATGCAGACACCCTTCCATCAGCTTGCCAAGAGACCTGAAGCACCGTGTACTGCATTGGCTTAGCAAAGCTGCAACCTGCAAAGACTGTTAGAGAATGACCCTGAGTGTCTCTTTTTTTTTTTTTTTTTTCCTGCAGAGACACTATGGGCACATTTGTCATGATCCTTTCCAACTCAGAACTCTGCTGAGAGGTATCCCATGCATCCTCAGCCAGATTTTTGGTTTCTGGGCCGGGGCTCCAATGCAGGCTACAGGTTACTTGTTTGGAAGTGCTTGTGCTGAGTGGTGCCGCTTCTGAGTTATGGCCCGGCTGGCAGGAGCCATGGCCGTGGACACATGGGAGCAAGTGCATGCTTCTCCCCATCTCATAGATGAGGGGTAGGTGAGCATCCCTCTTTCCTCAGACGGCCAAGGAGACCCTCTACTAGACCACACAGGCCCCAGCCGCACCTCTCCTGGGGCTCCAAGCAGAATTATTTCGCTATCGAAGGAAAGAATGTTTTCCTTTTCTTGGCTCCATGGGGTTCAGAGCTATGTGTAGGGGGGGTCTGAGCGGTTGTCTACACTGGCCCGCTGTCTGCTGGTCACTGGCTTCCCCTCTGCAGTCAGCTCAGAGGGGTCCCAGACGTGGTCTGCAGACTGGACTGTAAATGAAGAAAATGAGGCTGGAGTTATGAGTTATCTGGAGAGCTGGACTGATCTGGTTCAAAGCTCTGTCCTGTAGTTTGCTATTCTATCGGATCCACATTTTTGTCATTGACATGCCTTGGATTGAATGACACGATGGTGATAATACATCATGTGTTTTTGGTCATTATTTCTGGGTTACGGTTGTTTGGTTCATGATCAACCTCCTCCCTTGCCCTGTCCCCTTCTCCTGAAAAAGGCAGTGATCCTGTGTGTGTCCTTAAACTTTCCAGATGAAGATTCCACAAGTTGTGTACAATTCTGGAGGCTGAAATTGATGGAAAGAACCTGGAATTTGAAACTATGTCTAGACATAGTTTCCAGGTGTGACCTGGCCACTTACTAGCTGTGTGGATTTAGGCAAGTCTCTTAAATCCATGGAGCATCTGTTTCCTCATCCGTGAAGTGGGGATCACGCATATCTACCTAGTGAGATACAGTGCATGGGGCTTGGTAGATGATTCTGTCCTGTGAGTGGGGACCCGCTCAGAGCTCTAGAGCAGAGTAAGGGTGCCCCCATCCACACCCAGAAGATCTCCCTCCGTGTCGGGAAGAACTGCCACCCTCCGGAGAAGCTCAGTCAACAGGGACTGGCTTTCCATCCAATTCAGTCTAGAAACAGGAGCGAGATTAATACAAGAGAAGCAACAAATGCAGGGGTACCTACTATGGGCTCTTCTCAGGCCTCATGTACATCAAATCCTTTAACAGTCACACCAGTCTTATGAAACAGGTCCTATTATTATCCTTCTTTTATTTTTTTTTCTGTGCTTAATTCCTTTATTTCCTTAGGATACATTCTTTTTAAAAAATTTTTTATTGAAGTGTAGTTAATTTACAATGTTGTGTTAATTTCTGTGATACAGCAAAGTGATTTAGTTATACATATATATATATTCTTTTTTATATTATTTTCCATTATGGTTTATCACAGGATATTGAATATAGTTTCCTGGGCTATACAATGGGACCTTGCTGTTTAACCATATTTTCCTTCTTTTACATGGGAGGGGACTGAATCTTAGTGCTGAAACGACTAGATAAATGTCCCAGAATTCACAAGCAGTGGAGTGAAACGTCAAATCCAGGTCGATCGGCTACAGAAACCAAGCTCATAACCACCACACAAACTACCTCTCCTAATATATTCTCCAGACCAGTCTCCGAAACAACCTCAGAGTCCAACTTTTGTTGCAGAATAGAGTACATTTCAGGGTGAGAACCTGTGACTCCTACCAGATCTCGACCCCTCAGGCAGACGCTCAGGATGTGTCTTTATCTCTCTTTGCAGCACGTGTCCAGTGTCTGCACACCGTGTCACTGAAGTCACAGGACACGGGTGGCCCCATATCTTGTCTGCACTTAGATTTGGCCATGAGCTATGGTTGTGAAGCCTGTGTCCTAAAAAATGAGAGAATGGCTGAGCCTGGGTTTGACAAGTAACCACTTGACAAGTGACTACTTTTTCTTTTTTTTTAGTGCTATGTGAAGGGTTCAACTTCACAAAGAGCTGTAATTTTAAGAGCATCAGAAAAAAATAAATGAGCTGCACCTGCAAACACCTTATCGACATGTAAATTAGGAGGTATGAAATGACTTGTTCTTCTGTCTAGTGCTCATTTTCCTAAGTAGATATTTAAGAAAGGTAGTTGAAAGCCCTCCACGGAGAGATTCTCATCTAATTTTATGAGCTAAAGGGGGACTTGGGGTGTGTTTTTCTCAGAAATTATCTGGCTTCTTGCCTCCAGCTTCTGCCAGACCCCAACTTCTGAATCTAGCCCCAGGTCCTGAAGGTTTTAGGTGTGTGAGTGGGAGCGTGTGTGTGTGTGTGTGTGTGCGTGCGCGCACACACATGTGGTTAGAAGAGTGCTGACAAGATTCAATATGGACGTATTCTAGGTGCTGGTGTGGCTTTGACCTTGAACCCTACCTGCTCCTGGTTTATGTGCTTCTACCTTGATTTGGTTACCTTGTGCCCCAGGTTGATACTGCTCCACGTCTGGTCCCAGTCTCTGAGGCTTTGCCTTCTTAGCCTATGATGCGTAGGAAGAAATAAGTGTGTCCTGCTCTTTCAACAAAAAAGATTATGCGCTCACAGGGGGAGCACAGGTGCAGCCCCTTATCCACACTGACGAGATCATGCAAAGCTCTGAAAACTGAGAGCTTTGTGGTATCTCTTACCTGGCCTGAACATAGTCGGCAGCAAAACCTGATGTGAACTTTAGCTACTTATTTTTTTACTTTAATTTTTTTTTTTTCCTGTGGTATGCGGGCCTCTCACTGCTGTGGCCTCTCCCGTTGCGGAGCACAGGCTCCAAACGCCCAGGCTCAGCGGCCACGGCTCACGGGCCCAGCCGCTCCGCGGCACGTGGGATCCTCCCGGACCGGGGCGCGAACCCGCGTCCCCCTCATCGGCAGGCGGACGCTCAACCACTGCGCCACCAGGGAAGCCCTGATTTATATTTTATATTGCAGTCGAGTTGCTTTACAACAATGTTGTGTTAGTTTCAGGTGTACAACAAAGTGATTCAGTCATGCATGTATGTATAGCCATTCCTTTTCAGATTCCTTTCCCATATAGCTTATCACAGAGTATTGAGTAGAGAAATTTAGCTGCTTATAATGCTTAGTCGTCCTGTTTGGTGTAGTTTTCACATATTTTGCTGCATAAATATTAGCACACTTGATTAAGCATTGTTGCCTCAGACCCCTTGGGGGCTGTCACATAATAGATTGCATATGCACCGTATTACTTTTTTTTAATCTAAAAAATATTCTGGATTTTGTAATACGTCTGGCCGCACGTACTTTGGATAAGAGATCAAAATCCTGTGATCTCATTTAATCCTTGCCAATCATCTTGTGCAATAATGATTATGTCCATATTAAGATGAGAAAACTAACAGAAAGATTGGTTAATTTGTGCAGGGTCACAAAACCATTAAGAGGAAGGTCCAGGATGAAATATATGCTTTCCATCTTCCAAAATACATACCTTTCCAACTACTTTACGTGGTCTTCCAGCTTCTTTAGGGGGGTAAGCCGCGTTTCTAAACGATGTAGGCATTAGGAGTTTGGAATTAACACATACACACTACTATACATAAAATAGGTAAACAACAAGGACCCACTGTATAGTCCAGGGAAATATACTCAATATCTTGTACTAACCTATAGTGGAAAAGAATCTGAAAACGAATATATGTATGTATAACGGAATCACTTCACTGTACACTTGAAACTAACCCAACATTGTAAATGAACTATAATTCAATTTAAGAAAATGATGCAGGCAAGGGGGAAACAAGACCCTGAGGAGAAACACGGGCAGTGCTCTAGAAACTGGCCCAAGTGTGATCCTTGGACCAGGCAGTACTGGCATCGTCTGAGGGCTTCTGAAAAATGAGGAATGGGCACACCCATGACCTACTGAGTCGGGATCTGCATTCTATCAAGAACCAGCCCTACCAGGTGCTTCCCGTGCGTATTAAAGTGTGACGAGCCCTGGGCTAGATGACCGGAGGAGGCAAAGACCACCTGCCACTCTTAAGAGTTCTCAGAATTGTGATCTTTGGCCAAGGTCACGCTGTTGAGCGGCGTCCTCTGAGGCAAGGCAGAGGAGGAGGGAGAGGAATGCAATGGTTCGCAGCCCCACGGAGGATGCCAAGGACAGAGAGGTGCCCACGACGATAAAACGATCGCACGCTTGTTCTACTAGTCTGTTGCCTCAACAGATTTTTCCCAAGGTGGGGCTATCTTTCTACGTATCGAAGAAAGTCCTGCAACTGCATATTTATCTCGGGGAAAAACTCAGGGCACTGGCCTATCAAAGAGGAGCGTCAAACTCATTACATCATAATTATTAATTATTTGCTTATCAACGGTATGGCCCTAGAGCAGGTGAGCAAAGCAAAGATTCCTAGACACCCGTGCTTATGAGGGGCATGCATTTTTGGGGGAGGGGGCTGGCCAGACCAGAAATACTGAACCAACTTCTATGGCACGTTAGAAAGTGGTTAAGTTCTCAATCAAAAAGGAGAAGTAGATCTGGGTAAGGAGGCGCGGGAGTCGGGGTGCGGGGGGAGCAGGGCAGGTGCGGTATCTGACAGTGTGGTTGGGGGTAGACCTTGTACGGGCAGTGCGATCTAAACGGAGTCTTCGAGGAGGTGAAGGAATTAGCAAGTGGAATCTCGGGGAAAGCGTTCCCAACAGAAGAAACAGCAGAGCAAAGGTCCTGAGGCAGGACCATGTCTGTTTCATTTGAGGACGGCAGACAGACTCAAGTGACTGCAGTGGGGAGACCGAGGGGAGTCATCTAAAACCCGATACCAAGCTCTCTGGCTCTCTTTTTTGCCTGGCTTTTACATAAGCTCTGGGGCTCACGGAATCCAGAAAGGATTTCCCCCGTGGGCGGAGCCTTGCCTTCACCATGGCCCTCCAGCCCTCTGCCATGTGAGGACGCCATCCAGAGCAGTGCAGGTGGGGTCGCTGGTCCACTCTGCAGCACTGTCTCTCTCATCCAGTTTCCTGTTTAAGCCAAACAATCTCCGTGTCTCTGGACCAAGCTTGGCCTTTCGTAGCCTCTCAAGGCCTGGCTGGAGAGGATGCGGAACGCCAGCCCCTGTGGAACTGACAGTCTCATTGCCCTTTGAGAGGGGCACCCCAGGGTTGGCCAGCTTTCCCTAGTTGCAAAGCTATGCCAGTGCTGCCTACCAAGATGCTTTGGTTGTCAGACAGAAGACTACGGGGCGAAAAAAAGGATTGGATTGTGCTTCGGGAGGCGAGCATCCTTCCCCTCTGGCAGGCCTCACTGGGCTCCGTCTTTACACATCCTCGTGGCCACAGAGACGTTCAAGTTTAGAATTACAAGAGGCTGCTCACTTTCCCCTGGGAGGGCGAGATGGGCTGCCTTTCACACCTCATTGGTGGCTCCTCTTATTTTGGGGGGTGCTCACGTGGATGGCCCAGTCTTATTTTATTAAAAAAAATTTTTTAACATCTTTATTGGAGTATAACTGTTTTACAATAGTGTGTTAGTTTTTCCTTTACAACAAAGTGAATCAGCTATACATATACATATGTTCCCATATCTCTTCCCTCTTGCGTCACCCTCCCTCCCACCCTCCCTATCCCACCCCTCTAGGTGGTCACAAAGCACAGAGCTGATCTCCCTGTGTTATGTGGCAGCTTGCCACTAGCGATCTAATTTACATTTGGTAGTGTGTATCCTGTCTTATTTCAAATTGTGGGCTTTTTCTCTCTTGAAGGAAGCTGTAGAGCACGAGAGGCCTGTAGAGGTCACTTCCTCTAACACCAGCATATTAAGGATCATGATCTTGAGACACAGAGAGGTCATCTGGCATGCCCAAGGTCACTCAGTTGGTGGCCAAGCTGGGACCAGCATCCAAGCCTCCTGCCTTTAGCCCAGAACTTGTTTCACCATATTGCAACTCTGGGACTCACTCTTTTTTTTTTATTTTTATTTTTTTTCGGTATGCGGGCCTCTCACTGCTGTGGCCTCTCCCGTTGCGGAGCACAGGCTCCGGACGCGCAGGCGCAGCGGCCATGGCTCATGGGCTTAGTTGCTTCGCGGCATGTGGGATCTTCCCGGACCAGGGCACGAACCCGTGACCCCTGCATCGGCAGGCGGACTCTCAACCACTGCGCCACCAGGGAAGCCCAAGGGACTCACTCTTTTTCTCAGTGATTTTATGCTTTTTGTTTTTCTTCCCATCCCATTACCAGACATAGTTTTTCTCCTCCAGTGTTCCTGTTAACTTAGGGCCAACTAGTTCAAAATAAGTCTAGTGTTTGTGACTACAAAGGAGGCACTGTGCAAATGAAAATTAAGGGCGAGTAAGAAAGAAATTTCAGGGCTTCCCTGGTGGCTCAGTGGTTAAGAATATGCCCGCCAATGCAGGGGACACCGGGTCAAGCCCTGGTCCAGGAAGATCCCACATGCCGCGGAGCAACTAAGCCTGTGCTCCACAACTACTGAGCCTGCACTCTAGAGCCCGCGAGCCACAACTACTGAGGCCCACGTGCCACAACTACTGAAGCCCACATGCCTAGAGCCCGTGCTCCACAACAAGAGAAGCCACCGCAATGAGAAGCCCATGCACCACAACGAAGAGCAGCCCCCGCTCGCCGCAACTAGGGAAAGCCACACGCAGCAATGAAGATCCAACACAGCCAAAAATCAATCAATCAATCAATCAATGAAAAAGAAAGAAAGAAGTTTAAATCTCCAAGACAAATTCTAGGAAGAGAGACAATCATTACAAATACACATAAACATAATGCAGTGTTCTAATAAGAATACGAGGAACTGCTTAGGTTGCTAAGAGCAAGGATGAGAAAGCTTTGCTAAAAGAGAAGGGGTAGAGAAGAGTGAGGGGGCCAGGACAAGTTTTCATCTACTGGTTCCACTTATGAAGGAAAAGCTCTGTTAGGAAACTCACCTTGTTTAAGAATTATCAACACTTTGGGTTTCCATGTTGGTGGGAAAGTGTCTGGCTGTCACAGGGATCGAGTGTGGATATTTTAAAATGATGGCATGAAGAAAGCCTTTCTGTTCTCCATACAATCACCATTTTGGGGTTTGAATGAGAACCCCTATTGCCTGTAAGTTGATCTTTCTCCTTGAAGTCACTCTTCATAAATCCTCCCAGAGTCTAGGGTCTCTTCTTTAAACTATACGAGGTGTCTATCAAGGCAGCACAGACAACAGTATTCGAATGTGCAATGTGGGACAGAACAAAAAGGCCCATGTGAGATTAACTGGAAAATGTATCCAATGGAATATTCATGCTTCATATAGTATTATTACACATATGGCCCTGAATTGAAAAAATAATGTTCCTAGGTTGAATTAAATACTATTCCCTCTGTGTCTCCACCGTATTTGTGCATGGTTCTATTACTCAGTGATAATGCACCCAGCGTGTATTCAGCCTATCCTATGGTACCAGGCAATGCAACAGAGATTGAGAGTATAGAAAATTAATGAGAATTTGACATGATACTCTCATTAATATTGAACACAGTATTGTACTATTATAATGCACTGTGGAAAATACTATAAATCTTAAAATCTAAGTGACTAAACACAACAGAAGTTCATTTCTTGCACATGTAAAGTCTAAAGTGCGCCTTTCTAATCAGTACGGGTAGACTCTCCTCTAAGCAGTAAATTGGAGATCCAGGTTCCTTCCATCTTGTGGCTCCACCATCTTCAACATCTGACTTCCAAGTGAGGAGAGGATGCATCTGCCTCTGAGTTACCTTGGTGCGGAAGTATCCACTTCATCTCTGTCCGCTGAGTGCTTTTACACACAAGAGAAGCTGAGAAATCAAGTCCTTGGCTTGGCAGCCACTTTCCAGCAAAAACCTGACACTATGAAAAGGCAATAGGAATCTTTGGTGGGCAGCTAACATCCATGCTACAGTCCTAGAATCTCTGAGTTTGGTTTGGGTCGAGGTTGCAGTTCCCAGCTTCTTATGCAGCTGGGTAGAGTCATGTGACTAAGTCCCAGCCAATGAGATACACATGTATGTTATGTGACCACTTCCAAGAAACTCCTTCAGATCAGCTGTGTGCTCTTTTTCCATTTCCTTCTTTGTCCATTCCTCTACTCTGTTGGAAGTGACAGCTGGAGTCCCCGCCACCATGTCGGACCCGGAGGTTGAGGACCATACCTACGGATGGCGGAAAGGACAGTTCACAAATACCTGAGGCCCTGAAAGATGGGGTGAATGACCTGGGCTGCTTACCTCAGCTTTTATGTGAGGAAGAAATAAACTTCGACCTTTTCACAGCTTATGTTACTGTAGGATTTGTTAATTACAACTGAACCTAATCATAAGTGATATGTAAGCAGAGGGAAACACTTGTAAAAAGTCTTGGAGCTACCCGAGGATTCTGAAAAAGTTGAGTCTGATGTTGCTGTAGTATAAGGCTCATGGCCTAGGGCAGGGATAAGCAAATGTTTTCCAGAAAGGCCCAGATGGTAAATATATTAGGCTTGGAGGGTCATATGATATCTGTTGCAATTTCTCAACTCTGACATTGTTCTGTGAAGGCAGCCCTGGAAAATGGTGTAAAGGAACAGGAATAGCTGTGTTCCAATAAACTTTTACTTCTAAAAACAGGTGGTGAGGAGCGAAATTTGATCATCTTAGAGGATAATCACACTGCATTGTTTTATCATTATCATTTATTTATAATGAACTCACTATTGGTTTTTTTGGTTTTGTTTTCAGCTATATATCCATGTATGAATCATAGTGTCAGGAGTGGAGAACAGGTTTAACTGACAGCTACGCAGTGATCAGGTGAATGCGTGAACTCAACCCTCCAACTGTGCTTACTTAGATCTACTCTGGGTGCCAAGGGGATAATCATCTAACTTACTCCTACCCACAGATGCCATTTTTGACCTCTACTAGGAGCTTTCAGTGTCTTAACTGAAAGAAGAGACTAGTGGTGAAATATTTTTAGAAGCTTGACAGTCTATAAAAGCGGAGAATTTTTCATCATTTGGTAGCTGAGCCTTTTGCCTTTTTTTCTAGTAATGGAACTGAATCTGATTTGACAGCTGTCTCCCTTTTCTCAAACAGAACATTACTCCATCAAAAAGGAGGGAGTTACAACATTTAAGGGGTATCTGTTATGATGAAAAGTACTCTGAAGTAGGAGACAGAAGTTCTCTTAGTTTTTTACTTTGCTGGAACCAAGTGTTTGGGGAAACCAATTAATCTTTTAAGTCTTAAGTTTCTCATCTTTAAAATGGTCACAGGGCTGTTTACTTCGAAGTAGATTGGTAGTGTCTCATGGGCCTGATTGTATGAGCTGTAGGAAGATGTTTGCACGAGCTGGTACATCTTAGGTCATATCCAATTGCCCTGCAGTCAATATATAAGAAAACACAGAAGAAAGACACATTATAAAAGGTGGAGAGGGCAACTTGCCCTTTGAAAATACATCATGCCTTATGCATAATACAATTCAAAGCATTGATTCACATTTGGGAACCATACAGATAGAAAGCAATCATGTCAGGAATTCAAATGCTTCAACAAAATTGGATCTAAATGGGTCAAAAATGAGTATTTCATTTATGGGAAATGCTTCTAAACATGGCTCTAGAATGTCTCGTATTGAGTTTGAGCAAACATTTGGGAAACTGGCAAGAGCAGAGAATCCGCAGATGTTTTCCATATACACAGTATATATTAAACAGACGAGTGAAACAGAGAATTCAGGAAATGCTCAGACAGAGAGGGAAATTGTTAAGTGGAGAAAAATCTGTTTGCTTTCCTGACACCCTCTCTCTTGTCTAAATCAATTATGAACATTCATCTAACCTACCCTTATAGGTCATAGAAACTTACATGATCAGAAGTCTGAGAAGGTCTGGAAACAGAACCATTAACTAAGCTTTTATCACTAATTGTTATGCTTCCTTTTTTTTCCCTCCTAAGCTTTTATTGGGAAAATTTCCCCAAAGCTATAATTATACTGAATAATGACAGAACTTACTTAATGAGGCAGAGAGCAGAAACTTTTTGAGATAGCAAAATTTGCAACCAATTAAATATTAATGAAAAATTGTCTATCTCAGAATCCATTTCTTCACATTCATTTTATCTCATACTTGCATTTAAAAAACTACAGAAAGTTCAGTCATCATGTATATTAGAATTCTAGAAATAAAAAATGTATGAATAATTTCATGATTTTCTCAAGAGCAAGTTTCTGTACCAGTTAAGAATATGAATGAAAAAGAACTTCAAATCACCATAAAGAACCATACATTTCTAGATTATTAAAATCAGTGCTGTCAAATGATCAGCGCTGTGAAGATGATACCATTTTTCCTATGCCTTTCTAGTTGTTGGTATATATTTTTTAAAGTTTTTATCTGGGAGCTATAGAATCAAGTCTTGATATTATATATGAGTAGCAACTCAATCCAAGTGATATTTAATGAATTGCCCAGATAGTTTATTTCATGAAATATGTTTATGCTGAGATGCAAATTCTTCTTTATTTTAGTTCTAGAAATACCATACATAAAATCCAAGCTTTGTTATCATCGAGGCATATGAAGATTTTTAAATAATAGAAAGTGCACTATAAGCTATACCAAGTGGGTAGACGACACACAGTAACCAAGAATTGATGACAAAATGTATGTGTGGGACCTTCAGGTGTACAGATTTCCTAGGTTCCAGGGTGAATGCTGGTAATTGTTTGGGCTTAGGGAGTCCCCCTGACTGTCAGCTCTTGCTGTCTTAGCTACTAGACCCCCTCCTATTTATTTAGATAGAATTTTTGCACTTCTTGCCTTCTCATGAACCACAGGACATGCCGTAGTTATCGCCTGCACAATACATTGCCCTTCTACATCTGGGGCACAACTATATTCTTCCATTATTCCCCATGAAGCAAGGAAACTTACTACTATTTATACGTGGTGACCACATTGACTATTTTCTAATATGTTCTTTCATGGCCTATTTTGCTAGAATGTTAGTTCCTGGGAAGTAGTAATTCTATTTGTCTTATTTACAGTAGGTCCATAATTCACAGAACAGTGCATGGTGTAAGACAAACAAAATAAATATTCTTAATAACTTACCCAGGGTTATTTCCTATAACTTTTGGGTTTTACGAGGGCCCTTCTGCCATCTCAGCCCTCCATCCTTGCTCATTTCTGTATTAAATCTCTGTGTATCATTTAATATTTAATATAGAAATTTATGTAGTTATTTATTTATAAAAAAATTGTTATTTATGTTATACTTGGATTTGTCCAACTGGAAATATTAACCTTTAATTGTAAAGGATCATCAATGCCAAGCAATATTCTAATCTTACTACTGATAACACATTAGGAAAGTGCCTAGAACCACATATAAAGTTACTGTTGACTTGAGATACATTTATAGAACAAAACAATGCCTGAATGACGAAAACAACTGGATTCATATTTTACCAACTTTGGGACTGAAGGATAGTGATCGACATAAGCTTTGAGAATTTTACACCCTGCAAAAGTATCGCTCAGTATTGAGAACAAAACAATTATATTTTCATGTGTAAGAGGACCAGAGAATTTTATTACTGTTAGTTTTCATTAAACATATTTATAAAGGATCTACTGCAGGAGGATGACACTTAAACAAAGGCAGGGGTAAAAGTAATAATAATGAGTGGATATATAAATTAATAAAATATGTCAGAAACTATTGGTTATAAAAGTAACTGTTTTATATTAAAAAGTGCAAAATTAAGCCTCTAGATAACAATGATAGGTTAGTAGTGCTCAGTGGCCATTAAAACATGATAATTTATATGTGTTCTGGAAAAAGACAAAAAACCCTCACATACTTTAGACTTTATACATATATAAAGTCTCTCTCTCTATATATATATATATATATCTATATATATCATGAGTGTACATTTAAAAATTAAGAACAGTAAGTGTGAAACTGGAATTATGATTATAGATTCCCAAATACTAGATGAGAAGAAAAATTTTCAGACACAAAATAAATTAGGGAATATAGAAATTATTATTAATGTAAAATATGTTTGAAAAGAGGAAAATAAATAAATGTTGGTTCACTGAAAACATAGTGGTAGAAGACAGTGGAAAGCCTGGACACCAGGTCTCTAAAGATGCCCAGGTAAAGGCCAGAGATTTTCTAACTGATGAATGAGACAGCAAAACAGCAGTAGGGGCCAAAGTTCTGTCACATCATATTGCTCTTGGGTGCCAGCACCTGATCATGCCAGGGAAGGGGCTGTGCTTCCCCAATAATGCAGCTTAAGGGCCCTATAGTTCAAGAGGTGGAGGGCCTCTCTTTTCAGACTGACACAGAGTCATAATGGATCTCTGTGTACTCTCCAGAGTGCAGTTGGAACTGGGCACTTGTGATGTTTAATTTTATGTGTCAGTGTGACTGGACCACAGTGTCCAGACATATGGTCAGACACTATTCTGGTTGTTTCTGTGAGCGTGTTTTGGATGAGATTAACATTTAAATTGGTGGCCTTTGAGTAGAGCAGATTGCCCTCCATAATGTGGGTAGACATCATCCAATCGATGGATGGTCTGCACAGAACAAAAATTGACTTCCCCTGAACAAGAGAAAGTTCTGCCAGCAGATTGCCTTTGGACTTGAACTGCGACACTGACTCTTCCCTGCTGGCCTATCCTGCAAATTATAGACTTGAAAACCTCCTTAGTCACGTGAGCCAATTCCTTAAAATAAATCTCTCTATATATACGCATACCATTGGTTCTATTTCTTTGGAGAACCTTGACTAATACAGCACCCAAACACCTGCCCCTGCTCCTGTTTCCATGAGTTTCCCTTAGTAAATGCTTTTTAATAAAATATGATGTACTTTTCTTTCCTTGCCTTTCCTTTAAAAATAGGGAAAGTATAGTTTATCCACACACCTAGAGTGTTCTTTGTACTAGCTAATAAAATGAGCATAACTTTAGCTAATACAATGTGCATAATGTTATTAAAAAAGCAATGAGAAATGTCATTGATAAACAATATTAAAAACAAAACAAAGGGCATAATAATCGTAAAGATTTTAAATGCATGAAAATATATTCTCAACAACTTTATGCCCATAAATTTCAAAAATTTAGATAGAGCTGATATTCTTCTAGAAAGAAATCATATATACATTGAAAAAAAGAGAAAACATCTGAGTAAGCTTATAACTATTACTAAGTTAAATAGGTGATCAAAGATTTTCTTACCAAAAGACGTAGGTCCACATGGTTTTCAGGTGACTTTTACTAAAGTCAGAGAACTTTGTTCAAGTTTAAATCACTGTTCAGAGAACAGTGATTTAAACAAAACGATGCAGAAGATATGACAACAGCTGGTCTAGCTTATTTTATCAGCCAATATGATTTCAGCACCCAAACAAGAAAATTTTTATCACATAGAGATTAAAAATCTTCAATTATATGTTAACAAGGCAAATCTATCAGTGTCCACAAAAGCATTCGTTTTATTATCTTAACTTTTTTGTTAATATATTCATGTCTTAGTAAAAAGTGATTATTTCTATGGTGGGAAAGACAGAAATCCACATAATGAGGAAATAAGCACAGGAATCATTGTGACATGGAAGAACAGTGGTCCAGAGGAGAAGACCGAGGCAGAAGGGTTATTCTGGAAGATAAAGTACAAGGGCGTTCCGGACCAAGGGAGCAGAAAAACACTGTGTGTTGAGAGTGCGTGACAAGTTTTAGTCACTTGGTATTCGGCTGTGACAGAAGTAGGGAGATTATCACGGCAGCTCGACCAGGCCCATTCCATGGAGGTTCTCCTTCCTTGGGCTGGCTGTCACCCAGAGTCCTGAATTGATTTCCTCATTAATGCTGCATCTGTTCCCATTTCCCTTGTTCCTCCAGCAACTCATAATCCCTTTAACGGGAGCAGAGGCAATGTCGCTTATTCTGTCTGTAAGTCGGGAGTGTTTCCCCGTGAATGCAAAACAATTGTTTTGATTTTAGTCTTCTCGTTGCCTGCTCTGGGCCTTGCATCCCATGTGCCCACAGCACCTCTTCACTGACTGATGGATGGCACTTTGGCAAAGAGCGTGGTCAATTAATTAAGTCTCACACATGGCCCAACTGTCTAAGGGAGAAAACCAGAAACAGACTGAATGCAAAACGATGGAAGAATCGCAAACAAAGAACAGGGGATGGAAGCAGACTAACTCACATCTTTAAAGAAGCGTTGGGTCAATAGGAGGGGATGCAGTGGGGGCAGCCCCCCTAATTAGCAGCATCACTGTACAGAGCCAAGCGTCTGGATTTGGCGTCAGAGGCCTGGGCTTGAGCATAACGTGTTGTCACATAAACAAGTGCCCTTGAGCCAGTTGTTGAAAAGTTTCTGAATAACATGCTCATCTGAAAATGGAGAAAATAACAGACTTCACGTGGTTGTTATAAGGACCACACAAAATACGGTCTGTGAAAGCGCTTTAAAATCTGCAAGTTGTTACTGTCGTTTAATTACAAAGCTTGCCTGGTTGGGCAAGAAAGACAAAGCACACTGCAAAACAAAATCCAGATTGATTTAAAGCAACACAAAACAAAAACTAGTAGAAAACAGGAAACGATGTCAGGCATAAAACCTTGGCATACTTTCCATGTTTAGAAGCATTTCCCATAAAGGATTATATATAACTGAGTGACTGGAAAACCTCAGGAAAGTTCCATTTCCTCTCCTTCCTTGCTTAGCTCCACTTGGAGCTCAGGAATGGTTGCTTGGAGGCCCTGCAAGCCCTCATCAGCCCCCTGTAAGGAGAACTGGCTGTGCAGTTCATGGTTATTATCCTTGAAGCTAAAAATGTGATGGGAATGTCAGTGCATTTCCTTAGAGCAGGTTTCTGCATTCACAAGTCACCTCCACTCAACCCACAGGCCTCTCCGAGCTCACTTACAGCCTTGTCAGCAAGAATGCCGAGAGCCGCCTGCTGCAGCTCCAAGTGAGCCCTTTGGGCTGCGCAGGGTTCCTGACGCTGCCGGTGGGCTAGTGATCACTTGTATGGTATCTAACTGACACCTGCCCTCCTCCCCAATAAATCAGGAATATACTTAAATTTTTTTCTTTTTTCAGCCAGCAGAGGGATAGCGAGGTTTTAGCACCAACGGATTATTATCTTGATGGCCACAGTCTTTTAACGAATGCTAAACCCTTGCTTTAATCTCTCCTTCTAGATCTGGGACATTGCAGTTCAAATCGCGAGGGCAGGGACCTACTGTCCTGTATCCGAATGTGACTTTGGCTGCACCACCTTGGACATTGTCCTCTCTGAGCTGCAGTTCCTTTACTGAGGCAAAGGTAGCGCATGCTCGTGGCTAGATGATACTTATCATCTCTTCCCGTAAACATTTCCTCTTCAGCCTCAACCTCATCTTACCCCACAAGATGCGCAGTCAAGCTGGAGGCATCGCCAGCAGCTGACAACAGTGTCACTAACTTGGCGGACCTGTGTGACCTTTCCCGCAGCAGTAGAGCCGCTTTCGTGGTCACTCACCGCCTCACACTCTCCCTGTGTAAGATCAGAGCAACTCTTATTCAGAAACTTTTCTGGTTCTATTGGCTTTAATAGAGGCACCTTCCCATACGGAGCTGGAGCGAACCATTTGGTGGCCACACAGTTCCCATGGCATGGCACACGCTCACCCTTATGACCTCCTTCACGAGGAAATAAGAAGGCGTCATTGTGCTTTCGCCCTCGAATGTACTGAAAACCTGCGTTCCTCTCCGTCTCAGTGACTTCGATTGATCTGCCCCTCAGCAGCGTCTGTTACTGCCGGCAGCCACGGGACAGAAATTGTAGGGGTCATGAGATCTTGTGACCTCAGCCAGCCCATTCACTGAATTCTCCATCTGCTTACAAACTGCACCCTGTTGCTTTTATCAGATGACTCAGTGAGGTGGGGATGTACGTGCTTTTTCTGGTTTTTTAATACAAATTGAAAGTGGCAGGAGGGATTTTGTCAGACAAGAACTTGAGGGAAGGTTTGAAGTGTTCTACGGAACCAGATGTTGTACAGTTTATTAAAATTAAGAGAACTATTTAATACAGATGTTTATAGATATTGAACATTTTTATTACTGACTTTTATCTTTCAGAAGTTCAAATTGCTCTACGTTTCTTAAAGAAGGGCAAAGAATAAGAAAAGGGGAGGAGGTGCTGTCACGATAGCATTGCCAAGTTATGACCTTAGTCACTTTGTGTGTTATAAGAGGAGTTCTTCATCGTAATTTTGGAGATGGTTATCACCTTCACCTGTGTGGTCCTGCATAGACATCTAGAAAGAATTACCAAGAACAATTTTCACCATGATTCTGAAACATCTTGAAGTAAAAACAGACTTCAGCTTTGAAACTTTGTGCATAATGAAAAATAGTACACAATAGTACACTGGTATCACAAGAAAGAGTAATGGAAAAAATTCCGAGATTTACTGATGATGGAGTTGTTCAGGGTTCACTGCCTTGATTTCCAGGGTCCAAATCACCTCTTCCAGCAGAGCAAAAGCTGAAAGTTCAAAGCCAACTTGCAGGCGCTCTACCATTGACCAGCTGAAGTTCACACATGTCCAAATAGCTTCCTCATCTGTAAGATGGGATTCTTACAGAACTCATCCTGTAGGAGTCAAGAAAAACCAACTGCAGTGTGGCTTTGCTGAACACACAGCACATGCATGGCACCTTCTGAGGCCCTTGATTATCAGCAATTTTTTTTTTTTTTTTTTTTGTGGTACACGGGCCTCTCACTGTTGTGGCCTCTCCCGTTGCAGAGCACAGGCTCAGCGACCATGGCTCACGAACCCAGCCGCTCCGCGGCATGTGGGATCTTCCCGGACCGGGGCACGAACCCGTGTCCCCTGCATCGGCAGGCGGATTCTCAACCACTGCGCCACCAGGGAAGCCCTATCAGCAACTTTGACGAACTTTATCACTCTCAGTGTGGGAAGTAGAGTGGTGAAATTTTGATTCTTATCCTGTTCCCAAGTAGACATAATAAATATAACTAATAAAATTGTTGTGTAGTGTAAATTGAAAAAATCAACAACCTGGAACATATCACCCCATCTTGAATATCCAAAGCATAGGCATAAACTTTGTCTAGTGAGCGTGAAATGGTTTCTTACCCCAAGGAGAATGTTACCAGAAAAAGAGAACATTTGTCTCCAGCTCCTATAGCTCAAGGGATATTTGGAAGTGAGATAGAAGAGGAAAAAAAAAAAAAGTGAGGCACTGTAAATAGCCACAGGAAAAGGGGCATGTAAGAAGTAGGGGGAAATCATTCAGACAGAACTCGGACCTTTTTCCTACCAAGCGTACAGGGAGGATGGGATTGTCTCTCCAACCACGGTAGTCAAGTAGAGGGCATTTGGAAGAGAACGGACAAGGAAGCCCAGGTCCCTTGGGCAATTACTGTAAAATGGAAATTGAGCAGCTAAGGGCGCTGAAGCAGTTTGTGTATAAGTCCTGAGAAAGGAACTGGGCAGTCCGAGAGGCTAAGAACTTGCCAAAGTTAAAATGCTAAAATGCAGGCAAGCTGACACAGGTGCAGAGAGTACATATACCTTAACAGCTATATTCATAGTCTGGGGAGGAGATGCTGGTACTTGTCACTAGTTCTGATTCAGGGCAAGACCGGTGGCTACAGTGCACAATTCATTGTGTAAAGAATGTTGAGTATTTTTGTATCCCTTCCCCCAATACACGCATGCACGCACACACACACAGACACACACTTTTAAAATTCTTCTAAAACTTAAAGATCTTTTATAGATGTATTTAAAGGGAAGGATAATGAATAAACAATAACATTTTTCACACTCACCGTGCCAGTGCAGGGATAGGACGGTCCCATGGTGAGGGAGCGAAAGATTGCGGAGAGACCACTGTATTATGGTCTACTCTGCAGAATAATATTACCACAAACACAGAAGCTTAAAATCACACACATTTTTTTTTTTTTTTTTTTTTTGCGGTACGCGGGCCTCTCACTGTTGTGGCCTCTCCCGTTGCGGAGCACAGGCTCCGGACGCGCAGGCTCAGCGGTCACGGCTCACGGGCCCAGCCGCTCTGCGGCACGTGGGATCCTCCCGGACCGGGGCACGAACCCGTGTCCCCTGCATCGGCAGGCAGACTCTCAACCACTGCGCCACCACGGAAGCCCCCCCCCACACATTTGTTATCTCACAGTTTCTGTGGGTCAGGAGTCTGTGCGTGGGTTAGGTGGGCTCTCTCTATAAAGCTGCTAACTAAGTGTCAGCCAGGGCTGAGTTCTTATCTGAGGGTCGATTGGAGAAGGATTGACTTCCAAGTTGCTGTGGTTGTTGTCAACTTTAAAATCCTTGCAGGCTGCTGGACCGAGGGGCTTAGTTTCCTTCTGGCTGGCTGCCAGAGTTTTCCCTCAGTTCCTTGTCACGTGCCTTGTGCTGTAGGGCAGCTCCCAACATGACAGCTTGTTGCCTCAAAGCCAAGAGGGAAGAGAGTCTTTCATCATGACAGTCCTTACAATTTTATGTAACATTATCAAGGAAGTGAAATCCTGTCACCCTTGTTGTATTCTATTGGTTAGAAGTAAGTCACAGGTCTCACCTACAATCACGAAGAGTGAGTTATACAAGGACAAGAATAGGAGGAATAAGTCATGGGTGCCAACATAGAGTCTTTCCACCAAAGCTACTATGTGTCAAGAACTTTAACCTATTGAATACTTGATCTTTTCAGCTTCACTCTGAGATGCATATTATTATTACTTTACAGATGAGGAAATTGAGCCTCCCAGAGGTGAAGTAATTTGCCCAAAGGTCACAAGCTAGTAGAAATGCGTCTGGAATTCTAATACAGATCAAAACACCCTACCCTTCTTTATTCGCCCTTTTAAGGCAAGTGTTATTTATCCTTCTTTCCTGGGAAGACCATGGAATGACCTCCAAGAATGGAACAGGAGTGAGCAGTTGAAATTACTTGCATCTTGGCCTCTGACAGTTGAGTGACACCTCTTCTTCCCCAAAGCCATCACAGACATCTCTTAACAGAGCTATTTTAGGCTTACTGGCCTCAAGGGCCAGGCCACTCAAATCATCTCAGTGAGCTTATTCTTTCTTACTCTCACAAAAAACAATCTTTAGAATTCAGTTTAAGCGGGTCCCTGTGATTATCATGTTCTTTCTAATCTAAGTATGGGAATACTTTTATTTGGAGTGAGGAGACGTTTTCCCACATTTTGGGGTGAACAAGGTCAGGTGATAGCTGGTTTACAGATACCATAGAAAAATGCACTTGAAAATTCTAGTCATTTCACCAAATCTTTATGTTTAAAGATGTAGTTTTGAGAATACTTTTCATTTTCATATGTGTGCATATAAAGACATTGGTATATTTGAGACTTGTAAAATAACTCCATATTAAACTATTTGCTATGCCTGGAGCATTACTATTATTTTTCATTCACTTAAAATTTTATTTAAACACAAAAATAATTTTGAACTTTATTTTTTAATGCATTGATTGAATTTATTGATTTAGTTTAGTTCTATTCAATAGCAGTATAATGTAATGTAATTAAAAATTTTTTCTAGTAGCCACATTAAAAAATAAAAGAAATAGATGACGTTAATTTTAATGATAATTTTTCTTAACCCTATATAGCCCAAATCTTATTATTTTAATATACCATCAAAGTAAAAATTGTCAATAAGCTACTTTGCATTCTTTTTATCCTACTAAGTCTTCAAAATCCAGTGTGTACTTTATTTACAGAATATCTCAATTTGGAAGCTACATTTTCATTGGAAATATTTGATCTATACTTAGTTTTCATAAACTATGCAATGATAAGTGTAGATTCACATACCCAAATTGTTCTAAACATAAACGTTTTCAGCCCGCGCGTCGCCGACCCCCCCCCCCCACCGGCGTCCCAGCCCCCACCCCGGGGTTCCCTCAGCCCGGTGTCCCGGAGGATGAAGTTCGTGTATAAAGAGGAGCATCCTTTTGAGAAGCGGCGCTCTGAGGGCGAGAAGATCCGAAAGAAATACCTGGACCGGTTCCCGGTGATAGTAGAAAAGGCTCCCAAAGCTCGGGTAGGAGACGTGGACAAAAGGAAATGCCTGCTGCCTTCTGATCTTACAGTTGGTCAGTTCTACTTCTTGACCCGGAAGCGAATTCATCTCCGAGCTTTGGATGCCTTGTTTTCCTTTGTCAACAATGTCATTCCACCCACCAGTGCCAGGATGGGTCAGCTGTACCAGGAACACCATGAAGAAGACTTCTTTCTATTATGTTGCCTCCAGTGATGGAAGTGTCTACGGTCTGTGTAGTTGCCGTCCCTAAGGTGGTGGTGGGGGGTCCCATTCTACAAAGAGAGAGGGGGCCCTCTTTCCTTGACCTACTCCTCCTTGAGGGTCAAACACCACCTCCCTTCTTCAGTACCTGCACTTCCTAATGTTTGAGACTCTCCTCCAGCCCCTCTTAACACAAGGGTTAATGGGGGAGATGGCCTCTAGTACCTCTCCTTTCTCCATTCTTCAACCCTTTCTTTACCACCTTTCCCATTCTGCTTTAGACTTCTTGATTGTCAATCTCTGTCACGTCCGGTGATTGTTTTGGTTTCTGTTCCCTTTCTAACTGCCCAAGGGTCTCAGAACCCTCACAATCCCTTCTTTTCACTACCTTCTTTTTTTGGGGTAGATGGAAGGGACTGAAATTGTGGGAGGAAGGCAGGAGGCACATTAATAAAGAGGAAACCACCAAGCAAAAAAAAATTTAAAAAGTTTTCAAATAACGGAATCAGTATGCTTTTGAATTTAAATTTAAATTAATTAAAATTAAGTAAGATTAACAATCAAGTTCCTCAGTTACACAAGCCATATTTCGAGTGCTCAGTATCCACATGTGGTTAGCAGCTACCATACAGGACAGCATAGGTCCAGAGCATGCTCATCACAGAAGAGATTTCCACTGGACGGTGACGATCTAGAAGCTCAATAAACTGTTTCTGAACATTGTTGAATTGGGAAGGTTAATGTTATCAACAACAAATTAGAGGAAAGACTAGCCAACTAGTATTTAAGCCTATCTTTTGATTTGATCCCTGATGAAATGATGATGATGATAATGATGACATTTTATTGAATGCTAATTCTGTGCCCAGATCTCTACTAAGCACTTTGTAGCCCTCTGGTGTAATTTCATCATCCCCATTCCACAGATGAGGTACAGAAAGACTAAGCCACTTGTTTAGGGACATGTGTCTAAGAAATGAACAGCGTGAGCCTACCCGACCAGACTGTCTGTAGAGCCTGCATTCTCACTTAATTTACTCTTCTGCCCCTCAGAGATTAATATCTTTTTAAGACTTATCCTAAATAAGATGTCATAGTCCTTGAAGCAAAGACCGTACTGCATGCTCCTCTGTCTTCAGTGGCCTCCTCATTCCCCAGTTCAAGACCTTTGCTCCAGCTTTTCCTGTAGTGTCTTCTTTCTTCACCTTCACTTGTCAGAATCCGAACCGTTGGTCCATAGTTGTTTCAGGAACAGCATCCTCCAGAGACGCTATCTCAAACTTCCAGTGGAAACATTCTTTTCTTAAGGTACTTTATAGGTTAACTACATTTCTTAGAGCATAAGTCCTTTTCTCTTTTGCATTCTGGCTACTCTGCATGCATCTGTTGTCTCCCCAAGTTGGCATTAATTTCCTTGAAGGCAGTTCCTATTTTGTTGGGATTACTGTCCCCATTTTCCAAAATACCTTCTGCACCCTTAGATGTCTTGTAGCATTAATAATTCCATATTGTTCATGTAGCTCCCATCCCATGTGCCTGATTTTATTTTATTTTTTGCTTATATGTGGAATTTTTTTTCAACATCTTTATTGGAGTGTAATTGCTTTACGATGGTGTGTTAGTTTCTGCTTTATAACAAAGTGAATCAGCTATACATATACATACATCCCCATATCCCCTCCCTCTTGCGTCTCCCTCCCACCCTCCCTATCCCATCCCTCTAGGTGTTCACAAAGTACTGAGCTGATCTCCCTGTGCTGTGCGGCTGCTTCCCACTAGCTATCTATTTTACATTTGGTACTATATATAAGTCCATGCCACTCTCTCACTCTGTCCCAGCTTACCCTTCCCCCTCCCCCAGTCCTCAAGTCCATGTATCTTTATTCCTGTTCTGCCCCTAGATTCTTCAGAACCATTTAGATTCCATATATACGTGTTAGCATACGGTATTTGTTTTTCTCTTTCTGACTTGCTTCACTCTGTATGACAGACTCTAGGTCCATCCACCTCACTACAAATAACTCAATTTCATTTCTTTTCATGGCTGAGTAATATTCCATTGTGTACATATGTGCCACGTTTTCTTTATCCATTCATCTGTCGATGGACATTTAGGTTGCTTCCGTGTCCTGGCCATTGTAAATGGAGCTGCAATGAACATTGTGGTACATGACTCTTTTTGAATTATGGTTTTCTCAGGGTATATGCCCAGTAGTGGGATTGTTGGGTCATATGTTATTTCTATTTTTAGTTTTTTAAGGAACCTCCATATGGTTCTCCATAGTGTCTGTATCAATTTACATTCCCACCAACAGTGCAAGAGGGTTCCCTTTTCTCCACACCATCTCCAGCATTTATTGTTTGTAGATTTCTTGATGATGACCATTCTGACTGGTGTGAGGTGATAACCTCATTGTAGTTTTGATTTGCATTTCTCTAATGATTAGTGATGTTGAGCATCCTTTCATGTGCTTGTTGGCAATCTGTATATCTTCTTTGCAGAAACGTTTATGTAGGTCTTCTGTCCGTTTTTGGATTGGGTTGTTTGATTTTTTGATATTGAGCTGCATGAGCTGCTTGTCAATTTTGGAGATTAATCCTTTGTCAGTTGCTTCAGTTACAAATATTTTCTCCCATTCTGAAGGTTGTCTTTTCGTCTTGTTTATGGTTCCCTTTGCTGTGCAAAAGCTTTTAAGTTTCAGTAGGTCCTATTTGTTTATTTTTGTTTTTATTTCCATTTCTCTAGGATGTGGGTCAAAAAGGGTCTTGCTGTGATTTATGTCATAAAGTGTTCTGCCTATGTTTTCCTCTAAGAGTTTGATAGTGTCTGGCCTTACATTTAAATCTTTAACCCATTTTGAGTTTATTTTTGTGTATGGTGTTAGGGAGTGCTCTAATTTCATTCTTTTACATGTAGCTGTCCAGTTTTCCCAGCACCACTTATTGAAGAGGCTGTCTTTTCTCCATTGTATATTCTTGCCTCCTTTATAAAAAATAAGGTGACCATATGTGAGTGGGCTTACCTCTGGGCTTTCTATACTGTTCCATTGATCTATATTTCTCTTTTTGTGCCAGTACCATACTGTCTTCATTACTGTAGCTTTGTAGTATAGTCTGAAGTTCAGGAGCCTGATTCTTCCAGCTCCGTTTTTCTTTCTCAACATTGCTTTGGCTATTTGGGGTCTTTTGTGTTTCCATACAAATTGTGAAATTTTTTGTTCTAGTTCTGTGAAAATTTCCCTTGGTAGTTTGATAGGGATTGCATTGAATCTGTAGATTGCTTTGGGTAGTAGAGTCATTTTCACAATGTTGATTCTTCCAATCCAGGAATATGGTATATCTCTCCATCTGTTTGTATCATCTTTAATTTCTTTCATCAGTGTCTTATAGTTTTCTGCATACAGGTCTTTTGTCTCCTTAGGTAGTTATTCCTAGGTATTTCATTCTTTTTGTTGCAGTGGTAAATGGGAGTGTTTCCTTAATTTCTCTTTCAGATTTTTCATCATTAGTGTATAGGAATGCAAGAGATTTCTGTGCGTCAATTTTTTATCCTGCTACTATACCAAATTCATTGATTAGCTCTAATGTTTTCTGTTAGCATCTTTAGGATTCTCTATGTATAGTATGTCATCTGAAAAGAGTGACAGCTTTACTTCTTCTTTTCTGATTTGGATTCCATTTCTTTCTTTTTCTTCTCTGATTGCTGTGGCTAAATATTCCAAAACTATGTTGAATAATAGTGGTGAGAGTGGACAACCTTGTCTTGTTCCTGATCTTAGTGGAAATGATTTCAGTTTTTCACCATTGAGGATGATGTTGACTGTGGGTTTGTCATATATGACCTTTATTATGTTGAGGTAAGTTCGCTCTATGCCTACTTTCTGGAGGGTTTTTATCATAAATGGGTGTTGAATTTTGTCAAAAGCTTTTTCTGCATCTACTGAGATGATCATATGGTTTTTCTCCTTCAATTTGTTAATATGGTTTATCACATTGATAGATTTGTGTATACTGAAGAATCCTTGCATTCCTGGGATAAACCCCACTTGATCATGGTGTATGATCCTTTAAATGTGCTGTTGGATTCTGTTTGCTAGTATTTTGTTGAGGATTTTTGCATCTATGTTCATCAGTGATATTGGCCTGTAGTTTTCTTTCTTTGTGACGTCTTTGTCTGGTTTTGGTATCAGGGTGATGGTGGCCTCGTAGGATGAGTTTGAGAGTGTTTCTCCCTCTGCTATATTTTGGAAGAGTTTGAGAAGGATTGGTGTTAGCTTTTCTCTAAATGTTTGATAGAATTCGCCTGTAAAGCCATCTGCTCCTGGGCTTTTGTTTGTTGGAAGATTTTTAATCACAGTCTCAGTTTCAGTGCTTGTGATTGGTCTGTTTATATTTTCTATTTGTTTGTGGTTCAGTCTCAGAAGGTTGTGCTTTTCTAAGAATTTGTCCATTTCTTCCAGGTTGTCCATTTTATTGGCATATAACTGCTTGTAGTAATCTCTCATGATCCTTTGTATTTCTGCAGTGTCAGTTGTTACTTCTCCTTTTTCATTTCTAACTCTATTGATTTGAGTCTTCTCCCTTTTTTTCTTGTTGAGTCCGGCTAATGGTTTATCAATTTAGTTTAGCTTCTCAAAGAACCACCTTTTAGCTTTATTGATTTTTGCTATTGTTTCCTTCATTTCTTTTTCATTTACTTCTGATCTGATCTTTATGATTTCTTTCCTTCTCCTAACTTTGGGCATTTTTTGTTCTTCTTTCTCTAATTGCTTTAGGTGAAAGGTTAGGTTGTTTATTTGAGATGTTTCTTGTTTCTTGAGGTAGGATTGTATTGCTATAAACTTTCCTCTTAGAACTGTTTTTGCTGCATCCCATTGGTTTTGGGTCATCGTGTTTTCATTGTCATTTGTTTCTAGGTATTTTTTAATTTCTTCAGTGATCTCTTGGTTATGAAGCAGTGTATTGTTTAGCCTCCATGTGTTTGTATTTTTTACAGATTTTTTCCTGTAATTGACATCTAGTCTCATATTGCTGTGGTTGGAACAGATACTTGATACGATTTTAATTTTCTTAAATTTATCAAGGCTTGATTTGTGACCCAAGATATGATCTACCCTGGAGAATGTTCCATGAGCACTTGAGAAGAAAGTGTATTCTATTGCTTTTGGATGGAATGTCCTATAAATATCAATTAAGTCCATCTTGTTTAATGTAACATTTAAAGCTTGTGTTTCCTTATGTATTTTCATTTTGGATGATCTTTCCATTGGTGAAAGTGAGGTGTAAAGTCCCCTACTATAATTGTGTTACTGTTGATTTCCCTTTTTATGGCTGTTAGCATTTGCCTTATGTATTGAGGTGCTCCTATGTTGGGTGCATAAATATTTATAAATGTTATGTCTTCTTCTTGGATTGATTGCTTGATCATTATGTAGTGTCCTTCTTTGTCTCTTGTAATAGTCTTTATTTTAAAGTCTATTTTGTATGATATGAGAATTGCTACTCCAGCTTTCTTTTGATTTCGATTTGCATGGAGTATCTTTTTCCATCCCCTCACTTTCAGTCTGTATGTGTCCCTGGGTCTGAAGTGGGTCTCTTGTAGACAGCATATATACAGGTCTTGTTTTTGTATCCATTCAGCTGGTCTATGTCTTTTGCTTATAGCATTTAATCCATTTACATCTAAGGTAATAATCGATATGTATGTTCCTATTACCATTTTCTTAATTGTTTGGGGTTTGTAATTGTAGGTCTTTTCCTTCTCTTGTGTTTCCTGCCTAGAGAAGTTCCTTTAGCATTTGTTGTAAAGCTGGTTTGGTAGTGCTGAATTCTCTTAGCTCTTGGTTGACTGTAAAGGTTTTAATTTCTCCATCAAATCTGAATAAGATCCTTGCTGGGTAGAGTAATCTTGGTTGTAGGTTTTTCCCTTTCATCACTTTAAATATATCCTGCCACTCCCTTCTGGCTTGCACAGTTCCTGCTGAAAGATTAGCTGTTAACCGTGTGGGGATTCCCTTGTATGTTATTTGTTGTTTTTCCCTTGTTACTTTTAATATTTTTTCTTTGTATTTAATTTTTGATAGTTTGATTAATTTGTGTCTTGGCATATTTCTCCTTGGATTTATCCTGTGTGTGACTCTCTGTGCTTCCTGGACTTGATTAACTATTTCCTTTCCCATATTAGGGAAGTTTTCGACTAAAATCTCTTCAAATATTTTCTCAGTCCCTTTCTTTATCTCTTCTTCTTCTGGGACACCTCTAATTCAAATGTTGGTGTGTTTAATGTTGTCCCAGAGGTCTCTGAGACTGTCCTCCTTTCTTTTCTTTATTCTGCTCTGCAGTAGTTATTTCCACTATTTTATCTTCCAGGCCACTTATCCATTCTTCTGCCTCAGTTATTCTGCTATTGATTCCTTCTAGAGAATTTTAAATTTCATTTATTATGTTGTTCATCATTGTTTGCTGTTTAGTTCTTCTGAGTCCTTGTTAAATGTTTCTTGTATTTTCTCCATTCCATTTCCAAGATTTTGTATCATCTTTACTACCATTACTCTGAATTCTTTTTCAGGTAGACTGCCTATTTCCTCTTCATTTGTTTGGTCTGGTGGATTTTCACCTTGCTCCTTCATCTGCTGTGTGTTTCTCTGTCTTCTCATTTTGCTTAACTTACTGTGTTTGGGGGTCTCCATTTTGCAGGCTGCAGGTTCATAGTTCCCATTGTTTTTGGTGTCTGACACCAGTGGCTAAGGTTGATTCAATGGGTTGTGTAGGCTTCCTGGTGGAGGGGACTAGTGCCTGTGTTCTGGTGGATGAGGCTGGATCTTATCTTTCTGGTGGGCAGGACTACATCCGGTGGTGTGTTTTCGGGTGTCTGTGACCTTATTATGATTTTAGGCAGCCTCTCTGCTAATGGGTGGGGTTGTGTTCCTGTCTTGCTAGTTGTTTGGCATAAGGTATCCAGCACTGTAGCTTGCTGGTCGTTGAGTGGAGCTGTCTCTTAGCGTTGAGATGGAGATCTCTGGGAGAGCTTTTTCAGTTTGATATAATGTGGAGCCGGGAGGTGTCTGGTGGACCAATGTCCTGAACTCGGCTCTCCCACCTCAGGGGCACAGGCCTGACACCTGGCCAGAGCACCAAGACCCTGTTAGCCACACAGGTCAGCAGAAAAGGGAGAAAAAAAGAAAGAAAAGAAGAATAAAATAAAATAAAATAATTAAAATAAAAAATAAAAAAATTATAAAAAAGAATAAAAAAGAAAGAGCAACCAAACCAAAAAACAAATTCAATGATAACAAGTGCTAAAAACTATACTTAAAAAAAAAAAGAAGAAGAAAAAAAACCGGACAGACGGAACCCTAGGACAAATGGTAAAAGCAAAGCTATATAGACAAAATCACACAGAGAAACATACACATACACACAAAAAGAGAAAAAGGAAAAAAACCCCATATCTTTTGGCAAGTCTGAGGTCTTCTGTCAGAATTCAGTAGGTGTTCTGTAGGAGTTGTTGTACACGTAGATGTATTTCTGATGTTTCTGTGGGGAGGAAGGTGATCTCCATGTCTTACTCCTCTGCCATCTTGAAGGTCTCCTCCATGTGCCTTCTTTTGAAGAAAGTGTATATATTTTGTCTGTGATGTCTTAGAAAACGCTTATGTATAGTAGCCTAAAAATTGGGAGATTCTGTCATTGAGTCTCTGTGTCAGTCTCTTGACATCATTCATAGAGGGTAACGTATACCATTCTGAAGTCAAAAAGATGTATCTCAAATGAGTCCATGGACCACATCCCCAAACAAACCCTAGTGAAATATTCTAATTGTTGATGATCTCATAAGCCTTCTTATGTCCACTTGGCTGGACAATGATGCTTCTTTTAGGTAATTTCCATGGCACAATCTGGGATTCTGAGAGAAGGGATGGGGAATGGTTAATTTGGCTTAACTACAGCCATAGTGATCACAGCTGAGGGCAGGAGACAGGGAAGAGAGCATGGAGATGAAAATGGGGAGACTTGACTGTTGGTTTCCACTTTTCCTGCTATTCTTCTTCTCCAGGGCCCAGGTTTCCCACCTATAAAGTTAAGGGTTTAAATTGAGATTTCTTGGTCCTACTGCTCTAAGATGACACAGCATCTTCCATTCACTATTTTAGGGGCCTTGGGTGGTAAATGGGAGTGTTTCCTTAATTTCTCTTTCAGATTTTTCATCATTAGTGTATAGGAATGCAAGAGATTACTGTGCGTTAATTTTTTATCCTGCTACTATACCAAATTCATTGATTAGCTCTAATGTTGTCTTCATGGAAGACAATTTTTCCATGGAAGGTGGGGTGGAGGAGGGCGGGGAAGATGGTTCAGGCAGTAATGCGAGGGATGGGGGCCGATGGGGAGCAGCAGGCGAAGCTTTGCTCATTCGCCTGCCGCTCACCTCCTGCTGTGCTGCCCAGTTCCTAACAGGCTGTGGACTGGTACTGGTCCATGGCCTGGGGGATGGGGATCCCTGACTTAAAGCACAAAAAATGATCACATCACTTTTCTGTGTAAACAGCTTCAGTGCTCCTCTCACTGCTCCAAGCTGGGGGCACTTTTGGTCCCTCCTTCAGTTGTCCCCTGAGTGCTGAACCCCACAGTCTTTGGGGACCCCTGGGGCCTTCCTCACCAAACACAATGCTCTTACTTCCCCTCTGTGAACTCAGGCCTCCTTTCCTGTCACTGAACTTCGTTTTCCTCACGCTCAGAGTTATCTGAAGCACAGACCTTAGTTTCTAGGACGTGCCATTACTCATGTTTCATCTCCCTGCAGCCCCAGGACTTGCCTACCTGAAGATCATCTAGACCCATCTAGATTCTGTTCTTCATGCTTTCAGGTTTTAATGGCCCCAGCTGCCCAGGAGGCTGTCAGACTCATTAGGATCAAATCCAGTGAAGCCTTCCAGGTTTAGGTTTATTTTCTTCACCAATGAATGTGTAGATATTATTTTCCTGTTGTTCAGAGACGAGACAGAAGCATTTAACTCACTTTTCCAGGTTGCGGGGACTTAAGTCTGTCAAACACCAAATTATTCAACCAAAATTTCTGTATATGTGACATATGAAGAGAAGGATTTGATCACCTCTGAGGCTTTTCCTCTCAATATGGCATTCCTTTGAAGAGTCTGGAGAAGAATATATTTTCCTTTGAAAAGTAATGAATCCTGTAAGCATATGAGAGAAGCTGTACTGGACCCAGAAATCATGTGCCCCTTTGGGTTCCCATCACTGTCCTTCCTTCTAAAGCACCACCCACCTCCCAGACTTCACTTATAGGTACAGCCCTACGCAGTGGAACCCCTGAGCCTGCCTGGCCCATGTGGCCACACACTTAGCCCATCTGCAGTGAGATGCCTGTCGACTTCCAGACATGGATGAAGTACCCCACACAGGGCTGAGATCTGATACCTGAGTTGCTGCTGAAGGGCCCAATGCAACATGGAATCTTGGAGGTGTTAACTCTTCATGGCAAGGACAGATCAATGGAAAGAGGAGACAGGAAGGTCCTAGATTGATACATCCCCTTCTTTCCTTCCCCCCCCCCCCCGTTCCACTCCAAAATGCAGATTTGTGTTGCAGTCTTCCTGACAAGTCCTGTGTGCCTGGTGAACACCAGTGTGGAGCTGCCTGCTGTATCTTCAGGGTTCATGGTGAAGCAGAATCATGGTGACTTCAACCTGGCTTCCCATGTTTCTTTTCCCTGCCTTTCCTTCATTCTCTCTACCCTGGGTTTGTACCTCCCAAATAAAGTCTTAGGTTTGTTTTCTAGATGACTCAGGCTAAGACAGAAGCCCAATATGAAAGGTACTTACTATTATTATATTTTGTTTTTATACAAGTTTTAAAGGTTACTTTTCATTTACAGTCATTACAAAATATTGGCTATATTTCCCTGTGCTGTATAATACATCCCTATGGCCTATCTTATACCCAATAGCTTGTACCTCCTGCTCTCTTGCTCCTATGGTGCCCCTCCCACCATGACTCTCCCCACTGGTAACCACTAATTTGTTCTCTGTATTTGTGAGTCTGCTTCTTTTTTTTTATTATATTCACCAGTTTGTTGTGTATTTTAGATTCCACATATAAGAGATATCATACAATATTTGACTTCCTCTGACTCATTTCTCTTAGCATAATGCCTTGCAAGTCCATCCATGTTGCTGCAAATGGCAAAATTTCATTCTTTTTTAAAAGAAAGGTGCTTATTATGTTTATACCTTGCTGCATCATTGCATTATGAAATTGAGATTCAACACAATGGACATTCCAAGGAGTGCCACGCTCACGGCAAGACTGAACGAGGAACACGGCATTCGAGATTTCAAGGCAAATACTTTCTGTGTCATAATAAAAATGATTAGCTTCAGACATTACAAAAAAAAGTGACTCATAAAACATGTATTGATGTTGCATTTGAGAACAGCTGCAGTCTGTGTGCAGGAATACACAAAAAAGATTATCTGCCTAAAATCAATCTTTGCAGTTCTGGAAAAAGAGAGAAGACGGAAATAACTCTTTGTGGAGATGACTGACATGTTCTGGCCAGGCATTCTTTGTTAACAGAACAGCTGAGAATTAGACAAATTGGAGCTGGAAAGCACTCCTGTCATAATGTGGCTGATGGGTCTGTGGAAAGGAAGCAACCACACCTGCAGGATGTGTTCACTGCTTTCCTGAGCTCTTTTGAAATAATCCAAGCTGTGAAGCTTGGCCTGGGAAGCTCATCTCCAAAGTGGGCAAAATGTTCCACGTTAGAAATCAGGCAGAGAGGTGGAGAGGGGCTTCATTGAAAGCCTTGTGGTGGATTGTTCATTCATTCATTCATTGAATGCAGGACTGTCCAAGAGAACTTTCTGTTATGATGGATGCATCCCAGAAATACACTTACTGATACTGCAGTCACTAGACACTTGTGAGCACTTGAAATAAGGCTAGTGTGGCTAGGAGCTAAATTTTTAATTTTATCTAATTTAAATTAATGTAAATTTAAACCACATGTGGCTAGTGACTATCCTATCAGGTAGCACAGCTATGCATTCATCCAATTAAAAATATTACCTGAATATCTACTAAGGGTCTTAGAAGTTGCTTGATATGTTCCTTTGGAGGATAGTGGGTACTATATAGTTTTTTAAAAATGATAAAAAGTGTGCTCACCTACTACCTCAGAGTAGATGAGCTGGGTTCACAAATATTCAAAATAAAATGAGAATTAAATTTAGTAATACACACTTATAATTGAATGAGAATAGATATATATGTATCTGATGATAGAATAGTTTTATAATAGGGAAGACCAAATCTGACTCCACATTAGATCTACTTCTTTTACTTTAACCTTTGTCTTCTATTGCTTTTGCTACAAGTTAAGAATGTTGCCTATAGCCTGAAATATACAGGAGAGCCTGTTGTTAAGGGTATAACACTTTTCTATTTATACAGAGATAAAAAGTTGCAGAACAGAGAATACCATTTGTCTTGTTGGAGGTTTACAGGAACATCATGATCTGAGCTAAGTGGAAAGCTGCAAGAACAAAGGATTCCTTCCCCAAGAAGTGTGCAACACATGCTGCAGAGCGGCTGGGCCCGTGAGCCATGGCCGCTGAGCCTGTGCGTCCGGAGCCTGCGCTCCGCAATGGGAGAGGCCACAACAGTGAGAGGCCCGCGTACCACAAAAAAAAAAAAAAAAAAAAAAGAAGTGTGCAACAACCAACCACATCCCCTTCCCCTTTTAGTATAAAAGAAGCCTGAATTCTAATTCAGGGAAGGTGGTTCTTTGGGACACTAGTCCACCATCTTCTCCGCCTGCTGGCTTCCTGAATGAAGTCGCTATTCATTGCTCCAACAACTCTTCTCTGGATTTATTGGCCTGTCATGTGGTGAGCGGTACAAGCTTGGACTATGTAATAGTTTATTTTACTCATTTATTTGTAATTATATTGATTCAAAAGTAATTTTAAAAGGCCAAGTTAAAAGTCAGGTATTTCTTCATGGCAAAGATGAATTTGTGTTGATTCTGGAAAGGAATTCCAGGTAGAGAGAACAGAAAAGGCCAGGTAAAGGGTCCCAGAAATGTTTTTTTTTTTGTGTGTGATGGATTAGACAAGAAGGGTCTGGAGACTGCACAAAGAAGCATAAGGAATTATACATTATCTGTAGCCAGGAAATAAATAAAAAATCACTGTTTCTGCATATATGGATTAGCAAAAAATATCAGAAGGAAAAAAATCTATAGGCAGTTTCTGAGATCAGAATATATGTCATAATCACAAATGGTTACTTAATCATTTGTCACCTGCCCAACAAAAACTAGTAGCTTTTCCAATAGACTAGATCTATCTATCAAATTATGGCAAGAACGTCCCCAGAGAAATCAAAGGAAGCCCTATCCCACGGAGCCTGTTTCAACAAAACAGTGTCAAGTTCACGATAAAGAACATACTCTCACATGGCCTGGGTGTTCAATTCAAGGAGTTACTATTTTATACTAGTAGAAGTGACATGCTTTTACCTACAGGTACTGATGAAAACCTTTTAACTGAGCAAGAATTTCAGTTTTTGGAAATAGAAATTGCAATATGGGGACAGAATGTCTTTCTCTTCCAACTAGAGAAAGCTTCAGCAAAAGTCAAGTCATATAATTATCATCCAGTAACAGGAAAGTGGAAGTGATTCTCCTGAGCTCTTTAAAAAAAAAAAAAATTATTTATTTATTTAATTTATTTTTAGCTGCATTGAGTCTTTGTTGCTGTGCGCGGGGGCTATTCTTCCTTGTGGTATGTGGGCTTCTCATTGCAGTGGCTTCTCTTGCTGTGGAGCACGGGCTCTAGGCATGCAGGCTTCAGTAGTTGTGGCTCGTGGGCTCTAGATCACAGGCTCAGTAGTTGTGGCGCACGGGCTTAGTTGCTCCGTGGCATGTGGGATCTTCCTGTACCAGGGCTCGACCCCATGTCCCCTGCAACTGGCAGGTGGATTCTTAACCACTGCGCCACCAGGAAAGCCCTCTCCTGAGCTCTTTATGCCTACCAATGCCAACAAGAGTAGGAAGAGAAACAAGCCTGTGCCCAGGGGCCCCTGGCATGTTACAACCATGGTTGCACTTAACATTTACAACTCCATGAGGTAGGTAATAATAGTCAGAATTCATGGTTAAGGAAGTCTAGCTCTGTGCAGAGCTAGACTGTTTTTAAGGTCATAAGGTGAGTTGGTTTCAGACACAGTTATGTTGCTCTTACTGCAGAGCTGTTGTCTTTTTCATTACATCATGCCTCTCTTTTTTCTTTTTATTATTGAAGTATAGTTGACTTACACTATTGTATTAGTTTCATTTGTACAACATAGAAATTTGATATTTTTATAGATCGTACTCCATACACAGTTATCATAAACATTGACTATATTCCCTGTGCTGTACATCACATCCTTGTAACTTCTTTATTTTATACCAAGCAGTTTGTACCTCATAATCCCCTTCACCTATTTTGCCCTTCTGCCTTTGCAAAAACATGAACAGATCTGGAGGGTATTATGCTTAGTGAAATAAGTCAGAAAGGGAAAGACAAATAATGTGTGTTCTCATTCATATGTAGAATCTAAAAAATAAAACAAATGAATACATATAACAAACATAAATGAACTCACAGAAGACATCATATCTCTTTCAAGCTCTCCATTGCCTTCAGTCTCAAGTGTCACAGTGCAACAACTTGACAAGCTAATGGAGTGAGGAAAAACAAGTCAAACCATTCCCCAGCTGATGATTACATGTGGTAGAGTGTGAGGGCATCCTTAAAGAAAATGCCATGGGATTCCAGTCCAAAGCAGGGGCGGGGAACTTGTGGTTGAATAGAACCAGGGGTACTTTATGGAGGAGGTGACACTGGAGATGGATTTGAAATGCAGACAAGATTTGGCGGTGGAGCAGAAGTGCTACAGGCAAGGAAGAGGCAGCCTAAGTGACAGAGAAGCGCACTGAAGATCTGTGTCACGCCCAGCTGGAGGTTTTGTGAGAGAACACATCTCTGAATTAAGGGTAACGGAATGTTCCGTGGCTGAAAAGAAGCCCCAAATGTATGTCAAATAGGTACAGTTAGAGGAAAAGAAAACCTGACATTTCAAAGCTTCAAACTAATATTTGTTATCCACCAGGGAAACTAGAATTTACCTTTGGACCAGGATAATCCATTGTTTGGTGAAAATCATTTTATTCAGAATTACTAACTATGTACACTTGTTTTGGCCAGGCACTGGGGAGAGGCAAACAGAAAGATATGGTTCCTGCCCCGCTGGATCTCAGGAGCCTGTTTGGAAAGACAAGCGTTATGTGCCTCATGAAGGATAAGCACAGACTTATGGGAGACAGTCCTGACCTTGCCTGAGGATGCTGGAGGAGAGGTCTCAGAAGGTCGTCTGGAATTTGCAAGATTCAGGGATGAGTAGCAGGGTCCCAGGCAGTGGGAACAGCATGTGCAAAGGCCCTAGTGTAAGGAATCATTTAGCTGCTTACCTTTTTCAAGGGCTGAAGGGGGACCCGTGAAGCTGAAGTTCCGGACGGCAAAGCAGAGAGCAGCAAAAGCGGGTACTGGAGAATATTCAAAGTCCGAGTGCTCACAGCCTTCTGGGGGAAGGGGATTCTTTTCTGAGCACCATGGATATGTCTCTTCTGCAAATGAGGGAGAGTCACAATGACCCCCGGAACACATGAAAAGAAAGTATTACTCCTGAAGTTGCAACAAAGTTTGCAGAGACATGGTTCTCCCTCAAAACAGGAAGAATTTGCAGACGGGCAGCCTACCTCTTCCATATGTATTCATGGGCATTCGGGTCAGTTGAGGTTCATTGTTGGAGAGCCCCCCAGGGCGCAGGGGGCTGCAGGCACATTTGCTCTCTGTTTACCTCTAGCTGGAGACCGTGAAACAGGAGACTCACAGAATTTAAGACTGAATAACCCAACATATACTGGACTTCAGCCATTATGTGCTGATGGAATTTTGTTCTCCTTTGGGGGCTACGATTTAGAACCACACCCCTGTGGATGAGAATAGGGTTCCCCAACAGGGGAAGTGATATCCCCACTATCATTCATCCTAGGATGAGACAAATTTGGGAATAAGAAATTAGGGTAGTAGAGCAGAAACGAACTCACCATTGTAAAGCAGTTACACTCCAATAAAGATGTTAAAAAAAAAAAAAAGAAAGAAATTAGGGTGGGGAGGCTGGCTTCAGACCAGAGAAAGGTGACCCTCTTTTCTCTCTGAGACCATAATGAGGGTCAGGCCCTAGGAACTTTTATGGTGGGCAGAGCAGCTTGCAGACTGGCCAGCATCACAGAGGGAGCCCTATGCAGAACAGACAGATGGTGGATTTGAGTCTGTAGACGTTGAAAGCTGTCAGATCTTTGAATGGTTGCAACTTACTCTCTGCGTTGTCCTTTTGTTCTGTTATCTTCAGGGTATTGCTGCAGTTAGGGGAAAGCATGGGGTCTGGAAATGCAGTCACGTGGGAAAACATGAGATACTTATTCCGGAGCACACCTGAAATAGGAGAGGAACTGGGGACCCAGAGGTAGGTTGGGGTCTGAAGGAGGAGCTCTTACTTTGTAGTGTGAGAATTTAATGGGAATGTGACCTTATACATCGTTCCAGGTTGGAGAAGTCTGGCCAGACCAGTAGAAGGGTGGAGAGATGTGGCTGGAGGTCTGGAGAGGACTTTGAAAGGAATGGATGCGTAGAACCCCGGAGTGGGTTTGGAGCACATATGTAGGTTGGTGCTGCTGGGGCTTAAATCACAGCGGGGTGTTGGGAGACGAGGATGAAATCCAAATAAACAGGAGTCCTTGAGGAATCTCATGTCACGCCAAGAAGTTTGGATATGGAAAATTGTTGTCTTTACACAGGGGAATGGCATAGTCAGATTTGGATTTGTGAAAGGTTCCTCTAGTTTCAGTGGAAGGAATGAAGCAAAGGAGGTACGTTTGGTGCCAGCTGTACAAGGTGAAAGGCGCGAAAAGGATATCTTGTCGGTGATGATAAAGCTAGAGAGAAGGAGATATCTGATATGGAAGGAAGTGAAATCATAGAAACTGGGGGTTGATTGAGTGTTGGTGGATGGAGGGGTGAGATTCCCAGTTTCTGTACTTGTCTGCAGGTATTTCAAACAACCAGCATCATCTATTTAAAAGGGATGAACAAATACTTGTCTTGGTCAAACTGTCTCATTTCCTGATTAGTATGAGTTTATACCTCGATGGGTCAAATACTCATCAAGCCATTATTAGAATAAAGAGACAAATGTCATTTCCTGTTTCGAAACAGAATGCTTAGGAATTGCAGCAGGTCTGTAGACGGGCAACATGAGAGCTACATTAGATGGAGACTTTCCAGTAAGCTCTAGGGAGTTGGGGCCATATGAAGGCAAAAAGTAGAATATTTAAGTGGAATAAGTGGAATATTTTAGTGGACTATTGAAGACTCAAGCACAATCATTTACATTCAGATGTTTGTTTTCACGGAGCTACCAAAACAACTGACTTCCAATACGTGAAGTGTTCCTGGGGGAGGATACTATCTGATTTTTTTTCTCCAGGAAGGGTGGAGGAGAAATGAATGGTCTTACTTCCTAGCCAGCATGTTTGATCAGTGGGAAGGAGGAAGGATACCTTCAGGCTTGATTGAACGCTGCTAGCAAAGGATGGCATTGAGGCTGAAGCTCTGGAATCTCCTCAAATACCTCCGGCTCTCCTGGATGCTTTAAGAATTTTTTCATCTGGAAGCTGGAGATGGGAACTTATGACTTCAGGTATCCATTCAGCTCTGAAATTTTATATTAGTTCCACTGTGAGGCTCCTTTTATGTTTGCTGAAGGGTAAAGCCAAAGCAGGCATTCCATCTTCAGGTGGAGAAATTGTATCTTGCCTCTAATTAAATTTATTAGCGTACAAATACTCCTCCAGTATTTGTGATGGTTCTCATCCTTCTGAAGAAATAATCATTTGATATAAGTGAGCATTAACAGACTGAAGAAAAATATACATTAAATGTAGGTCCTGGGCTTCCCTGGCGGCGCAGTGGTTGAGAGTCCGCCTTCCGATGCAGGGGACGCGGGTTCGTGCCCCGGTCCGGGAGGATCCCACATGCCGCGGAGCGGCTGGGCCCGTGAGCCACGGCCGCTGAGCCTGCGCGTCCGGAGCCTGTGCTCTGCAATGGAAGAGGCCACAGCAGTGAGAGGCCCACGTACTGCACAAAAAAAAAAAAAAAAAAAAAAAAAAAAAAAAGTAGGTCCTGTTCATTTATAATTTGTGATTATCTGAATTAAAGTAGACATAGATATTACATTTGCAGAATTTTATGGAAAAATAGAAGAATGATGTAGTTAGGGAAACATGTTTATGGACAGGTAACCCTTTCTGAAGCAAACTTTTAAATTATTAATAAGATATTTATAAATGTGATACCAGTACATTTAATATCTATCTCTTCTGTTGCCCTGGAAGATGAGTGAAACTTTTGTAAGTTTGTTTTTCCTTCCCTCCCTGTGCCAGAAAGAATGGACTCCTTACCTACGCCATCACTCTGCATGGCTATGCAGTAGCTGTCAGATGACATGAGGATGAAGTTTATGGGTTGTTTTCCCCACTAGACCTGGAGCTCCAGGACATCACCGGCCAGGACTTACTGCTCTCTGTATTTCTGGCTTCTGGCCCAAAGCTCTGCACAGATTAGAGGCTCAGTCATTACATGTTGGATAGAAAAGTTCTTCCCCCAAATGATAAAGGACCGCTAATGAATAGCAGTATTAATTAAACCTATTTGAAGACGAAAGAGCTTTGTTGTAGAACAGGGTGTCACAAACTCAAATGCTTAAAAAATTCCTATATCCATGAATCTGATATGCTGGTGGCCCGGGTCAAAAACAAGAAGAGAGTGTGTGGCCTGTGACCCAGTTGAGGAGGGCATGCCTTTCCTAAAATCCTTCTTAATCAATTTTTAAAAAGAGAGAAAGCATAAAAGAAAATCCCTAAGAGGTACATGTCTCACCTCATGCATTCAAATTATAGACAAGAATGTAAGCTCCATGCGGACATTTTTGTTGATTTTCTTCACTGCTGTATCTCTAGCACTTAGAGCTGTAGCTGGCACAGTGAACAAATAAGAAGTATTTTTATATGAATTATTGAGTCAAATAAAACACTTCTTTCTATAGGCTTGATTCAGCCCTTGGGAGAGCCAATTTGTAACCTCATTTTACAAAGCATTCTTTAATTCATTCTTTTCCCTAATTTGGACTGGCTTCTTTTCTCTACGAACCCCATACTTATTAAAATCACAGAATTTTAGCACCAAGTGGGCCTCTTGAAATGATCTCCTTCCAATTTAGATCATTTGTTTTTATTGGTCTTGACTCTATAATTTCTGATACTATTTTGTTTCTTAAAAAGGAAGCAATAAACCAAATCTTCCCCCTCTCCTACCCCCCAAAACTCAAGCAAAACCAAAAACACAACCATGGACACCTTTTAATGGGTTAACCCTGGACCCATACTGCTTTTTCTGTAAGTCTGGGTCATTTGCTTATAAGTCGATGAATTAACCGAGTTTTCCGGTGTGGTATAGAACGAGGTTCAGTGGGGCTTGGACATTATTGGGAAGCAGATTTCCACTCAATGTGTCATTAAAAATACTCCAAGAGGAGGGTTGGGCAAGACTGGATAATTAATAACATTTAGAAATTATGTTTTAAGTATGAGGATAGTATTTTGGTTATGTTTCTAAAAAACTTTATCTCAGATATATATTTATATATTGAATTTTATATAGTGACAGGACATTATGCTTGGGATTTGCTTTCAAATAATCAAAGAAGAACGCGAGTGGTGGGGTTAGCTGAAATAAGATTGGCCATGGGCTGATAATTGTGGAAACTAGGTGACAGACACATGGAGTTTACCACGCTATTCTCTCTACTTGTGTATGTATTTAAATTTTTCCACTTTCAAAAAAGATAGTGAAAACCTCCAAAGTAATCTTTTCATATTTACCATTGGTGAACAACAGTACTTATATTTTATTGAACCTATATTTTAATATAGCTTACATTGCTAAATACAGTAAATAAATTACTTATATTGCAAAATACAGCTTTATTTTGTGAATTGTACCTTTAATTTATCAGTTGGACCTACATTTTAGCTTAGCTCAGCTGGGGAACTAACAGGGATCAAAATGACTCAGCAAGAATGTCAGCTCACCATATTTAGTCTCTTCACTTTATAGGATAAGGAATTGAGCTTGGCAGTGTTAGTATTTGTTCAAGGTCAAGTTTGTTTGTTTCTAGGGGTTTCTGGCTATGAGTTGAGATCAGGGGAAGTGGGGAAAAGTGGAGGATTCAGGGAACTTAGCCTGGAATACCAAACTGAGGAACTTGGCTTTGGCGTGAGAGGCAAAGTAGAGCGAATGTTTCTAGAGTGGGAAGGAGATGTCGAAGCAGGTGCCGGGGATGGGGGCTTGGGGAGAACATTGTCTAATGTGCAGATTAGAAATCAGCTGGGAAACTCTGCCTCAGGTTTTTCGGAACTCCAGATTCAAGCCTCACTGACATCTGGATTCCAGAAGAAGTGGGTGTGGAAGAAGCCAGAAGACCATGCTGAGGCAGGATCAGCAGGTGTTGTGGTCCATTAGTTTTCCAGGGCAGGAAGAGGAGAAAGGCATGGGGAAGGGTCCTTGTTTTGGGTGGTCTTCAAATACATTTTGCCTCCTTCAGATAAGGACTAATGACTATATGCCAAAGGCTGGGCAGGCAGTATAAGAGACCAAGGCAAAGACAAAAGCAAATTTATTCTCATATAGATGAATTTAATAACTCAGTTCAACATCATACAACATCATACACGTCAGGTAAACACTGCTGAACTTGGACTTGTTTAAAAACAAATAGATGCTACTTATCAAGACCACAAAATTAAATATTATATGTACATATGCAAGCTGAAAAACAGCTGTGTTTTTCTGCTTTAGACTAGAACACAGCAGGCATCTTTCCACATTACTTCAGTTCTAAGGAACAAAAAGACATAGACAAAGCAGGAAAAATGGACAATAAGCTACATGCTGGCATTTAGTTTGAAAAAGCCTAATTTTTAAAGAACCAGAGAAATGTAGATGGAGGACCAACCGTGTCTTTCCACTCTCATTGATCCCGACTTCTTCCAAGGCTTAGAAATAAACATGCCCAGGATTATGGTCCAAAAGATCTCCCTAACATTTTATCATTCCTTCAAAATGAGCCAGTCTCTATTTTTAAATATGATTTAGTAAAAGGAGCATTGCTTTTGGAATCAGTGATACTGGCAATTAAATTCCAGGCTAGATGACCAGAGGTAAGTTACTTGGAACCTTGGTTTCCTGATTGTATAATGGAAAGGTATTACTACTCACATTACAGTACTGCAAACATTGAAGATGTTCATGCTCTCCTGTGCCCAACCATTGACAATAATTAAAACTACAGAGAGTCAAAATATTTTACTTTTAAAACATGAGGAACATAGACATGTAGCTTCCACACAAGATTATACATCCTTGAACCCTGTGCCAAGGTCATTGCCTACAACAGGATGGTTGCTCAGTAAATGTCTAAGTGAAATCCCTTTGTTAAAAAACAAAATTATTTGTGCACTGATTTGTATCAGCAATTGGTGAACTTCATTCCTCTTCCATTAGACTCCAATAATCCAGAACAATAAAGGTATCTTTTTTTGAGAAGCAGGGATTAATACCACCTGCTAAAAATAAATCCAGGCACCAGGCTAAGAGAATTTGCCATGCCAAATTAAGATGTGATTGGCAGTAGGGCAATAACTCACAAATATTTATTGAAACCCCAGTTTCCTTTCAAATAAAAATAGAAGGTAGATTTTTTTCCCCCATGCTTTCCTCAAACGGAAGCACCCTTTTCCCTTGCTTATGTTCCAAAGTGCAAGCAAAATGTGTGGTTATAAACCACCAGTACCAGCAAAGCCAGCCTGTCATGGCTATTTTGCAGAGGGACACATCAGCTGGAAGCTGTTTCAACAACATGATAAAGGGTTCAGGTTGTGAATATTGTGTGTGGTAGGCAGAATGACTCTCCAAAGATGCCCATGTGCTAAACCCTGGAATTGGGAATATGTTACTTTGCAAAGAAAAAGGAAATTGACAAAGAGCTGAGAGAGACTCCCAGCTGACAACCGGTAGGAAATGTGCACCTCAGTCCTACAACCACAGGAATTGAATTCTGCTAACAATTTGAATGAGCCTAGAAGTGAATTTTCCCCCAGAGCCTCCAGATGAGCACCCAGCTCTCTGACACCTTGATTATAGCCTTGTGAAATATGGAACAGAGCAACAGCTAAGCCCACCTGGACTTCTGACCTATAGGGCTGGGAGATATTAGATTTGTGTGGTTTTAAGCCTCTTAGTATGTGTTAATTTGTTATAGCAACGAAAGACAACTAACATAAAATGCAATCCTAAAAACATAGTCTTGAAGAGTGGGTTCCCCTTAGCAATAGACATGGATACTCCTTAAAGAGATGAAACTTGTGAGGAAGATATCAGAGACCCCAAATCGAAGAGGTCCAAAAATTTCAAAAATATTTCTAGAAAATGTGAAGCCGTTGTTGCCTTCAAAACTGGGATTAAAAAGTAGAATATTTGAAATCATCATCTCTTGTTTTGAGTACCATTTATAAATTTAAAGTCAGATTTCATTTTTAAGTTGTCATAGTGGGCATATATTTTGTAGCTAAAGCAAACTGTCATTACACATGTACACATTTACAAGTTGAATTCATTTTTAAAAAAGTTTAATTTTTGTAACAATTAAAGTGACAATATTCTGAACTGTTGGGAATCAAGCATTTCAAGATTTAGCAAAAATTTCTCGTGTGTGTGTGTAGGGAAAACAGGAATATATCTAAATGATATGAGTACATGGCCATACAGTAAGGCTGTTCAGAGCAGCCAAAGAAAAAATATTCCCCAATGAAATGCTACTTAATCTGTGCTTTGAATATGATATAGTGTTGAAGGTGGAGGGTGGAGAGTAGACTTTAGAGAGGCTAGAGAATTCGAGGGAACAGAGATAGAGAATTCTAGGGAACAGTATCTGCAAAGTCACGGAGGCACACATGAGGCTGGTTTGTTCAGGTGATAAGGAAACATTGTGAAGTTTCATGAAACTTTAGTCTAAATTGCACATGGAGAAAGAGTTGCAGGAATATAGTGTGGCAATGTAAGTAAGAGTTAGATTATGAAGGGTCTTGCATACTATTCAAAGTTTTTATTTTATTATGTAATTAATAAGAGATATCAAAAATATTTTTATTATGGTCACATTTTCCTGCTTCTTAACATGTCATGTAATTTTTGACCTTATGCTGGACATAGTATATGATATATTATCAGAAGCCTAGCTTTTGTCAGCTCCCTTTAAAGAGTTATTTATTTTTATTTTTTTAAACTGAAGTATAGTTGATTTACAATGTTGTGTTAGTTTCTGGTGTACAGCAAAGTGATTCAATTATATATGTGTGTGTGTGTATATATATATATATATATACTTTTTTTTCTGATTCTTTTCCATCATAGTTTATTACAAGATGTTCAATATATTTCCTTGTGCTATACAGCAGGGCATTGTTGTTTATCTGTTTTATATATAGTAGTTTATATCTGTTAATCCCAAACTCCTGATTTATCCCTCCCCTCCTTTCCCCTTTGGTAACCATAAGTTTATTTTCAATGTTTGTGAGTCTGTTTCTGTTTTGTAAATAAGTTCTTTTGTCTCATTTTTTAGATTCCACATATAAATGATATCAGAGTTCTGTTATTTTACTAGTGGCTCTCCTTGATCCTGTCAAAGCTTGACTTTAGAGTTTGTTAGGCTGGATCTGGAGGATTCTTTAATCTACAGTATGGTCCTTACTCCTAAAGCATAAACTCTCTGATATTTCATCTGAATTCCCGGGTGTTAAAAAGATCTGTCCCATGTGGCTGGACCAAAACTTCAACATCTCCCAGCAGTGAGTACCATTTCGTATCTTTTACCTGAGTTCAACCTCATGGCAGTCACTCTCTGCTGGACCTCATCAAGTCTCAGCCTGAGCATGTGCCTCCCAGCCATTAGCCATGGACCTGCAGGGAACTCTCAGATGGATTTGTGATTTCTGGAGCTTCCTTTCAAACAACAGTCGCCTTTCTTGTACCCTACAGAGCAATTTCATTAGAGGTATTTTTGCATCTTTGAACTCTGATTCTTAAGCTCACCAGGATCACAATGCTCACGTGATTGCTACCTCCTGTGCTGCAGTTAGGGAATTGTCCCTGAGAAGAGACCTGGGGGAAGGTGGGACTCGCCTCAGGTGTTTTTATTTTCTAAGGGATCACAGCCTTGCACTGCCTATCATCCAATGCCTGAAAACTGTTGTCTCAAAACTGTTATATTTTTTATGGTGGGAGGGCTAGTCTAGTCCCAGTGAATTTGTTAAAACAAAATGCAAAAACCAAACATTTTTGAGTAGAATGATGGCACGGTGAGATTTGTGTTTTAAAAAGTAATAATCATTATACCAAAGAGAAATAGAGAGGAGAGTACTTATTAGAAAAAGATTTAGCTGATAGAATCATCTGACTATGGTGACAAATTGAGTTGAGGGGAGAGGAATGGGAGGAATTCAGAGTGGCAATGATATTTTAGCAAGAAAATTTTGTATACAAAGGGGGAACTCAGAAAGAGAGCAAGTTTACTTAGTGGAGGGGGATAGTGTTGGATTGGAGGAAATCTTAAAAATGGGTACAGAATGCCTTTCTACCACTTTTCTGACCCTGCCACCTTGATGTAGAGGTTCTTAGACTCTGCTTTGACTGTCTAAGTTGTTTCAAAACAACCATTTTAACTAAAATTATTGAACATTGTACTATGCACCAAATTGTCTGTAACATCTTTGAAATCTGGTTAAAATTGTAAATTCCCTTGGCATTTTAATTCTAGATCAGTGCCCTATATAGATCACTCGAACTATTTCCAATATTTTCTATTTTTATTTTCATCACATTATTTTACAGTAATCCATTATTTCACATGAAAATTTTACACTAAACATGAATTTCCTGATAGTTTTGATCTCTAGAAAACAGTACAGATTACAACTTTTGTTATGTGCATTTTTACATGGGGTATATTATTACTATCAAGTTCAATTTTCCTAGGTAATATTATACAAATTGAAATTATGTCAAGAATATTTTATTCCTTATGAAAAAGAATGTATATATGTATAACTGAATCACTTTGCCATGCAGCAGAAATTAACACATTGTAAATCAACTATACTTGAATAAAATAAAAAAAAATATCTTATTCTTATATAAATTTAAATAATTAATGAAGCTTATCATATAGAGTTTTTGTTCCTCTTATTTTTACTTTATTTTTTTCCACTACTAATGTTGTTATATACTGGATAAAAGACCGATCATTTATGTTTATATCATAGCTGATCCCCCTCAAAATTGAAAACAATTCTAGGATTGTTGCATTGTCAAAATTCTTTACCTGCATTAAAATGAATTTTTCAACTTTAAGGTATTTTATTTATCCTGGTGTTGCTCTCTCTGAAAGCGGCACTGCATATGCCGTTCTTCCCTTCTGGGACAGGGTTTCTGGATACCACCAATTAGTATCCAGATGAAAGGATATCTGCTTTGGATCTGGCTTGCATGGATAATATGCAACTTGAACTCATTTTTCATTCAGGTTGATCTTTCATATACTGATTAAACCTGGGGAGGGGAACAAGCAAATTGCTATGCTGCAAGATTCCCTGGGAGTCAGTCATAAATAGGTATATTTGGAACAATATAAGATTAACCAAAGCCATCTGGCATATTGACTGCTGACTTTTAAAAGCACAGCAGGGGGCTTCCCTGGTGGCGCAGTGTTTGGGAGTCCGCCTGCCGATGCAGGGGACACGGGTTTGTGCCCCGGTCTGGGAAGATCCCACATGCTGCGGAGCGGCTGGGCCCGTGAGCCATGGCCGCTGAGCCTGCGTGTCCGGAGCCTGTGCTCTGCAATGGGAGAGGCCACAACAGTGAGAGGCCCGCATACAGCAAAAAAAAATAAAAAATAAAAAAAAATAAAAGCACAGCAGGTTTAAAATAAACTCAGATTTGAAATTGGTAGGGTCAAAACATTCTGCTTCACTCAGAAACTATTGCTAGATTTAAAGAAGCAGTTAAGACAGAAAAAGTAAAAATCAATTTTCACCTTCAGAGTTGTAGCAGTAAGATAGTATTGTAGATTGGGTATCCTGCAAAAATATATTATACAGACACAGATGCTTCTTTTCCCCCTAAAATTATTTAAGTACAGTAAATAATAGCCAGACTCTTGGACAGAATTTTTACAGCTTTTATCACTGTAAACTTTGTTGAATGGGTCACATTTTCTGACAATTTCTGTCAATAATTGCTGACACATTATTTTAAGTCTCCGTCTTCTGAAAACAAAGATTTACCTGGAATGGCTTTATTTTTCTGACTGTGTAGTTTATTTCCTGATGGAGTACATTTCAAAAACAGGCCGCATTCTTGCATGTGGTAGAGAAATCAGAGAAGAAGGAGAGAAACAATGTATGCAGGAGGCATTCCCAATGTAGGATTCAGAGCTTTGCCACTATTGATGCAAAGGATTGAGTAGCGGACGTGAGCAGGGTACACATCAGGAGCCCAATCTGTGTTTCTGAAATATATTTTACGCTGTTCCCATATTTCTAAAACTAAATCATAGTGTGCTGATAGCTGTGCAAGCCTAGAAAATGCTCCTTCATTTCTGCCTTTTCATCTTCAGATGGGGAGATCTGTAGCAGAAAAATTCAGAACGATACTGCTGCCCTGTAGTTTAAGTCTTGTTTTCAAGGTCCTCACTTCAACTAACTCTTACCATGAAAGCTCTTTGTTAGATATTAGTATTCCTGCTTGACTGATGAAGTGACTTGCATCAAACTGCATAGCCAGGACCAGAGCCCATCTTTTCCCCACGATCCTTCTCTTAACAATTATACTGTTCCACCTGGCTTGCAATCTATCCTTTCGACCAAATGGAAGCTTGTTTTGATTAAAAATTGCTTTTATCAAAAAACACTAATTTGAAAAGATACATGCACCCCAGTGTTCCCAGCAGCAGTATTTACAGCTGCCAAGATATGGAAGCAACCTAAGTGTTCATTACAGATGCATGAATAAAGAAGATGAATATATATATATATATATATATATATATATATATATATACACACAGTGAAATATAACTCAGCCATAAGAAAGAATAAAATAATGCCATTTGCAGCAACATGGATGGACTTGGAGGCCATTATCAGTGAGATAAGTCAGACAAAGACAAATACTGTATAATGTTGCTTATATGTGGAATCTAAAAATTCAACAAACTAGCGAATATAACAAAAAGTAAGCAGACTCACAGATATAGAGAACAAACTAGTGGTTACTGGTGGGGAGACAGGGGAGGGGGGCAATATAGGGGTGGGAAAGTGGGAGGTACAAACTATTGGGTGTAAGATAAGCTATAGGGAGGTACCGTATAACATGGGAAAAATAGCCAATATTTTGTAATAACTGTAAGTGGAGTGTAACCTTTACAAATTGTATAAAGCTGAAATTTTAAAATTTTACTTTTATCATCTTCAAAATTTTTTCACCAGTTATTATTGCTGATATTAAATAATGAATAATTATAAATACATGGTTTTGTGACATAGGAGAAGTATCAAGGTCAGCAGTAATGCAAACCTTATCTGCTCTTCCCTATCCAGGGCTAACTGTCTTCACCGCACACCCCAAATAACCTCCACCTTGGTGTTTGTGTCCATCACCACACCCTGACTTTGCTTTGTAGTTTACTCCCTGGTGAATGTATTTATGGTTAATATTCAATTGTTAAGCACTTGTACACCTGTTTGTAAGATATCAAAATATTTTCTGATCTGTTAGTAAATAGTCACTATCCTAAGCCTGTTTTGGACGCATCTGCTCCAGAATTTCAGGTCAATATCATGAAACCTACTAGAATTTTCCATGATCCAGAAAATAAAAGGTTACTGCCTGGCACATCAAACCTCCTCCAGAAGAAAAAGAAGGCTCCAGTATTATGGCTGTTATTTGTTCTGATTGGTCAGTGCCTCTGTGATACCAGTTGTTAAGTATTTATAGCATCTCAAACAATACATTATTCAGGGTTTTTTTGGCTTCTTTATTGTTTAGTTGTTTCTAAAGGGTTATAGTTAACTGTCATTGTGTGTATTATTCCATGATATGACTACATCAAAATCTACTTATCCCAGAGATTACCCAGTTATTTGATAATATGAATAATACTATTATGTTTACTGCATGTTTCCCAGTGCACATGTGTTAAGAGTTTCACCAGGTAAATGAGTCTGGGAGATTGATAGGTTGTTGGCTTTGTGGGTCTTCAGTTTTGCTTGAAAATGTCATTATTTTTCAAAATGGCTATTAACATTTTATACTCCTGCCAGTAGTGTAAAATAATTCCTGTTATCCATATCCCTGCCAATGCTTGATATCACAGTATTTTAAATTTTTGCCAAGTTGATAAGTAAAAAATAGTATTTCCCTGGGTTTTAAGCATTTCCCTGTTGATTTATGAGATTGAGTATTTTCCTATGTTTATTCCCCATCCATGTATTCTCTTTTAGGTTCTTATTCAAATTCTTATTATTTTATTGGAGTATTTTGTCTTTTTCTGATCAGTTTGTAAACTTTATTTATATAGTCTAATTTTTTCAGGTATGTGTTACAGCTTTTTGTTTCACAGTTTTTAACTCGTCATTTCATTTTATGGTTTTCTTTGACAAATAGATTTTAAATTTTAATGTAGTCAAATCTATCAGTATGTTTCTTTTGTTTGTATTTTTTGTATATGAAATTCCTCCCTAACTTTAATACATAAAGATATTCTTCTGTCACCTTCTAAGGGTTTTACACTTTTTACTTTTCATATTTAAGTCTTTAAGCAACCTATACGTTTTTTTATATAAATGAAGTAGGAATGCAGTTTTTTTCCTGATATGGATAATCACTTGTCCTAGCACTACTCACTTTTGTATTCTTTCCTAACTGATCTTGATTGACTTATCTATCATAACTTAAATTTAATATATTGTAAGTGTGTTTCTGGGTTCTCCTATTCTGTTCTACTCATCTGTGTATCACAATGACAATAACTATATCCTTAAAAGATTTCACAACACTTGGAGCAGCAGATATGATAATATTATGTTGTCATTTTTACAGTATTTAAAATCAACTTTATTGAAGAATAATTTACATACAGTAGAACACACTCATTTTAAGTATAGCCCAATAACTTAAAAATTTTTATTAAAATTTTTTTTATTTGAGTGTAGTTGATTTACAATGTTGCAGGTGTACAGCAAAGTGATTCAGTTATATATATCTGTATATCTATCTATATATACTCTTTTCAGATTCTTTTTCATTATAGGTAATTACAAGATATTGAGTATAGTTCCCTGTGCTATGCAGTAGGTCCTTATTTGTTATCTATTTTACATATAGTAGTGTGTATATGTGAATCTCAAATTCTTAATTTGTCACTCTCCCTTTCTATCTTCTTTGGTAACCATGTTTGTTTTCTACGTCTATGAGTCTATTTCTGTTTTGCAAATAAGTTCATTTGTGTTCTATTTTATACTCCACATATAAGTGATATCATATGATATTTGTCTTTGTCTGACTTACTTCACTTGGTATGATAATCTCTAGGTCCATCCATGTTGCTGCAAATGGTGTTATTTCATTCTTTTTATGGCTGAGTAGTATTCCACTGTATGTGTATACCACATCTTTTTTATTCATTCATTTGTTGATGGACATTTAGATTGCTCCCATGTCTTGGGTATTGTAAATAGTGCTGCTATGAACATTGGGGTACAGGTATCTTTTCAAATTAGTTTTCATCTTTTCCAGATATAGGCCCAGGAGTGGGATTGCTGGATCATATGGTAACTTTTAGTTTTTTAAGGAACCTCCATACTGTTTTCCATAGTTAGCCCAATAACTTTTGAGTCTATATACATCTATGTAACAGCTACTATAACATTTATGAAACAACTGTTTTAAAATTGGACCACAAGCAGATCAGGACTGTGAACCTTGAGAGAAGGACAACACAGGAGAAGAGTGCTAGGACTGCTCTGCTCTTCCTAGAAGGTCTTTCAGAGACATGGTAGCATGGCGCCAAGACGGGAAGCCAGGCAGATCAGAGCAAACTTGCCCCTGAGAAGACGGACATTGGGACTCAGAGAGGGGGCAGCTGTCATTTTCGGGGCAGGGTACTAGAGAGGAGGGAGCTAAATAGAAAAGGAGCTCCAGAAATCTGTATAAGGCTCTTCTTGAGTTTGTTGCTGAGTATTAAGCTACATGTGTAAGCTGAATAACTCCTGGAGCCCACACACTAGAGCTGAAGACATTGGAGTTCTGACCACACCGAATGGAAGGATCTCACTGAACACCTGGGGCATCCAGTAGAGACCCCAGAAGGGCAATGCCTGAACTAGTAGTGCTAACAAGACTAAACTAACAGCAGTACTAAACTAGTCCAAAATTTTCAGAATCAAGGACACGGTTTTCTTCTTTCTGAAAACTTCTCTTAAACTTTTAATAGAAGGGAAGTTAGGGGTCAGGTGCAAAGGGCTGCCTCTTCCATGCTGCCAATTCTAGATTCGGAAAAAAAAAATCACTCTCTTTCTATACTTCACTACTCAGAATAGGTCTATTAAAGACAGCCAGTTAATGCAAACATCTCCTCTGGCTGCATGAATTGGTACATACTTGTCCAAGTGTGTTGGATTTGTTTTGTTGTACCCTTTCTCTAAAATAAAGCCATCTGGGAGATGGGAGAACTTTTTTTTTTTTTTAATTGAGTGATACCTTCAAGTCATACTCTGGATTTGTACTTCTACTCAGACTACTGAAATACACAACGAATATCCTGCAAGAAAAAAGAGAGTTCACCAAAACCTCAGTATAGTTTGACTTCAAAAAAACCATTTGGCTGTGTTATGGCCGCTTTTGATTGTAGTGGGATTTTCCATAGTCTGGCACTAAATCCAGGATCATCAGTCAAAAAAAAAAATCTTTAAGAATGTAGGAATATCTGTTCAGAAACAAAACATCCACTCTTTCCAGATGTGGAAAAAGGATATTTCTTTGAGTATGGCTCCTGAACAATCCTACATTCAAGTAATTTCCTTGAGCCTTTCAAAAAATGTTCTCCATTTGGCAGAATAGAGAAAATAAATGATGTGCTTTGTAGCAATTCACCTAGGAGCAATAAGAGAATGACAAACTTGCAACTCCCCCCCCCCCTCACTTAGTAGACTAGCTATAAGTTCCAAAATACAAAGGGATATTTTTAGAAGCAGGTCTGTAAGCACATTGTACCCAAGATGGGATTTGAGTGAACTCCAATACAGAAAAGTCTGTTTACAATCTGGAGCCATATCACATGGAGAATGTGTTAAATAGTACTTTTCTTTCCAGAATGATTGTATCCTGTATAATGAATTTCTTACTGTAACTTCATTAAAAAAATTATCTTCAGCTACAACTAACAAGTTTTAACTAGGGTTAAGTAAAGATCTCCTTTCCGTGGTAGATTCCAATTTCCTATGACTTTTGTTCTAACAAAACTAGCACTAAATTAGCACATCTCCCATTCTTCCCTATTGTCTGCACCACTGCAATGTTTAATGTTTAGTTCAATTATGTGCAGAGACCCAGTATCCTGCAGATGGCCCCCTGACAGTCACTCTGAGTTTTGCTGCTCTTAATCCTCACAAGGGCTCTGTGAATGGGCTCATGAAGTCTTTAAGGTTGTGTGAATATTCAGTGAGATCATCCGCATAAAGCATAGAGCCTGGAACGTAGTAACAAGCCATTAAAGTGTAGCAGTTCTATCCTCATTTCTACCATATTGGTCAGAGTTCAATGGCATGTGCAATTGAACAATGGAAGAGCCAGGGTTCTGTATGCCCCATGTCTGCACATACCCGAAGCGTGTACTTTCCTTGACTTCATGCTTAATCCTTTTGTGGACTCTGCTGAAACAAACTTCAACCAATAGCTCAACAAAAACCATTTTACTTCGAGTGTTTTCTTCTTTTCCTAAATAACATTTTATTATTTTGAGATCTTGGAACTCTGTCTTCAATAAACTTTTTTTTTCAGATAAGAAGAGGAAGAACACTTTAGGTAACACAGAACACCTAAGAGGAAAAGTTAGCACATTTATGCTGGAAACTAATTTCATTCAAAGTTAAAGTCAAAGTATCCGTAAACCAGCTCTGCTGATACCTTTGGTGTCTGCACCCAAACACTCAGAAGACTATTGGTGAAGTGAGACATAGCTGCAAAAGTGGACTCTACAAGGGAAGAAGGAACCATGTGGAGGGACATGGCCTCACCCCAAACCGCACCAGACACTGCTTTCAGAATTGTGCATCTTTGAAATTTTTGGAGCTTGAGGAGAATATATTTAATTATTTCTTTTCTTTTAATTCATAGAATTTTGAGGTAGAATTTTAAGTATTTGTAAGGCATCCTGTGGCTGGGTCCTAGTCTAGCTCTACCACTTACTTGTTTTATTTGGGATTTGTTATTTATTACCTTTGTAAAGCTCAATTCTGAATGTGAGGTTATGGAACACACTGGTATTTCTGGAAGATTGAATAAATGAATCATTTGTGAAAGCAATTTGCAAATGCAATGCAAAAGTATGCCATCATCCAGAGATTGTTTTCCCACAACACACCTTGAAATAATTCACTACTGCAATTTGTAAGATGACATTTAAAGAGAAGGACACGTTTCAATTTGTTTGTAGTATTTACTTTTGATGTGGAAAGGATACAGTTTATCGAATGACTGTGATGTGTGACTGTAACTTCAGCCATGACTTATTCGATGCTCTTGCACGAGTGCCCTCAGGCCCATTGTGACTCCTCGGAGCTTCCCAGGTTACAGAAGTCAGTGGGCCAGAGGACTCACTTAGTTCCATTGTTGAGCGAGATGATGATGTAAATTCCTTATAGCTCCTGTGAGTTGAATCCATGGATACCTTTGGGAATCTTTGGAGATGGTGCCGTTGAATTCGTGTGGAAGTGCCCACGTTTATATTCACTCAGACACTTGTTAAAAGTTAGGGAATAAAACTGTATATTTTAAAAAGAAATAAAAATTTGTAAGGATTTTATGACAAATTGTAAAAAAGTCAAAAGAGGAGAGGTAGGGAAATATTTGCAATACAAATGATAGAAAAATATTTTAATACACGCAGAGCTTCTACAAGCTCATAAAAGAGACAAACAAACAAACAGAAATTTGGGCAAACTATTTAAACTAATAATTTATAGAAGAGAAAATAAAATGGCCAATAAACATATAATATGATATTCATACTCTCTAGTAGTCAAATAAACACAAATTAAAGAAACAATATGATATTCAACTCTCAAACTGACAAAAATATAAAAAGGATGTATAGGGCTGGACACTCTTGGGCTGGTGAGGGTGTGAATTGCTGTACCACCTCTAAAAATTAATCTAGAACTATCTACTAAAATTAAAAATACAAAAAGACTTTTCCCTAGTAATCCCAGTTTGGAAGTTTCATAGCAGCTAAACGGACGAGTGAAATTAAAGTGAATGGGAAGTTGATTATTAACTTTGTTTATTTTTGCATTCTGTTGCTTGATTGCTTAATAAAATAAGCATGCAATGCTCATGGGATTTATATGTATTAGCTCACACACATATATATATCACATGAGCATTACATGATACATATTATATCATGTAATATATATATATTACATGATATTATATATATAATATCATTCTTATGTTTAGCTGCTATTGCTCATGTGATATATATATAATATATGGGATGATATAATATATATTTTATATGTATATATATAAAATGAGATGTCCACAAAACTTTAGGACAAACTTAGGTGGCTTAGGTGGCTTCAGTGGCAGTTCAGAAAGTTCAGAATAAGGTAAGTTACGGTCTTTTCCATTCTCTGGTGGACACACCACATATGGTATCATCTGCTCCGTCTAAATGTTGGAGGATGACATGGTTATTCACAAATTGAAGAAATTCCAGAAACAGGAAAATAGAATAATGAAAGACTGGAAGTCACATCTCATATGCAAAGATTTAATGACCTGAGTGATCGGAATGAACAGCTTCCTGTCCTTCACTCTTCAACCTTCTGCAAATAGACCTTGCTGGTCCATGACCTATTTATCAAATCCAAAGGCTGTTTTTTTTTTTTTTTTTTTTTTTTTGAGCTGTTGTGGAGATTACATGAAATATACAAAAATTTTGAAAAGGTGTCTGGCATGCAGAAATTCTTAATAAATATCATTGTTATTGTTGGTGTCTTTGAATGGCCCGTCTTTGCCCACTTTAGTTCTAAATCAAACAACAAATAAGACAAAGAATTGTCAGGTGGAGACCAAATTACCACCATTATCACTGGGATGGAAAGCACACTTCCTGACTTTAATGACCAAATTAGTGAGACTCATCTGCCTTTAGAACAGGCAGCAAAAAAAACAGTGAGTGTGTCTCGAGATGGATTCTAAAAACAAAGATATATTTGTATCTCTGGATCTTCTTGTTCCCAAGAGAAAGAGGAAAGGAAAGGATATGAATATTTTGTTTCACTTTTCAGGCACCTCAGTCTGATATCTCACTACCTGATCCTGGGCAGAGTTAAGTGAGAGAATGGAGAGAGATCAGGAGTGATAAGGTAATAACCTCTCTCCATGTGGAAGGAAATATCTAGAATGGGGAAGAACTACCTCTGCAAACATCATATGATTATTATAGTGACTGCATTCTCTGGTCTCAGCTCACATTTAGAGTAGATCTATTATGCTCCATTTATGCTTAACAATGTGGATCTGTGATCTGTTTGAAGACAAAAAGATGATGATTTTCAACAGGAAATCTGAAAAAGAAAACCACCGTGGTTTTCTATGCATACATATGCAATACAATAAACACCAGAGACTTGATTACAAGGAAATAACAAAAGATCTCAAAAGCGTCTTATAATTCCTCCATATGACTAAACAACTACAGAATCAGAAAAAAAATGAAAGAAATACCTTAAATCAATAAAAAGTTAACCAAGATTTTTTAAAATTATATTAAAATAAATTGAATAGCAATGGTTCTCACTCAGTATGGCCAAATAGGAAAACAAGTTAATTAATTGTTTCAAGTGCAATAGACAATAATTATTGTTTTGAATAGGTTTTAAAACACTTTCTATTCATTTTCAAAAGTGATAGTGCACAGATTTGCTTTCCTAAACCAAAGTAATTTCCAAGTCAAATTTTAGAGTGTCAATAACAAAAAACCAAACAACTCAATCCAAAAATGGGCAGAAGACCTAAATAGACATTTCTCCAAAGAAGATACACAGATTACCAACAAACACATGAAAGAATGCTCAACATCATTAATCATTAGAGAAATGCAAATCAAACCTACAATGAGATATTATCTCACATCGGTCAGAATGGCCGTCATCAAAAAATCTAGAAACAATAAATGCTGGAGAGGGTGTGGAGAAAAGGGAACACTCTTGCATTGTTGGTGGGAATGTAAATTGATACAGCCACTATGGAGGACAGTATGGAGGTCCTTTAAAAAACTAAAAATAGAACTACCATACAACCCAGCAATCCCACTACTGGACATACACCCTGAGAAAACCATAATTCAAAAAGAGTCATGTACCAAAATGTTCATTGCAGCTCTATTTACGATAGCCAGGACTTGGAAGCAACCTAAATGTCCATCAGCAGATGAATGGATAAAGAAGATGTGGCACATATATACAATGGAATATTACTCAGCCATAAAAAGAAATGAAACTGAGTTATTTGTAGTGAGGTGGACGGGCCTGGAGTCTGTCATACAGAGTGAAGTAAGTCAGAAGGAGAAAAACAAATACTGTATGCTAACACATATATATGGAATCTAAGAAAAAAAATGTCATGAAGGGACTAGGGGTAGGACAGGAATAAAACACAGACCTACTAGAGCATTGATTTGAGGATATGGGGAGGGGGAAGGGTAAGCTGTGACGAAGTGAGAGAGTAGCATGGACATATATACACTACCAAACGTAGGGTGGATAGCTAGTGGGAAGCAGCCGCATAGCACAGGGAGATCAGCTCGGTGCTTTGTGACCACCTAGAGGGGTGGGATAGGGAGGGTGGGAGGAAGGGAGACGCAAGAGGGAAGAGATATGGGAACATATGTATATGTATAACTGATTCACTTTGTTGTAAAGCAGAAACTACCACACCATTGTAAAGCAATTATACTCCAATAAAGATGTTAAAAAATTTTTTTAGTGTCTCCATTATCTTTCTTCATTAATTTCAGGCAATTACAGGAATTAATTCAAAACTCTTCACCTGTTGTTCAAGATTACAAACTTAAAAAGTAAAATTAATATTGCTTTCGTGCTCAGAAAGTTTTAAGAAAATAAAGTTCACTTCATGTTTTAAAGTAGATACAAATCATTTCATATTTTAAAGTAGGTGCAACTTAGCACAAATTACACTGTAAAATTAGCATTTCTCTATACATGGATGCTTAAAGGAAAACATTTAAAAGAAGTATATTTAGGAAAAATGTTTTAAGTACTGCTACTCCCAAAGGGGTTGAGTGGCAAGAATGGAAGGTCGACGAAAGAGAAAAGGCTCTTGTCAGATACCTCTTGCAGCTTTTGGTGATCCAAGAAATACTCTACTGCAGACATTTATGCAGCTTATGATACCCATCCTGTTTTCCTGACCTTGGCTAACTGGCCTAGAAGTTAGTGAGGAGCTACCAGTATGGGCATGAGGTGGTCAAATCCTCAGAAATGGTGTGGCACTGACTACCATTAACCATCCATCCACATTGGATACTGCAAACCACCCCACATCAACCACAAATCCTCTTGAAGGACTACACTTGGGTAAGGACTACAGTGGTCTCGAGTCAATTCATTTTCTGAGTAAAGCCTCCTCTATAAGCCCTCTTGGTTTTGGGGTGACTATTTCACTGTTAAGGTGACTATTTCTAACATAGCTCCTTATTTTCCTTTATTCTAGCAATTAAGTCATAACGAAGCTAACCTAGGGTTCTTGTGGCTTTATATACTAAAAGAATCTGACATACTCATGTTGCTGAATCTAGTAGACAATTTCAATACTCTTCTTATGTGATCTTTCAACAGCATTTGATAAAGTTGGCGATCCTCTCCTTGAAAATCTTTCTTTTCTTGGCAAGTGACTCTCCAGACCATAGTACTTCCCCCCACCCCCACATGTGCTCTTCTTAAGAAAATCCATCTATGCCCAGGGCTGAAACTACCATATTTGCGTAGGTGACATACAAATAAACATTTCCAGTTGCTTAGCTCTAGACCACACCCCACCACTTCTAAAAGCCCATCAGGAGGTTCCACAGACTCTGCTAGTTTAATACAGGTTGACCTGAACTCATCACTTTCTCCCCAAATCTACCTTTCCTCCTCTGTTCCCTAGTCAGATGGTGAGGCTGGAATTCCTTCTCCACATTCCTTCCCCTTCCTCCATGTTTTATTAGAAAATTGTGGCCAGTATCTTCCCAAATTTCTCCAGGCTTGAAATATAATTATCTGCAATTCTGAGTGACTCATTTGCAGGAAAGGTCTGCTTAGTTCAAGTATTAAAGCACTTATATTTTAAATTAAAAGTTAAAAAGATTAATTATTTCTGCTGTATAAAAATACATAAAGAATGTGCTCATGTACCAGCTTATGAGATAGTTTAACTGATGTCCTCTGTGAGTCCTGCCTTTGTGACATTCCCTTCTCTCCCAATCTCACACCAAATGCAATCACTAACATGGATTAAGTGTTTATATTCACAAGAATTTTCATTAACTTTAAAAAATATGTATATCTCTAAAAAATGTGGTATTATTTTGGATATTTAAAAATTTTATATGAATTATGTTATACTAATGTATTTTTTGCAACTTGACTTTTTAATGTTCAATATTTTCTTTGTGAAATATATGTATGGATATACAGTAGTCCTCCCTATTCGTGGGGAATACATTTCCCCAGTGGATTCCTGAAACCAGGGATGGTACCAAACCCTAAATACACTATGCTTTCCCCATACTAATGGGTGAATGGCATATACAGCATGGACATGCTGAACAAAGCGATGATTAACATCTTGGGCAAGAGAGAGTTGGATGGAGTAAGATTTCATCATGTTACTCAGAATGGCACACAATGTAAAATTTATGAATTGTTTATTTCTGGAATTTTCCATTTAATATTTTCAGACCATGGTTGACCGTGGGTACCTGAAACTGCAGAAAGGAAAACTGTGGATGAGGGGGGACTACTGTATACATATTTTTTTGTGACATATATATGGATATTTATGTAGATAAATGTAGATAATATTAGCTTTTGTTCTTTTCCTTTCACTACTTGATAGTATCCCATTAAATAAAAGTTCTTCAGTTTATTTAACTGTTTGTCTTTGGATGTAACATAAGTAATTTCTAACTTTTTGCTATTAAAATCAGTGCTGATCTGAACAGTGATGTACAATATTTTTGTGCATATGTGTAATACGTGCCTGGAAGGGAAGTGCCAGATCTTAAGATAGCAGATTTTCAAATGCATTAGTTATTGCAGTTTTCTCCTTAATTTGTACTTTCACCAGCAGAGTTTAACAGCTCCTTTGCTGTATATCATGGCCAAACATAGCATTTATAACTATAATGCATTATAACTAAATTTCCCTCTAAACACTATTTTTCTGTGTAAATCTCGGTATGTTGTGTTTTGTTTTTTGTTCATCTCAAAGTATTTTCTAATTTCCCTTGTGATTTCTTCCTTGATCCATTGGTTATTTAGAAGTGTGTTATTCATTTTCACATATTTGTGAAATTCCCAGATTTCCTTCTGTTATTGATTTCCAGTTTCATTCCATTGTGGTCAGAGAACATAATTTGTATGATTTCAATCCTTTTGAATTTACTGAGAAAGGTTTTGTGGCCTAATATATGGTTTATCACAAGAAATATTTCACCTTTATGTGAGAAGAATGTGTATTATGCTGTTATTGGGTAGACAGTTCTATAGATGTCTTTTGGGTGTGCTTGGTTTACAATGATGTTCAGGTCTTCTATTTCCTTGTTGATCTTCAGCCTAGTTTTTCTATCAATTATTGAAAGTGTGGTGGTATTGAAATCTCCAAGTATTGTTGTTGACTTGTTGACTTGTCTATTTCTCCCTTCAATTCTATCCCGTTTGTGTCATGTGTTTAGATGTTCTGTTGCTAGGTGTATATATAATTGTCATGGCTTCCTGATGGATTGATCCTTTTATTATAAAATATCCTTCTTTATCTCTGGTAACAATTTTAAGTTAAAGTCTATTTTTGATAAAGAAAGTATAGCTATTCACCTATCTTTTATTTACTGTTTGGTTACCTTTTTTTTATCCTTTTAATTTCAAACTGTTTCTGTCTATAAATCTAAAGTTGTCTCTTGCAGGTAGAAGATAGTTTATTTAAAAAAAAATTATTCTGCCTTTCTCTGCCTCCTTCTTTCCTTTCATTTTTCTTTTCTTCCATCCCTTATTTAGTTAGTAACAATCTTGGTTGCCCACTCCAAAGACTATAAGAAAATGATTCAAGAACAAGTAGTTTATTTAAGAAATAAATCTGGAGTGGAATTAGGGAAGAAACCAGGACGGCAAGGCAGCCGATAACAAATATGTGATCAAAATAGATCCCATTGTGAGAAATCAGAGATTTATCCTACTGGGGAACTGTGGGAGTGAGTGTAGACATGGAATCTCAGATTTATCCACTTATTCACTTGAGTGGTGAGGGAGCTGGAACAATTATATACCAACTCATATTAGTAACTAGTTGAGGGAGTATTATTTCTGCTCTTCTCTGGATTCCCACTGGCAAGGGTAAAGTAAACTTCCACTGCTTGAAAAAGTCCTTATGTGGTTGGGGGGAAGAGTGCTTTTACCATAAGGTTATACCTGAGGGCATGTGGGTAGTAATCTCACCCTGTCTATTCCATTGTCGCGATATCATCAAGGGACAATTTCAACTTTTTCTCACTGATTTTCGACACCAATTCTGTTGTATATGAAACATCCATTACATATGTGGGTGTTCTTCTGAGCTTTTTATTCTGTTCCATTGATCTATTTGCTATCTCAGATCTGAGCCTACGCTGTGCCCTTTCTCATTCTTGTTATTGGTAACGTGGATCTTCTCTGTTTTGTCTCATCGGCCGACAAGCACTGCATCAACTTTATTGGTTTCTTCAGACAATTGGCTTTGTTACATTGATTTTCTCCAGTGATGTTTTCTTCTATTTCATTTATTTCTGCTCTAGAATTTTTTTTTTTTTTTACATTCTTCTGTTTTCTTTGGACTTAATTTTCTCCTTTTTTCTCGTGGGGGTGTGGAAACTTCATTAACTTGTTACTTCTTTCCTGATACAAGCATATAATACTGCACATTTCCCTTTAGGCACCATTTCAACAGCATCCCACAGTTTTTGATATGTTGTATTTTCATCATTCAGTTTAAATTATTTTAAAATTTTACTTGTAATTTCTTCTTTGAACTATGGATTATGCTGAAGTGTAATTTCTGAATATTTGGGAAGTTTTAGATACCTTTTCAGTATTGATTTGTAACTTAATGATGTTGTGATTAGAGACCATACTTTAACATTTTCATCTCCTCTGTTTTCTTTATTCTCTGTGTTTGTGGATTTCTTGAATTTGGATGTTTGATTTTTCTAAACTCATCCTCTAATTGTCTCATTCAACTTCTATTATTTTCTTGATCTTTATCTTTCTGTTTTATTTTCTGAGAGACTTCTTTTATTTCATTTTCCACACGGCACTGAAGTTTTTATTACCATCATATCAATTATTTGATATCATCAGACTTGATTTTTTTTAACAGTCTAGTTTTGCAACCTCTGTTCTGCAAGTGCAAATTCAGTTAATTTATATCTTGTGATTACTTGCATAATTGAATTTATATCTGCTATCTTATCTTTCATTCTCTAGTTTTTCTCTGCTCCTTTTATGATTTTTTTCTTAATGAAGGTTTTTTAAAGATTCTCTTTGTACTTGTCTACTAGTTTTGAAGTTATAACCATTGTTTATATTCCAGTGGTTATATTAAAGTAGTAGTGTGTATATTGCAATACTTATCTTACAAAATATATAGTTAAGCACTCCCTCTGCTACCTTCCCCAATAGACTTTAGAATATTTCCCCTCTGGTCACTATCCCTCCTCCACACACCATACTAGTTTCTATGTTTATGAATTCTTAGAGAGACTTTTTCTTTTTTTAATACAACAAAGATAGAAAAGTCCCTCACTGTCTGTCTTTACCGCTGGGTGGATATTATGAAGTTCATCATTTCTGTCAAGTACAAGAGTACTGACTTGTGATAGCAGGTCTCAGCTCATGTTCCCCATCTTAGCAATCCAATGAATTACCCTTGGAGTTGTTGCATCTCCCGTGTCTAGTTTAATTAGATCAGCAGATGCTACTTCAGTAGTCTTGAATTCAGCAAAAACTTAGCACTCTAACTTCTATCTCTCTTTTAATTTTGGTCTTTGTAATTTTTCTTCTTTTTTTCACAAACTCTACTAAAAAGACACTTTAAAACTTTTATCCTTTACTCTTAGTATTTGAATTGAGAGGTGTTTTTTTTTTTTTTTTTACAGTGAATCTTTTTTTTGTGTGCTTGTGACATACTGCCAAAAATAAAAAGCTTGTATTAGTATTTGACTATTTTGTTATTTTTTTGATTTCTTTTATCTTTATTATTTCATTCTGATATATTAACTGTAGTTTTCTGATGCTAACTGCCTTGATAATACTCCAATGGCTGTGCAAACCAGTGTTGAGTAGGAGAAATAATGCATGAACTGCTGTATAAACTCTGAAGTATCATATAAAATTTTTGTCACAAACATTTACCAAGAGTTTCTTACATGTTAAACTCTTTGCTGGGTTCTTTGCAAATGCTAACTTTACTCTTCACAACGGCATTCACTCATCACCAAGAGTTGTAACGCAGGAAGAAAGGGGTCAAGTTTCTCAAAACCATTTAGCCGATGGAGGTCAAGCTGGGATTTGAACTCATGTCCACCTGACTCCAAAATATGTTATTTTTAAAGTCTCCAAAAAAGACTGCAAAGTGCTTTGAAACATTTGAAAAGGGCTACTCTACTAATCCAAAAGCAGGTTGCTAACAATTGAAACCATTAAAGCGCATTCTCGTCTGAGTGCTTTGCAAAAGAATTAATCCCAGTGGCCACAGTTTCCTAGATAGCTAGATAATCATTTCCTATTTTTGCCCAGAATTCTTTCATTTAACACACAAATTTAGCTACCTGCTGATAATATGTGGGAGGCATTTGAAATAATTCAGAGTCATGTGCTTTAATTTTGATAAGGTAGATATCCAGCCCACACATGAGTAAATATTCCAAAATAGGAGACAAAATTTAAAATATAGGTGCTAAGGGTTAAGAGTGGTATTTATTTTAAACAACATTCCCAGTGAGAGATAGGTTATCTGGTCATGCCTAAGAAGTGCGACAGACTTCTTAAAAGGTTTCTAAAATAACAATTCCCCATCTGTCAAAAATAAACGAGCATGCACTCACTTGATAAAGCAATATAGATCTGAACACGTGAAGTAGGCAGAGGTGAGCATTGTAGTTTTTGTTAATAATTTTTCTTAAGCGTAATTAAGGAGTCCAGGTTCTGTAACCTCTTAATAGAAATCATCGCATTAGACTCATGAAGCTCCCTCAAACTTTGTTGAAACAACTTTTCTAAGAATAGACCTCTTTCAAACCCAAAGTGCAGCTTCCTCTTTTTCCAGGATTAACATTTACGTTTTCTGATCATAGGTTTCATTCTTCAGCAACAAAAGATGATTTTGGCACTTTCTCTGGTCCTTTCCACACTCCCACCTCTCCTATCCCCTTGACAGACACCTTCTCTCCATTTGTTTCTGAACCGTTGCTAAAATAAAAGGATGAGTCATTCTAGTGGTGCTCAAATGGAAAACTCATGTGGATTTTCCAAGTATTGAAAAGCATACTGAGTAAATTATTAGAGAACTTTAGAGCGTAATGGAATACTTTTTGATGACTGGGGATCCTTGCTTAATCAGCTCTAATGGAAAGATGGCCTATTTTACGCCACTGCCAAAGACTGCATCTGCTGAGGATTTGACAGTATATTACTTGCCATTCTAACTCCCTTGTATCCAAAAAACAAAAACAAAAGAACAAAAACAAAATTCTTACCAAACTTCTTCTAGTCACAAATGATTATCACATTTCAATGAGTCTTATTTCGGGTATCCTTCAAAGGAAGAGTGAGGTTTGGTCCTCTTGCAAAGTTTGCTGCACATCTACCCTGCATCTAATTCTTCTGCAGCTGGTGTTTAGGACCATCTTCTTCTTTATCTAATGACCTTGTTCACAAATCGTTGTAATATCCAGTTACTACTTTTGTTTATGTGTGTCTAGGGTTGGTGCAGTATGGGAAAGGGCAGGCAGGAGGGTAGGATAGACATTTAATTATCTTAATGGAGAGGTGGGAGATTAGGGCTCAAGAAACTTCAACTTAAGGCCTTACAAGATTCCTATCTGATGAGAAATGTGTCCTTGGAACATCTCTGAACCTCATTTTTCTAATCTATAACATGTGGCAAATAGCACCTGACAGATTGTCCTGAGAATTAAATAGTATAGGCAGGAGTTGGAAAAGCTAGTGGCATCTGGATCCGAAGTGGTAAGAGATAGTTTAGGGACAGGCTATGAGCAAAAGGACCCATTAAGTCTGCTCAGTTATTTCACAATCAAACTCATGTTTTAGAGAATGTAAACATTGAATTGTTATTCTCGATAATACACATGACTTATTTATAATGTTAGTGTATTTTAGAATAGTCGTCTATTTACACTTCACCCATGCCGCACCCAATATCCATAGCAATTTTTCAGAATATCATCTTACATATGAGGTTATTACATCTAAACATTTTCCAGAAACAAAAGAAGATCTTGATAGTCTTCAGACAGTTCCTCAGAGACAATTCATCCCACACTTTTCAGTGACAAGGAGCTCAGCTGAAGAGCAACCTTAATTCGCTGGCAATTCCTTCTTGAATTGAGTCAAAGACGGAGTTCTTATAATTTTCAAGCATTATATTTTCTTGGGTTATTACCTAAAATATTTTGAAACATTTTGCATATTCATCTCAACGTCTTCTTTGCACTTGTAATTCTTTGCAGTTTGTAATTCTTACAACATTCCTTTTGTGCAGGATTTGTAGGTAAAATATTACATATTTATGCTAAAATAATTTTGCTGTTTAAATAAAACGTAAATTTAATTGTTTTGTATTTTTATTGGCTAAATCTGGCAAATGCAAGATAGCTTCCAGAATATTAACCATTCTACTAGCCTCCTCTTGTTTGTCTTTTAGGAGTCAGATGTACCTGGATTCAAGTCTCAGTTCTATAATTTGTAAGCTACATGATCTTGGACAAATTACATTATCTTTCTGAGCCTCCATTTTATCATCTATAAAATAGGCATAACACCTCTAAGGGCAAGGACTACACCTGCTCACCAAAACCTGTGCATCCTCTTATTCCAGGGCTCACAGGTAGACTAAACTTCCAGGCTTCTCTTACATTTAGGAATCCCATTTGGTTGACTTGCAGACAATGGAATGGGAGGACAAGTGACATGCCATTTGGGTTAAGGCTTTTTAAGAAGGAAGGCTGTGCCTCCTTCATGCTCCATGTTCTTCCTTTTGCAAGCTGGGAATGGGGGCAACGAGGTCTCAGGGATTAGTGAAGCCTTCGAATGAAAGGAGCCTAGATCTCTGAGTTGCCATGTGAAAAAAAAACAAAACCAAAATTTTACATACCAGGAACACTTATACTCACTCTTTTTTTTTTTTTTTTTTTTTTAGAGTTTATTTTATTTATATATTTTTGGCTGTGTCGGGTCTTCATTGCTGCGGGCGGCTTCCTGTTGTGGAGCACGGGCTCTAAGAATGCCACTTCAGTAGTTGTGGCATATGGGCTCAGTAGTTGTGGCTTCCGGGCTCTAGAGCTCAGGCTCAGTAGTTGTGGCACGTGAGCTTAGTTGCTCCGCGGCATGTGGGATCTTCCCAGACCAGGGATCGAACCCGTGTCCCCTACATTGGCAGGCAGACTCTTAACCACTGCACCACCAGGGAAGTCCTATACTCACTCTTTATGTGAGAAAGAAACCAATTTCTGTTGGGTTATACCACTGAACTTTGGAGGTTAATTTGTCCCAGCTGCTACTACTACCATGACTAACATAAAAATTTCTACAGGAAAAAAAATGCTGCTTTAGTAGATACCTAAAATAGATGGCATTCTGTAGAAAACAGTATGGAGGTTTCTCCAAAAACTAAAAATAGAACTACCATACGACACAGCAATTCCATTGCTCACTATATAACTAAAGAAAACAAAACGATTATTTCAAAAATACATGCACCCCAATGTTCATAGCAGCATAGCCAAGATGTGGAAGCAACCTAAGTGTCCATTGACAGAGGAATGGAAAACAACAGTTGAAAAGAGAATGGCATCTGGACCCCATATGGTAAGAGATAATTCTAAGAAAGGCTAACAACCAAAAAACTGGACCATTAAGTTTACCCAGCTAAGCACAAGGAACTCAGCCCTGTGACAAAGATCAGACTAAGGGTTAATAAAGCCTTTCTACTCAGGCTTATTGTTTCAGATGATTCCATGGTATAAAATATGAAGTTGAGAGATGTAAGAATGGGTATTAGGAAACAAAGAAATACGGCAAACTGTGTTATCATGTCCGGGAAAAAATGAAGTCTTACACAGGGAACTGATTGGTAGAAAACAGATCAGAAACTTTTAAAGGAAGTGTATTAGTTTGCTAGGGCTGCCATAACAAAGGGCTACAATTTGGGATGCTTAAATAACAGAAATATATTGTCTCACAATTCTGGAAGCTAGAGGTCCAAAACAAGGGTGTTGGCAGGGTTGGTTCCTTTTGAGGGCTGTGAGGAAAGATCTGCTCCAAGCCCTGGCTTTCGGCCTGTGGATGGGCTTCTTCATCTTCACATGGCGTTCTCCTATATACAAGTCTGTGTCCAATTTCCCCTTGTTATAAGGACACCAGCCATACTGGATTAAGGTCCACCCGAATGACCTTAAGCTAACTTACAAAGATCCTGTCCCCGATAAGGTCACATTCTGTGGTATTGGTGGCTAGAACTTCAACATATAAATTTGGGGTGACATAATTCAATTAGTAACTGGAACCTTTTTTTCCTTCCAGTTTTATTGAGATATAATTGACATAGAGCACTGTGTGGGTTTAAGGTATACAGCATGATGATTTGACTTAGTTACTTATGACTTATGAAATGATGATCACAATAAGTTTAGTGAATATCCATCATCTCATATAGATACAAAATTTTAAAAAAAGAAAAAATTGTTCCCTTTGATGAGAACTCTTAGAATTTATTCTCTTAATAACTTTCCTATATAACATACAGCAGTGGTGGTGCAGTGGTGGTGCAGTGGTTAAGAATCCACCTGCCGATGCAGGGGACATGGGTTCGAGCCCTGGTCTGGGAAGATCCCACATGCCGCAGAGCAACTAAACCCGTGTGCCACAACTACTGAGCCTGCACTCTAGAGCCTGCAAGCCACAACTACTGAAACCTGCGTGCCTAGAGCCCATGCTCCACAACAAGAGAAGCCCGTGCACTGCAACAAAGAGTAGCCCCTGCTTGATGCAACTAAAGAAAGCCTGCACACAGCAACAAAGACCCAACGCAGCCAAGAAAAATAAATAAAATGTTAATTATCATGTTGTACATTACATACCTAGTACTTATTTATCTTATAACTGAAAGTTTGTTCCTTTTTGACTGCCTTCATCCAATTCCCCTCCCTCCACCTGCTGCCTCTGGTAACCCACAAATCTGATCTCTTTTTCTGTGAGTTTGTTTGTTTGTTTTTGCAATATAATAGACCTACAATGTAGTGATTCAATATTTCTACACACTTCAAAATGATCACTATGATAAATCGAGGTATGATATGTCACCATACAAAGATATTACATAGTTATTGACTATATTCCCCAATCTGTAACAGGAACTTTTAAAGAAAATTGTATTGCCAAAGAAACAAGTATTCTGGATGTTAAAAAAAAGACCCCAAATCCCTGTGATTATAAAACAACTTTGGGGTCCCCAAATTTGCAAAAGCAGAAAGTATACTGCAAAAACTCTTTAGTCTCCAACACACGCGTGACCATGGAGGATAATGGACAATGAACCACTTCCCACAAGCCAGAACCAGGGTCATGGAGAACAACAGAAAAGGGAAATCCTCCCAGGTAGCCTCTCCAAGGTCTTGTCCCAAAGAACATCCTGTGCCAGAGCAAGATATCTTCACCTGCCCAGCAGGATTCCATTGTGACTGTAGACCACTGAGTGCCTCCTGTTTCCTACTCTTCCCTTTATAAATGGGAGTTTCGTAACAGAGGAGAACAAACCTGACTCCATTTTGAACCTATTCCTTTAACTCTAAGCTTTATGCTCTGTTGCCTGTGCTTAGTCCTGCTGGCTCTGCACCTTTGGAAAAGAAGGTTGCCTAGAGTCTGAAATATACATGATAGTCCATTCTCAAGCTCTGACCTTCAAAGGCATAAATCTTTTCCATTCATATAGAGATAAAAAAGTTACTAAACATAGAATAACATTTGTCTTGTTGGAGTCTTACAGGAACACTGTGACCAGACTTCCTGGACAGCTGCAAGAACAAAGGATTCTGCCACCAGGAAGTTTGCAACCAGCCCCATCCCTCCCTTCCCCTTTTAGTATAAAAGAAGCCTGACTTCTAACTCAGGCAGATGGTTCTTTGGGACACTAGTCCACCATCTTCTCGGTCTGCTGGCTTTCTGCATAAAGTTGCTATTCTTTGTCCCAGCTACTCACCTCTTGATTTATTGGCCTGTCATGCAGTGAGAAGTATGAGCTTGGACACAGTGACAGTTTTACTGTGGTTATACTGGATCTGCTACACTCTGGTATATCGAATGTTTGGAGGGCAGATGCCTGCTCTTCTTAGCTCATAGATCACCAGCTCATGAGGGGCCACTCTGTACTTGATGGAGAGGTCACTGGATCTGGGGATCATGGACTCTGAGCTGAGGATGTTGTAACTCACAGTGAATGTGTCTCTGGGTAGGAAGAAGGGTGCATCACAGATAGGCTGGTCAGACACTGCATGGGAACCAAGGTGGCTTACTGTTTACCAAGATCAGTGCTTTCCTCAACGTTCGCCCCCTCTTTTTCAGTGAAACAGCTACGTGAGAGTTTTAGCCCATGAAATGTATAGGGCAGCTATTGGTACTATCTGAGCATTGCTTTTAAGACATGAAAGTAGATTCTCTGCTCCCATTTCTCCTTCCACAAGCAACATACTGAAAATGACTTGGCCCCCAGGGTGTTTTAAAATGGAAGGAGCCTGGGTCCATGAAGCTGCATGAGGAGAAAAGTTGTCCTCAAACCAAAATAGTGGTATTGGACTATAATTTGAAAGGGAAAGTTCAATTTTGTTAAGTTGCTGAAATTTGGGGGTTTATTTTTTATAGTAGGTAGTATTACTCAAACTAGTATTTCTGTTTAATTTTAAGGCCCCCCCGACATAATATTATACGATTCTACAGTACATTTCAAGGACTGTGACACACCTAAAAAAATAGCAAGCCTGCTATTTATAGAACCAGAAATTTTCTATCTGTTTTGTGTATTATTTACTCTCGAAAATGAAAGCTAACAATGAGATTCGACTACCTAATAGCTGGGGGCTGCTGCTATTGATGTTTTCTGGCATTAAAAATGCAGCACAGCCCAAGGAAACAGAGAAATATAGAATTTTCAGACAAGAAAGGACCTACAAGTTAGCAGACATTAATTTCATTTTACAGATGAGGAGAGTAGGCTCAGGGAGGTTAAATAAATTTGCTTAAGTTTAAACTACTTGTCAGTCCATGATAAAGATTGAATTTTGACCCAGCTGTTACTTCAATGATTCTGTGTTTGCACCTATACAACTCTGTATATGTAATTTTTCAAATATTATTATCTGCACTGCTAATCTTTGTTTGTCAATCTGGTCTTGCAGCCAGGCAAAGTCATACTCAAATCCTACTCAGCCACCTGTCTGCTGTGTGGTTTTGAGAAAATCATTTACTGTCTCTGAGCCTTAAGTGCCTCATCTGCTGTGTCGATATAATAATAGCCAACATATTAAGTTGTTCTGGGGATTAAAATGTGATCGTGTACGTACAACACAAAAATACACTGCTTTCTAGGCTATGAATAATTATTGTCACTGTAATGAAGATGGTTCTAGAAAAGGAATGCTTTTGGTTATGCGTTTCATCTATGAGGAACGATAGGGAAAAAAATCTTAGATTATTACATGTCTTTACAATCTCTAGCAGAGACCTTATACTGCTATAATAAATGGGCAATCTCTATTTCTATTTCACTCTAATTGTAACAGATGGATTAACCACGGAAACTTTCCATAAATAAGGAAGAGAACTCTATCCTAAAATGGATGTAGTAGAATTTATCCCTGGTATCTTTGAAAACAGGAAGGTTATGGACACAGTGTTACTATGAGATGCCATGATCTGGTCTAGAAGGTCTCATAATTTAGTCTTACAAAAATTATAAATGAGTAAAGGTCAGAAGAATGTATGTAACAAAGAGATCAACACATATGGATTGTAAATTCTCTTTTCAAGCTCTAGTGAGTGATGCGGTTAAAAAATCTAAGGTACTATATGTGATATTTCACAATTCACAAAACATTTTTCACATTCACCATCTTTTTTAGACCACCTACAGCTCTGTGAAATTGGGATTGATCTTATCCCTGTTTTACACACGAGGACTTTGAGGCTCATGAATTTCAAATGGCTCGTCCAAAGTTACCCACCTAGTAAGTCCTAGAGCTGGGATGGGGCTCAGAATCGATTCCAAGAATCCTATGTGTTTTCCGTTAATATATCATTATCTCTCTAGACAGAAGATCTGTTTCAATCGATGAGAAAGATTTGATGAAATATAGGTTTGAGCAGCAGTTGAAACTCTTGATGAAAGATGAACACTTATTTAAGAAATTGATCCATGTATTAAAATGAAGCAAACCCTGCGGCCAGAGAGAAGCCACTTACAGAAAGATTTGCTTGTTAGGAAGAGAATTCTTTTTTTTGTGTGTGGTACGCGGGCCTCTCACTGCTGTGGCCTCTCCCGTTGCGGAGCACAGGCTCCGGACGCGCAGGCTCAGAGGCCGTGGCTCACGGGCCCAGCCGCTCCGCGGCACGTGGGATCCTCCCGGACCGGGGCACGAACCCGCGTCCCCTGCATCGGCAGGCGGACTCACAACCACGGCGCCACCAGGGAAGCCCAGGGAGTGAATTCTAATCAAAAAAGTGTGAGATGGCTTATGAGATAATTATAAGCAAGAAGCATCAGCTATATTAACACTAAGTATTCTGAAAATAACTTATCTTACCTCTCTCTCTACTCCCAGCTGTGCTCTCCTCTCTACTTACCAATCTATATGCTGGAGCTCTTAGATGTTATCTCTCCCACTTACCTCAATGAACACTCTCACCAGCACACACTCACACTAACACTGTTGGCCTCATGTTTACTCTGTTTTTCATATCCCGTCTCACCTGTTTTATGTGGTTAATTAAGGCTTGATTTAGATTTAATCTAATGTATTTTCCCAGATTGCCCTAAATGAGATATTCCTCCTCTCCGCTTGGCTCCTGTGACACTCTGTCTTTTCTCCTATAATAGATCTAAAGACTTGTCTGTTCATTTATCTGTCTCTTTTGTTGTCCTCAAGACCAGATAATTGCACTTTTTCTTTTTTTAAGAGACAAAGGCAAATGTTTATTTAGAAGGAAAAAAGAAATCTCAAGTTAAATATCTAAAAAGCTGAAATACACCACCACCAATACAAAATCCAGAAAAATAATAGCACATTTTAATCTATTTGTGTTTATTTTTCTTCAAGAGTTGACTCAAATATTATCTTCTCTTCTGATCACCCTATACAAAGGAGCAAGCACATTTTTCATCATTTTTCATCCCTGTTATCTGCTTTCTTTTATTTAATAGCACTTATCCTTTGGACTCTCATATCTATTTTATTTGTTTGCTTATTGTCTTTCTTCCCCACTAGAATGTAAACCCTAAGAGGGCAAAGACATTTTCCTTGCAGCCCAACACACAGAACATAAGTGCCCAATAAATGTCTGTTGAGTGAATGTTGAAAATTTCACACAGAATTTTACAAAATGCAAGTAGAATATAATTCAATTTTTGTTTACAAAAGTAATGATACACATAAAAAAGAGAAGTAGATCAAAATATTAAAAGTGATTATCTCTGGATGATAAAATTATGGATGATTTTCATTTTTTCATCTTGTTTTTCTGGATATTCCAATTTGCCTTTTGTGACTGCACTTCTCATCTCCACACACTCTATACAGGAGTGCCTCCTGTAGTGCTTTGCATGAACATGCTTTGGTGTTCTTCAAGGCTGTATAGTAGATTTCATCTCCCTGTTCTCTGAATTATTTTCCTGTGAGATCTTACCCATATTTTCAAATACCACCCACATGCTGTGGATTCTAAAAAAATCTTTATTTCTAATCCCTAACTTTTCATAAGCTCCAGACCTCTCTTCTACATGGGTAACTCCATCAGGGCATCCAAAAGGCATTCTGAATACAATTTGGCTAAGCTCTCACTCATTTTCATAAACAGCTGTGAGCCTGGCACTATGATAGATGCTTCATGTAGACTACTCATAACCACACTATAAAACAAATGAGAAAATTAAGGCTAAAAAAGGTTAAAGGACTCACAATGGTACTAAAGAATCTAATTTCAGGCATCTGGAGAGCCTCAGTTAACCCCAAATCCTTTGGGGCTCAGTGGGCAGCAAAGTCCAAGGGCCACGTCAGAGGCACTGCTGGCCCAGCCCTGGTCAAATAGCCTTCTGCAAAATGGTTACCCTGGCTCAGAATTCTTTGCTAGTAGTATAAGCAGAAGGATAGATATTTTAATTGGTCCATATTACTTTCCATTCTCTCCATGCTTTACAAGCTCGCAGGTCTATGAGACTTGGCTTCAGTGGTGGCCATTTGGAATGTCCCTCCCTCTTAACTCCATTAATTACAACCCTCCTTATCCTTAAAGTCCAGACTAAAGGACATGACCTACATTCGTCCTGCTTTAATTCTTATAGAGAATAAATTCTCCCTCTACTTTCCTATACAGTATTCTTCTTCCATGTCCGTTATAGCTCTATTCCAGTTTGCCTAACATTGAAGTTAGCTGTTGAACTGCTGACAGTGGAATTACCTGTTAAGCTCTTAGCAGGAAAAGTTTCTGTCCCATTAATTTCAGGGTCTTCCATGTGCCCAGCCTAGTGCTTAGGTATATCCTCCACAGTTGTACAATTAAGTTGTTGCCCAATAAATGTTGTGACCATTATGCCTGTGGGTAATTACAATGGTTCTTTAACTGTTAAGTAAAAAGAGGAACTTAAATATATACTGAAATAAAAAAATTCAATTTCAATAAAAATAGAGAAAAATTCATGGAGCACTTAGCCAACGCTTGGCTAATTGGCATTCACTTTTACCCTCGAAACAATTCTGAGGGGTTGGGGGAGAACTATAATAAAGGGGATGACAGAGATAGCTGAATTCATTTAACTATAGAACTAAGACTATAATAAGCTTGAGAATTATGATTACCGGACATATAGAATTATCCTATAAATAGTATAGGGACAACTGGGTAACCATCTGAAAAAAGTAATGCTGATAGTTCCTTCACAACTTATGATAAAATAAATTCTGGATGAATTTAAGGTTTATACATAAAACGTGAAACCTCATATGAAAAGAAAACATTAGAGAACTAAAAATAATTCTTGGAGTGGGAAGGCCTTTATAAGTTAAAAAAAATCCACAAGTCATAAATTATACTATATGAACAAACAAAAAAAACAAGAAAAGTATTTGACATCCAAATGTCCTTCATATATAAAGAGCTTCTATATATTGATAAGATCAACAATGCGCTAATTAGATGATGGAATAATTCATAGAAAAATAGATATGAATGGCTGTTAAATACATGGAAAGATATTCAACTTTACTCATGATAAGAGAAATGCAAATAGAAATTAAAATGATATAACATTTATTAGCTATCACATCAGCAAAGATAAAAATATTTGATATCACATTATGTTGGTGAGTGTGTGCAACAAAATAGACTCTTATGAATTGTTGGTGGGAGTTTAAGTAGTACAATTCTAAGAAGAACAATTTGGCAACATATATCAAAATAAAAAATGTGCATACCTTTTGATTCAGTAATTTTACTTCTAGAATTTTATCTTAATGATAGATTTGCTACAGGCCTCACACATTCAAGGCTATTAGTTGCAGCATCTTTATTTTGAAGTTTTTAAAGAATGACAATGACTTAAAAGCTCATCAATAGGAAACTAATAATTATGATAATCCATAATATCAAATAATATGCAGGCATCAAAAAACATGAGGTAGTTTTATACCATGGATATGAAAAGAGCTCTAAATTAAATTACAGCAAATTGCTAAGCGAGAGAAGCAAGCTAATATGCAGAGTATGTTTCCATTTGTGCAAAAATCAAAGAACATATACATACATGCTTATAAAAACACAAGCAACTCCAAAAGAAAATTGTACTGCCAAGCTTCCATCTAATAGGTGAGGAAATGGAGAATCAGAAATGTTATGAATTACCTTCAGAGTCAACCAGTTAGCTCAGTAAGAAATTTAAACCCATCACCTGACAGTGATCATTTCCTTTTCTCCCTAGTTAGGATGTCAGGTTTTCCCGTGAGAAATTCAGGGAGAAAAGACGTGGTCCCTACCCTGGAAGAACTTATAGTGGAGGAGCAGATGCAGAAAAGAACAATTACCTAGAAGAATGGTGACAGTGCCAAGCTCAAGAATCTGTGGGATCACAGGCAATTCATGTAATAGGGAAGAAAAATTCGGACTCCATTTTGCATCTGTTTCTTTTACTTTGACTTTTGTATTCTATTGCTTCTGCTACAAGTTAAGAATGTTGCCTAAAGCCTGCAATATCCAGGATAGAGACCATTCTCAAGGCTCTGACCTTTAAAGGTATAACACTTTTCCATTCATAGAAAGATAAAAAGTTGTGAAACGGAGAATATCATTTGTGTTCTTGGAGGTTTACAAGAAATCATGACCTGACTTTGATACCAAGGAGTGTGCAACAACCAACCACAGCCCTTCCCCTTTTAGTATAAATGAAGCCTGAATTCTAACTCAGGCAAGATGGTTCTTTGGGACACTAGTTCACCATCTTCTTGATCTGCTGTCTTTCTGAATAAAATTACTATTCCTTGTCCCGGCAACTCCTCTCTCAATTTATTGGCCTGTCACGGGGAAAGCAATATGAGCTTGGACTAGTTAACAGAGTGCTCTGAAGTGATATGAAGATTAATGCTTGAGTTGTGTTTTGGAAGGAGACATGTGTTCATGACTTATGAGTCACATCATAGAGAACAAAAAGAAGGGTGAGAGCCTGAGAGAAGAGTCAGCATGACTGAAGGCTCAGAATTCATTCATACATTCATTCACCCAGAAGGTATTTATTGAACATCTGTTAAGTCCTGGCCGAGAAGTGATGACCAAGTCAGACAAGGTTTTCAGCCTTATTGTCATCCCAGAGGGAAGACAGCTGAAGATGTCAACAGATAAGCTCATCTCAGAGTAGTAAATGCCATGAAGTTTTATAAAGAAAATAAAGAAGGGTGATATGAAGTGAGCGAATGGCGGTGGTCTAAGGGCTTACTTTATAGACCAGCCAGATCAGCCCTCTCTGAGAAGGTGACATTGAGGCAGAGATTTCATCTCCTCCTCCTCCTCCTTTATCTTCATCATTGACATCATCCGTCCATCTTTCTATCATCTCTCTATTCATTTCTTTATAAGATAGACCACATATGTAATTTAAAAGTTTTTAGATTCCACATTAAGCAAGTAAAGTGAAGCATTGTTAATTTTATGTGTCAACTTGAGTGGCCATGGCGATGGTCCCCAGATTAAATATTCTTCCTGGGGGTGTCCATGAGGGTGTTTCTGGATGAGATTAGCTTTTGGATCAATGGGTTTACATATGGCCCTCCCCAGAGTGGCTGGGCACCGTCCAATCTATTGAGGGCCTGAATAAAACAAAAGGCGGAAGAAGGAGGAGCTTGCCCTCTTTTTTCCTGCCTCTCTCTTGAGTTGGGACATCTCATGTCATTTCCACCTTTAGCTTCCCTGGTTCTCAGCCCTTTGGACTAGGACTGGAATACATTACTGGTTCTCCTGGGTCTCCAGCTGGCAAATGGCACACTTCAGGACTTCTCAGTCTCCATAATTTCATGAGCCAATTCCAATAATAAATCTATCTATCCATCCAACCTGTTGGCTCTGTTTCTCTCTGGAGATCCTAACTAATACAAGCAGTAGTCACATTCCAAAGGTAAAAAGAAGCAGGTTAAATTAATTTCAATAGCATATTTTATTTAGTCAAATATATCCACAATATTTTCATTTTACTATACAACAATATAAAAATTATAAATGCAATGTATTACATAATTTTTCATTTTAAATCTTCAAAATCCAGTGTGTAGTACACACTTACAGCATATCTGTTATACCAACCACATGCTAAGCACTCACCAGCCACAAGTGTTTCACAGCTGCCATACTGGACGACTCAGGTCTAGACCCTGTGCCTTTTACCAATACAGTGTTTAGTAGAATCTTCTAGAAAAAAATGTTAGGTTCATTGTTTGTAAAAATAGTAGGGCTGACTGTAGAACTCTAATGGAAAGAGCAAACATAACAAAATTAGAGTTGGGACAAGATGAAGAGAGATGAAGGGATTTTGGATTTCTTAATTCCAGACTATTTCCAGAGAAGTAAAAATCTCCTTCTTAGTCTCCTCCATTATTTGCTCCAAATATCCCACCTCCCTCTTCCTGGGTCTCCGTTTCCTCATTTTCTTGTGAATGCGTAGAGGTGGCAGAGGTGGATCAATATTAATATTGATGACAGTGTTCACCTTTGCACCCAACACTTACGTACATTGGGTTTCTCTACATACAGACTGAATACATGACATGCAACCAGGTGGCAATAAGGAACATGGGTGTCACTGTGTACAACCGTATATTATAAAATGTACAAGCTATTATAATCGTCACAATTTAGGAGCTCTCTTCAAACTTTCTAAAATTCCCATGGAGCAAACCCACAGCCGGCATTTCTAAATTATCTCCCTGAATAAAATCGAAGATCACTTCCTTTCCAACACGAATCATATTTATGCTTACATGTAGGTCAGAGTCAGCCAAACAGCTCTTGTGTCTGAAAGTCTATTTTAGACTTGGCTGTCATGACAGCCGTGGGGTTGGGCCCAGGTGTCTCCTGTCTCCTGACACACAGACAGCAAGTTTGCAGGCCTGGCTGTGATTTCTGGGGAGCAGCACTTAGGAACTGCCATAGGACGAATCAGCCCACTTGGTCTTGGCAGGGGTGCTGGCCTATCAGACTGAAAAAAGCTTCTGTTCCATGTGGATCCCGAATTTATCAATTTATATAGATTGGCAGAGAGCACAGCAGGGAGGCTGGGATTAGTAATGGGCTAAGTTTCCACGGTACTGTAAGAACAAGGAAAGCCGAGAAAGTGTCCAGGGCACAGTGCAAGGGATGCTTGCTCCTAGAATCCAGATCTGAGGTTTCACACTGTTGGACTCACATGCCAGTCCAAGGGCACAGGTTCTGAAGGAATTCCCTGGGAGGGAGTGCGAGAAGACCTCACACTCCTCCTTCTAATTAACCTGGCTCCGCTGGAGTTCCGCCCCCGGAAGCCAAGTGGGCTCATCCTTCCCAGCAGAGGGTTTGCTCCTGGGATCAGATCACCCTTCCTAGGACAGCGGTTCTCAAATCTTGCTGTATAACAGGATCATCTGAGGAGCTTTAAAAACTCCCGGTCCACTGGCAAAACCCCACACGTATAAAATCAGAATGTCTTGGGGAGGGGACCTTGGGTATCGGTAGTTTTTAAAGCTCCTTGCTGATGACAATTTACAATCATGGCTGAGACTTACTGATGTAGAATGAACTGAGAGAGGCGTGTGGTAACATACAGAAGCTTGGCTTATAGGTTTTTCTTACTATCCTAAAATGTCTACTTACATGGGCTCTATTGGATGAGCTGGAACAGGGATATATCAAAACTTCTGCTTTTAGAATCCTTTCCACTCTTCAAAATTACTAAAAATTGCAAAATGCCTTTGTTTTATGTGGGCTACATCTATAGATATTTATTGTACCGGAAATTAAAGCTGAGGCTTTTAAAACACAAGAACACACCAGCACACATTCTGTTGGCCATCAGAGCAGTGATGTCATCACACATCACGGAGCCTTTAGAAAAGCCCACGGTAGGGGCTTCCCTGGTGGCGCAGTGGTTGGGAGTCCGCCTGCCGATGCAGGGGACGGGGGTTCGTGCCCCGGTCCGGGAAGATCCCACGTGCCGCGGAGCGGCTGGGCCCGTGAGCCATGGCCGCTGAGCCTGCGCGTCCGGAGCCTGTGCTTCGCAACGGGAGAGGCCACAGCAGTGAGAGGCCCGCATATCACAAAAAAAAAAAAAAAAAAAAAAGCCCCCGGTAATCCCCACAGAGAATGAGAATGAATAAAGCAAATGGCATCTGAGTTTTGTCATGGCAACAGGTTTGACCTGCGGACCCCTTGAAAAGGCCGCAGGGATCCCAGTATATTTCTGGACCACATTTTGAGAACTGTTGGGTGAAATTGTCTCATGATTTTGAGAAAAATCAAGACTGTTTCTTTCTGCGAATAATTCCTCTTTTTACTGATATTTTGTGTTTGTGCACTTGCAAACATTTCTTACCAGAGAATGTGGACTCGTTAATTCTTGGAGTTTTGGTAAAATACAGAATAAGAGAACATTTTCTAGCAAACTGTTCTCTACCCCTTTCCCATCGTCACCTCTCACCTCTGTGTCCTCATTACCAGTTCTGGATGTTGGGAAATAGTCACATAATAATACGTCATTGACGTATTATTAGACTGTTTTAACATTAGACTGTACATTAGACTGTTTGAACTCATTGCTTTCTCGCACTGTTCTAAGGTAGGAATTGTTGTTATTCCAATTTTATAGATGAGGAATCAGAATCTAAGAGAGGTTAAAGCCTGGAGTGGTTATGCTGCTGTTATGTGTTAGAGCGGAGGGTGGACGCTGTCTTATCTCCCAGGGCCCTCGTCTTTACACTCTGTATATGCAGCCCCCACAAGCGCCAAGTTCACAAGCACAGCCAGCACTACAAGTGTGCTTGAGTCTTTTTCTGCTTCCTGGGTGAAAGGTAGATCAAAACCCAAAGAAAACACACACCCGTAGAGCAGGATCCAGATACAATTTTCAGCATATATATTTTATGAAACATTTCCCGGTTTTTAAATTATCTGCCACGTAGCCCTATCATAGCTGTATCATTTAATATTTTTTTAGATATGGAATTGTCAGCAATTTTCAGAGCTGGAAAAGACCTTAATATTCATCAAGGCCAACCTTGTAATTTTACAGAGCAGAAAATTCAACCTGATTAGGCAGATTTTCTGAGGATCACACAAATTATTACCAACAGATCTTGGTCAAGAAAAGGAGCCCTGTCCCCGATGGATATACGCCTGGTTTTATTTGTCATTGAACAACATACTGGATGCTTTATGAGCCATGCTTGGAAGAGATACTGCAGAAGTGAGGAAAGAAATGTTAGGTGACCCAGATTCCAGTTAAAAAAAAAAAAAATATATATATATATATATATATATAGATAGATAGATAGATATAAAATGAGTGTGTGTTCCTTAAAGCTGTATAGGGAAGCATCTTAAAGACTAGCAGGAGAGAAGAATGCTAGAACTTGCTAGGTCCGTCATCTGCCTCCCTCAAATACCCCTGGGGATGGGCTTCACGATGAACTTTTGAAGTTGTTACCTTCTCATGGTCACAGGCCGTGAAGCAAAAGTTTTCAACCCCGGCTTCATGTCAGAATCACTTGGAAGGCTCTAAAAAGAAAACAGAAACAATAAATAAAAAGCAAAAACCCAGTTTTTACTCCCCACCTTCAGAGATTCTGATTAATTGGTCTGGGGGGTATTTTTTCAAAGCTCTCCAGGGTTGAGAATCCCTTCAGTAGAGAAGCACGGGCTTTGGTGTCAGAGGATCTAGATCCCATTCTGGATTTCATCGCCTCTGTGCTTCACGAGCACAGGCAAAAGCTGTTCAGCAAAGTTACCTCCACTAAAAATGGAGATACCACCAAATACCAAGAGGTCTGTGGGCTACACACACATGGCCAGGCACTGAAAGCAATGCCTTCCTGCCCACACAGGTGTAGAGAGCAGAAAAGCTCAGCTGTTCATGGGAGAAGCCATCTTCCTTGTGTTCCTGGGAAACAAATCTGCGAGATCAGAGTGCCTAGCTGTCCCTTTCACCCCTGCCCTTGGAGGTCTGTCTCCTGCCTTTCTCGCATCTCACCTGTCAGCTTTGCTTTTTATTGTCCTTTAATACCAACACTTTTATGTCTGCTCCTATCACGTTTTCTACATCTTTTCATGTAGGTAAGACGATAATCACTGTGAGTGCTCTCCCGTCTACTGCCATGGCTCCGTTGCTATGGAAGGAGACCTCTGATGGGGTCAGCTAGGTGTACACAGGGGATACATCTTCATCCTTTGGGGGCTGTTCATTCTTTTAGATCTCTGGGCGTTTGATGATATAAGATAGACCTGGATGACTGTATCAGGATTTTTTTTATTTTTTTTTATTATTATTTTTTTTTATTTATTTATTTTTTTTAACATCTTTATTGGAGTATAATTGTTTTACAATAGTGTGTTAGTTTTCCCTCTACAACAAACTAAATCAGTTATACATACACACATGCTCCCACATCTCCTCCCTCTTGCATCACCCTCTCTCCCACCCTCCCTATCCCACCCCCCCAGGCGCTCACACAGCACAGAGGTGATCTCCCTGTGCTATGCAGCAGCTTCCCACCAGCTATCTAATTTACATTTGATAGTGTATATATGTCCCTGCCACTCCCCCACTTCGTCACAGCCCACCCCTCCCCCTCCCCATATCCTCAAGTCCATGCTCGAGTGAGTCTGTGTTTTATTCCCGTCCTACCACTAACCTCTTCATGACATTTTTTTCCCTTAGAGTCCATATATATGTGTTAGCATACGGTATTTGTTTTTCTCCTTCTGACTTACTTCACTCTGTATGACAGACTCCAGGTCCATCCACCTCATTATAAATAACTCAGTTTCATTTCTTTTTATGGCTGAGTAATATTCCATTGTATATATGTGCCACATCTTCTTTATCCATTCATCTGTTGATGGACACTTAGGTTGCTTCCATGTCCTGGCTATTGTAAATAGAGCTGCAATGAACATTTTGGTACATGAGTCTTTCTGAATTATAGTTTTCTCAGGGTATATTCCCAGTAGTGGGATTGCTGGGTCGTATGGTAGTTCTATTTGTAGTTTTTTAAGGAACCTCCATACTGTTCTCCATAGCGGCTGTATCAATTTACATTCCCACCAGCAGTGCAAGAGGGTTCCCTTTTCTCCACACCCTCTCCAGCATTTATTGTTTCTAGAGTTTTTGATGATGGCCAATCTGACCGGTGTGAGATGATATCTCATTGTAGTTTTGATTTGCATTTCTCTAATGATTAATGAGGTTGAGCATTCTTTCATGTGTTTGTTAGCAATCTGTATATCTTCTTTGGAGAAATGTCTATTTAGTTCTTCTGCCCATTTTTGGATTGGGTTGTTTGTTTTTTTGTTATTGAGCTGCATGAGTTGCTTATAAATTTTGGAAATTAATCCTTTGTCAGTTGCTTCATTTGCAAATATTTTCTCCCATTCTGAGGGTTGTCTTTTGGTCTTGTTTATGGTATCCTTTGCTGTGCAAAAGCTTTTAAGTTTTATTAGGTCCCATTTGTTTATTTGTGTTTTTATTTCCATTTCTCTAGGAGATGGGTCAAAAAGGATCTTGCTGTGATTTATGTCGTATAGTGTTCTGCCTATGTTTTCCTCTAAGAGTTTGATAGTGTCTGGCCTTACATTTAGGTCTTTAACCCATTTTGAGTTTATTTTTGTGTGTGGTGTTAGGGATTGTTCTAATTTCATACTTTTACATGTAGCTGTCCAGTTTTCCCAGCACCACTTATTGAAGAGGCTGTCTTTTCTCCACTGTATATCCTTCCCTCCTTTATCAAAGATAAGGTGACCATATGTGTGTGGGTTTATCTCTGGGCTCTCTATCCTGTTCCATTGATCTATATTTCTGTTTTTGTGCCAGTACCATATTGTCTTGATTACTGTAGCCTTGTAGTAGAGTCTGAAGTCAGGGAGCCTAATTCCTCCAGCTCCATTTCTCGTTCTCAAGATTGCTTTGGCTATTCGGGGTCTTTTGTGTTTCCATACAAATTGTGAAATTTTTTGTTCTAGTTCTGTAAAAAATGCCAGTGGTAATTTGATAGGGATTGCATTGAATCGGTAGATTGCTTTGGGTAGTATAGTCATTTTCACAATGTTGATTCTTCCAATCCAAGAACATGGTATATTTCTCCACCTATTTGTATCATCTTTAATTTCTTTCATCAGTGTCTTATAGTTTTCTGCATACAAGTCTTTAGTCTCCTTAGGTAGGTTTATTCCTAGATATTTTATTCTTTTTGTTGCAATGGTAAATGGGAGCGTTTTCTTAATTTCACTCTCAGATTTTTCATCATTAGTGTATAAGAATGCCAGAGATTTCTGTGCATTAATTTTGTATCCTGCAACTTTACCAAATTCATTGATTAGCTCTAGTAGTTTTCTGGTAGCATCCTTAGGATTCTCTATGTATAGTATCATGTCATCTGCAAACAGTGACAGCTTTACTTCTTCTTTTCCTATTTGGATTCCTTTTATTTCTTTTTCTTCTCTGATTGCTGTGGCTAGAACTTCCAAAACTATGTTGAATAAGAGTGGTGAGAGTGGGCAACCTTGTCTTGTTCCTGATCTTAGTGGAAATGGTTTCAGTTTTTCACCATTGAGAACGATGCTAGCTGTGGGTTTGTCATATATGGCCTTTATTATGTTGAGGAAAGTTCCCTCTATGCCCACTTTCTGCAAGGTTTTTATCATAAATGAGTGTTGAATTTTGTCAAAAGCTTTCTCTGCATCTATTGAGATGATCATATGGTTTTTCTCCTTCAGTTTATTGATATGGTGTATCACATTGATTGATTTGCGTATATTGAAGAATCCTTGCATTCCTGGGATAAACCCCACTTGATCATGGTGTATGATCCTTTTAATGTGCTGTTGGATTCTGTTTGCTAATATTTTGTTGAGGATTTTTGCATCCATGTTCATCAGTGATATTGGCCTGTAGTTTTCTTTCTTTGTGACGTCTTTGTCTGGTTTTGGTATCAGGGTGATGTTGGCCTCATAGAATGAGTTTGGGAGTGTTCCTCCCTCTGCTATCTGTTGGAAGAGTTTGAGAAGGATAGGTGTTAGCTCTTCTCTAAATGTTTGATAGAATTCGCCTGTGAAGCCATCTGGTCCTGGACTTTTGTTTGCTGGAAGATTTTTAATCACAGTTTCAATTTCAGTGCTTGTGATTGGTCTGTTCATATTTTCTATTTCTTCCTGGTTCAGTCTCGGCAGGTTGTGCATTTCTAAGAATTTGTCCATTTCTTCCAGGTTGTCCATTTTATTGGCATACAGTTGCTTGTAGTAATCTCTAATAATCTTTTGTATTTCTGCAGTGTCAGTTGTTATATCTCCTTTTTCATTTCTAATTCTATTGATTTGAGTCTTCTCCCTTTTATTCTTGATGAGTCTGGCTAATGGTTTATCAATTTTATTTATCTTCTCAAAGAACCAGCTTTTAGTTTTATTGATCTTTGCTATTGTTTCCTTCACTTCTTTTTCATTTATTTCTGATCTGATCTTTATGATTTCTTTCCTTCTGCTAAATTTGGGGGTTTTTTGTTCTTCTTTCTCTAATTGCTTTAAGTGCAAAGTTAGGTTGTTTATTCGAGATGTTTCCTGTTTCTTAAGGTATGATTGTATTGCTATAAACTTGCCTCTTAGAACTGCTTTTGCTGTATCCCATAGGTTTTGGGTCGTTGTGTCTCCATTGTCATTTGTTTCTAAGTATTTTTTGATTTCCTCTTTGATTTCTTCAGTGATCACTTCGTTATTAAGTAGTGTATTGTTTAGCCTCCATGTGTTTGTATTTTTTACAGATCTTTTCCTATAATTGATATTTAGTCTCATAGCGTTGTGGTCGGAAAAGATACTTGATACGATTTCAATTTTCTTAAATTTGCCCAGGCTAGATTTGTGACCCAATATATGATCAATCCTGGAGAATGTTCCATGAGCACTTGAGAAAAATGTGTATTCTGTTGTTTTTGGATGGAATGTCCTATAAATATCAATTAAGTCCATCTTGTGTAATGTATCATTTAAAGCTTGTGTTTCCTTATTTATTTTCATTTTGGATGATCTGTCCATTGGTGAAAGTGGGGTGTTAAAGTCCCCCATTATAATTGTGTTGCTGTCGATTTCCCCTTTTAAGGCTGTTAGTATTTGCCTTAGGTATTGAGGTGCTCCTATGTTGGGTGCATAAATATTTACAATTGTTATATCTTCTTCATGGATCGATCCCTTGATCATTATGTAGTGTCCTTCTTTGTCTCTTGTAATAGTCTTTATTTTAAAGTCTATTTTGTCTGATATGAGAATTGCTACTCCAGCTTTCTTCTGATTTCCATTTGCATGGAATATCTTTTTCCATCCCCTTACTTTCAGTCTGTATGTGTCCCTAGGTCTGAAGTGGGTCTCTTGTAGACAGCATATATATGGGTCTTGTTTTTGTATCCATTCAGCCAGTCTGTGTCTTTTGGTGGGAGCATTTAATCCATTTACATTTAAGGTAATTATCGATATGTATGTTCCTATTACCATTTACTTGTTTCGGGTTGTTCTTGTAGGTCTTTTCCTTCTCTTGTGTTTCTTGCCTAGAGAAGTTCCTTTAGGATTTGTTGTAGAGCTGGTTTGGTGGTGCTGAACTCTCTCAGTTTTTGCTTGTCTGTAAAGGTTTTAATTTCTCCATCAAATCTGAATGAGATCCTTGCTGGGTAGAGTAATCTTGGTTGTAGGTTTTTTTCCTTCATCACTTTAAATATGTCCTGCCACTCCCTTCTGGCTTGTAGAGTTTCTGCTGAAAGATCAGATGTTAATCTTATGGGGATTCCCTTGTGTGTTATTTGTTGTTTTTCCCTTGCTGCTTTTAATATGTTTTCTTTGTATTTAATTTTTGACAGTTTGATTATTATGTGTCGTGGCGTGTTTCTCTTTGGGTTTATCCTGTATGGAACTCTCTGTGCTTCCTGGACTTGATTGACTATTTCCTTTCCTATATTAGGGAAGTTTTCAACTATAATCTCTTCAAATATTTTCTCAGTCCCTTTCTTTTTCTCTTCTTCTTCTGGGACCCCTATAATTCGAATGTTGGTGCGTTTAATGTTGTCCCAGAGGTCTCTGAGACTGTCCTCAGTTCTTTTCATTCTTTTTTCTTTCTTCTGCTCTGCAGTAGTTATTTCCACTATTTTATCTTCCAGGTCACTTATCCGTCCTTCTGCCTCAGTTATTCTGCTATTGATCCCATCTAGAGTATTTTTAATTTCATTTATTGTGTTGCTCATCGTTGCTTGCTTCCTCTTTATTTCTTCTAGGTCCCTGTTAACTGTTTCTTGCAAATTGTCTATTCTATTTCCAAGATTTTGCATCATCTTCACCATCATTATTCTAAATTCTCTTTCAGGTAGATTGGCTATTACCTCTTCATCTGTTAGGTCTGGTGTGTTTTTATCTTGCTCCTTCATCTGTTGTGTGTTTTTCTGTCTTCTCATTTCGCTTATCTTACTGTGTTTGAGGTCTCCTTTTTGCACGCTGCAGGTTCGTAGTTCCTGTTGTTTTTGGTGGCTGTCCCCAGTGGCTAAGGTTGGTTCAGTGGGTTGAGTAGATTCCCTGGTTGGGGGGACTAGTGCCTCTGTTCTGGTGGATGAGGCTGGATCTTGTCCTTCTGGTGGGCAGGTCCTCGTCTGGTGGTGTGTTTGGGGATGTTGGTAACCTTATTATGATTTTAGGCAGTCTCTCTGCTAATGGATGGGGCTGTAGACCTGTCTTGCTCTTTGTTGGGGATAGGGTGTCCAGCACTGTTCTTTGCTGGTCCTTGAGTGAAGCTGGGTCTTGGTGTTGAGATGGAGGTCTCTGGGAGATTTTCGCCGTCTGATATTACGTGGAGCTCGGAGGTCTCTTGTGGACTAGTGTCTTGAGGTTGGTTCTCCCACCTCAGGGACACCGCCCTGGTGCCTGGCTGGGGCGCCAAGAACCTTTAATCCACACGGCTCAAAATAAAAGGTAGAATAAATAGAGAGGAAAGAAAAGGAAGGAAGGAGGGAGGGAGGGAGGGAAGGAATAAAGGAAGGAATAAATGAAGGAAGGAAGCAAGAAAGCAAGGACGGAAGGTGCAGAGGAAGAAAGGGAGGAAGGAAGAGAGGAAGGGAGGAAAGAAGGGGGAAGGAAGGAAGAAAAGAGGGAAGGAGGGAAGAAAGGAAGAAAGAAAGGGAGAAGACAGAGTAGTATAAAGTATAGTTATTAAAATAAAAAATAATTATTAAGAAGAAAAATTTCCTTTTAAAAAACAAAAAAACAAACAAACAAACAAAAAAACAAACAAACAAACAAACAAAAAACAGAAAAATGGGTCGGTCTAACCCTAGGACAAATGGTGCAAGCAAAGCTATACAGACAAAATCTCACACAGCAGCACACACATACACACTCACAAAAAGAAAAAAAAGGGGAAAATAATAGTATATCTTGCTCCCAAAGTCCACCTCCTCAACTTGGGATGATTTGTTGTCTATTCAGGTTTTCAACAGATGCAGGGCACTTCAAGTTGATTGTGGAGCTTTAATCCGCCGCTTTTGAGGCTGTTGGGAGAGATCTCCCCCTCTCCTCTCTGTTCGCACAGCTCCTGGGGTTCAGCTTTGGACTTGGTCCCGCCTCTGCGTGTAGGTTGTCCGAGGGCGACTGCCCTTCGCTCAGACAGGACGATGTTAAAGGAGCAGTTGATTCGGGGGCTCCAGCTCACTCAGGCTGGGGGGAGGGAGTGGCACGGGGGCGGGGCGAGTCCGCGACGTCAGAGGCCGACGTGACGCTGCACAGGCCCGAGGCGCGCCGTGCGTTCTCCCGGGGAAGCTGTCCCTGGATCCCGGGACCCCGGCCGTGGCGGGCCGCACGGGCTCCCGGGAGGGCCGGTGTGGAGAGTGACCTGTGCTCACACACAGGCCTCTTGGTGGTGGCAGCAGCAACCTTAGCGTCCGACACCCATCTCTACTGTCCGTGCCGACAGCCGCGGCTCGCGCCCGTTTCTGGAGCTCCTCTACGCGGTGCTCTTAATCCCCTCACCTCACACCCGAGGAAGCAAAGAGGCAAGAAAAAGTCTCTTGTCTCTTCGGCAGCTCCGCGCCCGGTTCTAGGGCTCCTTTAAGCGGCGCACTTAATCCCCTCTCCTCGCGCCCAGGCAGCAAAGAGGGAGGAAAAGGTCTCTTGCCTCTTCGGCAGCTCCAGACTTCTCCCGAACTCCCTCCCGGCCAGCCGTGGCGCACTAGCCCCCTTCAAGCTGTCTTCACTCTGCCAACTCCAGCCCTTTCCCCGGGATCCGACTGAAGCCCGAGCCTCAGCTCCCGGCCCCGCCCGCCCCGGCGGGCGAGCAGACAAGCCTCTCGGGCTGGTGAGCGCCGGTCGGCACCGATCCTCTGCGGGAATCTCTCCGCTTTGCCCTCCGCACCCCTGTGGCTGAGCTGTCCTCCGCGGCTCCGGAGCTTCCCCCTCCGGCGCCCGCAGTCTCCGCCCTCGAAGGGGCCTCTAGTGTGTGGGAGTCTTTCCTCCTTCTCGGCTCCCTCCCACTGGCGTAGGTCCCGTCCCTATTCTTTTGTCCCTGTTTATTCTTTTTTCTTTTGCCCTACCCAGATATGTGGGGAGTTTCTTGCCTTTTTGGAGGTCCGAGGTCCTCTGCCAGCGTTCGGTGGGTGCTCTACAGGAGAAGCTCCACGTGTAGATGTATTTCTGATGTCTCTGTGAGGAGGAAGGAGATCTCCGCGTCTTACTCTTCCGCCATCTTTAAGCCGTCTCCCACATACTTCTTTTCCAACATAAATTGCTAATTCTTCTGTTGTAAAGAGAATTTCAAGGAAGAACAGAGATTCTAACTTCCAAGCCATAAGCAGTATACTTTGCTTCCTTCCATTTGTTAATTTCGATTTGCAGAAGATGTATTCCGAGATTCAGATGTCCCTCTCGTCCGGTCCCTGCTCGGGCGCCACTTGCCGCCAGCCGCCAGGATTTTTTTTTAATTGCTGAGTTCCAAGTCACCATGAACTTCATGGCTTAAAACAGCACACAGTTACTATCTCATATTTTGTACATCAGGATTCCAAGGATAGCTAAACTGGGTCTTTTGCTCAGTCTCCAAAGGTTGAGATTAAGATACCATCTGGGCTATATCCTCATCTGGACATTCAACTAGGGAAGAATCCACTTCCACACTCATTCAGATAGTTGGAAGAATTCACTTACTTACAGCTTCAGGACTGAGACCATCAGCTTCTTACTGGCTGTCGGCTGGAAACCTGTTATCTTGGAAGTCACTGCGATTCCCTGCCACGTGGCCCTCTCCCAGGGTATTTCACAGCATGGCTGTTTGACTCTTAAGAGCCAGCGGGAGAAGATTTCTCCAGCCCTGGGAGGAGTCTTATATAATGCAATGCATTCATGGGAGTGATATCCCATCACCTTTGCCATAGACTATTTGTTAGAAACAATGCAAAGGTTTTACCTGCACCCAGTGGGAGGGGATTCTAGAAGGCATGTCACCTTGGGGCATTTCCAACACAGTTGCTCACGTCTTAGGGGGGGGTCTGTTCGGAGGTTCCTGGAGGATGAGGATGAGGTCCAGAGAAAAGGAAGAGGGCCGGGTGTATATTTTTATTGTCAGGGAGAAAGACTCTCATATTGGGAAGGTTAAATATTCAAGGTCAAACACAGAGTATTGGATCCATAGGAAGGAGTGAGGGAGCAGGCCACGTGGCCAGCCTCTGGGATAAGCCTTCGATTGAGGATGGGAGGCCCCATGTCTCCTTTGTGGTCCCATCAAGATGGAGGCCACATGGGGCTTTAGGGCCAAGCCCACAGGAGCCAGCAGATGTGGCCGATGGTGGAGCCAGAGTCTGGGATCATGGACAGCATCTACAGGGTATTTCACATTGCAGCGCCTTTACCAGTGCTCTTCTGTTTACCCTGGATTTGCTTCATCAACTTTTCTTACTGCTGAATGTATTCATGTTTCAACGTTAAGCTCAAATACTACAACCTAACTCCTGTGTTAGATCATCTTCCTCTGGCTAACACAGAACCTGCATCTGCCTTCTTGCCAGCATTATGCCTTACAAAATCCGATTCACACAGCTGACCCATCATGTCCCACTTGAGGTCGGGGAGGATGGTCTTCTCTTTCTCTCGTATTTAGCCTGTCACAGAATAAATGTCCTTTAATTCTGACATGTACCTATATAATTCTATATCTTATAGAAATGAGATAATATTTAAAAGTGAACATACCTGGAAAACACATTATTTTCTTCCTCTTCTATGTTTTAACGTAATGAAAATGCTTAGTACGTTTATTAACACAAGGTTTTATTCACTTTGGGGAGAGGTTTGTACTTTTGGAATCAACTACTTAATGAGAACAGAAACTTGCAGGCTGAATGCTTTTTTTCCCCCCTGAGGTCTCTATCATAATTTCTAGCTGTTTGCTGATCAATCTGAGTGAGTTTAATCTACTTTTGAGCACTCTTGCCTTTCGGCAAATTTTGTTTTGAGTGGCATGGGCTGTCACTGAAATTGGTGTCCCTCTGGATGTACCCTCAGGAATCTTCTTTCAAGAGAATGAGGATGTGGAGAGGCTTCGGGAACATTTGGTATTTTATAGATGCCAGTAATGGGATTCTGGAGTCCTGGGTGGGGCACATAGTGTTTCTCTCCAGCTAGAGTTCTCAGTACATTATTTTACCAACTGTGCATCACACTGATGGAGTTATTTAGCCTCTAAGCTTCGGTTTCCTCAACTGAAAAAAAAAAAAAAAAACACATGGAAATGACACTACTTTACGGGATTTATGTTAGCTGATTTTTTTTTTCTTTCTCTCTCTTTTGAGAATTTCATATTAAGCCCGAGGAACATGTAAACCAAAAATAGATTTCTGTTTTATAGACCTTTCTGCTGATAGCTAATGAAACCACTTACTCAGCATGCTTTCTATTAGACTTCCCAGAAAAATAGGAAGTGAAAGAGGCCTGAGAAGTATTTTAATTCAGAATGTACTCCCAAATATGTAACTCACAGAACAATAATAGATTTTTTGAGATTTTAAACGATAGAGGTAGAGGGTGAATCTTGAGGAAAGGGATGTAGTTTCAAGACTTAATCATAGCGCATTTTTCAAAAACAAGAGCTATATGATATTTAATTTTTAGACATGGTTTCTGTAATCTGCTGCCTCACTTTTCCAAGGAGGCGAAGGAGGCCCATAGAGGTGAAGTAACTTTTCCAACATCACACAGCTCACTAAAGATGCACTTCACTTCAATATAATCTTTCTACTTCAGATGCTTATTTAATTTTCATTAAGTTTATTTTAGAAGTGATTTACAATAATTTATAACAAAGACTGGGGTGGGAGGATGCAATCAGCTTTGTAAAGATCCTTCTGGCCCTGGACATTATGAAAGCCCACTTAAAGTATGAGAAGAGTGATACTGTCAGGTGTGTGTGTTAGAAAGTCCCTTCTGGTAAGTGTGAGAAGGTGGGGGAGAAATGAGCTAGAATGGAGGAAAGAGATCCAGCGGGAACATCAGATAAAGGACAGTCACGTGGGTGCTCCAATAGCAGGGCTCCAAGTTCCCCTCTATCCTCTTCCCCACCCATTGGGCAGCTCTGGATGAGTTTTGGCTATTTTCCTTGCATGTGAATAATAACACTCTCCTTTCTCATATTGAAGACTTTCTCTTACTCTTCATGTGACTTCTCTTCTTCTGCTTAATGCCTTACAAAACATCACCAATTGCAAGAGGCTCTCTGAGAGTTCTGCAGTAAAAGTCCCTCTGTCCCAGTTTCCTAAATGCCTTAAGCAAACTGTATAGCGTTAATGAAAGAGCCTGTCCACGAGTCTCAAAATAAACAACTTGCATAAAAGTGAGTATTTCCTCCCAAACACACAATTATATTGTTGATCATAGGAAGGTTTTGCAGAGTCTACTCGTAAGCCCTAAGTCCACAAGACACAATGAGATGGGTAGAAGAAATATACTGGATTGTCCTGCGTTTTAAATTAAGGTCCTTCCACCAGAATGCTGCACCCACACCCCCCAACCCACCCAATTTGTCCCATGAGGTCCTGACTATATGGTACAAGAAAAAGAGAATGATATGTGGAATTGGCTTGTTCCGTGCGTTTCTTCACTTCTATCACTCTCTATCTTTAAGCAATTTATTTAACCTGTCCAGCCTGTGGAGAGCTGGGCAGAGAGCGGAAGCTCAGCAAAGGGTAAGTCCCTTCCACAGTTTAGCTCACAGGCTTTTCTAAGGGGATGATACACATGTTGATGAGACAGCCGACCCCCTCCCTTGCCCCACCCTATCTCTCTCATTCCCTGCAAAAGGGCAGCTATAAGCCAAACCCTTTTCTGAGTGAGGCACCTACAGACCTTGATAAGCCAAAAGATGATGCCAGAGACAGACTTGCTTGCCTACGTAGAAAAAGCAAACCAAGGGAAACAGGCAGTCAAGAAACTAGTTGACATTTCTTTGAAATTAACCCACTTGGCCACCTACAGAAATGAACTGCTTCTCCTCTACCCACTATTTCCTACTTTCTCTGGATCAGTGGCTTTGATCCGGAAATCCCAGGTGCCTGAGTGAGGGGCAAAGCTATGAAAATTCAAGCAAAATGACATTTTCCAAGAAGAGTTGGATTAGCAGAGGGGAAAATGCTGCCAAGCTGAAAACCTTTCGGGATGGAGAAGCGATAAACGGCATAAGCAACATCATACTTTAAACATGATTTTATTCACACTGAAATGATGCTAACCTTTGTGTGAAGGGAAACTTGGGCTCCGTAGTCAACATTTTCCTGTGTCTAATGCTAATGTTCCTCTACCCAGCTGCAAAATCCATCTGCACCGTTCTAATGCTTTTTCTCTCCTTCCTGCTCTGGTTATTTTTCCAGGCACGCTTCTTAACTGTCAGAACTTAATATTATTTTATAGCCCTGAGCCAAACCTTGGTAGCTTGAGGAATAGCTCAGCGGCAGACCCAAGTGTGAGCTGACCCCTTTTAACACAGATGTGCTCATGAGATAAAGGAGGAAGAAATCCGGGACTCTGCTGTTGTGGAAAATGTTTTATCCTTATCTGAACTCGGTTTGTGACCTTGGGGTCTTCTCAAGGAGTTCCCTTTGCTGAGTCACCCTCTCAAGGATGTCCTGAGGGTGATTAACTCAGAGCACCTGACACAGGGGACTCCAGAAGAAAAAAAAAGATCCATGAAGTCCGTGAAGGCAAGGGGCTTTCTCCATGTTCTATAGTCTTTATAAAAATGTTATAGAGTTAGTATCATTAATCCCATTTTACAGATGGGGAAACGAGGGCTCAGCAATTTTGATTTACCCAGCGTCACAGAGGTAATAATTAAGAAGTAAGAATTTGTGTCTAGACTTACTTACCTTCAACATCACAATGACAGTAGCTACCATTTATTGAGCATTGAACTTGTCCCAAACACTTGAAGGATTTTATGTATTTTATCCTAGTTATTCCTTATCATTCTATCATTATACCTACTTGAAGATGAAAAAAAGTGGGGCTTAGGGAGGTTTTTTTTTTTTTGCGGTACGCGGGCCTCTCACTGTTGTGGCCTCTCCCATTGCGGAGCACAGGCTCCGGACGCGCAGGCCCAGCGGCCATGGCTCACGGGCCCAGCCGCTCCGCGGCACGTGGGATCTTCCCGGACCGGGGCACGAACCCGTGTCCCCTGCATCGGCAGGCGGATTCTCAACCACTGCGCCACCAGGGAAGCCCCTTAGGGAGGTTTTGTTACTTGCTCATCTAGGTCAAGAGCGGAACTTTATGTGATGGAAGAAAAGAGTAAGGCAAGTGAGAGTTAAATGTTCGTATTACACATGCGCCAGGTGTTAGGATCGTGTACGCTTCAATTACTGTATGTGATCTTGAAGAGTTTCATGAGAAGAGCCTAATAATATGGATGTAATTGAGGAGTAATTTTAGGCACTTTTAGATCACCAGGCAATCCTTTTGCCCACAAAAGATTGTAGTGTGGGACTAATAGACCCTTTACACTCATGAAACAATTCAGATCCAAGTCAGATGAATTTTCCTCTTTGTAATTGTCACTCCTATTCACTCACTCACTGAATTTCAAGGAGTGAGCATACAAAAAAAAAGCTGCTGAGCAGAGGAATAGTTATTCCAGGGGGATGTGCATTTAGTTTGGGTAAATTTGAATTCAGCTCACATTTATTGACACTGCGAATTCATTCAATTACTGCATGGTGTGTATCGTGCTTGAACGTTTCAAAGACAATTATCTGATTTACTATTCACCACCATTTGTGGTAGGCATTATTCTCCACCTTTTTCAATAAAGAAGCTAAAGCCCAGTGAGATACAGGCCATAAAATGATGGAGCAACAAGGCAAGAATTTGAACTTAGGACTCTGATTCTACACAATTTGCTTTTTTTTTCCATTTATTTTTGTCTGCGTTGGGTCTTCTTTGCTGCGCACGGGCTTTCTCTAGTTGTGGCAAGCGGGGTCTGCTCTTGGTTACGGTGCACAGGCTTCTCATTGCGGTGGCTTCTCTCCTTGTGGAGCCCAGGCTCTAGGCACGCAGGCTTCAGTAGTTGTGGCACACGGGCTTAGTTGCTCCGCGGCATGTGGGATCTTCCCGGACCAGGGCTCGAACCCGTGTCCCCTGCATTGGCAGGCGGATTCTTAACCACTGCACCACCAGGGAAGCCCCACAATTTGCTTTTATTACGACACTGTGATGTAAACTCAGGACTTTCTAATTCTGATATTTCAGTCCTAAAATAGTTGATTGAGTGTTTGTATGTGCCCGACTGGTGTTGGTTCCACCTCAGTCTGTACCCGTGGAAGCTCTGTTCCCCTAATTCCTCCCAGGTCCTTAAATACATACAGTTATCTGGCTTGCTTCACCTCCTACTTAGGCTGGAAGAAAAACAGCCTTTTTAAAGCCCTAATTCAGTTTTCATAGCACTCAGGTGGGGAATGAAGGGGATTAAAAAGAGGGCACACAGACCTGTTTCTAAGGCTTCCAGCTGTGTCCACGAGGCAGTAGGCTGGAAGGAAATTCAGAGAGCTATTATGGTATGATTTTAACAAAAGAAACACATTTTTAAGTTCATTTCTGTTGTCTTTATACAGAAACCATCCCTGAGGTTCCTGCAGACCCATTTGTGATAGAAGCCATTTGGGATTGCCTCATCACAGGCATCCACCTTCCCTCCGGTGTATTTTTATCATCTCTCTGCAATGTCTGTAGAACTTGAACTGCAGATTCATTAAGCAGAGACAGGGTCTGCTCTTAGTCAACAGAAAACATCTGTCATGTTGTCAGTACTCATTATGTCGTCCATAAAGTATTAAACTCAGAGTATTTTAGTTTTAAAATATACTCCCATTCTCTTTTTCAGCAGGCAAGACTGAGCAGATGTTTTCTCCATTGGTTTATAGATATTGTTGATTTCCATTATCTGCCTTGGATAAAACTGGCTTTTCAATAACTACCATTTACAAACTAATTGATTACAGATGAACGCAAGGCAAACATTTTACTGATTCGAGAGCTGTTGCCATTTCATTTGATATAAGTTTTCAAAGAGAATCATTTTAGGAGTACTCATTATGTATCAGAACTTTTTTATTTCCCTCTAGGCTATGACCAGAGAGACAGTTTCCCCCTACAGTGGTTATGGGAAGTTGAACCATACGAAAATGGTTAAAAATTGTCGAATATCAGCAATTTCGCATGGTTCAATCTAGTAACACGTGTGGAACAAAGCAGGTTAACAAATATTTGTTGGATGGATGAATGGATGGAAGACAGACGTCTAGGTGTGAATTTAGCCACAGCTAAAATTCATAAAAGGGGTGAGACTGTTAGCGTGGTGGCAGAAAATCACTCGTCTTCATTTCTGTGTCCAGAGGGCGTAAAGACAAATCAATGTCCTTTTGTCGCATTCCCTCATTCGTTCGTTGACCCTTTTGGTAATTTAGCATCTGCTATGTGAAAGCACGGTGCCGGCTGGGCAGGTGGAGACAGCCCACTGTCAAATGTAGGGATGGAATACTTAGCCGATGCTGATGGGACAGAGAGGAAGTAGGTGCCCCGGTGGAATTACGTACAAATGGTGGGAACACTCAGAGGACAAGCTCCTAAAACCGCCTTGTGTGGAAGCGACACCTGAGCTGAGTCCTTGAGAGACAAGTTCGGAGGTTTCAGGAAATGAAGACGCTCCAGAAAGAACAGCATCTACAAAAGCCTGCCACTTTCCGGTGACAGAAAGGTGAGTTGAGGTTGAAGAAGGAGGCAGAGCCAGGCCAGGAGAACCACTTTACTTTGTACTATACCTTGAAAGAAATGGAGAGACAGTGAGAGGTCTGACACAGGAAAGTAACTTAATCAGCTTTAGGTATTAGAACAGATCATCTAAAAATTGATTTGAGAATACATTTCTTGATTTCAAGGAAAAAAAAAAGAATGGGAGTTTTGCTGGATTGAATCAAATGTGTAGATAATTCTGGTTTAAGTGTGGGGATTTCTTTACATCTTTACTATATTGAGTCTTTATGCACATTATCATCTCATCATTTGGGGGTGTTTTCATGTTTTCAAAGTTGGTGGGAGAGTTGGTTCAAATCGCCTGTTCCACCACTGCTGAAAATAGAAAGTCTTATTCACCAGGGGTTCAGACTTGAGTAGACGTTTCTCCAAAGAAGACACACGAATGTTCAACAAGAACATGAAAAGATGTTCAGCAGCATTGTCATTAAGGAAATGCAAACGGAAGCCACAATGAGGAACACTTCATACCCACTGGGATAGCCATTTAAAAATAAAAAACAAAACCCCAATGGAAAGTAAGTGTTGACAAGGATGCAGAGAAATAGGAACACTTGTAACTTGCTGGGGAAAAGTAACATGGTGCAGCGCAGCCACTGTGGAAAACAGTTCAGTGGTTCCTCAAAACATGAAACGAGGAATTACTGTATGAACCAGCAATACTACCACTAGATACGTACTCAGAAGAACTGGAAACAGGTACTCAAATAAGTACTTTTTTTAGGAATGTGCACAGCAGCATTATTCACAATAGTGAAAAGGTGGACGCCACCCAAATGTCCATCAGTGGGTGAACGGATAGACAAATGGTGGTCCACACATACAATTACTCAGCCCTAAAAGAGAATGAAGTGCTGATACACGCTATAACTTGGATGAAATTCGGAAACGTTACGCTAAGTGAAAGAAGCCAGACGCAAAATGTCATGTATTGTGTGACTTCTTTTATGTGAAATATCCAGAACAGGTAAATTCACAGAGATAGAGAGCAGATAGATGGTTTCCAGGGTAGGGGATGGGGAGCAGAGAATGAATGCTTAATGGGTATGGGGGGTCCTTCTCGGGTGACCAAAAAGTTTTGAAACCAAAGGCAAGTGGTGGTTTTACAATGTGGTGAATACACCAAATGCCACTGAATTGTACAGTTTCAGATAATTATATGTTATGTGAATTTCATTTCAATTAAAAAAGTGTATACATCGACACTGCAATAGAACCTACAAGGCAGTTGTTAGAATTCTTTAAAGACTTCAGAATCTCCAGTTTTGAAAACAGTAGCAACATAGCAGAGCAAATACCCACAGGCTGGAAATAGAAACTAATTTTAATAATTATTATATTTGATGTAAAAGAACACTATTGTTATAGTATGCTTCAGATGAACTAAGTATTGATAAGCAAGACAATTTTAGAACTGATTTTCATTATAATTAGAGATATAGTGATACAAGGCACGGACAGATGTTTTAAGTCATATACAAATCATCAAGCCATTTTCAGTTTCTTGAATGATCCCCATAAGCTGTAGGAAATGTCAGAAGAAACATCCAAAAGCCATTGTATGATCTTATTATTTTTTTATTTTTTGCGGTACGCGGGCCTCTCACTGTTGTGACCTCTCGCATTACGGAGCACAGGGTCCGGACGCGCAGGCTCAGCGGCCACGGCTCACGGGCCCAGCCGCTCCGCGGCATGTGGGATCTTCCCGGACCGGGGCACGAACCCGCGTCCCCTGCATCGGCAGGCGGACTCTCAACCACTGCGCCACCAGGGAAGCCCCTGATCTTATATTTTAAATTAAATTCATTTAAAAAAGCCCAACAGAATTGTGCTTTATTATAACAAAATTGCACTAGAAAAATGTCTTTGAGATACATCAAAAGAGCTGTCAAGGTAGAGCCCTTACACTGTTTACTAAGCTTACCAGATAACCCAGTTTGCCCAGAGCTGAGAAGTTTCTCAGGGTGCAGGACTAGACCTGAATGGTCTTTGGGCAAACTGGGACGAGTTGCTGGCCATCTTCTTGTTGACTCTCCCATTTTATAACGTCATTGAAATGACCAACAATACTTTTGTGAAATAAATAATCTCTCCACATAGAAGTAATACTCCTATATCGTTTAAACCTAAATATCTTATCTCATTTTTATTTGACAACTTTATTGAGATATCTTTGATATATAAAAACTATATATACTTGAGCTATAGAACTTGATGTTTTGAAATAAGTATACATTATGAAAGGAACACTACAAACTCAATAAATTATCCATCACCTCCACATAGTTCCCATTGTGTATGTGTGTGTGTGTGTGTGTGTGTGTGTGTGTGTGTGTGTGTGTAGACATAATTTAGGATCTGGCCCCTTAGCAAATTTCAAGTATGCAGGACAATGATGTTAATTATCATCCCCATGGTACGCATTAAGTCTCCAGAATCTATTCACTTTGCAAAACTGTAACTTTGCACCCTTCGACCAGTGTCTCTTCATTTCCTCTTTCCCCACACTGCCCCTGGCAACTGCCATTCTCCTCTCTGCTTCTCTGAGTTTGGCTACTTTGGATTCCATGTTCAAGTGAAATCATACAGTCTTGTCTTTCTGTGCTTGAATTACTTCACTTTGCATAAGGTCCTCTAGATTCCTCCACGCTGTTGCAAATGACAAGATTTTCTTCTTTTTAAGGCTCAATAACATTCCATTGTGTGTGTATATATTTATATATCACATATATACACACATCACATATATATACACATCATATATATATCACTTATATATATGCATCATATATATATATATTTAATATTTTCTTCAGTCATCTATCGATGGCCATTTAGGTTGTTGCCATAGCTTGGCTACTGTGAATAATGCTGCATTAAATATGGGAATGCAGATATCCTTTTGCGATATATCTTTTGGATATAGTCTGAGAAGTAGGATTGCTAGATCATATGGTAGCTCTATTTTTAATTTTTTGAGGAACTGCCATACTGTTTTCCATAATTGTTGTACCAATTTACATTCCCACCAAAAGTTTATTTTTCTCCACATCCTTGTCAACATTTGTTATCTTCTGTCTTTTTGATAACTGCCATCCTAACACCTGAGGTGATATCTCATTGTGTTTTTAGTTTGCATTTTTCTGATGATTAGTGAAAACTGACTGCGTGAAGAGTTAAATCTTTTTAGAAAAATTGTGTAAGAATCATTAGCTCTAGATATACTATAATTTATATTTTGAAATAACTTATCAGTATTGTCACAACCTATAAAATCCTTTTAATAGCTCTAGTAACTGTTGCATCAGCGTAAAGATCCTTCTGAAAAATAAAAATTGTCAAGCAAAGTCTGTGATTTTGCCTTTGCCAAGAGTGACTGATGATACTTTCATTGATATAGACTGTAAATAAAGTAACTAAAAGTGTAAATTTTGATGACCTAAGAAATGAATTTTCAGAAAAGCAAGACATAAAACTGTTTTGGTCAATGAAGACATCACATGAATAAAGTATTATGTATTGTCTTATATAAAATTGTGACACTAAAATATTTTCTGCAGTTTGTAAGTTTATGTCATTAGTCATCTATCACTATTATCTTTATTATGGCTTATAGGTAATAAAATATTTTTCAAGAAAAGTTTTAAATTTTAGTACCTTCACCTGTTCTTCCATGCCGCTCTTTGTACTACAGACCCTGAGATAGCATTTTGCACTGGGCACCACAGCTTATGTATTTGACCCTGGATGTGGTGCCCGAATTATGGTTTTTACCACCTCCTTCAGGAGACCCAGGCTTCCAGATAATACTTTTTTTTTTTTTTCCCCTGAGGAAGAAGGATAAGGAGGAATTCACCCCTTCTCTGACTCAGGTTCCTTGCTTCCAAAAGACCAACCAGAAATCTTTCAACAAAAGGTATTTGCCTAGGATTACTCGGGCAGATATCTGCACATCAGGCTGACAATCCAAAATGCTTAAGACATAGTCTTAACAAAAATTAAATCATATCAATATTTAAGACGTCTTTAAAATAGTTAAATCATATCAATAGCTAACTGCCAAACTTGTTCTGGACTTTATCTGTATTCAATTCTTGTGCCAAAGGGAGGGAGAGGGATTTTGTGGCAACCAATCCTTTTTATAGCAAGCATTCTTTACAGTTTTTCTTTACTATATATTACCTCATTTCCTCTTCATAACAACCACATGAAGGCATTACATTAATTTTAAGTTAGGAAACTGACGCTCCGAGAAGTCAAATCAGACTCTTGACTCAGTTGAGCGATTTTTCTGATGCCAGTGGATGTGTATGTGCATATCAACCCCAAAGGAGCAGAATTTTCCCTTTAGATCACTTGCCAAAAGCACGGAAAACACTTTAATATATTTGCTCTTTGCCCTTTAAGGAAATAGGTCTTTTGGAACCAAGGCTACTTATTTTAGTTTTCAGAACCCAGAATGAAAGGAAGCAAGTTCCCTATGATAAAGATCTCTCCTGAGATGCTCCCTCTCGAGCATTTAACTTCACCTTGCAGCATTTCCTGTAGCTCATCTGCTGTGTTTCTCTGCCAATTAAGGAAGGTACTTTTTTCTATATCCCCCTTTCTTCACTTTTGCTATTTATTCTCCGTTTGTAAACCATCTAAAAGTTTGTACCTACAGCCCACATTAGGCTTTCTTTCATTTATGACATGATTCAGGTTTCTAGACAATTTCAGTGTCATTCCTCATAGAAAAATAAACAAACAGCTCAGAGTCACTCTGCAGAGGGCCTGGAAGGTGTCCAGCTCATAGAGACCAATCTTGGACAAGTCCTCCCAGGCTGGCAAGGCAAGCGCTGACTCCTTTGTGCCCTCATAGTGCTGACAGAGGAGTCATTGGAGAACCTAGGAAACCACTACCTACCTGGAGGAGGATTTGTCTCTGGAAAACCACCAGCTTATGCTTGACATTATAGCACAACAGTAAAGACCATAGGTGGTCCTGGATTAGGCAACCTTAGGTTTGAGCCTTGACCTTGGGACAGTTGTTTCACTTTTCTGAGCTTTTGTTTCCTCCTCTACAAAAGGGAGGTAACAATAGCATCTATCTAGTGGAAGGTTGTTGTGAAGCTTAAATGAAGAAATGATTACACGAGATAATGTCTGGCTTAAGTATACACGTCTGGTAAATATTACTATTTGTGAAGCAATCCTATAACAATCAAATCAATCTTCTTTTCTCTTTCAAATCAACTGATCTGACTGTACTTTTATTTCTAACACTCAGGAGATAAAGCTCACCAAGTCTGGGTAAGATAATTAATGAATTAAACCGTCGAAGGGGTTCTGCTGGAGAAGAAGGGGGCAAGACGCCCTACTCATGCAGCTGCAGAGAGGGGTACCATGCTCATCTGAGGGAAGTGAGCCCATCTCAGGCTTCCAAGACCCACAGTCTTCTCTTTTCCCATCTCTGTTGGCAGTACCCCCAACAAATGCCTCAAGAACGTAGGTTTTCCTTGCTCTCCCCCATCAAACTATTGTTGGCAAACATCTCAATAGGCAACCCTGGGACATTGAAATGACTGAAGATGTTTAAAGGGTGGCTCCCTCCCTGGTTCCCTGCATTTGAATGGAGCCCTAGACAACGGACTAGCTGTCTTGTTGATGTCAGCCTTCGGAGGATGCCAGTGTTGGGGGAAGGAAGGGCTTACTGCAACTCCCCCCTGGCGTCAGGGCATCTATATTCGTTTGTAGGTTAATGTTGCCCAGGCAGAATTCATATCAGTAACGAACACGATTTGGGGATGCTGACAAGTAGTCACGGATATTTGTCTAGTGCTTGATGAGTTCAGCATAATATCTGAATGCATTTTATTTGGTTTTCCCAACGTCAATGTGGGCAGACAGAGTATCTCAGTGCAAGAGCAGCGACATCAGACTTGTCTGCGGACGTCCAGGTTCCGATCTCAGCTCTATCATTCCCTTTCTGTGTAAGCTTAGAAAAATGGCTTACCTCACTAAATCTCAGTGTCTAACCTGGACAATAGAGAATAAAAAGAATGCTATACTTCATAGGGCTTTTGAGGGGGGTTGATGAGACAAAGCCACTGATATTTGTTGTTTCCCCAGAAATCGGCAATTCAGGAAGTTCAAGTATAATAAAAGGCAGAGGCAAAATCAGAGCATTGATCTTGGGGTCTAAGGCCACGCCCTTAGACAGAGCTGGGACTCGGGCAGTCTCTGGGGACTGACTCTAAAGCGAGATCTCAGCACTGTGCTGGAAAATTTGGGGTCTTGGTAAAACAGTTGATCAACACAAACAGTGTTTTGTCTCCCGGGAGACAGATAGTAAAAGAAGCCATGGCTACAGATATCTGTACGCAGAGGCAAGGAAGCCGGGGGTGGGGGGGCAAGGAAGGAGGGAGTCTGTGACATTTCTGCAGAGAGGAAATGAAGCATCTAATGCATTTCAAGATAGTGTGAGGTCAACTGTAATAGTGGTAAAAGAACCTGAGGCCTCGCACTAAGCTGTCCGTGAAGAAAAACAGACCACTAGGCACACAGGGCTCTGAGCTGTAAGAACATTTCTCTTTGGGGGAAAATTACCGAGCAGAAGAATTTCAGAATTCAGGCTCAGCACGAACGACTTCAGCGGCCTCCACAGTCTGGACTCAGCCTAGTTTTCTTGCTTTATTATTTTAAAAGATATATTTTCTACCTAGAAATATTTCTATATATTTGTGTCGCAGGTAGGATTCGTTGGGAATATATTTGTGTTTTATTATTATTCTCTAATAATTTTTATATTTACATGTTATTGCTATAGGTTTCAAGTCATTTTGTAAATTCTGTTTATTTTCTGTTTTATTTCTTTCCTTCTTTTGGCTAGATTAAACATTATTTCTAGATTAGGGATTTTTTTCTCATCCCATCTTTTCTACTGTTTTGGAAATTAAATAGTCTACATTTTCTCATTAATTAGTCTAATTAAATTGACTGCGTGTTGGATAATTCAGATAGGTCAGTCTCTGGCTTGTTTAATCCAATGGCAAACTCACTTTGAATTTTTATACTCTTGATTTCTAGAACATTTAGTTGGTTATTTTTCAAATCTACCTGATCATTTTTTATAAGCTCTTAATCCTCCTTTGGATTTCTTCTTTTATTTCACCATATGTAATGTAATATTAATGCTGTAAATGTAAATATTCATACTCATGTGAATTTTAGTGTCTAAATTCTTTGCAGAATTTAATGCACTGTTTGCTGCTTTGGCTGACTCTCATCATGGTGTCCAGTTCCCTTGTGTGTGCATGTTTTGTCCCTGTGGTTTTAGTTTTCCCTGAAATATTATCTATTCAAATTATTTGAAGCCTGACTTGAGTTCCCAAATTACTTCAGGAAACATCTGCTTTTACCTCTGTGGGGCACCTAGAAGACTACCTAAAATAATCATATAAAATTCTTGGTCTAGACCTTTTTAGAATACACAGGTGTTTCAGACCCCAAAGATACCTGAGGTCTACCTGATGGTTAGTAACTTCCTGGAAGTATCCCCCTTCCTCCTCACAGTATCCAAAACTAAAGGTGAGTAGACAGGTTTCTTTGCACTTTCTTTCTGAGGGATAGTTTTCTACTCTACCTTTTTTTTTTTTTTTAAATTACGGATATAGGTCTTTGTTATCCTGGCTTCATGCAGGAGTTTCCCATCCAGCTACTTTCCTTGTGCAGGCCCTAGGCATTGCTTTCTGTTCCCTTGAGCCTGCTTAAGATGGATGTGCTCTTTCCTGGAGGATCACAGATATCCCCAAGGAAGCTGATGCTTTAGTCCTTATCTCTGGATTCTGATTCCATCTGGCACCTGGTCTCTGAGTTTTTTTCCTTAGTATCTTTTAAGATTATCCATTGATCTAAATTATATATATATATTATATACATTATATATAAGACCTGTAAATACAATATTTATAATAAATATATAATAACCATTTATATATAAATAGATATAATAAATATTTATGATATATAATTAAGCATTTTGTCCTTCTGAACCTAATTTTCTACCCTTGCTTTCTTACTGCTTTTGCAAAGTTCCTCTCTTCTTTGCTGTCCTCAACCCAAAGAAGTTTGTATCTAGCTATAGCATTTACTTCTTTATTTCTTCATGCATTCATGTAGTTAGTAAAAACAGACTTTCTCCTATTTGGAATCAAAACTTGTGCTTGACATTTGTGACCCAAGGATAAGACTTGATTTTTGTTGCCAAAGAACTCACAGTGCACTGGGGGAGATGGACTGGTAATCAGGTAGCAACCAAGAGTGTGATAACCAAGGTAAATATTGGTTGAAATGGAAGCATAAAGGAAGGGAACTTAACCTGCATAGCAGTGGGCAAACTTGTCCAGCCTTCTAGAAGACATGACACCTGAGATGTCTTAACAAAGCAAGATGAGAAAGAGGAAAGGACTTCTCAGAAGCAGCATAGGATTAGGCAAAAATTACTGATTGTTTAAACCTGTCCTGGGTGTTATTTTCCCCTAATACTATTTTCATGCTCAAGACAAATTTTGAAATTCTTACAGCACTTTAAGGTTAAAACCTTATGTTTCTTCTTCTCTGAAATCCACCCCAGAACTCAGTAAAATGAATATTTTCCCCATTTTGTCCTCAGTACTTCCCATCATTTGGCTCCTAACTCACTCAGGAAAACTCTCAGATCACAGTTATTTATGAGCGGGTCCCCCAAGGTTTATGAACCTTTGAACAGCTAAGTACTCATATTACTTTCTTCTGTAACCTCATGGACTAGAATTTTCACTTTTAGTCTCCCATATCCCTGCTTCACTAAATTAAGAAATGACAAGACCAAATGACTCTAAACGCCACGGGATGGACCTCGGTTAGGTGCACAGTAGAATTGCTTGACAGGAGAAGTTGTCACAAGTGAAAAGCAGTGTTGTGAACTGGTAGCAGGCAGTCTGTCCTGAGATACAGCAACACAGCTGTGAACTCTTTGTCTGATTCTAACTCACAATATGATCTCAGAAGTCTCACTTTGAACCCAGACAGGTCAGTATAGGGGGTGCACTGGACTGATGAGTGAGAATGTGGAGAAAGGGGCCAGGAGGACTTGTAGAGTTCTGGCTTGACCATTGGCCAAATAACGTTTCCATCCCCTGAGAGAGATCTGGTCCTCTGGTGGTGGGATATGGCAATAATGATTAAGATTGGGACCTGTGTGTGAAGCCTACACATGGAACTGACAAGTAGGCAGCTGAATATCTAGATCTGGAATAAGTGTACTCTGGTCAGGAGACATAAAAATAAGAAGGAGTAAGTTCAAATTTGCATAATCCATTTTGTTCATGATTTAGTTGACTTCATCCATCAGTTTTCATCCTTCAAGTGAAGCACTCAAAATATTTTAGTATGACTGCTTTTGGAATATATATACTCATGACTCCTAAATTCTCCCTATCATTTTTATTGTTTTTCTTTGGACAGAGGACATGAGAAAGGAAGACATGACTTTGCCTCTCCAGCATTCCCAGGCCAACACTGCTGTATCACCTTCTGTCCCCTATTGCTGTCCCCTTCTCTGAGCACCAGTCACCTTTATTTGTAAAAGGAGGGACAGGAAGAGATGAACTCTCAGGTACCATTTTCGTCTAAATTCTTCTGAATCTCAATCTGGTTTGGAGGGAGAATTAGGATTGAAATTTGGAGTAGAACTTTGTTTAGAACTTCCCAGCCTGTCTTTGACTCTTTCTGTATCGTTAAAAACAGAAGAGTACCTGTGCTGCCCAGCTCCAAAGCAACTGTCCTTCCCGTCCAGACCACACGATCAAAGAAAGGGATTAGCAAATAAAGAATGTAATCTAAATGTGGAATTGTAGGTTGATTTTTTTCTTACCTTATTTGTCCTTTCATGTAATAAATGAACAGCAACAAGAACAAAACCCTAATAAAGTCAAAAGGAAATAATTGGAAGAATTGCATTCAGATCTTCATAGTAAAGTCTCTTTTTAATCAGAATGCTCCAGGGTCAGCAGTGTAATGTAACAATGTAAACAGATTATTCAACTATAAAAATAGAGGTATGCATTTGATCTTTGCGGAGAACTGCACTCATGTCATTTTAATGTAATCTTTTTTTGTTGTTTAAGTCTCTCTTCTCAAAGAAATCTTAAGGCCAAGGCCTGAATCTCATTTATTACTGTACCTTCAATTCCTGATTGCCTGTCTGATGCTCAGTAGATATTTGTTGATTGAATGGTAGTCATTATTACACTGGAGTTTTTTAGCGCGAAATCTATAATGCATATGGCTTTAAAAAAAACACAGAAAAGAGACATTAGATAGTAAATTTCTACGTTTTATTTACAGGGTCTTTTTTCAGAGTGAATAGCTTAAAAACTATTGTTGTATGTTGTACAGAATGGGGTTTAGGGATCAGAGCCCAATAGTATTTACAAAGAGATTCAAGATAATCTTGAAGAGAAAAGAGGGGAGTTGGTAACTCATACAAGTTCCATATTAGAGGTTTGGGGGGAGGTGGAGAAATTTACTTGTTATTTACATAACCACCATACCTAAAGAAAGGGCCCCTGTAAACAGCAGGTTGACTGCCTTCAATCAAGGAAAGAGCTAAGAGTTGGGGGAAATGATGCAAATATATGTAGTCAGTCGAGGCTGAGGTGAGATTTGAGTTACCCAAGAAAAACATGGTCTTGATCCTACATGCAATGGAAAACCTGCTGTATTAGTCAGGATTTTCCAGAGAAATAGAATACATATACATATAGGTGAAGACCAAGAAATCCAAGATCATCCAAGATCTGCACTCACAGCAAACTGAGGGCTCAAGACAGCTCATGCTATAGTTTCAGGTCTGAGTCCAAAGGCCCGAGAACCGGGGATGCTAATGGTACAAGTTTCAGTTTAGGAGTCTGAATCCAGAGTCAGGAGAAGACTGAGGACCCTGCTTGTGGAGAGTCTGAGCGAAGGAATTCCCCCTTCCCTTTTCTGCTCTATTCAGGCCTTCAATGGATTGGATGAGCCCACACATGCTGGAGAGGGTGATTCTCTTCACTCTCCATTCAGATGTTCATCTCATCCAGAAACACCCTCAGACACACTCAGAAATAATGCTTAACCAAATATTTGGGCTCCCGTGGCCCAGTCAAAGTTGACACATAAAATTAACCATCACACTTCATTCCTCTCCTTCCCGGCTTTGTGACCTTACAAATAGAGCACTAACACCTCCATGCCTTGCTTTTCCCATTTGCTAAATGAAGACAGTCATCTTCAGGTCGCAGGAGACACAAACAAGAGCCGTGCATGTCATGGTGGATGAAACAATGATGACAATATCTACAGATGACCTTTACTGAGCACTTTTGTGTGTTCTGAGCTCTGTGCTAAGCATTATCAACACACAGTATATTTTTCAATGTTGCTTGACAAAGGTAAGACATCCATTAATACAGTGGATGTCTATCCAAACTATTTTTTAAAGTAGTGAACATTGTCTTCTAATGACGTTTTAGCCAGAAGTCCAAATTATAAAACAAATAAAAATAGAGATGCTCAGGTTGAAGTAGGGCCCAAGAACGAGTATACTTGAGTTTCAGAATCCCTCTCTCCTCTCTATGGGGCCATTCAGTGTGGATTGATGACCTCTAGAGGAGGTGGTGATGGTTCCAAAGGCAAGAGCAAATTTCTCTAATTCTAATCTGGGAAGGGATATTGTTACATTCACTGCAAAGACCAGCAAAATCTTCGGAAAATTACTGAGTTCTCTGTTTCCGATTTTATGGCACTGTTTTAGGGCTGAAATTAGATACTAAGTAGTAATGTAAATCACACAGAAATTAGATACTAAGTAGTAATGTAAATCACACAGAAGCACACAAAGAGCGATCATTAAACGTTAGCTCTTTTTATTATCATCAGTTGTTTCCGCATCTAACAGTCAGTGGTGGGGTCGTGTTTACAGTCTACACTGTGCTTTATGGAAGCTCTTCCCAGGTATCAAGGGTAACACGGGAATGCAATATACACATTCTATGCTCCTAGCCTCATGGTTTTCTTGGAGAGTGGTGTCTGTATCTCTTATTCTAGCTCTTCGTTATCACATGCTTTATATCCATGTGCAAAATCTTCCATGGCAGAAACAATTAGGCACTTCCTAATTAAATCGCCATTTCCCTGTTCCGGGACACTTTCCCAGCTAGAAGAGGGTCTAACCTGACCACCCACTTCCAGGGACTCTAGGGTGACGTTTGTGATGGACTTATTTTTATCTAACAATTACAACCAGAGATTCACTCATTTATTCATTTCCTTTCACCGAATTACAAATTAGGTCAAATAAAGGCTTAGGCCGCTGGAGAGCGAAAAGTAATACAAATCCTACTCTTGGAAGACCCAGGGTCTAATAATAAAAATAAGATAGAGATGCATAGACGATCATAGTGCAAGGCAGAAAGTGATCAACTACATTCCCTTCAGTAGTCAAAGGAGGGAGTGATGGAAAGTTTTGCAGAGAAGGTGGTGATTTAAGTAGATGGTGAATTGCATCCCCGCTGAAGGAATTAGGGAGAGACTATACACAAAGAAGAGAGAGAAAAGGGTTTGGCAGAAGGAGGTGTGTAAGGCTGCTGGGGGCTATGAGGCCGAAGGGCAAGATCGTAGACAGTGCGTGGAGGGCCTTGGGTGGTGTTTTGTTTGCTAAGCAAACGGACGGCTGCAGTCGTTTGAGCGGGAGGTTACCTTAATCACAGCTGTGCTGGAGAAAAGAGTAATGTGTTGGCGACTTTTTGGATGGGCTGTGTCTGGGTGCCTGGGTCGGGGAGGTTGCAACAGCGGGCCGGGGGACAGGCAATGAAGGTCTTCACCGGGGTGGTGGTGATGGAGATGGAGCAGGGGACTCAAGAAATACTGGACATGTTTAATCAGTAGATGCTGGCAACCAGTCGAGTATTGGCAACCAGGAAGAGGGAGCGTCCAGAGGTCCTCTGGATGCGATTTTATCTCCCTGGGCAACTGGAAGGTTGTGACATGATTCCCAGGTAGGCCTGGGCCTTCCTTTTTCCTGGGGTTCTGATGGAGTGGCCACTACTTGGGTTTCAGCCTGTTGCAGGGACCACATTTATGGCCACGATCATCATGGCACCCCCCGTGATTAGCCCACCACGTAGTAAAATCTAATGAAAATTTGTGAAACGAATGATGTCACTAGGACGCAAACTCGATAACCAAGACCAAAGCGATGAGTCCATTTGACACGATGGCTGCGTTCACTAGTGACAGCAGGCTGTCTTGTGCAGTCGGGCAGGATGCTCCCTGCCCAGCTTCAGGGAGCGATATGCACGTCATGGTGGCCAGAGAGGGCAGTGAGCACAGTAGGCTGGGGTGGACGTCACAGCGGCTGCATCTTATCAGGGTCCCAGCCCATTTCCAGCATGGAGTTATCATGAGGGACAGAGTGGAGTTATTAGGGGTGGCATGGCTGCCGTCCTTTTCTCCATACGTGTGAGATTCAGGACGGGATGCCTGCCTTCTGTTCATGTCCTGTCACCGATACGCCACCCCCATTTGGCAGAATTGCAGGCTTCTGAATAAGAAACTTTAAAACTATGAACAAGTTGAATCTAGTATATTCAAAAGGAGGGAAGGTAAGCTCTTGGGAACATCCTTAGCATCCTGAGAGATAAAATGCTGGGTTCCAGATCTAAAATGCTCTGATTGGGCTTCCCTGGTGGCGCAGTGGTTGAGAGTCCGCCTGCCGATGCAGGGGACACGGGTTCGTGCCCCGGTCCGGGAGGATCCCACGTGCCGCGGAGCAACTAAGCCCGTGAGCCGTGGCCGCTGCGCCTGCGCGTCCGGAGCCTGTGCTCCGCAACGGGAGAGGCCACAACAGTGAGAGGCCCGCAAAAAAATAAAAATAAAAAAATTAAAAAAAAAATGCTCTGATTATAAGATTTTAAATGATCCCTATTGAAATAATCTAACTGAGATGCTCCTGCATTTTCTGTTCACTTAACTGAAACCTTTCATCCTTTTGGACATGATTCAGACTCCACATTTTCTGAGAAGCCTTCTGACACCCAGCCTGAGTTACATTTTCCTTCTCAAAGCATGTGACATGCTGGGTCACCTCTGTCATAGCTTGGATTGCCTCACTCGTGCCTGTTCCATGAGGCGCGGGTGCTGTGTCTAATTTATCACTGCATCCCCAGAGCCTGCACATAATAGGTGTGCAGTAAATATTCATCAGATGAGAAAAAAAAGGCTGCTGCTTATGTTATCATTGTTATTTTAATATATATGCAGTCAAGAACTTCCATTTATATAGCAGACCGAACAGAGCTGTAAAAAACAACGTGATGTAAATGTAGTCAATCAAACACTTCTTTCCTGCAACATTTCAATCCTGAAAGTGGTGGTGGGGGGGGAATATTTGCAATTTTCACATGCATATGAAGGAAATGCAAGGACATTCAAGGGTCCTCCAAGGTCAGGTGAGGTCCGAGCAGCCCAGTGATTTCTCGCGGCAGAATTTCTGATGAAATCAGAACCCCAGGGTTCTGACCTAACGTTCCATAAAGTGGGCAACGCCAAACTGGAGAAGTTTGAAGGGTGGTGGTGTATTTTTCTTGGGGCAATATGGGGAAAACATGTTTGCCTATGACTAATTCCCCTCCTTCGAACCGCCGGTCTTATCTTTGAGGGTTTTCAAGACAAACAGATTTAAACTGCTGTCAAGTTTCGCCAGACAAAAGCAAACAGACCCGGAACCTCTTGATGTGTCTGCTCTTCCATAGTCACACCCTCCCCCACGCCACTGCTTGTTGCTCTGTGGTTTTGTGGCGCTGTGGGTGCCGTAGAGACAGAGGGAGTGTGCAGGGAAGGGGTGTGTACCAGGAAGAGGAGAGCATGGTCATAGTTGAGCCCGGCGCTGCCGGAGGACTCCCCGCTACTCGTACAGTTCTCTCAAGGCCTCAAACCCTCACTGAGCACCCACTCTGCACCCAGGCCTGTGCCGGGTACTGAGGACACAAATACCAATCGACCTTGTCCTCACGCTTGACCTTGCGAAATTATGTTAAAAAGAACACACAGAGAATGAAATCGTCTTATTGCTCTGCTGGAACATCACAAAATGACCAGCTAATAGAAGGCTGCTCCATCAGTGATCAGAAGTGACAGCTGTAGGCCTAGCACTGTCATCAACTGCCTGTGTGACAGTGGACACCATTCTACCCACTCTGGTCCTGGGTCTCCTCACCTGTAAATAGGACCTTTTTACAAAACGTGTTATTTTACGCTGGAGTGTAGTTGATTAACAACGTGGTGATAATTTCAGGTGTACAGCAAAGTGATTCAATTATACATTTTCCCATTTAGGTTGTTACATAATCTTGAGCTGAGAGAGTTCCCTGTGCTCTACAGAAGTCCTCGCTGGTTATCTGTTTTAAATATAGCAGTGCGTACACGTCAATCCCAAACTCCCTAACCTAGCCCTCCCCCCCACCTTCCCCCCTGGTAGCCACATTCTTTACAGGTTGGACTTACTCTCCGGGATCCTTCTAGCTTAGCCAAGTAGACTTTCAAAGAAGCTAGAAATTGTTGGATGAAACTAATTCATCTACCTGACATAAAGTGCTAGGAGTCCCTTTTGCCTGCATGTCATTATTACACAAGGAAATGAAAACGATTTAAGGATGCTTTTCATATTTTCAATATTGGCATGGCCTTGACTCTGACCATGAGACAAGAATTTGTGGTCAGTGCCAGATGCAGCATCTCCTTCATAGACTGTGTCACAAAATCAAAACAGCTGTTTGGGTCTGAAAGCAACTTTCACTGAGTGCCAGATGGGCTGCTAGATGCCTTCTCCTGATCCAGCCCTCCTGGAAATACACAAGCATTTCAAATATTGGAGTGAGTAATCAAGGGAGGTGACCACCCACCTTCCCCTGAAAATATTTCCACAGTGTCCATACAGGATGTTGGTGATATTTTCCCTTTATCTTTATATATCTGAGAATATGGCTGTATGTAGAGTATTCTGATGACACATACAGACTCTGCTGCAGGCAAACAACTCACCCCCAATAAATGTGGATGCCAATTCACATCCACTGTGTCTTTCTCTCTTTTCCCAACCCTCCTGGGAGCCCTTTGAGTTGGCTGTGCTGTGTAGACATGCTTCTCTTGTGTGTTGTACTTGATTTGGGAATCACCCACCTATGGTCTGTGGGTGGTGAGGAAAATTGCCATAGCCAGTGGGGGCTGGCCCAGCCTAGCTCCCCTGTTTGGGGAGAGAGTATCACAGTGAACATATGAATAAGCCCACAGGTACCCTGTTGTGTCTGCTGTGAGAAACCTGAAGTCTGGAGAGGCACTCCTTTCTTCTCTCCTATCTAGGCTTGATGGTGTAGACTAGTCCTATCCAGAGGCAGGGGATGAATAAGATGATCCCTTAGAAAATAGAAAGGTGGCTAATAAACACATTGAAGGCAAATCTTACCTTCAGATTAATAAGAACAAAAATACAACCCCAAATAAGAAAGGTTGGGGGCTTGCCTGGTGGCGCAGTGGTTGAGAGTCCGCCTGCCAATGCGGGGGACGCGGGTTCGTGCCCCGGTCCGGGAAGATCCCACGTGCCGCGGAGCGGCTGGGCCCGTGAGCCGTGGCCGCTGAGCCTGCGCGTCCGGAGCCTGTGCTCCGCAACGGGAGAGGCCACAGCAGTGAGAGGCCCGCGTACCGCACAAAAAAAAAAAAAAAAAAAGAAAGGTTTTTCACATGGGCATATTAGCAAAAAATTGTATTTGAGTCAGAGCAGAGATTTTGCAGTGCTGGTGGGAACATAATTAGAAAAATCTGAATAAAAATAATTTAGCTAATATGTATCAAGAGACTTAGAAATTTTAGACATAATTCCTTTCTAATGATTAAATGTTCACAAGTGATTCTTTCACCCTCTGTGTAATCTATGTGCAAATTGCCGCATCTGTTATCTTGAAAAATAAGATTCCTTCACTGGATGGACTTCATCTTAAAATAGATTTTTTTCAGGAAGAGTATATTGTGAATGTTTTTTCTTTATCCTTATGTTTCGGAGAATATGGCTATATGCAGAATCCAAGGGTCATATTCATTTTATTCAAAAGTTCATGGGCAGTTGGGTTATTGTTTTCTATCATCTCATGCAACTGTTGGTAAATTCTGAGTCCATCCATTTTTTTGCAGTTTTGTGGGTAAATGTCTTTGCCAGGACACTTGTCAGTATCATTCTTTTATCCCCAAGATTCAGTACTATCATCAAAATATAACACAATGTGAGTCATTCTCACAAATTCTTCTTTGAACATACCACACCCTTTAGGATTTCGGATCCAGGTCTTCATTTCCAGAAATCTTTCATTTATGTATTTGAATTTTTGGGTTTAAGACATTCTTTTTACTATGTTAGCAATATTAATTATCCCAAAGTGTTGGCTCCATTGCTTATTACCCATATCTATTCTTTTTTTATTCTTTATCCTTTTCTTGTCTTATGGAATTTTTCTCCTTCTATTCTCTGTGTCTCTGTCTTAGTTTTCTGTAGTGTCACATCAGTTCTGTTTTTGATGTTTCTAATGCCCCTTTAAAAATTCTGCAATGGTATTCTATTTTGGGGTCCTTATTTTCTTTATCATTGCTGTCACCATGCATCATTCATTTCATCATCTTCTCTTTGCTCTGATCTTCTTAACATTTATATTCTTTTAATTTCCTTGAAAATAAAAAGCACTAAATCTAAAATTGGCTCCATTCCTGGGGGGGGGGGGTACATGTTTCCAGAGTACTCATAATCTGTGTCACTTTTTTTATTTCATTTCATCTTTTGACACAATTTTTGCATTGCTTTCATATTGTTTTGTTTTCTCTCTTAATTCTCTCTGAATAGAGGCTGTTGCAGCTAGGATGGATAATAGCCAATAACAGTGTAGTTGAATCAAACATGGGCTGGCGGGTTGGATATGACGGCTTGAGTCTTTGCTCGGTTCTTCAGCTGCCTTGGAGGGAAAGAGGAGAGCTGGGACACTGGTCTTCAGCAGATGGCACTGGCTCCTTTTCCTTGATCTACGATTTTATTCAAATTTCTTCAGAGTGGGGACTGATTGTCAGTCTGAGATTGAAGGCATACTCTGCCTTTACTCTGTTCTTCTACCTGGGGAGCCTAACTAGTCACATTCGTATGAAACGTTTATGATTCCATGGGCTTTTAGTTTGCTGCATCTTACATATGCTTAGTTTTTCACCCTTCTGGGCTTCTGGGGTCCACCAGTCTGTGAGCTTCTGTAGGTCAGAGATTTATCCACAGTTCTTGTACAACATGTTTTCACCTAGCACATGTTCAGAAAAAAGTTTTTTTAAATCTTTCCAGTTGAATTGACTGAGAGACTCAAGGTCAAGAGCCTAAACATAAATTAATAACCACATCCAACATCCTTGGTGATTTCCATGACATAAAATTACAATGAATAAACATGGATGGTAGCAGGAAAGCATGACTTACTGAACATTCATCTTCTGTGAAGCAGAACTTTAATTTTTGCCATGAATTAGAGGCACAAGGATCAGCATCAGATCACAGTCATCCATTTTCCTGGGCAATAGGAAAGCCCTGGTGGAGATATTTGGCCACATTGCAAAGAGAGATCTCCCCCTTTCTTGAGATTTCATGCTGCGTCCTTACTTATGTCAATGTCTCAAGTGCCATATGTAGACATGTGTAAATGAGAGGCGGTTTAAAACAAGGAAGAATATAGCAGATTTCAAACCGTTCTTTCTATGCCATTACATACACTATAGTATTAAAACATAACAAAAAGGAAAATAAAAAAAATCTGTTCTAACAATCTGCTCCATGAATCTTGAAAAATTTACAAAACAAATCACCCCAGATGAGATGCATATCTCAGTTCTCAGCACCTCAACCCAATAAAGACAATCCCATGGGCTCGAGAATGGAGAAGTCAGGAGAGGTCAGCACATACATCCTCTTCTTTTAGACAGGACTGTGATGAAATCATCGTTGACCAAGGGCTGCTAATGGCTCTGGCTGACTAGGGCATAACAATCATTTCCATTATTCTCCATAGGATCTGTGAATGGCCACCTCCTTCAAGTCCTATGGCCTATAAACCAGGCCAAATCATGTCCAAGTGCCTGGTCAATTCTGTGTGGGATGGTGCATGACCTCACAACTTCTAGAAGATAGCAACTCTAAGCTCAGCATAATGTGTCCATAATTAGGATGTCCTTTCATCCTTTTGTAAAAAAAAAAAGAATGAAGAGCTGGGATTCTTCTGTGACCTCCAGCTTCCAATTTACAAGCTGGTGGATTTGTTCACTGACCTCTGCAGGAGTTAGCTTGGAGACATGCAGGTCTAGGTGCAAGTCCTGGACCCATCACTGTGTGGTTGGGTGGGTTTCCTCCATCCTGAATAATGAGGTGCATACATACCTCACCTGGTCTTTGTGAGGTCGGGGGGACTGTCCACCTAAGGTGAAATGGAGACATCATTCATTCACAGCCTTCTTTATACTTACAGGGCCTGAGAAATAAAATTGGTATTAGCCCCAGGAAGCCTGTGTTCTACCACTGACAGTAACCCCATGTGATCTTGTGCATGTCAGTTCCCCTCTCTGGTTTGACTTACCTTTTAATTATATGAGATTTGATCCAATTTGATCTCAAAGACCCTTTAAACTTTAAATAAGGCAGAGTCCTACAGAGCATTCTAATATTGACACCAAGACTAGCCACTGGCAGAATATTACTCAGCCATAAAAAAGAATGAAATAATGCTATTTGCAGCAACATGAATGGACCTAGAGATTATCATGCTGACTGAAGTAAGTCAGATAGAGAAATAGAAATATTGTAAGATATCGCTTATATGCAGAATCTAAATGATACAAATGAACTTATTTACAAAACAGAAACTGACTCACAGACTTAGAGAATGAACTTATGGCTACCAGCAGGGATGGGTGGAGGGGAGGGATAGTTAGGGAGTTTGGGATTGACATGTACACACTGCCATATTTAAAATGGATAACCAACAAGGACCTCTGCTCAGTGTCATGTAACTACCTAAATGGGAAAAGAATTGGAAAAACAATAGATACGTGTATATTATAACTGAATCACTTTGATGTACACCTGAAACGAACACAATATTGTTTATTTATTTATTATAAGTTTTATTTATTTATTTATTTATTTTCGACTGTGTTGGGTCTTTTGTTGCTGTGCACAGGCTTTCTCTAGTCTTGGAGAGATGGGGCCACTCTACGTTGTAGTGCGTGGGCTTCTCATTGCGGTGGCTTCTTGTTGCGGGGCATGGGCTCTAGGCATGTGGGCTTCAGTAGTTGTGGCTCACAGGCTCTAGAGCGTAGGCTCAGCAGTTGTGGCACACGGGCTTAGCTGCTCCGCGGCATGTGGGATCTTCCTGGACCAGGGCTCGAACCCGTGTCCCCTGCATTGGCAGGAGGATTCTTAACCACCGCGCCACCAGGGAAGTCCCTAACACAACGTTGTTAATCAGCTGTACTCCAATATAAAATAAAAAGTTAAGAAAAAAGACTTCTCATTGACACCTCCTTGTCTCCCCCAGGTAGTCTTAGGATTCCCTTCTCTGCTTCCTTACTTAGCTCTGTAAGGCCTTATGACCAATCTAGCAGTATCATACCTCGTGCTGTCTTATAATTGCCTGTTTTGCACCCCTAGACTGTGAACTCTCTATGACAGCAACTGTGCTTCATTCCCTTGACATTCCTTGTGGCTTGACAAAGGCTTAGCACATAGCAGTTGCTCATTAAATGCTTGTTGAATTATAGTGACTTATCCAATTTATTTACCGCAACATTATTGAACACATCTGTTGGCAACCATAGTCTCTCTTCTATGGGCGTTGAAAACAGAGTACTTCTTAAATATTTCTAATGGCATAATTTCAGGTAAAGACAGCCTTCCCAGGAAACCTCAACTTTCAATTCCAGTGAAACAGGCAGAGAGATGCTTATTGGATAAAGACAAGAAAAATTTTAGCATCCTTATGAGGATAGATTTTCTAATTTGAATTGCATTCATTGAACAGCTTACCAAGTGCCAACTATTTGTCATATATAATAATACACACCAGGGGACAGATTAGAGAATAGAATGAAACAACATGCCTCAGTTTTAGAGTTAACTAAGTAAGCCATTTGAACTTGGAAAACTCACTCAAATTTAATGAGCATCCTTTTCTATATCTGTTGAAGATAATAATCATCGCCTTTTATATCTTAAGAGGCTATTATGGTTATCCCATGAGATTTTGGACATGAACTTTATTGATAAACTGTAAAATGTCAGATTAAATAAAGGCAGTGATAGTCTTTCTAGATGCTTCTCCTTCTCTCTTTTTTAACTTTTTTCTTTTTTTTTTGGCCACATGGTTTGTGGGATCTTAGTTCCCCGACCAGGGATCGAACCCAGGTCCTTGGGCCCTCATCAGTGAAAGCGCAGAGTCCTAACCACTGGACCACCAGGGAATTCCTGTGCTTCTGTTTCTCTTAATTAACACTGTTTAGGTTTAATAGTTGCTCAAATACCTAATATATGCATATTTTCCCCCCCTGTATTTCAGGGCAATGGGATTGTTTCAGAACATAGACCTGAGAGCAAAGTTCCATGACTTCGTTTTTCTTTCATTAGTTTCTGCCTTCCCTAGGCTCTCATGCTTAGTCCACTCTTAGACAAATAAAGACTATGAACTACACTGTTTGTATCTGTAATGTCTCAAGTGAAAATTCTCAGTTACTAACTTCTTCCCTTTGGATATATTTGACACTAATTCTTTGTGTTTTGATAACACTTGATCAGCATTTTATGTCCCTTCTGCATCTTTCTAAAGAAATATTAGTGTGAATTATTGAAAAACCTCACAGTTAGCTTCTTTTAAGGCTGGGAGAGACAGCAGAGGTGGCGTGTCCTCTCTTACCCTCGTTCTGTTGGGGAAGCCTAGGGATTGAGAGAAGACATGGCCTTATGAGGGGTCTGCAGTAGAAGGAGCTTGGCACTGGAGTCAGACACTTCTGTGTGACTTTGAGAGAGTTACTTAACCTCTCTGATCCTGTGTGTTCTTATCTCCAAGAGGAAGTTACGAATCCCTAATTACAAAACTACTGTAAGACTGGCATGCAGTGGGAACCAGTACACCTCCGTGCTCTGGGGCCAGGTCCCCCAGAGAGTAAGTGCACATTTGAGGTTGGGGTCCAGAGCATCTGGGTCCCAGGCCTGCTCCGGTTCCACTACAGTCCCCCACCTCTTCCCCCACTCCCCCTCCCCAACTCCCGCCCCCCTCACACCCCACCGCACACACTCCAGAAAATGCTCAGCACATATTTACAATAACAGCCTCCCTGCTTTGTCTGCCTCAGAGCAGCTTACGGCCAGAATGGGCCTGGGAACAGCCGGAGGAGGAAGCACTGTCATTTGCAAACACATTTCTTTTCCATTTAAATTTCTTGCACAGGTCTGAGTTGGAGAAATACATCTCAGCTAACTGCATGATTAGAGGCAAGTGGAGTTCACCGGTCCTCAAAGTCGCACCGTGGTGAGTACAGGTGGATGTGGAAGGAGCTAGAGATAAAGGGGACTTGACTTTACCGTGAATCTGATTAACTACTTCCTCCTGGCTGCTTCCAAAACCTCCTCCGATTCCATCTCCGAAGACTTGGGGTCAGTTCTTTTCTGAGCTGCTCTTCTGATAGCTGTAAATTCACCTTCTGTTTTTTTCTGTGCGATTGCCGGAAGCCTTGTGTGTAGAAAATTAACATGAGTCTATTTACATTCAAAGGTTCTTGGGGTGGGGCAATTCAATGGCTTAGTTTACGTGTTTCAAAACAATTCTTTCTTTGTAAAGGACACCCACTTCTACAGGGTCTTTATTTCTGCTTTGGGATTCTCACTGTATCACCCTGCCTCGTTGGCCAAGTTTGCTTAATTAGCACTGAGGAGTGTAAGCCGCCTAATACCTCCCACTCCCGCTGAGAACTCCTGGGTCTCAAGTTCAGGGTCTTCAGTTAATTCCTCAAGGGGCTGAAAGGGAAGGCAGGGGATACAGAAACATGTAACCAAACAGGGATAGGGCCAGTACGAAGAGGTGAGTGCCATCTGTGTGGGTCCGCAGCAGCCCTTTCCTTAGGTAACCCCCCCAAGGTCTGCGTGAACGTCATTCCGTAGATGGGGAAGCAGCATGTAGGAGAAGCGGGGCTTGGTTCCCCTGTACCATGAGGCCTCTCAGACTTGGAACCGGAGGTCAGGGATCACGTTTGGTTTTTTTTCTCTGTATCTTTGGTGCCTGTTGTCCCCTATGGTTAGAGATCAATAAATATCTAATCCATGAATATCCCTATTGGTAACGATTTGCTCTATTTGGTACTATTTGCTCTTCAAGGATGAGACAAATATCCAGTAAACCAAAAAGCGATACCATTTACCGCTAAAGAGATTTAACAGCCCCGGGTGTGTGAGTGGTGTGGGGGATATTTCTTCTGACCTCGTTGACCAGCGACGTAGAGGAGTGGAGCTGGGTTTAGGGCTGTGCTAGGAGCACGGTTCTGGGTAGAATGAGAACCAAGGGTTCCCAGATTTCCTGCCGGAGCACTGGTTTCTAAAGCCCAACATGCAACCAGCTCTCACGGCGCTGCCAAGGCTGGGACACGAGGGACTGAAGTCCCCTTGTTCTGAGAGGATGAGTTTTGTCAGAAGAGAATGAATAGCTCTGGCTTCGGTTCCAGCAGCTTTCTGCCTATGGAAGTGTTTTCCTTTACTCAGGCTAGGCCGAGCTTCATTTCAGAGAGGCGTAAACAAGTCTGAAATCCTCAGGGGATCTGGCACAGGAAAATGAAGTCATTTTACATTTGCAGCGTGATTCAAATTGGAATTGCACAAGTCAGAGCGACAGGATGCCGGAATTCTTTGTTTCGTCCTGTGCTCCAGGAGCCCGGTTTGCTCCAGCTTCCTGAAGGGAGGAAGTGGAGATGTATGGAATCTCCATTTGCATTATATAGTCTTCAAGTTTCTTTTCCCTAACGAAAACATCCAGTCTAAATTTTACATTCCTCTCAATAAAAGGCAAAACAAGGAGCCATTGAGGCCTTGTAGCTGCACTGACTTCACCATCCTCCCCAGTGTCGTGGGGGACAGGGCTTGCATTCCTTCCCCAAAGGAAAGCCACACAACTCTTACTTCATCCGGCTGGGGGAGGGGGTACGGGAAACACCTATGAAATTGTCCTTGGGCTCAAGGACCCTACACAGGACAGCCATAGGGATTCCAATCGCTTTTGAATTTTCCCTGATCGGGCTGGTACCTCCTGGGTCTTTCACTTCCCTGCCTGCAGATTTAAGCAATAGCAGCTGCCTCTACTTTCCCTTCTCTCTTCCTGATGACGTATCTCTTCATGACATCATCCGATCTACCACACTTAACAAGCACAACGTCCCAGTAGGGTGGGTGTTACTCCCACTTTACAGAGAGGAATCTGTAGTGCGGAGACGATGAGTGAGTCTCTCAGGGTCGCGTGGCTGGTGAGAGTGGAGCCATCTCTTGTCGGTTTACAGATACTCTCCACGCTTTTTCCACCAAGTCGTGATATGCCTTGAAGTTTACAGTACTTTATTCTGTACCAAAGGTTAGCCTAGCTGTCTCAGTCAGCTTGGGCTATTAACAAAATACCATCGACTGGGCGACTTAAAGGACACATTTATTTCTCACAGTTCTGGAGGCTGGAAAGTCCAAGATCAAGGTGCCGGCTGACTCAAGGTGCCAGTTCTTGGTGGGACCTGCTTCCTGGCTTACAGACAGCCACCTTTCTGCTGTGTCTCACCTGGCTTTTCCTCTGTGTGTGCAGGTGGAGACAGATAAGGGGGTCCTTCCCTCTTCCTCTTCTTTTTTTTCTTTTTTTTTTGGACGTGGACCATTTTAAAAGCCTTTAGTAAATTTGTTATGATATTGCTTCTGTTTTATGTTTTGGTTTTTTTGGCCGCGAGGCATATGGGATCTTAGCTCCCTGACCAGGGATCAAACTCGCACCCCCTGCATTGGAAGGTGAAGTCTTAACCGCTGGATCGCCAGGGAAGTCCCTCTCTTCCTCTTCTTATCAGGACACTAATTCCATCACGAGGGTCCCACTCTGACGACCTAATTGAACCCCAAATACCTCTCAAAGGCTCCATCCCAAATACCATTGCGTTGGGGGTTAGGGCTTCAACATATGAATTTTGGGATGAAGAAAGCATCTGGTCCATAACATTAACCATTTCTCTCTTTTCCCATCCTCTGGAAATAAGGAACTCAGCCCATGTTCTTTCAGGGCTGCCTTAGAAGATGTTCCTGTGGACCACCCAATGAAGTACCTGTTTCTTCACATGTGTACAAAGCTGAAAGTTGTGACTAACCTCAGAGTTCTTGCTTGTTTGCTCAGGTGCTCTCTCCAGAAGTCTTTTGTTCTTTTGCTCCCAACCAGCGGGCTCAAAGCTACCGCATCCTTCTCGCAGAATGCTGAGCAGATCTTCAGGCAAATAGGGGTCCCTGTCTACCTTGGATAAGCCCCACTAACAGAAGTGAGTTTGTAGATAGGACTTTCCCTTTGCCCAGTTATAGTGTCCTGAAGTTGGAATCTGCTGTTCTGAGAATTTGGAAAAATGAACCTCTCCTCTAAATATCTGCTTATCCACACAGCAGAGGGACAAGGAGAAGATAATCCTGCTTTTTCCTTCTTTCAAACCCTCAGCCTTAGATATGCATTGGAGTACAAATAAACAAATTTTGGAGAGCCAAAGGGCAAGGAAGACTAACAAAAATCTGGCTTTTTGCTGTTGTTGTTGTTTTAACCTGGACTTTTGAAGTGAAGTAGACTTGTGCTTGTGTAGCCATACAAATTGTCCCAAATGGCAGACTGTTCCCAAAGAGTCCAGATGCTTTTCTAGATATCAGGGGAGTTGGTGTCTGGCTGCACCAAGTGCCTGCTTGCGGAGCTTTCATCTAGAAGGGACAGGATGGAAAGGCTGAGCAGTGACACCCCCGCCTTGCCCCTTGGAAGCTGAAATGTCACTGGCCACCAAAGAATGGATCCCTTCACCTTCTGCATAATCCAGGCATGTGGTTTGGAAGAGAAAGAATTCATTTAAATCTCCACTGCCCCTCAATTTTACATCAAGCAAACTCAATTCCATTTAGTGAATGAAGATTGGCTGAGAACTTCCTTGGGGCTGGGCTGCGTTGTGGACACAGTGACAAATAAGATATGGTCTTGGCCCTCGAGGGTCTCGTGGTCTGGAAGGAGAAGCAGTCGGGTAAACGTTATGCTGTACAAAGATTGGTCCCATCCTGTGGTATAGCAGGATCGTCTGGGTTGACAGCAAAGAATGCATCAAGGCCATGGGACAACCAGGAGAGACTTCAGCGGGGGGCAGTGATAATAGATGGGACTTAGAGGATATGGATGTCTTAACCTGGCAGTGAGGGAGTAGCATATGGGTAAGATGTCAGACCATGTTCCAGGCAAAGGGAACGCTGGTAGCAGAGGCACAGAACGGTGAGAAAGCCTGGAGTGTTGGTGGAACAAAGTGTAGGGTGTGTGGAGGTGATGGTGGGAAGGGTAGCGGGGCAAGGATTACGGATGGGGGAGGGGGGCTATGCCTGCCCCACTCAGGGATCTGGACATTACCCCATTGCAATGCAAAGCCACAGGATGCTTTATCAGCAGGGAAAAGACACAACCAAAATGCAGAGGAGAATGATGGCTGTGGAAGCCTGGTATCAGATGGCCTGGTGGGCAAGACTTGTAGCAAGGAGACAGGGGACTCTCTGGGGAGATGATTCCAATGATCCAGGAAGAAATGATGATCCCCCTCCCCCTCTGAAGAGTGCAGGTGGGGAGTGAGGAGAGATTGGGTCTGAGGAATGAAAAAGGCAGGGTTGCCAGTTACCGACTGGATGTCAGATGCCGGGTAAGGAAGGAGTGCTGGAGAGCGAGTGAACCCAAGTCAACACAGTCAACACGTAAAGACGGATGCTCTGAAAACCCCCGGGCTTCTCTGACCACTGTGACTGCTCCTTTGCGGTGGCCGTCACCGCCGTCCTTGGACACCTGTGTCAGATTCTCTGCTCTTAAAGTCTGAATCCCTCCCTCTGTTTTTGCAAACGGATCCCCCAGTACTAAGCAAATCGGAGGCTGCATGGTACTTTTCCTCTGACTTCAGACGAGTCATAAATTTTGGAATTCTTCCACAGTGAACTTTCACATCCTGCACAGAACGCTCTGGCCCTCAGACTCAGCCTTACACCATTCGGTGAGACCTTTGGTCAAAATTCAAGGTCTGGGCTTATGACACAATATTTTTTCCTGGTCTGTTCATTCTTGGCACAGTTTGGGGCTAGCATATTGGAATGGGCGTTTCCACCCTGCTCAGTCACATGGCCGCCCTCTGACACTGAAGCAAATCCGACATCCATCCCCTGGATCACATCCCTAGAGTCTATGTGGGCGAAAATTGACTCAAGTGCATCCCCGAGAATACACGCAAATCATAAAGCTCACATACATTCAAATTGCTTTTTCAACACAAAGACCGTGAAAATCGAAGCTATAAAAGTATGTGAATCACCAACCCAGACATCTTCCCTCCAGGCAGGCATGACACCCTGTTCTTTCCCGGATGCTCTTCCTTCACAAATTATGGAGGCTGCTGACATCCTTCTGGGGAAAGGATTATCTGCTTCCACAGGCAGTTAAGAATAACATGTAAATGTCATTTAGCTGAGCGATTTCTACATGGATCAAAAGACACACTCAAGTTACTAACAATGATAGCCAAACCCTTTATTTCAATAAAATCACAGCAAACCCACAAAACTCTCCTAACTGAGTTAGCACCAGTGTGGTGTGGGAGTCATTCAGACATTCCTTCCAGGTTAGTAGACTATTTGCAATTCAGCGCTTTTTTTTTTTCTTCTTTTTACTGATGAGCATGTTATATAACCATCACCAGCAGCCACAGGGGAAGCTAGAATCCAAGGCTTCTTAAAATTTTCCACTGAGTAGTCAAAGCCAGCAGAAGAGAGTGAAGGATCTCTCCCTTGCTTTATGGTGACAAGGCTAAAACTCCCCTTCCCAGGAAATATCAGAATGAGAGATGCTATAACATAGGGGTGAAATTTATGGGCTCTGGAGGCTGGTGTTCTTGTGTTTGGATCCTGATACCTTTAGGAGCTGTGTGGCTTGGGCAGTTTCTTTTGCCTCTCTCAGTTATGATTCTTGCCTGCTTCACTGATTTTATCTTCCTCATAGAGTTGCTCTGGGTTAATGTATATTAAGCTCTTAGCACAGTTCCTGTGTATAAGGGCTCAATAAATGTAAGCTATCATTTAAAAGCAAAATTGCAAGTTTCATGTTTCATTTAAATTCAGGCAATGTTGTATTTGCCTCTAGAGCTGTCTCTATTTCTTTGAGAAAAGAATGTTTCCCCCCAAATTTCCAGTAGAATTGGCTTTTCCAGATGAGGTACCATGTTTGGGCTTGGCTCTGCATAAACCTTGGTATACTGCCCCAAACCCAGGAGAGTCACCACGCTGATTTGAAAAACAGTCATCCTGAAGAGAAGGCAGTGATGCTTCATTAAAACCTCCTTGAGGATTTATTGTTATTCATTTTCTGGATAACTGAGTAAAAAACCAATCTTTGTAGGTAAAATTCCCATGGAAAGAATTACCTACTGCATTGAGTTGATGGGTAAGATCTAGGAAAACACTGATGTCTACACCTGTTCATGGCTTCGCTGTTTCTAAAGAACTTCACAAGTAGATCTCACTTTACCCACAGGCTCCTGGATGACTTCTGGTTAGCCCTATGGAAAACAATGGCCACTGTCCAAATCTGGAGATGAAGAAGGTAACGGAGATTGTGGTGAATATAGTTTGTGACACTGAAGGAACTCTGGCCTCTGAGTCAGGAGACCTGGGTTCTAGGCCTGGGTCTCTCTCTCATTTGCTCTGTAGTTTTGCACAAGCCTTTTGTCTTCTTTGGATTGTTTCTCCATGTGTACAAAGAAGGAATGGTGACCAACCTGTATAACCTCTATGGTCTCTTCAAGCTCCAAAATTTCAACTACTTCCACACTCCCTAGTACTCCCATGGTTAACATAAGTTAACTCCTTTTCTTCCAGAAAACAGAAAGTGTAAGTAAATTTTTGTAGTAGCGGTTTGCCTCCACATTAGACATTATTTATTTCAGTATATCACTTTGGTCACATTATTCTGAGAATTCTTGTTTGGAAAAAAAAATGATCACAAAACTATACATTCTTTCATTTAAACCCCACTATCATTTATCTCAACTTTCGGATAAGAAACGGAATCTTGCTCTCTGTAACTCAGTCTAGATCTGGATCTGATCTGTCCCCCCATCACTGGTCAGGCATTTCTGACTGCTTTGCAGAAAGTCCACAACTTGACCGTGTGTGTTCACACCAGTGGTCATATCTCATGCACATATGGCTTCCTAAGTGACAGACACATGGTAGATTCATGGTGGTAACTGCAGATTATTGAAATTGAAATCCATGAACTCAGAAACCTCTGGAACATTGAAATGTCATACCAATTCTAAATACAAACTTAACTTTTGTTTGCTTTCAAGGAACAATGTCATGTTGATGAAGAAGTCTAAAAATAAAGAGAAATGTTATTTTTCTGAATCAGGAGGAAACCAAGCAAAACATTGACCACAATCACATTGCTTCAGCACCAGCATCATTTCAACATCCATTTGGTTCCTCTTGATTCTGGTGATTCTGTGGCGTATATGGAGAGCAAGAAGGAAGAAGAGTTTAGAATACAGCTGAGCTTAAAGCATTTGTTCTGGAAATATCAGGGCCAAGAACTTAAAATCAAATCTGAGCCCTTTGCATAGGAGATTTGGGGAAATTAACAAAAAGACTGATTTTGACTCAAGGAAAGGGAGTTTATCGAAAACTCAAAATATTTTCTTGAAATCAAATTTCTCTTGCAAGATGGCATTTGAATACATTAAGGATAAATAGCCTGCAAACATATGGATTGAATTGCCTATGAAATGTACATGAATTTTGATATTAAGGGGGCACAAACTTCAGAAAAATAATTTGGCCTCTGCCGAAACCAGAATATTTCAGAAATCCTTCCAGAGACTTTGCCAAAACCCGGAGCCACTAGACTAGTCGATCCAGAGCAGCTTCCACTTTAGCCAGTATCCCCAGCAGCCTGGCCAAATGAAACAGGGAACTCAGCATCTTCTGAGAGGGAAGTTTGCCAATTTTAACCCTGCAGACATGTTCAAGGGCTTCCAGCTGGCCCTCTGAGCCAAGAGTACGATTCGAAAATGCTGGAGTCTCTTAGCATATCTGCTTCGGGTTACTTTGAGAGATGGTGAAGTGAAAGCTGCCAGGCTCCGAACAGGATCCATGCTATAAACTATTTGCAAAAGTCCCACTTCCTTCTGCTGGGGCCAGGTTCTTCCCACCCCAGACAGTCTGGGCGAGAACAAAAAACAAGAACTATTGTCAAATTCACAGCTCTCCCCCCCAAAACTATGGCAGGGGACAAGATTCTTGGCCATTGAGTTCCAGCCAAAACATGTCACATTTTTTTTTTCTCCTGGGGGAGGCTCTGGGAACCTGCTGTGAGTCAGAGTGAGGGGGTGGCAGCAGAGAGTAAATGTTGCTTGAGCATCTTGTCTGGTACTGATGAGAATTAGTCAATTCTTGGAAAGAGGGAAGAGTTTTCTGCCTGCTACCCACTTCCAGATTCTCCCCTTGGCATTGGGATAAAGAATTAGCCATCTAATGTAATTCTCTTTTGTCACCTCAATACATAGATGTTTATTAAATTTCTCTCAGCGTCAGGTTCAGTGCTGGGCTCCCGAAAGAGATAAATACATTCAACTCAGCCTCTTCTCTCAGTGGACTTACAGGTTAGTGCAAAATTTCCCTGGGTGTGTTTACAGAACATTAGTCTCTGGAGGTGAATCATCGAAACAGTGTACCGTGTCTCAGAGTTTTAGAAAATGTTGAATTCTCTGTCATTCTTCAGGGAAATACACAATACAAGGTGACCATATTAAAGTCTTTGAAAAGTCTTCCAGTAAGGTAACTAGCTTAACTTTAACATGGCTTTCTCAAATTTTTAATGACCAGTAACCACCCTCCTACTTTATCCCCCAGGATGATTTCCCACAGCAACTTTGGGAAATAACAGCCCAGTGCCAAGAGCCAAAATTACACTTTTGTGAGACAAGTATGATATTTAAAGAAAATCACAAAGTATGGAATTAGCACAGAAGGAAAGAGGTAGGGAATCAGGACCCTCTTGAAAAGCTGATATTCTAAGTAACTTTTGATAGATGAATGCTATGCTCTGAATGTGTCCCTTCCAAATTTATGTGTTGCATCCTAACCCGCAAAGGTGATGGTATTAGTAGGTGGGAACTTTAGGAGGTATTTAGGTCATGCGGGTGGAGCCCTCAGGAACAGGATTCGTGCCCTTATGAAAGAGGTTCCAGAGAGTGCCCAGCCCCTTCCTTCATGTGAGGACACAGTGAGAAGGTGCTGACTTTTAACCAGAAAGTGGTCCCTCAGAAACCACCACCTTCGTCTTGGACTTCTCAGCCTCCAGTACTTTGAAAAATCCATTTTGCTTGGTTATAAGCCACCCAGTCTGTGGTATTTTGTTATAGCAGCCCAAACAGACTGAGACGATGAGTGACAGTGTTCCAGGTAGAAAACATGAGAAGGGCATTTCAGGCAAAGAGAAAAGCATGTGCAAGGGTGTGGAGTTTGCAGGAGCAATGATCTCTCTCCTATGGCATGTACATATATATGTTAGCAGTTTGGGGAAACAGATGAGAATAACAGCAGAGGTGATGCTGAAAGGGCTAGAACTGGATCTTGGGGTTCTCATATACCACTCCGTCATTTTGAGCTGTAGGTAAATATTAAAACATGAAGTTTTTTCCAAGTTCAGTTTCTTCCTGTTTAACACAATGACTTTCATGTATGGTATGGGGAATTCTTTTCTACTGCATTCATTCAGAGTCATGGAATCAAAACTTTGTTAATAATGAAGGTCTCTGAAAACAGTTAGCTATGGCTCCTGCTAATAGCACAGCCTCCTGCTTAGGGACAGCCACCTTCAATGCTCACATTTTGACCCCTGAGACATAGGAGGCAGACTTAATAGACACATCTACTCAGGGACAAGCAGAGGGCAATGCAATGGTCTGTTTGGGGAATGTTGAAGAATGAGGCAGAGTGAAGCTGATAATCCAGTGGGTAAACTAGAGATTGTCCAGGAAGGAAGGAATTAAATCAATGTGGTTTTACCACCTGAAGGAAAATTCAGTGACTGCATGCTCTACCAGGCAGAAGGTGTTCTGGAAAGAGTGGTGAACTGGAGTCAGGGGGACTGGGATCTTGTTTCAGCTTGAGCACAACTTGCTAGGTAATCTTGGGAAAATGGTTTCCTTGTAAAGTGGAGGGATTGGACTATGAAACATAAGGAACGTTTCAGCTCCAAAACACTGGCCACCTCTTCTTGCTGGCTGGTGCTCAACATTAAATGATAAACTAAAACTAGATTATATTGAAATTCAAGAGATCACAGGAAAAGGGGAATATTAGTCAGCTCCAATATGCTAGACATCATTCTACACCCTGAAATAAATTTTTCATTAACCCTCATATCAACCACATAAAGTTACTTTCATTCTCATTTTGCACATGAGTAAACTGAGGCTCAGAACAGTGGCCCCAAGTTCTCACAACTCCTAAGCGAGAGAGGTAGGGTTCGGTAGCAGGGCAGTGTGATTGTAAAGCTCTTTGACGGCATCACACTGTCCATCACACTGAACAAAAATGTATTAAGTGCTCTGGAGTGGATTGAGTTACAGAATGGTCTGCCCTCCAGAGTCAAGAGGATGCTGTTAATGGATCAGGGGATAAGACGGAAAATGCTGAGGCAAAGAGTTTCCTAATTGGGCTTCTCAGCACAGAAGTGTGACATCATGCAGGGGTAGCTCATGGAGTCCAGCCATTTGGGGTAAACAGGGAGCAAATACAATGGTAACCAGGTAAGCTGAGCCCACTTGCACGAACTAGCTGCCTCTTACCAGCCTCGTGCCTCTTCCACCAATTTCAGATGGGGCTAGCTTTACTGCAACATGGTCCATAAAACCCCAACCCCAGAAAACTTGACCAATTTGACTCCACTTTGAGGAACAGCCAAGAGGAGAGAAGTCAAGTGGTTAATTTCAGATTCTGTCTGAACAACTTCATGATCACACTGCAGAGTTGGCTTACCTGAGCAAACCTCTTGATGCCATGGATGATGGAGCATGTTGGTCTGCTGAGGCTGCCATAACAAATATGGCAGGCTGGATGGTTTAAACAGCGGAAATGAAGTTCTCACAGTTTGGGAAGTTGGAAGTCTAAGGTCAAGGTGTTGATAGGTTTGGTTTCTCTGAAGACTGTCTCCTTGGCTAGCAGACAACCATCTTCTCACTGTGTCCTCACATGCCTTTTGCCCTATGTGAGCATCCTTGATGTCTCTTCCTCCTCTTAAAAAGACACAGGTCCTATTGGACTATAAACCCACCCCATGACCTCATCTAATGCTTTTGGAACCAAGAAATATGATTCAACTGAACAACCTGGGCTCTTTCCAAGCTGCTTTAGTCACAGAAGCCAGTTTCTCCACTGGTTCCTTTCTGCCTTCTGTTCAGGCCCTGGTTTTCCACTTTGCTTGCACTAGTTTCCTGGGGAGCTTTAAAAATAATGATACCCAGGTTCCACCACTAGAGATTTTGATTTACTGGGTAGGGGGTAATCAAATTTGAAAATCAAAATGCAGTCTGGGTATCAAGGGTTTAAAGATTCCCCAGGAAACCTACTGGGCAGCCAAAGTTGAGAACAATTATTCAAGTAGTTTTGTGTATTGAATATTTATTCAGACTTTCAATTTAAGTTCATGAGAAACTTACTTCTAAGCTACAGTTTGTTTGTAAATCTCACCTGATATGGGAAAGTGGGATTGTAAATGTGTCTGGATATCCTTGATTAGAAATACATACAAACATATAGATAGATAGATACATAGATAGATGATAGATAGAGAGAGAGAGACAGAGTGAGAGAGAGAGAGAGAGAGAGAGAGAGAGCACTTCAAAATAAAATTAGCAATTTAGACCCTTACACGTAGATATTTATTCCTCCTACAAACTTTCATTGACCAATTTCTATGTGGTGCCATGTAGGCATTCCATCCTGTCCCACAGGAACAACAAAGCTGAAAAGACATTTTGTCACTTCTTAAGGAAGTTACAGCTGAATGAAGAAAGCACACATTAATGTCACCTTTATAAAAATGTGGTAATTGCCGGGAGAAGAGGAGGAACAAGATCTCTCTGATCCTAGAGAATTTCTCGAGGTAGTAAAGGGAGTGAGAGAGGCCTCTTAGGCAGCAATGACTTGCACTAAAAGCCCAGAGATGTGACAGCTGATGGGGCACTCAGGAAATGGCAAATAGTCTGATGCTGGTGAGTCAGAGTTCACGGGAGAAGTGGCTGGAAAGGTACTTTGAGATTAGATGGTAAATAGCCTTGAAAGCTAGACTAAGGAGTTGGAACTTTTTATATCAATCCTAAGGTTTTCTTTAAATTGGAGATAACATTGTTTTAATGAAAATTATCTGAAAGCAAGCAAAGGGCAGCATTGGAAGAAGGGAGTACAGGCTGAAAGGAAGTTTCTAGAAACAATCTAGGTAAACAATTATGAGAACCTGAACTTGAGAATTGGCAATGGGGATAGAGAGGACAGAAAAGATGGGGAAATGGGCAGTTGGTGAGCCCAGGTTAGTGACAGAGCCAGTACTTGAACCAAGGTCTTGGTTTGCATTTAACACATGTGCACAGACACAGACACACACACAGACACACACACTGAGGACAGAATGTGTGCTAGGCATTGTGCTGGAAGCTGGGGAAACATAGACAACGTCTCTGACCTTACTGTGCTTGCAGCTGAGAGGGGAATGCAGAGAGAAAAGAAGCCATGATCCAGTAGAAATATGATGAAAAAGGCAGTAGAGGGCATGATGGGGACAGGTAAGGGAGAAAGGCAGTCGACCCGGACTTAGAGGGGCAGAGAAGCTTCCCAGTGGAAAGGTTGGACGTCTAAGTGGAGATCAGAGAAAGGAGTTGTAGTAAGAGGGCAGAGGAGCAGATGGAGAAGGAAGTTGGGTTCCAAGTAGAGGGAATGGCAACACTCTTGCCTGGTCAGTCCAAACTCACCCATTGAAAGAGCCTCCAACTGCATTGGAATGTGTCTCCTTACATAAAGTTCCTGGTATCTGTGGTCCTATGGTGATTCCAGCTCATGAGACCTCAGCCTTCTACTCACTGGAATCACCCACAAAGGATCGGAGAAAGTCACACTGGAAAAGATCTTTACGGACCCCCATTTCAACCCCTCAATTTACAAAGAAGGTGAATAAAACCCTGGATAAAAAGATAATGCAGCAATTTAGAACTGGAACCCAGGTCTGCTGTTTCCCCATCCAATGTCTTTCTAATATGTCACACATGCTTCTTACATCTGAGTTTAATGTCAAGGGCACTCCGTGTCCAAAATTTCTTGCCAAGGTTTTTATGTAGGTTATTTTACCAATGTGTTCATTTATAATTATTAAGTTCTTACAACTGTAGCAAACAATCTCTGTTACCAGAATGCACAGAGTCCATTGCAGTAATTCTGTTCACCTCATTCCTTTAGACTTACATTGATTCTCTCATCATCTTGAGTTCTATTACTCTCTTTTTCCTAAGGCACAAGTGAACTCAACGGTTGAATTGCTTCATCATTCAACTAAAAGTTTCATTTCAGGAGTTTCCAGGCCAGGTGCATTTCCTTAACTTCTGGAAGTATCTGCTACAGGCATGCTTCGGGGCATACACGGGACAGCCTCACTCTTCCTGTCATCATCCGTTTTCCATCTCAACCTAGAATCACATTCAACCAACGCTTTACTGAGCAGACTCCATGCTGGATGCTTCCTAGGCATCTGACCCTCTCAAGAATTCAGTGTACTAACTACTACTATCCCCATTTCCAAGTGAGACCAGCCGTCAAAATAATTTCTTTCAAATAAGGATGGTGGGACCTGACCAATGGATGTTTCCTGCTCTCAAATCCAGGAGACGAAGGTAACTGACTGAAAGCTAAGAGGGAATCACTCTCATCTGGTCCAATTTCTTTGCTTGGGGGAGATCAGCCATCACCTAGTCCTGCCTCTGGATGTGGCACTCTGGTTCCTCTGACAACTCAGCTTCTCAAGGATGCATGAGAAAGCCCGTGGGGTCAGGGTGACTGACAGAGGGTAACTTGAGCATGGGGAGGAGGGGGGAGCACCCTGCCTGGAGTTATGACCCAGAATAATGATGTGTGAATCCTGCATGACTCAGCTTTCCAGGCAGCTAATGAGAACCTAAGGAGACAGGAGCTTATTTAAGAAAACGTGCATCATTGATGTGGCTATTTGGGGGGATGAGAGAGAGTTTGAAAAGGAGAAACATGTGAAAAGTATTCCAGCTGAGTGAGTGTGATAGAAAACTAAGATTTCCCTTCATAATAGAATGGTAAAAAGCAAATGTGTCCTAGTCTTTCAAGTCTCAATGTTGGAAGAATGAGGTGCTGTGGGCAGATGTTGGCAGATGTTTGTTCTCTGGATGTACAGAGTGATTTGGGGATTGAGGGATTTTGGAAGCGATTTGCTCCTGCATTTCTTTATTGTTGCTAGGAGAAACCAGGCTTCAGGTGGGACTTGGGGCTAGAGATTCCCCCTAGCGGCCCTGGAACATGCTGGATCTTCCCTGTGACAAGACGCATCGCTCTTCTCTGACAGCACGGTAAGAGCAGAATCCTTTTTTTAATCACTTGCACGAGGTCCACGTGGAATGGTGATCAGCTCGGGAGAGGATGGGGCACAGGAGCAAACAGAGCCATATGGCTCTGTTGCCTTTGAAGCAGATGTGTCAGCTGTGGGGCTGACATATGTTCTTTCAACATCATTGAAGTCCCAAGGGACAGGAGGATGAGGCGAGTTTGAGCTGAGATCTGAATCCTGCCTGTCTTGTTCTCTCCTGGGTTCTCTCCAGAGCCTCCTGACTGCGCTCGCTTCCAGGCATCCACGTCTAGCCTTGGACCTCAAGTAGAAAAGGGGCCTCCAACATCTTTGATTTTATCTTTCTGGTTTTGTTTTTCCTGAATCTCTGATCCCGATTTGCTCTCAACCCTCCTGACTTCTAATATCATCAATTGTTTATTCAGTCAACACATATTTATGGAGATCTTTCTAGGTCTCTGGAAAGAGCAGGATATGTTCAGGTGACAGAAGAAAGGTGGTGTAACTTGAGGATAAGTAGTGCTCTCAAAGGATGATCCTGGAGTGACTTGCCAGAATCATCTGAATACTTACTAAAAATACAAATGCTTGATTCTAATTATTGAATCATGGTCTCTGGTAAATTGATTGCAAAAGTGGCTGTGGTTTTTTACCCTTTCCTGAGTCTATGACCTTTGCAGTGTGACCTGACAGCTTTTCCTCTCAAACAGTGGGACCTCTGTCTCCACTCTTTGAATATGGACTGGCCTTGTGACCCACTTTGGTCAACAGAATGAGGTGGGAGTGTTTTTAAGGCAATGATGAGCCTAAGACTCAAGAAAAGTCTTCTGGAACCCTGCTACCACCCTATAAACAAGAGAAGGTGAGTCTGCTAGAGAACAAGAGCCCACGTGGAGGAGAGCCAAGGTGTCCCTCTGGGGCCATTCTAGACTAGCCTATGGCAAGCCAGCTCTTTAACGTGTGAGCAAGCTCAGCCAAGATCAGCAGAGCTGCCTACCTGACCCCTACCTGGTGACAGACGCATCAGTAAGTCCAGAGAAGACCAGTGTCTTAAAACAATAATCATTTGAACAATAATAACTGATTATGTATTAAGCCACTAGATTAGGCTGATTTATTATACAGCAAACCAAACTGATTCAGAAACCAAAAATATGGACAAGTGTTTTTGAGAGTGAAATAGGCAGAAGTTAGATCCAGTAGGATTTTGTAGGGCATGATAAGGATATAGCATTTTTATCCTAAGGGTTATGTGAAGCTATTGAAAACTTTTGAACATGAAAGGGACCCCACTAGCTTTGTGTTGTACAAACATGAACATGGCTACTTTGTGGAGAACGTGTGGCAGGAGAAGGGGTTTAGGACGGATCAAGGTAGATTGAATTGAACTTGTAGAAGTTTTGTTTTGTTTCACTTTTTTCTTTTAAATATATATACCCCGAGATCTGACTATGCATTAAGTAATAGGATTATGAGGAATCCTCTTTGGTCTCAAGTCTAGTGGGAGAGAGTGATTATGTATTTTGACAAGTACCAGGGTAGAGGTACACACAGGTAGTCATGGCAGCAATGAAGAAGTAGCACCTAGCCCAGCCTGGGGGGAAATGAAGAATTCAGTCCAATTGGTGCCAGGAAGATGAGGAACATTATTTCCTAGGAAGAGGAAAGAGCTTAAGTGAAATTTGGTGTTACCAACATATAAAGATGAGGTGGGAAACAGAGGGAAGTGTGATGAGATACGAACGCAGGGGGCAGGTCATAGAGTCTTCCTTGTACCTACTGAGATTATAGATGGGCAAGTCTAAATGAGGTGAAGTGACAGTTTCCCGATGCCTGAGATTCGAATGGACTGGTGGTTAGAAGAAGATCAGTTGAGAAGGGTAGGACGCTGCTTTGGGAGCCCTTAGGATGATGTGTCACCATGGCCATCTGACCTGACACAGCCTAGGCAGAGCTGCCTGTTCCCTAGGAGGCTGATGGGCAAGACAGAGAAATCGCCGCTAGCCAGACAGCTCCCTTGGTTTATCGATTTTGGCCGAGGCTCCTAGGCTAGCCCTCAGCTACACCAGACTCTTCTGGAAGCCAGCAGTCAGTGGAGGCAGGAAGAAAACATTTTTTGCTGAGGTACCTCCTCCTCCCCAAAGTGATTGGCATGCTGTGCTGCCAGTCTCCAGCTGCCTGTCTAGATGGAGCCCAGATTGGACCTGAGAGGTTCCAAACTCTGTGATCCACGCCCACGCACTCCTGGCCAACAGGAGGATGAGGACCAAGGACAGGATCTGCGCTGAAGGGGTTGGGGGTCTCCTTTTCCCGTGAGCACTCTGTTCTCCCCCACATACCGTGGAAGTCTCTGCTCACCATATTGCCACGTCTCCAAATGTGCACGGGATCTGCTACAGTCCTCCCTCTCCGCTCCTGCTGACCGTGTCTCAGACACCAGAACAAACACCATTTCATCACGTAGTCACAGGTCCCTGGGAAAGTCTCAAAGCTTCTATACGTAGTAATCATTTTCAAAGATTGAATGCTTACATGTGCAAGAGTGGGACCCTCCTGTCATCCTCTTATTAGCCTATTCATGTCACATAGCAACTCTGTGAAAGAGACATTATTAAGTCTGTTTTCAAGTGTTAATTAGGAAAACAAAGCTTTGAGAAGTGAAGTAACTCACCCAGGATCTCACAGTTACAGATGTGGTTAAGTCAGGATTTGAACCCAGGACTACTTAACTCCACAGTGGGGTACATTTCACCTCTTAAACGACATTGCCTCTGCTGTCCAACCTCATCATTTATAGATGAGGACAAAAGGACCAGTTTGCTAAGATGCATGGCAGAGCCTAGATCTCTCAACCAAGACTCTGGACGCCCATTTCCTTCTCCCTTGGGACACCCACGTATTTTCTTTGGTGCATTTCCCAGGCCACCACTCCAGGCTCTCCTCACTAAGCCTGGGAGGCATGGAGCCCTCTGGAGATCCCAGGCAGTATTCGTGGACTGCTATAGCTCTGATGCTCTCAGCAGTGGAGAGCAAGTCTAGTGGGAGACTTGCTACAGGGGTAGGCAGGCAAGAGGCCCTGATAGAGAGCAGCATGGGGTTAGGGTACCACATGGAAACCCTGGACTCCTCATCCGACATTCACACCGGAAGGACTCTGGTAGCAGTTAGGACCGTAGGGTTTATTGTGATCCTTTGAGTCTAACCTTTGTCTTCCTTTCCCACCTGCTCCTCAAGCGATCCCTAGCTTGAGGGCTCAGAGACGTAAAAAGTTGGAAGGAAATTAGCACCTTACCCCACTCTGAACACATACACATTTCCCAACTTCCTGACTCAATAACAAAGAGAATTTTCTCCCACAATGTCAGAATACATGGAGAAAAGGAGCCAGTTCCTAGCTCCTCCCAGATCAGGAGTGTTTCTTTCCTTTTTCTATAACTATTGACCCTGCATCTTCCCCTGGAAGTACTTGACTCAATTTAATGAGCTCACCTCTGTCACCTTCATCTTATCCACATCACTGGGGTTCTGTGGAGTGAGAACTACACCCTGTAGAAAACACCTTTGTTTGCTCCTGAGCACCCACGACCCAGAGTCTCAGTTGCCAGGGATCACAGAATCAAGGCAGCATCAGCTACATAATTTGTGCGGCCCAATGACAAATGAGAATGTGAGGTCTTTCTTCAAAAATTACTGTGCATTTTGAGATCTGACAGTAGAGCGTTAAACCAAGCACAGAACCCGTCTGAAGTTGGACACTCATGGAGCCGGCCCTCAGTGGAGCCATAGACATGGGGCAGAGGTGGAGAAGAGAGGAAAGGTAAAACTGAAAGATTTTACCTCCATCTACTGAGAAGCGTGATCACACTTACCTTGCCAGTTGTGCAGCAACTATCAGTAATATACAGAGAAGTGTTAGATGTTATTTAGGGGAAGTTCCTTTCCCTGAGAAAGAATCTGGTTCAAATCCCTCTTTCAGCAGAGGAGGAACTGGAAGCCCAGAGAAGAAAAATGGCTTTTCACCATTTATCCAGATAATTCATTTGTGGTGGAGCACGGACGGGGAGAGCAGGTGTCCTGATTCTCAGTCTGGTGGTCTTTTCACTAAACCAGGCCACTTCTCCCCTCTCCAGCTGCCTTGGATGTTTCCTGCTTGACTAAGGAGGTAGGGCCTTGGTGCTTATTGGCAGATGGTTTGGAGACTGGTCAACCATCTGTAAGACTGGCCACCACTTCCTGCCCAGTTACTGGGTCCCATGACTGGACTGCACTGAAATAAACATCCTTCATCACAGGGTGCTTGGGGTGAGAGGATGTCTTCCTCAAATGATTTCTCACATGGTTTGCAATGAAGTCACTTTCTCTGTGCCTAGTCACTTTGTGGTCACCAGATGGCTGCTTTGGGCATTGACAAATGCCCACATTGATATTCAAAGGCTATACTGCAGACAAAGTTAGGGTCCACTGGAGCCCTTTCTACTGAAATACCACTGACCATGGCTTTGTCAATGCTTACTAATAACAATGATACAACAAAAACACCCTCCAGTATAAACTTTGGGGAACTATAAACCATTGTCATGTTAGATATCATCACTCTGATACCAGAGGAAGGGCAAAGCTACTAAGATTTTATTGTAATTTTTCAGAAGAGAACATTGGCTCAGAATGACCTGACTACGTGCAAAGTCACATTTGTATACGTAGTTGACGTGGTGATTTCTGAGGAAGGAGATTACATTTGATTACGTTCTTTATATCCTGGGCTGAGGAGACAATTATGAACTAAATCAATGATACTTTTGATCTCTAAATTTTACTCAGTCAGAACACAATAGGCAGACTTCCCTGGTGGTGCAGTGGTTAAGCATCCGCCTGCCAATGGAAGGGACATGGGTACAAACCCTGGTCTGGGAAGACCCCACATTCCATGGAGCAATTAAGCCCATGCGCCACAACTACTGAAGCCAGTGCGCCTAGAGCCCATGCTCCGCAACGAGAGAAGCCACCGCAATAGGAAGCCCGCGCACTGCAACGAAGAGTAACCCCTGCTTGCCTCAACTAGAGAAAGCCCAGACGCAGCAATGAAGACCCAATGCAGCCATAAATAAATAAATAAATAAATAAATAAATAAATAAATAAATAAATAAATAAATAAACAAACAAAAAAACCCTCTCAATAGGTTAGATTGAAAACAAGATGGAATTCAGGGTCCTCTATTCCATCCTGTCTTCCCTGACACTCATTCTTGGAAACTGAAGCCTGGCAGACCTCTCTGCCATTAAGACCTTAATCCTGGTCAGTAGGATGACCTTTTGCAAGGATGTGGGGTTTAGTCTTACGTTCCCTAGTGATCCTGTTGGAAAATTATGGCGCTAGTCTCAAAGTCATATGGATTGGTTCCTGTGGACAATTTCACCATAGTTTATGAATACAGCTGCCATTTTTTCTCTTATGACTCTTGACCCTGTTGTTTAAGGGCCCAGATTTTACCCCAAGCTTTAGAACTGTATGTGTCACTATCTGCTAGACTTGATTCTTGGGTGAATCTCAAGCAGCTCAAACTCACAATGTCTCTGAGCTCCTCTCCCTCCACTCTAAATATGCTTTCCCTATGGATTTTCCTATCCCAGCTGATGCCAACATCTTTATGTATCTTCACTCTTTCCTCCCCTTTCACTGAAATAATGACTAGGTTACAAAATTCTGTATGTTCTACTGACCTCCCTGCCTCCAGTTTTTCTATTTCCAACCCGTCCCTCACCCTGACTTCAGAGTGATCCTTGATTATGTCTCTCCCCAGTGAATATTTTCCCTTTAATTTATTGTTTTGCCAAGCACTATTCTTATTCATAACAACCCAAAAGGTAATTATTAATACTATTTTGAAGATGGAAAACTGAGGAAAAGAGTGTTTAAGTCACTTGTCCAAAATTGTACAGCTACTAAATAAAAAATCAAGGATCTGAACCTAGGAAGTCAACTGCAGAGTCTCTGCTCTTGACTACTACATTCTTTTTATGGGCTGAATTGTGTCACCCTAAAATTCACATGTTGAAGTCCTAGGCCCCAGTACTTCAGAATGTGACTCTACTTAGAGATAAAGCCTTTAAAGAAGTAATTAAGTTAAAACGAAACCATTAAAGTGGGCCTGAATCGAATCTGACTGGTGTCCTTATAAAAAGAGGAAATTTGCATACAGACATGAAGAAAGACCACGTGAGGACACAGCAAGAAGGCAGCCATCTGCAAGCCAAGGAGAGAGGCCATGCAAGAAACCAAACCTGGGACTTTCCTGGTGGTCCAGTGGTTAAGACTCTGCACTCCCAGGGCAGGGGCCATGGGTTCAATCCCTAGTTGGAGAAGTAAGATCTCACATGCTGCGTGGTGTGGCCAAAAAGTAAGTAGGTAAAATAAAGAACATGTTCCCTCTTCTAAAAAAAAAATGAGAGAGAGAACTCGCTGACACCTTGATCTTAGACCTGCAGCCTCCCAAACTGTGAGAAAATAAACCTACTGCTTAAGCCACTCAGTCTGTGGTATTTTGTTATGGCAGCTCTAGCAAACTAATACAGTCATACTGCCTCTCACTGAATATGAGTAAAGACTAAATTCTTTCAACATGACAAAGTCCTTCTTCTGATTCATTACCCTCATGACACTAAAAATCTGTATTCCAGACACCCTGAGTACTCAGCCTTCCCCTTCTATGCATTCCCATTATTTCATGTTTCTTTATGGTCTCCCTCTGCTCATTCAATAACTTTAGTCCTTTATTATCTGAAAACTTGCAATTATCCTTTAAAATGTGACTTGAGTGACATCTCTTCTCTGAAGCTTTACTAGACCCTCTGTTTGGAAGTCTATTTGGTCTCTCCTGTCTCTATTCTCCCACTAACATCTTGCATGTAAGTCTATTCACCACTCATCACACTCCATTTCTTCAGAGACCATGAAAGAACTCCCAGTGAGGGCCTTGCATTGTGCTGGGCATTGAAGATGCAGAGGTAAAAGTGGTGAGTGCTTGCCCTCAAGAAGGTTATTCTCTAGTGAAGGAGCCTACAATAATACATGGTGGTGTCAAGTCTAGAGATGGTCACTTAATCCAGCCTGTAGGGCATCAAAGACTTCTGGGAGGAGCTGAGGCTTTAATGACAAATATGAGTAGGAGGAAATGGAGAGGCACAGAGGCCATTCCAGAAGAACAAAGCAACATGAACAAAGCATGGAGAAACAGTGGAGTGTAATCTTATTTCCTTCCAATGGACTATAATCTTGAGAGCAGTTATCATGTCTGATTTAATTCTAGGGCCTGCACAAAATATTTGGTAAATAAATGATTATTGAATGAACAAATGTATGAATGGATCAATGACTCAATGAAAGAATAAATGAGAAGCAAAAAAAAAAAAAAAAGCCCTCATATATCAGTTAAAACCCTTTGGTTGTAAGCACCAGAAACCTACTCCAACTGATATAAACGAACAGAGAGTTTATTAGAAGGCTGGGGTGGAACTCATAGGATGGGAGGGAAAGTGAAAACCAGGCTGGAAAGGCAGGAACAGGCCTCAGAACAGGACCTGCTGGACAGGGTTGCCCCTGTGGGTGCCACGGCTGGAACACTTGAACCTCCATGTCTTATCTTTTGGGTACTCTCTCTCTCTTCAAGTTCTAGGAAGCGAGATCTAGCATGGGCTTACCTCCTGGCTGCGCCAGATCTCTCTGTCTCTGATTTTATCCAGTGGTGAAGAAAAATTTTGCAAGTAGAAATCAGGTTTCACCACCAAAAATGTGCAATAGATTTTGAGGAATCAAGAAAAACAGGTATCCACTACATAGGAGTTTTCAGACACTTCACAGTTGGCTCTTTCTCATGGGCTGAAGCATCTTTAGAAACTTTCTCATGTTCAGAGTCATGACTTGTTTTTGCTACTGCTTTCATCAGTCAATGAACCCAGTATAAAATTTAGACAGGGGGTAAAACTACCTCAGGAATTAATACATCCTCTTCTAGGACTTACTCCTGTGAGGTAAGGTGCTTTCAGTAACTTCCTTCTAAGTACCAGGCTGGCTTCAACACCTGACGTTAGTTGCTAATTTCCCCAGTACTACTCAAGAGCGAGTTTAGGTGTTTTTATATTCCTGGGTCTGTTTTATCTGGATTAGGGTAATATTTGTGAAGGTACTTGATTCATTATCTAGTGTTCTATAAATGGGAATTGATATTTCTTTTATATTCCCACTAGAGAACAGAGGACTTTGTTTCCCTTATTTTATCAATTTAGGATCAAAAAATTATAAACAGTGGGTTCCACAAAGTCTGTTTATTTCCAGAGTTTAGCATAATCCTTGGCTCCCAATTTAGACTCCAGGAGACTCCATTTCTGTTGTTCTGGTTTTTGATTCTATGGCATTATACTTTTATTCTTAACTGGTCTCCTGGCTAGTATCTTGCTATAGAGAGACGTTATTTAGATGCAATCCCTTTTTTGGATATATCTCAGGACAAAACGTCACTGACAAGATATACAAAGCATAGGATTTACTAATGCCATCATTCATCGCTGATCAGGAAACTTGCATAAGGCCATAAAAGAGCTCAAACATTTCCTTTCATTTCACAAATGAATTTGTTGAGATATTTATATACCTCCCAAGTCCTGAAACTCATATTTTGCTAAATAATAAATTCTCACCTACAAAATACCTTGAGAAAGAATTACTGTCTTTCTCACGTAGGTGGAATTCCAGTGTGCTTTCATTTTTAGGAGGTCATTTAGATGCTTATTTATGGAGGTCTTGATGGTGTGTCCAAGCTCCGGCCCTGCCTTGCCATGGGACCACCACACACCTACAGCCCTTAGTTTCTACATCTGTAAAATGGGAACCATAATACCTACGGTGCTTTTCTGTCTTTACTTTTTGTTACTATTTTAAAAATCGTGGTAAAGTACATATACATAAAATTGACCATCCTAACCATTTTATGTGCACAGTTCAGTGGCATTAAGTACCTTCACACCGTCGTGCAGCCACCACCACCATCCGTCTCCAGAACTCTTTGCGTCTTGCGCAACTGAAGCTCTGTGCCCATTAAACGGTAAATCCCCCTTCCCTCTCTCCCCAGTCCCCGGCAACTACCCCTCTACTTTCTGTCTCTATGAATTTGACTACTCTAGGTCCCTCAAATAAGAGGAATTATACAGTGTTTGCCTTTTGTGACTCAATCACTTCACTAAGCATAACGTCTCAAGGTTCATCCATGCTGTAGCATGTGCCAGAATTTCCTTCCTTTTTAAGGCCAACTAATACTCCATTTGGATGCATCCATTTACATTTAAAGTAAGTAAGTGCAGACGGGGAAGGACTTATTCTTGCCATTTTGTTATTTGTTTTCCGTGTCTTATAGCTTTTTGTCTCTCATTTCTGCCCTTACTGCATTCCTTTATGTTTAGTTAATTTCTTGCAGTGACACATTTTGATTCCCTTCTCGTTTCCTTTTGTCTACATTCTACACTTTCTTTGCAGTCACTATGGGGATTGTATGTAACCTCCTAAAGTTACAACAATCTGTTTTAAACTGATGACAGCTTAACTTCGGTTGCATCCAAAACTCTACTCCTTTACAGCCCCACCTCCTTTATGTTATTGATGTCCCAAGTTAGATTTTTATGTATCGTGTAGCCATGAACATAGACTTATAATTATTTTTTATGCTTCTGTCTTTCAAATTCTGTAAAAGCACAAAAGTGGAGTGACAAATCTGAACTACAAGAATACTGCTTTTTATTTTTGTCCATGTATCTACCTCTGCCAGAGAGCTTTTCTCATGTATTTTTATATGGCTTGGTTTTTTTTTTTACTTTTTAAGATTAAGTAAAACTAAATACGTAGAATCACCTAGTTAATATCAAGTACATAAGAAGTATCTGACAAATGGTCGTAACTTGTCAGTAAATACCTTTGACTTACTGATCAATCAATTGGATGAATGATTGGATTTCCTTCTGCAAAGTGAGGCTTATAACAGACACAAAGTATTTCGGCGAGTGGGATTTCTTTGACCACCTGATATGAATGTGGACAAAAAGAAATCAAAGTCCGTCAAAAAACGGGTAAGCCAGGGACATACCTTGACTTTTTCTCCAAAAAGTTCTATGGCCCTTGATGCTAGGTTTCTGGCTTATCACATAGGTAGGGTCACTGGGGTTAAGCTCTATTTTAGAAGATGTGACTTTAAATAGTTTTCCTTTTCCTTTCACTGCTTCAGGAAGTCTCACTCTGAGTCAATGCCAAATGGGTTTGGATTTCAGCTTTTCCCGTAAAAGGTGGTGGAAGAGATGATTCCTAAATCCCCTCCTGACCTTATTTATCTCATGCTCAGTCTGCAGCAGGTGAGCTGTTGGACTTGGAAGCATGGGATTTGTACAGAGAAGTAAGTGTGGAAAGGAAAAAATTGTGCTTATGAAAGGATTCAGGCAAAGGCATATTTCAAATCACTCATGAACCTATGCAGGCTATATAAACAGACCACATGAAAAATGAGGACATGCATTTAAAAAGTCAAACAGAGTGTATAACATTATTAGTAAGTGCAGTGATGCACAGGACATTCGGTGGAACCAGGGAAAATGTGTGATTGCATTTGCTGGACTCAGCTACCGCTTGATTGACAAACACCGTAGGGGAAAAGGGGGGAAGATTTTGCCTGCTACAGTGAAAACAATGTGTCTTACAGTCATAGGTTTTGTGCTTTTCTTGAGGAAATCTTTATGTCATTCCTTTGTTCAAACGCATATTGTGATGTCAGATAGGAAAGAATAATGGAGCTGATGTTGAAGACCTGAGTTCGAATTCTGGCTCAGACACTAAGTACACAGCCGTAAAAAACCAGGCCACAATGTCTTCAGCTGTAAAGAGGGGTCAAATATTGGTACTGGGCTTTTTTTAAAGAATAAATGAGATACTATATTTAAAAACACCCGAGATAGTGCCGTGTACACACAAGCATCAAACAAATGCTAGCTATTGAATAAATACTGGGTTTTTCTTCCCAAGTCACTCCAATTGTTTCCTCCCCTTTAAAGATACATATTATGCATCATATCTAATTATAAAATTTCCACCTGTGTTCTGGAACAATCTTCAATCAAGAAAAAAAAGGTCCGCTGTGATTCTGTCTAATTCTGTGAGATCACATCCCTTGTATTTTTCAGGAAATGTATTTTATTTGAATTCTGAAACAAATTTCTATTTTGTAAATGTTTATGCATTTGGAAAGAGTTGACTTTAATCCACTTCTCTGCACACAATGCTAAGATTAGTTTGTCAGTTATATAAAAGTATTTGATTATCATATTGAGAGTACCGCATATTATGACAATCCTCAAATATCTTACTAAGAAAAAGCAATTATCATTGCTTTTTCCCTTCTTCAATAAATCACTTTAAATTGTTGATTATCATAAATGACAAGTCTAAATGTATGAAATGACAAAAGCTCGACACAACTTCATAACACACATAGGTCATGATTACTCTTTTATTAAGATGCTGGAGCCTGTATATGAGTTCAGTACAAATACACATGATCCCTCTACTAAAAGCAATAGGTTCTCAAGATCCATTGGAATTCATCGAATCCATTAGTATTTGGTTTTAACAGTTTAAAATGACAGGATAATTCCAAATCCTCTGCTCCTTTTGATTATATTTGGACTGCTTCAATTAGATGCAGATACATCTTCTTCATTTGTCTTTATAACCTGACTTCCCCCTCACAATTTACTGAGGAAAGGAGGCCCTATGGAAAGCAATGGTGTCAGAAAATAAGAAGTTGAATGAAAATACATGATAACACTGCGATGCAGAAAGCAGTTGAACCCACTCAGCAAGTAATCAGAGCTCGAAAGCATGGCCTGCAAATTCTACCAGTTTTCTGTAATTAATGTATTAATCACTGGTTTCACATAGCCCTGAGTATTTTCCAGAGCTAGACCACTATCATGTCACTAAAGATAGAGAGAATAAGGATAGGAGGAGAGATGAAATGGGGGAAATCACATTAGATGAAATTTAAAGTAATCGCCTTATTTTAGGTGGAAACAAGGTTTACTCAATCATTCACAACATTATCTCAATTTAGAGTTCTCATACTTTGACGATGGGCTCTAACTTACTTATAAGTTAACCTTCATAATGAGCCTGTGATAGAGGAATCATTAGACAGAACAAGAAACCAAGTCTCAGGAGAGAGAGAAAAGAAAAAAGCCTTTGCATAAAATCACCCAAGCAGAACCTGGACTTAAAACCAGGTTTTCGTGTTGCACTGTTCTGGCCAGGTTACCCCAGTTACGTATTGTGACTTGAGCACTGCGCTGGGGTTTATGGAGATACAGGATGAATAAATCACAGCCCATGCTCTCAAGGAATTTACAGTGGGATGCAAAGATAAGTGCCAAATGTTTAATCTGGAGACATAGCTTGTGTGTGACTTCAGAATGGATGCTTAATGCCTAGGAAGAAAGGAAATTCTGTGCCTGACCCTGTGCCGTGTGTGCCGGCGATACTGTGAAGCAGACCGTGGCCGTTTCTCAGATTCAGTAAATCCAGAAATTTTGTCTAAGTTCCCCATTATTATCTCAGGCCAACCAAGTGGGTCAGATGAGATCCAAACACACGTCAGCTTCCAAAACCATTGCTGTTTGACTGCAAACTATATGCTCTCTCACCTCACTGGGTTCTGAGTCCCTAGCCTTGGATTAGATTTCAGTCTTGATACTTACACAAGGCCAGATATCATAGACACGCATACACATATATGGATATAAATGAAATATGAAATATTAACCAACTGACCTGGGATCCAATCCTTATCCTCTCTGCCATTAGGTTTCACCACTTATTAAACGGGCATAATTATGCCGCCTCTAGCATTTGGTGCTCGGAATAAATTAAATGCCACATGTCTAGTGCACATCTGGAAAACAGTGAGACTCATAAATGTTTATTTCTTTCCTTCCTTCCTGAAATCTGCACAAGTTGGGGCTGCATTTGTCTTAGCACAGTCATCTTGTGCTAAGGCCTCCATGCTCTAGAAAGGCTGAATCATATCTCATCACTGCAGAATGGGCTTGAGTTCATTGCACGGCAACTTAATTCTGTGCTAGGTGTATTAGCACAATGCTTCAATAGTTCAGCTGTGCAGAAGACTATAGTAATAATAAGAGTGTGCACTATTTTAATAGCATTTGATCATCACAGTAGCAGGGAGGTCAGATGTTATTATTATTCCCACTTTACAGATGGTCGAGACTCAAGGAAGCTAAGTAGATTGTCCCAAGTCACAAGGCATCAGTTCAGGACCCAGACCGGCATCCTCTGATTCCAAGTTCACCACCCTTGCCAGTGTATGACACAGCACAGCACACATATCAAACCCAAAGGGACATGTGGCTATTAAGAAAAACGAAGTGAGCAAGATTTTGACCTTTGAGAAAATGATAAAGGAAAGGTTTTGTTACAGGGTAGATGTAATCACCAAATACGACAGAATACTATTGTATCTCCAAAGCTGTGGAAGAGTCCCAGGCAACAAAGAGAAATCTGCTACTGCCTGGGAACAGGCGTCTGCCTGACCTCTGCTTTCTGGGGACAGAAGTGTGGACTGAGGTCGGGGAGAGGACCCGCTGTTAGCAGGAAGAATCATCATTATTTCTGTTGAGAACGAAGCAAAAATGACATCTGTCAAGGCCATTGTTCTTTCGGATGTGGTTTGAATGAACAACACGTAATGAGGATGGGTTGACAACACTTCACTGAAGATAAGAAGTCCCAAGCCACAGAATGCAGAGTTTTAGAGCTTTGTGGGGCCTTAGAACCTGAGAAAGGGACTTGCATTTCAGAGAAAATCCCAGCTTCATGTTCATGCTGTGCCCTTTCACCACCCAAGCTCAGTATCTGCAACTGTACATGGATTTGTTATAAAGAGGGATGAGCCAATGCACACGAAAAGCACATTGAGAAATAGGAAGCGCTTTGCAAATATGGGATAGTTTTCATTTTTATTTCTTTGATGGGAACATAAAGGATCAAGACTTGTCCAGCTATTATTATGAAAGAAATGGACATGAACTCAGTATTCTAGAGTTCACTACTCATTCCAAGACACAACATTGCCACGACAATGCAACCACCGTTGTCCAAGTTCCTACGATTGGTACTGGGATGAAGAGAAAAACCAGTAAAGCTGATGCTTCCTCTGACGGCTGGAAGGGCTAGGCTGGGCAGCTGTCTCTATTGCCCACTCAGCTCCTGGTACTTAGCTGTCACTTATTACCTGTGACGCCAGTACATACCAGAGAGTCTGGCCTGAATGGAAGCTCCGTAGATGTAGAATGAATGGTCTCTATACTCCAAAAGCTCCCACTCTAGTTAAGGACCAGATTCAGATAGGTGCTGTGGTAGAGAAAACCGTGCCTTAGAGAACCATAGAGGGAAAAATTCACCCCTGATCTACAGAAGACATGGCAGTGTTAACAGCATTAGGTGAAAAACACAGGAATAGGGAAGGTGTTTAATAGAAGTACAACAAAGGATCGTGCAGAGTAGAAAGGGAATGTCTCTTTCTTGGGGACAGGACAGACTAGGCTATGCTCACATCTGTGTCCCGTGGACACCATGCCAAGGGCTGAACTTAGCCCTGAGATAAGCAAGTGGCATTTCTGGAAGGAGAGGCCACGTTTTCACCCATGCCTATGCCCAGACTCATTTTTGTGCTAATCCCAACTCCTTTGACTTTCTACAACATGCTATTGCTCTTTTACTCCTTCATTCCTTGCTACACGCTGCTTTCTCTACATGGAATGACATTTCTCATCGGACATCTACCCTTCCCCAACTCACACACTCAAATTCATCCTTGAAACTGTACTCGCACATTACTTGTTTGCAACCCCTTGTTTAATCCCGCTAGAGATATTTCTTCTTTGGCCTGAATATATGTCTACTGTTATGTGTGTCCCCCAGAATCAAAACTGTTTCTTCAGATATTGGCTTTCCCTGATATACCATGAGGACAGGGACAATGCATTCCACCCAAATACTCCCACTGAGCATAATAGCCCAGGGCCTAATGGCCTAACACAGAGTTGGTCCATAGGTGTTCATTAGAAAAATGCATTTTTAGTTTTTTAAGGAACCTCTGTACTGTTCTCCATAGTGACTGTATCAATTTACACTCCCACCAACAGTGCAGGAGGGTTCCCTGTTCTCCACACCTTCTCCAGAATTTATTGTTTGTCGATTTTTTGACGACGGCCATTCTGACTGGTATGAGGTGATACCTCATTGTAGGTTTGATTTGCATTTCTCTAATAATTAGTGATGTTGAGCATATTTTCCTGTGTCTGTTGGCCATCTGTATGTCTTCTTTGGAGAAATGTCTGTTTAGGTCTTCCGCAAAGCAGAAATAGAGACACAGATGAGAATAAATGTATGGATGCCAAGGAGAGGGGGCAGGCAGAATTGGGAGACTGGGATTGTCACATATTCATCATTGATACTATGTATAAAATAGATACCTAATGAGAACATATTGTATAGCGCAGGGAACGCTACTTAATGCACTGTGGTGACCTGAATGGGAAGGCGGTCCAAAAGGGAGAGGACATATGTATATGTATGGTTGATTCATTTTGCTGTACAGTAGAACCTAGCACAACGTTGTAAAGCAACTATACTCCAATAATAATTAACTTAAAAGATAAAGTTCTTGTTATTTTTAAAGGAATAAAATAAAATAGATTATATCTGGGGAAAAAAAAAGAAGAATGCATAACAGAACTGATGGCTTGCTGCTTAAACCCTCACCTGCTGGTGATGGATACGTCAGGTGGGCTGCAGTGGACAAGCTGTCCAAGACCCGGGCTTAGTTACGAGGCTGCAGCATTTATACAGGCTTTGAGTATAACTTAAAGATTTTAATTTAATTGTATCTAAATGAATAGTCCTGCCTCTGATTCTCCAGTTCAATAAACAGAACAGTCTTTTTTACAGACAACATAGTAGGGGATTTAATAGTTAGGGCTTTGGTAATTTCCCGCCTGTTAATGGATAAACAACAGCAGTCCTAGTATATCCTGGGCTGTGGGTGCGGAATGGTAATTCTCTGGTTGCAGCTTCTGGCAATGTATTTACTCAGCTGTTAGTGGACCCAGCAGGTGGGAGTGGACTCCCCAGCCAGCTATAAGAAAAGTACCAGGGACTCATTTATTTACTATTAAACTGTAACCACTTGGCAGGGCATCTGGTCCCACTTTCCTAGGTTATGGTTGGGTGCTCATGAGACATGGTTGTTAGGAGAGCAGCTGGAATATTTAAAATGTCAAAGGGGAAATTCAGAAGTTTGAGAATCTCTGCACAGTTTTCTTATGGGGTAGAAGGGGACGTTAGGTAGAATTAGACCACATCTGTAATCTCCGAGGTTCCCTAGATTGGATTTACCTTGAACTCACACCTGTCACAGCTCTGTTTGCTCTTGTAGGATAAGATTTCTTTATCTGGGGATGACAGCAGGGCCTCACAAGGGATTCTGTGGGTGAAAAATGTATATAAATATACCACATTTAAGTGGGCAGGGAGATTATCTAGTACAGTGGGGGAAAAGGACAGATCTTTGACAAGTATATGTTTTTAATCTTGATCTTGTCATTTAGTCCTATGACCTTGGGAAAATTTCTGAAATTCCATGAAGCTTAATTTTATCATCTGTAAAATAGGGTGGTAGTATCTACATCAGGGGGCTGTAAGGATGGGTCTGATGTTAAGTAGCATCTTGTCTGACCTGTGGTAGTCGACAAGGGAAATACTTGAAAACATTGCAGGGGTTGATTGATTCTGCCTGGTGCCACAATAATTGAAATACTTTTTTTTTCTAATCTTATCACACCTATTGATACATATCTGGTTAAAAGTTTATGTGTTTCTTGGGCAGTGCAGCTGAGTATATAGAGGTTATATCCCCATTTTTCTTGTCTGTACCTTCTTGTAGTGCAACTACACGGTGTCCAACAATGTATAGAGCAGGATGCACTGGGAAGACTACACGGGGGAGAAAAACCTACCAGTAGGAAATCCCATTAAAAGGTGAGGGTTGATGGTGACATAAACAGGGAAAATGGCAGTTAGATGGAGACAATTTTGATGAATAGCAACAGTGACAGTTACTCTTTAGAAAATAATTTCTATGTGCTTGGAACTGTGCTAAACACTTTTCATAGTACTTTCATTTGACCTTTAGAAGAACTCCCTACAGAAGAAATGATCCTCCTTTATCAGATAAGGAATTTGAGATATAAGTTTCTTATCTGAGTGTGTACAGGTAAAAAGCATCAGAGCTGAGATGTGAACTCAGTCATGTTTGTCTCCAAAGCCCTAGCTCTTAAATAGAAGTCAGTGCTTGACCTGATATAGAACATGAGCAAGAGGAAAAATTATGGAGGTTGTGAGATGCAGTGTATGAGCCAGCCTATATCCACTTAAGTCTGTTACCCCTGGTTCTTGACTTTCTGTGGGTACATCAGCCCTAGTGATGGCTAAGGTCTATCTTGTGGTTTTCAAGGCCATCTTCTACCCACTCTCCATTGTCTAATGAGACTGAGTGTCTAGTTTCCTGAGGGAAAGGGCCACTGAGCTCACTGAGGTTGGAGTAGGAACTCAAGTACCCACATCTGATCTCCCTGGACCCATGGAGGCTTGGGTTTTGCCAGTGATTTCCCAGAGGGGCTGAATAAGCCAAATAGGAAGAGTGGGGTGTTCTCCTTAGGGGCAAACTTCATTTCTCTTGGTAAATACATATGAGGGAATTGCTGGATCATGTGGTAAAGATGTATGTTGTCTTTCATCTAAGAAATTTCTGCCTAACTCAAGGTCACAAAATTGATTCCTATGTAAATATTATTCAAAATGATTTATAGTTTTATATTTTAAGTCTATTCAATATTTTGAATGAACTTTTGTATATGGTTCAAGTTATAGAGCGAAGAAGTTCATTTTTTAAAATATGGATATCTAATTTTCCAATACCATTTGTTGTAAAGGCTGTCCTTTATTTACTGAATTGTCTTTGCATGTTTTTCAAAACCTGTCAATATATATGAGGGTCTATTTCTAAAGTCTCTACTCTGTTCTATTGATCTCTCTGTCCATCTCTATATCACACTGCTTTTAAGACTCTACCTTTAAGTATGGAAACCAGATAGTGTCGATATTTCAACTTCGATCTTCTTCAAAGTTGTTTGGCTTTTCCAGGATATTTGCATTTCTATATGAATTTAAGAATCAGATGTCAATTTTCACAAACAAGCTTTTAAGATTGTGATTGGGATTGTATTTGTGGAGAATTTGCATCTTAACAATATATAGTCAACTGATATATGAGTAGGTATATAACTCCATTTATTTATGTGTTCTTTAATTTTTCTCAACAATGTTTTGTTGTTTTCAGTCTACATGTCTTATATATCTTTGGCCAGGTTAATCCCTAAGTATGCTGTATTTTTTATACAATTGAAAATGGTGTTGCTTTAACTGACAATTCTACCAATTAGATTTCAGGGCAAAGGAGAAAGATGAATTTTTAAAAAATATGACTTCAAGGATTGCATCTGGGTAAGAAGACAGTATAGGAATATTTTTCACAAGAAACAAAAAGTGAATGAATCTATATTTTAGATTTGTTGAAATTAGTAAAAAAAATCCAGGAAGGGCCTATAGGTAGGAGAAAGTTTGGGTCTAGAGTGAAAAATGGAATCTTAGGTAAAATTATACATCTGGGAATCATTCTACTGAGGTAATGACTAAAGTTATAGGTGAGATTAACAGACCCAACTAGTCCTGCAGAGACCAGGACTTGGATGGGTCACCAGCAGAAGAATACCATCACTTAGGGAATGGAGGAATGGTTCCCATCCAATAAGACTCAGAGACAGTCTCAGGAGGGGTGGGGAGGGAAGAGCCAGGGCATTCAGAAACCAGGAACAAGGGTTTCAGGGAGGCATAAATAGAAAAGATGAGGAACGAAAGCAGTCTTTAGAAGGTCCTTGGTGAATGGTGAAGACTGGCAGGACTAGAAATCTCATTTCAGTGTGCTAAAAAATGAATGGGAAATGAGGCTGTAGAATCAACAAATGCAATTGACCTTTTCAAGAGGTTTGTTAGTAAAGAGAAAGAAAGGCAGGGAAGCTGTCTCCTGTGCACTCTTGGAGAAGGTTGCTTTCTGGTTTGGTTTGGCTTTGGTATGGAACAAGGAGAAGAGATATTAGTGCATGCTTGCAGGTGAGAGGAAAGCTCTGATAGAAAGTGAGAGCTGAGAGAGAGAAGGGTGGTGTGTTGTTTTTGGAGATGTGGAAGGGGTGGCAGATTGACAAAGTGTTCATGGAACGCTACTGTCTCTGCACTCTTGAGTACACAGTCTGTTAGACCTTAGCTAAGTCTCCCACTCCCTCGACATTGTTTTCATTATTTAAACTTTGAGGGGTTTGGACTGTGATCTCTCATGTCCCCTCTGCTCTATGACCATCTAGATTGTGTAACGTACAGTGTTGACCCTGTCTTATTCTTGTTCCTATCGTACAAATGCTCCCTGATGAGCTCTGACACTGGTCCAGAGATAATTTATGCAGGTCCATTCCAGAACCCTGACCCAGTGAGCTCCTTAAGTTCCTTCTGAGTCATCTAATTCGATGGCTTTAAACATAGCATGAGTGTTTGGTGTATTTCTCCATGCTGGGCATCAGTGAAAATAAGAAACCTCTTTAAAATTTGCCAGAACAGTGCAGAATTACTTGAAAAGAAGATCTGATTCCTCAACACATCCTTTTTTTACCCAGTTTTAGACAATATTGTTCCCTGAGGTCATATAAGAAAAAAGGGATTATTTCAGAGTAAATGTTAAATGTTCTTAATGCCCTTTGGAAGCACTGAATGTGCAGAGGGTGGAGAAGGCAAAATCAGTTTTAGTAAACGTCTACTGTTTGCCAGCTACTTGTGCTAAAAGCTTTAACTACTTTTCAGTGAATGCTTAGATAATCACAGGAAACATATTATGTTTATTGTGCAGACAAGGAAACTGAGACTCAGAGCGGTGGGGCCATTTTCCAAGGCCCCCTCCAGATAATAAATAGCAAGGCAGGTATTTGGGCTTAATGATAATCTCTCCTGACTTCTAAGTCAGAACGTTTCCCAACACAACTCACATCCTCACCATGGCACCAGTGGCTGGATTCATATTCTAGGCGCCCCCTTTTTAAGCTATTTTTTAAAATTGAAGTATAGTTAATTTACAATGCTTTGTTAGTTTCAGGTGTACAGCAAAGTGATTCAGATATATATATATATATAAATATATATATATATAAACTCTTTTTCAGATTCTTTTCCATTATAGGCTACTACAAGGTATTGAATATAGTTAGTTCCCTGTGCTGTACATTAGCTGCTTGTTGTTTATCTATTTTATATATAATAGTGTGTATATGTTAATCCCAAACTCCTAATTTATCTTTCCTCCAGCCCCGCTATCCCCTTTGGTACTCATAAGTTTGTTTTCTATGTTTGCAAGTCTATTTTTGTTTTGTAAATAAGTTCATTTGGATCATTTTTTTAGATCCCACATGTAAGTAATAGTATATGATAATTGTCTTTCTCTGGCTTACTTAATGCACTTAATATGATAATCTCTGTATCCCTTTCTAAAAACTTTCCCAGAGATCTCCAAGAGTAGGGGGCGTATAGTATGGTCTGTTACGAACTAACAGACTTTTTATCTTTGCTGGTCTTCAGTTTTCTCATATGTAAAATAGGGGATGATTTCTAACTAGAGTTCTGCTCTACTTATACCCTAGTAATATTGTGAAGGTCAAATAACATGATGTATATGAAAGCTTACTGAAATCCAAGGTGCTGTACTTAAGGTATGTGTTATTAAGACTATTAGTATTTTTTACCTAGAGCTCTTCCACTTACACAGTGGGTACTTGGTAAGTCATGGCTAATGGTGGAAGGGAAAGATCTCGCCTTTTTTTTTTTTTTTTTTGTGCGGTACGCGGGCCTCTCACTGTTGCGGCCTCTCCCGTTGCGGAGCACAGGCTCCGGACACGCAGGCTCAGCGGCCACGGCTCACGGGCCCAGCCGCTCCGCGGCACATGGGATCTTCCCGGACCGGGGCACGAACCCGTGTTCCTTGCATCGGCAGGCGGACTCTCAACCACTGAGCCACCGGGGAAGCCCTCGCCTTTTTAAATGAAATATCACATGCCTTAAGGCTGAGGAAGATTTAAAAAAAAAAAAAAAAAAAAAATGGACCACAGATAGCTAAGTGTAAAGGTTCTGGAGAAAATGTATACTGTCAACTTCTGAACTGGAAGTTCTTCAATCTTAAAGCATTGGAAGGTTTTATACTCTGTTTTCTTTACTGTTTTATATTCTATATTTACTAAGAGGAAATGTCAAAACACTATGCTAGGACTTGACACATGATATCTCATTTTATTTTTAGGATAACCCTGAGGTGTATTTATTTAAAATCCCAATTTATAGATAAGATAATTGTGTCAGAAAATTAAGCTGCTCACCCAATTTTCTTAGCCGGTAAGTTGTAGAGGTATAGGAATGGAACCATGTAGAATGCCCACACCCCTGTGGTTTCCTTCTGCTGCATTACCTTTGCTTTAGCTGGAGAGAGTTTTCCTGCATTAATTGTAGTCGTGATCATAGGGAAAAATGAGGAAGCCAAACAGATGCTTATCCATCCACCTCCCCTAGTAACTGTGGGTTTGCAGGCTGTTTTAATAAAGGCCATTTTTCTTGGGGAGGGATTGATCGAAAATATCAGAAACAATTTTTTGATACAAAATGGACCAAACACATAAAGTAGAGTCAGGAACTATGGGAACCAACTAGGAGGTGAAATGAATAGTAAATATGGAATAAGAAACAGGCCCTCTGTCATTCGTCAGGAGAAAATTATTCAAAGATCATAATAACATATGATCATAATAATATGTCATCATAATAACAATAACTCACTGCGTGAGTTAGCTTGGGCTGCTGTAACACAGACTGGGTGGCTTAAACCACATACTTTTATTTCTCATAGTTCTGGAAGTTGAGAAGTCTAAGATCAAGGTGCTGGCCTGCTTCCTGGCTTGCAGACATTCTAGCTGTGTCCTCACATGGCAGAATGAGAGATCTCTCATCTCTTCCTGTTCTTATAAGGACACTAACCCCATCGTGGGGCCCCACCCTCATGACCTCATCTAACCCTAACTACCTCCAAAATGGCCCACCTCCCAATACTATCACATGGAGGGGCAGAGTTTCAACATAAGAATTTGGGGAAGACACAAATATTCAGCCTATAACATACATGTGGAACAAGTTAATGTAAAATACCTAGAACCACATTTAAGCAGGAAAATGAGGTTATAAAACTGATATAGTGAGGAAAATAATCAACTTCCCTATGAACTTGATGATACTAAACGTATTCATTATTTCTAGTAATTTTTCTGTGCGTTCTTATAGATTTTCTACACATATCATATGCAGTTATGGTCCCTCCTCAACCCCAACCTTATACTTTTCCTTTTTTTCTGTCTAATTGTACTGGCGGAGTCTTTATTATAATACTGAATACAACTTGTGATCATGGGAAACCTTGTCTCATTCCTGATTACAGAGGGAACTCTTTACATTTTTCAATGTAATTTTTTTTTTCAACTTTACTTTTATTTAAAATGAGGCCATATTCTCCTCTTATTAAAAAAAAAGAGTTCAACTGGAACTGTCAATTTTCTCATCTGTAAAACAAGAGCCCTGAATCAGCTGACTATATTCATTCAGAACTCAATTTCTTTATCTTATGATCACTAAGGTTCTCCCTAAATCTAATATACTAAGGTTCTAAGGAAAGGAAAATATATTACTAACGACATGTTTTCATTTTTATTTCTTTGAGTTCAAATGTCCGCCATTCACCTTGGTCTAAGCTTAAGGAACCATTCAAGGGGATACAATGCAGATGGGAGGGGAAAACAGAACCCTCACACAAGCTGTGCCGTGTTGCAATCAGGCTTCCGTCTGAAAAATAATCTTCTCTATAGCTTTAAAGTGATAACTTTGTACTGACAATGCTTCTTGTTTCAAACTGATTTTCTCTGGCTCTTCCTGAACACTTCCTGAGGAATCATCGACCTCTTCGATTTCTGAGGAGGAAGGACTCTCTACTGTCACAGTCACAGGAAATTCTGATGGACCTTTGTTAACATAGTTAAGTCTCTCTCTCTCAGAACTAGCCCATTTAGCTCCACGTTCCTTAGCGCACCTGACACACACAGCATTTATGAGCTTTACACAACTGGAAGGTCACATCTTTATTTCTTATCGCAGGAACACGACTTCTGTAAAGTTTATTTCTGTCACAACCTGTCTCTACAAGCTGTGGCTGGAAGAAGCTCTGGATACAGATCGGGGACAGAGGGTGCTCAGGAGCGGCGCCCAGTGCACCCCGCGGAGGCGGTCGGTGTTAAGTCCAGCAGGCCCTCCCACAGGGAAGCGCACACGGCGGGAGGAGGCACCGAGTCCTGCAGCGCGCACAGGTCCTCAGAGCGCAAGAAGAGGTCGGCTGTGCTGTCCTGGCGCAGCTTCGCTGAGTGATCATGGTCCGAGCGCGGCCTCGGGGACGGGGACGCTGGCTGCGGACACGATGCCCACATCCGCCTGGGGGCCCCGGCTCACCTCCCGGCCCCTCGGGCGCCCACCACCTGGCGGCTGCGGCCCTGCAGCGCGCACAGGACCAGCATCGCAGCCAGAAGACATAGGGCCACGGGCCCCAGCTAGGCCGGCCCCTCCATGCCACGCTCCGGAGCCCCCATGTGGCCTGGTGTTGGCACCGACATCAACTTCAATGTAATTTTTAAAAACATTCTACTTTTTGGTTTCAAACGTTATCTCAGATTAACAAAGTTTCTCTCTAACAAAACATATGTTTGGATATTCAGGAATGAATTTCAAATTTTAATAAATAGGATTATTTTTATCTATTGACATGGTCCTATTAATTTTCTCATTTTTTTTCTGTTAATGTAATAAATTACATTGATTCATTTTTAAATGCAGTCTTGGAACAAATGCTGTTTGACGGTAAGAACCCCTGGGAAATTTTCCTTTTTATTGTTCTGTAGAAAAATTTGCCTAAGATTAGTGGGTTTTTTTGTTTTTTTTGTTTTTTTAACAAGCCATAATAGAAGAACTTATTCACAAATCACAAGTCTGGCAAAGGACTTGTATTCAGAATATGTAAAGCACTCTCAAAATTCAACATTAAAAAATAAACCCAACTTTACAAACGAGCAAAAAATTTGAGTACACACTTTGCCAAAGAAAATATACAAATGGAAAACAAATTCAACATCACTAGTCACTGGGAAAAAAATTAAAATTACAATGAGATAACACTACACACCTATTTGTGTGGTTTTTTGTTAGTTTTTTTTTTGCGGTACGCGGGCCTCTCACTGCCATGGCCTCTCCCATTGCGGAGCACAGGCTCCAGACACGCAAGCTCAGCAGCCATGGCTCATGGGCCCAGGTGCTCCGTGGCATGTGGGATCTTCCCGGACCGGGGCACGAACCCGTGTCCCCTGCATCAGCAGGCAGACTCCCAACCACTGCGCCACCAAGGAAGCCCTACACACCTATTTGAATATCTAAAAGCAAAAGAACCAACAATACCAAGTCTGGCAAAAATTCTCACACACTGTTGGTGAGAATGCAAAATGGTCCAGCCACTTTGGAAGACAGTTTATTTCTTATATAAATGTGCACTTGTCACATGACACAGCAGCAATCCCACTTTTAAATATTTATACAAGAGAAACAAAAATTTAAGTTCACAAAACAGCTGTAAGCTAACATTTAAAAGCACTTCTTTATTCATAATTGCTAAAATATTGGAAACCATCAAAATGGCCCTCAATTGATAAAAACTGTTGTACACACGTTCAGTGCTCTACGACTCAGCAATTAAAAGGGTCCAACTACAAATACGTGCAACAACATGAATGAATTCCAATTGCAGGATGCTAAACGAAAAAGCCAGACCCAGAGAACACACACTGGCTGATTTCAGGTACTTAAGTGACGTTCTGGAAAAGGCAACAACCATCGGTCAGAGAACAGATTATCAATTGCCAAGGGCTGGAGTGAAAGAGGGGTTGATTACGAAGAGGAAGCACGAGGAAAATTTTTTTTTTTTTTGGTTATGAAACTTCTGCATCTTGATTGTGGTGATGGCCACAGGATTCTATATATAAGCAAAACTTATAGCACTATACAGAGGAAGCAAGGAAGAAAGGAAGGGGGGGGGAAGGAGGAAAGAAAGTGTTGTAAATTTAATAAATTTAAAAATAAAGAAAAACTTTAAGAAGTGATTATATATTTATCTTTGCACAATAAACTGTGTGTGTGTGTCTGTGTGCGTGTGTGCCTAAGATTAGTATTATTTATTAAAATTTATTTTATAATTTGCTGATGAGTCATCTGGGTTTGGAGTTTTCTTTGTGAGGTTTTTAATTTTGTATATTTCATCTCTTTAAAATTTATGAGCTCTTCATAATTATGTTTTCTTCCTATGCAAGAATTAGAAATTTGTTTAGGTGTTTGTTTATTCTTCTAAATTGTTGAAATTTTTCAATTACCTTCAGATATGCTATTTAAAATTCTGTAGTATCTGTAATATAGCCCACTTTTTCTTCCTAATCCTGATATTTTGTCTCCTGTTTCCTTGGTCAGTTTTTTCTGGGGTTTCTCCATTTATTAGTGTTTTGGCTTTATTATTCTCTATTGTATATCTATTTTATTTATCATGAAACTTCTCCTCATATCTTTATTGTTTGCTTTCTTTGGGCTTAATTTGCTATACTTTTCCTAACATCCTGAGATAGATGTTTAGAAAATACTTATTTTTCAGCTTTTGTTCTTTTCTAATATGTTTATTCAAGCCTATAAATTGCTAAACTTAGCTTTAGTTTTATCTCACTAATTTGCTATGCCATAGTTTTATTATCATGTTATTCAAAATGTTTTAATATGCATTATGGTTTCTTCTTTGACCCATTGGTTCTCACAGTATACTTCTTAATTTCTCAACATATGTGAGTTTTCAAATTACTTCCTAGTGATTGCTACCTTAATTGTACTCTGGCTAAAAAATATTCTCTGAATAATTTTTGTTCTTTTAAATGTGACAAGATTTTATAGTCCAGCTATGGTCAATGTTTAGATGTATTCCATGAGAACTAAAAGGCGCATTGAATAGTAAATGGGTGACAGAACTTGGTCAAGGGTTCCAGTTCTGATTGAGGTTGGGTGAGTACACGTCCATTGTAGATCCAAAGGCAGCCTAAATCCACCTGTGTACCATGTACTAGGAGGAATAAAATCCATCTCTTCCTGTCTTGAGGTGACAGAAGGGGGCTTGTAACTGAAAGACAGAGTAGGAAAAATTCTCTTATTTTTCTTCTCTCGGTCCTAATCCCAGGCAAACCCCGGATTTATATACGGTACAAAGGATGTTATTTTCCATTTGAAGCTTATTTTAAAGCCTTTGTTGAATTCATTCCTGCTGGAAAATTGCCGATAATAGTATTGGTTTTGTGTTTTGCGAAGCTGAAATATAGGGAGTGTGGGTGACTTTGTCAATGACATACATTGCTGATAGGACCAATTTTATCCCAATTAAATTAAGCGAACGTTCACTTACAGGCTGTGTGTTTTATCTGAAAATTACAGACTTCATTAATAAATCAAATTCATAGATTTCAAGGTTTTTGGTAGAAGGAAACGTTGTTTAGAAACAGAAGTTGCTAGACCTTCCAATTACAGCTCTTCTTCAGAACACTCCCTTTGCCCTGGGAATCTATTGCAATTACCACCTCTGCCAATGATCAGGCCTCAGAGGTTCACAGCTTTGCCCGGGCCACGGTGAGAACACGCGTGGAATCTAAATTCTCTGCAGCCGGCTGGGATTAGAAAAACATATTCAACATAATTGTATCGAATTATGGGAAATCTGACAATTTAGCTTATAAGCCTCCTCTTCATCATTTGGGGTCCACATTCTACACGGTCCTGCCTGGCACGGGTGAGTGTAAATCCCTAACCAGGACCGGGGGGGTGCAGATCCAGACTCAGGCAGAAGCCTGAGCTCCTGCTCCCCTGATCCACGTACATCTTCTTTCCTTTCATCCTTCTTCCACTTGCCGAATACTTAGTGCACCCGCTTAACGGGAAACAAGGGGTCACTGCAGTAACATGCCGTAGAAAATAGAGCACAAAGCAGAAATCATCATAAGGCAACATACTAAGCCCGTCACATATTTTAATACGCTGCGTAAGATCAGCAGTCTTTTCTTGCAGATCTCTGTGCAACAGACTTTGAGGGTTATATGGTGTACTGGATTGGATAGGGTTTCCCCCCGCAAATTCACGTCCACCAGGAACCTCAGAATGTGGCCTTATTTGGAAATAGAGTCTTTGTAGAAACCAGGTTTTTGTTGAGATGAGGTATTTGTGGATTTGAGTGGGCCCTCATCCAATGCCTGGTGCCTTTACAAGAAGAGAAAACAGAGACACACAGACACACAGGTAAAGCAACATGTGATGACATAGGCAGAGATTGGAGCGATGCTGCCACAAGCAGAGAGACACCAAGATTGATGGCTGTTAACAGAAGCCAGGAGAGAGGCCTGGAAGAGAGTCTCCTTCTGAGGCCCGAAGAAGGACTTGACCCTGCTGATGCCTTGATTTTGTACCTCTAGCCTCCAGAATTGAGAGTAAATTTCTGTTGTTTTAAACTACTAAGTTTGTCATAATCTCTTACAGCAGCCCTAAAAATGAGTACAAATTGAAAAGGTATTGTTGAACTAAGAAGGGACAAATGAAAGGCTGAAGGAACTTTGCAGAAAACAGTGTTTGATCCTACTTCAATTTATAATAAAACTGGCAAAGATTTTGTATTATCTATTACTTATGGATGTATAAATACCTAAAAGACAGCTATAAATACGTTTATATATTTAAAGCACTCATATTTTTATCTGTAGATACAGTTTTCAAAATATCAATTATTTCTGGTGCTTACAATTTCTCTGCAAAGCAAGCAGGTCATATGTTGGGTAGTTCATTTTATAGACATGCCAGATGGCCCACGGGAAGACAGCTTGACCAAGGGTCCCGTATCGAGTTAGTGACAGAGCTGGGCTAGAATCCTGACCTTCTGGCTCTCTAAATTTTCTTTGAATAATGGAGCAATCAAAATAATATCTTTACTTGAAAGAGGAGGGAACTGAGGCTCAGAATCACAAGAAACTTACCCAAATTTGCTGAGCAAACAGTACAGACAGAACGAGGAACCAAGGCTTTCTAACCATTAGGCCTGTGTTCCCAAATATCATCTCCTGCTTCCCCACTTTGCGTGTGTGTGTGTGTGTGTGTGTGTGTGTGTGTGTGTGTGTGTGTGAAGTGATGATATCAGGGACTCGGGTTAAAAAAAATGTTCCCTGTGACTGCTCATAAGTGAATTCTATAGCATAAAGAAAAATGAGGAGAAAATATTCTGTTGTTTTTGATTGTCCTTTGATGAAATATTCAGGATTTAATGCAAAAAGTTTGGGCACCTCAATCAACACAGAATTAGTATGGCTGAACTGAAAGTCAACCATATTTAACCATACTTTATAGCTACTTTGTGCTATTTTACTTAAAAAGCTTTAGTTTAAATTAATCTGTCCACTAACTGAGGTGAATCAAATATCTTTGAGATGTTCAGAGACTGCTTGGAACTTAAAATGCTCAACTGGAAAGGGACCTCAAAGGTCTCCCTTGCCCGTCTCACCCACCCTTGCACAGTGATGGTCCAGCGTAGGTGCAAAAGCACCTCCAGGTCATGATATTCACCACTACCCTGAGTGTTGGAAAGCACTCTCTTATTCTGGTCCTTGTCCACCCCTTGTTTCCAAAAAGAAGCATCTAATCTCCCCTGCACATGAAATGTGGGTTTTCCCTTCTGTTCAGCTATTCAAGTTCTAACATTCTGGGCCCTCCTTGATTAATGTCAACACATCTATTGGTTCATTGATTCATTCCACAAAAAAATGGTATTGGACACAAACTATGAGAGAAAAAGTATTCAGCATCTGTGTAACATTTATCATGAGACAGGCATGGCTCTGAGAGCTTTATAAATATTCTCTTTTCATCTTCTCAACAACTTCATGAAGTAAGTACTATTATTTGCCTGATAATACATATTTAAAGTTGAATAAATATGTTTTCAATAAATGAGTCAGCAAATAGGTAGATAAATAGATGGATATACAATAAAAACTATTTCATTAGATGGGTTTCCATAATTCTCTCTTATTACTCTTTTGATTTTAAACCCAGGGACATTATATGACACCCAGAATGGACAATGCCATCAGGAGCACACTTTGGATTCTAAAACAAAAGCCTCATTCCGAACCGTCCTCAAGAGCCTGTGCCACAAGATGCTTTGAGTTGAGAGGCTCTTCTGAAATTGTTCAAATGAGTGGGAGACAGGAGACCCTGTAAAACCCAAACCACAATGAAATGCATGACGTCTGCCTAGGGGCAGCTATATTCTATAATCAAGACAATTCTACTCTGAATGGATCCTAACCCTTTCAGATATATTCACTCTGGCTCTAATTAGCTCAACCCCCCAATTATACATGTAGCTCATTTCTTGGAGGGCTCTTCAAACTCCGTGATGATTACGGGTTGCAATTTCTGTTGCCACGATGAGAATGACCTTCAGCATTCCCTTCAAATAATTGCACCTACTATAGCGTATGAACAGAGCAGGCCCTAGTGACTCTGGCTGGTACAATTCTGCTGCATATCAATATCATTAAGCAGTTCTGAAAAAGAAATGGCCTCCATCTCAGGGATAAACACCCATCTGCAAACACCTACAAATGAACTTCTTTCATAAATACCTACAGGTAGTTTTCAAAATGTTGAAGAATAATTTCATTTTTGAGAGAAAATAAATAAAGGTAAAATACAGAAACTTGGCCCAGGTAGAAATGGATTTTATTCCTCTAAAATTCCATGCAAAATCACTAAACTTTTGGGATAATACAGACTGTTTTCTTTTGCTTTCATTTTCTTTTTTTTTCAAACAGTGATATGAATTAAGGCCCCGTTTAATTGTGTCAGTGTGTCTGTGTGTAACGTGCTATCCCTGATTCTCTAGACAGAAATTATTTCTTCTTTATCTAAATCCCATCCATTTAAAAATTTCTCCTTGTCCCACTCTCCACTGGAGGAAAAGTGCCTCCTTGAGCTCAGGGGACATATGACATTTACGTCTGTTCTATTTCTTCATCTACCTGAAACGGGATAAACGAGGCAAAGTCCCTCCTTTCATGGAGCTTACAATAGAGTGGAAAAGTCAGACAATTTTCAGGCAGTTAAAATTCAGCCTATATTCCAGGATAAGAATAAGACCAGGGGCTCTTGATACCCCGCAAATCATCACTTTTTGTCCATATTAAAAAATATTCATGGGCTTCCCTGGTGGCGCAGTGGTTGAGAATCCGCCTGCCGATGCAGGGGACGCGGGTTCGTGCCCTGGTCCGGGAGGATCCCACGTGCCGCGGAGCGGCTGGGCCCGTGAGCCGTGGCCGCTGAGCCTGCGCGTCCGGAGCCTGTGCTCCGCAACGGGAGAGGCCACAACAGTGAGAGGCCCGCGTACCGCAAAAAAAAAAAAAAAAAAAAAAAAAAAAAAAAAAAAAAAAAATTCATGTTTGCGACTGAGTAGTAGCCTTCTCTTCCTGATTCCTCCACATAAATGAATGTGGATCTACAGGACTCTTTTTCTTTCATAGTGTCTCTGTCCCTTTTTGCCCAAGTTGACACAATTCCTTTAAAGATTCTGCAGCGTTCCTATGTGTCAATTTATAATATCCACCATTAGACATAGGTCACACTCACAAATGGCCTTGTGATAATCTCTTCTCTGACTTGGGCTCCGTCTGAGGCCGGCTTGGGACAGTGTCCTTATAATTCATGGAAACTCTATTGAAAGAGTGTGTGAGGCATGCCCTTAAGAGCCTGCAAGAACTATCACCTCTTTTAAAGGGTTTATGAAGCACCAATTTAAATCTCTCTGAGGTCTTGTCAAAGGGTTTTTACAATCACATACTTGCCTTTACCTTCATTCTAAGACTTTTTTTTTTTTTTTTCTGGCAACATTCTCAATTTGATCTTTGCTCTGAGGACCTTTCTTAACCTGAAAATAATCTGCTGGGAGAGACTAAGGATAAAATATAGTTTTTTGTTTTTTGTTTTTTTTAACCCAGCACATCCTGAATACTTTATATTTCCTTTAAATTTTTCTGAAAACTAAAAGATTCTTTTTTTAGCTCATCTCTCTCTATTTTCATCTTATCATACATGGCTAAAATAAGCCAGATGGAAATTTTAACAATCTGCTTTAAAATCTTAGAAAAATCCACCGGTTTGTTAAGTATATTTTCTGATTTCCCTGACACTACAGGTGACAGTGTTGACAAAATTTTCTCTGAACTCCCACCTTCTCTCAAGGCCCTCCCAGTTCTATCACTGCCTGGGCCCATAAGTAATGCCTCATGTTTTGGAATTTTTGTTACAGCTGTGTCCACGACCTCTTTCAGGAACCAAATTCTGTTGCAGTCATTAATGCTACATCACAAACTACCTCAAACCTCAAAACAATCACCATTTTCTTATGCTCATGGATTCTGTAGGTCAAGAATTCAGAAGGGGCCTATCAAGGATAGCCTGTTTCCGCTGCATGATACCTAAAGTCTCGGCTTATAAGGATCTAAGGCTGTGGTGACCCAGTTGCTATGGGCTGGGATCAACAAGTCTCATTCACTCACTGTCTGGCACATGAGTGGGGAGGATTTGAAGGTGAAGATGAAGATGAAAACTAAGGTGCCTGTGTGTGTCCTTAGGCAAAGACAACAAGGTCCTACACCTAACGGAGTGATTCCAGCTTCACCGCCCTCAACAGTGTTTGCTGTGGACCAGCATTGCCAACACTGTCTTACAAATACCTGCATCCTCTGGCCTCTCTCTTTCCTTTGTTCAACACTTGCTCGGCAAAGCTCCATCCTTGGGTAAAGTGGTTCCTTACCTTTACCATGACTATGCCTGGAAATCTTCTACTTTCAATAAATTTGATTTCCACTTTTTCATACGTCTTCTTCTCTCCTTGAGCTTCTGACCTTTCTTCTCCACCTTAGTCTGAGTGGAGACCTCTAACACTTCATTAAAAAAAGGAAAACGAACACAGCATTGTAAATCGACTAGACTTCAATTAAAAAAAAAACAAAAAGAAGAAAAAGAAAAGCCTATTTATAATGACTGTATGTGATACACTTAAAATCTGAGCCATCATCTCTTAATAATAATAATAAAAATAATAAATTAATAATAATAACTATTATTATCACTAACCATATGTCAGAGGATTAAAAGAGCAGTGATGTTTCCTCAGAGAAGTTTCCTGCAATATTCCAAAAGGGCCATTGGAGAGCAGGAGCGAGATAGATCCTAGTTCCTGACCCTGAGCTACGTTTGGATCTGATGGTAAGTAGCAGCCCGTTGAGAGGTTGACCAGTTAATATACAAAACAGAGGGCATGTTAGTAAAGAGGTTGAAATACAGGGCTTGGTGTAATAGGGAATCAAGATTCCAAGGGATACAGTGGAAAGACTTGAAAGGGAGAGGAGAAGTAGGAGAAGGTGTAGGGGACAAAAGGGCACAGCACGGTGCAAAGCCAGAACAGGACAGATGCCTGCATGGGCCGTTTATCTTAGAAGGTGAACACGTTAGCAATCTGTGTTCCCATGGTGACGACCTAGGCCTTCCTAGGGACAACAGCCTCACCGCTCCCCAGAGTGGACGGTGCGTGAGCCCAGAGGACTCCGCTCTCCTCCTCAAGGACACGTGCTGAGGGTTCCCTCAGCTCGCCTTTACTGCTCTTTATGTCTTTTTCTTCTCTGACAAATGGATTCATCCTCACACTTCAAAGACTAGAAAAATAGTACTCAGAAATGAAAGTGTTTCTAATTCTCTAGGCAGAGTTAGCAACTATATTACACTACCTAATACAGGGTAATACAGTGAATTACTTACTGCCTTTTTCTCCAAGTAATTTTTTCAGAAATATGTATTGCCTTTTATCCCTACGTATTCTCACTCTTAGCACACTTCTTCAGCCGTAGTAGGAATCCAAGACATATTTTCTGAATGAAGATTCCAACTGCTTGTGTATGTATTGGCTTTTCCACTAGAGTGTGCGCTCTTTGATATAAAGGACTTTTATTTTATTCATTCATTCACTGCAGCTTTAGAATATTTTCTGCCACATAGTAGGTGCTTATTAAAAGTTTGGAGGATAATAAATTTGGCTGTATTCTTCCCTCCTATCCACACCATGATTTCAATGGCAAGAATTACTTTGATGACTGATGAGGAGAACTGATATTGGTATAAATGTTTCTCTGCCAAATTGTCCTCCAAATACATACAGCCCACAAAATGAGAAAGTAAATTTCATTTGTATTCAGCGATGCTGCAATCTTTCCAATCTGTTTTAGCCTAGACTCACACGACTGAGCTAGAATGAGGTTTGGGAATCCTGAAGCTCTGCTCACTCAATCTGCAGGTGTGTTCCCAGGAAGATACAACAGAAATGATAGAATTTCCATGCTTTCTGGATCCTGTCACCTTTCCTGTTTTCAGTCTCATAGAGATTCGTAATTGCTAGGGAGATTTCTCCTGGATGCAATTTTCTTTTCATTAAGATTAGAATTATCTGGGTAATGAAATGCTACCTTAACATTTCCAAGTATAAATCACAAATTCCCGAGAAGTAATTTCGTATTTCTTTACCTAAGAGCAATTTTAGGTTTAGAATCCTTTGAATCCAGTTCAGCAGAAACTCATGGGTCCTTGACTCTGAGCCAAGTGTGTGTAAGGTACTGTGGAGAGCATCACTGAACTGTATCCCACGTGAGGCAGCAGAAGTATGGTTGTGGATGTGCCCCTACCCCCATCCCAGACAAATGCCCCTAAACCTATGTGAGACACACTCTGGCCAAGAGAACTTTATCAGATACTGTCCTCTCTGGGCACAAGAATCATGACCTGAATGATCTGGTAAGACTCACTCAATTTAGGTATTTCCTAAAGAGTGTTCTTTAGAACTCCAGCGTTTTAAGATGCTCAGGAGGGCGATGGAGAAGCGGGTAGGAAATTGGGTTCCTTGTGTTTGGAAAAGCTGGATGCTGTAACTTCTTCCTAAAGAGATTTTTTAAATATCTCATGGAATTTTATTGTACACATTTTGAGGAGCAATACCTGAAAAGCTTCTTTTTACTTGGAGGGGAGGTTTTTTAAAATTGTTTACTCTAAATTATTGAATCTACATTCTGTAATGAATGTAAGTACTGTATCTCCCAACAACTTTGCCCAGAGGATTTTAGTGTCCATCGATGATACATGCCTGAATCAATTATTATATTGGTGGTTGGAAAATGGTGATTTTTCTAACATTATTATTTCTACATTTATAAGCTGACCTTCTTTCCATTTTCCCCCCTTTTTCTCCCTATCTTTTCTGCAGAATATTTATGGGTATGTGGATTTAAAAAAAATTCAGTGTGATCCATTTCCAATATTAGTCTTTTTACGTTGAAATTATCACGCATTTAGACAATAAGAGCCTCTAAAAGATGGCTTCCCTGTTCCACCTGAATTTCCAATTTCAGTTTCAGTTTCAAGTTTATTCAAGTCACTGCAAAATCTAGTTTTTCAGCTGTAGAACAAAGAAGCAGAATCAAGGAAACACACAAAGCACTTATTTTTTTTAAGCTTTTACAAATTAAAGCATTATTTCCTTAAAAAGTTAAGTGGCAAAAAGGGCTCCATGACCTGAATCCCCTGATTGTTCAGTGTTTTGCTCTCTGCCTTGCCTACCAACAAGTGTCCTCTGCCTGCTGATACTCTGATCTTTCCTGGAAAGTCACAACAAGCAGAGCACAAGGGTTTTTGGATGCAAGTAGCTGCGAGAGGGGTGGGAGGAGGGTGGCAGTGCTGAGCTTTGTGCTAGTTAACGTAGGACCTGAGAGTTACCATATGCCTCACATTCTATTAGTTCCAAGTTACATCACTGCGTTACATCATTTGGGTTAAGTCATTCAGGGTTACATCATTGTTCTTGAATGTTCTCACGCTCACCACATTTGTATCTTTCCTAAGCAAGGTGGCCATATGCCTATCGGAGTAGCTGAGTCTCATTTGGGGTGACATAACCAGGGATTACAAGCAAACAGGATGAAGCAAACTTTATGATATTTTGAAACACACATGCCAACCACACGCCTTTATTCATGGGCCCCTAGGCTTTGAGCACTTTTTTGCCTTATGGTCCATGATATTGAAGATTTATCGCAGCCTTTCCCTGTCTCAGATCTGGAATTAGCCATTTTTTAGGGAAGTCTGACTCCCTGGAATTTAGAAACTAAGATATGGCTGCCATGTATGCTCATTGCTTCTGTGGCATCCCTGGTTCTAAGTCCTTTCAGTAGAAAAGCTAGGAAATATTTATATATTTAAATCACAAGTTCATACTGATATTTCCAATTCAAATTTTATATCACAGGGTTTCCTTTAATTTCTTTCATTTTATATTTTTATTTCACTTCTTCTACGGCAAAAACCTTGGATTCTCATAATATCAACATGCTTACTTATTTGCTTAGCTATAATATAAAGAAATACTTCCAGATTTTTAGTATCAATTTAAATACTAACAATAAGCCTACTAAGTAAAAATTAGATTTTCTTGATTTTTTTGTCCTTAAATAATATTATGCTACAAATGCACAGAGTACCATGTTCAATTACTTGAATTAGTCTCTTTGATTATGTTAAAAATTGAAATATAGTTAGAAGTTTACAATTTTTATGTTTTTTTTTAAATTGGATTTTCCAAAACTCCATAATGGTTTTGATCCTAAAGATGTTTGTTTCTTTACAAGTAGAGGGTTGTACCTCTTAATTATTTTCCATATCTTGTTCTTTATTCTCTTTTATCTCTTCCATATGTTTCTTCCCACTGGAAGAGTAATAATAATGATAATTAATATGGATTGAGCACTTCATTTAATACTAACTTAAATGTAAAGAGCAGTTACCATACGACAAGCATGATTCGAAGTGGTATATACAAATACAGTTGATCCTTGAACAGCACAGGTTTGAACTGCACGGGTCCACCTACACGTGGATTTTTTTCAGTAGTGAATACTGCAGTACTTCACGATCAGCGTTGGTTGATTCTGCGGATGTGGAACCAAGGATCTAGAAGACCTCAGATATAGAGGAACCACAGATATGGAGCAACATCAGGTATGGAGGGCCAACTGTAAGTTAAACGTGGATTTTGACTGGATGGAGGGTTGGAGCCTCTAACCGTTGTGTCACTCAAGGGTCAACTGTATACTAACTTGGTCCTGACAAAAGAAATAAAAAATAAAATTCTTTTTTAAAAAAGAAATTAATTCATTTATTTTATTTTTGGCTGCGTTGGGTCTTTGTTGCTTCGCTCGGGCTTTCTCTAGCTGCCGCGAGTGGGGGCTACGCTTCATTGTGGTGCACAGGCTTCTCATGGTGGTGGCTTCTCTTGTTGTGGAGCATGGGCTGTAGGCACGTGGGCTCAGTAGTTGTGGCACAAGGGCTCAGTAGTTGTGGCTCATGGGCTCTAGAGTGCAGGCTCAGTAGTTATGGCACAGGGGCTCAGTAGCTGTGGCTCGCGGGCTCTAGAGCGCAGGCTCAGTAGTTGTGGCGCACGGGCTCAGTTGCTCTGCGGCACGTGGGATCTTCCCGGACCAGGGCTCGAACCTGTGTCCCCTGCATTGGCAGGCGGATTCTTAACCAGTGCACCACGAGGGAAGCCCCAAAATAAAATTCTTACTTTCATTTTGCAGATGAGAAAACCAAAGCATTATATGTAGTAGTAACTTGCAAAGGATACACAGCTAGAACATGACAAAGCTAGGCCATGTAATAGAAAAGATTTAACATTAAACTATGCCCCTCCTCTGTATACTACATCTTTCTAGAGATTGCACTTCTTGGTAAAAACGATAAGAATAGAAAAAATGAGGATAAAAACAAACGTAGGCTTGGATAGGATGAATAGAAGCAGAAGCAGAAGCTCTGAATTAAGGTGATTGCAACAGAACCCCAGGGAGACATAGTACATGCCTGGCATATAATGTCACTTAGAACATTTATGAAATGACCACTGCGTGCTAGGTGCTTTCCTATAATTATCTGACGTGATTCTTATCAAAGTCACTTTAAAATAGCTTTTGTTAACCCCTGGTCTAACAACCAATAAGTTCAAAGATGAGATTGCATACAGGTCAGCTTGAGGTTCTTTTACTAGGATATTGCTTCTGTAGCTTAAAGGAAGCCTGATACTCATGGTCAATGCATTTTGGTTTACCAAGACACAATAATGAGATTATCTTTCCTGGGGAAGGATTTGTACCTCAGTAAATAAGAGAGCTACATTCACTACAAGCTCATTGGTCTTGCCTACATAGAAATGACCATATAATAAGCATCAAAACTTGGAAAACCAGATAATAGCTCTTATTTCTTCTGGGCTTGAACCTGCAGTGTACACTGATTCTCTGCCAAGTTCTTGAGAATAATCAGGGAAAGTTGAAAGCAGATCAAATTAATTCATTTTAAGATCAAAAGGGTATGCATATGACATGATTTCATTAAGAATTAAATAATCCACATGATTTCAAGGTTAAAGGCAAAAAAACTACTCCACATAATGGCTTAAGAGTCCCAGAAGGAGTTTGAATGAGGAATAATGGCCTTTAACTAAGAACAGGCCCTTCTAGGTTTAATAAGAAGTGATTTCTCTTAATTGCAATTGCCTTGAAGAAAGGTATTCAAGGTCTCAGAATCTGACAAATTGCAGCTAGAATTGACATAGGAGATTTAATTGGGGGGGGGAAAGAATTTTTAAAAAATTCAACCAAATCTAGGATCTCCTGACAGAACTGAGCAATTTTACTCTGCTTAATGCAGACCCTCAGGAATGTCAAATCAAATTGAAGAAAAATAATGTGTGGAAATTACTGAATTCGTTGAGTGTGATGGTTTTTCCCAATAGCAGAGCTGTAACTTAAGAGCCAGACTAATGCCTCTGCATGAGGAGGGGGCCTTATGGGAGCAGGAAGAGAAACTTGAGGAACTCAGATCACAGAGCCTGATGGTGAGAAGCTCTGAGAAGAGGATGCTGAGGGACCAGTAACCAGTCAAAGATTGGAGACATCTGGGCAAGACAGATGGACCCAAGAGCAGATGCACTGAAGATATGGCATTTACTGTGAGCTGGATGGAGGGCCACAGTTTTGAGCCTAACTCCTTCTAGAAAGCAAACAACCAGATAGGTCATCGTCTGGAGTCTATGACTTGGTTTGCGGGGAGGGTTGTTTCGTTTTGTTTTTCAGGTAAGAAAATCATCTGATTCTTAACATGTTGGGCCCAACATCTCTCTGAAAATCTAGAGCAAGGCAATGAGCCCTCTACAAAAACTATGCACATATTTAAACTCTCACAACATTTTGCTGATAACATCAGGTGTTTGCGCTCTAAAGACCATATGCTCTGTACTGGGTAAGAACCTCTGATGCATAGGACCAATAACAGCAGGTAACACCATTCTGAGGGATTTAGCGTATGATATTCCTTTACATTTATCTTCTAATTTAATCTCGACCACAACCACATAAAATGAGTGTCTCTATCTCCATTCATGTAGAGGAAGAAACAAAGTTCAAATAATTAGAGTAATGAATAAAGTTCATGGGACTGATAGGATGTATAAGATAAAAACATTTACTAAGTACTCCCTGGGCTCTCCCTTGCTTTTTCAAGCTCCATTGTAATTAGGTGAGACCACGAGACTAGTCCTAGCCAACAGACTGAAAGAAGAAGTGATATGTGTCACATCTGGGCTAAAGATAAATAGAGTCAGGGAATGACCTTCTAGCTTTTCTTCCCCTACTTGCATATTGAGATGTTGGACAGGTTATGCTGCTATAACATACAAGCTCTAAGCGTTGCTCAACCTGGAGATGGCAGCAGCTCTATTGACTGTAGTTACTCAGATACCCAGGCTGAAGTGTGGCCCACCTCGGCACATACTTCCATGACTGTTGAGACGCTTTTGGTCTGTCTTTCAGAAGTGACAAACATTACTTCTTATTTCATTGGCAAGGAATTTCACACGGCCACTGTGATGGCTAGTTTTATGTGTCCACTTGGCTAGGCTATAGTTCTTAGTTATTCAGTTAGACACTAAGCTGTGTGTTGCTGTGAAGGTGTTTTGTTAACCAAATCTGCAATCAGTTGACTTTAAGATTATTCTTGATAATCTGTGTGGGCCTCACCTAATCAGTGAAAAGCCTTGAGAGCAGCACTGAGGTTCCCCTGAGAAAGAAGAAATTCTGCCTCAAGACTGCAGAATCAATTCCTGCCTCTGTTTTTTCAGCCTAATGCTCTGCCTTACAAATTCTGGACTTACTAGCCCTCACAATATGTAAGTCAATCCCTTAAAATACACACACACACACACACACACACACACACACACACACACACACACACATCTGCTTTTCGGTTGCCTGGAGAACCCTGACTGATACAGCCACACTTAACTTCAAGAAGGCAGATCTGGGCTTCCCTGGCGGTGCAGTCGTTGAGAGTCCACCTGTCGATGCAGGGGACACGGGTTCGTGCCCCGGTCTGGGAAGATCCCACGTGCCGCGGAGCGGCTGGGCCCGTGAGCCGTGGCCGCTGAGCCTGCACGTCCGGAGCCTGTGCTCCGCAACAGGAGAGGCCACAACGGTGAGAGGCCCGCGTACCGCAAAAAAAAAAAAAAAAAAAAAAAAAGTCAGATCTACTTGCCTAGAACTAGGAAATCTATGATCAGCTCTAATGATTACCACAATCTCTGAGTCATTATGTTGCATGACTTACACCCTGTACATTGGATTTTGTGTGAAAGAGAAATAAATTTACAAATAAAGCAATTTAAAGCTGATGTGCTCTAATTTTTTGTTTAATTTTTAAAAACTTTCCATTGACTTTTCTGTAAAAGTACACAAAATATTTTTTTTTAACTTGGTAACTTTTTATGAACTAAATATATTCATGTAACCAGCCTACAAATTAAGAAAGTAAATATCAATATTCCAAGAAATCCACTTTTATTGTATTAAGCTGCTGAAATTTTAGGGTGAATTATTCTCCACACTTCTCTTAGCCTGTCTTACATAATGTGTAATCCAAGTTAAAATTAGCAATTTATTTGTCTCCAAAGCCAATAAGGTTTTTCCCCTTAAAAATGCATACATTCATATAAAATGTATGTTATTATAGTAATCACAATTAGTGTTATCACTAACTGAACATTTATTAAATAATTAGAAGCCAGACACTGTACCAAGCATTTTACTTAATAACATACATAATAATGATAAAAATAATGACATTTTCTTATGTTACTGGGGACCAATCATCATAGTTTATCTTAATTTTTCTCAAAAAAATCTCCTGTGTCAGTGCTGTTATTATAACTATTTTACAAATGGGGAAACAGATGAGGGCACCTTACTTGATGAAACGAGGTGTCAAAGAGAGGTTTAATTTTTAAGCCTTTGCTCTTATGCCACTATTTGGCACCGGGTCGAAGGACAGTGGAAAGCCCACGGCAATGGGGGTCAGGGTTCAGGCTGACAGGTTCTTCTTAGCCTACCAATGATGGGGAGCCTTTAACAAGTTCTTTCCCTTCTGGCCTCCGACTCTTCTCCATCTAGATCTGGGTGGGCAGATTCGCACCCACCAATAGTGCCAACTCAGGTCTCCAAACACGTAAGGTCCGTAAAGCTGGAAATTAGGGTTTTGTGAGCTGTTTCCCCACAGCTGTTACTACAAATTTTAAAAATCAGAAAATTCCGAATAATAGTATAATACATACCCGCATACCCTACACCTACATTTGCTTATATGTTGCTATATTTGCTTCCTTTTTACCTCTCTCTCTCCCCCTCCTCATTCCCCCAGCATTTTTGTTAAACCATTTAAAGAAAATTGTACATATCATTCACTTAAACTTTACATATTTAAACATCCGTCTCCTGTATATCAAGGACAATCTCCTTCATAACCACAAAATTATTAGCAATCTTCAAAAGGTTAATAATTTAAAAAACCATCTAATATGCCTTCCTTATTAAAATTTTACCATTTGCACCCAAAATATATTCTATCACTTTTATTTATGTATAATTTTGGAGCCAGAATTCAATCAAAATATGGTATTTCATTTGGTTCTTATGCCATTTCAATCCCTTTTAAGCAAGAACTATCTGTTCCATATAGTTTCTGAGTAGCACTGACCATGTTTCAGGTACTCAATAGCCACAGACAGCTAATGGACACCATGTTGGAGTTTCATTATTGCTGGAAGTTCTATTGAACGAGTCTAAAAACAATTCCTGAATATTTTCTTTTCATGATACCGACTTTTGGAAGAGTTTAAGAGTGCTGTCTTATAGATTTCCCATGTTCTGGGATTGTCTGCTTTTTTCTCCTCGGTGTTTTCGAACTGGAATTTAGATCTAAATCTTGATGACATTCAAGTTCAACATGTTTTGGTGTGAATAATACGCAGGCAATGTTATATTCCCTGAGGTATCTCATCACCAAAAGGGTAATAATATCAGGTTGTACAGTGTTGCCAATACTATATTTTATCGCTTGGTTAAGGAGGTGATCATCAGATCTCTCCATTGTCAAGGTATGCTTTTCCCCTATAATTACGAAGTAATCCATGAAGGTGATATTGTAACATCATGCAAAGATCCTGTTTCATAAGTAGACATTGCCCAATAGTTTCTTAAACCATTGATGATTCTTGCTTGAATCAATTATTCTGTATTCAGGGTTGCAAAATTATTTTTTAAATACAGTTTTGTATCCTTTCTATGTTTATTAAAAGGCACTATTTTGTACAGGAAAGCTTCATTTTCTCTATTTTTCCTTTTCTTTTTTGGAATAAAACAATGAATGCATGGATTTTTACTTATTCAACTTTTAAAAATCAGTCTTTAAAATCAATCTCTCTCAATTTTATCCTCACATATCCTAAACGTGGCCAGTGGGAGCTCCCTTGAGCAGGCTATGCAGTCATCTTGTCATGACCACATTAACCTTCAAGAACTTGCTTTTGTTTCTGGCATACCAAGATTTCTCAAGCTCATCTTGTACTTTCTCTGGCCTAGACCTGGCAACAGACATTTCTCTAAGAAGCCATGGTTCTTTCTTTTCTTTTCTTTTCTTTTTTTAATTGCGGTACGCGGGCCTCTCACTGCTGTGGCCTCTCCCGTTGCGGAGCACAGGCTCCGGACGCGCAGGCTCAGCGGCCATGGCTCACGGGCCCAGCCGCTCTGCGGCATGTGGGATCTTCCCGGACCTGGGCACGAACCTGCATCCCCTGCATCGGCAGGCGGACTCTCAACCACTGCGCCACCAGGGAAGCCCCCTGGTTATTTCTTGATTGGGGGATGAGATTTGGCATCCAATAGGTGTATGAGCACTGTGTCTGTGAGCTATTTTAATATCTAAAAAAAATCTGTTAATGAAAACATCAAGTTTCTTTTCTTCCAAATGAAATGACATCAAATTTGTTTTTTATATACTAGGTGGATTATTCCATATGGATTAGAAACCCTCATGAGTGTTGCCATTGACTGAGGTGAATTTATAAAGGAAAAACAAGTCTTTACCCCATCACCATTGCAGTAGGATAATCCCATTCCCCTTTCTGTTCTACCTCTTTATTTGAAAGAGCAAAACTCAGCTTTTAACTATCTCTAATAACATTTTAAATTGCCAATCATCTCAGGACTAAGAGTGTAGCAAGATTATTGTGAATAATCCTGAAGCTTCAGGCTAAGAAAATTTCTCAGAGGGACATGAGTTATTCCAAACTCTGGCTACTTAGTTCTTGCTTGGTAAGTGGACCATAAGTTATCACAGAACGGAATTTGGTAAAACTAATTTGCCAGAACATTTAGGGTAGAGCCTCTTCTGGCGAATTATATTTTTTGACAGGCTTTGATATAAAATGTTATTTTATATCTCCTTTCCCAAATGTTAAATGTTTTACTTCTAAAACTTTAAATGACAAAACACCTGTTAAGTACCAGGTGTTTGATAGAATACTTTTACATATAACATCATTTCTTGATTTTAAGGTACTACCAATTATAACATAACCATAAATTTAAGAAAAAAGTTAAGGACAAAAGGTTTTAAAATCAATAGAATATATTGCAGTAACTGATATGACTATGCATTTAGTTGTCCAATTAAAAACCATTTTTTAAAAACTTTTATAGTGAGATCTGATTTAAATCTCTTCATGAGAGGCTAAAGACTCATTTGAAAAACTGGTGGCCATTGGATGACATTCATAGATTACTGAACATGGTGGTACACTCCTTTTCATAATCCATGCTCTGATTTAGACTTTTCAACAACGGACAGATCAATGTCAAAACATATTGAAGAACAACAGGACTTTGTATGCATTTCCTCTTTGAGTCATCTTGGATTTCTTTAGATAATATTTTAAAATAATTTATTGAGGTGTAAGTTACATATTGCATCCACTTAAGTAGGTATACTTTGAGGAGTTCTGAAAGATGTGTATACATATGGTACATTTCAATAATTCAAACATAGAATATATCATCACCCCCAAAGTTTCTTTGATATCCTTGTAGTTCCTCCAACTCCAGGAAGCCACTTTTTGCCCCTATAGATTAGCTTGTATTTTAAAGAACTATCTATAATAGGATCACCCAGATGCATATTTTGTTTCGACAATATTTTGAGATTCATCCACATTGGTACATTCGTTCCTTTTTATTACTGAGTAGTATTCCATTGTTTGGAAATAGTCATGTTTTGCTTATCTGATCAATTGTTGATGGGCATTTGGCTTGTTTCCAGTTTTGTTGTGTTTTTTTTTTTTTTTACAATTTTAAATGAGGCTAATATAAATATTTATGTACATGTCCTTGTGTTTCCATGTTCTTGAGTAGATATCTAGCAGTGGAATGATAAGGTCATGTGGTCAGTGTATGTTATACTTTACAGAACACAGTATGTACTATGAAGCTTTTCTCTGGCTGTTTAAAGGTACTCTCTTCATCTTTCATTTTCAAAAGTTTGATTATGATATACCTAGCCATGCTTTTTATTCATATTTCTTTTCTTTGTGATTTTTTTTGAGCTTCTTAAATGTGAAAATTTATATCTTACACCAAATTGGGAAGTGTTTGACCATTATTTTTTCAAATATTTTTCTGCCATTCTGTCTCATCTCACTTTCTGGGACTGGGAGGACAATCACACATAGATTAAACTTTCTGATATTGTACTACAGATTCCTGAGGCTCACTCTTCCTTCCTCCCTCCCTCCCTCCCTCCCTTCCTTCATTACTTCCTTCCCTCCATCTATCCCTTCCTGTGTTGATTCTCTTTATTAAATTGGATGATTCCTATTGCTCTATCTTCAAGTTCATTAGCCATCTTCTGTGATCACAAGTCACAATTTTATTAAATTCATTCCATGTTTTGTTTTTTTTAAAAAAATTCAGATACTGTATCTTTGAATTTTAAGATTCCTTTTGGTTCTATTTCATATCATCTCTTTCTCTACTGAGATATCCTACATTTTTATTTAAAATGAGCTTATTTTCTTTAGCCTCACGAAACAAATTTAGAGATGCTGCTTTAAAATGCTTGCCTGATAATCTCACCATTCATTTAATCTCAAGTTTTTGTCTCTGTGACTATTTCTTCCCTTGAGAATGGTCTCATTTTCTTGGTTCTTCTTACATCAGGCAATATTAGAGTGCATTGTGAGCACTGTGAAGGATTTGTTCATGAGACTGCGGATCTATTATTTGCCTTTTCAGATTATGATGCCTTTGAGCTGATAATTCCTTTTACCTAGACTCGAACTGAAATATTGTCTCACCTGTGGTTCAAATCATAGTCACTTCTTTTATCTTTTAAGGAGGTTGCTTTGAGCTTGCGCCAGGAACCGGCCAGAATCTTGCAGAGTTTGCACACAGAACCTGGGGCTTCCCATGTCTAACTCTCTCTCTTTTAGGATTCTCCCCTCGCCTCATGGTGGGCGCCGTTCTCCTCGGTTCTGTTGCTCTATGCCTCAGAGCATAAGAACAGTGGGATTTCCATGGGAACTTTAGCCATCACGTGCGGTCGCACAGTATGATTACTGTCTGGCAAAATCTGAAAAAATGTGGAACTTAAATTATATTATTCCCTTATTCAAAATTTCAATACCTTTCCAGAATCTTTCTGCTTTTGGTCTCTATTCAGAGACTTCTAGAAGTTTCGTGTATCTTTTTTTCCCACGTACGTTGATCTGTTAGAAGCTTACGCTGCTGTGTCGAAAGTGGAACCACCTTAGCTAAAAATTAAATTGCTGGCAATTATATAGTAGCTAGTGGAAGTCAAGGTGAGGACAATTTGTTCAAGTTTGCTGCCTACAGTAGTCAGATTAAGGACAGAGTGGAGGATATTTTAATGTGATGAGACCAAAGCTGGTAAGACAAATGAGGAGGATTTTCAGGAGGTATGTCAGGGGAGGATAAGTGCCTGAGATTGTGAAGAGGGGGCAGAGTTGAAAGATATTTAAGAAGTAAAATTGACAGAGCTTGATGTGCTAGGATTTGGTGAGTGAAAGAGGGTGATATTTGAGACTGTGTCTCAGTGCTTTTCTGGATGAGTGACTACTTGATTATAATGAAAGAAATAGAAGGAGTTTTTTTGTTTGGTTTTTTTTCCATGGGAAGGAAGTGGGTATAAGGAATCTAGTTTTGGAAATTTTGAGTTGGAGAAGCTTGTGGACAACCAAAATGGATATGTTTATCATATGCAATTTGACGTGTGGGTTTGGACCTTTCGCAAAGAAGTCAAGATTCAAGAGTCATCAGCACATACGTGGCAGGGGAAGGAAGCCCTAGTAGTCAATAGGATTTGTTTCTGTGGGCAGTGGCAGCTGCCAGAACCTTGTGGACAGGACATTGAAGGGACCCAGTGGAAAGCTTCATCTGGTTTAGTGTAGGGTAGCCTGGACTGGTTGGGTATGAGCTTGACAGCAGGTAGGCCAAGTAATAAACTTGCTTCAGTAACCTAAACGTGACAGCATCCAAGGTGATATGCCTCAAAATAAAGAGGGTGCAAGGAGGAATAGATAGAAGTAAGACTTTCTGGAACGTTAAAGTGAACAGAACTCTTGAAATACTTGTATGTTCTCTTAACGTGTTTTACTCTTTGGCCATGAGTGAAAAAAAGCAAAAAAACAAACAGAAAGTTTCTCACAAGTACATCCCCTGTAGCCAGTGCCCATACAACAGCATTGCTGATCTGGTGATGGGGAGGAAGCCCACGGTCCCATGACATAGATCAGGCCAAACAGAGCAAGGACTACACTTGTGGAGGGACCATGGATTTCAAAGCAAAGGCCTAGGGAAACATAATAAACCTCCAATGATCACGTTCAACCCTAGAAAGTCTTAAATTATTCATTCTTTTTATCACTTGCAAGCTCTTTCCTCTGACATTCTACAGGGTTATTTCTCTCCTCTGAATCCTTCAGAGCTTGCCTTTATCACTTGTAACATTAAAAATAATCCCTTAGACTTTGGACCTGTCAGTTATTTATAGATAAATGGCAGGGCTGCCATGCCAAGGCTGCGGATACAGAATGCTTGAAGACTCCTTTAACCTTTGCATTATTCATGTCATGACAAGCCTAGCTTTTCCTGAAGTCCTTTTTCTCCACCTTCTTTTTACATTCTTGAAGCTCTCACACTGAATTTTGGGGGTGAGAGTAGTTCTCATCAGAAGGTGAGAGGAAAAACAATTTCCTTATCAGGAATAGAGCTATTTTTATTCACAGGCAGCTCCATATAATGCATTTAGATTTTGTTGATGAGATGCCATGATGCAGTGAACCGAAGCAGCCTCTGCAATTCGAGAAAACTTGGGTGCATCCGTGCCTTAAAACAGGGACATAGACTGACTGTATACCTGCTAAATTGTCTTCTGATGGAAAATCAGACTTACATTTCTCTTATGGAATGCATGTGTGTAGGTAGGTATTATCAAGCACTTATATAATGCATTCCATATGGCCAAGCTGTCTTTTAAGTGATTTACAAACATCTACTTGGGAGGTAATTAAGTTTAGATGTGGACTTGAGGATGGAGCCTTCACGACGGGATTAGTGTCCTTATAGGAAGAAGAAGAGAGACCAGAGTTCATTCTCTCCACCTTGTGAGAACACAGGGTGAAAGCAGCCATGTATAAGCTGGGAAGAGAGTCCACATCAGGAACTGAACCAGCTGGCACCCTGATCTTGGACTTCCCATCCTTCACAACCGTGAGAAACAAATATCTGCTGTTTGAGACACCCAAACTATGGTATGTTTTTTTTTTTTTTTTTTTTTTTTTTTTTGCGGTATGCGGGCCTCTCACTGCTGTGGCCTCTCCCGTTGCGGAGCACAGGCTCCAGACGCGCAGGCCTAGCGGCCATGGCTCACGGGCTTAGTTGCTCCGCGGCATGTGGGATCTTCCCGGACCAGGGCACGAACCCGTGACCCCTGCATCGGCAGGCAGATTCTCAACCACTGCGCCACCAGGGAAGCCCTATGGTATGTTTTTAAAGCAACCCAAGTAGCCTGAGACAATGCCTCATCTAGATGAGAGGAAAAATGTCACAAGATATAGGTTACATAGTATGATTTTGTATTTCATAAAGGTAGGAAAGAGAGAGGGAGAGCAGGAGAGGGAGGGGGAGGAGGAGGTGGGGGAAAGGGAAGGGGAGTGACTATCCTATCCGACAAGAAGTCATTCTCATACAGTATTGTTAGGTGTATAATTTAGTACACTCTTAATGAAAGTCAGTAACAAAATAGGTACCAAGTCTTACAAATATGTCTACACTTACAATGCACAACACTTAAATTAAAATTCTCAAGGAAAAGCTGGAGGTAGGATATGGTTATTATCTCAAGATCCATCTACTAACCATGACTGAGGTATGTATTTTATTTTAGTTTGCCTTAGTCTTCTAACCACAAGACTGGGTGGCTTAGATAAGAGAAATCTATTTTCTTACAATTCTGGAGACTGGAAGTCCAAGATCAAGATTCCAGACTATTTGGCCGCAGCTTTCTTGGTATTCGTGCCCCTCCTTTCCATGGTTGTCAAACTTTATCTTGTATCTGGTTGACTTTAGTCTGGAATTTCCCATCTTTCCTTCGGTGGTGGGATATTTCTGCTCGACGTTGGTATCAGATTCTGGGCTCAAGATGGTTTAATTTCTCTCTCATGGAGGTAGAGGATCTTTTTCTCCTAGGTAGCTTTCTTTTTACGATCCTGTATGAGAGCCACTTATATCTCTTGTGTTCTGTTACAGGTGAGAGGATTTGAGTTTCCCCTTGGGAAGGATTGGCCCTATTTAGAATTCAGGCTACATGGTTCTGCTCTCTGATGGGCTCAAGAAAACTGATGATGTAATGTGATCAAAGTACCTACATTGTCAGGGTTACATTCTCTGCAGCATTCTTCATTTAGGTGGAAGCAGAATCCCACCTTTTAAAGAGATTCCCTATAGCACAAGGCTCTGAACTGAGAGAAAGAACGCAGGGGAGGAAGGAAGGAATGAAGGGAGGAAGGTAGGTAGCCTTTTTATAGCATTTTATCATTCATAAAGTACATTCCCATATCCTATGTTACTAACAAAATTCTACTGAGCTGTTACTGAGCCATGTGCTTCTTAAGCCAGATCCTGCCAGTGTTAAGCATTTCATTTATCAAATCTCACTTGATCACTACATGAATTTTACAACGTGCATGCTACCATTGTATTCACTTTACATCTATTGAGACCTAGAAAGTTGATTTTGTTCAAGATTGTCCAACTAGGCTTTTTATCAGCATCATTAAGCTCATTCCTTTTTATGTAAGCCACCCCAAAATATCTGTGCAACAAGAATCATTGCTTTATTTCACAGGAGAGGAGTCTGCAGTATAGAAACAAAAAGTGACTGCTACAAGATTGTAGAGAAAAAACATAAATGGTGGAAACAGTTGAAAAATAGGTGCTTGATTCTGAGTTATGAGTGCTCTCCATTCTACAAAGATACTGGAAATGGCTTGAAGCGGGGCTCATGGCATATCATCTCTAAAATCCACAGTCATTTGCACATTGCCCAGAATATAACGAGACAAATTCTTGTTGAATGAAAAAGAAGGACGAACAATGCGAGAGACGCATAGGGAAGAGAGAGAGACATAGAAATAGAAGGAGGGTCATAAAGATAAAGGGGACAGGAGGAAGAAAAGTTCCCATTTATACAATAGTTTTTTTTTTTTTAACATCTTTCTTGGAGTATAACTGTTTTACAATGGTGTGTTAGTTTCTGCTTTACAACAAAGTGAATCAGTTATACGTACACATATGTCCCCATATCCCCTCCCTCTTGCGTCTCCCTCCCTCCCACTCTCCCTATCCTACCCCTCTAGGTGGTCACAAAGCACCGAGCTGATCTCCCTGTGCTATGCGGCTGCTTCCCACTAGCAATCCACCCTACGTTTGGTAGTGTATATATGTCCATATATACACTTCGTCACAGCTAGTTTTGAGTGAAAAATAAAATTGCCTTTTCTGTGCTGTTAGGACATGATTTTTAATTTGCAGAAGTCATCAGCTGCAGATGTTGCCTTCCATGCGGCTTGTCTGATCACCATGACAAAGGCACTGCCTCATCTATAAATAGATGGTCAGATGGATTTCACATCCTGCCCTGGTTCTCCCAACTGCCTGATGATCGTGACAACAGGATGGAGGAGAGATTCTCTCCACCTCAACTGCAGAGGCTTCGCTTGCACTCTCTTCTGGAAGATGACAATCAGACTCATTAAATTCAACATGAAGGAGCTTCAAAGACGTGTCCTTTCAGAGAAATTGAGCCAGAGCCCTTTTCCATTGCATCAAAGGGAACTGTGATATAATCAGCCATCCAGCCTGAATCTATTGTTAGGACAACAATCTGAATCTTTCTTTTGCCTGTTTGGATCAATGTTAACTGGAACACACATGGTGGAGCTGGCGTCAGTCAAAGCTCCGGGCAAAGAAAGCTATTCCACTGGACACTTGACGCTCACAGGTTTCCATTGTAAGCGTCTCTGGGGTGTAGTTGGGACACCTGGAACTCGGATCCCAGGAATGAACCCTGGGTCCTCCCACAGTTCTTGACCTTGGGCAAGTCATTTAATTACCCCCACGGCTGGGTTTTTCCTTCCTGGTATGCTTAACCACGTAGCTTCTGCAATAAGACAGCACTGGTTCAAGCGCCAACTCGGCAACTCTGTGACTTTGGGCAATTTACTTAACCTCTCTGAACCTCAGTTTGCTCACCTGTCAACAGAGACACTGGAGGTGTGTCCCTTAGGGGTTGTTGTGAGCGCTGTGAAGAGAGTGTCTGATACATGGTTTCCATGGCATAAGAGGGTGGTGAGAATGATGGGTAATCTCACAGTGTTGTGAACATTACATGACACATTATATAAGGTGATTTTAAAAATATTAAGGTGTTTTTATTATGACTGAAACGGAGCAGGACCCTATGCTCCTTGCCTCCCACCCCCCAGGTCCTCAGCCTGCCTTTTGCCTGTGGAAAAACTTTAGCCAAAGAATAAGTTTAATCAGAGAAGTGAGGAAATGCAAAAACAAAGGAAAACAGTCAAAGGAGACCAAATAATAATAGTTTAGTCAGTAAGCGAAGTCAAGGACCTTTAGCTCCTCCTCAAGGGCTATAGATCATATTCTGAGCCGTGTCCACTGAGCTGTCTTATAGACACTGAAACCCGCACCAGGTGGAAGAAGTTAACTCCATGATGACCGGGCTGGAGCCGTGACACGAGCTGCCACAGTTCCAAGAACTGGCCTCAAAGAAATGGAAATAAACCGAACCTGGAACTGAAGATTAATTGTACCTAAACTAATCAAGATGACGCTAGTCAGACCACAGATGACCAGTTTCACAAAGACTGACAGAGTTGACTGGGCTGTTTCTGCACGTAGCCCCCTGCCTCTTTCTATAAAAGCTCTTGCCCCCTAATTGTCAGGGGAGGGAGTCGGCCTTTGGACAGGGGTCTCTCCCCCACCCCCGGTTGCCAGCATCCAAAATAAAGCAAACTTTCCTTTCCATCAACCTGGCCTCTTTATTGGCCTTTGAGTGGCGAGAAGCCGGACCCCACTTTCGGTTACATGACTCCAACTGAAAGTATTAAGTATGCTTAAATGTGAATACACATTCATTTATTTAATTAGTATTTATTAGGGGCATATGCAATTGAGCTACCTACAAAAGCAGAAAAGAGCTTTGTCCATTGTAACAAAGGTCAAGAATCACAGACCCCTTGGGAATTCCCTGGCAGTCCAATGGTTAGGACTCTGCATTTCACTGCCAAGGGCACGGGAAACTAAGATCCCGCAAGCGACGTGACATGGCCAAAAATAAAAATAAAAAAAGAGAGAATCACAGACTCCCTAACTTACTAAGACGAATTTAATTTACTTTTTTTTTTCTTTTCTTCTTTTTCGCATAGATCAGTTTCATACATACCTGAGAGGCTTCACTCCCGCGTAGGTGGTTGGGTCAGATGCCATCTCTCTTGCTCGTCCTCAAAGCAGGCGTGTTTGTGAACAAGAGAGATCATGTCTGAAGGGCTCCAGACAACATGAAGAGTGCTCTACATACCCAGGACCCCGAACCTCTTCCATTCAGCTGAACCCTCCTCCCTGTGTCGGGAGTCTCCATGTGCTTGAAGATGTCTTTGTTGCTCTGCCACTGTTTTGACACTGCTTGTCTGGCACTCAGTAACAGAATATACACTTACACTGCTAAACCAACACTTCTCAGTAAAAGTCAGGGAGGAAAGTTGAGTCGCATTTAGGGCCGGAAATTTGTCTCTAATCGGAAGCTCAGTGAATTGCTTGATGTGAGCGTCATCTCCCCAGATGGTGAAATCTGAGGTCCCGAATGGAGTGTGCTGAGGTGGGGGAAGTCACCTGTGCCGTGCTAAAGTCCTTCCTGATGGCGGTGCAGAACCAGGCAGAGGATGCAGGAATGGAGGAACATGGCAAATACGAACTTTAGAAGGATCGCTCGGAGAGCAGCATAAGATTTTTACCTTGCCAAGGTGCCGAGAGATTTTTCAATAAGTATCTCAAAACGTTACCTGGGGCATGTACATCACACAAATCTGAGTATTGCTTTGGTATAGCTTTTTTTTTTTTTTGCGGTACGCGGGCCTCTCACCTCTGTGGCCTCTCCCGTTGCGGAGCACAGGCTCCGGACGCGCAGGCTCAGCGGCCATGGCTCACGGGCCCAGCCGCTCCGCGGCACGTGGGATCTTCCCGGACCGGGGCGCGAAGCCGCGTCCCCTGCATCGGCAGGCGGACCCTCAACCACTGCGCCACCAGGGACGCCCGGTTTGGTATAACTTGATGACTGGGTTGGGCTGTGAGATTTTTCACTTGTGGCTGGATTGACTTGGGTCTATAGTAGGTAACTCTCGAGTGAGGAGGAAGCCACTTTAGAATGGGTACACGTGTCCTTTTACTGGAAGTGAGAGCTTTTATTCTTCAAAGGAATCAAATTTTCCAGTGACAAGGCTCCTGCCAGGAGAAACTGGTTTTGGATTGAGTGACCAGTCTCAGTTCCTTTCCTTTCCTTATTTTTTGGGAGGGTGGGTACAGATTGGGAGTGCATCTGCGGGGGCAACTGCATAGCAGAAAAGGCAATAATGTCTACCCTAGTGGATTGTTGTGAATATTAAATTAGATAGTAGAAGTCAATAGAAGGATGTGTCTTCATAAATAAGAGATTCAACGACGAAGGTGAGTAGTAATTATTGTTATTATTTCACTGGAAAATAGGATTGAAATAAAAAGCATCATTCCTCTGTGGGTAGCTCGGAGGCTATCTAGAGAGGTAGACAAGCAGACAGGTCATTTGGGTACAGGTCCACATAACAACCCGCCTCTTGAAAGTCCACGGCAGGAAACCCAGGGATGCTGTCGTGCCTCAAGCAGCAGGGAGGGGAGACAAGCCCAGGAACATTTTATCAGAGAAGGTGACAGCTGAGCTAAGCTCTGGATGGACCAGGATACCTGGGCTGTTACAGGATTTTGGAAACAGAGAATAAAATCTATTTTGAGTTGGTTTTCCTTCTAAAGAATGAAATACAAGAAGTGAAGTTTAGATTCTTGTGGAATTGGTTTCCTTTATTAATGGTGACTAATGGCCTGTAGTTAAGGCACAACTTGTTAGCTAAACCAACAATTACTGTTTGTTTGAAGTGCAAAGAGAAAATAATGAGTGAGCTTATTCCACAGATTTCCTTTCTTTTAGTAGCTTTAGCAAGCTCTGGTTGAGTTTCAATGTCTCTCTCCCCCCCCCCCTCTCTCTCTCTCTTACTCTCTCTCTCTCTCTCTCTCTCTCTCTCTCTCTCTCTCTCTCTCTCTCTCTCTGTCCTCCTCCCTTCCTCTCTACACCCATCACTTCCCCTGGACACAGACACCCATGCTCACATGCACTCACACAAATACACACACACACTGAGTTGAATCCCTAAATTTATACAGAAATTCGCTTGCTCTCTTTAAGCATTTGGGAAAAACTGCCCTTCATTTAAACATATTTCACATCTTTCATGACCAGTCCACCTTTGCTCCAACTCCTGGTGTCTGTATCAAAATGAGTCTTAAACAGGAAGAAGGTTGAGGATAGGTGGGTAGGTTGGTGAAGCAAAGTAACCATGGCTGAGTTAGATGGTAGAACACCTGAGAAACAGCACCACATTGACCGTTTTAGTGCATTGTGAGATGGATTTCCTGTTGGAGATGGCCATTGCTGTTGTGACACGGGCAGAAATGTGTATGTGTGTATATGTGTGTGTGTGTGTGTGTGAGAGAGAGAGAGAGAGAGAGAGAGAGAGACAGAGGGAGAGGGAGATTATTTCCAGGGCATAGGAAAGCTGGGATAGGAGCCTGGGAGGCACACCTAGGCCATCCTGAAAAGCAAGGGCAGGTGTGGGGAGGGTTGGGATTGAAGCTCCTTGTAGCCACGTACCTCAGTGTGGCAGGGAAGGAGACACCTTTTTTTGTCGCAGGCATTTTGTGGATGCTTGGAGGGGCGGTGGGGAAGCTGGTGGTGTTTTTCTAAAGTTTCTGCTATTTCACACATCTGTGCATTTAACGGAGAGGGAAAAACAGAGGAACAGAGGCAGATGTGTGGTCGGTATGGATCTATAGGGAGGGCCTTTTGAGCACATATAGGCGGAACATTGATTCTTCTCTACAGGTATCTCTTCCGTAGAAAAGAAAGACATGGCTATTCTGACATCATCCTGGACATGGGTTGCTATTAGCTCAAGACGGGGATATCTAGCAAATGCATAGCTATTATGAAGTGAAAGAAGGAAGGGATCACATCACATACACAACTGTTTTTGTCATAATTTCTTCTTAAAGAGCTTGCCAGTGCTGTTCTACCGAAAATTAACTGTCACTGAATAACAGGACCTCCTTAGATGAATCTTTAAATTCTCTGGAAGATAATTTTTATAACTATTGATTAATCCACATATAACCCCTCTAAGGTTTGTTTACTCTTAATTCTTTGTTGTCTTGATAAAATTCCAAGTTGAAAGAATCCCTTTAAGGAGTGTGTGTGTGTGTGTGTGTGTGTGTGTGTGTGTGTGTGTATGTGTGAGAGAGAGAGAGAGAGAAAGAGAGAGAGAGATTGAAATTAAGACATGAAGTAGTATCTTTGGAGATAAGCACATTTGAGTTCAAGTCCTGGATCTGTCATTTATTTGTTATCAGTGCTGAGTTTTCAACCTCGCTTTCATTTTCCTTACCTTTAAAATGAGGCTATAAACTCATATATATACTGGAAAGACTTTATAAGTATTGAATAAAATAATGTAAAAATCCATAGTGTGATGCCTGACATATAATCAGTGTCTCATATATAATAATAGCTATTCTTTATGGCTGTGAATTGAATTGTATCCCCTCAAGTACATATGTTGAAGCCCTAACCCTCAATGTGACTGTCTCTGGAGATAGGGCGTTTAAGAAGGTAATTAAGGTTAAGTAAGGTTATCAGGGTGGAGTCCTACCCCTATAGGATTGGTGTATAAGAAGAAGAAGAGAGACTAAAGCTGTCTCCAAGAGGCCAGTAAGAGACCTCTCACCAGAAACCGAATTTGTAGGCACCTTGATCATGGACTTCCAACCTCCTAAACTGGGAAATGTCTCTTACATTGCCCAGCAGGTTGTGCTCTGTTTGAGCAGCCTGAACCCACTAAGCCACTTTAATTGCATATCATGTCCCCTCTTTTGTCCCACTCCAACCACCTCAGAGCTACTGCCACAAGGCCAAGAATGGAAAGCCTCACCATGAAAGGCAGTGGGGAAGGGGCTGATTCCTCAGCGATGGAGGACGGGGCTGTCACTCCCCAGAACATGGACCATGAGGTCTCTCTCAGCCCTGATGATCCCCAGAGACCCTCGTCTAACCCTCTCCAGTTCTTGGTAAAGTACAAAAACATGCACACGGAAGAGGCGAACCTCTCCTCTCTAACGTTACATGAAGGCCATTTTCTTCCCTACGAGGTCAACTCCAAATTACCTAAAGAATTTCAAAGGACATTCATGGTTTCCCAAGGCAGAAGTATACACATTTTCATATAGAGTTTCACATTTTCATATAGAGTTTCAGTGAGTCACCAGTAATAGAAAAGACGGGTGAAATGTCCAACACAATTCCTTTCGAGTTAAACCCATTAATAGCAGGGGAGCCAGCAGTGGCTGCACGTAAAGAAGGCAGAACGGAGCAATGTTGGTTATCAAACGTGATCAAACCCTGCTGCTGCAGATTACTGGTCCCCAGAGTTAGAAAACCCAGCTAAAAATATGACTTCTTCCTAGCTCTCTGTGCTCCAGGGCACACATTTCACAGATAGTCTCTGGCTACACGTAAAATTCTATCATAGCAAACTCAAAGCTGGTGGGCAGGACACCCATGCCATTCCATACTGTGTAACTGCAGTTTAAGATTTAGAATAAATCCGAATAAAAATGAGTTACTTACAGATTCTTTTGACACATAGCTCTTTCTTTGCCCCTCCGTTGTATGGATTGCAAAGGATGATGAAAACAGCATGGGTTTTCAGGGTCACTCCTCTGAGTCTGATTCTCAAAATCTGCTGATGTTGAGTTGTATAACCTGGCCTATTACCTCTCAGGACTCAGCTGCTTTTTCTGTCAAACCAGACGAATAATACATATTTCTCACAGCGTCTGGATTAAATTACAAATATTACCTAGGAAGCCAGTAGAAACATTCCTGGCACACAACAGCTTCTGAAGAAGGGTCTGCTTTCTTCCTCTTGTCATGATATGATTGCATTTTTAGACATTAAGAGAGAAAGCAGGATGTATGGGTCTTGAAGTCAGAAGACCTGGGTTTGGGACCTAGCTCTGCTATTGACTGAAAAGTTGGCTAAACAAAAGGCAGCAAGCTTTCTGGGTTTCAGTTTCCTCATCTGTACAATAGAAATAATATTACTCATACTTCTTTCCCCTTAGATGATTGTTGCTCAAGTAGTTTAAATGACAGAGCAGGAAAGCGTTTATAGTGTACTACACTATAAACCAATGTCCACTGGTACAGGACTTAGAGGTAAGAGAATTCTCCATCTCAAAATGATCTCTACATTAATAGCATGAAACTCAAATTCCCTGCCATGAAGGATGAGAAATTCCAGGAGAAAATTGTGCGTATAGTAACAGGATTGCATTTTTACTGAAAATATTTACCTCTTAGGTAATTCTAACATGTCTTTCCTTGTGAAAACTATCCCAGTATACAAAGAAGTGATATTATGATGACAAGTAGGGAGATGTAAATAATAGTGCTCTCATTAACTTCTAGTCCTCTAATATGTTATTTGGTTTGAAAATTACAACTAAATTGTAAAGTAGGAATTACTGTCCTTATATTAAAGATTAAAAAACAGGGCTTCCCCGGTGGCGCAGTGGTTGAGAGTCCGCCTGCAGATGCAGGGGACGCGGGTTGGTGCCCCGGTCCGGGAAGATCCCACGTGCCGCGGAGCAGCTGGGCCCGTGAGCCATGGCCGCTGGGCCTACGTGTCTGGAGCCTATGCTCCGCAACGGGAGAGGCCACAACAGTGAGAGGCCCGCGTACCGCAAAAAATAAAAATAAATAATAAAAATAAAAATAAATAAATAAATAAATAAGCTATACATTAAACTAATGGCTGCTGCATAAGGATCCTTACATACGAATAAGAGTTGTGAGGCAGCATGCAGAGAGGTTGTCTCCAGCACACAGCTGGCTGGTTTCAAGTTCTGTCTCTGCCCCTTACAGATGCACTGGTCAGGGCACAGCCGGGATGCAGAGCACGCAATTTACTTTGACCAATGGAGAGAATTTGCAAATGATTGTTAACAGGGAATCAAGTTGTACACTAGGTGACTGAAAGGGTAAGAAGCGAACTCTAAGGTATCACAGAAGTAGCAACTGCCGGATGTATCTACAGCCCCTAGGTCTGAGGGGATGAAGGTTTTAGGTGATTAAATCATTGAACCATAACATAGGGCCCCTTAGAGCTAAAACACAGACTTCTGAGAAGAAGGCCGGCTGGCTGGTGAGCTTTGGGCGGTGCGCAGTAGAGCTTGTCCTACAAGTGGTAGAAAAACTGCAAAGTGGATTTAGCTGCAGCAATAGGAAAACATGGCTTCTGCCAGGGGAACAGGTGTTCTAGGGGACTCACAGTGGACAGGAAGTGATACAAGTGGCAAACAGGAAGCAGCGAGTCCCTTGGCCTCGCAGAGGCTTATGGGAATCTGGGTGGCAAAGTAGACACGTGCTTTGCAGAGCCCCAGCCTCAGCATCACAAGGCAGAGAATAGAAGGGAGGTTTGGAGCTGAGAGTCAACATCTTCACAACTGGCACACTAGCTATTTAACCTTCGGCAAATCAGCTGACCTTTCTGTGCATGTCTGCTCATCTGTAAAATAGGAATAATAATGGAATCCTCTGCATAGCCTTGCTATAAAAATTAAATTAGGTGTTCCCACAAAAGCGCTTACAACAGTCCCTGCAACAAAATATGTGCTCAATAAAATTTATCCGGTGTTATTGTACAAAGGGAAGAGGTGAGGACAAATATGTCTGTCCTGCCCCAGTCACTAGATTGGGATTTTCCATATATTTTGTGGCTTAATATCCAGTGACCGAGACGTGAGTGCCATTTTCCTGATGTTTCCACGTGAGGAGATTTGACATGTTTACTGAAGGCGCGCAGGTAGAAGGGTTTTGTCGAGCAGGACTTCATGTCGAGATGTGCTCCACTCCAAAGACTATACTGTTCTCATGGCAACGTGCTGCTTCCCCTGGAACAGGAGACACAAGGCAATTCTTACTCTTATTTCACCTCCCACTTATGAAAAGCTAAGCTAGGCCTTACTCTTTCTAAACCCCAGATCAGCCACCTGTAAAATGAGAATAAAACACTTATTTGGAACCCCTGATCCAACTTTATGAAAAATAGCAAAATTGATCTCAATAGACCCCAGGTCCAGCAAGATAAAATATTTAGGGGAGAACACAAAGTCCTATAAGGTAACCCTACAAATGACAGCGCTGTGCAAAGTATGTAAAAACCACAGGACTTCGGGAAAAAGGGGGGAGGTCACAACACTCAAGAACTTCGTCGACGACACGTGCTCACAAAGGTAAGCACCTAATAAAACTGGTCCAGAGTCGCGCACACGTTCAGCGGTGAAGATACACATACACAGCACAATAAACGTGACATTTTTCCTTGGAGAAGACCTGAAGTTTGCTGATTGGCAGTGGCTGTCAGAGGGCGCAGCTGATGAGCTGTAGTGAAGTCGAGGAAAGAGGGTGATCAGAAATTGGAGAGCAGATTCTCATACCAGACGTGGCTGGGTGTGGTCATCACTTATTTGGCCTTCCTCAGTAGCTGGGAGAGGTGCGAAGCCTGTGTATTTTGCATATCCCTATGAAGCTTGGTCAGCTGAACGCTGTTTCCTGCAGATGAAATCATGCATACACACAAACACAGGTAGACATCATGCCCAAATTATTCCCTAACGTATCAATCATGCTGGAACGAATTCACATTTTCAAAACAAGTGTTTTGAAACTGACCGTTTTTAAACCCAAGCACTTAGCCAGAACTAAGACGGAAGGGACCTGGGTTGGCAACCATATGGATGAGGACGTCTCTTGAGTAGGCGATCGGCGCCCTGTGAAAGCAGTGTGCTGGGTAAATGAAAACCCAGTTTGCATTAGGACAACAGTAGCAATAATAATAAAGTAGCTCTTCAATGTTTAATCTGTGCTATGATGCTGGGTGCCCTGCTTATATCATCTCATGGTATCTTGGTGATTCGCCAGAGCAGTGCTGTGAGGTAGGGTTTTGCAGAAGAAGAAATGGTAGTGCATAGGTTTTAAATCACTTGTCCTTATTGTGGGCGGTCTGGGATTTGAATTCGGTCCCCTGACTCTGAAGATGCTTCAGGAGACACTGGACAGCCATGTTTTATAGAGGAGATACAGGTATTTAGAGAAAGGCTGCTTACATGTGCTCATGCGGTTAAAAATAATAACAATTATCACATGTAAAAGCATCCTGGAAAATTTAGAACATTCTTCACAAACGATGCAATGCTTTTATTTTTAAATGGGTTATCATAACACTTTATATTTCTTTTTACAATGCTGTCTTATATAGCATCTTAGTTGAATCTCATAGCAACTTGATGAAAATCAAGCAGACATTCTATCCCCATTTCACAGACAGAGATCGGGGTGGGCAAGATTATGTTAATTTATTCAACACACAATTAGAATCTCTTCTGTGCCAGGCAGAGCCAGCACCCTCCCCAGAGAAGATGCTGGTCTACTGAGATGACAGACTGTGGAACACGTTTCCTGTAAGCGCGTGGATGTCTTTATCGCCATTAATCCTGAGACCAGGATTTAAGGCAGTTGATTCCTGGTCCAAAGTAATTTCCACTGAATGATGCTGCTGCCTGCATTGTCTGGTGAGAGAACCTGTATCTTTCCTGCTCTGCTGAGTGTAAGTTCGTCTTAAACGCGAAGTCTTCTCTAAATGACTAACCAGGCCAGACTCTCTTAAACAGAGTGACTCCACTTGGACTTGGACACAGCATGGTCTCTATCTAGATACTCTGGACTAGAAGAAGCAGCAATGCCTTTTGAACCATGCATTTATTCTGCAGAAGTTCTCCATGCCCTCCACCCCCAGCCTCTCAGATGCGCCCCCATCTTCTTTGTAGGTGCAGAGCCTCCCCTTCACCCCACCCTGCGCTATAGTTGTTTTTGGACCGCCCGCCTATCTCCCTCACTAACCAGGAGCTTCCAGGGAGCAGAAACAGGCTATGTTCATCTCAGGACCACAGGCTCCAGCCCTGGGCTTAACACAAAACGTGCGCAGTATCAGCTCCCTGAGGACGGGGACCTTGTCCCAAGGCCTGTGGCGTCTAGGCCAGTCCCTGGCAGCATGGAGGCACACATTAATATTTGTTAACTGACTGTATGTTCCTTTTCATTAAATCAAAAAATTAAATAAATATCTGTACAAACTTCTGTGATCAATGAAAAAAAAAATCCAAGAACTTTTTAATGACATGAGGAGATGTTCAGAGTATAATGTTGAGTGAAAACACACAAAAAAAATCAAGCTATAAATATGCGAATTCGATATGACTCCCATTATGTTTAAGAAGTGACCTCTGGTTTACAATGGCTGTCCCTGGGTTCTGAGACTTGGGGTGACTTTTATTCTCAGCATTATACCTTTAGGCCATTTTTTTCCAAATTATCTAAAATGAATCTGCCTTATTTGAAAAGTTAAATCACTTTTAGAACAAATAATTCCACGTAATGCTTTTGCTGGTGTGTTTATTCATTTGGGCGCTTTTAGGGATAGGATGACTGTTGATAAGGGAAAATAGGACAAAATTGTTTTCCTTCCTTGGCTTTAAGAAGTCCAAACTTTCTTTCAGTTCAGTGACTCTGGGAAGTCTCACAATTAACTGCTGGCCACCACAGCAGGCAGTGCCCTGAGAGGTATAGCATCTTTATTTCTGGTTTCTATGACAGAGGTGAGAAAGAATCCGGGAACACTGGGGCCTTACAGCCTTGTTTTATTTTGCTTTGTTTATTCTAATTGTGTGGGTTTATTTCAGTGCCTGGAGGTGGTACAAAATTAAAATACATTAGCATTGACTAAATCAATGATGATTTCCAGTATTTTTTTTAAGGTCTCTGAGTGTTCTATGGAAAAACTGTTGAAAACATTAGTCCCCTACATTTATTTTTATTTCATCCAAGTATATGCCACTTCAAAAAGAAAAAGAAAATTACTGTCATGAATATAGTTCTTTTCACAATGATGTAATCATTCCATATTAAAAAAACCAGGGGTCAACATAATATCCCACATAGGCCAAATCTGGCCCACAGCTTGTTTTTATATGGCCTGTGAGTTAAGAATGTCTTTTACATTTTTAAATGATTTGAAAACAAATCGAAAGAAGAATAACGTTTCATGATGTGGGAAATCTATGAAACTCAAATTTCAGTGTTCATAAATACAATTTTATTGGAATGCAACCACACCCATCTGTCAGTATATTGTCTATTGTGGCTCTTTCTCAACAAAGTAGAGTAGGGTGGTTGTGATAGAGACCAAATGGCCTGCAGACCTGAAATATAGGCTCGGGCAGCCCTTTGCAGAAACCATTTGCTGACTCTGGTATCAGACCTATGTCAGCACTGAAAGAAAACTTGGAATGACTTCAACCCCTATAAAGATGAAAGGAGATCAGATTCAAAAAGGGACTCAGAATTTTGGTGTGGTTTTTTTTTTTTGCAGTTCTATATGTTAACTCACACCAAAATTCTATTTTCTTTTTAATTGAAGTATAGTTGATTTACAAGGTTGTGTTAGTTTCAGGTATACAGCAAAGTGATTCAGAATAGATAGATAGATAGATAGATAGATAGATAGATAGATAGATATTCTTGTTCAGATTCTTTTCCCTTATAGGTTATTACAAAATATTGAGTATAGTTCCCTGCACTATACAGTAGGTACTTGTTGGTTATTTTATACACAGTAGTGTGTATCTATTAATCCCAAACTATTAATTTATCTCCTCCCACTCCCAGCTGCCCCGTTATCCCCTTTGGTAACCATAAGTTTGTATTCTATGTCTGTGAGTCTATGTCTGTTTTGTAAATAAGTTCATTTATAGCATTTTTTAAGATTCCACATATAAGTGATTTCATACGACATTTGTCTTTATCTGAGAAAAAGACTCAGAATTTTGAGCTGGAAGAAATCAGGAAAACATAGAGTCCCCTGGAGACGTGGTTCAGGCCTTCCCTCTCTGTCGCCTGAAGGCTCCAGCAGCCTCTGAACCCGCCCCTGCCTCTCACCTTGACCCCCACGCTTCACACCCGCCATCTAACCCACCCTCCCACCCCCTCCACAACTGGGCCGCATTTACCTTCACAAAGGGAAGATGTGATCTCACACCACTGCCCTCCCAGGGCTCCCAATAACCCATGATAGGTCTTCACTCTGCCTTGAGGAGTCCTGGATTCCCTGGAGGAACCTGTAAGGTACAGAAATGGTGCAAGAGGGTCTGTTCAGTGGGCAGATATAAGGATCCTCCTTTCTGTGTCTTCACCTAAACCAGAAAAGCTCTACTTTTGCCTTATTTATATATTGTATTTTATTTGAAGAAAGGATTCTGTTTTTAAAAAATAGCTTGCAAACCACTAATAGATAAAGTTGAAGCTTCTGGCAATGTCCTCTGTGATGCGGTGTGGTAGACTCTTCGTGCTCACCAAACGCGTTGTGCGCTCTCTTCCGTTTCCCAGTCTCCCCTGCAGGGAATGGGGTTATGTGACAAGTTCTTGCCAATGACCTGTGAGTAGAAGTGACTCCTGTCATTCCTGGGCTGGGATAGCTAGAATCATCTCCTCCATCTCTTTTTCCTCTCCCTTGGTGACCTGCCTGGTTCAGGATGTTGTAGCTAAAAGATGGCAGATCGTGCATCAGCCTAGGCCCCTGAATGATCGCCTGGTAGATTATCCTTCACTCTGACCTACTTTAGACGTGTAAATTAAACGAAAAGTGAACTTTTACAGTGGAAAACCTCTGGAATTTTGAGCTCTACTTATTAGTAGAGAATAACATTCCTATCCTGACATATGCAGCTGGCCTTTGTACATACATCATTTGCAGTTGGTTTGTTGATGTATTGGTTGGTTGATTAATTGATTCACTCATTCATTCAACAACAGGTATACATGAGTAGCCTAATACATATTATGTCAAGTGCTAGGGATATACATATGTATCAGCTATAGCTCAAGGTTTCACGATCCAAGCCCCAGCCCCTTATAGACCCTGAATCTCAGTCATTCTGAAACATTTGTATATGCTTGAACTCACCAAAACGTTACATATGTCTGTGCCCTTTCCTGTAATACTTCTCTTGCTTATGGATTGAAAACTCCCAGGATCTGAACAACTGATACCACAACCTGGCTAAAACATACTATAATATTTCCCGTTGTTCACCAATCTGTTAAAGAAAGTAAGCATAAAATCTAGCTGAGTCTACTTGGCCTAAGTCAATTTGGCCAGTGGGTCACGTGATCCAAGGAAGAGTGAAAACTTCTGCTGTTTGTTGCGATGCCTTCGTTTCGTGAAGCTCAACATCCAGAAGTTGAGAAACACATATGGAGTCCTTCTACCTATGAGGATGGGCATGCTCTACATTGACTCTGTCAGGTCTGACGGCCACCAGCCACGTGTGGCTGATGAAGATGGGGCTGAAGTGACTAAGGCACTGAATTTTTAACTTTAATCACTTTTAAACAGCTACACATGGCTCCTTGCCACTTTTTAAACCTATTTCACTCTAGAAAATATTTAGATCTGCTTCTCCAAATTTTTTTTGTCACTATAGCCTATATATAATATTTTTTTAAAAAAGAACTGTAAACACATTTGGAAATAACCCAAGGGAAGTTTCTGCCAGTTCAATGCTAAGGCTTAATTGTCTTCACCAATGCTTCCTTCAGGCTTCTTTCTTTTGGTCCTTCTCTCAGTTAGATATAGCTTTGGCCTCTAACCCAGGCCACTAGACCAAAATACAAGGTTGCCAGAGTCCAGAGGTCCCCTCAGTTGTTTAGACCTCACTCTGAGCCCATCTTCCAGAACAGCAAAGGAATAAATTCAGTAGTAATATTAAAAACATTCAAATAAAGATATTTTTAAAATATTTATGCATTCTATCAACAATAACAAAATAAATATTAGAAGTCCGGTATATGGCAGGCAGTGCTATTCTAGGCATTCGGTATACAGCACTGGACGAATCAGAAAAAGATTCCTGATTTTCTCAAACTTACATTTTAGTAGAGAGACCAAGTCAATAAAGAGAAATAAATAGAATACATAGGTAGCAGTAGAAGTACTATTTGGAAGGAAATGGAGCAGGATAAGGAAGGGAGAGACAGTGGTATTCGAGCAAAGATTGAAAAAAGGTGAAAGAGACATCTGAGTGTCTGGGGGAGGAGCATTCTAGGTATAACTTCGAAGTCTCTGAAAAGCAGTATAGTGTGCTTGGGACCCAGGAGAAGGGCAGGCACGGGGCCCAGGAAACATCTGGGAAGGTCTGAACTAGAGACAGGCCCCTGGAGGACTTGGACAGGTGTAGGGTGCCTCCGTGAACTAAGCAGGAAGTTTGGATCTTTCTAGGTTGAGGGCACTTTTATATGGAATGACTTTAACTTTTCCTCATTTATCTCCTAGAAAAGAGTGCAGTGGGGTAAAACAAGCACATACCACCCTCCTGGTTACCAAGCGTCGAGGCTTCTAGTCAACCCCTCCCCTCTAAGTATGGGGGGAACATTCTAGACATCATTTCCTCTTGGATCCTGAGGTGATAGCACTGAATGATTTCTAAGTGTGCCTTCCACCTCTAACAATCTCTAACTCCCAGGAATGTTAGGCACATACAAAGTATATTAGTTTTCGAGGGTAACAAAGTGTCACAGGTTGGGTGGCTTAAGCAACAGAGATTTATTGTCTCTGTTGTGGGCCTGGAAGTCCCAGATGAAGATGTCAGTGGGGCAGGTCCCTTCTGAGGGACAATCTGCCCCGTGCCTCTCCCCTACCTTCTGCTGATTTGCTGACAATCTCCGGTGTTCCCCAGCTTGTTAGAAACATCACCCCAACCTCTGCCTTCATTGTCACGTGGTGCTCTCCTTGTGGACGTGTCTGTGTCAACATTTCCTTTTTTATTAGGACACAGTCATGGCAGATGCAGGCCCACTACTTCAGTATGACCTCATCCTAACTCCTTAAACCTGCAAAGACTCTATTTCCAAATAAGTCCACATTCTGTGGTACTAGGGATTGGTCCTTCAACATATGAATTTGGGGGGAGTACAAATTGACCTACAACGCAAGGTTAAGACTGTGAAACTGAAAGGCTGTTCCTGGCTACACCTGATCCATATTCTTTGTGCAGATGTGAGCAACTCGACAGGTTTTTCCCCAAAAGACACTTCTCTCTATACCAACGGGTGGTCATGACAAGAAGGACTTATGGAACAGCTTCAAAAATCATGCCGACATGAAAGCCACTGATATTATAATGATTTTTAATGTAAAAGAGAAAAAAAATCTTATTTGGATCTCTTTTCTTCTAGAAATGGATGTCTATTTTCAAAATATTGCACTGGCAGCTTCTGCAGAAGCAATCTATCGCCCGCAAAGGGGGAGCTGAGCCAACAAATGCATGCGGATATCAATACAAGCCTGGAGTTATACATAAGCAGAGAGAGAGCTGGCGGGATCCTGGGCAGCCTTCCACCCAGGCGCTCTCTTATAAAAGGCAGTGTTCCGTTTCCCTTACAAAATACGAAGGGGTTGTGTTTGATATTCATAGAAGCTGGGGCAAAAGAAATCTCTAGTCTATTCTGAGAGTAACTTGCCGTTGACATGGATCCAACTAGAGAAATCACAATTCTCTAGTTTTCAGAACCAATCAAGGTAATGTGCTCTTACCCTAAAGTAGGTAGTATTGTATTTTACTTCTATTTTATAGATCATTAAACAGAGGCCCTAAGTGACTTATTCAAGGTCATGCAGCTTTTCAGTGGCAGAGCTGGAATTAGAAATCATTACTTCAGAGGGCTGCAAAATTCATATTCTTTCCATTACCTGCACTGGCGCCAGACATGAAAACTGGGTTTGAAATCTAAAAGCCAAGAGAGGGGAAAAAAAGACACTCTAAGATCAATGCATTTCTAATTAAGAAAGGCACAGAAAAACAACTCAAAAACTTCTTAAAGACATAAAGATTTAAAAAAAAATCCACCTGTATGAAAGTTTGATTATAGGATTAAGAATACCAAAGGGCATTTGACAGTTTACTAAGTGTTTTCGCACTTAAGATCTCATTTAATCCTCAGAAGTTTATGGGATGTTCGCTTGGTTTCACAACGAGGAAATCGAGGCCCAGGATAGTAAAGGAAGAAATTAACAAGTCCCTGACTGGGATGTAGCTTAGCAGAACTCAAACCTGTATTTAAAGCAAAAACAAATCTTAATTCACCGAACCTATTTTTATCCCTTACCATTTGTTTGCTTTGATCTTGGCCCTTTAATGAAGCAGACAGGCCAATGAAAGAACTTTATAAGGATCTATCATGGCCCCTCTCCGTGCTGTCGACCCTCTAGTGAGCCCTGCTCACCATTGTTTTAGGATTCTTCTGCTGGTGCCACTGCAGGCTCTTCTGGGATTTGCCTTGCAGGGAGAGGGGTGCAGGGCGCAGGTCATGGGGGTGGAAGGCGGAGCACCCTCTGCCCTGGCTTAGCTGCCTTGCTGCATTTTTGTCCAACCCCTTAGCTTTGGTTAAGAGTCGATCTCTCTCCCCGTCTACCCCTGAGCAGCTCACACCAGCTGGCCTGGCTGCCTTCCCTGTCCCTCAACCCTCAGCCTCCCGCTGAGTGAGAACAGGGGTGTGGCTGGGTGGCCAGGAGGAGCCATGCTCACACTTTTCTCTCCCTCCTCAGGCTCAGCACAGACAATGTCTTCCCTAGGGGCTCAGATCCACACTGCAAAATGCCCTTAGACGCTACTCGAGCCACGGAGGAAGAAAGAGGAGGAAGGACACTTTGTGCATCCTGGTCCTTCAGAGGCTCCCCTCTAGGGCTGGCCTTGATTGATATCTCTGTACGACACCTGTGTGTCCGTGCTTCTGTTTCTTCCTTGAGCTTGTGGACACTTGGAGGGCAGGACCATGCACCCCTTTCGTGTTTGGATGTTCAGCGTCTGACACGAACAGACATTTTGGGGATTTGTTTCAAAGTAAATGGGTGAATATGGATCTTTAACTGGGTGCATTCTGTGATATGGCCTGTGGAGCACGTGCTATTAGAAATGTTCTGAACTGGAAAGCAAGGTGAAACGGAGAGAGCTGGTGACGTGCACAGAGAAATCTACTAGAAGTCGGGAGATGGGGGTTGTCGTTTGAGGTCTGGAGGACCTATGGGGTAAATCCATCTTAGAATTTACCAGCAGAGAAAAAAAAATCTCTCTCTCCCAAGAATCAGTTATTTATTTATTTTTTTAAGATAATAAAAATCATTACCTCCATCCTATTTCTTTTGTAGTTTGGCCTTATAAAGTACGGTGTTAAAATTAACGTAGCAAGTGAGTCCATTTTAGGGCATAGGAGTGAGAAGAGAATTTATCTTCCCAGTTCCCTAAGGGTTTTTTGACCATATATACATTATAAGGATCCTTAAAAAGAAATATATAGAGAGAGATCCTTATACATATTATATGCCTTATATACATTATAAGTATTCTTTATATATATATATGTGTGTGTGTGTGTATATATATATATATATATATATATATATATATATATATATATATATATACTTCCCAAAAAACTTATACTTCTATATATATATAAAGGCTACACTTTTTTTGGAAGTAGAGCTAATAATTTCTAATAACCTTCTGCCTGTGAAAAGTAATTCAAATTCTAAGTAGGAAAATCATTTTAAATCAACCATTTGAGTTTTAATCACACCTGGATGCCTTCTGGATGATTTTGGAATAATTCATAGACTATTTGGTGGGTACTTCATTGATTTGAGCTCTTTTCCACCAGGGTTTTAGACTCACAAGCTCAGCGCTGGAAGGCCTGTCTCTAGCAGCCATAACATCTCACATCTTGGTTTGCACCCCCCTGATGCCAGGACATGCCCTGCTTCCTGGAACTTCCTGTCTATAAATATTGGGAAGCTTATACCTTAGACTGAGCCATTCTTTATATTTCTTCCAATTACTCACCTGCATTTGGTGTTGACGCATAGCATCATACAGAATATTCTTTTATGTCTACTGCATGGGTGCCCTTATGGGTCTATCTGGGTTTATTACAGTGAGATTTAACCTATGCAGAATTATCGCCCTTATATGAGATGATTTTGAGTTCTTTCTACACTTTTTTACACTCCCCAAATGTATTTCAGTTTGTTTGTATGTTTGGGCACTGCAATTACTGTTTATTTTTATTTATTTTTATTTTTTTTTGCGGTACACGGGCCTCTCACTGCTGCGGCCCCTCCCGCTGCGGAGCATAGGCCCCGGACGCGCAGGCCCAGCGGCCATGGCTCACGGGCCCAGCCGCTCCGCGGCACGTGGGATCCTCCCGGACCGGGGCACGAACCTGCGTCGCCCGCATCGGCAGGCGGACCCCCAACCACTGCGCCACCAGGGAAGCCTTGTTTATTTTTATTCCATGTTTTTCCAAGTTAGCTAATTATAGACTCACAGTGATTTTGAGTGAGACTCGTAGTGGGAAAAACTTACGATAGCATCCATAAATTATACGGATGGAAGAGGAGGCTGAGGCCCAGGGAAGGAAGGTGACAGGTGAGAGGTCACTGAACAAGGTAGAGGTGGTGCTGGTCAAAGAGCTGAGAACTCTGCCTTCTCTGTTCCATGCTGTTCCAGTCACAGCCTGCTCCCTGCAGGGCCTCTGTGAAGGTTGCTCTCTCATGCGCCAAAGATCCATGACTGTGTGTAATCAAATAGGCCACCAATTCATTCTCATTCTTTTTCACACATATTCCACCCCCCGCCCCAACCAATAATTAATGAGCATCAGCTCCTGAGTGAGCATCTGTTTACATATCACCTCACGTAGCTTGACAACAGCATCACCGATTCAATATCTCTTCCCACTTGACTAACAAGGAAACTGGAGATTTGGGAGACAAAGCAGCATTCCTCAAATCACGCGCTCAGTAAACAGCACATCTGTGACGCAAAGCCAGGTCTGCCTTCTTCTCAAGACGCTGCAGGTTCAACGCCAGGGCTCATGGCCTCTTCCCACGTGAAGTACAGCTCCTGGTTTTACACCTTGGGTTTTTTTTTTTTTTTTAAACATCTTTATTGGAGTATAACTGTTTTACAATAGTGTGTTAGTTTCTCCTTTACAACAAAGTGAATCAGTTATACATATACATATGTTTCCATAACTCTTCCCTCTTGTGTCACCCTCCCTCCCACCCTCCCTATCCCACCCCTCTAGGTGGTCACAAAGCACAGGGGTGAACTCCCTGTGCTATGCTGCAGCTTCCCACTAGCTATCTAATTTACATTTGGTAGTGTATATATGTCCCTGCCACTCTCTCACTTCGTCACAGCTTACCCTTCCCCCTCCCCATACACCTTGGGTTTTTGATATTTAAATGCTGAAGTAATACCTTAGAATTAGGTGAGAAATTTGGATCTATGATGCAAGAAGTCAGACAGTGGTCCTCCTTAGAGGAGGACGGTGACTGGTGGGGAGCACAGGGGGGCTTCTGGCTGCTGCTAATGTTTGTTTTTGCTCTGGGAGTAAAGCACGTGGCTGCGTTCACCTTGTGAAAATTCACTGAGCTGCTAAGACTTGCATATTTTTCTGCATTTATTTACATTTTAATTTTTTAAACTAAAGTAAGAATTTTAAAGATGTATCTGTCTGGATTCTAAGCATTTGGTCCCCTCTTTTACTCTCTCTACCTCTATGGACAATGGGTCCATTTAAAGGCATCCCTCACTGTACGTCTCCCAAGTGGGATTTACTAACCACCCCTCTCCCATCCAATCACGCCGTCTTCCTGGCCTGATGGAAGCAACTGTGCCCCTTCTCCAGTAACTCCTCACCCTCCCACCCGGCCATCCCATCCCAGCTCCCCTCATGTCCACATTCCTTCCTCTCCAGGCCTCTCCTGCTTCCTTTCCTGTGTCTCGTCTCCCATCCCTTCAGCCTCACAGACGGACAGGCTCCTTTCTGCCACATGGTAGCCTGAGCTTCCTTTAGAGGCTTGTCCCACATAGTCATTTGGAGGCAAGCGCGCGCTGGGGACAGGGCTCACCGCAGAGGGCTAGCTCAAACCCAAGCCTAGCCTTCCTGCCCTGCCGCAGGCCCCTGCTGCTTGGACCTGCGGGTACCAACGCTCCGCAATTTCTGCCCAGCCCCACCCTCGTGACTGAGCCTGGCCTGGCCTGGTCAGGGAATGTCAGGACCACGGAAGCATTCGATTCTAACATTCCATCAAATCACTAGACTTCTCTGTGTTTGCTTCCTTACGTCCAAAGTGTCAGTTTCAGTACTTGCTTTACATACACCTTCAGGAATGCAGTGAGTATCAAACTAGATTTTAAAGACAGCAGTATAACAATGGCAACAAAATATTAGGCACAGGTGCACTGTTTTAAGTGACTGAGCTCCAGACTTGTCAGGTCCATCCTGCCTTGGTGGTAGAGAGATGGGGCCTAACTTGTCTCTGTCCTCAGGGCATTCACAGTTTCAGGAAAAAAGAAAACCAAAAAACAGACATGTAAACAATCAGCTCTGCAAAATGCCAGTGTTCGCAGCTTTGCAGCTAAACCCACTGCATTGCCTAGGCTCTATTGCATCTAGTTTCATAGCAACCCTGCCGGGCAAATGTTAATACTCCTCTTTGAGCAGAGACAACTGAGTCCCAGCAGGAGGAAACCTTTCACCTGGAGTCAGGGTTTGAATCCAGGATTGTTTTGTCATTGTTGCTTTTTGTTTGTGTGTTTTTGTTTTCATTTCTAAAGGCTATTTTTTAATCCCTTTTTGTCCCAGCACCATAAATGGCTGTTTTTCCATCTGGTGAACTCAAATCGACTGTTAACACAACATTTCTAAGTGTATGTCACCATTGTCTGTGACATTCCCTTCCAAGCTGCGACACCATTTTGTAAGCTTTGGTGCTGGCGGATCGTTCTCTAGTGCAGACTATTTACTTCACTAATATCAAAATAATGCCTTACTTCTCGAGTTCTCTGCCTTTTGGGGCCCTCAAATGGCTTTTTGCTTTACTGCTGAATCATGACATAATCTCCTTGAAGATTTTTTTTTTTTTTTAAGAAATCTGCTTTTTTTCCAGTTAGCCTGTGAGGTCGTTTCAAAAACTCGGTCTCACCTGTGCATACCTGGCATCTAGGGAGCTGAAAGGAAAGAACAGGCAGCTAGTATTTATTCGGGGTCACCCGTTGTCACACAGGTTGTTTAGTTGGGTCCTCACAACAGCTCAAGTGTGAACAGCTCTTTGTCCATCTTACAGAGTCATTTTAAAAGCCACAGTGGCACCCCTAGCATACTTTAAGGCACTCTATAAGATGCTGGCAATAAATGTCTGCTTGTGAAATGAATGAATACATAGACTAAATAACTTGGTCAGTAAGCTAGTTGGTATTGAACCAAAAACTGATACCTGGCTCACCTGACTCAATGCCCATGATTTTGGCAACACGCTGGTCTGGCAATCAACCAGTGGGAGCCAAAAATGTTTACTGAGTTGGAAAGTTGAAGGAAAAAGGAGGCAGGGAAAGAGGAAAGCAAGGAAGGAAGGAAAGAAGGAAGCAAGGAAGGAAGGAAAGAAGGAAGGAAGGAAGGAAAGAAGGAAGGAAGGAAGGAAGGAAGGAAGGAAGGAAGGAAGGAAGGAAGGAAGGAAAGAAAGAAGGAAGGAAGGAAGGAAGGAAGGAAGGAAGGAAGGAAGGAAGGAAGGAAGGAAAGAAGGAAGGAAGGAAGGAAGGAAAGAAGGAAGGAAGGAAGGAAGGAAAGAAGGAAGGAAGGAAGGAAGGAAAGAAGGAAGGAAGGAAGGAAGGAAGGAATGAAGGAAGGAAGGAAGGAAGAACAGGGAGGAAAAAAATAGGAAGAGAAGAAAACAACAGAAAAAGAGGATGAAAACAAGGCAGGCATCTGTCAGCAATGGCTAAACATTAAGTAACTGGGTTGGAAAGATACTGTTTTTTATGAAGCCAATGCTGGCTTTCTTCCAGATTTTACTAGTTTTACAGTGATCCCAGAAAGTTCTCTAAACATCAGGTTTTAAAAACACAAAACAGCTCTACAACTGCCACTTGTTTTCAGGGTCTTGACCAGCAGAGGATTAATGAGGAATACAGCTACTCATGGTGAGCTGAGGAAATCAACACCCAAGGAGGCATCACACTGGCTGGCTATGTGAGAGGGTACACCCCTCCCCCAGGACTTTATATAGGGTATGCGTATGCTTAAATTGATAACTTATTAAGAAATTAAGTGATGAGACTCCAGGGCATAATTCAGCCAACACACTAAATACTTAGACTCAAGCATTAACCCCACAGAACAGGTGGGAATGCTCCATTCAAGAGGAAGACTAGTTGTGAGCATTTTAACCAAGACCCAGTAAAATGGGGGCAGGGAGAAGGGAGAGTATTATCAGAGGCAAACATTTTCTTTCTCATTAATCTCCTTATTCAATAATTCTTCTGTCCTTTCAGTTCTGGTTGAAGTTCTTATTCGGGTCAGAAAGTTCTTGATATGCGAAAATTGTGATAGTGAGAATATTGGAACACAGATCAGGAGAGCCGGGTTCTAGGATGGGTCTTGCTACTGACAAAGACTCTCTCCTTGACCAAACTCCAGCCAGGCTCCTCCAAGCCCTCTGCTGGGCTCAACCTCTAGATCTCAGCCTTGGCCTACACAGGCTTGAACAAACACTGACATAGCTTCTGAAGGCTCAAGGCTGCATCTGTAGGTAGACCCCAGCTCCCCTTGAAGTGCTTGCCTGAGAAATCTCAGGACTGCTAAAAGAATTGACTGTGTGTTTCAGCTGCTCCCTGAGGTTAGGACCCCTGACCCTCAGCCTCTTGGAGGGAAGTGCCTAACTTCTACGAGCGCCAGTGAGCAAACCCAGACGTGTTTCGCACGGAACGATGTGCCTCTTGCCGTTTTGTGACTTTTCCCTTTCCTGACTCTACTGAGCCCCTCTCAACTCCACTTGCGAGCCCCTCGTCCTGCCTTTAAAACACCCAGACCCCTCTGTACAAACGGAGGTCACGTTCAGTTCACGCTGGAGTCTTTTCGCTATTGCAGTAATATACTACTGGTTACAACGTGTCCTTGTGACTTTACGTAGACTCTGGCTTTGTTTATCTTTGACACTGCACACTTGCCACACGACCTTGGACGAAATGCTTCATTCTTCTGGGTCCCCTCGAGATGGAGGATGTTAAACACCGAAATTCAGGAACACTGCTACATAGGTAATGCCCTTCTGCAGTCTCACTGTCTGTGGGTGGTAAAGCATCGCCAAGGTGAACTTTCTATACTGCCGGAAATAACGTTTTGTTTTTAAATAACAGGGGTTTTTTGCTTGTTTTGCGGTACGCGGGGCTCTCACTGCCGTGGCCTCTCCCGTTGCGGAGCACAGGCTCCGGACGCGCAGGCTCAGCGGCCATGGCTCACGGGCCCAGCCGCTCTGCGGCACGTGGGATCTTCCCGGACCGGGGCACGAACCCGCGTCCCCTGCCTCGGCAGGCGGACTCTCCCCTAAATAACAAGTTTTAACTGAACCATACTGTAATACAGATTCCTCATAGAAACTTTGGAAAACATGGGGAAAAAATGTGGAAGAGAAGGAAAGATAATCCCATCATGCAGAGATAATCTGTTATTGCTATTTGGATGTATTGTGTCCAGTATTTTTTATGCACACAGAGTTAGAGACATATTACAGAGATGTATATATTTAACTTTTTTCTTGCTTCTTACTTTGAACAAGCTCCCATGTCACTAGTCTTTGAAAAATCTGATTTTTTTTTTTTTTTTTTTTTTTTTTTTTTGCGGTATGCGGGCCTCTCACTGTTGTGGCCTCTCCCGTTGCGGAGCACAGGCGCCGGACGCGCAGGCCTAGCGGCCATGGCTCACGGGCCTAGTTGCTCCGTGGCATGTGGGATCTTCCCGGACCAGGGCACGAACCCGTGTCTCCTGCATCTGCAGGCGGATTCTCAACCACTGCGCCACCAGGGAAGCCCGAAAAATCTGATTTTTAGTAAGTGATTAGGAAGAACTCCATCAAATGGATTGACCATAACTAATGTGAATATTTTTCCATTGTTGGTCTTCTCAGCTTTTTTGATTACTTTCTTTTTAAAAAATGCTTCTCTGAGCCACTGCAAACATGGATTTATGCATATATTTATGCTTTTGCAAATAATACATTAGAAGGATTAAATGACTAGTTTAAAGGACTAGGACCAATTTTAACTTGTCCTGCAGAAAGATCGCAGCAATTTCCCACGCCAGGATATTATAAGATAGTTCATGCCCACTAACATCAAATCACATGTAATAACAACAACAAAACTCCACAGCACATTCTCTTTATCCCCTAGGAGCAAATGTTTTTGTTACCAATGTGTTCATAATCATTTCTTTGATTGCTAGTAAGGTTACCATATTTATTTCATATTTACTTCTGATAAATGGAATATTGCCTGCCATATCAGTAAACAAAGGATGTCACAGCCATCGGTGATTGCAGCCCTCCAGCCTGAGCCAGTGAGCCCTGAGGAAACTCAGGGAGGAAAGAATACCTGCCATCTAGCAGCCATCAGACTGCAGCCACTACCTACGCTGAGCCCTGAGGCAACTCAGGATATGAAAACACAGGATACCGGCCCTAGAGAGCTGAGGTACTTATCAAAGGGATGATTTCAGTGAGCCCCACTCTTGCATCCTCTCATACAAAGAAAAGTGGTAAATTCCTTAACTTGGGATGTCTGGTTTTCTTTAATTAACAATAATCTTTTGACGTTCAGACTACCTGCCTTTTGTTGCAAAAGTTCTGTATAACCTAGCTCCCCCCTCACCTCCTCAACTTTTAGGTTGTGAATAAGTTTTTAGTCTACACTTTCCACATGCAAATCTTCTCTTTGTAAGCTGCCTTTTGTACCCTTCTCACACTTTTTTGGGGGCGGGGAGAGGGTGTTAATTTTTCCATATAGATCTAAAGTCTTCAAATGATAAGGATATAAAACAATGCTCTGTTTGCTATGGATTTGGGGGACCATATTTTATTTTTATTGTTAAGGTGTTTTGTTTATAATATCTAAGGAAATCTATTTTTAGGACAGAAGTCAAGCTCCCTGAAACCATGGAAATATATCACTTCCCACCAGAAATACATTCTTTTGGTATTAGCACAGAGCTTTTAAAACAATAAACATGGGATTCACATCCCAACTGTCCCTCTTAATTTTGTTCAACGAAGCCCAATTCTCAGCCCACAAGAACAGCAAAACCTAAAATTTCCATTATTTTAATGCAGTAGTGATTTTTTTAAACCATGAGAAGTATCCAAAGGAGAATGCAAAAATCACTTTAAAAATGATTTTTCAAGTTCTTTCATCTTATAGTAGTCACCGTGAAGTCAGAATATTTCTTTCGTGAGGGAATATCACTATTCCAGAAGAGTCTAACAGGATGTAACCGCAGGAATGGAATCTTTCCCAAAATTGGCAAAAATGAGGGATGAAAGCCTTTGGCTGAAACACATGAAGCAAGTACGTTCAAAATTGTGATCTCAGAACTTCAGCCTTTTAGCATCACTGGTTTTCTTTATTAACCCTGTCTCGTTTCAGGGTTTTAGGAATATAAGTCTATTTATGGATTTCCCCCTTCTTGTCGGTATCCTGAATAACTGAGTGTCTTCCTCCCCTGACGCAGGCCATCAGAGCAGCTTCTGTGCCTTTCAGCCTGGACCTCCTCAAGCGCCCGCCCTCCTGTTCTTTACTGTTCATAGTTTTAAACTTGAATTACAACCTAACCATCTCCTGCACACAACGTACCTGGCCCTGATCCTTCCTAGAGCGGATCTAGTGTCTTTTCTTCCTATAAAAGAGAAAATAAAAGTCACATGTTAACATCCCACTAAGATAAAACCACAGCCAACTTTCTTGCACCTTCCCCTCCAGCATTTTGTCTGTGCTTACGTGTAAATATTACATACACTACAGCTTCTCACTTTTTTATTTAAAATTATGTTGTCATCATTTCCTCAAACCGTAATTCTTAGTGGCTATAGGGTAGTTAATTCAACGACTCCTCAATAGATAGAAATTTAAGATGATATTCAGTTTTCCCTACTTTCGGTAATGTTTGTTGAACAATGGAGTTTTGACTACACTCCAGTTACTTTCTTAGGGCAAATTCCTAGAAGGAGGGAAATTTTGTGAAAAAATATGTGAATATATAAGCCTCTTGTCATACATATTAGAAACCGTGCAAAAGAAAGGTAAACATATATATATATATAATGTTTATATAATATATAGAAATATTATATATATATATATTTATATATATACACACGCAGGCAGGCAGCATTTTTTTTTCACTGACACCTTTCAAAGGCTCCACCTCCAAATACCATCACATTGGTCACATATATGTTATATTTTACATATATATATATATATATATATAGAGAGAGAGAGAGAGAGAGAGAGAGAGAGAGAGAGAGAGAGTGTTTTAGTATGTAGCCACTTTATGGCTTGTGTTCTTTAGGGTGTGTATCAGTATTCCCAATTTTTAAAAGGAATAATCATTACCTAATTTCATACAATAGGAATTAAAAGAGCAAACACAAAGGAAAATCTTGAACATGGTTTCTAATACGGATGTCAAGAGACTCCAAATTGAGAATTACTCTCACGAGAGTTTCTACCCCCTGATTTCCAGGCCTTTGTGCTCTTAGAAGTTCAGGATTACCCCCAGTCTGAAAACCAAGGAAGAGAAACATCTCTCTTTAGCTGATGGGCAAGGAGAGTCTGGATGGGTGTGCTGATAGGGGAGCTGATAGACGTCTGAGCAATAAGATGCAGTGTGTGTAGAGAGATTTCGGGAGGTGCTATCTGCTTGTTAATGAAGGTCAAAGGCTGGCAGGCACTGTAGGGGGCGAGGATAATCAGGATAAAAGCTGTTTTCGGGGCTTCCCTGGTGGCGCAGTGGTTGAGAGTCCGCCTGCCGATTCAGGGGACGCGGGTTCGTGCCCCGGTCCGGGAAGATCCCACGTGCCGCGGAGCGGCTGGGCCCGTGAGCCGTGGCCGCTGCGCCTGCGCGTCCGGAGCCTGTGCTCCGCAACGGGAGAGGCCACAGCAGTGAGAGGCCCGTGTACCGCAAAACAAAAAACAAACAAAAAAACTGTTTTCGCTGTTGAGTGGTAGAACTCTTAATCTCAGATCTTCTGAGGTTTCCAAATAGAGCTTTCCTGCAAACACTGACTAGGACCTTCATGTAGAAAGTCAAGGAATTGGTGAATTTCCTCGTGTAAAATACGCAACTCTTGTCAAACTAGTCCCAACCTATCATTTCCATTTTTTTTAAAAATTAGGGTACAGTTGCTTTACAGTGTTGTGTTAGTTCCTGCTGTACAATGAAGTGAATCAGCTCTATGTATACATATATCCCCCTCTTCTTGAGCCTCCCTTCCCCCTGCCCATCTAGGTCACCACAGAGCTCGGAGCTGAGCTCTCTGTGCTCTACAGCAGCTTCCCACTAGCTGTTTTACACGTGGTGGTGTATATATGTCACTCTTAATCTCCCAATTTATCCCACCCGCGCTTCCCCCACTGTGTCCACACATCTGTTCTCTATGTCTGTGTCTCTATTCTTGCCCTGCAAATAGGTTCATCTGTTCCATTTTTCTAGATTCCACATATATGCGTTAATATACGGTATTTGTTTTTCTCTTCCTGATTTACTTCACTCTGTATGACAGTCTCTAGGTCCATCCACATCTCTGCAAATAACCCAGTTTCATTCCTTTTTATGGCTGAGTAATATTCCATTGTATATATGTACCGCATCTTCTTTATCCATTCATCTGTTGATGCACATTTAGGTTGCTTCCATGTCCTGGCTATTGTAAATAGAGCTGCAGTGAACACTGGGGTGCATGTGTCTTTTTAAATTATGATTTTCTCAGGGTATATGCCCAGGAGTAGGATTGCTGGCCTTGCCTCTGTCTCCCATCAAAGACCTCTAGCCCACTCTGCATTTGCTGGAAGTATCAATCATTCAAGTTCATGTGTCTATGCTTTTGTTTAATGCTATGTTTTCTGTCCAGAAAGTCCTTCTTCTATTGACTGTCTAGAATCCCTACCTTTACTTCTAAACTCCCAAATCACTTTCCGTCTTACTAACTCCATAGAAATAATTGCTCTCTTTAATATCTTCTGATCGTGCCAGGTATTTACTTCAGCCAGAGCAGCTCTCTCATTGCATCACTGTTTGTCCTTTGTACTAGTCTGGGGACTCTTTGAGGAAAGGTTCTCTGTGTATCTTAAGATGATCCTTACAATTCTAGGGCCAAGATTAAGACCCCAACAGCATGAAAAGAAATACATATTTATTGAAGGAAGGAAGGAGAATAAATGAAAGGATGATGTTATGGGTTGAATGTCTATGTCCCCCTCAAATTTATATGTTGAAGCCCTAATCTCCAATGTGATGGTATTTGGAGGTGGAGCCTTTGGAAAGTGTCAATGAAAAAAATGCTACCTGCCATATCAGTAAACAAAGGATGTTGCAGCCCTCAAGGCATCACATTTCAGCCGCCCAGAAGGTGAACTTTGAGGGAACTCAGGATAGAAACAGGATGCCTGTCATCAAACCATCAGATACTGCAGCCACCCGCCAACAGTGCACCCCAAAGAGTCCCAGGATGAGAAAGCACAGAATACTGGCCCAAGATAGCTGAGGTGCAGATCAAAGGAATGATTTCAATGAGCCCAGAATTTTGCATCTTCCCATACATAGAAAAGCGCTAAATTCATTAACTTGAGATGTCTGGTTTTCTTTAATTAACAGTAATCTTTTGATGTTCCTATTACCTGGTCTTTGTGGCCAAAACTCCTATCTATATATCCCGGTTCCTCTCTTACTTCTTCAGAGCCCTCCCTCAGAGCTATCTGAGAGGCTGCGTCCTGGGCTTAAGTCCTCAGTTTTGTCTGCCAATAAAATGTAATTCTCAACTTTTAGGTTGTGCTTTTTTTTTTTAAGTTGACAAAGGTAATTAGGTTCAGATATGGTCATGAAGGTAGGATCCCCATGATGGGCTTACTTTCCTTATGAGAAGAGGAAAAGAGAGCAGAGTTCTCTCTCTCTCTTTCTCTCTCTTTCTCCCCACCGCGCTGCCCAGAAACAAGGAAGATGTCTGCAAGCAGGAAGAGGGCTCTCAACAGGCACTGAATCTGTCAGCACCTTGATCTAGGACTTCCTATCCTCCAGAACTGTGAGAAATCAATATCTGTTGTTTAGGCCCCCCACTCTCTGGTATCTCGTTATAGCAGCCTGAGCAGACAAACGAACACAGAAGGAAAGAAGTAAGGCAGAGAGAAAGGAAAAAAAGAAATATAATAAAATGTTTACTGCGTTGAATTTAAGCTGCTGTCTGTGTTCAAAGTGTAAGTATAAGCATGGTGAATACGGTGTCTAAGACCTTGAGCTGTACAAACGTGTGAAAAATCTCTGAACTGAAGATCAATTTAACTCTCTGGAACCTGGCCAAGAATCTGAAGGAAGCGGAAAAGACCTATAAATAGCACGCAAGCATATATGAAAGCTGTGCACAAAAGCCCGTGCATGGGAGAGGTCCCCTGCTGCTCACCACCTCACTAGGAGTGGCTCTTTCTGCTTTATTTATTTCCTTGTTTACTGCCCTGACAAGTCGAGATACAGTGTGTTTCCAAGAGCATATATATTTCTTTTTTTAAACGTGAAATGTTATTTGAATCATTTACATCAAGAGGGGATAACGTTTCATTTAGGAAATGGCATTCTAATTCCCAGCAGTGTTACTAGGTGAAGCTAGATTAAAATTCAAATGTAGTGCTTTTCAATAACACACCATTTCGGGGGTGTCAGTCTTTCAAATGCCATCTGCAAGACTCTAGAACAATGGGATGTTTATGATGCTACCATCCCCAAACGAACGTGAAGTGTTCATTTATCTTCATGAACAGTCAATGGAAAATGTCAGATTTGTAGATGATGCAAAGGAACTTCATTCAACGAAGCCACTTTGGATGGAAAATAGGTATCTAGTCAGAGGTCCAGACAGGTGCCTGAGGACCACAGAGCTCAGGAGCTGTACTGAGGGTTAGCTCACCCATGGGATCATCGCTTCATCTTTCAAGACTGCAATTGTTTTAATCACCCACTTAGCAAAAGTGACTATAAAGCAAAAATCTCTATCAAGGAGATGAAATTACTGGGAAATAAGTGGAGAGTTCTAGGAGTTCAAAAGTTAGCCTGTTCAAAGTTATTTTTCTTTAACTATTTAATTCATTTATATTTTGAATATAATGGCAACAGAGTGCAAAACTCCTTCCCATCTGTCTTCCCCAGTCTCTCAGTTTTTAGTCCTCTACTGTTATTTATGGCTTATGTGTCTTTTCAGAGGTGTTTTACTCTAATACAAGGAATGCACATATATATGTATGTATAAGTGTGTGGGTTTGCTTGTGTGTGTGCATAATGTGATATCTGTTATATTTGCATAATGTATTTATCTACCTAGTGTATTTGCCATGCACACACCTGCACACAAAGCTATGATTATTTTCTCTTTTTCTATATAAATGGTAGATGTCACACACACTTTTCTTCAGCTTGCCTTTTCACTGCATTGAATACTTCTGAGAACAGTCCATATCAGTGTATAATAAGCTTATTCTTTGCTGTGAATGCAGAGCATTTCAGTGTATACAATATTCATTTTACTAGTCTGATACTGAGGTACATTTGGGCCATTTCTAATCTCTTGTTATTGTAAGCAGTGCTTCAGTGAATAATCCTAAATATGTTTCACTGTGTATGTAGGCTGATTTAGCTTAGCTGTAAAGTAAATTTCCAGAGTAGATATTGCTGAATCAAAGCCTAGATGCATTTGTAATTTTCTTTTCTGAGATTCTTTTTATTTTATTTATTTTTTGACTAGGTAACACGTGTGTACACATAATTCTAAAGAAACAAAAGCATAAGTAGTGAAGATAAATCTTCCTTGTATATTTTTTCCTTAGAAACCAGTTCTTCTTCCTTTTTAAAAAAATATTTGCATCTGGTATATGTTTGTTTCCAGTGATAGTCAATGCATATTTAAGTAAGTGTGAGTATGTACGCCTACATATATACTTACATGTACATACATGTGTATACCTGCATATATATATGCAGGTATATATGTATATATATGTATGTATGTGTTCCTCTGTGTGTGTGATTTCAATGTTTTAATATATGAGGTCTGTAAGCTCTTAACAGGATACTGGTTAATAGATTGGCACCAAGATTCAGTTTAACCACTCACCTTTGGGACTCACTTCCTTATTGTCTCATCTTTTAGTCTCAGTCATATTTGGTGATACGTAGGCTGGTGATAGTCTGAAATATGGGCAGTCTCACTTGTGTTTGGTGGAATAATGACCTGATAATATATATCGAAGTTTAAAATGCACTTAACTTTTGGTTAAGCAATACCGCTATTAGGAAATTTACCTAACATCAATACTTGCAGATGTTCACCAAGATCTGTGCAGAAGAATATTCATTGCAACATTATTTTCAAAAGTAAACAGCAAACAAACAAACAGAACCTGGGAAATTGAGGTGTTTATCAATATCGGACTGCTTGAATAAATCACGGTTCAGCCTGGAAGAACAGTGTGTCTAGCAGGAACACATGTAACTTGCAAGGGTAGTGACCTTTGAGGAGAGGAAATGGGTAGGAAAAGGCTTTTGCTTTTCCTTTGGAACTTTCTGGACTGTAAATATATATTCTTATATCTGCACATATCTATAATTTTAAAAATATGTCAACAGACATCAAAGATAATATAACTTAGAGGGGACCTAATGAGCCATTTTTGTTTCTGCTTTAACTTCCCCATATTAGGATGTACATTTATTTAAAAAACAAACTTATGGTTACCAAAGGGGAAAGGTGGGGATAAATTAGGAGTTTAGGATTAGCAGGTACAAACTACTGTATGTAAAACAGATGAACAACAAGGTCCTATTGTATAGCACAGGGACTATATTCAACATCCTGTAATAAACCATAATGGAAAAGAATATGAGAAAGAATATATATACATATATATGTATAACTGCATCTGTACACCAGCAACTAACACAACATTGTAAATCAACTATACTTCAGTTTTGAAAAGATGTACATTTAAAATGAAAATGAAAAACTCATAAATGTGGAGAACATAAGAGCTCCCAGATCTTAGAGATGCAGTATGTTTTTTAACCAAACAGTGGCTTTCTGTGGCTTTCCTTGGAAAGACTGCATCAGAACCACATTGGAAGCTACATAAAAATACAGATTTCAGGACTCAGTCCCTGGAGATTCTGATCCAGTAGGGCTAAGGTGGAACTCAGACTACGAAGAAACAAGCAACAGTAACAACACAACTGTGATGTGCAGCTTCCCGTGGGAACCACTTCCCTCCTCAAATGCTGTGGCCCTGTTCACTCACCGAGTCACATTCAGATCTGGAGTTGGGATGCCAGGTGACCATATTTTATCCTATTTATCCAATTCGTTTTTATTACCTTGGTATATTTGAGGGATAGTGCAGTATACTAGAAAAGATGTGGGCTTTGAAGCCAGAGTAAACTGTGTTTGAATTTTGGCTCTAAGAGGCACTCACTGAATGACACTAAGAAGTGATCTCACCTCTCTGAGCTGTTATACTCACCCAACAAGGCAAGTGTGAGAACTGGAGCTACTGCATGTGGAACCTGGAACAAAGTCCATGGGTTACAGGAGAGCTCGGGAAGTGATAGCTGTTGTTATTTACAGAGGTGGACACACCACCACTTATTCATCTTTTCATTATTTGAAGTGCTAGCAGGTAACAGGTGTAGACAGTGAAATCGGCTGTGTTTCAAATGCACTAAGTGGGAGAACACTGGAGAAATGGTACTTTAGGGACAGAGCAGGGACCCTTAGGCAGTTCTGCTCTTTTATAATGGCTTCAGAAAGCTGCCAGTGGGGACTTTTAGAAGACTCGTAATTACATTCACCTCGAACGCAGTGTGACCTCATCCTAGACTCCAGCAGCAAACACGGTCCTGGGGAGTGGGGATTAGTGATCAAACACAGCCTCTAGAAATCAGAGAGGATAAGTTATATTGACCATCATTTTGCTTACCTCCTGCCCAGATACTGGGTTCCATGGAGCACATTTTAGAAACCTCACTTTTAACTACTCCAAGGAATACATCACGATAGTGAAGATGGCATATTAGACTGCGAGGGCCCTCAGGGATCACCTACTTTTTACTCATTCATTAATTTATGCCTTCAGCATATATAGCTCAGGCTCCCAATGACTTAGCGTCTACCAGGAGCCTGTAAGGTACTAGTCGCCTCCCATCTATACTCTCTGACCCTTCAGTCACCCATCAAGAGAGGTGTCGTTGCTTCCATTTTACATTCAAAGAACTACAGTTCAGAGAGTCTAAACAACCTGCCTGGGATGAAGTCATTCACGAGTGCTGGGGAGCTGGTGTTGGAAGCCAGGCATGTCTGGGTGCAAAACACATAAACTCTTGCCGCACCCCAGTAAGGGCTCGATATGCCAAAGGGATGTGCACCTTCTGTGCCCACTGACTAGTACAGTGACTTGGCAAGGGACCCTGGCTTGGGAAGAATGAGTGACATCTCAGGAGAGGTCATCCTTCCGGACCTGCCACTTGACAGCTGTGTGACTTGGGGCAGCCCCTCAGTTGAACCAGCCACCTTGGCCCTATTTAGAGTTTCAAAGAAAGTGAACACACACCGTTCCCTATGCAGTGGAAGCCAAAAGGTTCTTGGGAGCCTGGGGGAGGGGCTTGTATTCTTCCTGGTCCCTTTTTGCTCTGATGCATTCCCCTCAAGTAAAGTTAAGGGTAATCTTACTATCTCATATTGCTGTTCCTTCCATGGCACATTGTCGCAGATGAAAAATACACCTGTTTTTCCTTCTAAATGATTCCCCTCGAAAGAGCATGTGCATCAGATCTTATTTGAATGTGGCATAGAGTTGACAGAATATTTTCTGTCCCCCTGCTTCCTTATTAGAATGATTTGCCTTCCCACTCCCTGCCCTCAGCTCCTGGTTCCTGGCCTACATCTGAATCTACACATACCTGGTCCCTAATACACTCTCCTTCAGCACCATGAAGTCCCTTTAATGGGAAGATTCAGGGAGACCCCATCCTCTTCCTTGCAGCAAGAAAGACGGAGTGGTGAAGGCTGAGAGGGAGGCACGGACCAGCTCTCAGAGGGCCTCAGACTCTAGGCTAAGGCATCCAAGCTTTACCTAAAAAAGCACAGAGCTGTTGGAAAGTTCTCACATAGCAGACAGGCTTCAGCAGCTTTAGAAAGTTCACTGCAGTTGTTAGAACCTGGATAGAGACGTTCTTACAACAATGTTGAAATGACATTATAACTGATATCTTACCCCTTTGAAACTGTCTAGGACCCTGTGGAGACTTCCTGGGTACAAAAGCCTTTCTGTGTCCCCTGTTTCTTGTTTGTAGGAAAAAGGCTTTCAGCCTCCTGAACCTTCCCTGAGTTCCAAAGAGCATATTCAGATAGTTCCTGATTAGAGTGAAGGAATGCAGAAACAAAGGCAAGGCATCAAGACTCAGTAGTGCAGGGATGGGACAGGGTTTTGGCTCCTCCTGGGGGAATGCGCAGAACAATCTGATATAGATCTCAGAGTTCTTCTACAGGAAAAAAGACCCCCCCCACTGGGGGGAGGATGGTAACTTCAGGCTAAGCCCAAGCACATGAACCCCAGACTGGATGGAACCAGAAGGCTGGTGTTTGAGATTCTTAGACCACCACCCTGTTACCTCCCCACTGACCAATCAGAAGAAAGTCACAAACCCTGCAGCCCTCCCCCCAAATTTTGCCTATTAAAAAAAAAACTCTTCCCCCCAAACTACTGGGGAGTTTGGACTTTTTGAGCATGAGCTGCCCATTCTCCTTGTTTGGCCCTTGCAATTCATCTTTCTCTGATCCAAACTCCAGGGTTTTGGTGTGTTTACCCTCACTGTGGGGCGGACACAGGAACTTAGGATCAACCACACCTTCATATCTCTGCAAACTAGGAGCACATGGTGCCTTGCAGTTACTATTAAACTTCAGGAAGACCCTTCAAGTATTGCATAGACCATCAACCAAATGATAGTGTCAAATGCACAGCTGGGTTTGGGTTCAAGTTGCAGGTGGGATGGAGCTGTCCATGGTGAGCTTTCCTAAGCACTCTGCTTAGGAAATGGACTGTGAACTCTCATGAAGTGGGCTCACGTTGTAGCTGGAAATCAGAGTTCTGATCTGCACATCTCTGCCTTCATTGCAAACCCAGTTCCTTTCCTCAGCAGCCTCCACTGTGCCCCACCACCCTCACTTCTCTCTCAGTCTTGGGCCCTTCAATCCGTCTTGCCTAGGCCTCTGCAGACCCAACAGCTGGCTCCTGTCTCCAGGTTTAATGAGGAAAGCCCAAGTCAGGAAGGCTGGGGCCAAAGTTTTATGGAGGCTCTGGGCCAAATGGCTTAGCCAGGAATTCAGCCAGCACGGCCCTCTATCCCCTGGGAGCTGCAAAATGCAAACAGCTCTGGTAAACAGGGGAGAGCAATTTCCCAAGCAGGAGACAGGAGCCTTTAACGAGCTGAAGTGAGCCTGCCCTGGTTCTCCATGGTCCTCCAGTCTGGCTAATTGGATTGCCGGCTGTAACGAACCCTTTGATGGCCCAGAGACAGCAGAAGGGTTGAGTCTCAGAGGGCAGAGGCAGGATGGATGTGACAGTAATGAATAAGCCATAGGCTGGGATCTCAGGCATTTGGGATGTTTTCTCTTCCTTTTCACCTTCTTCCTCTTCTTTCTTCCTCTAGGTCATGCCTCAAAGCCTACTACTGGCACAGTCTGAGATTTTTCAAAGAAGGAAGGAACAATAAAATGAAGCATGCAAATTTCCCTGGAGGAGGATGGGATAAACTCTCTCAATTATGTCATTCATTCATGCATTCTTTTTTTTTTTCATTGACCCATGCTATAGTTTGGGATATAGAGATATGACTTTAACATTTAAGAAAAGAGAAGAAATTCAAGTACGTGAAGAATTACCAAATAGTTAGCAAAGTGACCCCAAGGAATTTGCAGATCGAGTGAAATAGGCAATGAGCATAATAAGAGAAGGTAGACGGAAGAGAGGAACATTTGATTGGGTTTTAAACACTAGATTACTTTTTTACATTAAAACTCAAGCGAAAATAGCAAGATAAGTGATAACTATAAAGGATAAGAAGGACATTTCAGAAAACCGCAATGACGTAAGCAAAGGTTAGATGTTTGGAAAAATACTGCAAACAAGGAATTACTAGTGGTTCATAATGCTGGAGGTGTGAGTGCTGACCTGAAGGCCACCTGAAGCTGAGACCAGGGGCTGTCTCCATGTTCTCAGTGTTGTCAATGCGGCATGGGAGGTAGGGCCCCTTTACTCCTAGATCTGGCCACCATCTAAGGCTGGAGCTACTGGTGTGATTTTCAGAGAGGGGATCTGTTATGGACTAAATGTTTATATTCCTCCCTTAAACTCATATTTCTGCAGTCCTAACCCCCAGTGTGTCTGTATTTGGAGATGGGGTCTCTAAGGAAGTGAGTAAGGTTGGCTGAGATCATAAGAATGGGACCCTGATCCAATAGGACTAGTGCCCTATATGTCCTATAAGAAGAGACACTGGCTCTCACCCTATCTCCATGTGCAACACCAAGGAAAGGCCACTTGAGGACCTGGCAAGAACATGGTTGTCTTCAAGCCAGAAAGATGTTCCTCACCAGAAGGCCAGCAGGTTGGAACTTGGATATGGGACTTCCAGCCACCTTGATAACGGTGAGAAAATAAATTCCTGTTGTTTAAGCCACCCAGGCTATGGGATTTCATTATGGCAACCCAAGCAGGCTAAAATAGAGTCCCAGGAGCCTAGGAGATTGCCTTTGGTTTTGTCTTACCCTTTGTTCATGGGAGCACCCTTCAAGGGAAAATCATCTCCTTCTGTCTAAGATGGATCAGACTCTGAATACTGTGTTATTGTTCCCTGGCACTTCCTGCCTTTCTTTTAAGATGACTGCACGCCCCCATCCTTTGCCACGAGATTCCTGTTGGAAGAGAATTCCTGTCTTTCTTTATGTCAGCCCCGGTCAGGTGACACAGTCTGGTTAACGGATTATGAGAGGAAACAATGTTTCCTTTGTGTCTGAGCAGAAGCTTTAGGAGTCATGCATGGTTCTAACATCCCTCATCACCCTCTGCCATGAGAAGAGCGTGTTCGATGCAGGAGCTGCTTCACTAATCCAGATCTCCAAAGAAAGAAGATACACAGACCCAAGTCACAGCTATTGCGGCCAACACGGTGACTGCTGCCAATATAAAATGTGGGAGACACATGAACCTTTATCGTTGTTGAAGTTCTTATTACAGTGTAGCAGAGAGAACACTGAGAACCCTCCCACCTCCTACTATTAGCACCAAACTGTCCATGGTCCCAATGATACACATCATACAGTTTCATGTTACTTCCTTTGTCTTCATGTTTATTCTCCCACTCCCCCTCCTTCTCCCCTCTTTCACCAGAAAGGGCTTTTTCTCAACTTTCAATACTCAGCTCAGGTGTCAGTTCCACGAATTGATCTTCTCCAGGGCTGTAGATGGAGCGTGTTGCTGACGGCTCTCATCTCCTGTTCATGGCTCCATCCCTGCACCCACCGAGGGGAACTGAAAGACTCTGCCTCTGCATCTCTCTCCCCAGCTAGACTTTAGAGGGCAGGGATCTTGTCTAATTCATGACCCTCCACAATATCCGGCTAAGGGCTGGCACATAGAGTGGTTTAAAGATTAGCTATCTCCATGCCTCAGATGTTTCCATCCCTGAAATCTTTGCCCTGGTGGATCCAGCCTGTTCAGAAACTTATCGGACTCAAGGGTTCAGCTCTACATGGATGGAGAAAGAATGGCTGTGCCCAACATCATCACAGGAAGATCAGGGAGCAGATCCATAAACAGAAAGGAGGAAATCACAATCTCAAGGCTATGTATCAAAGTCATGAACAACGGTCTCATTGACAAAAACATGGGCAGGTCCTCAACTGCACAGATATTGCCATGTCCTCAGCTCAGCTGGGCTGACTCACATGCTTTCTAGGTGCTTGTGTGGTGCCTTAGAGGAATAAGGGAGGAAAATGAGGACCATCTTGGCAAGTATGTGGTTCCTCCAGCCCCTAGACCTCCTCGCTTCCATATTGGGAACATGCACACACACATGCATACCTACGTGTGCACACACCATACCCTCACACACATGCATACACATATGTACACCTGTGTGTGCACGTAAATGCACACACATGTACATTTGTCACAAATCAGAAGGTTAACATTGACCTGGGAGAGAGGATAATCAAAAATTTCCATATTAAAACCAGCAGAGGTTGAGAAAACGTTGTGCCGACACACAATAGAGACTCAGCAAAGAATGTTGTAGATTTGGGATCTGATTTTAATTCATAATAATAATGAGACCCACAAAACAAGGCTGTTTTAAAATAAATTGGATTGAAAGTTATGTTTTAAAAATACTTGCGTGTTTTCCCTGTGTTGGTTGCTATGCTGGAGAATGAGAACACAGAGCTTAAATGACATAGTTATGGTCTTCAAGTGCCTCTGAGTCTAGTGAGAGAGACAATCCTCAAAACAAATAATTCCAACATTTGTTAGAACTGCTGTCATCGATGTTTCTGGAGGAAACAATAGAGGTACAAAGGGAGCCAACAATTTGAACTTGATAGACCAGGAAAGTTGGGGAAGAGATAATAAGAGGTGTGAGCTTTGAAAGATGAGTTAGTGCTCAAAGGAGGATGTCAACACACACACACACACACACACACACACACACACACACCCTTACACACACACACACACACAGGCTGATTTGTGGCATAATATGCAGAGACTGTATTTGTAATGAATAAAAGTATCTCTAAATAGATGAATTTCTCTGGGGATGCAGACAGATTATGCCAGAGAACATATCTGATATGTAACACTTGATTCAATATAATTGATTCATTAAACAAACAATATTCACTGACATTTTCTGATTTCACACTCCTTATCCAATTTAATTTTCTCCTACACATATTATCAGTGGACAAGAAGAGCTTCACTGTAACCCCATAGAACATGAATCTTCTATTCGTCTTTCAGCTTAATGATTCAACTTAGGAGACATTGTAGTTTAATGGAAAAAGAAATGGACTTGATATTTGAAACACTTGGGTCTCTGTCCTTTCCTGATTGTGTTTCACTGGGCAGTCACCTCAGTTGCCCATTTGTGAGTTGGGAAGAAAGGTAATATTATAAAATAAGATACCGGCCACATAATAGGCAGTCGATACGATGGCATGAGTGACTTTGACCTTCCATATTAATAAAGCCTGCTAGGAATTGAATGACTTTTACTGTTTCCAGAAATCAAATCCACAGATTATTTGAAAGTTATGAAGAGTTACTGTTCTTTAAGAACATTTCTGTCTAGACTTTGACAGTAAATTAATAATAAAATTTGAAGTATTATATTCCATTTGGGTCTTAACAGCTTAGGATAATGGGTAAGAGCATTGACTTTTAAATACATTTTTGGTTGAATCTTGGATCTAGGGTTTTATAGCTGTATATTCTTGGTAAGTCATTTCACTTTTCTAGGGCTATTGGATCACATATCAAATTAAATATATAATAATAGATGAATAGGTTTATGGGAAGAACAAATTAGTGATTAGCTATTAGTGATTAAGCAGTTACTACATCAGTGTAGTCACCATAATTATATCAATTTTCCCCATCTGTCAGTAAAATGAGGCCCATATGTAAAGCTCACACCTTCATATAAGCAGTTCTGAACTCCATCCTGGACAAGAGAATCCTTGTCCAGGGTTCCAACCAATTTACCCACAACCTTCCCCAGTGAACAAGGAGTCTTTACTCCACCATCCACCCATTCTCAAAGGGCCAAAGATCATGCAATTCCTTCCCCAAGTTGCCCAGAAGCCCCTTCTAGAACTAGCATAGACTTCTTCTTTGGGTCCACGTGGCTGCAGGTTGATTTTGCCACTGGTGTGCACATCCTTTGACACGAGGGATGGTCAAGAGTTGACTTGGAGGAGAGTGTATTCAGGTCCTGTGGGCTAGGGGGATATGTGGTGGGGGGGAGAGAAGGAGGCTGGGCTGTGGTGTTGATGGTTCTCCTTAGCCTTCCAGGCCATGATGAGCTTTTTTCAAGGCAAAAAGTTTGATGTCAAAGAAATGTTATTTTTACTGAACAAATTTTTAGCTTGGTTTATAACTTTTAATTCTAGGTAGAGGGTATGTAGGCCCTCATTTTTGGATATTTCCAAAGCCTAACAATATTAGGGAACATTGCTCTTTCCAATGAACTTGGAATATCTGCTGTGTGTCTTTCAATCCTGAGCCCTTTAGCCTTTATACCCTTATATTTTCCGACAGGGGGAGAGGAGAAGGGAGTTCAAGGAAATTATTGGTAGACAGCTGGAAATACTCCTCAGATATTTTTAAATTACTTAAGTTTCTACAAGATTTGCTAAGATTTTGGTTAGCTAAATGTCAAAATGGACCCTGCTAGAATGTCCTCTTATCTTCATCATTGTGACTTCTTTATTACATACAGAAACACAATGGATTTAAGAACACTTAGAAATGAAATAAATTTTCTTTTGTGTTATGTAACCTCAAACAAAAATATTTTTTAAGAACAGCCAAAAATTGTATAACATATCTCCTACTTTGATTATCAGATTTAACCTCCAGAACCTATGTATGACATTGTCACTTTCCTGCTCAAAAAATGTTTTGAAGGATTTCCATGTCAAAAAGGTGAAGTCAAAATTATTGAACTTTCATATAAGACTTCATAACCTGGATTAATTTTCATTCATTTGTTTGCACAAATGAAGCTTTAATCAGACCAAACTCTCATCCTCTCCCTAGTCCTGCCATTTTGCTTCATGCTGCCTTATATTGTATTTGCACATACAAGTCAGTCTTTCTAGCACAAGGATTTTTGATCTGGTGTTCATGGATTTCCAATGGATTTATAGACAGAGAGCTTGTGAACTTGGATAAGAAATTTTTCACTCACACCACTGAAATTTATCATTTCCTTGTATTAGGAATTTAGCCTAATAAATTAGCACAGCAATAGTGTTAGCAATAACTTGTGATTTTGTCACTAACAGAGAGCATAGGTTTTTTTCCCTATCACATTACAAGTATTGTGGATATCCTGAAATATTGTTTATGCTAACCACTATTTTGAAATTATGGTAGTTATTATACCACTGCTAGAGTATTGTGTTTAAAAAGATCTATTAATTCATTAAGAAAGAGGCAATACATTACAATTTTTAAAATATTTTAAAATTCTATTTCAATATAACATTTTAAAACTATAATTGGTTCTCTTTATAAGTCTATGTATTTGGTTTTATGCATTTAAATATCATATCCAAGGGTGGGGGGAAGGGATAGTTAGGGAGGTTGGGCTTGACAGGTACGCACTGCTATATTTATAATGGATAACCAACAAGGACCTGCTGTAGAGCACAGGAAACTCTGCTCAGTATTATGTAACAACCTAAATGGGAAAAGAATTTGAAAAAGGATAGATACTTGTATATGTATAACTGAATCACTTTGCTGTACGCATGAAACTATCACCACATTGTTAATCAACTATACTCCAATATAAAATAAAAATTAAAAAAAATAAGATAAAATATGGCACAAATGAACCTATCTACAAAACAGAAACAGACTCAGACATAGAGAGCAGACTTGTTATTGCCAAGGGGTGGGGGGTGGGGGAGGGAAGGACTGCCAGTGTGGGATTAGCAGACGTAAACTACTCTGTATAGGATGGATAAACAACAAGGTTGTACTGTATAGCACCGGAAACTATATTCAATATCCTGTGATAAACCATAATAGAAAAGAATATAAAAAAACGAATGTCTGTGTACAACTGAGTCACTTTGCTGTACAGCAGAGATGGGCATAACATCGTAAACCAACTATATATACTTCAATTAAAAAAAATTTTAAATATCATATCATATTTTAATGCTTAAAAATCACTAATCTGTGATGGAATTTATAGGTTTTACTAGCCTATTGAAGAGGTCCATGTCATAAGAAGGTTAAGGAAAGCCTGAGCTAGATTTCCCCCTTGTTTGCTCTTAGTCTATTCTTACTCATCCTTTAAAGACCCATTCAACTATGAGCCTTTCTCTGAGTCTTCCTGAACTTTCCTTGGCAGACAAAACTCACTCTATTATAATCCACAATATCATGGACTTACCTCTACTGTAGACATTTACAATGGGTTTAATGATCTAGTTCCCTGTCTGTCTCCTCAGCTGGTCTGTGGCTTTTTCATCTCAATATTTTCGGTGACTAATATAGTTCCTGGTTATGGAGAATGTGCTCAACTTAATATTTTGTGACTCATCAAAATGAATGAATGGAAAATGTTTGACCATTTGGAGAAAATGATCTGGATCAGTTAACTTTCTGGAGTCAGAAGTGAGGATCAGGTAATTTTGTCAGCCTTTCTGTAATTGTGCCTCGGTGAAAGTGACATTTATTTGAGTATTCCAAAAGTCCTTGATCCTCATGATCTGACACGTAGCTGAAATGTTATGCAAGATGAAGGACTCAGCCATGTATGTTTTTTGAAGAGCCAGAGGACTGTCCTGTAGAAAAGGGATCCCCTCCATTATGTGGCTTAGATCCCCCCCACAGCATGTCATAGGGTCTTAGCTACATTGGGGTGCATGTGGGTTGTTTTGTGTGTGAGTGTGTGAGATCCATATTTATATCTATTTTTAGAGAAACATACATACATTATCCAGTATTTCACATACTAATGTGTATGTGCATGTGAAAGGAGCAATTTATATTTAAAGAACAAAATTACAAAACATTTAAGACATATTAGGTTACATTGAGTTGCAGCATGGTTGAACAACACATGGTATGTGTCTTTTAAGTTACACTGTTTTATTTTGATAAGTCATATGTGATGGAGAAACATTTTGTTATATTATTGAATATTATGGGGTTATTTTAGGAATATGTCTTATTAACCTATTTTAGCTCCCTTATTCAGGCAGCCAGTTATGTCACAGCAGAGTGCAGAGAAGAGAGGTGACAGATCTAGGTGACCAAATGATAATAGAAAAGATTCAGAATAATATCTGATTTGATCAGATATAACTTGTCATTCCCAGCTGATAAGTAGGTAGAAGCTGCCTGACCTGGAGAGAAGGGAAGGAACATAACAAGAATGAGGTCAGAGGACTTGGTGGTTACCAAGGAGAGGGTAGACGAAGAATCTTCTAGAAAATAGGACTGAGAACTGACAGTAGAAGAGCAGTGCCTGAGGCCAGGAAGAGGGCAAGGCTGTGGTTTTTCCTGGGGAGGAGATGGTGTGAGAAAGAATATCAGACCAAGATAATGAGGCAGAAAGTACTAGGTTAGTTTTACAGAATCCACTTACCCAGAGTATCCTGGGAAAATACAAAATCTTTCCCATGGGCCTGAAGGTGCTTCAGACAGGATCCAAGAACCGGCAGACTTCAGGCCCCTCACCAGGTGAGGACAAGGGCATGGCCATGTACGCCAGTGTGGAGAGAAGGCAAGACCAGTGACAGGGAAGATGGGACCCACCATCCATCCCTGTCCCCAGCACTATCAGTGGCTGAGGACGGCCGCTTTATGTACCCTAGGACTTAGAAAGAGGCCCAGGAAAAGGGTAGGGGAGCCACTCAATAGACCTAGATTATTTCCATTTCCTGGTAGAATGGGGGTTTGCTATGCTTAATAAGTTCAGGTGTAGAAAGACTAAGTAATGACATTTGTTTTACTCTTGAGTTTTTGAACTTGCTACTTGACAATGTATCTAGAGAGGATATGTTTTTATTCTAAATGTCCTCTTATTTTGCTTCTGGACATACCTTCCAAAACCAACTCTTTTAGTGTTATAATTCTCTGTTTGAGTCTGTTTTTTTAAAAAAGATCCTTTATCATCTCATTTTTTCCCATTTACATAGTTTGAATTAAATGATATATGAGATTCCTTTCACTTATAGCTTTCTAGGATCTTGATTCCATAAATCAGGATTTCATTATCTAAATGTTTTATATCTTACATAGAAACCGGGATATTCTAAAGATTCTTATAAACCTCATTCTTTAATTAAATTACTCCTAATTTCAACCAAAAAAATAGACACACAGCATGTACATACCATTTAAAATAAAATCTTGGAGCAAAATGCAAACTCCATAGCGTGGCTTGTATAATTGGGCCACATTTATCTCTCCACCTCCTCTATTCCTCTCTCCTCACTCACTGGCCTTTGTTTTGTAAGCCCTGTGCTGGAGCTCTTGTTAGTCCAGCTGCCTGGAATGATCATCTCTGAGATCTCAGGACAGATACCACCAGCTCAGTGAGCCCACCAGGTCATGCTAATGTATCCACCTGCCACCACTGTCTCTTTTTGACATGTTTCCTCCATGTCCAGGGCTGCCTTGGAGCTGCGTGGTCTGGGCATTGCCGATGGCTCTGGCCACGTGGGCAGGAAGGAGGGACCTGAATCCACAGATGCTTCCTGAGTGCTAGAGGACTGACATCTTTCTATAAGTAAAAGGAGCTACTGAGTAGACAAGCCTCTCATCACAGAGGGAGGGGTACTTTTCTTCTTGATTTTGTCGACCCACAAGGGGCAGTTTTTCTGATACAATGATATCATGAGAGTGGGTACATATTATCAAACATTTTCTTATTTGGTTTGCTTATTTGTCTGCTCAGTTTTTACTTATTTATCGCCTACTTTCATCCACTAGAATGTAAATTCAACGAGGATAATGACCTGACCGTGTCTCTTTCATCTCTAGAATCCCAGATTTTAGCATATTGCATGGCACATATTAATGGTTCAACAGATATTTATTGGCTTAGTTAATAGGAAACCATCTCTATTCATAATTTAAAACAACATTAAATGGTGTTACATGCTGTGATTTTCTGAAAATTATCCACCGTTCTTATGCCTTCCATGCCTCCCTCAAATGGACCTAATTCCTATTCCCCCAAATGTCCTGCATGTTTTGAACAACAATCCTTTATTCTTTGATTTGCTCTGACTATAATGTTCTTTCTGCCCCTAGCTATGCTTGAAGAAGTGCTGTCTTTCCTGAATAAATCTTGCATTTTCCAAATAAACTTTTTTTTTTTTTTTTTGCGGTACGCAGGCCTCTCACTGTCGTGGACTCTCCCGCTGCGGAGCACAGGCTCCGGACGCGCAGGGCCAGCGGCCATGGCTCACGGGCCCAGCCGCTCCGCAGCATGTGGGATCTTCCTGGACCAGGGCATGAACCCGCGTCCCCTGCATCGGCAGGCGGACTCGCAACCACTGTGCCACCAGGGAAGCCCCAGGGAAGCCCCCAAATAAACTTTTTAGTTTTTGCCCTGAGAAGTCTCCCTCCTTCTCCCATCATTACCAGGAAGGTTGTTCAGTGCATGGGAAATTAGCAAAAAATCTAGCCTATGGTAGGTTCTTGACAAGGGCCTTCTTTTATATCTTGGAATCTTTGATCTACCGCTTTGACTTTTATCAGAGTTATTTATTTTATTTTGTCTGCTTTTAGCAGAGTGTTTATTTTATTAAAATATTTTAATCACACATCCTCCTCCCCCTCAACTCTAGAGTCAATTCATAGAGGAAAAGGATGGCATTTTACATCTTGGTATTATCCACAACGCATGTGTTAGAAAATACTGACTCACTTGTTTTTAAGTAAAAAATGCCAGCATCCGAGATGCTTTAGCAGTCCACCTCACAAAGCCATTCACATGTGGTGGAAGGGTGTTGGCGATCACCTGTGGGTCCATCGTTAGTTTGGCAAGTAGTGGAGGAGGACGGTTAGGCAGCAGTTAGATGTAGCAGACACATGTCAGGAAGGAGGGATATGAACACACCGTGAGAGAAGGTAGACTAGAATGAGATATAAAAAATAATGTCACTTGCAGAAATTAAAATGCATGCCTACCAAACAACAGTACATGCAGCATATAAAGACATACAGAGACAGACAGAAACCAGACTAGAATTGTTGCTGAGAGTGGGGAGTAGGAGAAATGGGAGTGAGGAATGGTGAGAAAGGAAAATAAATAAGTAAATAGAAAAATAAATACACAAATGAGAATAAGAATGGATCTTTACGTATATACACAAGTGGATCTTAAGCCAGGAACTGAGAAGTCTGGTTGATTTACGGCTCTGCCTTTGTAATCCCCAAACACAAAGCGATAGCCAAAACAGAGAAACAAACAAAGGCAGCCTCTCCAGGAAGCATCCTGGCTATTTTTTTCTCCCGGACTCAGGCTGGGGGGAGGTGGTGGGGGAGGTGGAGGTGGGGGTGGGGGGTGGGTAGCTATTCTTTGAGCATTTAGTGTCTGCTATTCCCTCTCATCCGGGAGCCTGTCTCATGAAACGTCAATCTTCTCTGTACCTGTTTGTGCAAACTTGGGCAGAAAGTGCCTGTTTTATTTTTCTAGCAACTTGCCAAGCACTAGATATGTATAGTAAGTGTTCAATAAATATTTGTTAACGATGCTGATTACTGATGGAGAAAAACTAGGTGTACTGGATATAAGTTGATATAACTCATCAATCATAGTTGCTTCTGCTTGTTTTGCTCTCCAGATAGATAGATAGATAGATGATAGATGATAAATAGATAGATAGATAGATAGATACTATGTATTCTAAAAATTTTCTCCATTATCTTCAAAACAGCCATTAGAAAACTCCCTTCACTCTGACTTCTATAAATAAATCATACTTATGTGTCCTCCTTAAGTTCCATTTCAAGGAACTACACTATATCAAGTTCCTTTCCAAATTAACAATGGAATCGAAATGTCACTGTCTAAAGGCAGGTTGAACCTGATATTACAAGGGTCAGAGGGATGAACAATGGAAACATTTCACCCACATAAGCACACCCTAAACATACACATGACCTCGGAGTCCCTTATTTATCTTTTCTCTCTCTAACTTGAGACTGTACCAAGCAGGACCACTTGAAAACATTTTTATCCCAAGGCTATTTCTGCAGATGTCAGGGCAGCCTTGCAACTTTAGCTGGATGCCCTGGCTGTCGAAGATAAGTTATCAAACAATTCAAAGGCAGTTAGGTCTCCTCCTATGTGCTTTGGTCTGCGGTAAATGTATTTGTCTCAACTGTTTAATCTGAAACCACTTTCCAGTGAAACAGCAGCCATCAAGTTGGCGCAATGGCTGATGAACAATGGTTTTATAAAAGGCCATGTTGACATTTCTATTCTGTCCTAACTACACCCCTTCACTACAAGAAACACCTTCTCATGTCCCAAAGACCTCTTGGTCATGTCTTTCTAAAGCTGCATGTCCTTAGACAAATCAAATATTTCATTTTACTGCACTCACCAAGACCGAGGATGTTATGAAAAAATCAAATAGAAACAGTGCTACCTCTGAACATGATGTTTATTTCAAATGTACAGGTCCACTGATTGTCCTTCTATATTTAAAGAAGGATGTCTAGCAATTATAATAACTTGACTCAAGAATCAAATATTTAGGGCAGCAAAACCATGTCTATTTCAGGCTGTGCAGCTGACGTACATTCTTAGGCTATACAGGATAAACACAGTATTTCATTTCAAGTTCCTAAAAAGGGAAATGACCATGAGCAAAATGAAAAGGCTTTGTTTCTGCACATCACACACATTTGCAGCGAGCTGGAGTTTGGGCAGCTGAAGCAGGCCATGAATAAAGGTCTGACACAGCCTGTGACGGAGGGCATTCGAAAGGTTAACATATTTCAGTCTTTCCCAGAGACATGAAGAAGTGTACATCGACAGAATTATTAATACATGAGTCGAGTCTGTCATTATTATCCTAATGGTTCTTATCAAAAACAGCAAGAGGTAGGCAAGAAATGGATAATTACAGGATGAGAATAGGGAGATGGCTTTTTTTTTTTTTTTTCCTGTTCAAAAAGCTTTCCATCAGCATAATGACCAAAGTATCTGGGAAGCATTCTGAAATGCATTAACCAGATGATGTGATTACTAAGTCACTTATTTAATTAGTTTTTTTCCCCAAAGATTAGTACAATCCAGACTCCCCCCTCTCTCTGCCCGACCTACCCACAAGTGGAAACTGTCCTCCTTCACTCCCGACAAACAGACACTCATCTTCTTCTATCCAGTTTGGCTGTGCCATTGCTCCAGTGTCATTTCCCATCACTCCCTCAAAGGAAAATCTGTCTCACCATGCATCCACCCGTCTGCACTTCCATCAACCCGATTTCCTATATCTTTCCAAGATGCATTTGAGTTGGCTGACAACAAAACATTAAATACAGTAAGAGTTTTAAAAATCTACTGAAGGAAAAATGGCAGTAGGAGGAGAGAAAGAGAGAGAGAGAGAGAGGGAGAAAGAAAGAATGTTGGAGTGTAGTCAGTATGCAAAATGGATGTGGCATGGTCCTGAAGGACTGCCAGAGGTGGCCCCCAACTTTTGATTTTTCCTCCTTCATAGCCAAAGCAAAAAAGCCCACAACTACATACATAATCACGTGTAGAATTAACTGTGTTCTTAAGGTAAAAGCTAACCCATTGCTAAGGGGAAGCACAGCTGTTTTATCTTCTGAGCTCAAGGTGCTTCTCGGCCTAGGTCTTCCTAAAGGGGGTACCACAGGATGCTGTAGATGTCATCCTGTACAGTATCCTCCACCCCACCAACACGGTGGCACCGTTCTTATGGCTGTTTCTCCTAATATCCCTTGGTGCAGCCAGTGGCGTAACACCAACGTGAAAATTGATGGAAGACCAAAATAATAGGGTCCCTTAGCACTCTTGATTAGTGCAGTTTTAGCAATTATTGGAGTGTTTAACAGCTTCTGGTTTAGTTATCCATAAAACTCAATTCCTTGGGACAAAGAACGGTGTTTTATTCACCCATGAATCTGCGGAGACTAACACAGTGCCTGGAACAAGAAATAGTTCTAAATGAATTAATTCATATGTTGTAAATATAGGTTGTTTTTTACTTTTCAGAAAGGGCCCTCTCTCAGAGCAACCATAAAAAGTTGAGAACATGGCTTAAACTAACCAGAAGAGAAGCACTGAAGAAGTATTCTTTTTGTTGCATGTATTTATAGTGCATGCTCATGCAAAGAGTATTGTGACAGTTAATTTTGTGTCACCTTGCCTGTCACAGTGCCCAGATATGTGGTCAAACATGACTCTGGATATTTCTGTGTAGATGTTTTTGGATGAGATTTATGTTTATATCAGTGGGCTTTAAGTAAAGCAGATTGCCCTCCATCATGTGGGTGGGTCACATTCAATCAGTGGAGGGTCTGATAGAACAAAACTATGGCCTCCTGGAGCAAGAGAGAATTCTCTAGCAGACTGCCTTAGTTTTTCATCTGCAACATTGGTATTTTCTGGTCCTCTAGTAGACTGCCTTTGGATTTGGATTGCAACTCTTTCCCACTTCCGGCCTGCTGGCCTCTCCCATCAGATATTGAACTCTCCAAATCCCCATAATCTTGTGAGCCAATTACTTAAAATCTCTCTTTCTCTCTCTCTCCCCATATATTCAATATGTACGTGTGTGTGTGTGTGTGTGTGTGTGTCTCCTATTGGTTCTGCCCCTTTGGAGAACCATGACTCATGCAAATGTCATCCACTCACTGATCACCCGTGAGATGGCTGCACCTCCAGTGTCCTCTCTTGCCCTGACACATCCCAAGATTCATCCCAGTATTTACAAGTGCCTGCTACCGACTTCATAGCCTGTGGCCTACCTGAGGGCCTCATTTGGAAATACAGCAAATCCATTGTAAAGAGGATCCCAACTGGGGAGGAAGCAAGGCCATGGAGAGCCAGAGACGTGAAGGTATTGATAATCAATGCATGCAGTTAAGGAGCAGCTGAATCAAGCCATACCTGAAGAGGCTTTGCAGCTGGATAAATAAGGATGCAGGAGTGACCTTTAAGGAAAGAAACCAGGAACTGAATGGGAATCAGGGTGTCCCAGGGGATGTTGAGGCGGGCAGAGAGTAAAATCTAAGGGCTACACGGCTTTAGTTAAGAACATGAACACAAACAACACCCAGGAATTTGCCACAGTTCAGGTATGGAAGTCGCTCAGTGATGAGACTTAGTTCTTACCACCTAGCAAAACGGGGGCTTGAGATGGAAATCAAGCCTGTTTCTAGAAAATAAAGCTACATTTCTCGGAAACAAATTTTTTGTAACCTGAGATTTGTACCTGCTATAAAACTTAATGTTCTAAAGTAAATGATCATATATCTATTGATATTTCGATTACATATATTAAAATATTAATTTAGGCATGGATAGTAAAATAACTTGCTTAGATATAATGATAAATGAGAAAGATAGAAGGTTGCTCGACAATGATGTAGAATAAGCCATTAACTTTGTAGTCATACAGAACTGGAGTTGAATCCCAGATTCATGGTTTGCTCAGGGAACTTTATTCAGGTACACAAATCTCCTTAGTTTATATTTGTATCCGTAAAATGGGAGAAAAATTTTTGACAGACCTTGGAGGATTTTTGTCAGACAAAATTTGATTATAAATATACATCGAGTCCAGTTTCTAACCCAATAATTCTCTGTAGGTGGTAGGCTTCCTTTATTCTGTCCCACGGTGTAAAATATGAATGAAAACACTTTTATTGGGGTGATAAAATGAGACATGATTAATTTTTCTTTTTTCAAAATTTTCTGTGATGTCGCATCATTTTTCAACAGAAAAGAATGTGTTAGACAATTTTCAACCTCTGCGGCAGACCCTGCAGTCCACTGTGTAAACGCTGAAGTGTGTCTGTGCATTTGGCTTTTGTCTCTGTCACTGCTGTGTCCACAGGAAGGGGAAGGGCTCAGTGGAGCCAGAGCACTTCCCTCACTTTCCTCCAGGTTAATCTCAGCCAGGCCGACTGATTGCAACACTTCGAAGCCTCTTGCTTTTCCGAGCCTTTGAGGCTCTTGCTGAACTGCTGTCCAAGGGCAAATTTTTTCTGTCAAACAGACCTGCAAGGTTGCTAGGCGCATACAAGGATAAAGAGAGATTCGAGTTACTCAACACTTGTTTTGCAAAGTCTGTTTAAAAAAAAATTGCATCATATCCCATTTGACTATTGTGCAACACAGGGTGGATACCTAAGCTGAAAGTTAAGTAAGTCTGAGCTCTGGGCACCTTTGCAATTTAGACATCCATTTATACCCTAGTGGAAAATAGCCAGCTATTCTCAGTTTGAAAAACAAATGTGTAGAAAGCCAATGAAAATAGACCCCAATGTTTCTTGAATGTATAAAATACACGTAGAAAATTTCCCATCCTCATTTCTTTTTCAGGTACTAGCTGTATTACATTCATGTGATACATATAAATGAGATTCGTTCTTGATCTTAAGGAACTAAATTCCTCCTGACACTACTGGTTCCCTCAGGGTTGTCTTGTAGTACAAAAAATACCATGGAATTGCCTACTCTGAGTTCAAATCTTGGTGCTGCCCCTTACTAGTTAGATGACCTTGGAGAATCGGCCTAATCTCTCTTGAGTGTGATCTGCTTCATCTTGAAGGTGTGGGTGGTAATATTTAAGTCAGAAATTAATGGAGAATAGCTGTAAAGGGCTGGGGCTACGGCCTGGTAAACAATGGGGATCAATACATATTAATTTCCCTTCCAACTCTCAATCTTTTCCATCCTTAAACTTCTCACTATAATCAGTACCTTTCCACACCCACTAGTGGACATCACTCCAGCCCAGAATAGACACTAGTACTGGTATGTGGGCCAAAGGTGCAGAGAGAGTCAGGCTTGGGCACTGCCTTCATGGTGCTCACAGTTTGCAAGGGAACCAGGTGCATCTTCAAAGTGATTCCTATAAAGGCAGATGGCAATGCACACTGAGGCAGGTCTCCATGAGAGTGGGAAATATCGAGGGAGAGGGGAAAAGGAGAGATTCTTCTAAATTGAGAGACCCTAGAAATCCCTGTGCAAGATCTGGGCTTGCATCTGATGGTATACTATGAGCAAGGCACGGTCTGAGGGAATCTGAGTCGTGTTTCTAAAAACAAAATACTCAGCCCACAATCTATTTTGCACAAGTGCTGCTCTACTAGGTATTTCTATAAACCTGGCGTGTCATTTACCTCATTTACCCTCTGTAAGCTTGCATTTTCTCAATCCCTAAAAAAAAAAAAGGTGAAGACTCCATGCTTCTTGAAGATGTGTTCTGGGGGGAGATTGGGCAGTGGAAGGGGATGGAACAGGGAGGAGAAGTTAAAGCTGAAAGGTATAATTGGTGTGCAGGTTTGTCCAACTTGAAATCTTACGTGAATGTGAGATATTGTTATTCTGCATAATTATGCACATGATGCAAAGAGAGTGGGTTTTCAATTAGACGAAGGACCCAGCGTTTCATGCAGCTTCGACATGGGCACTTCAAATAGAGGAGATGCTTTTTTACTGAGATCAGGGGAGAAACTGAGGCAGTCCCCAGCCTGGACGTTTCCACAAGCAATGAAAGAACATCACTCAGCCATCAGCTCGTTGCCTCACACAGAACAGCCTCTATTACACTCTCAAATGTCTTTGGCACGAGAAACACACACACACATACTCTCAAAGGGCAAATGCCATGCAAATGACACATTTTCCCACAAGATGTGGGATTTATTGTGGCTGGGATAGGCCTGAAGGCTCAGGCTATCACCAAAATGGAACATTTCAGCAGAGTGGAGTCTTTCATTCCTGAAGTGAGTTCAGAGATAGGAACACATTTTTTAAAAAAATTGTTGTTGTAGAACAAATAAACCTGAGATGAAGCCTCCATTAAAATAAACCTGACACCACCTAGAAACTGAGACTACTTGGTACCGTTCCAGCAATGGTAGTACTTTGAGGACTGGATGGAACTTTAATCCCAAAGTTAGTTTAGTAATTGTATTTCCCAAAAGAGTAGAAGAAGGCTGTTATTGGACTTTGAAAGTTGAACCTGAGAATTTCAGGTGCAGTTGTTATAGAAAGGATAATTCTGATGAAAGTAAGATAACGATTTGGGGGTACTCATTCATTTATTCCTTTGACCCAGTAATTTCATTCTGAGGTTTTCTTGAGAATGTTCTCAAAATTGTGAAAGTTGTAAGAATACCCTCATAACTGAAGTGGTGCAGCATATTTTCATGCAGCACTTTAAAAAATAGATACGAATTATATCTGTGATAAATATGTTGTTTATATAATTAGAAGATTTTAAAACTTTCTATTTTGGACTAACTTGAGTCTTACAGAGAAGTTGCAAAGAGGGTGCAGAGAGCTACCACATACCTGCCAACCAACGTCCCAAATATTAACGTATTATGTAATGAAGGTACAATTAACAAATTGTGATCAAATCCAGGAAGTTAATGTTTCCAAACTAGAGTTTAATTGAATTCCACTTGTTTTCCCAAGAATGAATGTATTCTGTTCCAGGATCCTATCCAGAATCCCACTTTGCATAAAGCTGTTATTTTTCCTTAATCTCTTCCAAGTAGAACTTTCTCAGTCTTTCCTTGTCTTTTATGATAAGGAAAAATATTCATGGTGTAAGCTGGCTGAGAAAAGCAGGACACTGAAGGGTATACACACACACACACACACACATGCAGATATACACACAAACACACACACAGATATACACACAGACACACATTGACACACACACAGGCACACACACATACACACATACACACACAGAGACACTAACACATAGACACACATGCAGACACACAGACACACACACAGACACCGACACACTACGATCTCACCTACACAAAGAGAGATAAGGGCGAAAATATATCAGGAAGAAATACTCAAAATATTAACAGTCCTTAGCTTATCTCTGAGTGAGGGTTAATAGGTAATTATTTCCCTGCCGCTTTTGCTTACTCTATTTTTAAAAATATAGTTTCAAAAATGATATTTAAAACCAGAAGGGAAGAAACTCACAGAACATAAAACAAGAAGGCTAAGGCGAAGAATTTTACGATGTCAAAGGGTTTGTTCTCCCCTTTAACGTAACTGAATGGTATGTCATGGTGTTTATAGGTATGAACAAAGTACCCAGACATGAGTAGTTCAGAGGTACAAGGTAATGAGTCCCCTCCTCTAGACTATCAGAAATACAAAAGCTCTCTGGAGAAGATGAACACGGAGAGACTCCAGCTGAACTGATCTTGATGGAAGGAGGAGCCATTGTCAAGGAATGGACCTCCCCTGCCCTGTCTGAAGCCCCCTGGGAAATTCTGATGGGGACGTCACATGGACCTGGCGGAATAAAGACGGAAGAAGCGTATTCACTGCAGTCACCTTCTGTTCAAAGGTTCTAGGAACAGAAGGCAGATAGATGTGTGTGATTACAACTCACAAGGGCCATATAGGATACTGCACACATGGCTGACTCTTCCTCTTGGCTATTTTGGTCACCACTGGCTTGTCATCAAAGTGAATGACGGCAGAGTCCGGAAAAAGAAGAGTCCCTTGTCTTTGCAGGTAGAAAGGAAGAGGAGCTCCAATGAGAGGGGCCCACTCAATTCACAGCTTGGGAGAAGGGACCTTAGGAAAAGAGGCTGGGAAAGCAGTCTCTGATGCCTGTGGCCATAGAACAAAGGAGAGCAGAGGAGGTCTGCCTGGCTGGACCCCAGAGGAGACTGCACGGTGAACTGAAAACACCTGCTCTTTTGAGTCTATAGAACTTGGGTTTGGATTTTTTTTACCCACATGTAATAACATTTGTCATTTATTGAGCACCTACTATGTTCTTGACTTCAGTGTTAAATCTGTAGCTACATTGGGAAATAGGTAATACAAATCCTTTTTACCCTCTTATGAGAGGGTAAATATGAGGAATATGAGACTCTTACAGGGTCTGTAGCCTTGAATTTTGTAATCTGAGATTCCATTTCCTCCTCTGTATGGAGAATACCAATCCCTGTCCCCAAAAGCTGTTGAGATTAAATGAACCACATAGAAAAAATAGTGAACACATTTCCAAAAACCCAGTAGGTTCTTTGCTGCCCAGATCCTTTGGTGATGCTGTGTCTGGGGCATTTAGCCTGAAGTGTGATCTGGTTTAGATTTTTTAAATTTAAGCCCAGAAACCCAAGAACCTGCCAGGGACAGAAACTCCTTTTGGAATCTTCCTGAAATGCAAACAGTTTAAAGGTCACTGCAAACTTCTTCCAGTATGTATTTATATTTGTCTCGTAAACTCTTGAGGAGAATTTTCCAGCAGACGGTCGTGTCTCAGGAGACTTCTTGCTGAGGCTCCTGTAACTCATTCTTTGTTTTTTTTGGCTTCTGCTTCTTGAAAGGAAAAGGGAACTCAGTGAAAAATGTTAAACAAGGCCAAAGACATAAATGCATATAAAAATCACTAAATAAAATGTTTGAAAGCATTGCTGCAGGGGGATTTCTCAGTCATTGGTGCCAAGCAGAGGACTAGCTTTAGTACCCATGAATATTCTCCCTCCAGACTTCCGAGAGCTCCAGGCATCTAGAATGTTTCCCTACAGACATGTGGTTCGGGGGTAAGACGTGGGTTAATCATGTGATCTCCATCAGAATGCTTTAGCAGGTTAATGTGGGGTGTCTACAGACTTCTGTACCACTTCACCCTTCTGTAGAGATGTAAAAATGCACTGGTTGAAACTCAGAGAGTGATGGAGATTCATCTCTTACCAGTTGTATGCTTCCTTATTTACTTACTTAGTTTTACTGAGAGTAAAATTAAATTTAAAAAAATGTTTGGCTCAGTATTCTATGAGTTTAACACTAAGATATTGATTCATGTAACCATCACCGCAATCAGAATATAGAACATTTCCATCACTCCAACCTATTTCTTTATGTTATTCCTTTGAGGTCACACCCTCCCCTACCCTTAAATGCTGGCAACTACCGATCTGCTCTTCATCATTTCAGATTTGTTTTTTTGAGAAAGTCATATCAATGAAATCATACAATATATGACCTTTAGAGATTAACTTCTTTCGGGCAGCATAATGCCTTCGAGATTCACCCAAGTTTTCCATATCAATAGTGTATTCCTTCTTAATTGCTATAATCCCCCTGTTATGGACTGAATATTTGTGTCCCTCCCCAAAATCACGTGTAGAAGTCCCAACCTCCAGTGTGGATCTACTTGGAGATAGAGCCAGTAAGGAGGCAATAAAAGTTAAATGAGGTTATCAGGATGGGGTCTTCAGGGCCGGTGACCTTATAAGATGAGGACACATGATTGCCCATGCTCCAAATAAAGGCCTTGTGAAGACACCTCCAGAAGGCAAAGATCTGCAATCCAGGAAGAGAGCTCTCACCCAGAATTGCATTGGTCAGAACCTTGATCTTGGACTTCCCAGCCTCTAGAACTGTGAGAAATACGTATCTTTTCTGTCCCCCCATCTGTGCTATTTTATAATGGTAGCTGGAATAAGCTAATTCATCCTTCAACTTCATTCTTTTTCAAAATGGTTTTGATTAATTTCTTTGCATTGCCATATGAATTCAGAATTTTTTTGGGATTTTGATTCTGATTGGTATTGCATTCAGTCTAGATTATTAGTTTTAGGAAAATTGACATTTTTACTATGTTGAGAATTGCTATCTGTGAACGTTGTACGTCTCTCCAATTGTTTAGGTTTTCTTTGATTTTTTTATCAGCATTTTGAGGTATGTAGAAGAATACAGATCCTTACAAATTTTGCTAAATTTATATGTAAGCATTTTATTTGTTAATGCAATGATAATTGGTGTCGATGTTTTAATTTTGATTCCCCAGAGTTTATTGCTAGTGTGGAGAAATATTTTTTCCCTGTGTGACAGTCATGCATTCTGTGAACTTATCTAACCTACTTATTAGTTGTAGAAGTTTTCCTATAAATTTTCTGCAGATTCTATGAAATTTTCTATGTAGACAGTTGTGTATTCTGAGAATAGGAACAGTTTTATTTTTTCCTTTCTAATCTCTATGTCTTTTACTTCTTTTTTTGGCCTTAGGGTACTGAATATGTCCTTCAGGATAATTGAATATGAATGGTGAGAGTGGATTCTTCTCTATCATAGGGATAAAGCATTTAAATTTTCACCATTAAGTATGATGTTAGCTGTAGGTTATTTTAGATGCCTTTATCAGATTTAGAAAGTTTCCTTCTAGTTTGCTAAGAGTTTTTACATGAATGGGTGCTGAATTTTCTCCAGTTATTTTTCTGCATCAAGTAATATGATTGTGTGGTTTTCTTCCTTATGTTGATAATTTTCACTAGTAACCCAGCCTTAAATTCCAAGGATAAACCTTAATTGGTTGTGACATATGACATATATATATACATGTGTATATATACATGTAGTTGAATTTGTTTTACTATGTTTTTAAATTATTTTTCTGCATTCATATTCTTGAGGAATATTGGTTTGTAGTTTTCTAGTATTGCCATTTATATTTTTTATATCAAGGCAATGTTGATCTCATTAATTGAGAAGTGTTCCTTTTCTATTTACTGAAAGAGACTGTAGAATTGTTGTTATTTTTTCTTTATTTTATTATTATTAGCCTTTTTTTACATCTTGTGCTAACATTTATTTTCTATTATTTATTTTTCAGCTTTATTGAAGTATGACTGACAAAATATTATAAATTTAGGTTGTACAAGATGATTTTAACTATACAATGTGATAATTTAATATACATATACATTGGAGATTATTACTTATTTATTTATTTTTAATAAAATCTGTATATGTTCAAGGTGTACTACTTAATGTTTTGATATACATGTATTACTAAAATGACTACTACAATTAAGTTAATCACCATATACATCTTCTTTCATAGTTACCATGTATGTGTGTGTGTGTGTGTGTGTGTGTGTGTGTGCGTGCGTGTGTGTCTGGTGAGAGCACCTGAAATATGTTCTCTTAGCAAGTTTCCAGTATATAATACAATATTATTAACTATAGTCATTATGCTGAATTTTGTCTTTAAATGTTTGGTTGAATTCAGCTGTTATGGATTGAGTAATTAATAATTGTTAATAGCATTGTATAACTAACATGATCTCTCACAGGAGAGCAAAGGGCACTTCACATATCGAGACTCATTATTTTGACTGAATAAATGAATGAACAAATATGTCAATAGCTCATATCTGCTCCCAGCAATTGCCAAATGCCATTTCCTTCTGATCTGTTGAGAGTCTGTCAGACTTGTTAGTATTAAGATAATACCCACCTTAGGTCTGAATCTCTACAATATGCCTCATGGTTTACGGACCACTTACAGGTAATGTAACCATTATTATTGGGTTGTAGTCTACCGTCTTGTCATTTGCTTTCTGTTTTTTCTTTTGGCTTATTTCCTTCCTGTCTTCTTTTGTCTTTGTCCCATATTTCTTAGTGTTACACTTTGGCTTTTTGGTATGTATTTTTGTTTTATTATTTTGTTATTTGTTTCCCAGTAGTTGTTCTGAGTCCAGCAATATGTATCCTTAAACTTACTATAGTTACAGTCAATACTGTACTTCTATCTACCCTAAACTTGGTACCTGACTCTTCCAACTCCCAAGGTTTTGATGCACACTTTACATTTCCCAAAAGTATAACATTAAGTACCACTTAGCACCCTCCCTTGATTACTGTCATATCACTGGTTTTCAGAGGTTGACTAAAATGTGCATAAGTTTTGTTCTTTTTTTAACATTTATTCTGCTTGAGGTTTATTGAAATTATTGAATCTCTGTATCAGTGTTGTTTGTTTTATTTTGTTTTGTTTTTATTTTCATCAAATTTAGGAATTTTCTGTCATTATTTCTTTATATATGTTTCCTTCCCCAATTTCTCACTTTGTCCTTTGGGTACTCCCATTATACATATGTTAGGTGTTTTTATATTATCCCATGGGTCCTTGAGGATCTTCTAATTTCATTCATTTTCACCCTCTCTCTGTCCTTCAAATTTTGTGATTTCTTTTGATCAATCTTCAAATTATCTGGCCCTTACTTCTGCTCACCCATGTGCTGTTAGACCTATAACTGAATTATTTGTTTCAATTTTTGTATTTTTCACTTTTAGTACTTCCATTTTGTTCTTTTATAATAGTTTCCATATGTCTTCCAAGTTTTCTTATCTGCTATTCATTAAGGCCCTTTGCTTCATTCTTTGAATATATTTTTATTTCATTCATTAAACATATTCATAATTGCTGCTTATATGTGTTAAGTTCAACATCTGAGACATCCTGGATTTGGTTTATATAGACTGCTTTTTATTTCTTAATTGTGAATTACATTTTTTGTTTCTTTGTATGCCTAGTGATTTTTGATTGACTAGTGGAAATGATGAATAACAGCTTTTAAAAACTGTAGATTCAATTATCCATCCCTGAAATGTTGATTCTTATTTTAGAATGAAGTTAAATTGCTGGATAATCATCTCAAATATGTGTACTCCTGTTTTTACACTTTATTAGTGAATATCTGTGCTAAGAACAAGGTATATCCAAGCCCATTTAGCTTGACAGGACTTAACCTCTTAATTCTGTCTTACCTACATATCCTTTTGGGACATTGTTTTGGGCTTTTTTAAGGGTGAGTCTTGAGTAAATCCTACCCCAGATCATGATCCCTCCTCTTAAGACCTGTTACACGTTCAGTAGCTTTTTATTTATTAGGTGATTCAAATAATGCCTTTAGTTGGATTCTCAATTGTATGTGTTCTCCACTTTATGAAGCAAAGGATTCTTTCTCAAATAGTCTTTCTATTTGCTTTCCAAAGGATGTCTCTCCTCTCCCCTTCTAGTCTGGCATTTTAAACTCAGATGCCAGCTTTTCCATAAGTTGGAAAGGGAATATTTGCAAAAATATTAATAGGCTTCTGAAATGTTTCTTTGCAAAGCAATATCTGGGAAAAAATTTTAAATGTTTTTATATGTTTATATTTCATTGGAATTTGGGTGACTATTTTCAGAATTCAATCTTTTTTGGTCTTTTAAAAATAAGATATATTATACATGCAAAATAATATATCTTGCATGCATGTTCAGTTAAAAATGATAAAATAAGCACTCATGTTCTCACCATTGGGCACTAAAAATATTGTCATAATCCTTAAGTCCTCTATTTATCCCTCTGCAACTGCAGCTCATTCCCTTCCACTAAGAGTTAAACACTAAACTGATCATTTTGTAAAATCATTCTATTTTTAAAAATAGTTATACCATATAATACTTTATTTCTAAGTAATATATTGTTTGGTTTTGCCTATACTTGACATTCACATAATGGAACTTATTGTATATATCTGTATTTTTGTCCCTGAATTTTTAACTTATGAGATTCCTCTATATTTTTTCTTTCTTTTTTTTTTTAATTGTTATTGGAGTAGAGTAGATTTACAATGTTGTGTTAGTTTCTGTTGTACAGCAAAGTGAATCAGTTATACATATATATACATATATATTCACTCTATTTTAGATTCTTTTCCCATATAGACCATTACAGAGTATTGAGTAGAGTTCCCTGTGCTATGCAGTAGGTCCTTATTAGTTATCTATTTTATATATAGTAGTGTGTATATGTCAATCCCTATCTCTCAATTTATCCCTCCCCCCTCTTACCCCCTGATAGCCACAAACTTGTTTTCTACATCTGTAACTCCATTTCTGTTTTGTAGATAAGCTCATTTGTACCTTTTATTTAGACTCCACATGTAAGCGATATCATATGATATTTGTCTTTCTCTGTCTGACTTACTTCACTCAGCAATCTCTAGGTCCATCCATGTTGCTGCAAATGGCATTATTTTATTCTTTTTTATGGCTGAGTAATATTCCGTTGTATATATGTATCACATCTTCTTTGTCCATTCCTCTATTGATGGACATGTAGGTTGTATCCATGTCCTGACTATTGTAAATTTATCTATTTTAATGTATATAGTTAGGCACTCACCTATTTTCACTGATGTACAATATTTGATCATATAAATATACTATTCTTTATTCATTCTACTATTGATGGAAATTTGTGTCTTTTTGAGATTTTCTGCTCTTATGTAAAATGCATTTTCTGAATTGACAATATTTTATTTCTACTTTAATACGAAATACTGTTGATTATATTAATGGATTTTTAAAATGTTAAAATGCTTTTACATTCTTGGGATATAACCAAGTTGTTTATTGTAAATTATTTATTATTTAAGCATTTCTGAATTCAGTGACCATATACATTTTAGAATTTCTGCCTCTTGGTCCATGAGTACAATTGCCTTGCAATGTTTCTTTTTTGAAGTATTCTCTGATTTTGATATTATGGTAGACAAAATTCTAAAAATGTCCCTAAAATACCATTTCCTAATCCCTGGAACCTGTGAGTATGAGATATCACTGCTATGATTATTTCATGTTTTATGTCATACTGATTTTAAAATAAGATTATCCAGGTGGGTAGTTCTAATCTAATTGTATGAGCCCTTTTAAAAGCAGAGAGTTTTCTCTAGCTGGATGAAGAATAACTCAGAGAGACTGGAAGCATGAAGAACATTTGACTCATCGTTTTTGCTCGAAGATGGAAGAGAACATGTGGAAAAGAATACAGGTGGCCTCAAGGACCTTAGAGAAAGACACTCTCAGACAACCACCAGCAAGGGAAATGGGGACCTCATTCTATAACCTGTAGAAATCGAATTCTGTCAACCACCTGAATGATCTTAAAAGTGGATTTTTCTTAGAGCCTCCAGATGAGGACACAAACCAGCCAACATCTTGATTTCAGCATTGTGATATGCTGAACATAAAACACAGCAGAGCCTGTGTGGACTAAGACTTACACAATGGTGAACTAATAAATTGATTTTTTTATGCAATTAACTTTGTGATAATTTGTTACGTAGCAATAGAAAACAAATACAAGTATCAAGGATACAATAATCTCATTAAATGAGTTGTGAGGTCTTTGATTTTCAATTCTCCAGAAGAATTTGGAATTTGCTGTCACTTCAATGTTTACTAAAATTTGCCAGAGTCCATGCCTTTTAACTAGAGACTATAGCCCGTTTATTATATATCTATCAAATTAATTATAAGTTTGATTTTGCTTCTACCATTTTATATTGTGACTTCTATTTGTCTCTCTTTAACTCAATATCATTTTTCTCTCTCTCTTTTTTAACTTCTTTTGAATTGATTGAGGTTTTAAAATATTCCCTTCATTTTATCTGTTTCCTTTGACTAACTTTGAAGTTACATACTGTATCCCTTCTTTTGCCATTGTCCTAGAAATTTGAGCTTTTATATTTAATTTTAAAATATCCAAATGTAATCAATATTCACTATGCCTAAAATACAAGGATTTTAGACCATGTGGCAGAAACAGTACTCATGAAACATTCTAATTCTCACCCTTATATTCCCAAGCCTCCTTTGCAGATATTTGGAGGCCAAGTGATTACTTTTGGCCAATAGACAAAGGACAGAAGAGATATATGTCACCTTAGTGGTTAGACAGTTAAAAACCCTCTTCTTCTGACCCAGGACCTTGGCTTGGAAGCTACTTGGAGGCTTTCCAGGTTTGCAGACCACACAACTGGTGTGAATTTTGTGCAGACTGACTGATTCCAAGACCTTGTGAGTCTTAGCATGTAGTTTAGGAAATGCATGGGGATATTTTTTCCACCCAGGGCTGAGGAGGGTCCTAGTGATTATCCCTAAGTTTCTCTCTATTGGGGTGGGAGTGGTTACTACTTCATCCCTTAAGAGTATTAGCTTTTGGGAGTTTCTGGTTTTGTCCAGGCTCAGAATTTGTTCTCTTGTCTCTGTGCACATTTGTGGCCATTGAAACCCAAGCACTAACCTACCAGGGCTTGGGAAATACTGCCAGGGTAAATACCAGCTTTAAAGAGTTCCAGAAAGTAACCAAAAAGGTTACTTTCTGGTTTTGAGCTTCTCCTAATCTCTGGACTTTGAGCATTTCTCCTTTTTCTTACCAGCTCAGCCATCTATTTGAGAAACTTTTTCATAATATTTTCACCTGAGATTTACTTATTTTATACAAAAAGGAGTCTTCTAGAGATATTGACTATCCTATTGCCCAATATGAGGCAGGCATCAGGAATCTCTATTTTTTTTTTTTTTTTTTTTTTTGCCTAATTACAAACAACAGAAGGTAATTAATGTCTTCTAAAACATATTTTTAAAAGCAAAAGAAGTACCAAGAATGGTCATTTACTGAAAGAGAAGTGATAAAGTTTATGGTGTTGGGTGTGTGAATGCCTATGTTTGTAATATACATAGTGAAATATATTTATAAAAAAATTAACTCAGTCCCAAAACCACTTAAGGCCATTGCTATGCTTATGATATTGGGTTGAAAGGTTGCAATTACTTGCAATTCCCCACTGGTTTTTGGCCTCATGTTTCTGTACATCTATTCCTTTGGTTTATAATCTCTTCCTTTGCTATTATCTCTTTAATTATGCAATGAATATCTAGTGTGTACCACCCGGTGGCTGATAGTTTGCACCACCAGTGATAACTGCTGAATAAGCAAGAGATTACTGGGGTCATCACAATTAAAATAATAGTATGTGACATGTGCCAGGCATGGTAGTCATGATTTTCAGTTATTTTCTTTAATTCTTCTCAAAACAAAATCCATTAGGTAGACGTAGTTACTATTGCTTTAGCTAGAGGAAACAAAGTTTTCAAGAGGTTAAACAACTTGCCCAATGCCCCAAAGTTAGTAAATATCAACGATGGGATTTGAGGTTGTGTGTCTTGAAAGCAATGCCTATAACTCTCAGCTGTGGGGCTGCCTCTCTCAGCCCCATTCCAGAGATTGGAGAGCATCCGTCTACTATGACCCAAGCAAGCCAGCCCCACGGGAAGCTGAGGCTTTCAGGATAATGCCAGAGGATAATACCATGACGACACACTACTGGGAATATTTTTTATAGAATATTAGAAAATATATTTTTCTTTTCTTGAAGCTCTTAGCTTCCCCCAATTTACTGTCAATTAACATTTATTGGCTCCCAAATGGGAACAGAAGCAGATAACCATGATATGGTTGGAGCTTATCTTGTAGGCTCCAACCTTTGTGACTTTGGGCTAGTCACAGTGACAGAAGTTATTTCTAGGCAGACAACCTGGGTTAAAAATCCAGCCCTCACAGTGGTTTGTGGGATCCAGGGCAAATCCTACTTTCTCTATTCACGTCTGTGAAATAAAAGGCTGATCTTTATGTATAGGGCAGTTAAGGCAATAAAGGAGAATATTGTACAACACTTAGGAGAGTGCCTGGCACATAGTAGATCTTCTTAATTGGTTGCTTTTTTTATTATTAGTTCCTGATTTTTGTATTCATCAAGCCTTCAGTGGAGGAACGGGATAGCATTTGTGTTTAAAATCAAATTTAAAAAAAGGTAAAGGTGATTATTTGCTTATTCAATATTCATTTATCCAATTTTCATCAAGAACTAACTACATACAAGTATAGAATTACTTGAGTTGTGACACTGGCTTTTAAGTAAAGAAAACATGAGATAAAGAAGCTTAACGTTGGATATTTACTCTGAAGAATGGAGGGAAAGATTTCAATACCGTTTCACCCTACCCTGAGCGGCCTTGTAGGCTGATTAGATATGAATTCTCAAGGAGCAGGGTGTCAGGCTGGCTGGACATTTCTGAGCTAGGCCAACCTGGAAAGTAAGGAGACCTTAACCTTGAAAGAGAGGAGGTGTAGGAGAAACAATGATTTTTTTTTTCCTCTGGAAGAAGCTGATGAGTTCAGATTTAGATCTGAGGACTGTGAAAAATCGAGACATCTCTCAACATAATTTGCCATTGCAAAATTAAATTGTAAGTGAATAAATAAAGTACATTATGTCTTTATAAGAAGAAACTAAACTAGATTTATTAATTGTCCAATCTAAACTTCCAACAGTCAAAAAAGACTAATAAAACGATGGTATAATTAATTGTATTTCCTTGTATGGGAGGCAGTGCACAGAGCAAAAAGAAAATAAAAAGATCACAAATTTATCCTCTCACACTGACTTGCTATGTGAGCTTAGTATTGAGATCATTTGCCCTTGCTATCCCATTTTCCTTTAATACTAAAATGTGGATGATAATACTTTTAAGAATATGTTGAGGATTGAACTAAAATGCAAGTTAAAAACATCTGATGTAGTGCCTGGTGCTGGTCTCCATCAATGACGGCCATGGTTACGTTTCTGTATCTACAGTTATCTACCTGCCAATCTACTTCATCTATTAGTCTTACTTTATGCACAGTACAGAGGATGTAAATTCTGTGTGGAAAGCGATTGTGTCGGCTTCCTTCAGCACTGTATTCCCCCCCATACAGCCCCTGACAGAGGAGGCTCTCAGTAAGTATGAATGTTGGTAATAAAGCTCAAGGGTTGGCGGCGATGGAGAATGGAGTAGCGATTAGTTCAGGGCCAGACGTTGATCCACGGGGATTTTTCACAGAGACTCTCGAGGCCCGAGTGGGGACCCTAGGAGAGGAAGGCGTTCTGCTTCTGCACATGCGCCCAAAGTAGCCCGTGGCTTTGGCTGCTGCCACCGCCCGCCCTCCTGAAAGCATAAAGGGAGTCACCTGTCATGAAGCTGACATGATAGAAAGCAACATGAGCAGACAGAAAGAAATGAGGTCCTTGGCAACCCCACGGAGCCACTAGATCAGCCTTCTCCTGAAGCCCTACTAACTTCTTTCTTTCTAGGCCCCATTAACTCCCATAACAGCTGGAGCTGAATTTTCTGTTATTTCCAGCCAAATACACCCAAATGATGTCCCTACTGACCTGGCATTTTCTCACCTTTTAAAATGGGAAGAATGATATTTACTATAACATAGATGATATGTTCATTTGTATCAATCCACTACTGCGCCATTAATGTTGTTTTAAAAACCACCCCTAGATCTCAGTCATTTGTCAGTGAACGTCTGTTCCTGTGCTCATAAGTTGCAGGTCGTTATCAGCTTAGGTGATTTAGGATGGGCTTAGTGGGGTACAAGGCTGCCCTAGAGTGTATGGAGAGCAGACAAATATTTTGTGCAGGGCCCTGAGTAGATAAACACTTGGAGTCCCTGTAAGCTGGTGTGTGAGAACCATTCTGGCAGCCCAGTCACATGTTCCGCGAAAGAAATATGGCACTTCCCCGAGAGCTCGCCTGCGTTCAGGGGGCAGAACTGGCTGGACAGCTCTGCTTCAGAACGCGCTGGCCTGGGTTTGCTTCTAGGCTGTGGGATGGAAGCCTGCTAGTATTGGTTCATTTTGGTCCCAGACTAAACAAGGAGTTCAGTCTAGAAAAGGAGTCAGTCACATGAACATACAACTACAGTAAAATGAATCTGTGCCAATTATAATTTACCGAGCATACAGCATAGCCAGAATCTTGCCTTCATTTATGTAATCTACTCAAAAGTTCTATGAGGCATAATTTACCCAAGGCTGACACAGCTAGTTAGTGGCACAAGATTCAAAACCAGAAACCTCCCTCTAGAATCTGCAACCACAATTGCCATGGTGTGTGTATAATGAAAAGAACACCAAGCAAAAGTTTGGATGGGAAAGTACATTGTCAACTATAAAAAGCCCCATATAGAAGCCAATTGTTATTTTTATTGTCTTTCATCTATTCCTCCAAACAGATTAGTAGAACGTCAAAGTTGGAAAATGTCTTAGAGAGAGTCTGGTGCACTCATCAGACATTTTGTGAATAAGGAAACTGAGGCCCAGGGAGGAGGAGAAACTGCCCTGGTCACGCAGCTGGTTAATGGTCTCATCTCCAAGCCCAGGGCTCCGGTGGCTGTAACAAATATGCTTCTAGAAGATGTCGTGCCACCTGCACTGAGAGCTTGGGTTGATGCTGTGGAAAGAGACGCGGTCCAGCTCCCCGGTAATGTGGCGCTGGGCATACAGGACTAATGTGCATTTGTCGGCCTTCGGCGACCTAGAACCGTACTGTAGACATAAGACCACTGGCTCTCCAGGCTTCAGTACCCTGCCGACCGGCGACACAGCTCTGAGTTAGAACCACGGGAGTGGAGCTGAAAGGTATTAGGTAATAGAAGCTGGGCCATCTCACCACTCAGTCCATACTAATAATGGCTTTGGGAGATAGTTTTTGCACGCTCAAAGATTGCTGGAGTGCGATGGTTTGCAAATTTTTTGACGTCAGAATGCTTTTGCACTCGTTAAAATTATTAAGAATCTCAAAGACCTTCTGTTTGTATGAGTTATGTCTATTAATACTTATATTAGAAATTAAAACCGAGAAAGTTAAAAAATGTGTGTAATTCATGCAAATATAACTATAATAAGTCAATTACTTATTGACATAAGATATTTTAATAAAATAACTAGTTTTAAAATAAAATACTTAGAGAGAGATTGTTTTACACTTTTTGTAAATCTCTTTAACGTCTGGATTCTCATATCTGCGTTTGCCTTCAATCTGATGTGTTGTATTGTTTTGACTGCAGTACACGAAGTAACAAAAGATCACTTATGTGGTTCCAGATTCTGCATTACAACAACTGCTTAAGAAACTACAACGCGTCAAGTTTTTGTATAGTTTCAAGGGTGTGTTTGGGAAAGAGTGAGAAGGTACAAGGTCATTGTCGTTTGGTCTCTGCCATCAATAAGCTTAATAGAGGCTGTGTGCATTACAGGGTTTCCCCGGACCTCTGGACACTTGTACAAGACACAGGTGATGTCAGAACTAAGATGTCTTGGACACAACGAGACAACCTCCATCGACCTCGACAGAGAAGTATCGGGACAGCTGTGTATGTCCCTTCTCAGAATCTCCCCTGCCCTGTGCAGAGCAGCGGTCCCTATTCAGCACTGGGGGTGGGCGGGAAGGAGTGGGTGGATGGTGAGTGAGGGGCAAAGGCAGGTCACAGAGCCCTGCAGTGAATGACCACGTAAGGTTTGGGGGTATAATCCTAAATCAACTCACACACACGAGTGTCCTCAGAGTTTCTGAGCCCGCAGTTCACAGATGGTTTGCGAAAGAAGTTTGTGAATACTCTGAAATTTTATGCAAAACTTTCCTTGTACACAGGTGCAATTTTAGGAGGAAGTCGGGCTTTATTTCCCAAGTTTTAAAAAAGATCCCCATAACCCCAAATGCTTGAGATGCAGTGGGAGGGACGTAGGAGATTCAGAAATAAATAAAACCTTAATCTGTAGAACCATTTTCCCCAGTTGGCAAAACAAAGTGTAGATCTGAAAAGCAATTAGACTTAATTTCACTTCCTAGGCCCAAGTTAACTCTGTTACTCATTAACTGTGTGACTTCAACCAATTACTCAACCTCTCTGTTTCCTGTACTGTAATCACACCTACTTAGATGTTTGAGAGGGAGGGAGGAGGGTGAGGTTTGAAATAAAATAATCTAAACAAATGTCTAGGCATAGCAGGCAATCCAATATCACAGCGAGTTAGTTTTACTATTATTATTACTGATACGCTGGGGGTGCCCAGAGAACAGAGAGATTTTTGGGCTGAGTTCTTTTGGCGACAGTACTTAAACTGTCTGGCTAGAGGCCTCTGTCTCCGTGTGTTCTGGCAGTGTTGTTCTTGGCTGTTCCTGGCTGGTGTCTGTCTTTACCTTGAACTGCCCTAAGATTAGAATTTCTTGTAAACAGTGACTTAATTATTCATCTGCATCCTTTTGCAATGCTGGGCTGCTTCCCCCATGAACAGGGAGTTGCCTGCCTCTCCTTGGGTTGCCAGGGGGACAGGAATGAACTTGTGTGATCGCCCTTCTTAAAGGGAACTCTACAGGCAGCCCCCTTGGGATGAATGCAGAAAAGCCCACGGATTCGAGGTCATACCACTCAGCACACCCACCTTCTCCCAGGGGCCTCGTGCAGGGACCTGTGTGAGCTCCAAGTGGGCTTCTCAGGCAAAGCTAAGTGGTCAGAAGGAGGTATGTTGGAGGAAGGAGCAGAGGGGGTCACCAGGAAGAGCGGTAGCCAGCAGACCAAGGGGCTAGCCGCAAATTAAAGGGAATTCCAGTCTGACTCATCACAGGTCAAGGTAGATTCTTCTGCTAATTAACTTCTGTGGCCAAGCTCTGAGCTAAGGAGAGCCCTCTGCAACTAGAGATTCCTGTTCACCCTCAAAAGTCCTCTTCTTCTGGAAGCCTTACCTGTCTCCCCAGGCAGAGGTAGATGATGTTTCTTCCTCTGTAGATTGATGGAAAAATGTACCCCCAGTACTGACACCTCCCAGCGCAGCCTATTCAGTGTTTGTCTTCCATTAGACCCAGGCCCCGTGCCTTCCAGATTCCTCATCTTCAAAGCCTGGCATCTGTCTGATGCTAATGAGAGAGACCGAGGCAGACAAGAGGGGAGGAGGGGAGGGAGGGAGGGAGGAAATCTGTGCTGGTTCTGGCGTGAGAAGACATGTATTCTCTTCCAGCTCCACTACGTACTTGATGTAAAACCTGAAGCGAATGGTTAACCTTCTCCGAGATTTAGCTTCCCTATCTGGAAAAGGTAGGAGGGAGGGGCATGCTCCTTGCCTTGCAGGATTGTTTTGGGGATCAAATAAGCTTAACATGTGCAAATGAAAAGAGATGGGATTGAGGTAATTGTGATGCAGCTTCCACTTAAGATATAATGTGTGCCACCCTCTAAAATTCCATTGTTCCTAGGCTTTGATTGCAACAGAACGTCTCTAGACTAAAGTTTCTGCTGATCTGCATTCAGCATCTGCGGCCTTATTTTCCCGGTCCTCTTGGCACGGCCCCTGGGATGTCCTCTGATCAGGCTGCGGCCACGGCCCTTGCCCAGACCCCGCCATCTCTCTCCTATGACAGCCGGGCGTTCGCACCGAGCTCCAGAACTCCAGTCCCTTCCCTGCTGGCTGTCCTCCACCAAGCATCCCGCGTGGTCTCCTGGGAACCCAAGTCCACCCATGAGTTCCCCAAGGCCCTCCCAAGTCCCTGGCATGGCCCACGTGTTGTGGTGGTCGTGGCTCCTGTGAGGTGTGGTTCACCAGTTTCCTCTCCTGTCATTCCCACACCAATCCTGGGTTTCCGGAAATCACCGTGTCGCTTCCGGCCTCCCTGACTCGTTCTGCACGGGCTGTGGCTTTCATTGGGACACCTTCTCTGCCCCCTTTTGCTCACCCATCCTCCAGGAAACTCCCTTTCTCCTTTAAGTCTCACTCCAGAGATTTCTTCTGATGTCCTCCTAGACAGATTTCGCTGTGCTGCAGCTGAGATCCTATAACGCTTAACGCACATCACTCCCTGAGCTCAGACTACCTTGCTTTCTGGTTCATTATTTCCTGATGTGTCTATCTTCCCCAGTAGCTCCTACAAGGCAAAGGCCTGGGACTTATTCTCGGTTGAATTCTGGGTTACATGGTAAGCGAGTGGATAAATAAGCGGAGACACTTTGCATGCATCCATCCCTTCCAAAGACCAGTGACGGGTGTGATCCCCTGACAGGATCATTGACTGATGTGTGAATCAAGGCCTGGTAACCCCTTTATTTCAAGACAATGGGTCCCCACCTTTCAGTTAGTGTTGCTTGCTTTCTTGTCCAGTAGAAGCTCTCTTGTCCACGCTTCCTTTCCTGTTATATCAGCCTAGGGCCCCTTCACCCCTAGACTGCAAGCCTTGTGAGGGCGGGGCCCCATCTTACTCGTTCCTGCACCCGCTTCCCCAGTGTCCAGCGTGGGGCTAGAGCCACACCATCTTTCTTCCCCAGAAAAGGCGATTTCTTTCCTTCAACGTCCTCGGGGAGCAACAGAGCACTTAGGAGGCCGGGAGCACCGGGCACTTAGGAGCCCGGTGTTAGGAAACGGCTACCCTGCCCTGCAGGGATGGTGCCCCCCTGCTTTCTTCATCACATGCCATCAGATGACTCCATCAATATTCAGGTACCCCTGGCTGCTCTGCCTGCCCCCCGCTCACAGCAGGTGGCCCAGTCCCCCGCACTCTCCATTTTTCCGCCTCTCTCTTCTCTTCCATTTTCTTCTCCCTTTCTCTAAATGCACCCACTACAATAAATTAAACTTTCATGGCTCCATTTCCTTCTTTCCCATCGTGGAACCCTGACATATTTCCTCAAGGCAATACTTTCAAAATCATAATTGAAACGCCATCATTCATAATGGAAATGGGAGGAGGAGAGTCATAGATACAGCTCTCGTTTCTGGTGGCAGACACGTTAATGACATTTTCTATTTCCTCTCATTACCATGTGGCACGTCTCCAACAGGCCACGCCCGCCTGCCTCTCTCTGTCTCCCCGGGCTGAACCCACTCTCCCTCGCACTCACAGCAGCCTGCAGGCAAACTCGGGAACACAGAACCCACCAGGTCACTCTAGCGGTTTAAAATCCATCGGAGTTCTGCCCCGCCGCGCACAAGTCCCTGGCGGGGATCAGGAGGCCCAGTGCTTCACTCTTCCGTCCTAAGGGCCGGCCGTACTAAGCCGGTTTACTCCCCTGAATGCACTTGACCTCTTCCTGCTCCGAGCTTTCCATAGGCTGCTGCCTTTTCCAGGAACACCTTTCCCCTTGAGCACGTCAGGAAGACCACCTCCAGCCTATGCTCGTCTCCCTGTGCACCTGCTCTGCTGACAAGGCCAGCTCCCCGCCTCCCCCTGGCATCACTGGCCTCTCCAGTTGCCCTCCACCTAGTGAGGCTGAATTCCCGGCTTCCTTTTCTATGCCCCTGTAGTTGCGGAGCTTAGCGCTGCTGTTACACTTATGACACCAATTGTGATTGTGATAATTATGATTATCACTTTCTATCTCCTTATCTCCTGCCTCCTCCCCTCCCAGTAACGCACAGCCAAGTGCAGTAAACTGTGAGCAAATTGAAGCGGCACCTTGGTTTACCTATTTCTGAGTTATCAGGATGTAGCCCAGGCCCCGTTCAGAGTCAGTGTTCTTTGAAATAACTGAAAAATGTAAACTGAATAAAAAACAGTCCTCTTTTGCTTATAAACAAAAGATGATATAGAGAAACCATCATGAAGCAATTATTGAGGCTAATTTATTTCTAACTTAAAAAGAGGAGAAATTGATATTTCCAGGGGATTCTGAACTGACTAGGGTGGGAACTGTGATTTGAGATACAAGCAAGGACTACACAGGTCCCCATACAGCCAGACTTCTTGGATGGAGACCCTCTCATGGAGACTTGATGGAGACCCTCTCAGGAGTTGGGGAAGATTCCTCAGGGTCCTTTCCAACTTAACTAAATTGTCCCCATGCCGTGATCCTGAAGCAAGTGGCACTTCTTCCCAGAACTAGAGCCTTGCAGAGATGTGGTTGAGCCTGGGATTAAAGGAAAATCTACAGATGTGCACCTTTATACATACTTTTCAGAACAGTCTCCTATATCTTGATCCAAGTAGAAAAAAACAAATGAAAACTGACTGCCTATACCCAAAATATGACTACACACGAAACCCTGTGTTGCCCAGTCAGTTTTCACTTTGTGGTTAACCTCGTAAGCCTCCCCAGCAGGAGGCACAGCTTTGGAACTGCGGGCTGATGGGAAACGACTGTCTCCCATCATCTTGCTCAATGACCTGGGGTCATAAAACAAGTACGTGGACAGCAGCCTGTCTTTTTTCAAACTTTAATATTTTGTTCATCAAGGATTTTTGAATTAATTTTGATTTTTTAAAAATATTGCATTCAAATATTTACCTTGACATCTGAGGTTTTGGGGCTTACTTACATGCTGCGCCCAAGATCAGCGCTTTTGTGGCCTCCACTCAGCCCACTTCTGGCCCTCAACTACCCCTAATGACATCAGCCCAGCTCCCCCTTCACCTCTGAGCTCCTTTTCCTCAAGGAGCGTTCAATCCAACGGGGAAGATAAGCTTGTTAACAATTTTTTGCCAGGTAGAATGAATGATTGCGACAAAAACAGGCGTAACTGAAGTTCATCTGAAAGGGCGTAACTAGGCACAATGGTGGGTTTCGGGGAAGACTGGAAGCCGTCTTCCAGAAGGCGGCATTGGCACCGAAAGAAAAACAGATCTTTAATAAACCAAGAAACAGAAAGGGTATTCCAGGTAGAAGGAATAGCATGAACGAAAGCTTAGAGATGGGCTTCCCTGGTGGCGCAGCGGTTGCGAGTCCGTCTGCCGATGCAGGGGACGCGGGTTCGTGCCCCGGTCCGGGAGGATCCCACGTGCCGCGGAGCGGCTGGGCCCGTGAGCCGTGGCCGCTGCGCCTGCGCGTCCGGAGCCTGTGCTCCGCAACGGGAGAGGCCACAGCGGTGAGAGGCCCGCGTACCGCAAAAAAAAAAAAAAAAAAAAGCTTAGAGATAACACCGTTTAGGAGAATTCTATGTGAGCAGAGGGTCTGAAAAGCTCCCTTATATGGATGCGGAGAGTGGGGCAGGACTAGGATGCTCGGCTTGACGGACAGGTTCCAGAGCTGCTCCGACTGTGACAGAGAGGATTCCAGCTTTCTAGAATAGATTCAACAGGTCAGAACCGGTTCTTCTGGAGGTGAGCTCCTCAGGAAAAGAGAGGGCACCCCGCTGCTGACAAGGCCAGCTCCCCGTGCAGGTGCCAAGTGCTGGAGCTGTCAGCCACACTGGGCTTCTTTCTTCTGGGCCCAGGGGCCCTCGCTGTCCCAGTCAGGAGCTGCCCACTAGACCTCAGGCAGCAAGGCGAGGAAGAGAAAGTTCTGCTTCTCGGGAGGATGCGACAGGAATGGGGCTGCCTGAGAAGCGGACGTTTTGAAGGCGTGAGCGGAAACCTGTGAGGCGTGGAGTATTGCGTTATAACGAGAGGAGACCTCCCAGCCCCACCACCCCCTGTGCTGTGACATCAGCAAGTCAAGGCAGGATCCGGGACCCCGGCACAGCGGGCACCCGCTCGGCGCTTCAAGGCCTCTGTGCTCGCACGCGCCCGGTGTCACCCTCTAATCAGGAGGTGAGTCTTCTCCCCTTCGGAACTGTGTTTTTAATTGAAGTAGAGTTGATTTACAATGTTGTGTTAGTTCCTGGTGTACAGCCAAGTGACTCAGTTATACACGTATGGATAGATAGATGATAGGTAGATAGATAGATTCTTTTCCATTATGGTTTATTATAGGATGTTGAATATAGTTCCCCGTGCTATACAGTAGGATCTTGTTGTTTATTTTGGTCTTAGTAGTGTGGATCTGTTAAATCCAACCTCCTAAATTACCCCTGCCTACACCCTTTCACCTTTGGTAACTCTGTCTACGTCTGTGAGTCTGCTTCTGTTTCGTAAATAAGTTCATTTGCAACATTTTTTAGATTCCACATATAAGCAATATAATATGATATTTGTCTTTCTCTGTCTGGCTTACTTCACTTAGTATGACAATCTCTAGGTCCATCCATGTTGCTGCAAATGTAATTATTGTATTCCTTTTTATGGCTGAGTAGTATTCCATTATATATATACACCACATCTTCTTTATCCATTCATCTGTTAATGGACATATACACTGCTTCTGTGTCTTGGCTATTGTAAATAGTGCTGCAATGAACATTGGGGTGTAGGTATCTTTTCAAATTAGAGTTTTCTCCATATATATGCTCAGGAGTGGGATTGCTGGATCATATGGCAACTCTATTTTTAGTTTTTTAAGCAACCTCTATCCTGTTTTCCATAGTGGCTGCACCAATTTACATTCCTACCAGCAGTGTAGGAGGGTTCCCCTTTGGAACTCTTAATAAACAACAGGACCTCCGCAATCCAGTAACATCGAGAGGGGTGTCTCTCTGCTGTCCTCACCGATGCCTGGGGAACATTCCTCTTGCAAGAGTTTGGCAGACAGGCCGCTTCATTCCTCTCTTGGCTTCCTTTCCCTGTCACACAGCAGGTGGCTTTCAGAAATCTCATTCCACATCTTTATCATCTCTTGTGCAAGTGGGTGGCCTCCTCCCCGGCCCTGGCTGATAGCTCTGTGCTGGGCTGGGACGCTGGGGGGACAGCACTCTGATGCCCAGGGGAGAGAAAGGGAGGCAGAATTTACCAAGTGCTCTCTGGCTTGGGATTCTAGCTGTATTCTTTCTCCTGTGTGTTTTATTTAAATCACATCAATGTTACAGTAGAGAGTTTTAGTCCTTTTGGACAAATAAGGAAGCGAACTCTTGCAGAGGAAGTAATTTGCCTAAAATCACTCACTTAGAACCAGATTCTCTGACTCTTAAGCCAACACGTTTGCTTTTTTTAAGGCACTGTTTCATTCCTGAGGTGCCTAGGTCTTTCCCGGAGAGAGACTGAGACAGATAAGAAAAAGAGAAGGAATGTCTGAAGAAAAGAGAAACCACTCCAAGAGTAAATGTGTCAACTCATCTATCATTTCATTGAAATCATACTTCAGGAGTCTCTCTCATAGGCCTGGCTGTGCTGCTGTCCCCACCCCACATTTTCCATCTGAAAAACTTCTCCTTCAAGGTGTGCTCCAAAGCAAACTTTCTGAGATGTCTTCCCTGACACTGTTCCAAAATGAGGCAAAATAAATGGCTTTCCTCCCCCTGGCTCCCTAAACGGGTTGTATGAATTTTGCACAATAGCTGTTAATATTATTTCAACTATGTGCTGTCAGCTAAAAATGAGAGTCAGACAGACAGACAGAGACAGAGACAGAGTTAATTTTATGTGTCAACTTGACTGGGACATGGGGTTTCCAGTTATTGGGTTAAACATTTTTCTAGGGGTGCCTGTGAGGGTGTTTCTCCATGAGATGAGCAGTTGAATCAGTAATAAGTGAAGCAGAGCGCCCTTTTCGCGTGGGTGGCCCTCATCCAATCCACTGAAGGCCTGAATAACAAAAAGGTAGGGTCAGAAAGAATTCTCTCTCTGCCTGACTGTCTTAGCGCTGGGGCGTAGGTCTTCTGCCTTCGGACTTGGACTCAAACTGGAATTATACCATCAGCTGTCCTGGGTCTCCAGTTTGTGGACTGCAGATCTTGGGATCTGTCAGCCTTCCTAAGGAATTAGCTCTTGTGATTTTTAGATATATCTTGCTGGTTCATTTTTTCTGGAGAGCTCTGACTGAATACAGAGAGAAGAGAGAGAGAGAGAGAGAGAGAGAGAGAGAGAGAGAGAGAGAGAGAGAGAGAGAGAGAGAGAGAGAGGCTCACCCACTGTTATACTCAGTGAGTATGTCCCAGCGTGAGCGTGAGATGGGAGGTGAACACCTGAAGATGTCTCCATGGCCCTGAGCTCTGGGGGCCTCAGTACGAGCCCCTCACTCTGTCGTGTGTCCCTCCAAGCCATCGTTTCTTCACACACACACAGGCTCAGAACCAATGTAACTGCTTAATTGGGGGCCCAATCAAAGAAAGGATGACCCAGTGTCATTTTGAATACGTGTGTTTTTTGCCACATAGGCATAATTTTAGAATATTGTCTTCATATATAATGTGGTTCCGTTGTGTGTATACGTGTGTATGTGTGTGTGCACGCGTGTGAGTATAGCAGAGTGTGGTAGGTATGCATGTGACTCATTGGAATTTTTTCATTGACATCGCAAGCAATATTGGTTTCTTGGTTTCCTGAGAGAGTTTATGTACGATCAGATTATATGAGTGACACTTTTCCAAAATAGCTCAATATATATATATTTTTTGGTACCTACCAGAAGTGGACTATGCCTTGAGACCAGCCTTTCCATCCATCCCAACAGTTCTCTAAGAAGAAAAGAATGTAAGTAGAAAGAATACTGTCTGCTCTTGTCATCAGCCTAATCTCCTTTACCAGGCTTGGTAACACTTGAATAAGAAATTGTGGTTTAGCCTTGAGGTTCAATTTGGACTTTGGTCTCTGAATCTAAAGTTTTAGATCTGCTTACTCAGGTATGCCTGAAGTCTGGAAAGAAAGAAGAGTAAAGAGAGAGAGGCCTGATAATTCAAATTAGTGATTGTGCAGAAGATAAGAGCCTGCCTTTGGAGGGACCAGGATCCCAAGTGAGAACTGGCTTTGGTTGAAGAGACTCTGTCTACTAGTAAAACGTGGCCTAATAAATTCCAGTTCTTACCCATTAGATTAATAAATCCTCTCTCTTTGGGGAAATGTGAGTGGGTAGTGTAAGTTATGTTCCACAATGGAAAGAAGGGAAAATTATTTTCCAGAGTTTACTTGTTAATGAGGAGAAGTAGAGAAGTAGAAGTTAAAGTCTTCACCCTTTAACCCCTGTTCCTCCAACTTCCCTCCCCAACCCATCAATGAGAGAACATCTGTGGATATCCTGCAAATGGTGGCGTGGCTCAGATAAGATGGACCTTGTGAGTTGGGTCAAGGAGTTTGGATACAAATCACTGGTAATTGCTAAACAGTATAGTTATAGGATCAGATTTGTATTTTTTTAATTTTTTAATTTTTTGGCTGCGTTGGGTCTTTGTTGCTGCATGAGGGCTTTCTCAAGTTGCGGTGAGCGGGGGCTACTCTTCGTTGCTGTGCGCAGGCTTCTCATTGTGGTGGCTTCTCTGGTTGCAGAGCATGGGCTCTAGGGGCGCAGGCTTCAGTTGTTGTGGCATGCGGGCTCAGTAGTTGTGGCTTGCAGGATCTAGAGCGCAGGCTGGGTAGTTGTGGCGCACGGGCTTAGTTGCTCTGCAGCATGTGGGATCTTCCCAGAGCAGGGATCGGACCCGTGTCCCCTGCATTGACAGGTGGATTCTTAACCACTGCGCCACCAGGGAAGGCCCAGGATCAGATTTGTATTTTTAAGTCATCACTCTGATTATGATTGAAAAATACTTGTCAGAGGAGCAAGAGAGAAAATAAGATTCTTTTACAAAAATTTAGGGAAAGTTTGACCGTGGCTTGGTCTGGGATAGTGGCAGTGGGACGGGGGAAAGTGGTGAGTCTGAAAGGTCCTCAGGAGGTGACTGTTTGGGTGTGGGATGAGTCAGAGGGAGGAGTCCTGTGATGCTCTGTGTTTCTAGATTGAGCAACTGTGTGGATTGTGCTGGAACAATGGCTGAGTTGCTGTTTTGGATAGCAGGAAATTATGAGATCAGTAGGAGATACACCAGGTTTTAATTAACTCTGAGTCACCCAAGTGAAGTTGCCTTTACATGGTTGGATATATGGGTATGGATTTCAGGAGAAAAGACTGGGCTGGAACCCAACATTGGAGAGATGTTGACATATACATAATAAATGTATCCAGAGATGAACGATTTCCAGGGAAGAAGGACTTTCCATGCTCAAAGCAGGAACATTCCAGGCAAACCAAGAGAGTCCATCACCCTACACATAAGCAAATGTGCTAGAGAATGAAATACCAAAGAGACCAGTAGAAAGGGGTTCTCTAGCTAGTCTCAAAAATGAGTCAACAAACAAAAACTCAGGGCTTTACTTAGAGTCAAGAAAGTAGCCACGGGGCAAGATTGTAGAGATTTCAGGAAGCGCTCAGGCCCTGTGCCTATTTAGATGCCTGACTATTGTAATTAGTCTTTATTTGTTCACATGAGAGTGTTATTATTTCACTCAAAACAATAGTTTTAGGGTCTCCATTGCTTAGAGCACAGTGTTCGAATTTCTCATTTAAACACGTTTCTCTACAGTTATAATCTAGCCCTCCGTCTTCATTTCCCCTTCTTAATCCCAATGCTCTAGCCACACAGAATCACTTTCCACCCAAAGAGGATCCATTCCCTGCCCCTGAGGACCCAGCCTCCAGAGTCCAACTCAGGGCTTCTCCTTCCAAAGGCCTCCCCTCCCCATCCCGTGCTTGTCATCGGCCCAACACACATTTGTGAGGCTCCCAAGTGTCAGGCTCTGTCCAAGTTCTGTAGATAAAGACATAACTGCAAGCACAGTCATGGTCCCTGAGAGGAAACTTCTGGGTTGAGCCTCCCGTCAGTGCTCCCAGAGCCCTTAGTTTCTATCTACCAGAAGCCCTGTGTCTCAGTTGCTTTCCTGAGCATCAGAAGGAAAGAGGGAAAGAACGCTGTGGCCTCAGGAGCCCATGAGCCCGCTACCCCAGCTCTGCTGCCCACTTCTCTCCACTCACCTCCATTTTTGAACCTCCGTTTGCTCATTCCTAAGATAACCTCCCAAAGTTGCAATAAAGACCTAATAAAACAACTGATATAAGCCTGCCTCGTTCACTACGGACAAAAAATTCTTTTTCTTACTTACTGCCCAAGGTCAGAGAGCGTGAGTCAGCTTTACACGCATAAAACAAACTTGCAGTCGCTGTTTCTGGTATAAGTTTGGTCACTCCATTAATGGTAAATAAAATCTGAGGGGGTCGAGGTGAGGAGGAGGGGGCACTCGGCACTGAAATGAGATGCAATCAGGCTAAAGGACAAACTTTGCTGCTTTTCTTTATTTCTAGGCAGAAAAGTTGGCGATTTTCCTTGGGTTTCGAAAACAAGGTGAAAGAGAAGGAAGGAGAGAAGTTCTGACATGTCTGACATCTCATGCCTACAGTGGACTCATTCTTCTATAGAAACAGGGGGGCTGATGGTTTTTTTCTTTTTAAGCTGGATCTTAGAATGGTAGACATGCATATCCCTATAGCTCTAGGGGCGCTAAAGAGACTCGGACTCCCTTCCAAAGTGCAGGTGAGGAAACTGAAGCCCCGAGAAGACACTGAGTGATCTGAGCTGGAAACAATGAAAAGACCAGAAAGTTGGGCTCCCAGCTGGGGACCCAGGGCCCCTTCCTTCTGACCCAGTCGTGCCTTCTTCCCCAGGCAGCAGGAATCCTTAAATGCCTCGCAGCCAGCACTGTCAATGATTCATCAATTGGCGGCTGTCTTATTTTTTGCTCTGGAGCCACTTCAAATGTGATCAACAAAGTTACTGTTTAAAAATAATGCCATATCCAGATAACGTCTCTTGTCCTGTCCAGACCAGGTGGAGTACGTCTTTGTCTCAGGAGGGAGAAAAGGTACTTCATGTCAGAGATAATAGGTTAAATGAGTGAAAATAAGTAATTTTAACAATCATTGTCTAAAGCTGAGTAGGGCGCCAATATTTATTGATGCGGTTTTCTTCTCTGGTAGTGTTTTTGTATTGCTGATGGACCCTTGCAAGTAATCTGGAACTTTTGATTTGTTAAAAGAAAAAGAAAAAAAAATAGAGGGGAGGACAATTTAGGAAGTGGAGAAGATAGTCTCAAGTTGGGTATCAGGGTAAAGGCACATAAAATGCATGAAAGCCCTCCGCTTTTGTTTGCAGGCCTTGTGGCTGGTGCAGGTCTGAGGTCTCTGCTGTTGTGCAGGAAAAGGTGGGAGCTCCCCTCCACCCTTCCCCTTCCTGCCCCTCCACTGGTTGAACAAGCAAGAGAAGGTCAGGACAACTCATACCGAAAACCGAGGAACCCAGGGTCATGCAAATTGGGGTCACCTAGCAGGGCTGCTGCTTCTCTAAGCCTAGGTCATACCAAGCGTATACAAAGCCAATAAACTAAACACAGAGGAGACTTAAAGCCAGGTCAGTTAGGCAGAAGGGCATATCTCAGTCATTAGACATACGCTGTAAATAGAGGAATTGTATGATACCAGAGTTTTATCTCGATAAAGCTGCTACCAAAAAAATTACAACATCCTCCTATCCACATGCATATAGACAACTGTTATACTGTATGCAGGTGTCAAAATATCACTTTTCTGAATATCAAAGCTACTTTGCATTTGTGCAGTTTCTTCCTGTTTACACAGAGCTCTCATAAACTTGACTCAAGGGTTCCTCACCACTGAGTTGAACAGAAAAATAGGGATAAGGAAACAGAGGCCTTATCCCTACAAAAGAATTCATTTTCCTAAGGCCACACAGCAAATGAATACCAGAAGCAGAGCCTGGAGTTTTAATCCCAGTGTCTGTTTTTCCACCTGCTACTACGGTCTATATGGAGGTGAGGATATGGGTTTCACCAACATTTGGATTTTTTCATGGCTACTATGAACTCTAATGGTAAAGAGGGAGTGCTGCTGGGAAAGAGCAAGAAGTCATTTCTTAGAAGAAAATGCTAAATGGATGGTTTCTATTAAGGTCTAGAAATATTCAACACAATTGAAAAAATTCTGGAGTCTCTATTATGTATCAAGTCTATGCAGCCCTCAGTTACTCCATGTGTAAAATGAGGGACTTCTGGGGGCACCCTGCACAAGTTGAACATTTGCTGAATCCAAATTTCTTTTTTTATTCGAGTCGAGTTGATTTACAATGTTGTCGTAGTTTCAGGTGTACAGCAAAGTGAATCAGTTATATATGTACATATATATTGGATATAGCTATGTATTTATATCCATTTTTTTCAGATTCTTTTCCCATATAGGTTATTACAGAATACTTAGTCGAGTTCCCTATGCTACACAGTAGGTCCTTATTAGTTATCTATTTTATATATAGTAGCGTGTATATGTTAATCCCAATTTCCTAATTTCTTAGAGAATCAACATTCAGAGTGGTGAATTCTAACATGACCCTGAGTCACTGAAGGTCTCTCCCTGCGAGAAGGAGTCATTGAGCCTTGAATAATGTGTATGTTCAGAATTTGGGAGAAGATACCACCGAGGAGAGGACTAGTATATACAAGCCTATGAACTCAAACATTCAAGAGATGTATTAGCAGACTTAAGCGGATATAACATATTCTGGGAGGGGAAAAATTTGACAGGAAGTGGAAATCAGAAAATTTGGAATTACAGAGAGAATCTGAGAATTGGAAAATGGTGGAAAGCTTTAAATGAGAGGGGCAGAGCTGAGGCAGAGGAAGAAACTGACCACCTCGAAGCCACCTAGCAACAAGATAGCACCAGAAGTCGGGTTTCTTGATTCCTGGCCCAGCTCTCATTCAACCCCTCCAGACTTTATATCTGAACACGAGAGTACAGCTCAGAAATCTTCGCTGATTCAATCTTTCTGCCTCTGCACCTAAATGCCACCCATGCGTCCCCCAGAAGCCGCTGGTTTGAGGTTTACCAGTGATAGCTCCAAAACCACAAGTCTAAGTCAGCGGAACACAGACTTGTCAAAAAAATCACCCAAAAATCCAGGGAAAAGGAAACAGATGACTGGAGTTTCAAACATTTTCACTGTACTCCATAGATGGTGTTTTCATATAAGGATGCAACAAAACTCGATAGCATGGCGGCCATTGTTTTTTTTCTATTAAATAATTACCCTCCAAATTCTCAGAACCTTCAGCAGGAGCCTACTTTTAAAACTTGAGGGCTGCCCTGCCAAGCGAACTGCTCTTCTTTCTGTTATTAGTGATGTGTTTTTTTCCTTTCCTGTGTACTAATTATTTTATGAAAGAGAGAGGGGTTTAATATTGAAATCTCTACCCTCAGTCCTCTGATCTGGGAAACTCAGTTATAAAAGTACTAGCAGGACATCTCCACCTGCATGTCCCACTGGCACTGTATCCTCATCGTTGGGTGAATGGAATTAGTCTCCCCCATACAAGTTCTACCCCTGAAGTTCCCATCTTAAGGGGAGGAATCCCCACTGCTCAGCCATGCCATCCAGAAAGACAGGAGTCAGGACTCACACACTGGTTACGGAATAGACTTTGTACCTGAAGATCTTGGGTTGGCATCCTGGTTCTAACAATTAGTTACTTCAACTGCCTAAATAGTAATTTCCTCATCTTTAAAATTAGAGCAATAATACCTATCCATGACTTTGTTTTGAAGAATAAGTAAGAAAATACGCTTACAACACTTAGCGTGGAGCCTGGTCCATATTAAGTAATTGATAAGTGCTATAGTTATATTCATTATAGCTCTGATTCATATCTTGCTGAATCCTGTCAGGGAGCACAGGGCATAGCATATAGTAAGCACATAATAACTATTTGATCTCTAAAAGAATGAATGAATTTGAATCCTAATGACATTCCGTGAACTTGGTATTTTATGTCACATTTTATTTAACTTTCCCAAAACACTGAGGGTAGATATTATTCCTATTATGTCTTGAGGAAACCAAGGCTGTGTTGGAATACTTGAAATACATTTTTCTGAATCATACATTTGGTGGCTTTGAACCATGAAGACAGATATATCTGTGTACTGTAGAAATACTAACAAAGGTCAACTTACTAAGTTAGAAAAAAGATGGTGTTCATCCCATATTCAGAACCTGTGGAAGATTCAGGAAAGTTGTTGCAGTATTCCTTAGCAGTATGTACCAGAGTGAGTGTGCTGTGTGCTCTTAGTGTGCCACATGCCATTCTAGTGCTTTCTCATGCCACCCTTGTAGGCACCCAACATGACTTGGGAGTGGGTGCTATTGTACCCATTTGACAGAGAAGGGAACTGAGATTCAGGGAGTCAGCATAATGTTTCCACCTGACTCCGTTTGTGAGTTTTACAGTCAGATCTCAAACCCAGGTCTGGGTGACTCCAGTGCCCTCATTCATTTCCCACAGCAACACACTGCCTCCCATGGGTTTCCTGAAATAGAATCAGAAACCTGTATGACTTATAATCCTCCTTGTCACAAAGCCATCTCGAAAATCTCTGGCTTGAAAAAGACTTCAAGGGCAAGAGGTCAAGCACTCCTCCCTGAGGTTGGAATCTCCTCTGCAACATCTTCCCTCAAAGACATCCAGGGACAGAGATCTGACCATCCCCAGGGATGGTTAGTAAGACCAAGAGGCACAGAAGGTCTCTGGTTCAACCCCTCATTATATGGATAATGACACTAAGGCCCAAAGAAATGATACGTCACCCAGGATCACCCATAGACTAGCAAATGCCCCGATGACTGAGGGTAGTTTTCTGGAGCGGCTTCACCAGACCCCGAAGCCAAACTGAACAGAGTTGAAAGATAACACTACTAAAGCAGAAACTATTCAGCCCAAGGTTTCATCAAAGTAGAAGGAGATTTCTCCAACTCATGTTGGGCAAGATCTACGCTTTCCAGATTGGTCTCTCACCATGGAATTTATAATTCCTCTGAAATGATTTCTTTTCCCTGCCCAACTTCCTGTAAGAAAAGGCAGCAATAAACTCGGATAAGATGCGTTAAGGATTTTACAGTTGACAAAACCTTATCCTGACGTTTACATTAACCCTGTGGAGAAGGCAGTGCAGGAATTAGGGTCTCCATTTGTCAGACAAGGGACAAGGTGAAGTATTGTATTTGTCAGTATGGTAGGCAAATGGCTACAACAGGAACCCTTGAATATGTGAAGCTACTGAGCTGTGAGATCTTTATCATTCTTATTGGAGTCTGATGTGGTTTGGCAGCAGGAAGGTAGAGCCCGTTCTTCTCCATCCATTCAGAGATGCTGTTTCCTTCCCTCTAATGGTCTATAACCCTCTAGACCTTGGAGTCCTCTGCCATCCTGGTCTAGCAGATGCAAGAAGAAAAAGTATGTGGAGGATCCCATGAGAGGTTTGAATGGTCCAGGCTTGGAAGAAGAAAATAAAGCTTCTGCTCAGGAGTTCATCAGCCAGAACTCAGGCTTATAGGTCATACCTGGTGTAAGGGGCTGGTATAGGCAATCTAACTGTGTGATCAGGAGGAAGAACAAATTGGTTTGGTGGTTTAAATAAACATTTGATAGCTTCTATCATAATCACCTTGATTTCCCAGTATATCAGGTAGGAATCTGAGCTAGGATTTCAACACAATTATTCTCATGACTAGTATAAGGTCCTTTTCAAGTCTCCATCCTGCAGGAATATGAATCTTAAGTATCACCTTCGAGGTAGTAAATCAGGTTCCTATGATTTTGTTTTCTTCTGCTAACCTTGCTTATGACCATCTTTGGTAACTTGCAAGTTCTGGAGACACTTCTTACCCCACAGAGGGCCTGGATCCATGCCAGGGCAGTCTGGGACCCACATATTTCTCATTCTTCACTGTCCAAATTCAGATTCCTCTAGCATCTTTTTGAGAATCTTCCCAAGATTATCTTTGTTAAATATTTATTTAGTCAACATTTTACCAAGTGTCTGTTTTGTGTAAGGGGCCACCAATATTCTGGACACCAGAGATCTAGAAATAAATTAAACACAGGATTTGTGTTATAAAAGCTTACACACCGCTTAGTAGAGAAGTAGGAAGATAAGTGATTAAAAATGAGGTGGACAAGTTTTGTTATAAATGTGGGCACAAAGAGTAATGTAAATATAGGGAGAATGAAAGTAATTGTGCCTGGGGAAGTTTCAAGGTGGAAGCAATTTTTCAGCTAAAATTTGAAGGATAGGTAGTGATTCCCAATGATAACACATTATAGGCAGAAACAAAATGTTGTACCCAAGACTAGAAATAGGAAGATATGATACTTGTACAAGTTAATTCCAAAGGATCCTTGCTTTATTGCATTCCCCAGTGGTGTTTTCTTATTTTGAAGAGGTCCTCATTACACTACCCTACCCAATAATACATTTGCCGATTACTTTAATCTAAGACCTTTAGATAATCTGAGTTAATGGAGTGACGAATGAAAGGATTTGTGACATTCCAGTATGGCAGCGAGGGTGTCTGTTTTCGGTAGGGGGTCCTTATGGTGCCTTTTCAATCATTGATCAGTACACATTGTACTGATTTCAAGAAAATCTGCTCTTGACTGCTGGCCAAGTAGATGTAGAGAAACGGTCTGGTGGGAGGACTCAACGCTTTCTGCAGGACGAGCACTCCTCAGAAGCCACAGAAGGGATGCTTCACTATCCTGTACCCTCCCACGTTAACGGTGCCTCCTGGTCCACAACCTTCTCTCAGAAGCAATGACACTGAGCTTTTGTGTCTCCAGTGTGTGCCAACCATGTCCCTGTGGTTAGCAGATGCATCGGTTTTTCAATGAAAGGCTAAATGAGCCTGAAAGGAAACCATGAGTCTGACCTTAGACGATTTCATGTTCTCAACCTCACTGAGTCCCCAGTGAATTTATGAGCCAGGTGAGGAATTTCCAGAGATGAAATGTCATGCAATGATTCCCCAAAACGTGACTTTGGGGGAAAAGGGAGAAGAAAAAAATGTTAGGACGACCGGTCTTCAGATCTGGAAACATTCTCTCATATTCCCATCCCTAATTGTTTTACCTTGTGAATTTTTCAGGGGTTCTGTATTCCCTTTTTGACTTTTCAGCTTGTCCTTAGGGAATATGGATTTTATTCTGGCTGTGATCTGACCCTTCTTATTACAGCTGAAATGAAAATCCTTGACTTAAGAGCAATGGCATCTTTAGCTTGAACCACAAGGTCATCCTGGATCGTTGGAAGGAGAAGCACTTTGTTTAATGGAATACCAGTGGGTGCCAGTTGATTTTCTGTGCACGTTGTTTTCATTAATGTGTTTTTACCTTTACACAACTATGTGCATTTCTTGACGTGTGCTAATTGTCTTAGCAGAATGTGACTTCCCTAATCTCATTTCTAACAGAAGTCTTTGAGTATCCACAGTTTACCCCATCTAACATTTGGAAATTGTTTCATTCTTCATCCTGTTACCTTGTTAATTATACATTCTTTTACTATTCTTTTAGTGACTATCCGGGTATTACACCATGCATCTCGCCATATTACAGTCTAATGCAAATGATGACATTTACTACTTCCAAAGTACTGCCGGAAACTTACAGCTCCCTGGATTCCTCTCTACTCCTGCCTTGTACATTAATGCATATTAGGTCTTTTCATTTAAATTCCCAGGACAAACCAGCTACTGTATTTTTTACAGTCCTTACTGACTCAATTGCCTCCACATTTACTCTGCTGTGTTCTTCATTCCCTCAAATATTCTCATGTTTCTATTGGGAACTATTTTCCTTCTCTCAGGTGACAAATCTCCTTTGCTTTTGTTTATCATAAAAACTATTCATTTCCTCCTCATGTTGTAGGAATATTTTTATTGGGTATGAAGCTCTAGGTGAGTATTTATTTATTTTTGGTATTTAACCTACTAGAGGCTCATTGAGCTTCCTGAATATTTGGATTGATATCTTTCAACAATTTTGGAAAGTTCTTGGCCATTGTCTCTTTGGCTATTCCTCTGGCCTGTTTCCTCTTATCTTTCTAGGACTCAATTACACATATGTGAAAATGTCTGTGCATGCCCCGCTGTCTCTTATGATGTTATTCTGTTTTATTTTTGTTTTCTCTTCTTTTTTTTTTCTCTCTACTCTCCACTTTGGGTATTTTCTGTTGACCTGGCCCTCAGTTCATTAATTCTGCATTCTGTTGCTAAAATCTACTGTCAAATCCATCTACTGAAGTTCTAATATATTGCAGTTTTCATTCCTAAATGGCCACTTGGTTTTCTACTATAAATTCCACTTTTCTGGTGAAATTCTCTACCATTTTGCTATCTTTTTCACTCTCATCTTCACTCATAAATATTTTAAAGCCTTTCTGTGATAACTCCAATATCTGAGATCAATTGCAGGTTCGTTTCACCCACAGGGGCCAATCTTAGTTCTTTCACTCATGCCCAGAGCCTGCAATATCCCAGCACAGGCAGGAGAGAAGGGCAGCTGTCCATCATCAGCTCTCTTCTGAATGAGTCTCTGTTTTCTGGAATTTCAGAACTTTTATTCCTTACCCTTTCCACAGCTCTCTGATACCTTTAAAATATGTGGGTTTTTGGAACTTGCTTGGCTTTTTGTAGTCATTTCCAGAGGGAACGCTGGCCTATGTGAGTTACTCCATTCTGCACACTATTGTTCCCTGAATGCTTCATGGGACTCTGCTCCCTTGCTGTCTTTGCTTCTTCTCTACCCTCCGCCTGGAAATCTGAAAAGTAGTTTTGTGCCTATGCCTCCTGTTGATGAACAAGCTCAGGATGCCCAGATTTAAGGGATTAGCTGGGATGCAGGACTTTCAGTGCTAAAACTGGCATAGTCTTGTACAAACTAGGATGGTTGGTCCTCTTATGGCTTGCCCTCCTCACATTCACCATCTTTAAAAAATCTGACAAAGTCCTATTCATACTTCAGATCAAAAGCAAATGTCATTTCTCTGTGATGTTCTCTCTACCCTCCAACATGTCCTCCAAGTCTGAGTAAGGTACCCCGTTGGCGCCTCTATCATGACCCATCTCAAGATCTATTTTGATGATTTGTGTTTTTTGTTTGTTTGTTTGTTTCCAGGCATATTATAAGCTGCTTGAAGCTGGAAGTCTTCTTTTTATTCTATAGTTCCACTGTAGAGCCTTGCACCTGGCACAGAATATGCTCTTAGTAACTTAATGACTGTATCCATTTACTTATGCATTACTTATTCATTCATTGAATTTATGAATTCAGTGCTTTTGTTTGTTTGTTTGTTTTTTGTTTTTTGCAGTATGCGGGCCTCTCACTGTTGTGGCCTCTCCCGTTGCGGAGCACAGGCTCCAGACGCACAGGCTCAGCGGCCATGGCTCACGGGCTTAGTTGCTCCGCGGCATGTGGGATCTTCCCGGACCAGGGCACGAACCCGTGTCTCCTGCATCGGCAGGCGGATTCTCAACCACTGCGCCACCAGGGAAGCCCGAATTCAGTGCTTTTTTACTGAGTATTTTTTGTGTGCCTGGTTTGGGGCAACTGAAAGGAAAGCAGCTGTTGTCTTACTTTCATATACTATCAAGTGAAGAAACAGGTTTAATAAATGGCTCTCATTTTCACTATTTCATTCAATACGTACATATTATCTTTCCCATTATTTAGAAAACAAAACCAAGAATTACAAAAGGGTTGGGCAATTTGCCCAAGACTTTTTGGCTAGTAAGTTATAGGTCAGAGTACAGGTTCAGTGTTTTCATTTTATAGGTGAGCCCAAATAAATTGGCTTAAAAGGGGGAATGTCCCTTACAGAAATGATATCATTACTTTAAAAACTGACTCTCTTCATGATTTCTTATGACTTCATGTTTTGGCCTAGATCTGTGCTTTCTGAAAGGACTCATCACTGGGATGAAAATGTCCTATTTCTACATAAAACATTATGGTAACTATCTGTCTCATGTATCTGTTGAGAACTTGAATTGTGTCTAATGTTACTGAACAGTGAACTTCTCATTTTATTTAACGTTAAATTAAGTAACTATGTAGCTAGTGGCAACCCTATTGGATAGCACATGTCTAAACTCTAAGTGAATGTCACTTTTTTTAATATCAAAGACAAGATCTGGTATCAAAGAGTCAGCAGAGAAACAAGACTTTTTTATGCTAAAAAAAAAAAAAAAATCTCCTTGTTGGGAATCTGGTTTTTCTCAACACACAGCTTGGCTTCTCATCCCTTTAAAATATTTTATCAGCTGAAGGGTCAGGAAATCTTAGATCTCTATGTTCGAGGACCCAATTTCAGTCAGCCTTAGGCCTACACAGGGAAGTTTATGTACTAGACACACCTTATGAAAGCCAAGAGGAAGTATGTCTACAACAAATCCTTAGAACCAGGAGGCCAGGGCTTAACAGAGAGGAAACTCATAGATTCTACCTTTGAGTTAAAAAGAACACGCGTAGAGTAAACTCTCTGTAGACGTGAATTAGACTCCAACGCCTGGGACCTTAATGTACTTTCTGTCAGTTGCTTTCATACATCTTATCAGAGATACATTGGTACCTTTGTTATTTGGGGAACCATACCAGTAGTGGATGAGAATCTGACTTTTTCATACAGACACACAGCAACTAACTCCCCGTTGAGAGGATATAATAATTATCACTGTTTATACATTTATATCATTATTGCCCCTACTCTAAACACAAGAAAATTATAATTCAGAGCGTTTAAACTTCTCACCCAAATTAGTCATGTGTCATCGCTTCTTCCGGATTTGATGCTGATTTTCAATAAGCCGTTCTTCCTCTGTCTCTACCAGCGGCCTGCTTTGTTGGGGCTCTGGATTTCCACATTGAATCCAATGGGTTAGAATGTACAGCCATGTGTATCTGGGCACACAGAAGTGCTTTGTGATGGGCACCCTTGCTTGGGAAAGGAAGCACTATGAGCTGAGGCAACAGCTGCCACCTTCACACGGGATGCCTTTGAGTCCCAGCGCCATGATCGCCCCTTCTGGAGAGTCTTGGATCAGCTACCTGCTACTCGCCATTAGTTTTTCTTGAGTACTGAAAATGATCTTCAAATCCAAACTATAACAGCTAGTATGAATACAGTAAACGAACCGGTGTTGCTTATTAGTTCTCACGCAATATATATGACTCTCCTGTATCATCTCCTCTTTAGAGATGAAGATGGTGAGGCTGCACAGAATATAACAATCTGATCTGGCTTCAGATTAATGTAGCCTTTCAAACTAGCCATGAAGAAAGAGGTTTCTTTGGTTTTAAGTACTTAGATAGATCATTGTCATTGACTGAATGCAACTGGAACATTTTACTCCTTGGGCTGTATCTACACAGCTGCATCAGGACCAAATCTTCTATCTGAAAAGACTTTGCAGACCTTTTCTTGCAGTGAACCACAGCCTGACACTTGATTACTCCAAATTGATTCCAACAAGAGAGATTTGTTTTTGTTTCTTTTGTTTTCACTCAATTAGGTATGGTTTCTTTTTCTATCCCCCTATTTATTGTTTGTTTGTTGTTTAAGAAAATATTTTTTCAGGGCTTCCCTGGTGGTGCAGTGGTTGAGAGTCCACCTGCCGATGCAGGGGACGTGGGTTCGTGCCCTGGTCCGGGAGGATCCCACGTGCCGCGGGGCGGCTGGGCCCGTGAGCCATGGCCGCGGAGCCTGTGCGTCTGGAGCCTGTGCTCCGCAAAGGGAGAGGCCACAATGGTGAGAGGTCCACGTATCACCAAAAAAAAAAAAAAAAAAAGAAAGAAAGAAAATATTTTTTCAGATACTCAGACTTCTTTTTTTTTTAACATTGCACAGATACTTTTCTATTTTAAAATCACATCTCCAGAAAGGCAGGAGAAATGGGATGGGGTGCCAAGTTTGGTTTTACTGGTTGAGACGAGTATGTGGTACAAGAATTTAGTTGAACTGAGTAAATCCTGTCTACCCTAGACCACAGCATGGTGACCTCCCAAAGTAGCCACAATGGGCCCGGGAGGTCACATCAGGACTCAACCAGATTTGCTGAGATGATGTCCTAGTGTCCTAAGACAGCTGTAACAAATGACCACACACTGGTGGTGTAAAACAACAGAAATTTATTCTCTCACAGTTCTGCAGGTCAGAATTCCAAGGTCAAGGTGTCAGAGGGCCATGCTCTCTATGAAGCCAGTCTGGGAGACTCTGTTCCATGCCTCTATCTAGATACTGAGAATTCTTAAATCAGAATAGGGAAAGATTATTTCAGGACCTCTAATGCTATCCTCACTGCCTCTGAATCTTCCAGAAGAAATGTGGTGGGCTTTGGTCTCAAAGGGGCTGGCTTCAAATAACAGTTCTGATAGGAAGTAACTATGTGACCTCAGGCAGGCCACAGCACCTCTGTGAATCTGAATTTCCGTGGCTGTGTACTGAAAATAGTGCTTGCTCTGTAGATTAAATAAAACTATTAAAGCAATAGAAGATTGAATGGCCCAGAGTAGGTTCTTATTACAATGTTATCAACTCTGAGAATATAAATAATGTATTCCAGATGTTTACAGAAGAATCCAAATAGCAAATATTTGCCTCATTATTGAATAATGTGGTACTATGTCCCAAATTTTGGTTTGGAATATGTGGTTACTCCTTATATCAAATAAATAAATAAGTAAATAAATAAACAAACTACTTTATCCCTGATGGTTTTATTTTCCCCAGTGTTTGTTCCTAAGCTTTGAAATCATGACTACTGCTGATTAGTTGGTCAACAGGCTCTGTTCTTTGGCTATCACTGAGTTGGCTTTCTAGAGTGTCTCTGTATATATATTCACTGCAGCCTCCAGTATAACTAAGGACACAGATACAGCCTTCAGAGTCAAGCCTGTGATGATAAATAAGACCTTCCTGTTATTTGTTAATTATAAAATAAAAACCGAGGCTATCAGATTGGTAGAGGTCCTTTGATGTTATTTGGTCAAACCTCTCCATTTAAAGAAGGGAAAATGAAGCTAGGAAGGGAAAATTCTTAGGCAAGAGTGTAAAATTGGGCTTCCCTGGTGGCGCAGTGGTTGGGAGTCCGCCTGCCGATGCAGGGGACGCGGGTTCGTGCCCCAGTCCGGGAAGATCCCACGTGCCGCGGAGCGGCTGGGCCCGTGAGCCGTGGCCGCTGGGCCTGCGCGTCCGGAACGGGAGAGGCCACAACAGTGAGAGGCCCGCGTACCGCAAAAACAAAAAAAAAAAAAAAAAAAAAAAAAGAAAAGAGTGTAAAATTGTGGGTGAGCCAGAGCTAGAACTGGGATTCGGTCCCTCCAGGCCTGACTATCAAAATGCTAAGCCCTTTCCCCAAAAGGCATTTCAAGTTCTGCCCATCTTCTGAGCTATGCCTATGTTCAGTTCTGATAAGGGTATTTCTACTAGGACTATAATCATCCGGGACCCATAGCTCTGAGGACAAACTCGAAAGTTTGCTTCAGTGTCCCTGTACCAAATCCCAGGGACAGTTATGTCTGCACAGTTGGTCTCCTGAAGATAGCAAACTCCTACAGAGATGCCATGCTCCACGGACTCCTGTCACTAGCTCTGTCTAACAACTGGAATGTTCCCTCGTGCAACTAGGAGAAATGCCATGTGTTCCGAGATAACCTGGTATTCTTGCACTAGACAGCTTGGCTTGAGGCTGTCCCCAAACCACATAGTGACGCCAGAAGACTTGGTTTCCATTACATTTAATTCATGGTGACATCTCCTTGCATCTACTTGCATTTTACTTTGACCTCGGCCCCTACATATAGTGAATCACAAAATCTTACTGTCTCTACCTCCTGACTATTCCTCATCTCTCCTTTCTTTCTTGTGTCCTTGCAAACCAACAACCTGTCTGGCCACTTTTGTCTCTTGTCCGGGCTACCACATACCCATACCACTCTTTTCCCTCCCTCCAATCCATTCTCCTCATAGTAACCAGATAAATCTTTCTAAAACATAATAGCAACGATGTCTTGATTAAAGCCTTTCAAAGGATCTTCACTGTTGGTAAGGATGTGCATGATCTGGCCTCTGGTAATTCCTCTAAGCCTCAGATGTTAGCATTATTTCTTCCCTCCCTACAATCCAGCTTATCCATATCACCTCTGTAATCATCTCAAGCTCTGTCTTACCCTCTGTCCTTCACACACTGTTCCCTGTTCTTGAAATATGTTTGACCACCTCCTTTGCCGTGTTTCATGCTGACTTATCATTTGAAGTCTTAGCTTAAATGTCAGCCCTCCCAGTTTTCATTCTGTGGACTCTTTAGATTATATCCACAACTAGCTATATAGTCTTAGAACACATCCTCTGCTGTAGCACTCATCACATTTGCTTATTTAGTTGCCTGTCATTATGTCCTAATTGTGCTGTAAACTCAGAGGTGGGTAGGGACCCTACTGGATCTCCAACACTCGTCACAGGGCTTAAAACATGATCTCTTCCAGGGCAAGGAATATATATAGTTACCACTGTACCTGTTGTACTCACCGTACCACAGAGCCTAGAGCAGAATCTGATACCCAGTAAACCCTCATCACAGTTTGCTGAGTAAAGTAAATGGAAACATTTGTTGTTGTTGTTGTTTGAACCACCGAAATACGGCATCACATTAACCAACGCCAGAGAGCATGCGTGTGGTCCAGATCCACAGAAAAACAAACCTCTGTCCAAAGCATCTGCATCTGGCACAATTTTCAACTCAAAGAGCCTTGATTCAAATGCAGTGTGAACCGCTAATCCTCAGAGCCAGGTGGGGATGCTGAAAGGAATCACTGGGGAGAGAAGGGAGGTCTGGGACAGCTCAGCTTCTTAAAAGAAGAAAACCAGAAACAAGACTTGAAATCTGACCTCACTCAGATTCATGCAGGTAGACAGGCTCGAAATGCTGTTTCTTCTCAAGGGCTGTATGACGGAAGGGCCTCGTCACCAGGGCTGAGCTCTCCAAGGCCACTCAGCATGAGGACATGGTACCAAAGTCTGACTTGAAGTTTAATGGAATCCATCACATTTACTAGAAGGCGTTCAAGCAACACAGCATAGAATATCCTTTAGCAGTGCCTGACTGGCTTTAATTGATGCTGAGGCAGAACATTCGGTTCGTTCTCTGGAAGATGTAGCCTTGGAGCAGATGAGGAATGCAGTGTGTGTGTGTGTGTTTCTTTTCCTTCCTTCTTCACACTCCTACCAGTTAAATTCCACAAACTGCTGGCAAAGAACTTCCAAATCGAGAGATACAACCAAGAGATACACACCCCATGGGGCTGGGTGGGCAGTATCTCTCTTGTTTGGCCTTGGCTTAAATGAACTGTGATGTTCTGCGGGGTAACTGTTCAGAGGAAACTGACAGTTAAAGATGAAGGTCAGCTCCCAGCATCTATCTCTGCTGAATGCGATAACATCAGAACACACTCGAAGTGCTGCAGGCAAGGGTGAGAAGCAGGTTATGACGGAGGCTGGCAGAGAAACGTCCCAGCAGCTTCAGGGATATCTGGCCAGAGAAAGACTAGAGTTGAGGGCCCGCTAGATGCAGACATCATACACGGATTTAATCTGGATATAGCCATCCTGTTATCATTCTTTTACAGATGAAAGATCTGAGGATCAGAGAAAGTAAGTGACTGGCCTGAGGTCAAACATACCCTAGACAAGTTGAGGTCAAGTTTATCCATCCAAGGAGCCTCTCCTTTTCTCTTCGTCAAAACACTAAGTGCTCACTGACCTCTGGCTGACCCCACTCTCCTGTGATGTGTTGGCTTCAAGGTGTTTGCTCGAAAGTCGGTGACGAGCAGAATGCCTTGCACATCACAGGTCACCTGGAGAAACCCCAAGTCTTTGCTGTGAGGCACTTTCCTTTCCAAAAAATAATACAACAGATGTAATATAGTGATAAACCAGCTAAGGCTCAGAGACACCCATTAGATCACTTGCCTAGTGTCACACAATCAGGATTGAACTCAACTGTAGCTAAGAAACAATTCTGTGCTCTTTCCACCATTCTTCACTGCTTTTAAAAGACATAGAAAAGGTTCCTCTGAATTTTCATACTTTTTTCCATCCATAAGTCTCTGTGCGTGTGTGTCTTTTCCATCTTGTTGCTTTTCTCTCTTAAATTAAAGGCTTGGAACTCAGAGCTCTAGCATTGTGGGGACTAGATATACCGTTTCTTCTCCCAACTGATGGCCTCCAAGTCCAAGAAGCTGTTAGTGAGCCCCTCCCTGCTCAACCCCTTGAAGTTCCCTGGTTTCACCCACCATTGTGATGGTCTGAGCCCATAACATAGTTAGAGAAATGAGTTCAAATCTCAAAGGAGATAACTCCTTTGAATAAAAAATGTAAATCACAACAAAGAGAATGGTACTTGTAATGATGTTTACTTCAATCACATAGGTTATGATTCTACCACTGATTAATATTTGTAGGTATTGTTGCAGGACTGTCTGCAAATCACTTCAAAGCAGACAAAAATCTCCCAGAGAAGGTTATAGCTTGACTCCTCCTTCCTTCCGTGATGTTACTTACTGCTCCTTCCCTCTCCACAGCCCCAAAGCAAATCGACCCTATACAAGATACCAGAATCAGCTTCCTCGAACACAATCAAATCATGGTCAGATTTACTTACTATGTCACGTATGTTTGATAGTTTCTCATTGCTTATACAATGAAGTACAATTGCCATGGCCTGGTAACCTGGCATTTGAGACCCGTTACGAGCTGGTAACCTGGCATTTGAGACCCTTTATGAGCTGGCACCTTGCTCTGTGCCTGCCTCTTGCCCCACTACTTGTTCCTACAGGCCATAAGTTTTAGCCTGGACTAGTCATCGTTTACGGAACACACCTGTAAAGATAATCCTGCTTCTGACACGTCTTCCACCATCTGTGTCTGTCAAAATCCTACTTATAGGCTGTACTGAGCTCAAATGACGATTATTAAGGCTTCTTCTCAAGTCAGGCTGGAAATCATCTTTCCTGTCTTTGGATTCTGCATAGTGCATAGTTAGGAGGCCCTTTGCAGAATATATATATATATATATATGTATATGTATACACACACACATATATGTATGTATATACACACACACACACACACACACACATATATATCTGAATCATTTTGCTATACACCTGAAACTAACACAGTATTGTAAATAACTATTGTTCAATAAAATAAAGTACTCATGGTTGTAATGTGATTAAAACTATTCATCTATAGTCTCACTTCTTTGGAAAGTTTCTTTTATTTTACACAACTTCTCTGTACTTTCATCAGGACATTGTGACTTACACATGGTAGGAGCTATGTAAACTTTGTTTAAAAATACTTTTCACACTTTTCAAATGATTGCATGCCCTGCTCTTAGCTTAACACCACGTTTTGAATAATCCAATGTTCCAGTTTTATGTATACCTAAAACAGGAAATGCATTTACTTAATTTCTGGTGATTTAACTGTGGAACAATGTCTTTTATCACAGAGAATTTGTATTTTATATTTATCACAAGGGTTCTTTCAGACATGTGAGACATTGTTTTTAATCTTATGCCACTTATGCAATCATAAAAAGAAAATATGTCAGGTTAATTGGTTAAAGGACCCTCAATCTACTTCCTACTCAGAATGACTTGTCTGAAATAATTTTCAACTCAGTTATTGATGTTCATTTTTTTCCCCTCATACAATATCATCCTCTGTGCCATCAAGAACTTTCTACTGTTGTTTCAAGATTTGTAACCACTTCAATTACATCAATTCTACAACTTTTTTTTTTTTTTTTTTTTTTTTTGCGGAACACGGGCCCCTCACTGTTGTGGCCCCTCCCGTTGCGGAGCACAGGCTCCGGACGCGCAGGCTCAGTGGCCATGGCTCACGGGCCCAGGCGCTCCGCGGCACGTGGGATCTTCCCGGACCGGGGCGCGAACCCGCGTCCCCTGCATCGGCAGGCGGACTCTCAATCACTGCGCCACCGGGGAAGCCCGATTCTACAACTATTAATCAAGATATAGAGAATGATATTTTTTCTGCTTAGATGTGAGTCAATCTTCTTTTAATAAGATATCTCTGTGGAGGAGCAAACCTTCAACGCCTGGGATAGTTTAGCTGTTTACACAAAGAAATTTGGGCACAATCAGTATCAGAAACTAAAGAGAATAAGGAATTCTTGTTTTGCTTCTATAATGGAAAGACTGCATGTCAGCAAATCTATTGATGGGCTTTTCTTGGCATAAAGTGTAGACCTTGAAATTTTTTCCATCAATTCAATAAAGTCGTCTAAAAACAAAAAGATTGTTCATCAAACCATAGAAGGTTAGAGCAGAACCGGAATGTACAACTCTGATCACACCCATCCATTACAAATTTCACCTAAAGTTTCCTTGTCAGGATTATCAAGTGATTATGATAACTTCCAGTGATAAGGAACTTAAAAGACAAATCATTTCCTCTTTGATTATTGATTAAATAATCCTGTTTGGCTGAAATCTCCCTCTCTGAATTGTCTGCCTAATGAAACTACCCAGAGTGAGTCAAAATTTTCTTTCTCTTGGGGCTTCAGAGAAAACGGAATTAGGGTCCCCACTGAGTTTTCTTTCTTCAGCTAAATACATTTTTCTTTCAATATTGTTAACTCCTTTGAAGTGGTTTTTTGGCCTTATGAGGCTTAGTATAGAGACTAGTTGCTCTCCACTGGATAAACTCCTATTTGTCGATCTTACTTTTGCATTTTTGTGCTCACACGGAGTAGGATACAGTTGGTGTATGTGAGGGAGGAAACTAATGCAGAAAACAAACAACAGTTCATCTCCAGGGAGTGTGGCTCACTGTCTGAATAGGCTGCAGTGATGCCTGGGAGCAGGTCAACATGGCATCAGGTCAAGGTCAGCTCCTGGGTTTTCCTGTGGTAGAAAATGTAAAGGTGTTGTTACACCTGCTAACACTGTTAAAGGAGATCTCTCACCCTCCTCCTCTCTGTGTCTCCTGCCCCGTTCTCCCTCCCTTCCTTTCCTCCTCTTCTTCCTTTTCTTCTCCTCCATTTCCATCTTCTATTTTTCTACCTCTTTCTTTCTTAAACCTCTCTGTTTTAAGTTGTATTTTGTCGAGTTTGTATTTTGTTTTAAGTTGTTATTTCTGAGTTTGGAGAAAGCCAGCCTTCTGAATAATAGAATTCACTAAATATGAATTCCAAGCACTACTTATTTGTAAAGCAGTATTTATTATACTTGGAAAGAGCTTTCCTGAAAGTAGCTTTCCCTATTTATGGAGAATATAGCCATGATTCTTGATGATATGTTTGAGACTTTGAATCGTACTGTTCTAGTGTAAGTTAGACTGTCTGTGTGATGCCATATGGGATCTAATCAGGACAAAAATTAGTTTCCAACTGAGTCAAGCTTAACCCTACAGCACACAGGTAAATTTTTATAAAGAAACCCTACTTGAACATCATCAATTGTTGGATGTTTGCGTTGTGTTTTCCACTCTATATTTTCAGGTCCAAAGAGAAAACCGACTTAGTTTCCAGTTCCTAAGGAAATTAAGAGATTTTTAAAAATTAAAATGAAAGGTTTCAATGTATAGAAGGTGTATTCTCTTCCTCAAGGTGAAATTCCTACAGTACTTTCCCTCTGGTGAAATGCTCAACCTCTTTGAAGAATATGAGGATAGTTTACCGTTTCCTCTGCCTCATGACTACATAGATATTTCCAACACAATATTTAATAAAGCTGTTAAAGGATCACGGCATCAACTTTGATGGCATAGTAAGGAGAGAGGTCTGATTAATGCAAATACCCATGGCAGGAATTAGATGGTGGTACAAGAAAAGTGTCTTTGTTTTCTTTTGCAAAAACATGACGCAGAACAACTTTCAGGAAAGATTTTCAAATGCTTCAAATCAAAAAATATAACACCTACACAAGGACCTACTGACTACTGAGCTTGTTTCACCCTTAAGATGATGGTTCATGGCCAAGTCCTTGCTCTGACAGTTTGGAGGGTCAGACTGGTGGTGGACAAACAAAATTGGTCCCTATCTTCACCCTCTAACAGAAAAAAAAAAAAAAATCCACCTTCGAACTTACCCTGAAGATGTCCTGGTCTCCCGGAAATGAAGAAAGAAGGCACCCCACAGGCTAGAGCAACATGGTTGGCCAAGCTGCCCACAAAACCTACGGCCGCATGCCTCAGAGGCTCTCCTTTCACTGGAATAGCTTAAGGATATGTCATCACTGACTCATATCTCATAAACATGATTTACAAAAAAGCCTTGGTGTCTGCTGGGTTTTATTAAACTGTAAATTAAAAAAAAAAACAAACCTGCATCCAGAATATCCAACAACTCAACACCCACAGATTCACCGGCTCCCTCCTCCCAGCTTCTTTTGGTGGTCGGTAACCCCGAGCAACATATACACCTCATCAACTCCCATCAACCACTCTCCGCGCTGAGCGGGGAAGCATCACACTCACGGAATTCCTCACCACAGGTACACGTGTGAGCATGTGTGTGCACGCACACCACCAGCACAAGCATAAAACATGAGGATTTATAGAGTGATTCCAAAGAAAATAAAATGCTACATTTATACCTGACAAAGAAAAGAAAAAGTCATGCTATGTCAAGCTAGAAATACACATTTTTAAAAGCCAGACTTGTGACTTACAGAAACGGAGAATGCTTTGGCTGAACTTGCCAGGGAGACACAGTGAAAACCTGAAAGAAAATAGGATGCCTGGTCAATGCAATAATTCAATTAAAATGCATTGCTCTGACTCTGGCAACCATCCATTTGCTTGCAAATATCCTATAAAACTCTGTTCTCATTGGTTCTCGGAGTTCATGGAAAGCATCACGTCATTTCATTGGATTGTCTTGTACTTTAAATGATTACGTTAAAGGGCTCCTGGGAAGATAGAGAGACATTGAAAACCCTACAGACCTCTTCCCTTTACTTTATATAATAGTGCATATAAAATCATTCCAAAGAAAAAAAGGGTGTGTAATTACTAGCAGAACCTGAAACAAGTGACCCAAATTCTGCACTTGAGGTTCTAAAAAGCATTTACGCTGCTTCTCACGCCAACAGATGGGCTGGATTTGAGCAACAATGATAATAAGTGATCTAGGATTCATGAAGAGACCCATTTAAGCTATTGTGTCGATAGTGTATTTTATTACAGTAGCAGTACTCATAACAGACAGATGGGAAAAAAAAGTACAAAGGGAGAAACATGATAGAAATTTATTTTTTGTTCACATAAATCCTCAAATGTATGTTCCTCATCAGTAGGGAAGACTTGCTGAAACCTGGTCTGCTATCTTCAATACATGTTTTCCAAAACAATTACAAGAGCCATCCGTATGAAGCTGGAAAAGACGGAAGGAACATAAGAATGATATGTAGTAGTGTTCTGGGCACCAGAATTGAGCAGGATGGACGTGGCACCATTTCTGCACACATAGCACTGGTCAGAGCCCAGTTAGAAATGCCTCCTTGCTGTGTGCTCGGGAGAAAAAGAAAGTGGGTTTGGTAAGTATCTAGCCGGTCTCTGCTGCCCAAATTAGAAGCAATCCTCACTCCTGCCATCCCTCCTCTAGTTAGGAGGCATGTCAAGTATCACAGTTCCTTTGCATTCGGCATGCAGCTGGCATTTAAGGTAGATTTTCCGGTAGTGATTCCAGGGACTGGGCTATCAGATCCTCCCTAGGGAATCCCTTTTCCAGGGAGTAACAAAAATGGGACTTCCAACCAGTCTACTATGGACTAGGGTTTGGGTACCATAGGTAATAATTACTATGACTCAAATGGCTTTAGAAGTGATGTGTCACCTCAGAGAATGTCTTTCCATGATTTTTTTTTTTTTTACTTTCAAATCCATGTGTATTCAATCACGTGAAAATTCATTCATATATCTTTCCATTTCTTTCAAAAAGCAAGTTACGGAAGCCTATAAAATATCCAATAAGAAGATGTTAAATCCAGACCTTGAAAAGGTAATATTGACAGTAAAATTAGATGAAGCTAGAGGTGAGGGTATTGCACTTAATGTATGCATGTGTATCTTAATGTATGCATGTGTATACATGCATACATTAATGTATGCATATGTATAATGCATGCATATAATGCATGCATGTGTATGCATACAAAGATACACTTATGCATGTATACCTGTATACATACAGATATACATGCATACATGCATGTATATACATGCATACATGCACGTGTGTACACATGCATACACTTAATGTATGCATGTGTATCTGTGTATCTTTAAAAAAGGGTTATACTGAGGGTTATACTGAGTATATATATTGACAACAACTGAGTGCTGCCAATAAGCTTGTTTAATAGTGGCCAAAATAAGGAAGGCAGCCTCCAACGTAGGGCACATAATTACCTTCCATCCGCACTGGTCTCCTGTGCTCTTTCCTGCCAGAAGCTCCCTAGTGTCCCCAAACCCATTAATAATGAGGCCAGAGGAGGACATGGCTGGGGCGCATACTTGCAGGACGGACGAAATCAAGTACTAAAGGAGAAAGGGATGATCTGGACAATTATTTCAGCAAGAAGGGAAAAAAGCTTAGCGAGGAAGAGAGAAGGAAAGCTCTGGCAATCTAACTCACTTCATGGTTGGATTAGAAACAAATCACGAGAAGTAAGTTCCGTTTCTTTTTTTTAAGGAGGGATGTCAGACCCTGTGCTGCCCCCCAAGATTAGACTAGTGAAGAATGGGAACAGAGAAGGGGCAGGAGAAGAGCCGAAGTGCACAAAAATCCATAAACGGGAGCCCGGTGTCGGTGTGTTCGGCTAGAAGGATATAAATAAAAGATCACAGTATCCGGAATGTTTGAGGAAGGTCTTAAGATAACCATGAGGGTCCTGTTGAAAACGGTGGACTCACCTTCCCAAATCGATCAAACTGTAAGAGGAAATAAATAGGAGCCAAGTACCAAAAGGCATAGTAAAAATGGAATGAATTATTATATATATTTACATGAATATCTGATCCCAAAATGGGAACTTAACTAAGAAAACAACAGAGCAACTGTTCAATAATTTATGGTGTGTTCCCTGAATAAAATATTATGTAGCTATTAAAATGAACATCGTGTAAACACCATAGCAACAGGTAACTTTGTTTAGCATGCAGTAATACAGGAAAAAGCAAGGGGCAAAATGACGTATGTGCTATGATCACCGCTGCGTGCAAAACAGTTGTGGGAAAGTGATAAAAGGAAATTGTGCAAAAATAGTATCTATTGAAGGTGATGGGAATACAGAGGATTTTTTATTTAAGTAGTTTCGCTGTTATATGACGGTTTCCATGAGAACACACGGAGATGGGCGGGCGGGGGGCCACAATAAAACTCTCCCTGACTTCTCGTGTGAAGGAGCGCTGCGAGGGCCCTGGCGTGAAGGTGCGCGTGCGCGCAGAGCTGGCCTGGGCCGGGGCCGCTGCCACCGCCAGTGCCCTGACCCATCCTGGCGCAGGTGGCACAGATGTGGATGGGCCGTGCTCACGACACGGCTGGGGCATTAAGTGCCCCGCGCTGGTCCTGAGTCCCGTGGCCATCGCTTGGGCTTCTGCTTTAGCTTCTTCTCAAGCCAGAACCCATGATAGAGGTAACTCTGTCCTCTGGGCCTCAGTTTCCTCCTGCGGCATTTTGTAAACACGTAAGTATCCTACCGGTAGGTACAAAGAGGGACCGCTGCTGAGAGTGGCACGGAACCTGTAAGATGCCGTAAAAATGCTTCCACCTTCTTACTTTATCCTCCCCTCCTCCTCCTTCTTTCGGATCGCTTTCCCTCTCTGTCAGCCTCTCTGTCTCTCTCTCAGTTTCTCTAAGTCTTATTCTCTCTGTGTCTTTGTCTCTCTCTGTGTCCCTTTTTCCCTCCCTCCCTGCCTCCTCCCCCACCCCTCTCTTTACCTCCTGTTCTCTCTCTCTCTCTCTCTCTCTCACGCGCGCACACACAGGCATTTACGCACACGCATGCACGCCCTCTGCTCTAGGCACCTTCAGCTCCGACGTTAGTGAGTACGCCTTGCTCTCTCTTGCCTCTAGGAAGCACGTGCTTATTTCATCTTTCAAGTCTCCTCAGGGAACACCGAAACCCCTGCTTCTTGTGTCCACCTAATAAGCACTTGAATACTTTGTGTTGTGCCCTTGATAGGACATAAGAACATTGCACTGTGCCTAAACTGTCCTGGGTTTCAGATATCCCCACATAGCCTGTGAGACCCGTAACTAGGAAATCTTTGCATTAAGGTATTAACACTATGTGAGGCGCTCTCAAAGTTTCAAAATCCTTTACCAATATTTATTCTATTACTTCAAATAAAATGTATAGATAAACAACAAGGTCCTACTGTAGAGCACAGGGAACTATGTTCAACACCCTGTAATAAACCCTAACGGCAAAGAATATGGAAATGAATATATATGTAAAACTGAATTCCTTTGCTGTACACCAGAAACTAACACAACATTGTAAATCAACTATACTTCAACAAATTATTTTATTGTAAAAGTATTATTTGTTACTAACACCTTAATAATAAACGCAAGGAGTTAAACAGAGCAAATTATATTACTATTACCTTTTTACAGATGAGGAAGGTGAGGCCGGGATATACCACAAAAGATGCCTAAGATAAATATCTAACCAATGGCAGAACTGGGCATAGAATCCAGGACTGTCTGAGCCTGTCCGACAGTCCTCCCTGTAGGACAGTTGCGTCTGTCTAACACCGATTATGATGGTTCCACAAGGTAGGAAGATAAGGTCCACCCCAGTGGTTGTCAAGTCACCAGATGGCAGGGCTCCAGCCCGTCTGACGAGTTTCTGACTCAGCAGATTTGGGGCAGGGCCCAGCAACTTGCATTGCTGACACGCTTCCCAGGCAATGCTGACAACGAGACCACACTTAGGGCACCACTCAAGTCTACAAATCTTCTCAGCTGCTTTGTATTAACCACCGGCTTGACACCCATCAGGCCACCAATTCCTTCTGCGTAAATGACATTTTCAAAACTATCATCCTGCACAGTGTAATGGTGCTACTCTTTTCCCGATAAGCCTTTCTAAGTTGTAAAATGCCTGAGGAAATTGTTTTTCATCGAGTGCGTGGTGGAGGGGGAGTCGCCAGGCGCTTGGATCTTTGGCCCTCATTAATAGTTAGAGCTTCCTGAATCCCGAGGAAAGCGGGGCTCAGCGGCCGGGTGGAGGGACACACCGAAACAGACAGACCTATTCAGGGAGAAGAACCGGGGCTGATGTGCCCGTTAAATGTTAACTCCCTTGAAAAATAAAAATAACACAGAAAGCAATCTTCGCTGGGGAAATAGGTCATTCTAGATTAGGCGAATGTTGTTGTTTCAGGTGGCTAAATTTATTGCTCCCAACCTCCTGAACTTGGAGTCAAAAAATAAAACCACGAGCCCGAGGGTCAGTCCACAGCGCAGTCGTCTGAAGGCAGCACTATTAACGGTAACTTAATACCATGAATTTGGGAAGTTTGCTGCTGTGGTCCTCTTACTGCCCGGGAGAACTTAAAAATAAAGCTAACTGCACAGAGAACGCGAGCAGCTCGCTGGTTTTCCATCAGGTACCTGGTGGGAGGTGGCTTTTTCACCTGTTGTCTCCTGAATGATTACTTGTGGAGGTCAGGGGCACAGTCATGTGCTGGGTACAGAGGATGGAGGTCGGTTGGCGGAGGGGTGAGCCCAGGATGGAAGTCTGGACAACGCGTATTTGGAAACAGTTGTGCATAATCCATTCATCTGGGACTTCGGCTTCACTGATATCACCTCAGTCATGTGAAATGCTAACCCAGGTAGATGGTCATTCACTGGAGAGCTTTCCCAACCGGGCGCCTGTAAGGGCCGGCGACACCAGTACTGTCACAGCCGACGTGTTTGCTGAGAAAGTTATGACTGTCCCACCCGTTGAATCCAGGATTCAGCTCTGAGAAACCCGACGGTCCTGCGACACGCACAGGGAATTGTCCTCTGTGGGGGAGGTGAGATGTGTACCCCAATAATCCAGTGTGATGGCCTTAATGAGAAGCGAACACACAACTGCAAAACCTGGCTACAGCTGCGCTCTCGCAGGCCTCCACATTTAGCCAGGCACCCACACTGTTGGTTTCCCAGGGGTGTTAACCTCCGGGACCTTCATTAAGATGCCCAGCTATGCTGCCCTCATCAAGTTCTTTGTGTTCCATGAATAAGCCTGAAATTTACGGAATATCTTCTGTCTACCTAGCATTCTATTAGTGAAACTCCATGATATAATTTCATCTGTATCAAGACCTTTTTGGTAGATATTATTAGAAAAATTATTATTAGGAAGCAGAGGTGCTTATACTGTTCTACCCTGTGCCCTCATAGCCCTTTGTATGTACCTTTCTGATTTATCACACTAAGATATTGTTTACACGCTCATCTTCCTGACTAAAGAAAATGTTGCCCTTATTAAATCTTCATATACATAAAATCTGGTGTTCAGTGAATATTTGTTGAATCAAACTATGTTGTATTTATAATTATAACACTATTCAGAGTTGGCTTCTAATTACATCTACTAAGCAAAATAGTCCCTCAATAAGGCTTACGTTGAACTGTGTACCATCTAAATATGGCAGACCCAGAGGTGCTATCACATGGAATCCCCTTTCAAGGCACTGACTTCCACCGGATGTGACCCAAATGGAAAGCCAGGAGCCTGGTAATCAGGGACAAGCTGAGTGATGACCACTTATGGGTCCATCGTTAGGGAGTGGCCCTCACAGAGACAGCAACTGGTATGTATAATACACATGGTGTTTCCACCTGTTATCATAGAGTCCTGTGTGATGCTCAACGCAGCCCCGGGATGCAGGTCGTGACACCTCTCTTTTACATATGAGAACATTGAAGTTCAGCGATGTTAAATAAATCATCAAATGTCACATAGCAAATATGTAACAAGAGTATGACTTTAATCCAGGTTTTTACCAACCCTCACACTTCCTAATAAACAATACTGTCTTGAATAAAATGCAAGCCTGAACAACAGGATCCACTGTGTTAGCAAAAAGAAACAAAAATCATATTGTGAATACCAGGTGGCGAAGAGTAGATCCAATCAAGAGCCTCGGAACTTCAAGATACCCGGCTTCTCAACTGGTCTGTCTTGCATGCTAGCAAAGTAGCACTGGCCAAAAAATTTACCTGATGGAAGCCTCCATTTTCTTTTGGAAACTTTACTAAATAGAAATAATCATCTGGGTCCTTCTTTCCTTAGAGGCATATATATAGCTGGTGCACGTGAAACCTCCTAGTAACCTGTAGAACCTTCTAGAAGTCCAAGGGGCCATTACAGCTATTTTAATCTGTAATTGGGGAACAGTCAGATTGATTGGGACAGTCACAGTTCAATTATTTAATTATAAATAAAAAATTCATTTACCCAAAGCCCCTCAAGGGAAATACTTTGACTTCTTTGCAGAGTCTCTTCAGTACCTTTAAATTGCATCAAGCATGCAAAGTGAATAGGCCTTTGCTATATTTGAGAGAGGAGAAGGTTCTGGACGTTTTGTTTAAGACTGAGACTAGATTTTCTAGAATAAAGAGGAGCAATATATGGGCAAGTGTGTGCCCCATTGGAATGTGGCGAGGGTAGCCTAGTGATCCTCGAGTCCAAGGTTCTCACCAACCATTGCCCCTCCTTCCCATGCAGAAGAGTATATCTGCCACTGCTTTCTGTGGTAGCTGGACCCAAGTAAACATTCTATGGATCTCAGGCGACTCTGGAGTCTGGGATTAGGAAACCACACCTTTGCTCACTGGATTTTCCTTCTGATGGCTCCTGAGTTAACACCATAGAACCTTGGTCTCTCCAGATCACAGGCCACAGAGATGCATCAAAGTATTTGTCTGTTTATTGTTTAAGCAGAGGAGTGACTGATGAGAGATTTTTTTTTAAACCCGGAAATTTTGTGCAAGATATCTTAGAATGAAAGAAGCCATGAATAGAAAAGCTGTTTATGAGGGTTTCATGACACAGTGCAGTTTTTAAAAGAGAAGAAAAAATTCATGATAACACCAAATGTATAGTGTGGGAGAGTTAATGACCAGACTAAGAAAGAAAAAAGTACTAGGTCATGGGAGGTACTGAGAGAATTTAAGCAATGTAGCTTTAGTAATGTTGAGTTTGAGGCCCTGTTGCAAATACAGATACAGATGTCTATCAGATAATTAGATATATGCAGTATACAGTTCAGGGAAAATGCTGGACTGGTGATTAAAACATGCACATGTACACACATACACACACACAAAACTGAGAGTAATCCAACACCAGGAAAGCAAAGAGATACAGCATGAAATACAATAGGTATCACAGAGATTACGAGAGCATTAAATTGGCTCTTCAAGTCTTAATCGTAAATGAATATATGCTTTGCTAATGTTCACCATGTTTACTAAACACAATATAAAGTTTTCACAAATTGTGCTTATAATTAAGACATAGTCATATGTTCACATTTCATTTCCAGATTGGCAAAGACCATAGTCCATTTCTTAAGTGAGGTAGGAGGTTCATGAGGTTTTGTATTATTATTCAATTATACAAATATTATCCCTTAAATTGTACATAAACATTATGTATATTCTTTTATATGTATTATATTTCAAAATAATTTTAAAATCCCAGGTACATAGTATCAAAACTGAGATGAAATTTATTCACATCTTAATTCCATTAGGCAGGTGAGGATGAGATGATTCAATCCACTATTTCAAATGCAGTTCATGCTCCTGACCCTTCATTTCATGAGGATTTGGAAAACCCTGGACATTGTGATTCTGGAAAATTTGAATAAGTTGGACAAAAGTATTATGGATTCTTACCATTCACCAGAAATATGTACATAACTAATAACTTTTCACTTGTGATCATTTATTCAACCACTAAATTATTCAATTAATAATTTCTGGATGAATACGCTTTTCCAGATGCCATGCTGGCTCCTGGGGTCACAGAAATCAATTAGTCAGGGCCATTCCCTCAAGGAGTTGGTATCTAGTAGGGCAGTTACAGTTCCATCTGAGAGTGGTATACATATGGTGTGTACATCAGGTATTCGTAAGGTATACACAAGGGAGGGACATGTGATGTGGAATGAATGAAGTTCCCTGAGGTGATATTTGAGCCGAATATCAAGGATGAGAAGAAATTAGCTGAGCAAATATAGGTGGGAACATTATTTTAGGAGTGGGACTGCTGGTAGAAAAGGATAAATTTTTTTAAAGCATCTATGTTAGGACTGGCACAGCCTGAAATAAACACAGCAACATAAGGAAACACTCTTTAGCATGTGTGACAGCTTCCTTGCACCAACAGGCAATGATCATTCTCAGTCTGAATGGGGACCATCCCCACGGACTGTCTGCCCTCACAGTTCCGATTCGCTTTGGTTCTCTCCCTCTTCTCAGGCTCTTCCAACAAGAGAATTTAATGTGATCCTCATTAAATGCAATGTGGAAGAAACTCACCTATCATAACCTATTATCCAGGTGTCTGAAATAAGTGTTTGGGAACTTACATAGAAGGGAAGGAAGAAAAGCAAGAATGCCTCCGCTTCCCCGGGGACCTTCTCAAAGCCCTGATGAAGTGTTGCTCTTTCTGGTTTGCAAATTCAGAACCTCTGACAACACTTCAACTGTGATTCCACGAGAACGCCGCAGCGGATGGTTTGCTGAATCTGTTTAGTATGTGGCAACACATGGCTCAGAATTTTAAAGTATTTCAGAGGCACAGTGATTGAGCAACCAAAAGTGGTTCCACATGGCTGGTGAACGTCTCATCAGGCAGAGACCAGGATGATTCCTCCTGCTCTAGATTCTTATAATCCACAGATTGTTTTTCCTATTATAGAGTGTAATCAGCTCTGGAAGGTATCGTCCATCAAAGGGAGGGAGCACAGTATCACTCCAACCAAGCGCAATGACTTGCCTTTCTAACCAAGAGAGGGACAGTGACCCTGAACCCTTACTCTGCCCCCTAACCATTTTCATGAAAAAGTTATCAAGAATCTTATCTGTCCTTGGCAGGTCGGTTTTCTCAGGCGATCTGGAAATTATGCTCAGATTCTACCTTAATTTAAAGAAAATGAATAGAAACAATTGTGAAAGTTGTTTGCTCTTATGTCTTAGTTCTGGCTGCTGTAACAAAGTACCATAGACTGGGTGGCTTATGAACAATGGTAATTTATTTCTTACAATTCTGGAGGCTGGAAGTTCAAGATCAGGGTGCCAGCAGACATGCGTTCTGGTGAGAAGTGCTCTCTTCCTGGCTGTACACATCCAATTTCTCCTTGTGTCCTCACGTGGCAGGAAAAGGGCAAAAGAGCTTTCTGGGGTTCCTCTTATAAGAGCACTTACCTCATTCATAAGGGCCCCACCCTTATGACTTAATTACCTCCCCAAGGCCCCAACTCCTGATAGGGGGTTAGGATTTTGACATACAAATTCACGGGGGTTGGGGGGCACAAACATTTAGTCCATAACGTGTTATTATTTTAAGTTTGCATCTCTAGAACGTTTTCTATTAAATAGGTTCAATGTGTCTTCTAAAAAGGAGTGAATAAATAAACGAATGGATGGAAACATACAACCTTGGTCACAGCAATGGACTACACTAGAGATCACTCCACTCTTGGCAAGGGTTTCTTTGTTGTCAGAATCTGCTTCTTCTCACAGGAGAAAGAAACACTGTGGTGTAAACAGGTCCTTGGTCGGGAAGAGAAGTGAAAAGGTGATCTTAGATGACCCACAGAATGAACAAGCTGCAGGAGAACTTGGAGATATGTTGCTCTTTTACAGACCCTGCCCAGTGGTGCAGTGGAAAGAACACGGTCAAGAGCCAGTATTTAGAACTGAACCACAAAGGAGACTTTCTTCTATCACACCTTGGGTAGGTGTCTAGGTCCACCAAGAAACACATGTGAAGAGATGGCAGTGGGACAAAAGCAATGATTACAAAGGTCCTGGATGGTGGTACAAATATCAGGAAATTTGGAGTCAAGCAGCCCTGAATTTGACTGTCAGCTTGGCCACTAATTAGCTATTTAACTCTAGCAAGGTTTTTTTCTCTTAATTCCTTGAAGCGTCATCTCCCCATTTGTAACCCCCCAGAATTTTTACAAGCATTAAATGAGTGAATGTATGTAATTGGTACTATGATGGGCTCCTAGATGGCACTTCAGAGTTGAAGAAGTCAATAGTTAACTGTCTCTTTGACAAAGTTGTGAAGCAACTAGGAGCTAGCCATAGGACCCAGGGAAAATCAAAATACAGTGAGAAAGGCCAAGTTGGACGATATAGTTTAGATTTTTTGCAACAGTGAACTTCCTGTACTGACTCCTGGAATTGGACAGATTTACTTACCCAGTTACTGTCTGTGACAGGTCTCTTTTTGCGAGGACACAGCTGATCCCTAAAAGTCTCTCCTCTCTGCAGGCAGGCAGATCTGAAGAGAAAATAAGGAGCAAGAGGGCATTCATACCTTCTTCTAAAACTGCCAATAAGATGCCTGCCTGTGCTGGGTGCTTTGGGGACAGGAGGGAGCTAGAAGAGGAAGAAACAATGGGACCCCCTCTCTCCCTTTAACAAATTTTATAGCCTGGAAGGAGAGGGGCTGCTGGGAGAATTAAGTGAATAATTATCATGAAAGATGCTAATACTTTTTTTAAAAACATCTTTATTGAAGTATAATTGCTTTACAATTGTGTGTTAGTTTCTGCTTTATAACAAAGTGAGTCAGCTATACATATACATACATCCCCATGTCTCCTCTGTCTTGCATCACCCTCCCACCCTCCCTATCCCACCCCGTTAGGTGGTCACAAAGCACAGAGCTTATCTCCCTGTGCTTTGTGGCTGCTTCCCACTAGCTAGCTATTTTACATTTGGTAGTGTATGTATAAGTCCATACCACTCTCTCACTTTGTCCCAGCTTAATCTTCCCCATCCCATGTCCTCAAGTCCATTCTCTACATCTGTGTCTTTATTCCTGTCCTGCTCCTAGGTTCTTCAGAACCATTTTTTTTTTCCGATTCCATTTATATGTGTTAGCATATGGTATTTGTTTTTCTCTTTCTGACTTACTTCACTCTGTATGACAGACTTAGTTCCATCCACCTCACTATAAATAACTCAGTTTCGTTTCTTTTTATGGCTGAGCAATATTCCATTGTATATATGTGCCACATCTTCTTTATCCATTCATCTGTTGATGAACACTTAGGTTGCTTCCATGTCCTGGCTACTGTAAATAGAGCTGCAATGAACATTGTGGTACATGACTCTTTTTGAATTATGGTTTTCTCGGGGTATATGCCCAGTAGTGGGATTGCTGGGTCGTATGGTAGTTCTATTTTTAGTTTTTTAAAGAACCTCCGTACTGTTCTCCATAGTGGCTGTACCGATGTAAATTCCCACCAACAGTGCAAGAGGGTTCCCTTTTCTCCACACCCTCTCCAGCATTTATTGTTTGTAGATTTTTAAAATCAATTTATTTATTCGGCTGCATTGGGTCTTCGTTGCTGCACGTGAGCTTTCTCTAGTTGCAGCGAGAGGGGGCTACTGTTCGTTGCAGTTTGCAGGCTTCTTCTCATTGTGGTGGCTTCTCTTGTTGCGGAGCACAGGCTCTAGGTACATGGGCTTCAGTAGTTGTGGCACACGGGCTTCAGTAGTTTTGGCACACAGGCTTAGTTGCTCCATGGCATGTGGTATCTTCCCAGCCTGGGGCTCGAACCCATGTCCCCTGCATTGGCAGGTGGATGCTTAACCATTGTGCCACCAGGGAAGCCCTGTCTGTAGATTTTTTCATGATGGCCATTCTGACTGGTGTGAGGTGATACCTCATTGTAGTTTCGATTTGCATTTCTCTAATGATTTGTGATGTTGAGCATCCTTTCATGTGTTTGTTGGCAATATGTATATCTTCTTTGGGGAAATATCTATTTACGTCTTCTGTCCATTTTTGGATTGGGTTGTTTGGTTTTTTTTGATATTGAGCTGCATGGACTGCTTGTAAATTTTGGAGATAATCCTTTGTCAGTTGCTTCATTTGCAAATATTTTCTCCCATTCTGAGGGCTGTCTTTTCATCTTGTTTATGGTTTCCTTTGCTGTGCAAAAGCTTTTAAGTTTCATTAGGTCCCATTTGTTTATTTTTGTTTTTATTTCCATTTCTCTAGGAGGTGGGTCAAAAAGGATCTTGCTGTGATTTATATCATAGAGTGTTCTGCCTATGTTTTCCTCTAAGAGTTTTATGGTGTCTGGACTTACATTTAGGTTTTTAATCCATTTTGAGTTATTTTTGTGTATGGTGTTAGGGAGTGTTCTAATTTCATTCTTTTACATGTAGCTGTCCAGTTTTCCCAGCAGCACTTATTGAAGAGTCTGTCTTTTCTCCATTGTTCATTCTTGCCTCCTTTATCAAAAATAAGGTGACCATATGTGCGTGGGTTTATCTCTGGGCTTTCTATCCTCTTCCATTGATCTATATGTCTGTTTTTGTGCCAGTACCATACTGTCTTGATTACTATAGCTTTGTAGTATAGTCTGAAGTCCACAGCCTGATTCCTCCAGCTCCGTTTTTCTTTCTCAAGATTGCTTTGGCTATTTGGGGTCTTTTGTGTTTCCATACAAATTGTGAAATATTTTGTTCTATTTCTGTGAAAAATACCATTGGTAGTTTGATAGGGATTGCATTGAACCTGTAGATTGCTTTGGGTAATATAGTCATTTTCACAATGTTGATTCTTCCAATCCAAGAACATGGTATATTTCTCCACCTATTTGTATCATCTTTAATTTCTTTCATCAGTGTCTTATAGTTTTCTGCATACAAGTCTTTTGTCTCCTTAGGTAGGTTTATTCCTAGATATTTTATTCTTTTTGTTGCAATGGTAAATGGGAGTGTTTTCTTAATTTCACTCTCAGATTTTTCATCATTAGTGTATAAGAATGCCAGAGATTTCTGTGCATTAATTTTGTATCCTGCTACTTTACCAAATTCATTGATTAGCTCTAGTAGTTTTCTGGTAGCATCCTTAGGATTCTCTATGTATAGTATCATGTCATCTGCAAACAGTGACAGCTTTACTTCTTCTTTTCCTATCTGGATTCCTTTTATTTCTTTTTCTTCTCTGATTGCTGTGGCTAGAACTTCCAAAACTATGTTGAATAAGAGTGGTGAGAGTGGGCAACCTTGTCTTGTTCCTGATCTTAGAGGTAATGGTTTCAGTTTTTCACCATCGAAAACGATGTTGGCTGTGGTTTTGTCATATATGGCCTTTATTATGTTGAGGTAAGTTCCCTCTATGCCTACTTTCTGGAGGGTTTTTAACATAAATGGTGTTGAATTTTGTTGAAAGCTTTTTCTGCATCTATTGAGATGATCATTTGGTTTTTCTCCTTCAGTTTGTTAATATGGTTTATCACATTGATTGATTTGCATATATTGAAGAATCCTTGCATTCCTGGGATGAGCCCCACTTGATCATGGTGTATGAGCCTTTTAATGTGCTGTTGGATTCTGTTTGCTAGTATTTTGTTGAAGATTTTTACATGTATGCCAGGTTCATCAAGAAAAAAAGGGAGAAGACTCAAATCTATAGAAATAGAAATGAAAAAGAAGTAACAACTGACACTGCAGAAATACAAAGGATCATGAGCGATCAGTACAAGCAATTATATGCCAATAAAATGGACAACCATAAAGAAATGGACAAGTTCTTAGAAAAGCACAACCTTCCAAGACTGAACCAGGAAGAAATAGAAAATATAAACAGACTGATCACAAGCACTGAAATTGAGACTGTGATTAAAAATCTTCCAACAAACAAAAGCCCAGGAGCAGATGGCTTCACAGGTGAATTCTATAAAACATTTAGAGAAGAGCTAACACCTATCCTTCTCAAACTCTTCCAAAATATAGCAGGGGGAGGAACACTCCCAAACTCATTCTATGAGGCCACCATCACCCTGATACCAAAACTAGACAAAGATGTCACAAAGAAAGAAAACTACAGACCAATATCACTGATGAACATAGATGCTAATACATTTTAATAATGCACCTTCAAATGTTTCGTGACATAATGAACAGAATGATCAAATCTAAGGTAATTTAGGATAGAAGAAAACTCTCCAGCTTAACTTCCCCAAATCCCAGGAGCAGGGCAGAAGGGAAGGTGTTTCTATAACTGTGTGGACCTTACCTTCTTCATAGTAGTTTTTCTCTTCTTTCCAACATGCACTCATCTGATGCCTTTTGTTTTTGCAGAACCTATTTCAGACTTTTGCATTTCAAAGGGTATTAATTAGAGATAAAGATGGCATCAGGTCTAAGAGGAGGGATTTTGAATCTTAGAGTTGGACTTAAAGTATACTTTGATTCACCTTGACAATGACCTTTTCTTCTTACACCATCTCCATGTAAAACAATTCCCCAACTTCCCTCTCAAAGTTCAACTGACTGATAGCTACATTTTTACATCTCCTAGGATGCTGGCATTTTAATATATTGAAACAAATGTAACATAAAGAACAGTACTTTAAGATACAATAAACCCTGGTTCCACCGGTGTGGTGGGGGAGGCACCAGGTGACAATAGGCAGCAAGGTTGATACTTTTGGTTGGAGAATCCGAATACACGTGACCAAAAGATGCTCTTGCTTTCCCTGTCTCCTAAGTCTTGGTCAGCCCATTAAGTAAAAAACAGAAGGAAATACTTACTCCTATTTTAACTATTGCTCTCAAAATGTGCAATTTTGGCAGCAAAGCAAAAAACACAAATAAGAGATAGGCTAGAATTAAAGATAACGTCATTTTTTAGCTGAGTCTGTGGATATTGAAGGCAATGGAATGGTGCAGTCTCTTTTACCTTCTAGAATGTTTGGTCAAAATATCTCATTGGAGGACCACCATAGGGAATTACCTGTTGCTACCATAGCTCAATACCATGTCTTTCAAATGTGCTCATAAAGTAGACCCAGGTTGAAACTGCTGGTGTGACAGATTCTGTAGCTAGGATAAGAATTCTTGACTGATTGTTCATGGCACCATCCTCTCTTTTCTGGAGACTTCTGTTATTATGTAATTGGGTATGTGAAAGTATTTCGGTCAGGATCACAGTGAGAAAAAGAATAACTTTAAACAAAACTGAAATAGAAACTTTAGAAGCTCAGATTTTAAAAGGATCTTTGGGTTCATCAACTTCACCATGATCCTAAGCATGAAACACGCACCCGGGATGCTCTAGGAGACCATCACAGGACAGTGACAGAGTCTCAAACCTCTACACCAACATGCCTGGGCTTCATTCCTTCTCTGACAATGACTGGTGTGACTCAGGCAAGTTACTCTGTTTCTCTGATCCTTGCTTCTTCGTCTGTAAAATGGGTACGATAAGACCTAAGGGGAAACCATGAACTACCCACACAAGGCTGAAATAGAGAACAGCACCTATCAGCAACAGGGTACTCTACAAATGTCCCTCCCTTCCCTTCCACTAATATAGGTAGAAGGTAGATGTGAAAAAAAATGCACATTTATAAGTATGTGTGTGTATATATAGAGTTCTCCTAGTGAAGAATAAACGGAAACTTTTAAAATTGAAAGACCAAATAGCAGTTGAATGGTAGTGTCCAAAATCTCTGCTTCAGCAGCTAGTTTCTTTCGAACATTCTTTTTCCTCAAGAAACAATGGTAAATCTGGAATATGATTAATGCTCAACAGAAAAACACCAAAAAAAGAAGATAAGAAGGAAGGATCCATGGCTTTCTCTAAGGTACTAAATCTACTTCATTTTTAAAACAAGGAAGTGAAAAGCCTATAAATATATATGGTGCAGCCAATGTCTCTTGAAAGTACATGAGATTTTGAAAAGCGACATAACTTCACTCTTCAGCTTCAGAGAGACCTCTATCCAAAGTAATAAAAATCAGCACTTTTTTAGAAAAGAGAAAAAAAATAAAACCTCTGGGTATCGTAGGTGTATGTATAATTCTTTAAAACCTGCCAGTGCCTTGTCACTGAAGAAATAGAAAAATGCAACCACCGGCAATGAGAAGTGCGCTGAGACAAAAGTGAGTTGCTTGGCAACAGATTAACTTATTTAAACTTTTACTGCTGCTTTGACAAAGAGGCTGAAAAGAGACATGTGAAGACAACAGTAAAATCCTCCAGATCAGAAGCTCCCAGAGACCCTCCAAAGTAGAAGACACTCTTGCCTATACGCTTAAGCCAGGAGCTTGCAGACTGTATTTCCAACAGCTCCCTTGCTGATAGCAAGTGCTGGCTGGGGATCACTAGACAGGGGAGAGAAGCTGAGGTTTGTGCCTCTGACAGTGTAGAAGTTGATGGATGTTGTTGGCTGTGAGCGTAAGGGGGTTGCAGACTTCAGTGGCCTGAGCAGAAGTGGTACCTATTTGTAGCTCCAGCCCTGGCCCAAGCAGTGCCCCTTAAATAGAGTCAGGACTGGCTGTGATAGTGTCTCCAAAAGCTTGGTAGCAGGTATAGTCCTGTAGACCGCTGCGTAAGGGTGTCAGCATATTCTGAGCTCTGGGTAATACCATGTTCCAGCCCCTTTATTTTCTCTTCTGTTCCCTCTGTCCTTACAACACCTTCTCTGTATTAAATTCTCTCTGTGAAACCCCTAAAGTGGTTGGTTACTAGACACTGACTGATAGAATCTTAAAGAAACTTACAGACTCCCTAATTAGACTCAGCACCCAGAGGAATATGATATGGACAAAAATAAAAATAGGCATTAGCAATCAACCTAGGAAGGGTATTGTGGTGGTTAATTTAAATCCAGAGAGATAGAGAGATAGATACGAGGAATATACATGATATAGATATAGATCGTCTTTTGGATCTGCTTCTCTGGAGACCCCTGACTACCACAAGTTTAGAGGTGTTGGTGACTGCAATGTGAGAGAATACTGTCGTCAGACAAAGGCTGGGTAATGAAGACTCTGCACGTCTGCTGAATTCTTGGGACTTTATTCTAACATGTATGGGAACCATTGCTAGTTTTAAGGGAGAGGAGTGAAATGGTCATATTTTCTTTTCTTGAAAACCACCCCAGTTGTAGGAGTGTGGAGGACGGATCTCCAAGGAAACTAAGAGAGCAGAGCCCTCAAGGGAACAATTCCTTGGAGCATTCAGCTGAGACTCTGCACCCCCATGAGGCACGTTTTCCCCTTTTCCCAGCCATTCAGACCCTCATATAGTTGGAGCCCAATTCACTCTTTCCTACTGATATCTGGTTGCTTTACAGTCAGCTTGGGCCACTTTGGGGTCATGATTTCTTCAAAGCTTTGCTGTTGATCAGATTGCAACATTGAGGAACTATAGGTGAGGATTTACCTACATCCTGGCAGGCTGATTTCGAGGACAAAGTGGTAATTCTTCACCCAGAACCATTTAAAGGACCACAGCTATAAATCGACAGTTGGTAAAAAGTACACGGAAAGAGAGATGACTTTTATGTCCAGGTCCTGGCAGGCTTCATGATCACAAGAGATGTGCCTATTTATATAGAAGAATCTAGGTCCTGGGTCATGGTCTGGGGCTTAGACTGTGTTCTCGTTATCCTAGTCAGTGCTTTTCAGAGTGATGTAAACTGGTCTTTCACTTTGCAAAGGCTCCAAACATGGAGCCAGGCATGTGTTTCCCATGAATTTAGTGGAACTGAAGCTTCAGCATCCTCCTTTGCCTGGGCCCCTCCCAAGACCCTTGAAGGCCCTGGCAGCTTGCTTAGACAGTCACATGGCTTTATAAGATTTGCAAAAGTTAAGATTCTTTAACCACAATCAATTAAGACCACTATCTCTGCCCATTCCATTTTCTCTGTCAAACTTTCCCTCGTGTTGGGTGATGTTAGAGCGGCCATGGGAATTTTGAGCGTCTAACTGGAAGAACTTGAGTTGGGGGTAGTTTGAGTTTCTTGAAATGAATCTATGTCTCACACTCACTTCCAGAACAATTGAGTTACTGCTAACCATTTTTGTGTAGGAATGGAGTCTAGAAATAGTCCTACCACCCAGGTGTCGACTCCCCCAGTGCCATGACCCAACATGCAGGGTCGAAGGTTAAGTCACAGTATAAACTTACTCCATAAACCCAGCAATGTGTGGGGAGTAGTGGAGAAACAGGTCTCAAAATGCGCAGAGCCAGGAGCTACTCTGTGGAAAATTCTCCCCATCATCAAACATATAAAATGATAAGCAGATAATTTGAAACAGAAGTTCTACCCTTCCAAGAATACACTTGATAATGCAGCAGATACAATTAAAGTACCCCACACTTTTTAGAAGAAAATCAGATGAAATAGAATTATGAAAATAACTGTTTAAATTCTTGCTGATTTGAATGAAAATACTGACATCCACAAAAATAACAAACCCATAATACACCATTCTGACATTTTGACAAGCTGGTTAATGAACATTGTCTAATCAAAGTGTTTAAGAATCGTTACTGCCAAGAAAACTTAAACCCAAATCGTATAGCTTTTAAATAAAAGAAACTTTATGGTGGCTTTTCCACATTTGACAATAGTAAACATTTTCACGGCGTGACTGACAAGGAATGCTGATGCTGAAAGGAGTTTTTCTGATCAATTAATAGCTAAAAGAAATCAACCAACTCAGTGAGAGGAAAGATGGGATTATCTTTCTCTTCTCTTTATAGCAAGTCTTACCAAATCACTGTCATATGAAGACGTTATCAAAGTTTATGCCACTTGCCATACTATTTAGCTAACAACGGCCGATTGATTCGCAGCACCTTTTGGAGTTTAGAGATGTAAACTCTTTCTTGAAGGATGTAAGCTTTGATCTGAAAGGTCTAGAGAATATTGATGCTCAGGGAATATTGGCTGAATGAAGAAATGAGTAAATTAAATCAATGTATTTATGAGTAATACTTTGTTTTAAATTCCCATTTACCTACTATATGTGAATATATATATATATATATACACACAGACACATATATATTAGGAAAAACAAAATTTTCTTAACTGTGTGTGTGTATATATATGTATATATATACATAATTAGGAAAATATAGTTTTTTATTCTTATTAATAATAGCCAACATTTGCTGAGGAACTACTGTATGTAAGGTACTGGCTTAACACCTTGTGTATATTGTTTTTTAAAACGTAAACTTGCATTTTTCCCATTAAAGTAATCCACTTCAACTTGGTGAGGGAGGAGAGAGTCAACAGTTCCCAAGTAGAATTGTTTATTCCATAGGTAATTTAGGCAATTGTTGGACACTTTCCTAAGGTCAGAAAAATAAGTTATCATAATACATTGAATTGCTTCTATAAAAATTCAACATCTGAGGGAGGGAACATGGTTGAGGAGAACAGCTTTGAAATCAAAGATCTGAGACTAAATCCATGTTCTATTATTTATCCAATGAAGGATCTTAAAAAGTTTCATAGCTCTCCTCCCTGCATCTTGATTTGATGGTGGAACTGTCAGTGAGAGCCTATCCATGAAAGGCAAAGTTTAATTTCTCTAGTTTTTGGTGCCATTTTACACTTTGGTACCAGCGTACATTAAGGAGAGGGGAGCAAGGAACTGTGTTTTACCCAGGCCTCCCTCCCCCACTCCAGGAAAGTTTCTAGTAAAAAATCATTATGTCTTTCATGTGTCATGTATTGCATTCATATTTTCTCAGAAGAAACATGGGTTCAAAGGGCCCAGGAACTGCTCCTTCCCCGTCTGGAGAACAGCTTGCTAATTGCACCGGTAAATCTGTAGTAATCACATCCTCTGTGGCACTCTTCCCCTCCTAAGGCAGAGCCCTGAGCTGTACCCACACAAGCCCACTTGCGCTTCCTCACACACGCCTCACTTTCCCACACCTCCCCGCTGCCTCAAACGCCACTCCTCTCACGGGGACACATTTTTCTCTCTTCTCCATCCGGGAACTCTTACTTACCCTTCAAGGTCTAATTCACACGGCCTTTCCTCAAGGTATGCACACCTCTAGTATCTCTTCCTCTTCTTATAAAAACACCAGCCCAATCAGGTTACGGCCCCACTCCTATGACCTCATTAACCTTATTACTTGCTGAAATACTCGATGTCCAAATACAATCACATTGGGGTTTAGGGTTTCAATATACAGATTTGGCAGGGTGGAGGTGGGAGGAATACAATTCAGTCCATAACAGGAGGAGACCACTTAAATTGGAAGAGGGACTCGAGCTATCCAGCTACGGCTCCATGGAAGCTCGGAAAAAGATGATTTTCCTGGGACTTTTGGAAAACTCCCAGGTAGTGACACTGACAAGGCATGGCTCCTGACACAAACAAGCAACCCAGGGACAAAAGGCAATATAGGGCTTCCCTGGTGGCGCAGTGGTTGGGAGTCCGCCTGCCGATGCAGGGGACGCGGGTTCGTGCCCCGGTCCGGGAAGATCCCACATGCCGCGGAGCGGCTGGGCCCGTGAGCCGTGGCCGCTGAGCCTGCGCGTCCGGAGCCTGTGCTCCGCAACGGGAGGGGCCACAGCAGTGAGAGGCCCGCGTACCACACACACAAAAAAGGCAATATAGCTGCTTAGAAGCTGCCTCAGTCTCACGCTCTGGCTACGGCCCAGAATAAGGGAAAAGGGTTAGAGCGAGGCTGGGGTGCCAGAGGAACTGTCGGTGGGGCTGGGTAAGAAGTTTGTCCTCGTAAGACCGAAGCAGCTCAGAGCCGTGGATAACACATTTGTATCTTTGATTCCTGGGAGAGATCGGGACACAGAGTAAGTGTTCAATTATTCGTGAATTTCTGATGGTTGTTTAGTTGAGCACGTAGTGAGTTCCCAGTAACTGGAGACTTACTTCCATGCAGAGGCTGCATGGGTCCAAGGGGCCACAGGAGGTGGCCGTGCATTGGGTGAGGCCTTCAAAATCCTGTCCTGACGTAATAGTCTGATTCTTTGTTTATGTAGTAAAGTGGTCCAGAAAAGTCTTCCTATCTCTCTCCATCCCCGAGTACATTTTCTTAGTTTACTCTGTAATGATGTTGAACCATGCTCCTATCTTGCATGTGAGTTTGCTTCATTCTTCAGTGGCATTTTAAGAGGATGACAGCTTACAGTTTTTCTTTACTAGAAACATTGTACATCAAAAATTTTTTCTTTGCTCTTTGCCCTTTAGATGCCCATATATAGGAACATTAGTAATATCTCACTAAAGGCTTTCTCTTCTTCCTTCATCTGGGGCCGTGGGTTGAACTCATCCTCTGAATCCAGCCCCATCGCTGCTCAGAGGTCATCCTGTCTGGCCCTGGTACAGACAGGGAGAGTGACTGACCGCTGGCTCTAGCTCTTTCTAAGAGGCCTGCTGGTTTACATTGCTCAGCCCAAGAGTGAAAAAAGACAAAGTGGGACCAAACCTAATAAGACAAAACCCACTCAAAACATTTTCTGTGCTTACATCGTACTGACTTTTATCATAAATTCGAGATTTTGAAGCGAATGAGTCACAGAAAGAGAAAAAAAATAATAACCTGGTTCAACAATCAGCATATTATATCTCCCCAGTGACTCATAATATCAGACACAAGTCAGGACAAACAGAGTTCCTGTCAGAAAGAAGTGCAGTTAAAAATAAAAGCAAAAATAGGAAGGGGGGAAAAATCCTTTTTAACTATACCTAGAACTCTCCCCACCCAGGATTCCCTAATGAGAGGTTTGGGGGCAAATGATCTAAAAAGCTTGAGTCACAAGCCAGGAGGAAGCAGCCCCCAAGAAGCCAAGACACATGAATTTCTGAATAAAATCCTCCAGGGAAAGGACAGCATAAGCCAGGAAGCATGTATTATCCTTTAAGCATAAGGGGTATGTGAAGCGGACTCTTCCCAATGGGAAGCAAACTTGCATCTTAATTCTGGTTCCTCCAGAATGAGCTGTGCAACCCCAGAAGGTCAGGGGTTACTTAGCATCTCCGGTCCTTAGTTTTCATACCTGTAGCCTGAGGACGGTAAAACCATGTCACGGAGCCATTGTGAAGATGAATGGTTATTAAGTGTGTTAAGCACTTAGCTTGATGTATCAATTTATAGATGTAACATTAAATAATTATCCGCAATTATTTGCCTTAAAACATGTGGATGAAAACCAATCTGGACAGAGATTTCTAAATCCCTAGTTAATAAACTCAGATGAGTGTGTATCTGGCATGTTGCATAATTCCAGCTTCCTAAGGATGGTTGAAAGCTGTGTTCACTCTTGATGATACATTCCAACATTTAGTACAGCAGAAGAGTTTAAGGGGCCCAGGCCCATCCAGTAGTTCCCCAGACAACAGAAAGTCCTTCAGTCTCTCCCCAACCAGCCTGGGCAGTCTTTCAATGCACCTCTGGAAACCCCAAAATAAGTTTCCAGCCAGTCAGTCAACTTTGGCTAAATTCTTGACTCTTCTGCTTACTATTTATGTGATATTGGAAGATGACAACCTTTCTGAGTGTTAGCTTCCTCACCTGGAAAAATGCAGTAGATAACTACTATCTTAAATAGATGCTGTGAAATGTTAAATAAGGAAGGTGCTTAGCAGAGGTTGGGGACACAAAAGTCTTTGATGGACTATTTCCATTCCTTTAGAATAACTTAGAGTTGGCAAGGAGTTGGCTCAATGTCTAAGTGCTTCTGTGAAGGAAGGAGCACATGTCCCTGCCCCCAGACCAGCCTCTCCAAGTCTTCATTGGTCTCTGCTTTCTTGTGTCCAGGGAGGGAGGGCGAACGTGCCCTTGAAGAGTGGAGAGGCCATGGGCTTCTCAGACACCTGCCCCAGTGCACTGCGGTGACATGTCGCAGCCTTCGGGAACAGACTTGTGTGGTTTTGTGTCCTAGTTTTCTGCTTCGTAGCTGTGTGAAGTTGATCAAACACGGGAGCCTCAATGTTCTCATCTATGACACAGAAAGGTTTCTCCCAGGGTTGCTGTGAAGATTAAATAGTACAACACCAGGGCCTGCCCCATTTGTCTCCACTTCATGGTTGCATGGCTGTCCTGACCACCCACAGTCCTGCACTGTGATTCTCGGCTGCAAGACCCAGGATTTTGCTCTTTGCCCTGCCTCAGGGAGCAGACACCCCTCATGCTCTCCTCTGAGGATCTAGCTCTGTAAATATCTGCGGTATGGAATCAGTCTATTGCTAATACTCTGCCTTGTTTCTCCTGAGGTCAAGTCCAAGAGCTGACAACAATGGCGACAAGAGAGGAAGTGGCAAAGTTTTAAAAACTTTTGAAATCTTTACAGCTGTGATCCCTGGCTCAGCGTTCCTGACTCCCTTCTGAGAGGGTCTCAAGCTTATCCTTATCTTTCAGGGTGGGGTTCACCATACGTCCCTATTCTCACTTTCAATCTGCTTGTGCCCCAGTGTTTTACGTCTAAAAAAAATGTGAAGTCCTGAAATATTAGTTAGGACTCAATGTGGTAGATTATATTCTCCCGAAATGGCCACAACAATAATTCTGGTCCCACATGTTCTTCCAGAATCTTCTCATCAAGAAAACAGAGCGTATGTATTCTCATCTTGAGTGTTGGCAGGCATTTAAGGGCGGCCCAACAAGTAGAAGACTGTGGAAGTGACATATGTGACTTCTGAAGCTAGATTAGAAGAGGTGGACAGATTCTGCCTCTCTGTCTGTGTCTGTGTCTCTCTTGGCAAACTCACTTTGGAGCAAAGATCCATCGTATAAGAATTCCAACTCTCCTGAAGCCTCCATGCGAAAAAGGCCAAGTGGACACACCACATGGAGATAGAAACATCCAAGTATTCCAACCATTCCAGTCCCCAGCAGTTAAAATCTTGCAGCCCTGTCACCATACATATGCGAGAGCATATCTTCAGATGGTTCCAGCTCCTGCCACACTAGACTATACCGATATGAAAGGCAGTGGGTGAGAACTGTGATAACTGCCCCACTGAGCACAGACAACCCCCAGAAATGTGAAACACAATAATAAAGTGAATGCTGTTGTTTAAGGCCGCTGAGTTGTAGGATGGCTTGTCACGCAGCAGTGGGTAACTGCAACACGTGTTGGTACCATTAAGTGAGGCGCTGCTCTACCAGTCTGACTCGTGGCAGTGGCTTTGAGACTAAGTGACTGAGAGACTTTGGAACTAAGGAACCAAGAAAAAGTTAAAAGAGCCATGTACACACTACTATATATAAAATAGACAACTAATAAGGACCTACTGTAACTCTACTCAATACTCTGTAATGACCTACATGGGAAAAGAATCTAAAAAAGAGTGGATACATGTATATGTATAACTGATTCACTTTGCTGTACACCTGAAACTAATACAACATTTTAAATCAACTATACTCCAATAAAAGTTTTTTAAAAAAATGGTTAGTGGGATCTTACTGATCCCCAAGGAGATCTTTGGGGAAGACTTAGAGAAAAGTGAGCTAAAGATTAGTAGGACTAGAGGAAAGAGAAACTTACTTACAGAGTGGTAGAAAATTTAGCATCAGTTGCCAACTGTAACATGGAAACAGCAATATACCTAAGGTCCTGGTTGATCTAACTAAGGAGATTTCTGGGTATAATGTTGACAGTGCTACGTGGCTTCTTCTTAAGGCAAATAGTAAAATGTAAAAGGAGATAAATAATCTAAAGAATATAAATATAAAAGAGCCTAAGACTTGCTAGTTTGGAAATAAAACTGTTTCTCATTCCCAGCCCCACCAGTGGGTAAACAGTGCTGAAATTCTTCTAGACAGAAGACAAAATCAATATAATTTCATGGACATATGATGTAAAGGAGAAGCCAAAGGTGTGAGAGTAAAGCACTTTGTTAAAAACATAGGACTATTTCAGATGTTGTCTAATAGACCCTTTCAAATAGACAAAAATCTTTCTAAAAATCATAAGGACATGGCTTGCTGATTCTATTCTTTCAACACAGGTCTTCTGAAAATCTTAAGCTCATTGTCACACAGCAATCCCCCAGAGAGTCCACAGTACAGCAGGCTTATTTGGAAGAAAGTTGTGCGTCTGTCTGTTATCTAATAGGGCAAATTATAAATTGATGAATCAGAAACTCAGAAAGTTGTTAAAGGAATTGTATTAGCTTACACCGAAAGGGATAAGGATACTAAGAAATAAAAAGAGAGCGCTGGACCCATTATTTCTACAGGTGGGAAGCAGGCCGACAAAACTATGAAGTTGTGAACATGCGCTACACTTTAAGAAAAAGGATCAATAATTCAGAGGGCAGAGCTATGTCCCATAGACGTGTCCCCTCTCTATGTCCCAGAGCAAAGAATCATCTCCAGGCATTAGAGTTGAGCTCTAATCAAGAACTGACAACATGAACCAGGCTTGATTTCAGGAGTGCTATTGGCCAGGAACTTCTGTGTGTGTCCTAGTATACCTCCTTCAAGTGGGAATGTCTATAGTGGTAATTCTAGGCTTGATGCACTTTTCTATGTTGACCATAAGGAGGGTGGTGGGGCAGAAGACTTTTCTCTCCCCATCACAGACCCTCGGATTGAGAAGAACCATTCTCAAGGAGTGTGATTGAGAAACTGCACCCTAGCTGTATCATCACATCTAGAATTAATTTAGATAATGAGATTCTGGATCTAAAGCCTGAGCCTGATGCCATTGTGGAATAAGGCTTTGGAGGGACTTGTGGGTAAGGGTTGGTATATTTTTCATGTGGCAGGAAAGTGAACTGTTGCGGCCAGAGGAGGACTGACCGACTGTTGATGTTTTTTCTGAAAATAGACATACTCGTAGGTACAGTCCAATATGCTCTGCAAGAACTTTGCAATGCCCCAATTAAGAAGTGGAGTCTATTTACTGTCCTCTTGAAATTGGGCAGGACTTTGTCACTGCCTGGACCTCAAAGCCACAATGCTGGAGAAACTCCACGGCAGGACCACTTAGGGATAGAGATAGATGTCCAGGGAGCTCCAGCTGTTATAACTCTTGGATGCTCACTTCTTCCCAGCCCAGCTGGCCTTGAATGGGCAAAGAAATCTTCAGATGATTTTGGTCTCGTCCTCTGTCTGACTACAACTAAGTGAGGGACCTCAAGGGAGAACCGTCAGTCATCCAGCTGAGCTGTGAGAAACATGTTACTTTAAAATCACTAAGTGTGGGCTAATTTGTACGTAGCAATAGGTACGGGGCACTGAGGTAGATTATAACATTTTAAAGCGGGAATATCAGGCTGGAAAACATCATAATCAAGTCAACATTTAACAAATAAGGAAGAAAGATGGCTGTCCAGAGAAGAGAGTTTGTGAAACAAAACAAAAGGAAACAAAATAGGTCATAAATTGTTAGTGACAGTAAACCATATTCAAGGGAGATATTTGAATATTTCATATGCAAATATGGAAATCAAAGGTAGGTAAGATGACTTGGGAGGCAGGATGAAAGCTGATGGGGGATTTGGGGAAAATAGCACGATTCAAAGCAGGAGGATTGCAAGCCTCCCAACCCAACACTTAACACGATAAACAGAAAGGAGAAAAAAAAGATTGAAAAAAATCAGTTCTCCAAGAGTGTACAAAAAGCAGATTGAGAAGAGTTTATTGTTACTCATTTTGAAGAAGGTAATCTTGAAACCGAATGACAGAGGGGTCTCGGAAATGAAATCCAAATACTTTCTTATTCTTCAAGAAGTGATATAGGGTGTTAGATGACACCTATAGACAAAATTCTGCAAGATTTTCTTTGTATCTGCCAATGTGGAAGGCGATCCTGAGTGACTTTGTTAATGTCTCCTCCAAATTAAAAGCCTTTTCTCAAGATGGGAGATTTTCCAAAGAAGGGAAAAACAGTTATTTCTTATCAGGCATGGAAACAGATTGATCACAGCTATGTCCACTATAAACAATAATAAAATAAGACGAAACCTGATGGGGTTTGGTTGTCCCTTGAGGAAGGAAATAGTGCAGAAGGAAGTAGAAAAAGGAGTTCTACATGGTCTTTTTCCGTATAGCACTCTGTTCAGACAATATGTTCCCCTCATCTGACTGGGGAGAAAGAGGGACCCCAGCTGAGGGGAGCCCAGGGCAAGAGTGGGATAGAGCTGTGCCGTCTGTCAGGCTACGTCTGTATGCGGAGAACAATCCAGCACAATCATAAACTTCACTGCCCACATAAGAAGGATACACCCTGGACTAGTCAGCATAAACCCTACTATAATAATACAATTATGAGAAATTGTAAGAATGCATCCATCAGTCAAAACAGTCACAACTGCATCTGAGGCTCCTTAAGAAAATAAACACCAGTAACAACCAGTTCACAAAGGGAACCTCCAGGAGAAGACGCAAATACACTTCCACTAATTCAGGCAAGTAGTCAGGAAGACTTGGCATAGACTATATTTGAACAAAGAAAGTATCCAGATAGTGTAACCAATGCAAAAGATGAGTAAAATGAAAGACAAATCTCATGCTGCTATTAAAAATCACAAAAGGAAACAAAGAAAAGTAAGAAAGTCAGCATTTGAAATAAAAACAGAATACCTTCTGGAAGAGGACACATCCCAAGTAATAGAATAAGTATTTGTATAAAACGTTTCAAAAGAACTTATTAAAAAAAACTAATATGGAGATGAACTGATTGATGTAAAGAAAAATTAAAATCTAAAATCTAAGATCATCAAATTATTGATAATTTGCAAAAGCAGGGAAATGAAGTTGAGTATCAAAACACATCACTGTAGAATTCATAAACATAATACAGAGGATGGGGAAGAGAATGAATTCGAACTGGAAATCAGATCTGTGATGTGGATGAGAGAATTGAGATCATCACAAAGATGGTCATTGGACAGCACAGCAGGCCAACGATTACAGTGACAATAGTAGATATGGAAGTTACACATCACATCAAAGAAGCTACATGTGGACATCTGTGTCCTTGAAATAATTGAACAAAAAAAGAACACTCCGAGGTAGAGAGAAATATCTCTGATAAGAAATAGTCACTTAATTTACAAATATGAGAAATATCCCTGAAAAGAAAAAGTTGCTTAATCTTCAAATATGAGAACCAGCCACGCCAATAAGAAACTGACTGACATGAATTCTGGTTCCATCCATGAGTAGCTATGTGACTTTGGGCAGGTTTCTCAAATTGATGTCTAGTCTGTAAAATGGGAATATTAAAAACACCAGCTTCATGATTTGCTGTGAGTGAGAATTATAGGAGTTAATATGTAATGTACTTAGGTACAGAGGATATTCTTTATAATTACTAGCTATTGTTTGGACCTTGGCAAAGTTCCTGAACATTTGAGGACAAGAAATAATCCTATAAGAGGAAAAGAATCACATTGCATTCAGACATCTACACAGCATTATTAGAAGACAATGCAGGAATGTCAACAGAGGCATAAGCAGTGGGAAACTGTATGATCCAGAAATATTATAGACAACCTCTGAGTCATTCAGCTACAAAGAAAATCAACATGCATTCTGAAAAATACCAGGATACAGAGACTGAAGCCTTCTTGAAAAAGCTCACTGAAGAAAACAAGCAATTTACCGAGTAAAAAAAGAAAAAATGAAACTCACAAAATAGAAAGGCTTGATATGAAAAGACTGGCAGTGAGGACTAAACTACTCAAACATAAAACTATGGTGAAATAATTGAAGCAATTATCATTACCTAAAATATACATGAGATTATAAAACTTAGGAGAAATTAAGTTTTTTCTTTAGGAAGAAAAATGACTGTGTAACTACGATGAAGCATGGAAAATGTTTTGTAACAAATGTCAGGAAGTAGGGAGGGAGAGGAGAATTTATGTTTCCTATTTTCCTACATTCATAGTGGAAAATCAAGAGAGGGCAGGTTTATGGGAAAAAATATTTTTGTATGAAGGTAAACAGGAGAAGAACTAACAAAAGGCAAAATATTTCCAAATTATATTAAAATGCAAATTGAAGACAAAAGCTAGTGTTTCCCATAATTCATTATTTCTGGAAGAGTTGAAATGCACATTTTACATATATGGAGAAAGGTCTGCATGGCGAGCTGTGATGCTTCCCGGGCAGCAGGAATGTGTGGAGGTCATGAGATGCAGAAGGACTTACATTCTTCTTTCTTTTTTATTTATTTCGTTTGCTTTTTTTTTTAAGAAAAAAATTGCAAGTACAGACTAGTAAGTGGAATAAGTTAAGAATCTACTACATATCTATTATTCTGAATTGACAAGTTTTTCACATTGTTATTTGTATTTATTTCTAGACAGGTTTAAAGCCTAAAATAAAGTATCACAGATATAATCAGTCTTCTTAGCTCTTTGTTCCTTTTTTTTTCCTTTCACTCTTCTCTGAGGCAGTTGCTATCATGAAATCAGTATGTATCATTTGAACCAAATTATAAAATAGCATCTTTTTCCATTCATATTTGGGAAATATATTTGAAATCATGAGACATTACATTTATAGAAACAAAATCATGAAAGATGCATTTTTTGCCAAATTCCCTCTTTGTCCACCTTTACCTGTAGATTGTTCTAAACCAAATGAAATTGCTCGGTTAAAGAGAAAACACATATTCAATATTGCTAATTGTTGCCAAAGTGTGTCACTAAACTCTGTACATAAATTTGTGATCCCCCCAAAAGATGAATTTCTAAGAAAATATAAATGACTGAAACCCATTCCAGAAAAGATCTTATAAACCCAAACATATTAATGCCACACAAAAAAATTTCTTTAAAGAGTACTGGACACACACACACACACACACACACACACACACACACACACACACACAACCAAACAATGCTAAAAGGTGTTTCACGGGCTAATTATTTTATCGTTTTTGAGGACTATGTAATCCCCATGTGTTTAAGTTGTTCAAGCTACAGAGAAGGACATTTTTTAGATTCTTTCTGCCACACCAGACTAAGGTTAAGACCAAAATCTGAAAAGAAGAGCACAGAGAAAACTACTGATGTATGTCACTTATGAACATCCAAGTAAAAGCCAAATAAAATGTCAAAAATATTATTCTGCAGTCTTTATGTATAAAAATGTGTATATACAATATATAGAATATCATATGTATATATAATATGTATAATATACGTGAACATATATAATACACATATACAAATTTACATAGATATGTAGGTGTATATATATGAACTCACTTTTATCTATGCATATGACTACATATACACATGCAAACTGCATGTACCATTTACACACATACACTACATAAAACATACATTAAATGCACATGAATGTACATATATATATGTCAATATGTGTGTGCCAAAGTGAGGTTTAGTCCAGGAATACCAGAACAATTCAAAAGACAAAAAGCATACTAATTATAGTAATGAAAGAGTTCATTTCTTTTGTTGCTAAGAAATAAAAAATCAAATCAAAGGCATTATAACTTAAAGCCAACTACTTTCTGCTGCATTTCAGGATGGCCATTATCAATATTTACTGGCTTTAATAAGAAAACTAAAAAAAAATCATATATATTTGTATCCTAGTATTAAAATAATTTACATATTTTTCAATTCTTTAAGGAAACAGAAGATGAAAGATAAATTTGAAATGAAATTTTGCATATAAATACTCCCTAAATGTCTTGCTAATTCCTGACCCATGCATATATGGAACGGAATCCAGATAAAGGAAAAGGATCTGAAATGAGATCTGAGCTGCCATTTAAGAGCTAGATTTTGCTCTTTGAGTCCAATCAAGTGAAACCTGCTCGAGTCCAACCCAGCTAAATCCTGCTTGAAAAATAACCAATACCCTTCAGAGAAGCGTAAGAAAATCTGCCCTCTACCCAATATGCCAATATGTTGTTGTTCTACAGCATAGCATTCAAATACACAGTATGTATTCTGCATATTTATTTTATGGACAGCAAATACCTTAGATTATAATCCCAAAGTGCTTGGCATACAACGAATGTGGACAATGTGATCCATTCTCAAGAGAAAAGACAATTAAAGGAGACAACCTCAAAGGTGACCCAGGTTGCTATCCTCAAAATTTAACTCTAGAGATACAATATGACCCAGCAATTCCACTTCTAGCTGTACGCCTAAGGGAATTGAAAACACATATTCACACAAAAACTTCATACAGATTTCAAAGCAGTATTATTCAAAATCACCTAAAAGTCAAAACACCCAAATGCCCATCAACTGATACATAAATAAACAAAATATGGTATATCTGTATAACAGAATATTATTTTGCCATGAAAAGGAATGAAATACTGCTGTACCCTATAACATGCATGAACCTGGAAAATATTAACTGAAAGAAGCCAGGCACAAAAGAGCATGTATTGTGTGATTCCGTTCTATGAAATGTCAGTAAATACAGGGGGGCAAATACAGAGATGCAGAAAGTAAATAAGTAGTTGTCAGAGTTTAAAGGGTGAGTGGGATGGGGGATGACTGCCAAGGGGTCACGGAAGGTGATGGAAATAGTTTAAAATTAAATAGTAGCAATGGTTGTACAACTCTGAATATGCTAAAAGAAAACTAAATGGTGTATATTAAAAGAGCGAATTTTATGATATGTAGATTATATGTCAATAAAGCTATTATTTTTTTAATTCCCAAATGATTGCATTTTTTCAGGTAACCTATTAATCTAATCCCTGAATTCATAACACAGAATAAGTAGCTAAGAATAGTCACTTATATTTGAAAGAAAATAAAGTGGGAGGACTCACTTTAAAAAATAATTGACATATTATAAAACAGTGTGGTACTAGTTCAGTACCATACAAAAAAAATAGATTCATGTTACAATGTATGGAATCCAGAGACAGATTACACCTGTGTAGAGACTTGTCAAATGAGAAGTAGCATTCAAATCACAAAGGGAGGGGCTTCCCTCATGGCACAGTGGTTAAGAATCCGCCTGCCAATGCAGGGGACAGGGGTTTGAGCCCTGGTCCGGGGAGATCCCACATGCCATGGAGCAACTAAGCCCGTGCGCCACAACTACTGAGCCCGCACGCACCTAGAGCCCGCACTCCACAACATGAGAAGCCACCGCAGTGAGAAGCCCGCACACGGTAGTGAAGAGTAGCCCCCGCTCGCCACAACTAGAGAAAGCCCGCGTGCAGCAACGAAGACCCAACGCAGCCAAAAATAATAAATAAATTTTAAAAAAATCACAAAGGGAAATAAATATCTGATAATTGGCGCTGCAAAAATTTGCTCTTTATATAGGGAAAAAGTATATCTCCACCCAAAACTGTACAAAATAAATATACTTCAGGTGATTAAAACCTGAAAAACCACTAACCTTTAAATCACCTAGAGAAAATATAAATTAACATGATGACCTTGGAATTGACAAGAAAGACCATCTTAAATAAAACACAACGAACATAACGTATAATGAAAAACATTGATAACATCTTAAAATGGAAAATTCTGTGTGACAAAAGACACTGCAGCTTTTTTGTAAGGCCAAAGAATGGCAGAAGGTATTTGCCATTCATATAATCAATGTATGATTGATGTCCATTGGATATTTAAGATATTGCCAAAATGCATTACTAAAAAAGTGAGTAACTCAATGGGAAAAAATAATTTTCAAGAACAGAAATCTAAATTGCTAATAATATGAAAAGTTATTTAATCTTTTGTTAGCAAAATAATACATCATAAATATAACAGCCATCAGATTTTTTTAAAGTGCAACTCCAAATGATGATGAATGAGAATGTAGGAAGGGACTTATTACACACTCTGCTCATGTGAGTATAAACTGTTCAGTCATATTGGGTAACATACCCTTTAACCAAGACATTTCACTTCTAGATGAGTACCCCAGAGAAATTCTTGCAAATTCATGTATAAACATCGTCATTACACTGGTTTGCAATAGAAAATACTAGAGATAGTCTACAGGCAGACCTCAGAGATATTGCAGGCTGGGTTCCAAACCACTGAAATAAAGCAAATATCACAATAAGGCAAGCACAGAAATGTTCTGATTTCCCAGTGCATATAAAAGTTATGTTTCACTGTATGGTAGTCAATAAGTATGCAATAGCATACTATCTAAAGAAACAACAAATAATATTTAATTTTAAAATGCTTTATTGCTAAAAATGCTAGCCATCATCTCAGACTTCAGCAAGTCACTATCTTTTGCTGGTGGAGGGTTTGAAATAGTGTAAGAATTATCCAAATGTGAAACGGAAACACGAAGTGAGCAAATGCTGTTGGAAAAATGGCTCCTACACACATGCTTGATGCAGGGTCACCACACACCTTCAATCTGTAAATAATTCATTATCACTGAAGCACAGTAAAATGGTATGCCAGGGATTGGTCACCAATGTAAAAATAATGATGAACTCATAAAGTGCACAATAATCTCATTGCAAAAAATACTATCCCTCAGTTAACATGAAAAGAGAGGGAAATTTTATTTAAGTAGTAAGTTTACTACTATTTAAGTAGTAAAAATTTTTAGGAAAATTTATTAATAAAAAAGTTGTTATTTATTCTCCTACAATATTTTTATTTATTTTAATATCTGTAGGCTCTGTATTCCCTTATGATATTGTTAAAGACCATTAAGCTTCTTTGGGTTAGGCTTCTTTGGGTCAGCCAAAGAACTTGGATAAAATGTAGTCAGCATGTCTCTGCAACACATAGTCAAGGAAGATCAAAAACGCATAATAGGTAGCCTCAGGTTGGAGACGTAAGGGCAGAGCCATAAACTGGAGAGAAAACAATTCACCATGGACCTTGGAGGTCAAGAACAGGCTTGTGACCTGTGCAGTCCCACAGGGCCTCTTCATGTCAGTTTTGGAAATTTGTGCGCGTTTTTGTGTGTGTGTGTCTTCAACACTCTTTTTGAGCATGTATTAATTTTATTAATATCCACAAAAATGTCCATTTTGATTCTTTTTTCTATTTTGGTCTGCTTTCTATTTCATTGAATTCTGATCTTATTTTTATAATTTTCCCTTCTACTTATGTTGATATTATTTGTACTTTGTGAGAGGAATGGAAAAAGGTTTGTCTACTCCTTCCTTCACATCAATACAAAAAAATACAATTTTGAAAAAATGGACAGAAGTCTTAATGTGAGCAAAAATCTGTTCAATATCACAATCATTAAAAACTGCTCCTTGGGGCTTCCCTGGTGGCGCAGTGGTTGAGAGTCCGCCCGCCGATGCAGGGGACACGGGTTCGTGCCCCGGTCCGGGAGGATCCCACGTGCCGCGGAGCGGCTGGGCCCGTGAGCCGTGGCCGCTGAGCCTGTGCGTCCGGAGCCTGTGCTCCGCAACGGGAGAGGCCACAACGGTGAGAAGCCCGCGTACCGCAAACAAACAAATAAAAACTCTGTATAATGTGCAGTGTTTTCAAAGCAAAATTACATGTTAGAAAGTGAATGAGGCAAATTTCTGGTGATGTCATCAAAGTAGTAACTGCTAATGAGCATTCTCCTCATAGGCGTTGCCTGATGCCACACTGACCGGAACGGCCGATTTGCTTTCTGCAAATCTGTTTGGATCATTTACAAGGCATTCTGGAAGTTGTAAAAGCATCATGTAAGAAAATGATAGAGCGAAGTTCGAATACAACACAGGGATGACAGAAAGGAAAAGGTACTCTCTCTTGTGTCATGGGTATTTTGACAAGAGTTTGAAGGACTTTCCTAAGGGGTTACCACAAGCACACATTTAAATGATTACAGTTCCCCCGGAATTATAAAAAGGAACATAAGTACCATTTAAAACATGTTTGCATTTCCCCAAAGAAGCTTGGAAGCAAATGGTCATTAACTGTGAGACTTAACTCTGGTGTGACATGCCCTGTTCTGGATACGGGGACGCGTGAACACCAGCCCTTCAGTGGTTTACTTATTTATTTTTTGACAACTGGTGATGGTCCAAGACTCAGGCTTCTACCGGCCTCGCCCCTCCTACCTGCCTCTTCTGCAACCCACTGACTGACCATCAGCATCTTCCCCGGAGGGTGAGAAGCACGGAGAGAAAGAAACGGAAACTCTTGTTGGTCATGATATTTGTCAGAACTGGTATGGTAAAGAAGAGAGAGAAAAGAGTTGCATTAGTGGCTGGGAAGGAAAAGAAAAAAAATCAGTCATTGAAAAGATGTCTCAAATGTTGAAATATCATATATGGATTTACACTAACCATAAAGCCTTGGTTCCACTTGACAAACAGCCAGGGAGTCTGCCACCCATGCATATCTTGGCTAGGTGGGAGCCCCATGAGACTGTCTGAAACACTTCAATGGCCTTGCAGGACATTTGGTCCTGTCCAAAACATCCATAAGACACTTTGTCCGGAAAGACATTTGGTTCACCCCAAAATGTCCTAGAAATTTGATCCTATCTAAAATGTCCCATGGGCATATTTGGTTCATGCCGAATGGTCTTGGACAGGACCAAATATCAAGGACCTTTTGGCACAGACTGAATGTCTCCCTGGTCGTTTTGAACAGGACCAAATATAACCTTTTGGTGCGGACTTGATGTTTCCACGGATGTTTTAGACAGGACCATATATGACCAAATATCAAGAACATTTTGGCATCTACCAAATGTTCTTATGGACTTTTTGGACATGACCAAATGTCTATAAACATTTGAATGGCCACCCAAAGAAGCTGGGTAAAAAGTAATCAATGTGTTGCTGCAAGACATGATCAAGGAAGATCCAGAATTACGTAATATGTAGCCCAGGTCAGAGCCACAAACAAGAGAGAGAGCGAGTCATGATGGACCATGAAGGTCAAGAACAAGCATGTGACCAGTGCAGGTACAGGGGTCCAAGATTGAAAGGAATCCATACTCTGTTTAATGCTTTGCTGTTGCCAGCTTGAAATTCTTAATAATTTTATATTTGAACCTGTACTTCATAAGTGAAGTCAAAAATGGAGCATGCTTTTTGAACCAGAGATCCCATATTTTTCATTTTGCAATAGGCCCAGCAAATTCAGTAACCAGTTTTGGAGGGGAACATGGTCAAGATGGCTAAGGTGAGTGCTTCAGAAGACAGACAGTGGCATAAGAAGAGCTTTGTCTACATGCACAAAGGCATCGACCCAAAGTAGGCATTATGATGATTTCTCTGAGACACAGACTTAGTGGGTTCCAATAAGCCAGTTTTATTCTTACTTCATTTTGTATGGAAATATTAATCCAAGAAAACATTCAGTAAAATTTCTAAAAGGGAAAGCATAACACTCTAACCCCTCTACCACAACCATCATTTTTATTTCAAGGCAACGTCTGCTTCAATCTTTCTTTAACCCTGGGGCCCCGATTCCTTCCCTGCTAACACCTGAGGACACGATTCACAACATGGTCCCACGTTCAGCGCTGCATTTCTGCCGACATGACTCAGTTTCTCACTGGCTAACTCAATGAAGCACAGCTATCTTCCAGAATGTTCCGCCTCCACCTCTTGGGCTGGGGGAACAGTGCTGAAGCACCCCCTTCACCTCTCTGCAGGAGAGAAAGAGCAGACAGCTGGGTGAGGGTCCAGCCCATTACATGTCCCTTCTGTGCACCTAGAAAGTAACTGGCACAAGTGCCTGCTTTTTAAATGTCTATTTTCTCAAATTACCTTTTATTGAGAGCATTCTACATGTGACGTTTCTCTCAAAATGGAAATGGATGAGTAAAATGAAGGGAAGTTTGATTTGTAAAATCACTTAATATATGTCTACTATTATGAAATAAATTAAGTTTGACTTCTCAGCATAGAAGAGTAGAAGAGTCCGGGGTAGATAATATTGAAAATTACAGGCTGTGGGAGAGGTTCAAATATGGTGGCAGCATTTCTCATCTCTGGAGTGCAGGGTTCTGAAAAGCAACAATTCACTATTTATCAACACCTTAAAGTTCCCTGATGAGACTAGCCTGATTTGAAATTCTTAAAGTAAGGGGAAATCCACCATGATTTGAGACCCAGGCAGGGAGTGGGGGGACGTTGGTACACATCAGTTTCAGGGTTTTGACCAATTTCCTGAGCCTCAGTTTTCCTCATCTGCTAAATAGCCATATAAACACAGATCGATCCTAATTTCTTCACCAAGATTTTAAAATATTTAAGAGATGCTGTCTATGAAAGCACCTGGTGAATTCTAAAATCCTTATATAAGTGAAGAAAAGGGAGACCTCCATTGTGGAATACATCTCATATGCCAGGGTCTATGATTGACACCATAAATATATTATTTCTCTTAATTTTTATCATGATCATGAAGAGTTCAGACTGCTATTTCTTGTTGGAGATGAGAAACAGATTCAGAGACAAAGTGGACTGGCTAAAGTTACACAGAGAACACCTACAGACTCCCCTATACACAGAAGGAAACCAGAAGAAGAGGACCACCCCCTCCCCATTCATGCTCAACTTGCTTGCTCTTTTTCATTCCTGCTCTCCTTACCTGAGAATTTCCCAGCTCTGTGTCCGAGTCTCTTTGCTCCCTCCAAATAGGTAAGGTGATTTGGGCTGAGAAATGCACTCAAGCTCAGATAGTACATTTTGGTACAGCTAGACCCTGCCCACCATGTATGAGAAGGCAGAAGAAGAATATAAAGGAATTTGGAGAGCTAGAAGACAAAGGTGCTGTGATTCAAACTCAAGGCCACCTGATGGTAAAACAAGGATTTCACCTGATTCTCAGAAATGGGTGTGGACAGATCTTTTCCTTCAACAGACATCACCCAATTCAAATCTGCTGGGGGCCAGTTGTCAACAGCAGGTGATGGGAGATATTTTTAGTTGACTTTATTAAACTGGGGCATGGAGCACTGATGGACTTACAGCAAAAGACACACTGTGAGCCAATCTTTGGCAATTCCTTAAAATAATAGTGATGATAATAATTTTTTTTCAAAAGTCCTTCTGGGCTTAAGCCACTGAATGGTTTTTACCTTGGGCAACAGCTCAGTGGTCTTTGCTAGAGAATTTTTTGCAAAATCTTCATCCAAGTAATCAGCCCATTAGGGAGAAGGCTTCCCCAGCTTCGGACGTGAGGCTGCATGATCTGTGCATGGGACACACAAGCAGTGTTCCTGTCCTCCTGCTACAACTCTTTCAAAGCCCGGAGACAGACAGTGAGCAGGTAACTGAAATCACATCTGGCTTCAGGTGACAGCAGTGTCTGGAAAAGATGTTCCCCAGGGGGTGTGAAGAGGGTGACAGATGCAGTGACCTTGCTTGCCAGCGGGAGCCAATTTGGGCTCAGAGACCAACAAATAAGTAATTGGTGTATTTTGACAGAAGGCTGAAATACACTGCCTTGTGCTGACTCATTCCTTAGATATGTGCTTGTAGTTAGCTCCTGTGGAGTTCTAGAACACCACGCCACCTTTCAGTGGCTCTGGGACCGCTCAGACCTAAAGGTCGGTCATAACAAGTGGATGCACAGTTCAGCGAGTGTCTTCGCCTCCTAAATATCTTGTAATAGAACCTAAAAAATGGTGGAGACAAAAAAATGTAGTTACTGCTATGCAGTTATTATGAAAGAAATGAATTGAGTTGAAGTGATGTAATCTTGATCAAGGGGGTAAGGCTGCAGTGAAAGGGGCTGGGTTTTGGAGACAGGACTGAGTTCAAATCGCACCTCCGCTGGTCATCTATGGCCTCCATGCTCAGTGTTCTTACCTCTATGTGGGTGACCAGAATATTGAGTCACTTGGTTGTTGGGAAGGATTGACAAGGTAAGGTTATAGGTACTACTGAGTTTTGTGAGGGTCAGTGGACATGTGATGCTATGGCTCACAGGGCATCTTTCCGAAATGTGGTTTCCATATCCCTCTGGAACGTTTTCTCTCAACGTTTACTTTAAAAAACAAAAAACAAAAAAAAAGTATTGAAGTATAATTGATCTACAGTGTTGTGTTATTTTCAGGTGTACAGTAAAGTGATTCAGTTTTATATGCGGGGTTGGCCAAAAAGTTTGCTTGGGTTTTCCATAAGATGTTACGGAATATATATATATTCTTTTTCAGATTCTTTTCCCTTATAGGTTATAACAAAACGTTGCACATAGTGCCCTGTGCTGTACAGCAGGTCCTTCTTGGTTATCTATTTTGTACACCATAGTGTGTATATCTTAATCCCAAACTCCTAATTTATCCCACCCCGCCCTTTCCCCTTTGGTCCACCTTCATTTTGTATCGTACTTTAGGCCTCATAGTTACTCACCAGGCAGTTGCATCAGCCTCCTACCTGGTCATTGTGCTGTAATTCTTCCCTTAACCAATCCATTCCTCTCACTTCTCCAGGGGGACCACCGTAAACCACCGATGTGTTACTCACTCACCAGATCAAAACCCTCAAGAGCCCAGACTCTCTGCTGCTCTTTACAGAATATTGTCAGGACTCCTTATAAGAGAATTCAAGGCAATATGACATCACCCCATATTTCTAGCCTCATCTAATAAACACTCACACTGGACTACCTACTGCTTTCTATACATGGAAAACAAGTAGGCCTTCAAGGTCTACTTGGATTCTCCCGCCCACCATAATTTCTGTTGCCTATTAATCTTCCACACACAATTTATTCAATAAGCATCCATTGAATGGATGCTCTGTGTTGGAAGTCTCTGCTCAGAGGTGTCTGAGCTTCCTTTGTAAAGGGTTCCTTGGGTGTTCTCTTCCTGAGCTCTCACTGTAATCGGGACATTATTTAATGATAACACATATTGAACAGTATTAATGTCCAATGTGTTTTTGTCTGTCTCTCCTCCTGGATCTGGAGCATCTATCTTGGAATCACTGCCACTGGACATAGTATCTCACACACCATAGACACTCAATTTTTATTTACTGGATCATTTTGAAATTATTCTTCTATGCTCTAAAGAATTAAGAGTTTAGCTTCCATACTCCCTACTTATACCTAGAGATAGTTTTTCTTATGGTGCATTGATAATTATTCTGGGATTTATTGGGATTTGGGGGAGAACATCAACTCAGAATGAGATTATAATTTCCTATTTTGATAACAAGAATAAAACTGGGCCTGCAGAAGATGGAAAGAATACTAATTTCCTGCTCACATCTTCCTAAGGCAGAGTCAAAGCATGGTAGCCATAGAGATGTAGCCCCCACATGTCCCATGAATGAAGGACTTGGCCCCCTAGCTGTTGGTAGAGCTATTAGGAGATAAGCTTTAACTGCCATCTTTTTTCAGGGACTGCCTCAGCTTCAGAGAGCCATGACCAAGGTCATGGCCTTCCAAGAGTGACTCGCCTGGAATGAATGATCAAGGCAGTGGCATAAATGTCCAGCCATTTCAGCCCAATGCAGGGCAGTTCTGATGAACGATTTTAGTTCCCAAGCTCTCATTTTCTCCATGGGACTGGCTGAGGCTGTGCCTGGGAGGCAGCTAAGCTTTTCCTTTTGGCCAATCCTGCTTTGTCTGCTTCCCTTCCATGGAGATTGATTACAAGGATATTCTAATAAACACTCTGAACACTGAATTTCTTCTTAGAGTTGGCATCCTGATGAATCCAATAGTTGATTGAAGCCAGCAGAACTAAAATGGGAGTTTTGAGCTGGACTGTCCACCACCCAGCTGGTTATTAGGTTGCAATCACTCGTGGCTGGTGGTGCACATATAGTTCTGGAACGAGATGGTATCTGTTTGTTAAAACTTACACTGGAGTTGAGTTGGGATGCTATGCCAGTGAAAGGGAATGCACTAGCTGGTGTAATACATCAGGCATCCGAAACGTAGGGAGAAAAGAGGGGTGATAAAGGCAGTGAGATTAGTATACGACTATTGTTAAGCTGTATTTAAGATCTAGAAAAACAAAAAGCTAAGACTGAGAGTAATTAAGGGACCAAGTGTGAAAGCCAGAGTGTCTGTAGTAGCATATAAAAAGGCTACCATCCCCGGTAGCAGAAGGGCAAAGAAAGCTGAGGAACAGCCTCACAACTTAGTCATCGTGGCAGCTGAGCTACAAAGAAGAGTAAACTCATCGCCAACAAGTTTATGCCTGGGTAAAGAGCCTGATTGGAAAGAATAGCACCCAGACACATGGAATGAAGACATATGGGTTGATGTCCCTAAAAGTTTTGAATTCCCCAATTCCCCCCAATTTCTGAGGCTGCTCAAGGGACCTTCCCCTCCCTATTAACCTAACCAGATGTTTCTCCCCTGCAAGGCACTGGATTTAACACTTAGCAAAAACCCTCGGACATGGTGCAAACTTGTTCCTAGAAGCCTAGAAAAAGTGATACCCAGGGTGAGTGAGGACTAAATGCCAGAATGTCTGTGTTTTATGGGACTCGAAGGCTCAGGAAGTGGGCATGTGGAGGAGATATACAGTGTATGAAAAACCCACTTTATGGGTTTTCCCAGAGGAAACAAGGAATGTGCTGGTGAGAGGGGCACCAACATCACTAAGAAGTTCATTGGCGGTTCTCCTTTTGGGGCAGGATTGACAGTAGGGGAGCACATTATAGAACTAGAGTCACGGATAGCCGTGAGGATGATAGAATCTCTATTTAAGCCAGGTGGTGGCACTTAATTGTTGAAATACAGGTAGACACAATCATTGTAATACATGGCAAGATTGTAGCAGCAGGCAAGAAGAGAGCTGTAGAGATAATCATTAGAATGCAGTGTCCCTAGAGTCAAAATAGTTGGAAAGTCAATTAGGACAATACTCAAATTGTCTCATCAGAAAAAATCAAGGATGAATCATCTGGAGGGTAAAAACAGTTGACTCCATTCAAAAAATAGATTATGATCTCCTACATAGCTTCTGGACCTAAGCCAATTTTAATACTGAGAATCTATTAAATAAGGGAGAGGACAGAATGAAGGATCCTGCAACGCCATGGAGAACTGCATCGGAGTCATGAGGATGACTCTCCTAGTCCTTCCCCAAAGTTGTCGACTCGGACAACTTTATACGGAGGGAATAGGAAAACCCAACTTGACATTTTGATGCCAGACTCAAAAGTCATCATGGCCCCAGTGTGGGAGTGGGGCCAGGTAAACAGACCGAGTCCTGGCCAATATCCAACCAACTGTGGGTCCACAAAGTCGGCTCCTTTCCCCAGATGTTTCTGCAACTGGTCCTCCCACCAAGCCAAGAAAGCAAATCAAAAACAGTATTACATCCAGGTGAACATTTGTTGAACATTAGTTTCATTCACAAGTATCTAAATGATGCATAGAGAGTGGTCCCTGTCAAACCCCATTTAACTCATCAGTCTACTGCAGAAAGCAGATGAGTTTTAGAGGAGGATAACAGACTACCATCAACTCCACCAAGTAGTAATCCCAACTGCAATTTCAATCTCTCTTCCAGACCAAGTCTCATCGATACCGCATATTAACGTGATTTCAAAGTACATGGTTTGTGTCCATTGATTGTGACCAATCTTTTCCATCCCTATCAGAAAAGAAGATCAAAAATAGTTTGCATTACTTTGACTAGACAAAACTATAGGTTCATGCTTGTGTCCCAGGATGATATTAATTTCTTCTCTCCCTCACCTAGTCAAAAGTATAGTCTGAAAAGACTCTGGACTATCTGATATCCCACAGAATATTACATTAACCTACAACATTGATAAGTCATGCTTATCAGATTAGAGGAGCAAAAAGTGGTTACCTTGTTGAAGCCTTAGTAAGTCCCATATACAACTGAGGGGGGGGGAGATAAACCCTACAACGTATCAAATCAATAGAATATTTAGGTGTTCAATGTTCAGGGGCAAACCAGAATTCCATCTACTTTGGTTTCCTGTGGCTTCCATAACAAATTACCATTAAAATAACAGAAATTTATTTTCTTACACACAGTTCTGGAGGTTAGAAGTACAAAATTGAAGTGTTGACAAGGGCAAATTTCCTTCAAGGCTCTAGGGGAGTTTTCATCCCTTTCTTCTTCCACTTCTGGGGGCTCCAGACATTCCTTGGGTTGTGACTCCTTCCCTCCAATCTTAGCCTTCATGGTCACCTTGACTCCTGCCCTTGTGTCTACCAAATCTCCCCTCTGTCTCTTGTGAGAACACTTGCCATTGGACGTAGGGCACACCCTGATAATCCAGGATGACACTCAGTCTCTGGTACGGCACCACTCCTTCAGCAGACCAGCTGGTCTCTTGGTGGCACATCCCACACTGCACGTGCCTGCATTTCATTCTGAGAGAAATTTAGAGATACTTTAGATATTATTGCACATGGGTTCTTGGACAGAAACACTGTCTGAAGGTTTATGGGGTGTTGGATCCACTGGCATGGGATCCTACATAAAATTGCAAAAAACCAGTGGGCCCTCTGATGAGCAATGCTGGTGAAGGCCTGGGCCAATGACCACAGAACTGATCATAAATACGACACCACTCAGAAGCTGCTGGCCTGAAAGAGCATTGGAACAGCAAGAGCACAGCTGAAGCACCAGCCCAGAGACTGGTGGAGGATGGGATGCCATCCTCTAGGAAGCAGTAAATGCACTGAATCGGAGTCTCTAGGTGATGTTGTGTTCCTAGCAGGAAAAAAAAACTTGGTTCCAGGAGCAACATGGTAGAAGCCGAAGTGGCACCTCCTTAAGAATTCTGAGAGAAATATTTCTAGCCGTTATTCTATGCCATCTTTACCATCAATTATGCATGATTATAAAATAGTCATTTTGAGATGTTTACAGGCTCAAAAATCCCCCCCCCCAAATACTCCTTTCTAGATAGCTATTCAAGGAAGAATTTCACATAAAAAGGGGGAAGGCATCAACAAAGTGAGATTCATTAAACTAAGAATTCAATACAAGAGAGCCAAGGGGGGGTCTCCAGGGTGACAGTGAGAAGAGATTCCAGGTTCAGCAAGCTGCCAGTCTGAACAGAAGACTCTGGAAGAAATGTCTTCAGGTGGATGAAATCTTTATATTACTGGATGTATCCAACTACATTATGGGGAGCTTTTCTTTCTGGGGAAGATTTGGGGGTTGAATTAGCCATAATAAATACAAAAGAGATAAGACAATTTTAGGAAAAACAAAGGTGTGCAAGGAATTCATTGAAGTGTGGTATATCACTCTACTGTGAATAGCTTTTACAATCATAAGGTAAATGCTACATTTTTATCCAGTTAAAATTAGAATATGGGTAGTTGGGAAGGATGATGGGCCAAGAAGTGTGCATGAATAGGGCAGGGCAGGGGATTGGAAAGAGAGGTAAATTCTCATCTTCAAGGGCCTGCTTTTTTACTAAAGTGTGATTTGGCAGAAGGGTATCAGCTCACATGCTTATCAGAAAAGAAAAAAGAAACTCTATTGTATTTGCTTTAGAGATATATTTGAAGATTGGTCTCCTTTTATGTCCATGTCACCTTTCTGAACAACTATTAGGTAAATTTCCCTCTGGTCATTTTACTGAGAAATGTTATATTTCCCTTGAGAAAAACATACTTTTTTGGTTTTACATTCTTCCCTACGAACACACGAACCTTACACTAATCAGTTTTGCTTTGAATGCTAATAAATGCAGGGGATACTTTGCATTACATTTTTATTGTGTGCACAGAATATTATGACATTCATCTTGCATATTAACTCGCTGCTTGGTTCATTGTATTTTCTGACCTTCATTTTTCTTTTCTTCATAATGGCTTCATTGAAAAATTCTCATCATGGTTCTATTTCTTCAAAGTGCCATAAATTATTTTGTTTTGGAAGGAAGCAAGGTTAAAAACCAATAAACATACAAATAAATGTAACTTTGAGCACATTCATACATTTTGGATGCGTTTTTCGTAATCGCTCTGCTTGTTTATACTGTGCTGTCACCGCGTCTTCCCACTGGAGCGTAAATTTACAAACATCATGCAAATGCATTATTTGTGATAAAACTGACTAATGAGCATTAAAAGCCAATTATTTCTATACATCTGCTGGCTATGGCTGGCAATAATCGTGCATCATTCAGATTTATGGCTATGTGTTTGCCTTAGCACGATTTTAATCACTCATTAATTTATGGATCACGATTTGCATCCTGGGCGCCAGCATTCCCCAAATTGCCTCAGACTTATAAATCAAATGCTAGAGAACTTGGAATTCTGACAACATAGGCTCCCTTTGTAAATTGCTTCTTCATGCCGATGTCTACTGGATAGTCAGAGATGGGACCAGACAACCCCCCCCATAAAACACATTGAGAGCAGTTGATCTTCTATCGATGAATGACTTTACCATTTGTTACAACAACATACTATGCATTTTGGGGTTACTTTTTGTCTTGTCAGCTAACTTCTTGATAGTCTAACCTCTGGAGATAGGAGGTAGAGTAGAAGGGAGAAGTGGGCTTCAGTCTTGTTTCCAATCCTAATGCGTTGCGAAACTTGAGGCAAGTCACTTAGTGGTTCTGAATCCATACCTACGAACACTTTTTTTTTTTTTTTTTCTAATAGCAAAGGTGCAGTATTATTAGAAGTGAGCATTTTGATGAATGGCATACTGGTATTTGAAGGAAATGTTCCTACCTACAGTAGGAATGAGCTTACCGGGGAAAGGGCCAGTGCGTGACTCCTACCTGGACCTCGGAACTTGAAAGCAGAGAAGCTGGAGGAGGCTGCCGCTTTCACTGCACAGCCTTTCCCCCAAGCGCCTCATCTCCATGCTGAACAAAAAGGCCTTTTTGGCCCCCAGACACATCTACCCAGGTGAGACTGGGCCTGTTTCTTTCCCTCCAACCCCACTGCCCACTTACGCTCACCCAGCCCTGATATCAGCAAGTCCAGCTGTGGAAAGGACCTCACACAGTAGAACACTGTCAGTAACAAGTCCACTAGGGGCAGCAGCGAATTAGAAGCACTGTGCTAGGAGGAGTGCATTTTCACAGGCTTATAGAAACAAGTATAGATTCTTTCAAATACACAGAAGAGAGGATGGGAAGAGAAAACATTTTGTAAAAAATTTTATTGAAGTACAGTTGATTTACAACATGGTGTTAATTTCTGCTGTACAGCAAAGTGATTTAGTTATGCATATATATATATTCTTTTTCATTATGGTTTATCACAGGATATTGAGTATAGCTCCCTATGCAATATAGTAGGACCTTTTGGTTTAACCCTTCTATACATAATAGTTTGCACTGCTAACCCCGAACTCCCAATCCATCCCTCCCCCACCCACCTCCACCATGGCAACGGCAAGTCTGTTCTCTAGGTCTGTGAGTCTGTTTTGTAGATAAGTTCATTTGTGGCATATTTTAAATGCCACGTATAAATGATATCATGTGATATTTGCTTTTCTCTGTCTGACTTACTTCACTTAGTATGATAGTCTCTAGGTCCATCTGATCCATGTTGCTGCAAACGGCATTATTTCATTCTCTTTTATGGCTGAGTAGTATTTCATTGTGTGTGTGTGTATATATATACATATATATATATATATATATATATATATATATATATATATATAACATCTTCTTCATCCATTCACCTGACGATGGACACTTAGGTTGTTTCCATGTCTTGGCTATTGTGAATAGTGCTGCTATGAACATAGGGGTGCATGTATCTTTTCGAATTATAGTTTTGTCTGGATACATGCCCAGGAGTGGGATTGCTGGATCATATGGCAACTCAATTTTTAGTTTTTTGAAGACCCTTCATACTGTTTTCCGCAGTGGCTGCACCAATTTACACTCCCACCAACAGTGTAGGAGGGTTCCCTTGAGGAGAAAACATTTTTGATATTCAGAAGACCATATCGAGGGGATAGAGGGGGGAAACATCCAGCCTTGCAGTAAAGTAGCACAAGATAAAGTTCTGCCAGATACTAGATTTGAAGTTGGGGATGGTGCTTATAGCACAGTTTAAGATGTGAGAGAAAAATCAGGGCCACACCCAAGTGGACAATAAAAAAGATGAAAGTGAACGCACATCCCCGTCTGCTGGCAAACAGCAGATATGTACAGATCTCACTTCATAGAGGAAAAACTAAAAGACGGCAAAAGAAAACAACAATATGGGCTGCAAGAAAAGATTCTGACATATAAAAAGGTAAGTCATAGCCATAAAGGTTCAGAGCAAAGGCACATTTATGAAAATAATTCAATACAAATGGCAGGAAAATAAATAGACTGCATCTGCTTTCTGCTTTTATCATGTAAGTAAATATTAGTGCTATGAAGTGGGATGGAATCTGTGCTGGTCCAGTGACACATAAGGTTTGTTTTAATTTTTTTAAAATTTATTATTTATTTTTGGCTGCATTGGGTCTTCATTGCTGCACGCAGGCTTTCTCTAGTTGCGGTGAGCGGGGGCTACTCTTAGTTGCAGTGCACGGGTTTCTCATTACGGTGGCTTCTTTTGTTGCAGAGCACGACCTCTAGGCACATGGAGTTCAGTAGTTGCAGCATGCTGTCTCAGTAGTTGTGGCACACGGGCTCTAGAGCATAGGCTCAGTAGTTGCGGCGCACGGACTTAGTTGTTCCACAGCACGTGGGATCTTCCTGGGCCAGGGCTTGAAGTCATGTCTCCTGCATTGGCAGGTGGATTCTTAACCACTGTGCCACCAGGGAAACCCCAGCAGATAAGGTTTTAAAGGAGCTGGCAGAGTTAGAGGAAAAATGCAATTAAACCAAATTTCAATTATACCAAATATTAAAATAGGGAATAGAGGCAGTAAAAAGCTGAATCAATACTTGTGGAATCAATGATGTAGCACAAGGGTTGGCAAATAATGGCCCCAAAGCTAAATTGGGCCTCTACCCCTGCTTTAGTATTACCCTTGAGCTAAGAATGATTTTTACATTTTTAAATAGTGGAGAAAAGAAAAATCCAAGAAGAATAAAATTTTATGATCTATGAAACATTTGAAGTTCTAACTTCAACATCATAGGTAAAGTTTTATTAGCACACAGGCACCTCTTTCCCATTCATTTACATATAATCTACGGCTGCTTCCCTGGTATAGAGGCAGTCTTTGGGCAGAAATCCAGCAGCTCACAAAACCTAAAATATTTACTATGTGGTCCTTTCTAGAGAAAATTTGCCAACGTCTGATGTAGAGGACTAGTTAACAAGAGAAACCTGGGTCACCAGAGGAAAAGGAAAAATCATTAAAATTATGGGAGAGAAGAGAAAGCCAAGAAAGAGTTTTGACCTGATCAATTGAAAGATGAAATTGTTCCCAGCATAGAAGGGGAAGACTCTGAAAGGGTCTGGTTCACTCAGCAACCAGGCTCAGGATCTTAACTCTTTCCTATCTATAACTTAGCCCTAGCTGTACATTGACATCACATAGGAGGCTTTAAAAAATATTTTGAACACACCATTGTAAAACAGTTATACTCCAATAAAGATGTTTAAAAAAAAATAAAAATTAAATTAAAAAATATTTTAAAAATTTAAAAAAATATTTTGATCCTTGGCATCCACCACCAGATATTCTGACTTAATTGGTTAGGGGAATGGGTTGGGTATTGTTTTGAAGCTCCATAGGTGATTATATGAACAGCCATGTAGAACTGCTAGGCTACAGTACAGGGAAGCTTGTAGGTGGACATAATTGGCTCCATTGGTGGCAGAGAGGAAAAAAATAGAGAAGCAAGAATTATACTGAAAGTGAAGTCAGGATTTTCCAGCAGGTTTAACACACTGACTGGTACATACTTAGGTGTTCAGTTCATGTCTATTGAAGGAACAACAAATAAATACATTAATTGTGTGTTAGGAGCTAATTTTTTCACAATGTTCCCTTCTCCCAAAATGGCCAAAAGCGAATGCAGGAAGGTTGTGCACAGGGCGTCGTTGTCAATCCTCACAACGCCCATCCTGCATGTTCTTATAAACATGTGTCTTTCTTCTGCACTCTCACGCAAGCAGAGATAAGAGTATGTAACTACTGGAAGTTACTTTTAGCTGAATGAGTTGCTGTGTAACCAATTGCCACACATTCAGTGGCTGAACACAACACAGACATCTTACCTCACAGTTTCCATGGGTCAGAAGTCCAAAGACAGCTTAACTGGTTCTCTGCTTAGGCCATTAAGGCGTTGACCAGTGCCAGGATCTCATCTGAGGCTCAAAGTTCTCCTCCAAGCTCACTGGTTATTGAAAGAACTCAGCTCCTTGTGGTTGTGGGACTGAGGCCCTCGGCTCCTAAAGGCCACTCATCATTCCCTGCTGCACAGCTACTTCTACAACAAGTCAGTTTGCCTCTTCAGACCAATGGAAGCGAGTGTCTGCTGCTGCCTTTAGACCCTTTTAAAAGGCTCACCAGATTAGGTCAGACCCACTCGGGTTATCAGTTGATGTCAGTCAACTGATTAGGGGCTTTAATTACATCTTCAACATCTCTTTACTGTTACCATATAATGTAACCTAATTATAGGAATGATATCCCCATATACACTTCCCACACTTGAGGGGAGGGGAACATACAAGGGTACGGGTCATTGGGGGTCATGTTAAAATTCTGTCTACCACATGGGCTCTTCCCTCATCACATAGCCCCTTAGGCTTACATGTGTCCAGAGACCCACTGACCCCACAGAAGAGCCCCTCAAAGAGTGGAGGGAGGGAGAGCAGTGTCAGTGACCTGCCCAGGACGTGAGCAGATCTGGTCAGCTTTGTGACCACAAATCACGTCAAGTATATTTGCTTTTCCTATTGGGAGACAATTCTCCACTGGGTTCTCCGATTTCAGCAAGCATTGCAAGCAGAAGCACTAACAATTTTGTTTCAGTCCATCTTGTCAACAGCCTTGGAGATAGTGTCACCCTTTGGAACAGAGAACAGGTTTGTTTACTGTCCAGTAAAATAAAGATCATGTCTCTCTCCAGGGCAAGAGTTGCACAAGTTTGCTTGCTGTCCAATAGAAGGACTTCCATTGCCCTGAAACTTGGGATTCGTCATCTGTGATGCAAACCTACTGTGTGTACAGTGACCCCTGGGCCCGCTTCTGTGTTGGCTCCATGAAGACTGGGGGCCAAGGAGAACCAGTGTGACCGTGAAGTTCGTGCCGCTCACTGGGTCGTAAATAATAAAGTCCGAGTATAAACCCTCAGACCGTCCATGGTCTTAGCTGCGCTGCTTCTCACCAATATGCCTCTGTATGAGTGATTTTTCCCAGCTGAATCTCCTTAGCATCTTATCCTCTGGTTCTTCCAAATCACCGTCGAACATCACTTCTTCCTTGGAAAGTTGCATGACTCATCCTCTCTCTCCCCTAGAAAAAGTCAATCACACTTTCCTCTTTTCACCTTTTAATTTACACTTATTTACCATGAATGCCAGATTTAAAGGTCAAATATCTTCCTCAAAAATTATCATTTTGAAAATAGGGAGTTGTATGTGACCTGATTCCATATAAAGTCTATTACAGGGGCCTCTCTCCCTAATATTTTGTTTTCCAAATCAGAGTAGTGTTTGGAGAAGAGACATTGGCATGAAGCAACCTCAGTAAATGTTGGTATTGGATCCTCCTAGAAGTCACCAAATGGAATTATTAACAAATGGGGCAAATAAATTTAATTTAGGTGTAGTTATTCCTCTGGGTAAAGGGGGTTTATGACCTCTTAAGTTCTTTCCTGGCATGTGGTCACCAACAAGGCTTAAAAAAAAAAATCACTTTCAAGAAGCCCTAGAGAAACAGATTCATGCTGAGAAGCTCATGAAGAGTGAATGGAACTTGTGGCTTAAGAGAAAATTTCCAGTGACAACATCTTACAAGGATCCGAGAAGAGCTGTCTCTCATACAGATGGAAATAAAGATGCCGAGTGTTAGATGATTCAAAGAACAGTTCTCCTGACAAGGGGTTACTGACACTGAGGGGCCCTGTGGGGAGTCTGAATATACTTGCATCATGAAATGAGAATAGAAAGATTTAGCATTGTTTATAAATTATATAATTTGCAATGTACAGCTAATTTGAAATTTAAATATTTTATGAAGTTTTGGCCAACTTAGCTACTTACGTATTGTGTGTGTGTGTGTGTGTGTGCGTGCGTGCGCGCATGTACACAACCCTATTCTGGACTTTCTAATTGGGACGATGGGGCTCTCATTTCAACCACAGCTATTTTGTGTTTGGTCGTAAATGGTGAACATTCTAGGTACCGTGACCATGACGGATGCTCTCTTCTGAATGAACTGAGGTGAGGAACCATCACACCCTCAACATTATGCACAGTGCCTGACACCTGGTAAACATAAAACTTCATGTTGCAGGCGAAAATCCTCACCTGAAGCGTCAATTTCCTTCTCTGTCAAGTAAGGTGATTTAACTCACTCATTTCTGCTGTCCTTCTGGGTTCAGATACTTCAAGACCCCCTCCCGCAGTGGCTGCTGGGATCGGATGCTCTAATTGCCTTCACACTTATGCGAAGACTTGGTTGAAGTTTCCTCTCTGAGGCCTGATCAAGACAGCCTTGCCAGGGCTTCCCTGGTGGCGCAGTGGTTGAGAGCCCGCCTGCCGATGCAGGGGACACGCGTTCGTGCCCCGGTCCGGGAGGATCCCACGTGCCGCCGAGTGGCTGGGCGCGTGAGCCATGGCCGCTGAGCCTGCACATCCGGAGCCTGTGCTCCGCAACGGGAGAGGCCACAACGGTGAGAGGCCCGCGTACCACCAAAAAAAAAAAAAAAAGACAGCCTTGCCAGGGCTGAACGGTGCCTTTGTGACAGCCCCCCTCCCGCGTGCGATGGGGCCAGGTCTGTGGGAAGAGGGCCAGCTTGTGCTTTACGGCATGTTCTGCTAATGTGAGAATCAAAGGCTTTCCAGGTGTTAATGGTGGCAACGGGGCAAAAAGCCCAGAGTGACATAACTTGCTTCTGGTCTGTGTTGGTGTGGTTGGCTTTCTTGGCTCAGCTAAGTCTTCATTTCCTTTCACCGTTCGGTTGGAATGGATCCGGTGAGCTGAGGCAAAGTTTCCTAAGGATTAGGATGTAAACCCGATCTTCCTGACCCCACATCCCAGGGTTGGGAGTCAGCTGGGGCCCATGCCCTCTGTGGAAGCCACGGCTCTCTCTCTGCTCAAAAGATGCCGGAGAAGGAAGCATGCTCGCAGGGTCCCTTAATTAAGAACCCGAGCTCGTCTTCACTCTGCCACATCGATGAACGCTGTTGCCTCACCCTCTGCCCGCACGGGAGTCACACGTCTCATTCTGCCTTGTTCATGAAATTCTCAGTGTAAATACCTCAACCAGGCTGCCTAAGGTGCCTGGAGGCTTGGGGACAGCCCTTCCCAATTATCACCTCCAGAATAAACCTATTCAGGCCTCTGCAAAAACAAATTACGTCACCAACAATACCCTTGGCATCGCTGCCACTGACTTCTTTGGGAGGATTTCTCCCTGAAACGTGTTCCCTCTGATTCCAAACAGTCCAGGGAGGTGGGCAGGGAAGGTGTTCGTGTTTGCACTGGCCAGTCGGGAGCGTGAGGACCCGAGGAAGTGAAGCAGTTTTCGCAGGATGACGGAGTGCCTCAAGCCTGCGTGACCGGGGTCCTGGCTCTCAGATTCTCAGCAGGAAGAGAACCTTCAGAAAACCACTTCACTCAGGGTGACCCCAGAACCGATCTTTCTTCCATGGCCACAGAGCTGGTGTGTGTGCCCCGGGAAAAAGAGCAAGCAAGGTATGTGGAGTGAGGTCATGCTGTGTTCATATCCTGGCTCCATAGTTCACTGTGTTATTTAACAGCTCTACATCCTTTGACAAATTTCGTTATTTATAAAACGGTAATCATCTCGTGGGGTTTCTGGAAGATATTAATGCCTAAATATAAGTAAAGTATTTAAGTTCCCAACAAACATGAGTTCCTCTCTCCTTTTCTTTAAAAGATACACCCTCTCACCATCAGGAATTTTACTTGCGTGTCTCCCGAATGGCGGAGCTACAGAAAGACATGTGAAAAAGAATAGATTGAAATATGAAGCCTGGGCTTCCCTGGAGGCGCCGTGGTTGAGAGTCTGCCTGCCGATGCAGGGGACGCGGGTTCGTGCCCCGGTCCGGGAGGATCCCACATGCCGCGGAGCGGCTGGGCCCGTGAGCCGTGGCCGCTGAGCCTGCGCGTCCGGAGCCTGTGCTCCGCAACGGGAGTAGGTCACAGCAGTGAGAGGCCCGCGTACCGCAAAAAAAAAATTTAAAAAAATGAGGCCAAACATTATCACATCATTATAGGGGTTTCATGGAGGGAGGACTAAACAATTAGGAATTTTCAGCCCAATCACCCCACACGTTGGATGAGGCCCTCTTGACAGATGTCAGCTCCCCTATGACTGTCAATCCTGCTGTTCCAGGTACAGTGTCACTTCTCTGAGAGCAGGATCTCAGACACCAGTAAGCTCACTGGTTGTTGTTCTAAAACTCTCTAAACAAAATGGTCGATGACAAGGGGACCCAAGGACAAGTTTCTATTCTTCCACATTCCAAGGCAAGCAGGGGCTCAGACTCCCAGAAACGTCTTCTGCACCGAGGGGGCCCCAGTTCCCAGCTTTGACTCTTGATTTCCTCACCCTCTGAACAGAATACCTGCCCTGGTTAATCATGTTCGCTGGACTCACTATAAAGCTACAGTGTTGAAGATACCAGTTTACTTTGAAGCAAACATTTCCAACTGAATAATTCAGATTCTGTCTGAAATGAGTCAAGACGGAGAATGACAAATACTGTATGTTATCACTTACCTGTGGAATCTAAAAAAATACAACAAACGAGTCAATATAACAATAAAGAAGCAGACTCACAGATACAGAGACCAAACTAGTGGTCACCACGGGGGAGAGGGGAGGTATAAACTGTTGGGTGTAGGACAGGCTCGAGGATGTATTGTAGGACACGGAATATAGCCAAGATTTTGTAGTAACTGTAAATGGAAATTAACCTTTAAAAGTTGTAAAATAACATATAGGCTGGATAAGCAACAAGGTCCTACTGTAGAGCAAAGGGAACTATATTCAATATCCATGATAAACCATAATGGAAAAGAATATTAAAAAGAGTATATATATATATATATATATATATATATATATATATATATATAAAATACAACTGAATCACTTTGCAGTACATCAGAGATTAACACAACATGGTAAATCAACTGTACTTCGAAAAAATTTTAAAAATTATAAAAATAAATGAACAAACAAACATCTCCAGCTGAGGTATAAGGGGCATACTCATTTCATAGATGGAAGTCACCGGGGTAAGGTTTTCCGAATCTAAGGCCAGGGAGGTGGAGAAACAACAGAAGAACTTCTTAGTAGCAACTTTTTTGAATTTTTTCAAACGTTTGCTGATCAGCTGAGCTTCAAGCAGCTGAAGTTCAGCTGATCACACAGATGCCTCTTTCATCTTCATTTCCTTAAGCTCAGGAGTCAATGTTAACACATGTTTCTGATTCGGCCCGACTTCTTTCCTCAGCATGTTGTTTTGTCTAAGTTATTTAATATTGAAAAAAATCCTCCAGTATCATGAGTCTTTTCCGAAGAAAGAAGAGACAGAACTAACTACACGATTTGCAAGGCCCAGTGCGAATGTGCAGCCTTTATTCAAAAGCTGTTAAGAATTTTCAAAAGGGTGACAAAAGATAATTAAACCAAGCCTGGGACCTTTCTAAGGGCAGGATCTTATAAGACTGGACAGGTCACAGGCCCAGGAATCCACCCTAAAGAGACATTTCCAAGAGCTCAAGTGCAATTGTTGAAGACCTTCCGACTGGGAATCTTCCCCAGATTCTTTAAAAAATGAATTCAAAACTGACAATACAGGGATCCCTAAATGCAGTGGAGTCAACTGTTGGGAGGCGTCTCGTGCCCGTGCATCCCTTCACTCCTCGGTCTACTGAGGGTTTACTGGGTACCACGCATGCTGCCTGAGGCCAGGGATGCAAAGATCTGTGAAGATAGACCCTGCTTTTTATTTCTATTTCTCCAGCCTAGCAGAGAGTCTTCTATATACAAGACAGCTCATGGAAGGTCACTTAACTAAATATATGCCGGGTTGAGGAACTCGCATGGATAGACGCAGACCATTAGGTAGGACATGGCCCGGGGCGACAACTGCTCTGGTCGAGGCATCTGTGGAAGAAAAGTTATCCTCATCACTTGACTGCATCATGATGGCTTCGCAATCTCAGCCACCCGCGCAGCCTTGACTCTCCTCCGGCTGCTGATTCCGCAGGCATAGGGGTTCCCAGGCTCTGGCTTGGATACCTCCACAGTGACACGAAGATGACACAAGCAATTCTGTCCCAGGAACGTGCTGGAAGGAGGAGGGGGTATACGCGGATCTGCTGACATGGCACTCCTCAACCCATGGCAGGCAGAACCACTGCCTTCCTAGAGAGACAAAGGCTGTTCCTCTACGAGAGACATCCCAACCCTTCATCTCAGTGAGTAGGATCCTGTACGTTATACCCTAAGGTGGTGGTGGTGCAGGAGGTGGCTTACACTCAATTAAGAGCATCATGTGTGGAAAAGATAGAGCCAAGCCTGAGTTCCAAACCAGCTCCTCGTCTGCACAGGTGACAAACCCCAGGTGAGTCAGGGAGGTTTGGGAGCATCTCCTGTGTGCAGGTGGTGACTCTACCGTGGTGCTTTGATTCTCTCATTGGTGCTTCTCTCTCAGTTTGACTGATGAGGAAACTGAGGCCAAGAGAGATCAGATGCCCTTCCCATGTGGGCGCTCAACTCAAGGTGCCGGGGCCCCACCTCTTTTCATACCGCACGTGACTGGGGCCTCTGTACCCTTGACTGCAAAGTGAAAAGCAAACCTCTCTGCTGGTTATGTCAAGGGCTGTTAAACGTCTGATAAGGGGATGGATTAAAACTACCTCGAAAGCTACGAAGCATTGCGGTGATTATGTAAATGGCTATGTTTATTTTTCAGCAAATAGAAATACACATTTTATATAAATAGCTTTACGGGAAGAACACGATATATGTATTGCTTTGTATTCTTCACCAAGTCTTAAGGCAATTATTTTGATTTTTATTGCCTGATTATAAAAATCACATATGCTTATTGTAGAAAATACAAGTGATATAGACTAAAAATAAGGGAAAATATACCTATAATCCCAGACCCTAGTGGTAAATATTTATAGCCTGTGTTTTCTATGTGTGAGGGCCCATAAAACGTTTTGTTGAGAGAAGATGACATAATGCAGGCGTACACACACCATTTACATCTTACTCTGAAAATTGAACATTCATTCCTTCATTCAACGTGCCTAAGTCTCTCCTGTTTCAGGCATATGCTAGGTCCTGGGGGGGAAGAGATGAACGACACAGAGAGCAAAACTTAGCAAGGCAGGTAGAATCAGACAAAGCAATTACAAAAATGAACCCGATCAAAGCTCTTGAGGGTGTTGGAAGGAGGAATACGTGAAATGAAAACGGAGGACAAATCGGAGTTAGTAGAATAAAGGGGGGTTGGTTGGGAGAGGAGCAGCCTATGAGTAGGACCAGGAAAGAGCATAGTGGACAGTAGGTACGCAGAACAGAAAGAAGATCACTGTGGCCACAGCTAAAAGAACAAATGATATGAGCTATAATGTATGAAATTGCCCACATCACTGAAACTTTCTGTGAAATAGCATTTTGAAGGTCTCCACTGTAAAATTTTAAAACATGAGTTTGCAGGTTGCAGACAATCTGTCTCACCTCTGGCTTACAAGCTGGGAAGCTTTCTTTCCCTGGAGCAAGATTTGGTCCAAGATCCTAAGGAGCTTTGTTATCCTTGTCATCAGGTATCCGTCCCAGGGAAATCAGAAAATGCTGCCTAAAACGATTGTGTTAAAATATATTTATACTATATTCTTTGATCTATCTGCATGTGTCTCTGGCTCTTCTGCATCTTTCTGAGGCTCCGTCAAAAATCTCAACGTTAAAGGATTTGTCTGTATTTCCTCATGATGTGGAGCTTTGAATCCATGCAGCCTATAGATCCAGGCTGGGCCTGAAAGCAAGGCCACGATTCATCCCCTCCTCTGCCTTAGAAGATGCTGTCTTAGGCTTTTAAAGGAAGATAAGATGCTGGCGAGGACTTTGGCGTGAGGTCCACAAGTGTTTGGGGCATCACTTTACCTCTCTGGGTCTCAGTTTCCTCACTGGTAAAAGAGGGTGGATGGAGGTGGTGAGGATTAACGTAAAATGGGTGAGGCCGTGGCAGACCTGGCGCTGGAGGGCTACCCTGTAAGAGGTCATTGTTGTGACAAAGCCCCAGACTTGCCACCTGCGGGGAAAGGCCTCAGGGGAGGAAACCACAGGGCCCACTCCATGGACGGGCATTTCCCGACAGGACAGGTCTAACAATGCTTCATTTGTACCCTGTGCTGTTGGTGGCGACTGGGTCTGTATATCAGGGTAATTGGTCTTTTCATTCTGGGTAGGCATCCTAACAGGATTTCACATTTTATAGAAAAGTCCCCGATAAACGATGAATTAAAACTCCATAATATAGGACTTTTAAAATCCATTTATTATTCAACAACGAAGCCTAAGAAGCTTATGCTGTGTTTGTAGATCACGACACACTTGGAATAAATTAATTTATTTATCTGTGTTCAAAGCAGCCCCTTACGTCATCATCTGCAACGTGTCTGAACTGTGGTGGTCACAGGTACAAGGCAAAGGGGTGACGGAAGGAATCTCACTCATGTGGAGAACTTGCTAAATGGCAAATGCTCTTACTTTGAAATTCTCCCTATCATGATCTGAGACAAGTGCTAGGGTCTGCATTTTACAGGAAAAGAAATTGACACTCAGATTCCTAGGTGGAACTGACGAGGTTGCTTGGCCGAGAGATGTTGGAGCTGAGCCCTAAAGACAGGTACATTTGGCTCCAAAGTCTCTGCTATCTCAGCTCACCTATATGCTGTCTCCAAAGACGAGTGAAAAGCGTCCCCTGTGATCAATTAGGCTAAAGTTAAGAGAATCTGAATGAGGCCATAAACAGCCCAAGTTTCCTACAGTTTTGAGTCCTTGTGCTGAAAGATGGAAGGCAGTGGCATGGCTTGGCTGACTCCTGGAAGGGGCCGTTCTCTGCGTGGCGAACCATATGAGAAAGGGGAGCGTGGGTGCGCAGGGGAGGCTGCAGAGCTGCTCTCTAGGAAGGGTGCTGGCCTGGAGAGGTGGGCAGATTCCAAACCCTCCATCAGCCTGAATCCTGTCAACAAGGTACACTCACAATGGGTGCAGACCCAGAGGTCCATCGATGCAAAAGTTTGAACAGAAGTTTAAATCCTGTTCAATCTCTCTATCCATTTTTAAATTCAATTGTTATTGTTATGATTATTAGTTGCTATTGAGTTGTAGGAGTTCCTTACATATTTTGGATATTAACCCCTTATCAGATAGATAAGGGGTTAATATTTGCTTTACTCTATTTGCTTTACAAATAGAGTCTCCCGTTCCATGTTTCCCATCCACTATGTTGATATTTTCCTTCATTGCGCGGAAGCTTCTTAGTGTAATGTAGTCTGATATATTCACTTTTCTTTCTTGTACTTTTGGTGTCATATCCAAGAATCATTGCCTAGACTAATGTCTTGAAGCTTTTCCCCTGTTTTTGTCTAGGAGTTTTACGGTTTCAGGTCTTATGTTTAAACCTTTCATTCATTTGAGTTGACATTCGTGTAAGATAATGGTCCAATTTCAGGAGAAATCCAAATGGCCAAAACGTATATGAAAAGATGTTCAACATCACTAATCATCAGATGCAAATCAACAATGAAATATTGCCTCACACCTGTCAGAATGTCTATTATTAAAAAAATAATAATAAAGCAAAAAGATAAGTACTGGCCAGGATGTGGCCAAATTGGAATTCTTATACACTGTTGGTGGGGATGTAAAATCATATAACCACAGTGGAAAATAGTATAGAGGTGCCTTAAAAAATTAAATTAGAACTACCGTGCAATTCAGCAATCCCACTTCTGGATATATACCGAAAAGAATTAAAATCTAGATCTCAAAGAGATATTTGTACCCTCCCATTCTCTGGAGCACTATTTACAATAGTCAAGATATGGAAACAACCTAATCAATGAATGCATGAAGAAAATGTGATGTATACATACACCACACATACACCAACACTCAAAGGAATATTATTTATCCTTGAAAAAGAAGGAAGTTCTGCCATATGAAATAACATGGATAAACCTGGAGGACATTATGCTAAATAAAATAAACCAGTCACAAAAGGGCAAATACTATATGATTCTACTTTTATGATGTTTCTAAAATAATCAAACATGTAGAAGCAGACAGTAGAATGATGGCTGCCAGCTGCTAGGGTGTAAGGTCTCAGTTATGCAAGACGAACGCCATTACAACTCTGCGGTGCAACACTGTGTCCACAGTTAACAACGTTGCGTTGTGCACTTAAAAATGTAAGTGTTGGGCTGCCCTGGTGGCGCAGTGGTTGGGAGTCCGCCAGATGATGCAGGGGACGCGGGTTCGTGCCCCGGTCCGGGAGGATCCCACGTGCCGCGGAGCGGCTGGGCCCGTGAGCCGTGGCCGCTGAGCCTGCGCGTCCGGAGCCTGCGCTCCGCAAAGGGAGAGGCCACAACGGTGAGAGGCCCGCGTACCGCAAAAAAAAATTAATTACAAAATTAAAAAGTAAGAGGGTAGATCTCACTGTTTTTCCACAATAACAGCAAATGATCCTAAACTCCCACTAAAAGGTAGGTGGGTCCTCCCATCATCAGCAAATTGAGGATCCTCATCAATGGTTCTCCCCTTGGCCTGCACAGTAAAATGATTTGGACCAGTTTTAACAAATACTGATGCCCGGCCTTCACCCCCCAAAGTCTATGTCAATGTCTAGGGTACATCCCAGGCATTAACATTTTTGAAAATCTTCACAAATGACTCTAACAGGCAGGCAAGTTTGAAAATCAGTGACTCAGAGAATTCTCTGATCTTCCACGGGACTCATTTGCACAATTTCGAGGATGAGTCATGTGGTGTTACCTTCCTCTTTTACCTCGCAATTTCAATGGCTTTTCCTACTTAACATTCAGTGTTCCCCTCCTTCAGCTTCTTATACCTGCTAATGGTGCATACTAATTCAACTCAGGGCACTAACTCCTTGGATTTCCCAACTCAGAGAGCACTTCTATTGAAAAAGGGACATTGATGCCTTAACACAACAGAAATCACAAGAGATCCAAGGGGCCTTTTGAAGGCTTCTGAAGGAGGCTGCATGGGAAACTGTGCTGTAATTGTATACAAGCCAATCCTACCTAGAGTACAAACATTCCTTGGAAAACTGCCATCTGATTCTAAGTTGAAGCCCATTCCTGAGCCCTTGAATTAATTTATCTTTGGAGGTAAAGCAGGATTTCTTTTTCTTTAGAGGTAAGGCAACGTCACAAATCCTAGTCGACCACAACATTCCCAAAGCTCCAAAGGGATTCTCTGGCAGGCGAGCCAGGTGGTCCAGGACTGGGATCATATCATCTAGTTCGATACACATGGCCAAACATTGACCTCGTGCCATGCTCTGTTGAACCCTGGGCCCTGCACTCAAAGAGCTGCTTTCCAGGGGAAGGAGAGAATGTGGGGGCCACAAATTACAGGACAGTGAGATAAACGCTATGAGGTCCCAGAGAATGGACCCATCACGCAAACCGGAACAGGTGTATGGGTCAGGGAAGACTTCCTGGAGGGGATAAGGACTGAGCTGAGGCTTTCAGGGCACGTCACAGCACCAGGGGAGAGGCATTCCAGACAGAGGGGCCAGTGTGGGCCAAGGCATGGAAGGCCAACGTATGGCGCTGAGGAATTGGGACAATCACTGCACTAGACTCCAGAGCCTTGGATAATTCTCATCCCAACAGTTTGAAGTTCTCTGTGTGCAATTAAGTAGACAGATTTCCTTTCTCGGAGCCCCGCTTTCCAGCTGTGAAACAGAGCAGTTGCGTGATCGTCTCTCTCCCTTGTTTCCCATGGTTCCAAGTTCAGGAAGACTTCAAAGCCATCATCCTGTGCAAAGCAGATACTTCCATCTGCTTGGTGATTTTAATTCTCTTTTTAGTAAGTGCCAGGCGACACTCCCTCCTTTCACCCACCCCTGACCAGTCAGCAGAAGAGGCCAAAGGAAATGAAAATAAGTCTTGTGCAACAAACCAAAGCAGCAGATGCCGATCATGGTGATCGTGGCGCAGCGTGGCACCTCCATCTGGCCTCGCTGTGTCTCTCCTGGGCAACCTGCTCGGTTGCGTTTGTGCGGCAAAGTGACAGCCAAAGCACAGCCCCTGCGGCGGGTCAGGGCAGAGGCTCCAGGGCTGTGTCCAGGCCTGGTCCCAGGCGTGAACTAACCATTCCCTCGGCTGTGGTTAGCAGGCTTTGGTTTATGGTTCCCCAAGGGAAGGTGGAAGGGTCTTTAGAACTGTTTTTCTTTGATTTCCTGCCTCTTCTTTCTTCTGGAAAAATATTAAAATTGGTTCAGAATCCAAAGGCAATGGCATCTGTGGCTGCTACAAGGTAGATCTCCCTCCTCTGGCTGTCCTGTCCTTCACTGCACGACTCTAATTTAATTTGTTTATTTTTAACTAAACTAAACCCTCTCAGGTATGGCTCTGCCTGCTTAAGGGAGCCCGCAGACAGCACTGCTTCCCAGGCTACAATTCTATCTCTGCTCCACCACGAGCCGCCCGGCTTTGGGGAGAAAGGCAAAGGATGACGCTCACTGACTTCCTGCCCGTGTCAGTCCCTTCAGAGGAAGCAAATGCTCTCATCCATTATGTGATCTAAGCACGATTGTTACTGTTCTCATAGTATCATCCTCACTTTACAGATGGAAGACCAGCAGCTCTATCTTAACAGTTGGCTTCAATTGCGTGACTCCAGGGCTTATCCTTTTCCTTTTTAATTTTTCTTGCTTGTGATGGCTCCTCTAGCTAAGTTACCTTCACTTAAGTTTTCTCATCTGTAAGTAAAGACGACTGCAGCAATCATTAAAACGTGGTATAAGTATCAAGATGTGATAAAGTTTGCAAAGCACTTAACAGGGCTCTGGGCACATAGTATGTGCTCAGTTAATGCCGATTGATTTCCCATTTTGATCCTGTCTCCTCTGAGAGTCTCTGTGGGAGACGAATGTAAAGTACCATCCAGCTTATTGTATTAGGTTGTAGGGCTGCTGTAACAGAGTACAGCCAACTGGGTGGCTTCAACAACACAAATGTATGGTCTCCCAGTCTGGAGGTCAGAAGTCCAAGATCAAGGTGTCAGTAAGGTTGGTTCCTTTTAAGGTCTGTGAGGGAGAATCTGTTCCATGCAGATGATGGTTAATTTGGTGTCAACTTGACTGGGCCAGGAGGTGCCCAGATTAAACGTTATTTCTGGGTGTGTCTGCAAGGGTGCTTGGGATGAGATCTGTATTCGAGCCAGTGGGCTCAGTAAAACAGATTGTCCTCCTAGTGTGGGTGGACTGAATAGAACAACAGGTGGAGGAAAGAGGGATTCTTCCCCATTTTTTTTTTCTTCTGCCTCACTGTTGAGCTGGGACATCTCTCATTTTCTCCTGCCCTCGGACTGGGATTTATATCATGGACTCCCTTGGTTCTTAGCCCTTCAGACTCAGACTGAATATCATACCACTGGCTTTTCCTGAGTCTCCAGCTTGCAGATGGCAGACTGTGGGATTTCTCATCCTCTATAATTGTGTGAGCCAATTGCTCATAATAACTACCCTTTTATATATACATATATCTGTATATATGTATATACATGTGTGTGTATAGAGGATATATACGTATTTCCTATTGGCTCTGCTTCTCTGGAGAACCCTGCCTCATAAAATGCCTTTCTCTTAGTTTCTGGTCATTTGCTGCAATCTTTGTCATTCTTTGGCTTGCAGAGCCATCACCCCAATCTCAATCTCAGTCTTCATCTTCACGTGACGTTCTCCCTGTGCTCATGCCTGTTTGTCCGAATTTCCCCGTTTTCATAAAGAAATTAGTCATATTGGATTAGAGCTCACCCTAATGATCTCATCTTAATTCATTATTCTGCAAAAAAACTATCTCTAAATAAAATCACATCCTGAGGTACTGGGAGTTGGAATTTCAATATGTGAATTTGCAGGGGATGCAATACTACCCATAACACTTATATTCAAGTTGATGCTAGAATCCCGTTTATGACCTCTCTGTGCCTACCTTTGGTCCAAGTGATGAAAACTGACTCCCTTCCCAAGCAAACTTTCTGTCTATGGACATCTTGAAACATCCATTCTTTCCTATAATTCTAGTCCTCATGGACATAGTACATATCAATTTGTTTCCTTCTGATTCATCCAGAGAACTTGAAGAAAAATGCTTTTTGTTTTGAGAAGCCCAGGCTCCTTGGAGTCCTCCATCACAGACATGCCCAACCTTGGCTGTTCACTGGAATCACCTGGAAAGCTTTAAACAGAACCTGATGCCCAGGACCCATCGCAGACCAATTCCATAGAATTTCCGGGGGAGGGACCAAAGCCTCACTTTCCTTTTCAAAACTTTCCAGGGTATTCCAATGTATAGCCAAGGTTGAGAGAACACTGATCTGTTTGAATACTGGGAGCTTGTCTCATCTCTACCAGTGAGAAAACTGCTGGGCGAAGAACACATTTTGTGGTCTTTGGATTCAACTAAATATGACACACTGGTACTCTAATCCTTAAAAGACTGGGAAAACCTTTCATGAGCTTATGTCAAATACTCTTTTCTTTAATTTTCAAACATGTATATTTAAGAGAGAATGTGAACCATCTGTTTCTAATTCAGTGACACTTAAGTCATCATTGGAATGCTGTTTTGTAAAAATATGCTGATGCCTCAGTACTCCATTTGAAAAGACCTGGTTGTTCAAACTGGAAACCAAGGGGCACGGGCTGGGTCCAGCAGGCATCAGAGTTGAAAGCCCAAAGGATTTAGCTAGTGTCCCAATGTGTACTCTGTGAGTAGGAACCCCAGAAGAGCTGACTTCTTTATTATCAGGGCTGGGGATGTAGCTGATGGTCACACTTTTGAAGGGTGTGGGGGATTGTGAGTTTCCTGTGTTTCTTTGTTCCTGTCACATGGGTGTCTTGTGGAAGTTTAGGGATTTTGTTTTCTCTCTCACCATGAAGCCTTCAGCCCATTTATCAAACTAAACTGACTTGTACCAGGCTCGGTCTTCTAGAAAACAGACAAAAATGACTAGTCATGATAAAAATCTGAGCTGGGAAGCAGCTCAATGACAGAGTAAAATAAATGCTTCCAGGTAAGAAGTAAGTTCCAGGAACACACATAGCTCTGCGGGAAATACACATTAATGGAGATCATCATAAAATTTTATAACTAGTATATCAGAAACGAATCTACCTCCACCCTTTTATAGATGGAGAAACTGAGGCCAAGAGAGCGAGAGAGATAGCAACTTACTCAAGATCACACAAAAAGCTGTTTACATATCCAGTGAATACATGAGGTCTCCTCCCTCCCAGACTAGGGTTTTCCAAAATGCCATCCTGCTGGGAGATGCCCAGATAAAAATAAAAATAAAATATGAGCATGATTCATTTAGCCTTGACCAGTTGCACTACTAGCATTTGATATCAAGCACAGTTTTCAAGATAGAGGGCAGATCCTGTTTAAAATGCAGGAGATGGGCTTACTGGTGACATGGCATGAGGAAATGGCAAAGGGGACCAGGATGCATGCCCAGGTAGGATCCTGTTTCAAGGTCATGTAAGACTGAAAGAAGGCTGCTCAAGCATGGGAGTGAGAGACGGGGTCAGATTTGCATTATTGAACAATGGTTTCCAACCTTGGCTATAAGTTAGAATGATCCAAGAAGATTTTAAAATGATACTGATACCCAGACTCCACCCCTCCCCCAGTAATTTAATTGATCAGCAATGGGGTCCAGAAGTTATGATTTAAAACTTTCGTGGTGAGTGGACATGCTTCAATAGTCCGAGTAAGAGATGATGGAGGGAAGTACTAGCATAATAATGGTGAGAATACGCAGTGGAGACAGCTGTAGGGGAGAGATATGCAAGATATATATGATTCAATGGAGCATAGGGATTAGTTGGATAAGGGCTGAGGGAAGGGGAAGTTTCTGGCTTTGGTGGCTGGGCAGATGATGGGTCTATTCTCAGGCTGTAGGCAGCATGGGATTCTAGGCCGGTTTGATGGGACGGTGATAAATTCACGTTTAGACTTGCTGATTTTGAGATGCCTGTGAAGCATCCGCAGAGAGTTTAGAGCAGCTGATTGGATGAAGGCACCTGGAGCTCAGCTAGTTCTGCCTTGGAGATCGCCGCGTGTTAATTCCTAAGAACTCTACTCGTATTCAAGGCAAGAAATGAATCTTCCAGCCAGAAGAAGGGCAGCTACAAGATCATTGAAAGCCCTGGAAACCTGAGCAGACACACTGCCACCCCTCCTCTCCCTCTGTCAGATGACAGCTCTTGGACACACCATACCCCACTCTAGGCGTCTTTCCACCCCAGAAAAGGGGTGCATGTCGGGTTGCAAGAAACATGTCATGTTTCATCAGTGAGGACCTTTCCTATCCTAGAGACCTGAGTGTGCAGGGAGGGGTGGGGAGAGAGAAGGGGGACAGCAGGGGAGTAAGCAGGGGACAGGGAAACTCCGTGACACTTTCCATTGTATGTAGCTGGCTCTGGAGGGAAGGAGAAATAGATATCGGTAGCAGAAACATCAGGGACCAGAAAAAGATACAAGCAGAGCCTCAGATACTAGTCTCACTAAAAAAGTTAAGCAAACAACTCAGTCTTACGTCATGCCCCAGATAGCGCCAAATATGACTGAGGCCAGACCACAAGTGGGGGCCTCCCCAAGGCTCTGGTCACCCTCCCTCACTCTGCAGAGAGGCTGTCCTGTTTAGCGTGGGGTGTGTGGCTTTGGATCAGAACAGGGAAGCCAGCTCAGGCAACATCTTCTGAGCCCTTTGGGTAGAAGAGGTAGCCACTTACCAGGAAAGGCACAAGGCTTTGCGGTTCAACTTCCCTGTGCGTGGCTGCAAGAGACAAAGCTCCCTGACGATGCCTGACCTCCACACATCCCAGGTGAAAGTTCACAAAAAAGCTCCCAAGGACTGAGGTCTTCTCCAAGCTCAGAGGCCCTTTGAAATGTATGCCGGATCTTAAGTTCAGATTTGACCACATACAGGCACCATGCAGGGCGCCTGACATACATTTTCCTACTTAAGCCCTATAAAAACTTTGCCAAGGTTTTGTTATCTACCTTGACTATGGTAACGTAACCAATCAATGGTGAATAGGGTCTGTCTAGATCACTCCTGGTCACCATCCACTGCTTCTATAAATACATGGCATCTATAGACTGACACATTTCCAGGACTGGGAAGGCAGCCTGCTCTGATTCAAGTGTTACCTTGACCTTATTAAGGGATATTTGTTTGTTTGTCAAGGGATGTAAAAATTAATACACCAAGTGTTAGGAACCCCAAATCTTAAGTTTGAGCTTTACTGTTCACTGGTCTTGTAATTAACAAAGTATGCAATGCACCCTTTGAAGAGCAGTTTTCTGTTATAGTAGGGATAACAATACCCAACTTATGAATTTTTTTTAGATTAAGCATTTAAAATTTTCCCAATAGGTTAAATTTGGCACCTTGGTCTCACCATCATTAACGTCAACTAGGGAAGGAAGAAACCACCCAAATATTGGACTCTAGCCCAAAACTACGTATTACCTTTATGTTGGTTTTGATGAGATATACTTGGAGTTGTCACATTTGGGTATCTTTAAGCTTTAACAATCTAAGTCAATAGTACCTTTAACTAGTACAATGGAAAATAAGATTATCCTTCTAAAATTGAGCCTTCAGGATGATTTGGCATGCCTTTCCATGCACGTCTTCTCCCTGAGCTGAGATCAGCAAAAAATGCCAAACAATGAGCCCAATAGGTTGTATTGGTGAGACATACGGGCTTTGGCAAGGCAGGAAAAAACACCCAATAATTCCAATTTTGACTAAGAGTTGTTTCTTCTGCTTAGGTCCAATGACAACTGGGAAAGCCCAATGGTCCAGTGTCCCCTGCTCTAACCTACTGCTCTAACCTACAAGGATATTTAGACATAGGGACAGACCATATTTGATCTTAAAAGGTGCATGGTTTTTAAAACCAGACTTTTCTGCATCTGGGTCAGGAAAGACAGAGTGAAACTGGTTTGGAGCCAAGATCTGTTTCCCCCACTGACTCACAGTGTGGGCACTCTTAAAGAGCAGTGAACTGTCCGCTCCAGAGAACAATGTCCCCCTTGTGAAAATTGCTGCATTCCAGAGCCTGGGCTTCCTCCACAACAGGGCTCAGCGTGCCCGGGTGAGGAGGCTGAAGCATTCGTGCAAGTGAGACTGTGCATTCCAGTGTTTTCTGTAGCTCCTCTCCCTTCCTGTCTGAAGGAGTCTAATTGGATGCAGCTGGACCATCCCAGCTCTCTGCACTTGCATGCTTGAGAAAAAGGTGTGGGAAAAGCAGTTCCCACTGTACTCTGAGCCCACAGGTCACCGGAGACCCCTGAGATAAGGGCTCAGACTCTCACTCATGTCACTGCATGTGTTTTCCAACTGCCAAGACCCGGCTACACAAAACTGAAGTCACTCTTTAAGAATGCTTGCAGATTAAATTTATTTTCAGCTTGAAACACTGGGAATAAAAATTAATAAGAAGAAAAGTAATAATTTGTAGCATTACTTACTTCCCCAAATAATTTCCCTGGTGTTATCAGTTGATTGACTACATTAATTTTGTTCCGAAAATGAAATGGTTTTTGACTAGGGTACAAAGTAAAGATAGGTAGCATGATGAAAAGAGCATGATTTGGGTTCAGCCTTGTGAATTACCAACTGTGTGACCTTGGGCAAGTCACTTAAAACTTACCTGAATCTCTGTTTCCTCAGGTTACAAATGAGCATATGTAAAAGCACATTTCCAATGGATACAAGGAATTATAAAAAGTGTGATCAGATAGTAATAAAATTAGACTTCTTTCATTGCTTTACTTTTTTTTTTTGAAAGAGCAGAAGGTATATATCTACATGAATGTATTTTCTTCCAAGAGTTTGTGGAAAGCTTATTCTTATGGTGTAGTAATGCTCAGAACACTTTTGACTCCCAAACTGGGGACTGATAGAGTGCTTGCTTATAAAACACTTGACTTTGTATGACACGATTTTATAGTCACATCCTTTTGTACTTATTTATTTTTATCCTCATTGATAAGTCACTCCATTTATTTCCTTGCCCTGTCTTTGAATGCTTTTTGGCTCTTTGCAAAAATCAAATCCATCCTCAAAGTTCAAAGATTTGACTTCAGTGAAGAAATCCTTAAGTCTGTTCCTCCATGTCTTAAATCAATCCTTTGCGTATTGTGAGCAATAACCATGTACAAGTTTTACCTTTCCCCGTGGGCTGTTTTGTAAGAGAGAGAATTTACATTAATTGGATGCTTACTGCATGCCATGCTCTTTCTATGTAGGTGTAGCTCATGCACATCTGATTTTATCTTCATAATAGTATTGCAAGATAGATAACACTATCTCTAAAGATAAAGACTCTGAAGCATAGATATTTTAACTTGTTCTCACCTACCTGATACACGGGGGAGTTAGAATTAGACCTGAATTTCCTCCCTGTCCAAAGTCTGTGTCCTTTTTCAGCCATACTAGGCTTCTTCTTCATCCATGAAGATATGCACAACAAATAACCAGCCTCATCATTTTACAGTCACACCTTCTTCCTTTATTTGTTCATTCAACCATATTTGTTGAGCACCTTTAATGAATGTGGTCCTGATGGGGACCCGTGAGACATCCACTCAGACTTCCTTGGCTCTGTATGTCCAAAATATTCCATTTCCCCAGTGACTCAAAGTACCACAATAATATCACATGTTTAATAATTGTTAGAAATGAATACGATACAAAATTAATTCTTTACATGTCACAAATCAATAATGCTTTGTCCTCAGAACAACCATAAGTATACTTTAGTTGGATTCAGATAAGATTAAAAAGGAGGTCTAGAATAGAAATATATATATACACACATATATATTGAATTATATTTGTCTTCTGGCTTTTATTATACTATTGGAGATATAATTCTGTGGATCAAAAGTAACACAATTCATCTCCTACATTGAGCCAAGCTATAACAACAGAACTAGCTTTAGCTTCCCACTATATAAAAAAAAAAAAAAGTCAAACTAACAAAATATATGAGGCAATGGTTTTCAAGGCACTGAGCATCAGGCAACTAAAGACAATGATCCATGAGAGACAGAAAACAAATGAGGTAAGCCCTACAATTTTTCCAGTTTACCACCTTGAGATAGTTTGCAGACTCTGCTGCACGAAGGAGGAACCTAGGCAGAATGTGGTGAACTTCTTGGGTAGAGAAACAAAGATGAGATTTCAGAGAAACCAAGGGGGTCAGGATTTGTAGGACAGAGTACTGAAGAAGAAGATATGAAGAGAGAGAGAATCCTGGAGAAATGCAAAGGAGCTTCTTTAAATTTTCACCAGAATATTGATCCAGACAAGCACATGAGTAAACTACCCAAGACTGGAGAAAGAACCATCCAAAGAATTAACAGAAACAGGGCTCAGAACTTACACATGGCTGGAAATAGTACCTGTTTCCACCAGCCAGATTGGAAAAACTCAGTGTACCCTGGGCTTTGGGTAGAATACTCAGGAAAGTCATGGCTCAGTAATGGAGAGCAAGCCCTAAATTTCTCTGGATGTGCCTAATGAATGACAAAAACAAGACTCTGAAGGATCAAACTTTTTCCAAATAATTGCATCACAGAATAAAGTTCAAGAATGTTTACAAGAGTGTAAAAAAAAACAAAGGATCTAACAAGGTAATATTTATAATGTTTTCCATCCAATCAAAGATTCTGACCCAGAACTGACACAAAGGTTAAAATTAGCAAAGACATTAAAATAGTTATTATAAATGTACTTCAAGTATTCACAAAGTTAGAGACATGAAAGAATTTTTAAAAGCCAAATTGAACTCCTAGAGAGAAAAATGATAACACTGGATAGGATTAATGTCATATTAGACACTTCAGTGAACCTAAAGGCATAGAAATAGAAACAACTCAAACAAACCACTGATAGAATAATAATTTAAAAACTAAAAAGAACAGAACATTAATGAGCTGTAGGAAACTTTAAGCAACTCAATATATACTTTGTAGTCCCTAAATTAGAGAAGAAAGCAAAGGGAACAGAAAAAATATTTGAAAAAAATGGGCAAAATTTTTTTGAATTTGATGAAGCTATAAACCTACAGATCTAAGAAATATGAAGAAAACTACACCAAGGTACAATAACCAAATTGCTCAAAACCAGCAATAAAGACAAGCTCTTAAAAACAACCAGGAAAGAAAAATAGACACATGTTATACAAAGGAACAAAGATAAGAGTGACAGAGACTTCTCATCAGAAACAGAGCAAGCAAGGAGACAGGGTAGGAACATCTTAAATGTACTGATAGAAACAAAATGTCAACCTTGAATTCTATACCCAGAAAAAATATCTTTCAAAAACCAAAAGTGAAATAAAGACATTTTTGGAAAAACAAAAGCTGAAAGCCTCATCACCGGCAGACACACACTCTAAAAATGTTAAAGGAAGTCTTTCAGGCTTCCTTTCAATCTTTTAGGAAAATAATATCAAATGGAAATATGAGTCTAGGCAGAGGAATAAAGAGCAATAGAAATGCTTACTACCTTGGAAATAGACGGGTTTTTAATTATGGAAATCACTTTCCATGATAACTGAGTGTAAATAAAAATAATAACATACAGAATAACATGTATAAGTAAAATGTATGACAACAATAGCATGAAGTGTGAGAGAGGAGGAATGGAAACATATTGTGTTAAGGTTCTTATACCATATTCAAAGTGGCACAGTATCACTTATATGTAGATTGTGATAAGTTAAAGGTGTACTTTTAAATCCTATAGCAACCACTAAAATAACAAAACAAAGAGTTATAGCTGAAAAGTCAAGTGAGAAGATAAAATGGAATTATGAAAAAATGCACAATTAATCCAAAGTGAAAACAGAAAAGAAGAAAATGGGAACAAAGGACAGCTGGAATTCTTTTTTTTTTTTTAATTTTAAATAGCAAGATGATAGACTTAAACATAAACACATAAACACATTAAATTTAAATAGTCTAGAAATTTCAATTAAAAGGTAGACATTGTCATAGTTTACAAAAAAGAAATATCCAGCTATATGCTGCCTACAGAAACACACTTTAAATATAAAGATACAAATAGGTTAAATGTAAAAGGATATAAGAAGATACAAATACTAACACTACTCAACATAAAGCTATACTGGCTATATTAATATCAAAAAGTATATATTTTAAAGGAAAGAATATTACTGGGAATAAAGAAAATAATTTCATAATGATAATGATAAAGTACATGAAAGTCTTATAGACTGAAAACTAAATACATTGCATAGAAAAATTAAAGGCAACCTAAAACTTGGAGAGATATGCCCTGTTTCTGGGTCAGAAGACTCAGTATTGTTAAGATGTAAATTATCCCCAAATTAACCTATCGATTCAATACAATACCAATCAAAACTTCAACAGGCATTTTAGTAGTAATCAATACATTGATTCTAAAGTTCATGTGAAATCATACAGGACCTAAAACAGCCAATATAAGTTTGAAAAAGAATAACAAAGTTGGAAGACTGTCACTCCCTGAGTTTGACTTATTGTAAATCTGCAGTGTGGTATTAGTGCAAGTATAGAAAAGTATAGATCAATAGAACAGAATAGAGTCCAGAAATTGACCCATAGGTATTTGGATAATGGATTTTCAACAAAGATGCAGAAGCAACTCAATGGAAAAGGGATAGTCTTTTCAATAAATGATGCTGCAACTATTTGATATCCATATGCAAAAATAAACTTAAATCCATGCCTTGCACCACATGCAAAAATAACTCAAAACAGATGATCAACTTACAGGTAGAAATTAAAACTATAAAACTTCTTGTAGAAAACCTTTGTGAGCTTTTGTTAGGCAAAGATACAACACTAAAAACAGGATCCACAAAAGAACAAATTGATAAGTTGGACTTCATCCAAATTAAAAACCTTTGCTCTTTGAAAGACTTAGAGAATGAAAAGAAAGACCCAAGAAAAGGGAAAAAAAATATTTAAAAAGCATATACCTGACAAAAGACTTGTATCCAGAATACATAACAAATCTTCAAAACTCGATAACAAGAAAACAAAGGATCCCAAAACAACAACAACAAAACAAAAACTGAGAAAACTATTTGAAGATGCATGTCACTAAAGAAGTTATAAGCAAATGGAAAATAAGAACATGAAAAGAATCTCTATACTATTAATCATTAGGGAAATACAAATTAAAACCACAGTGAGGCACCACTACACACCTATTAGAATTGCTAAAATTAAAAAGAATGACCCTACCAAGTGTTGGTGAGGATATGGAACTCACATACATTGCTGGTGTGGTGTAAAATGGTGGAACCACTTTAAGAGCTGGGTTCTTAAAAAGTTAAACTTGCATCTACCCTATGACCCATTCTACCCCTATTTATCTACCCAAGAGAAAATAAAGCATGTGCCCATGAAAAGATTTGCTCAAAAATGTTCATAGCAGCTTTAACTGTAATAGACCAAACCTGGAAATAACTCAAATGCCAATAGCAGGTGAATGAATAAACAAACCTAGTATACTCATACAATGGAAAAAGAGGAACCAAAATATTGCTGTACAATGAATGAATCTGAAAATAAGTATGCTGAGTGAATGAAGGCAGACTACAGAGCACATACTGTATAATTCCATTTAGATAAAATTCTTAAAAATGTAAATTAATGTATAGTGAGAGGAAGTACGTCAGTGTGGGAGAGAGGTACAAAGAGATGCAGTGCAGGAAAGAGAGATTACAAAGGGGCATGTGGAAATTTCTAGGTGATGGATATTTTCATTATCTTGATGGTGGTTATGGTTTCACAAGATACACACACACACACACACACACACACACACACACACACACACACACATATGCCAGAACTTATCAAGTCTGCGTTTTAACTATGTTTAGCTTATCGTAAATAAAAATAATTAGTATGGTTTTTAAGAACAAGTCTATTTAAAAATGCAATCCATCTTTTAAAAATCGCATTTCCAGTAGACTCAAAAAACAATTTTCTAATGAAATATTGATTCAATTGTCCCAAATAAGCCACAGGATATGAATGTTAAACAGCTATGTTAGTTCTAGTTGGCATAAAGCTAGACAGCCTGAAGGAAAAGCAATGACAGCTTCGCTGAACAGAACTCAGCAGAGCAAAGAGTCCCTCCAGACCTAACAGTGTCCCTCCGAACTGTTTTACGGTGGGAGGAAAGGCATCTCTTTCTAGTGCCTTGGTGTGTATTCCTTAGCACGTGCAAGGCCCACTGCCTTCCAGAAATGCGTGGGAGGGGCTGACCTGAGGGTAGATGGGCACGTGGGGAAGCTGCAGACAGAGAAAAGCTCTCACCAACCCAACCATAAAGTCAACGCAGAGGAAAGGAGAGGGGAAGTTATGCCTCCCCCGCCACACGGTTCAGTGGTCCCCATGGAATGTGCAGAAGAGCTTCGAGGGCCGCCAGTGGGACGGGGCACTTAGCCCTGAAAGGCTGGGAGGCCCGGCATCCTTACGCGATTGACCCCACCGCCATGTCAGAAGTAAAACCCAATCCTGCTGCTCATTCCCCTCCTGTGTCCTTGCACAGCGCTCTGAGGGCAGGAGGCGGCACAAAGCCTTGTGGGGCAGTGACCCGAGGCTGGCCCCAGAACACCCGGGTCCTAGTCTTCATCTTTCACGACTTCCCAACTTCTGTTTCTCGACTCTCCTTCTAGTTTGCTGTTTCCTTCTCTCTCTTCCCTCTCTCATTCCTCACATTTCCTCCTTCCTTTCCATCTCCTTTAAATGATATCTGAACAAAGCAGGAAATACATCAATGAAGTATGTGAAGAACACTTTTTCAGCAAATAGTTACTAAGGAGCTTCGATGGCCCAGAAACTGTGGTGGGCGCTCGGGTGAGCAAGTGAAGAATGAACAGCTCACCGTGAAACCAAAGGTGTCCGTGGGAAATGATGCATTGCAAATGATCCACATATGTGCAAAGCACATGTAAATCAATGATGGTAGCAGCCCTGGGAAGGGACAGCCAGGCTTGCCCCCGCCCCCTGCCCCGAATAGCCAGGGAAGAAGAAACATGTGAGCACTTGAAGAAAGAGTAGGAGTTTGTCAGTCCAACAAGAAGCCGGTGGCCAGAAAAATGGCGTCATTTCATGCAGCAATGCAAGTGCAAAAGCAAATAGTGGAAACGGGAAGTTTCTATGCTTACCAGGCGGAAATCCAGTAGAGCTAGAATTGATGAATTTATGGCTAAAGTGGCTCTCCAGATACTGGGTAAATACTTCCTAGATCTAGGCCTGTGCAAGCTGCTAGCTTAGGAACATTAATTTTTTTTTTCCTCTGTAAAATGGGGAGTTTGACTGAATTATCACTAACCCTGGCTTTAATTCTGTGACCCCCATGACACTCGCACATGTTGGCAGTAGCGTCTCTGATCTCTCCTTGTACGTGTGTGCACCTGTCGTCCTGACACATTCGCTGTCTCTTTTAAGAGTATGGGTGATAAACCATCTCTCACATAAATAGAATCCACAAGCAAACTTCTTCTTTGAAGCCAGAGCAGGTTTTGGCCCAGAGCCTGGTCTTTAGATGTAGTCAAGGACAAAGAGGAGTGACCTGAAGGCAGTGCAGTCAAAGGAGATAATAGATTTGACATCCGCACAAGTTTGCCAGCACTGTTACATGCTACTCACAACGCAACAGGCAAAAAGGACAGGTAACTGCTCACTCTGTGTCCTCCATCACCCTTGTTTTCAGGGAGGACAACAGGATAAGAGAAGATTCAGCAGAAGACCTGCCAAGGACCGTATGCTAGGCAAGAACATTCTCTCTGGTTCGTGCCTACTTCTACTGACCCATTCTGCTATCCCAAGCCCGCAGCCTGCCTTGCTATAATGCAGAATTGCACATGTTAGAATTAGGAGTCCCCAAATCCCGTATTACAAAGAGAAACCTTCTTAGGAGGCCTAAGAAATGGATTCCAGACTGAGTCATGCAGCAGACTGTAGCCCCTTAGTATAACTCTGGGCTTCCTCTAGGAATCGATGTGAAAGAGATAAAAAAGCATGGGTCATGGAACCAGTCAGACCCAGGCTAGAAATGCAGTTCTTCCCTTTCCTGGCTGAACAGTGCTTAGCAGGATGGTTGCTTTCTCTGTATTTCTTTTTCAAGTAGGAATAATAACATCTAGTGCAAAGGATTGCTGAAAGGATTGGGGTTAATGCCTGTGAAGGACTTGGCATGGTGCCTGGGAGGTATTAAGCGCTCGCTGAGTCCAGGATAATATATACACTGCATGAGGCCTCATCTGTGTCTTTCTGGTGACATATAATAAAGGCATATTTCTGGTGGAGGTGGAGTTAGGGAGTTAATATAGGTGGAAAGGGAAGTATAGTCCAACTGCCCTTGAAAATCCCTTAAAAAGTTTCCACGGTAGAGACCAGCATATTCTCACTCAAACACAGCCACGCGGTTCACTTTTCCAGCCCAGCAATGTAACAGATCACCTTTTATTTGGTTGCCCACCAGATAAAGTAATTGGTTTCTGTTTAGAGACAATATTCTACCCAGGTTGTAAAGAGTTGTATAGTTCAGGCAGCTGGCAAAAGAAATAGCAGATGCTTTGTTTCTTCCTCTGCCTAAAAAAGATAATACCAACAAATCTTAGGTGTCTGCCCTCCTCACGACGTTTTCTTGAGGGTCCAATAAGAAAATACAGGGGGGAAAAAACTGTATTTGGCCGTAAGATACTTACAAGTTAACAATACTAAATAGATCTGTCTTCATGCAGTTGACAGTAAAGCACTCCAGAAATTCCTGATTGCAATAAAGAAAACTGAAATAAAGAAGATTTAAAATGTCATGGGTGATACCAGTCACCTCTAGTTGCAGTCCAAATTTAGTTCTGTAAATAGAAGGCCAGGGAGATTTAGAGATGCCTAGCCTGACCATAGATAGGCAAGTGTGATTTTGCCTAAGGAAAGTGAAACTGAACTATTGTATTGATTCTTTCTCTATGGGCAGAATGGAGAGGTGTCTGCCCGGAGGTCAGACCAAAGAGAATCCAAGAGCAAGGTGAAGTTAGTGTTAACACAATTTCTCTCTAGCTGCTGAGAAATTTAAAGAGCTTTTCCTATCTCTTGAAGCTACCATTTTCCAACAGGTCTAATGTGCATTTTTACAAATACTTATCAGCTCTAAAATACAGATGCATCTGAAGTGAGAGAGACTTAAAATTACTGTCAGCAAGGCAGTATTAATAGAGTAATTGTCACTGACTGTGCATTCATGAACTTGGACTTGGCTACTCATATTGTTTTTGCTTCAGTGTCTTAAAACATTAGAAAGTAGCTTTTGCAATAAGTTTAAAATAAACATTCAAAGTGGTAAAGAAACGTATCATCACGTGATGACAGCATTCTTGACCTCTTCGTCCTTTCCCTCCTTCTCCATTTCCCTCCTCCTCCTACTTCTTGGTGGTTCTTCTTCCATTTGGTGGCCTCTTAAGTGAGATGAAATACAGTCATCCTACAGAAGAGATGTCGCTGAATTACACTCAGTTTTAAGATTCTTCAGTTTCCCCCTCATCCTGGTTCTAGACTCATGGAACCACTTCTAATTATAACTTAGCTTCCCAAATACCTGTCACTAAAAGGGGAGGCTAGATGTACATTAGACATGAGTATCCTGTGAAAGGTATCCTTCCTTGTACGTCAGAAATAAGAAGGTCTGGTTTTCACTTCCATTGCCTGAAGCTTTGACGGGCAGGTTGAGAACCCCTGAATCTTATCACTTAAGGGCTCTTTGGCAAAACACAGACTCTCAACCGGAAAATCTGTAAGGAAGATGCCAGACCGTGGTGATCTCATCACATTCCCGTCCCTTTGCAAGGTTCTGCCTGGGCAGCCAGCCTGGCTCCCATAGGACATTGCTGTCCTCTCTCTCTCCCCACACACCTCTGTCTTAACACTTAGTGCAGCCTCTTGCGTTAAATCTCCCTTATGTGTCAGCCCTGCCATTTGCCTTCACATCGAATCTTGCCCTCTCCTTCCCCTGATTTGTGTGGCGCGAAGGCTGACGCCATTCAGGCTCCATTTCCCAGGTCCTTGTGCAGATGCTTCAGCTTGGATTCTGTCAACATGAGGGAATGACAAGCCATGGGAGGGGGAGAAAAAGGGCAAAGCCTGAACTCTGTCTCTCTCTGTGCTTTGTCTCAAAGGGTGTTCCCGGCAGCAGCTCACTCTGTCTGCTCTGTATCCGGCTCCCCCAGGGAAGCTTATGGTTTCAGCGTGTGCCAGGGGACCCCCGCCCCCGACTCTGGTCACTCCACCTCCTCCCTTTGTCCTTCCAGCTAAGAGGTGGGAGCTTTTTACTGCTGTTTCCAACTTCTGTATTGCCCCTCCCCTCTCTGCTTTGCACCCCTGCATAATCCATTTCCTATAACATCCCAACCGGCTTGTTTCCCTGCTTGAACCATGACTAATACCTACAGCTCTGTATCCCCAACAGGATTATGGGCTGCTGGAAGTCAGGAACCCTACCGCACATCTCTGCATGCTTACATTTGAGTGGCTACTTGAAAAATCATTGTCCAATTGAATTGAAACTATGGCACATGAAATCTAAGCTGACAAAACCGATAGACCTGAGATGTCGTTGTTCTCGTGCTGCGCAGCTTGTGGGATCTTCTTCCACCAGGGATTGAACCCGGGCCACGGCAGTGAAAGCCTGGAATCCTAACCACTAGACCACCAGAGAACTCTCGTGTTCATTTTAAATGGAAAATGTTGTTACTATAGTTAAAATATGGCTTGATTTGAGAAAATCACATGTTCATGTCCTTTCTGGGATCACAGGTAGCTCTAAAATCATTTCCTTTGGAAAAAATCACTGAACATTAACTGAGTACCTATTAGGCAACTTATGGAGATGATTTATAGCTCTCACACTAAGTTCTGTGGTGTGTCGTTCCTGTCCCATTTAACAGATGATGAAATTGCTTTACAGAGATGTTGAGTAACTACTCCAAGGTCACACACTTGGCTTGTAACTTAGTCAACACGTACTCCAGTAATGCTCAAACTTTAAGCACTGTAAGAATCAAATATTTGTAAAAGAAAAAGAAAGAAAAGCAAGGCCCAAAGTCCATACCTAGAGAATCTAATTTAGCAGCTCAGGGTGTGGCCCATTTTTAACACGCACAGTGTAATTATTCATTTATAACATCCCTGCCCGATTCTGATGCATTCTCAATCACACCTTGAGAAATACTGAACTAGAATATAAGGAAAATATATCTGTGTTCATTTAGTTCACTGAAACACCCCCCAAATCCTAGCCAAGGGCCTGGGACTTAGGCAATGATCAATAAATTATGGTAGCATTAATAAATGAATGAAAAATGTAACCATTTCTGCTTGAATTCAAATCCTGAATATTTTCTATTACCTTTCAGTAGCTCTTATTTTAGACATTATGCCAAAGCTGATTCACTTATTAACTCATTCAGTGAACATTGGCTTAACCCAACCACTCTGTTGACTCCTCTTACTGAAATTTGTATTATTTTCTTTATTTCTTAAGTGGGGAAACTAAAGCCCAGAGAGGTAAAATGGCTCATACAGGATCACCTAGATCAGCTCAGTGAGGACAGAACTAAAACTGCTTATAACTTTTTATTTTCCTGGTGCTGTTCTAGATTGAGTCTGGAATATCCACGTAATGATGGAATGGGTGCACTTGTTGACCACCTTTAACTACAAAACAATTTAGCATCATCTCATTTCCCCTCCATGATGGTAGCAAGGTTATTGAAAATTAAATATGTCAGTGATATGGCAAGTCATGCAGCCATGAAATGGTTGGGTCATTTAACCTAGCCTACCTCTTATCTGAGCCTGAAATTTCCATATTTGGAGGAAATCCATTTGTTTCTGGATTGTCCTTATTTTCCCAGAGTCATTTTTTAAGTATAACTATTTAATATGGAAAACCATTACTATTCACTCTGGAGATAAAAAAGCGGGGGAGGCGGTGAGAACACTTGATGGATTACATAGTAGTTCAGCTGTAATCTAAGATCTCATTTTTATTCCTTGAACTGATAAACAGACCACTAAACCATGACAGGTTTGACTTTTGTTAAAGAACAAAAATATTTAAAATGACCACAACATTAAACCTTCCAAATATTTGCAGCAATATCTTTTTATAAGCTCTAGTATTACTCTTGAATATTATCACATTTGACATAATTATCCCTTGTAAATACCTCAAACTTGTAATGACATCCTTTCAAGAATTATTACTAATTATTGCACTTGACATGACAAATTAAACATGTTGTTTCACGTAATTACACTAAATAATTCAAAATGCTAATTATGCTTAGAAATAGCAATTAGCATAATTAAAGAAAAAAAAAAAACTGCTGGAAATTTCAATACAAATTCCAGTATCACAAGCTGGAATTTTTTAGAAGATTTTAATAAAGATTGACTGATGTGACTTATAAAATTGTATCTTTAATCAGGAATGATGAAACATTTATAAAGGTTTTATAAGTCCTGGAAGAGACAATAAGAAAATGAAAGAGGAGGAAGACCTCGATGTTGTATGAAGGGCAAAGTCTATAGAGGTAGCCAGACTTGAGTATGAACTCTGACCTGGCCACCATTAACTGGGTAACTCTAGTTTAGAGATGGAGTCTTTCTGAACATTTTTCCTCTGCCAATGGGGTTATATTTGCCTCCAGGCCCGATGTAGAAATCAATCTTGAAGAAATTGTAGCACTCCTAGGTTCATTGCAGCACTATTCACAAGAGCCAAGGTATGGAAACAACCTAAGAGTCCATCAAAGGATGAATGGATAAAGAAAATGTGGAATATACACACAGTGGCCAGAAAGAGGAAGGAAATTCTGCCATTTGCAACAAGATGGATGAACCCTGAGGACACTACACCAGGTGAAATTGTTAGACCTGAACGGTCTCTGAGGGGTCCCAGCTCGCCCAAGAACCGCCAAGAGTCGAGAGTCGCTGCAACACGCAAGAGGTTTATTAGGAGCCGGTGCACCGGGGTTCCTTGGTCCTCACGCAGGAGGCCGAAGAGGAACCCCCCCCAAGCGGAATTACATACATTTTATAGTTTTCATTATGTAAAGTGTGGATATATCAAGGGTTTTTTTCTCATTGGTTTGTTTGTTCCTGGACCGGAGTGGGGACTTGGCTCTAGTTCCTTGATTGGTTAGCTGTTGGATGCCTGCTTTGCATTTACCGGAGTGGGGGGTCTTGGCTCTAGTTCCTTGATTGGTTAGCTGTTGGATGCCTACTTTACATTTACCGGAGTGGGGGTTGAGTCACATGAGTTATGGTTGGCTAGGGCGACCTTTAAACTCTGGCTTAATCATTCTTATCACCCGCCATACTGGTTTGCGGAGGTTTCATCCCCCGCCATACTTGTTTGCTCAGAGCGGTTTCTGCCCAGGGCGGGGACATTCCATTATCTTATTGCCAGCGAAAAAGCTTAAAGCTCAAAAGTATCGATAGGGAAGTAGGGGTGTAAGCATAGTTAAGGCCCTACATTCCCCCCTTTTCTTTTTGCAACTAATTTCAATCATGAAATTTCAGTCTCTTTCTGCAAGCTTTGATATTGTTGTCTTAGCATTAACACTTGTACTGTACTGACACGTTGTCTGATAAAGGCTATCAAGCGATTTAAAATGCATGGTCCAAAAGTTAAGAGCAGCAACAAAATAATGAGGGGTCCTAACAAGGTGGAAATTAAAGTAGTAAGCCAGGGTGATTTGTCAAACCATGATTGGAACCATCCTTTTTGATTTTCCCTTTCTTGTTGCCTTTTGTCCAGGCGCTCCCTAAGCCTGTCCATAGTTTCGGTGATAGCCCCAGAATGATCAATATAAAAACAACATTTTTTTTTTAATGCGGCACAGAGTCCTCCTTCTTTAAGAAATAGTAGATCTAATCCCCTCCGGTTTTGCATCACTACCTCAGAGAGTGAAGTAAGTGACTCCTTTAACTGAGTTATAGAGCTTTCTAATGCCCGGAGTTCAACATCCACAGCCTGTCTCAGGCTATTATAATAGTGAGGTTGCTGGATAAGGGCTGTTGCGCCTGTCCCTATTCCAGCCGCCATTCCCAACCCTAAAAGCACAGCCAGGGTAAGAGTCACAGGTTCCGGCCCAAATTTGAGGAAAATTTTATCCGAGTTATCATGTGGGGTGTTAGCTAGGTCATAATGATCAGACATGTCCCATGCTGACATCCCAATTGCCAACTTACATACATCAGGAAACAGATCAGGCCACCAAGTCCAAGGGGGTGCGGTGTGACTAACCGACCAGATCACATCTCCAGTCTGGGAGATGACTTGCCAGGTCAGCCGCTGGGGCATGTGAGGGCTAAAGTCACTCACGATTAGCTGAGGCAGCAGAGTCAGGATTATGAGCCGGATGATCGCAGGAGCTTGAGCTTGAGCGGGTTGCTGGTTTTCTGGACTTTTTATTCTGGTGTTGCTGAAGTTGGGAATGGGGTCAAGTCTCCGGTGGATGTTGGGGCCGCCTTAACGTGCGAGGCGTGGATCCAGGCAGCTATGCCGTCTACCTTGACTGCAGTTGGAGTGGTGAGCAGTACGATGTAGGGGCCCTTCCAGCGGGGTTCCAGCGTCTGGGTCCGATGCCGGCAGACGTACACAGAGTCTCCGACTTGGAAGGGATGGGCTTCTGCAGGGGTCCCCGGCCGGTATGCCTCTGCCAACTGAGACCACATATCCTTCTGAACCAGCTGGAGCCCCAACAGCCTGGCATACAGATCAGTGTTATTTTGACAGTCGGGGCTGATACCTTCCCCCAGTGTGAGCAGAGGGGGAGGTGCCCCGTACAGAATTTCGAAAGGAGTGAGGTGATAGCGAGAAGGAGTGTTTCTGGCCCGAAACAGGGCCAGGGGAAGGAGCACCGTCCAATCAGTACCGCCAGTCTCTATGGACAATTTAGTCAAGGTCTCTTTTAGAGTCCTATTCATCCTTTCTACCTGTCCTGAACTTTGGGGTCTATAGGCACAATGTAATTTCCAATCAGTCCCCAGGTATTTGGCCACACCCTGACTTACCTGGGCGACGAAGGCGGGTCCATTATCAGATCCTATTACCTTAGGAGCTCCAAACCTGGGGAAAATTTTTTCTAATATCTTCTTGGTTACCACATTCGCTGTCTCCTTTTTGGTGGGGAAGGCTTCTATCCATCCTAAGAAAGTATCTATAAAGACTAAGAGATATCTGTTACCGTATCTTCCTGGACGGATTTCAGTGAAGTCGACTTCCTAGTAAGCTCCAGGTCGGTCTCCTCGGAGCCTCTTACCGCTGGCCATATTTTCTTTGTTTGTGTTCACCTGCTGGCATGGAATACATTCCCGAGCAATGTGCTCGGCTAATTTAGTTAGTCCCGGGACATCATATCCTGTTTTCTGCATCAGAGATACCATTTTCTTAGTTCCCAAATGAGTCCATCTATGAATTTGCTGTAGCATAGATTTGGCTTGCTGGGGGGACAAAGTTTCTTTAGTTATGGCTGGGGGTGTTACCTCTTTACCCTTTGGTGTTTCTGAGCCTGTTAATTCTAGGATGATTTCCCCCAGAGCTACTTCTCGTGTCACTCGATCAGCCATATTATTGCCAGTTATTATTGGTGAATTCCCTCTTTGGTGTCCGGGACAATGGATGATGCTAACTTTTGTTGGGAGCATCAGGGCTGCCAGTAGGGCTACTATTTCTTCTTTATTCTTAATTTCTTTTCCCGCCGAAGTTAGTAACCCTCTCTGTTGATAGATGGCCCCATGGACATGAGCGGTAGCGAAGGCATACCTACTGTCCGTATAGATGTTAACCTTTTTATTTTCAGCCAACTCCAAAGCTTTAGTCATGGCTATTAGTTCAGCCCGCTGAGCGGAGGTTCCCTGCGGCAGCCCATATAATTTCTTTTCCGTCTACCACTGCAGCCCCCGCCCGTCGCTTACCTTCTTCTAGGAAGCTGCTCCCATCCGTAAACCAGGTAAGGGTAGCGTCCGGGAGGGGCTGGTCTGTCAGGTCTGGTCTGGTTCCGTGCGCTGCCGCTAGCACCTCTTGACAGTCATGAATGATGGTGGTGCCTTCTATGTCAGGGTCCGGTAACAGTGTAGCAGGGTTCAGCCCGGTGGCTGAAGTAAATTTAATGCGGTCCGAATTCAGGAGCAGAGTCTGATAATGTGTCATTCTGGCGTTGGTGAGCCATCTATCAGGCGGTTGGCGAATTACACTTTCTAGTGCATGAGGTGCAGTTATTGTCAGATTTTGTCCCAAAGTCAGTCTATCTGCATCTTTTATCAGTGTGGCCACGGCAGCAATTATTTTCAGACAGGCAGGCCAGCCAGCTGCCACAGGGTCTAATTTCTTTGATAGGTATGCAACAGGGCGATTCCAAGGGCCCAGCTTTTGAGTCAGTACTCCCTTTGCAATACCTTTGTTTTCTGCCACATATAGATGAAAAGGTTTAGTTACATCGGGTAGCCCTAGGGCCGGGGCTGATAGCAAGGCTCTCTTAATTTGGTCAAAAGCCCGTTGTTCCTTGTCACCCCATGTGAATGGGGTGCCGCTCTTGGTTAGGGGGTACAGAGGGGCTGCCAGTTCAGCAAACCCCGGAATCCATAGCCTGCAGAATCCAGCCGTCCCCAAGAATTTTCTGACCTGTTTGGGACTCTTAGGGGCAGGTATTCGGGCCACAGTGTCTTTTCTGCTTTCTGAGAGCCATCTCTGTCCTTCTTTTAGCAAATACCCCAGGTAACTGACCTGTCGCTGACAGATTTGGGCTTTTTTCGCGGATGCCCGGTATCCCAATGTTTCAAGTTCCGTCAGCAGTCTTTCAGTCCCCTTGATGTAGTCCTCTCGGGTTTCCGCAGCTAAAAGAATATCATCAACATATTGAAGCAGAGTTACCTGGGGGTTAGATTCTCTGTACGATGCCAGGTCCTGATGCAGCGCTTCATCGAAGATGGTAGGAGAATTTTTAAATCCTTGAGGCAGGCGTGTCCAAGTCAGCTGGCCTGCTATTCCTGAGGCAGGGTCCTTCCACTCGAAAGCAAAGTAGGGCTGGCTGAGGGAGGAAAGTCTCAAACAAAAGAAAGCATCCTTAAGATCCAAGACAGTGTACCAAGTATGTTGAGGTGGGAGAGTACTCAAGAGGTTATAAGGATTTGGCACAGTGGGGTGTAAGTCTGTTACCTGCTTGTTTACCTCTCGTAGATCCTGTACTGGCCTGTAATCATTAGTCCCTGGCTTCTTAACAGGCAGGAGAGGTGTGTTCCATGCTGATTGGCATCTCACCAGGATTCCTAATTCCAGCAGTCTCTGTATATGCGGACGGATGCCGTCCCGAGCCTCTTTGCTCATAGGGTATTGGCGGATTGTTACTGGTGTGGCGGTAGCCTTAAGTTCCATTACCACCGGGGGGCGGTATTTTGCCATCCCCATCCCAGCAGTCTCAGCCCAGGCCTGAGGGAACCTAGTCATCCAGTCCTGCATATCAGTTTGTGGAGGTGAGGGTTTCTCATAGATCCTGTGTTCACCTTCTAATTTCATAGTTAAAATCTGGAGGAGCCTTCCCTGGCTATCCGTTATGGTGGGTCCCTCGGGCTGGAAGTGAATCTGTGCCCCGACTTTGGAGAGTAGGTCTCTCCCCAACAGCGGATAGGGGCATTCTCTTACCCAGTGACCTTTTTCTTTACAGTAAGCACATTGATCCTTGTCTAATGGTCGCCTTCCTGTCCGCCCTTCCTGTCTATTCCTGTCTCTAATATTTCCTCCTCTGACTACAGTGGCCAGTATCTTATTCAAATTCCTCTCTTGCCGCTTGTCCCGCCTTAATTCATGGGCCTCTTGCTCCCTCTGCTTCCTTTCTTCCCTTTCCTCTTCTGTTTCCCTCTTATTACATACTTTATCTGCCTCTTTTACTAAGTCCTGAATTGAGAAACCTTGTAGGCCATCCAGCCTTTGTAACTTCTTTCTAATGTCAGGGGCCGCCTGGTCAATAAAGGCCATTGCTATGGTGGCCTTATGTTCCTCAGAAGTTGGATCATAAGGAGTGAACCGTCTAAAAGCCTCCATTAAGCGTTCTAGGAACACGGTTGGTGATTCCTGGGGCCCCTGAGTTACCTCTCTTACCTTGGCCAAATTCGTGGGGCGCCTGGCCGCTCCATGGAGACCCGCCACCAGAGCCTGGCGATACATCTTTAGGTGCTCCTTACCTTCTGGGGTATTGAAGTCCCAAATCGGCCTGACGAGTGGAAAACCGGCATCAATCTCGTTAGGCAACTGGGTAGGTTGCCCATTGGCGCCTAACACATTCTTTCTAGCCTCCAAGAGAACCCGTTGCCTTTCCTCAGTTGTGAGGAGAGTCTGGAGGAGCTGTTGACAATCGTCCCAGGTGGGTTGGTGGGAGAAGACAAGAGACTCTATTAAAGCAGTGAGAGCCTGTGGATTTTCAGAGAAAGTAGGGTTATGCATCTCCCAGTTACAAAGATCTGCAGAGGAAAAGGGCCAGTATTGGAGGGGCCTCGATCAGAAGGACTTGGGCCCCCCCACGAGCGGCGCCGGGGAGGTGGAGCATGAGCGCACGTGTTAGAGCGCGGCGACGGGTCTGGTTCCCTCGGCCCCGGGATTCGGCGAGCCCTGCTGCCGGGGGGCTGTAACACTCGGGGAGGGGTGGGCCCGCCGCCGCCGACGCCGACGCCGCCGACGCCGGCGCCGCCGCCGCTGGCCAGCCGCCGAGACGATGACGACCGCGACGACCGCGACGACGCCCCCCCGAGCCACCTTCCCCACCGGCCTTCCCAGCCGTCCCGGAGCCGGTCGCGGCGCACCGCCGCGGTGGAAATGCGCCCCGCGGCGGCCGGTCGCCGGCCGGGGGGCGGTCCCCCGCCGGCCCCACCCGCCTACCCCCGCGACCCTCCCGCCCCCATCCGCCCGCGGAGACGCGGGGGGGGGAGAGGCGAGGGGCGGAGGGAGGGCGGGAGGAGGGGTTGGGAGGAACGGGGAGCGGGAAAGATCCGCCGGGCCGCCGGCACGGCCGGACCCGCCGCCGGGTTGAATCCTCCGGGCGGACTGCGCGGACCCCATCCGTTTACCTCTTAACGGTTTCACGCCCTCTTGAACTCTCTTCAAAGTTCTTTTCAACTTTCCCTTACGGTACTTGTTGACTATCGGTCTCGTGCCGGTATTTAGCCTTAGATGGAGTTTACCACCCGCTTTGGGCTGCATTCCCAAGCAACCCGACTCCGGGAAGACCCGGGCCCGGCGCGCCGGGGGCCGCTACCGGCCTCATACCGTCCACGGGCTGGGCCCTAGACTTAACTTCGGTCCAGTGACTTAGAGTGAGAGAGAGAGACGTCGTCATAGTTTGTCCCATTATCGTCCGTCAGGAGAAAGATAGAGCACAGGAGAACAATAAAATTTCAGAAGACACACATTAATATTGCCGCCGCGAGCTCGTTTTAAAACCGCAACCAACTCAGATTCAGATGGCAGTTTGTATATCCTGCCAGGACCGATGAAGGGGAGACAAAATTTGTCTCTCCTTCCAGATGGACCACCAGGGCGTCCCCCAGGGTCCGTGGACACCAGCTATTGGCACGTCTGCCTAGCCAGGAGTCCAATACAGATTTCACAGAGAACCGGTTCGCGCGGCTTCTTTCTGATGGCGGCTTACAGAGGACAGAAGACGAACAGACAGACAATTAGGCCTACCTGATACCTCCAACTCCCGAGGTTCCGGCGACCCGGGGCGAGTGGGGATCCCGGACGAGCCCCCAATCTGTTAGACCTGAACGGTCTCTGAGGGGTCCCAGCTCGCCCAAGAACCGCCAAGAGTCGAGAGTCGCTGCAACACGCAAGAGGTTTATTAGGAGCCGGTGCACCGGGGTTCCTTGGTCCTCACGCAGGAGGCCGAAGAGGAACCCCCCCCAAGCGGAATTACATACATTTTATAGTTTTCATTATGCAAAGTGTGGATATATCAAGGGTTTTTTTCTCATTGGTTTGTTTGTTCCTGGACCGGAGTGGGGACTTGGCTCTAGTTCCTTGATTGGTTAGCTGTTGGATGCCTGCTTTGCATTTACCGGAGTGGGGGGTCTTGGCTCTAGTTCCTTGATTGGTTAGCTGTTGGATGCCTACTTTACATTTACCGGAGTGGGGGTTGAGTCACATGAGTTATGGTTGGCTAGGGCGACCTTTAAACTCTGGCTTAATCATTCTTATCACCCGCCATACTGGTTTGCGGAGGTTTCATCCCCCGCCATACTTGTTTGCTCAGAGCGGTTTCTGCCCAGGGCGGGGACATTCCATTATCTTATTGCCAGCGAAAAAGCTTAAAGCTCAAAAGTATCGATAGGGAAGTAGGGGTGTAAGCATAGTTAAGGCCCTACAAAATAAGCCAGTCATCGAAAGACAAATACGGCATCATTCCACGTCTATCAAGTCTAAAATAGTCAAATGCATAGAATCAAAGAATGGAATGGTGGATGCCAGGGGCTGGAGAGAGGGGAAAGTGAGGAGCTACTGATCAATATGAGTGAGGTTTCAGTTCAGTAAGATGAATGAGCTCTAGAGACCCAACAATGGTCAACCCATGGTCAACAACAATGTATTGTGCACCTAAAAACATATTAAGAGGGTCGATCTCATGTTGTGCTCTTAGCAGAATAAAATACTTTTTCCTTTTTTTAAAAGGATAGACTAAGGATATAAAATGCCTGGCATAGCACATGACCCCTAGGAAGGGCTCAGAAAAATTCAGTTCCATATACCCTACTCATTAAAGGTAGAAATATGTTGGATGTGGTATCCTAGGCTACTTGGAGGGAAAAAAAAGGGGAGGTATTATAGAAGGTAGTTATCAAAAAAAGAATCAACAATCTGAAAAGGAGGGGAAATGACCTCCAATGTATAAGCTTGTGAGGATAAGATGAAGTGGTATTTGTAAAGATAACTACCAAAGTGCCCAGCACAGAGTGAGCTCTTCATAAACGATAGCTTCTTTTCCACTTTATAAAACCAGATTTTTTTAATTGAAGTATAGTTGATTTACAATGCTGTGTTAATTTCTGCTATGCAGCAAATTGATTCAGTTATACATATACATACCTTCTTTTTTACATTCTTTTCCATTATGGTTTATCACAGGCTATTGAATAGAGTTCCCTGTGCTCTACAGCAGGACCTTGTTGTTTATCCAGCCTGTATATAATAGTTTACATCTGTTAATCCCAAACTCCCAATACAACCCTCCCCCACTCCCCCCTTTAACCTGGGCCTGAAAAGTTTAGACCTGTCCAAAATGAATAAGTTGAACGGGAATTTGAAGCCAAGTCCGAGACTGATGTCGCTGCTTTGCATTATATTGTTCTGCCTTTCAGGGGGCAGGTCTGCCCCAAGTCAAGACCCCTCGTTAACTGGCTCTGCTGGGTGTGTCCCATCAGCCTGTGTCCAGGCTCCAGCTGCCCCACTTCGGAGACACCGCTCTGCTTGGCTCTCCTGGGGAATGTCAGGACTGGGGAGGTAGACACCACTTTTATTTGGATCTTGACAATTTTCTTCTTATTTGTAAAACACTGTGATAAAGTAACTTTGTGTTTGAGACAGACAGCTTATCAGACATCTCATCAGGGAAGAAAAACTGTCAAGGCACACACTTTTTTTTTTTTTTCAAGATAAAAAGACAGAGATGGACTCTTATTATGATGTAAATGAGCTGACTGGCAGGAACTTGCTCCCTGGGAAGGTTGGGGAAGGGCTTGACTACAGAGCTCTAGAGGTGGAGACTGCAGACACAGGTCTATCAGCCAAGGAAGTGATTAAAGACTGTTAACACATATATATGGAATCTAAGAAAAACAAATGTCATGAAGAGCCTAGGGGTAGGACGGGAATAAAACACAGACCTACTAGAGCATGGACTTGAGGACACAGGGAGGGGGAAGGGTAAGCTGGGACAAAGTGAGAGAGCGGTATGGACATATATACATTACCAAATGTAAAAGAGTTAGCTAGTGGGAAGCAGCCGCATAGCACAGGGAGATCAGCTCGGTGCTTTGTGACCACCTAGAGGGGTGGGATAGGGAGGGTGGGAGGGAGGGAGATGCAAGAAGGAAGAGATATGGGGACATATGTATACGTATAACTGATTCACTTTGTTGTAAAGCAGAAGCTAACACACAATTGTAAAGCAATTATACTCCAATAAAGATGTTAAAATAAATAAATAATTTTTAAAAATAATAAAAAATAAAATACTGGATCACTCATCCTACCCGATACCTTGAACTCAACAGTGCAAATGGGTTCCTGCAGCCAAAATGAGAGAAGAATCAAAAAACGTGGACACACAGTTTTAAAGCCCTACTGTGTGCAAATAACTTTGCTAAGTACTTCATGGGGGAGAACAAGGTGAGGTTATTACAATCATGTTGAAAAGACACATTTCCTTATAATTTTATCCTGGGGACTCAGGCATAAAGAACATGGTACAGACAAAGAATCAGGAGAAATGATGTAGGTACTAAGAAAGAGAGATGATGATTTCATCTATTAATCATATATGTGTGTGTGTGTGTGTCTGTGTCTGTGTCTGTGTCTGTGTCTGTGTATGTCTGTGTGTATGTGTGTCTGTGTGCGTGTTAACAGTTCCCAGCCTTTAAGGAAGATGGGGGACTAGGCAGAAACCAATTCTGGAGACAAAGAGGATGAGACACCTGTCTCTGCCACTTACGTACGAGCTGGGTGACCAGGGGAAATTTTCTTAACTTCTCTGAGTCTGAAGTTACTCGAATATAAAAGGAGTGAGGGTCACAGAGTTGTTAGAATCAAATGCGAAGGGCCTCCTTCCACTCCTCCTCTTGTCCCCCCAAGGAGTCAGACTGGGATGCCTTTCTGCAGGTCTCAGCTTGCTTCTTTCCTCTAAACCACCATCATTTTTTCAGCAACCTAAGCGAATACACTTAGGATTAATCCTTCACCTATTTTAAGCGTATAGGGTCCCCACCTTTTCTGGGGTAAGTACATACTACAAGAAACATTCCAATTACAGAAATGTTAACTGTAGAGCATAGAATTTGGAGGCAGAAAACTCAGGTTTGAACCTGGCTTTGCCAATTACATGGTGTGTAGTCTTGGAACTGTCACTCAACTTTCCTGAGCTTGGGCTCCATCATTAGTAGAATATCAGACTTGTAGCACAGTGAGAGAGAGGACACTCAGACATGGAGATATGAGGTAGGAGAGATCACTCGATGAATCCAGCTGAGAACAAAGTCAGAGGCGGCGGGGATGGAGACAAGATGACAGAAGCAAACAACAACGAAAACAACAAATTCTTAAACAAGAGCAGACAAGACCATTCCAGTGGCCAATGTGGGGACCTGGGCAGGGGAAGAAGTCAAGTGTGGTTGGCAGGTCCGCATGAACAGAGATAACAGGAAGAGGAAGGCAGATGGGAGGGAAGGGAGATGTTTGGAGACAGAGAATGGGTTTGGGGGTAGATGTGCTGAATCATAATGCAGCGGGGGTGTTCGGTTCATCATTTAGGCTGCCTTGGCATTAGGGATGTAATTATGGATTGTCTTTGCATTGACGTGATAGCTGCAATGAGTTCTCCAGAGCAGAATGGTATAAAGAAAGGGGAGCACAGAGTTCTAGCAGCCATTGCAATGGAATGAGACCAACATGAAGCCAGTGAAAAGTGCAGAGAAGCAGGTTTAGAGAAATATTAAGTGACCAGCGTGGTGCATTGCCCTAAAACCTCGAGACCAAAGCAGGGAAGCAGAGGATGATAAATCTGGGAGAAGGGTTAGTGGAGAGAGAGACACTATTAAGAGCAGTAGAGATATGGAGGAGAAGAGATGGAGGAAAGGTGCCTGCCCAGGCCATGGGGTAACCATGGCAGCCTTAAAGGGCTTTCTCTGTTCTGCTTTCGCCCTTGAAGGCAGGCCAATCAGCCAAGTTCTTCACACTCAGTAAAAACAAGAACAGCCCCTAAAGGCTTTGTATGCTGGGTTTTCTATGAGCTTTTGTTCTCAAAACGGATCCATTTGCCTGATCATAAAAGAGGTAGAAAATGCCTACTTCAGACAACTACTCAATATCTACTGCCCTAACCAATTTCCCATGTACGTTTATAGCCAAGTTGCCATTTTCTGCTCCTGGGCCCACCCTCCCCTGGTTTCTTAGTCTAGTGTGGATGGCACCTCTAGTTTCCTTGCATTCTGGCTTCTTCAGATTTACCTCCTGACGTTTTGTATCCTGGCTCTCCTTACTAGCTCCCGGGCAACAAAGCTCCAGTTGGCGCCTCTTCCGGGTCTGAGCTGGGAAGGTGGAAGATACACACCAATCTATCTCCAGTTCAGTACAGAATCCACGTACAGGAGGAGGTTTAGGGGTGGGTGTGAAGTGACGCTCAGAGGATATGTATGAACGCTGCAGCGTTCTGCTCCAGGCAGGATGGCCAGGAGGAAAAACATGGCACGGTGGCGGCAGCCTCTTTTAGAAATGCTGGTTTGTTTTGATTTGTGTTTTCTAAATTGGAGGAAACATGAGCGTGTTATAAGGTCAAAAAAAAAAAAAAAAGTCAGAGGAAATAAAGAATTTAAATGTGTTAGAGAGATGGAGAGAGAGTGGGCAGGCAGACGGCCTGGGAGAACAGCAGCAAAGGAAGGTCTTAGAGGAGGAAACCCCATCTTGTATAAGGTAGTAAATGCCAATTATGCCCCAGGGATTGCTGACGGAAGAATGAGAAGATGGGAGTAGACAGGGAGTTATTGGGATGCAGGAGGAAGTTAGGTTCCTCCAAGTTCAGCCTGGGAATCTGGGATACATCAAATACAACAGAAGTGAGGAAGAGTGGGAGGGCTGGAAGAAAGAAGAAAGTTTCTCCAACACTTCCAGCATTTATATCCGTTAGCATATGAAGTTAGCCTAGCATTAACCTAGGTGTGTTCTCACGACTGAGAGAAGTTAAATAACTGTCCTTGACATCAAATTTTCTTCTGTGGCCCAGCCAAAATTTGAATCTGGGTCTGTCTAACTCCACAGGTTACATTTTTCCATTTATTTTTTTTCTCTCCCCTTATTTACCCATGCTTCTTCCTGCTGCTGTCAACAATTTTTTTGTTACTGAATTTATATAAGGTCAAGTGTTCTTTTATGGTGTCCTGAGCTACCAGCCAAGAAAAATCTTTGCAAACCAATAAAGAAGAAACTGATTTTATTTTTTTGGAATCAAAAGAAAATACAAATCAAAAAGTTTCTTCCTCTTGGATTTCCTTCCTCAGCCGAGTGCCACCATGTCTCCAGTAGATCAAGTTGGAAATCTACGAGTCATCCTGGACTCCTTCCCACAGGGACACGTCCCATGACACTAGCTCCTAAACATCTCTAAAATCCAGCCCTGCTCTCCCTTCCTGGTTCATAGCCCCAACTTCACTTACCCAGAAGGCCTTTACGTGCTTCTCCAGCTTTTCTTCTTGCCCATCTTTCTCTCCCTTCTCCCTCCCCACTATCTTGCGTGGCCTTAGACATTAGGATCTGTTTCTTATCCCCCCAATTCCTCTGTACTCCCAGGTTCATGATCACACACATCCCGCTTTCTGAGAGACCATCCAGCTCCCTCTTCTGGACTGGTACGCCTGTCTGACAAATATCTATTTGCTTTTCAATCCCTTCTAAGGAGGCTTTCTTGACCTATTCTCTTCTTCTCTCCCCTCAAGAGAATTTTATTCAAGTCCTTGTGCAGAATTCCATGAGGGAATCTATAACATACCTTTGCACCTACTTGCTTGTGCATGTCCTACTCTTACTAGCCTGTGAACCCCTCGAGTGCAGAAGCATTCCAATTCATCTTTGTATCCCAGCACCTGGCACATCTGTGCTGAATGAAGAAATGAAGGAATCAATCAATCAATCATGATTGAACTTTGGCTCAACAGCCATATATTTTTCTTGTCTCTGTTGGAATTTGTCATGATGTTGGTTGGAATGAAAGCCTTTATAAATATAAAACTTTCACAAAAACTCCTTTTTTGTTTCGTTTTATTCTTTGACGCTTTGAGCTGCCCATCAGAAACTTGAGTGGGCAAAATTAGCATGATAGCCTCAGTGATTTCTCCCGGATTCTTCAGTCCCTTAGTGGTAGGAAAGAGAGGTCTTGGGGAGACTTTGAATATATTTCCTTATTAGGAAATCACAGTGATTTTTATGAAAGTCACAAAGGGAATGTTCTTACTGAGAAATCACATGCTGTAACTGATGAGGAGAGGAAAAAAATACATATTTTTAAATCTCACATACTAACACTATGCCTAACAATAAAAATATGTGTTTAGGAAATTCTAAGCTTACACTTGACCTAGGTGAACAGAAAGATGGTAATTCAACTGAACTCCCACTGTATAAAAACACATCTGACATAGTAATACCTTGCAGGAGTGTGTCTCCTGTCAGTGTCAGAGGCCCTTTGTCAGACATTCTCTTATGTAACCCTCACAATGGGTAGGTAGCTTGTACATGCTTAACAGGTATGGAAACTGAGGCTCTGGTTTGTTAAGCGACTTGTCTGAGAACATGCAGTGATGAGGAGGGAGCCAAGACACCAGCCCAGGTCTGATTTCCACTGCTTCAGAGCCGTACCTCTTGGAGATGTGTATACCATATATTGAAATCCAAATAAATAAATTTAGATGTTAGTATGAAATAATTTACATGACTACTGAAAAACATGATAGAAGCTCCTTGACTCTCCTTGATACTCTTTACAACAAATCCTTAAAAAAAACAAACAAACAAACAAAATATATATATATATATAAATATATATATATATATATTTTTTTTAAACGATAGGTGGGCCTCTCACTGTTGTGGACTCTCCCGTTGCAGAGCACAGGCTCCAGACGCGCAGGCTCAGCGGCCATGGCTCACGGGCCCAGCCGCTCCGGGGCATGTGGGATCCTCCCGGACCCGGGCACGAACCCGCATCCCCTGCATTGGCAGGTGGACTCTCAACCACTGCACCACCAGGGAAGCCCCCCAAAATATTTTTAAATGAAGGGAAAAAGGAGGGAAATAAAGTTTGGGACACAAGATACTCTGGTCCTAGTCCTGGCTTTGGTGACAAATTCACTGTTTGACCTTGAGTGAGTCAGTTCAGACTTGACCCCTGTCAAATAAGGTGTGTGAGCTTAATAATTTCAAAAGCACACCTGTCTCTGACTAGCTCGTGTTATGGGAAAGCAGATGGCAAAACTCAAGTAAAAAAGATTCAGGATATCTTCTCAATGACCAGTTCTTAGAAAGGGAAAAATCCACAGGTAGGGATGCTAGCATCTGGTCAGCACCCAGCACCCCTCAATGTTCATTTTTAAATCAATAAGTGAATTCATGAATCAGTTATCCATTCTTACATTTTTAGTAGAGTTTGATTTTCAAGAAATGTGTCTTCCTGTGGATGCTTCTTACACATTGCAAATGTCCTGGTATCTACCAATATGGGCAATTTAATTTGCTGGTATCAGGATAACATTAAAACAAGGCCAAAGAAGTCATAGGAGAGGGAACAGAATTAACAGCAGATATCAGCGAGTGACACCTCAGGTCAGCCAAGGCAGAAGGACAAGTGTCATGAGGGTTATTATGAATCACTGACTGAAGGAAAGTTGATACCTTTTTATTATATATTTTACTTACAATCAAATCTCCTCTTCCTTTAAAGGCAAGGATGTTGTGAATGTTACTTTTCTTCTTGGCAACTGTAAAGGAAAAGTGAATCCACATGGCTTAGGAGTTCAGTGGAAAAGTCTTTCGAATGGTTTCCTATTGACCCCAATACCATGTACAGAATTCTTCCCTCCGTACTATACACCATAATTACTATTGGAAAATGCCAAACTCTGTTTATTTCTCTAATGCCTACCTTTCTGATCTTAATTACATACTCAGCATCTCTTTCTGATCCTAGCTATTGATAATAATCTCTTTGATTGCTATTAATTCAATTGATCAGTATTGAAGCAAGATTTGTGGGTCAAGAGATTGATTCAAAACATTTAGACAACACGTTCTAATTGGTAGTCTGTTCTGGGCACTGGAAGTACATTGGTAAATATGCACACCATCTCTTGTCCTTGAGGGCTTCTCCAACTAATAAGGAAGACAAGTGTGTAAAATCAAACGCCGTTTAATGTGATAAGTGCTGTGATAAAAATAGAGTGCAGGGCACAGTGAGTCCTAAAAGAAGGGTTACCTAATTCAGAATGAGAGAGGGTTTAGTCAGCACAGACTGTCATGTGATGATCACAAGCAACCCTAAAATTTTAGTGGTTTATAATAAGCCTGAATGTCTTGCTCATTTCACATAATGATGACAGATTGATTTAGGGTTGAGTCCACAAAATCTTTATTCTGGAGTCCAGGCTAAACAAGGAGCCCCTGCCTGGAACATGTGGATCAGAAGACAAAAAGGGCATGTGGTAAAATGTCATGATGGCTTAGAAGTGCTACTGGTCACTTTCTGTTACATTTCACTGGCCAAAGCAGGTCACATGGCCAAGGACTGGATTTGTTTAATGCACCACATAGAGGTGTCTAATAAGGAGTGGCACTGAATATTTTAAAAAATAATAGAACCTACCACAAGGAAAATGCCTTTCATCAATTATGGTTGGAGCATAAGGTAAGACAGAGGGTTAGTGAGAAATGATATTAAGGCAGAAAGATAGATAACGGGGAGTTTATATTACTAAGAAGGTTGGCCTTGATCCTATGAACAATCATGCGATTGGTAGGTTTTTGCCTGGGGGAGAGGGAAGTAGTGTAGTCAGATTTCCAGTTTAAACACATCATCTTGTCTATGTTGTGGAAAATGGTTTGTAGGCAACACGCTGCTGTCAGGAGCAGAGGAAGAGAACTCTCTTGAAGAGTGATGGAAATATGAACTCGGGCAGTGAGATGGGGATGGAGAGGAAAAGAGAGACATGAGAGCTGGAAGAGGCATGTGACTTTGACTGCACCTTATGTAGATTCGATCCACTCATAAGATGTACTTTTCTTCATGAAATGATATGTTAACACTAGTAAATTGTCTGCTTGATTTGCAAAATACAACAAAGGAGACACATAATACTTGGTGGCAGGCTCTATGTAGCCCTGCAGATCTGCAAGAGTCTTTGACTGTTTCATGGAAGCTCCTGCAGGTGCAGCATTGATGAGAGATGAGAAACCACAGCCAGATGTGCTCTGTGGTACAGGACCCACCAAAAGAGGGCCCATTTGTTTGCACAGCATGTCACAATTCACTAACTGGAGCTGTGGCAGCCGTAGAGGCTTTGGAGGGAGATAGACCTGAAATTTAGTCTACAAGCCAGTAGACCCTGGTCAATTTATGTCATTTCCATGAACCAATTTTCTAATCTATAAGGAAGGAAGGGGGTAGGTATGAAAGTAGGGAAATAAAGAAGAAAGAAAGGTTGTATTAGAGTTCTCCAAAGAAACAGGCCAACATCAGAGAGAGAGAGAGAGAGAGAGAGAGAGAGAGAGAGAGAAATTTAGTTTAAGGAAGTGGCTTATGTGACTGTGGAGACTTGACAGGTCCAAAATCTGACGGAGTGGGCTGGTAGTCTGGAGACTGGAAAGAGTTGCAATTCAATTTCAAAGGCCATTTGTTGGCAGATTTTTTTCTTGTTCTGGGGAGGTCAGACTTTTGTTCTATTCAGGCTTTCAGCCGATTGGATGAGGCCCACCCACACTATGAAGAGCGATCTGCTCTACTCCAAGTTCAACCAATTAAATGTTAATCTCATCCAAAAAAGAACATGTCACAGAAACATCACAGAAACATTTGACCAAGTATTTGGGCTAATTTGACACATAAAATTAACCTTCATGGAAGAGGAAGGAGAAAGAGAAAGAGAAGGAAAAAAAAATTTTTTTTAATGTGATGCTCTCTGTTAAAGGTCCAGGACCTGGTAGTAACTCATCAAATTATAGCTTATTTTAGTATGGTTATTATCATTATATTATTTTTATAGTGCATCCGTATTTCACAGATAATGAGGCTGGGATTTGGAGATGTTAAATCCCCTGCCCAAAGACATGCAAGCTCTTCCTTTCCTCTGTCCTGTTGAGGTCATTCAATCAATCATTGGATGCTCTTGGTCATTTTTCAGCCTCTGGCTCATTCTGAGATGGGCAGAATACTTAGGTTTTATATGTAACTGACTTAAGTCCCCGTTCAGCAGGACCAATCAGAATGACCAACTGAGAGTACAATTGAATTCATTTGTAAATAACAGAAACAAAAACTGACCTAATTGACATTGTTGAGTCAGGCTCCAGAGCTCCCAGCTCCGCTGAAGGGGAGCTAAGACTGCCAGTGGGCTTTGTTTCATGTGGACATCATGAATTCATTTGCTGATTTAACAGGACATTATGAACATATACTATAATGTTATATGCCTAGCACAGGGCTTGACTTTGAAGGGACCCAGAAAAGTAGAGAACACAGCGAGTAATGAGTACTTACATTCCCCGCATATTATTGACATGTATGACCTAATTTGATCCTCCTTTTATTTTAAGCTGGATTCAACTTTGGGAGATAGGAGTCTTCCTGGTTTTGTTTGTTTGTTTGATGAGTAGGTTATAACAGAGCAGGATGCTGCAGTCCTGTCTCATGCTTACACTGATGAAAAGCAGAAACATTGGCATAAGAGTTAAATTGCTGTCCTGCACAAGCAGTGTGGAGTGGGAGTTGCAGACAGGTCAGAGAACCAAGCACCCAGGAAAGTGGTGAGAAGGGAGGGGGCGTGTACAGCATTATATAGATCCATAGAGACAGGTTGATAAGAACTAGCCCCTCTGGAGGGCCGGAGAGGTCCAGGGACGAGCCTGATTCATCCTGCTCATGAGTAGCAAAGCCAGAGCAGAACATTTGCAGACACCGATGTGATGTGTTTCCTCTAGCTTACACCCTAGCACCCCTCCCACCAGATGCAGCCCTGCCCTGCAGCTGTACCCTGAAGACAGCGGGGCAGTGCTGTGGCTAGAGAACAAGCTTTGAATCAGAAAGAATAAGCTTTGGAAAGAAAGAAAGCCTTGAGTCCCAGATCCCTGCTGTACATTTGCTGTGTGCTCTGAGGTAAGCGACTTGCCCATGCTCTAAAATGGGGATAAGCATCCTGACTTTGCAGAGCTTGCCCTAAGAAATGATTGCGTGACTGCAGATAATAAAGTGCCCAGCCCAGTGCCCAGCACATCCTAGATTGGGTACTTTCTCATCCCAGAGTCATGCACAGCACTCTTAGGGAGCTATGGAAGTGAAATTTCTGCTTTATCAAGAATTCAGCTGTTATTGTCGCTCTCTGTGGGGAAAGCCATCCTCTTGTGATCTGAGATTGACAAAGAAGCCACTCTGAGAAGGACTAATTACAGAACACATCCAGTGAGTGCCCCTCTCCGCCCACACAGTTATTGGAGCTGTGCTGTGACTTGCAGCCAGCCTTGCCATGTGGCCCCAAACTTATGGTACCTGTTGGCAATGGTTGCCCATAGCAACAATCAGCTGGGGGAGGGGAGCTGTGAGGATGGAAGTCACTTATAGTGTCCGTGTTTGATTTTGCCCATAAATTCTTTTGTTTTTTATGTGTATACATGCGAGGGAGGGTGTAGTTGAAAGTGGGGAGGTCCCATGGGGAACAGTTGGAAGGGTACTTCCTGTCTGTGCTAATTGTCATGCATAACTTCTAAAAAAATAAAAATGTCCACCTGGGAAACCGCTTATGCCATTTATTTGCAAATATGTAAGTAGGTAGTAAAGACCCCTGTTTCATTTCACTCCAGGTCATCCTAATCCTTTTCAGAGAATCGTTCTGTGATTCTCTGAGCCTTTGAGAAGGTAAACTTGTAGAAAAGCAAAGCTGAAACAAGGATGATACAAGAGGACATGAAATCACGCAGAAACTTCCACCACAGGGAGACACAAATAAAGACGATAAAAACAGTTCCATGGGTGCTTGCAACGGGCGTTGGGAGGGTCTAGGGTTTACCTTCTCTACATAAAGAGAGTGAACAATGAGGGGCTTTGTGTCATCAGACCGTCACTCCTGAAAGCTTGTTGGGATTTACTAGGAACTTCTCTAGGTGGTACAGCTTCAGGCTAGTTGCCAGCCCATCAGCATCTCAGGTCCCAGGCCTTTCACCCTGTTGGATGGGAATAGCTCTTATCCTGCCAGGTTGCCATAGGATTCGCTGCAATATACAAAGTTCCCAGGACAACGTGTGGCTGCCTGGCTTCTTTTGTTTGTTTTTGTTTTGTTTCTTAGGTTTGTGCATCCAGAAAAAAGCAATTGCACCTTTTTCCCCCTCAGTAATGCACCCTATACATTTTTTTTTTCTTTTTACTGCCTGGCTTCTTGTGGCACTCAACAAATGCAAATTTTGTCCCTTTAAGGGACTGTGACATTGTGAAGGAGAAGTGTCAATGAGCTGAGAGTCAGGGAAACTTCTTCCTGCCCATCTTTCTTGCCTGTTCTACACCTGGCGTTCCCATCCTCTCCTTTCCAGACTTTGCCTCATCCTGGCTCCATGCGGATGCAGATGAATCTTTGTGCCTTCTGAGATGTCCTCTCCTGGTTTGTAAGTAGCGTTCACGGTGCCCACGCCTGTAGGCTGGATATTCCTGAGGAAGGGGTGAGCTGACATGCACAGCTCACGCCTGGTCCGCTTGGCAGGATGCATGCAGCCTTCTCCACAGCAAAGCATGACATCACAAGGAAGAGTGGTTTGAGATTCCGTGACTACGGGGAAAAAGTCTTGTGAATGTTACTGCTTTTCAACCTAAATAAAAACATCCTACGAAGGAGAAAGCTCGGTTCGCGTAGGAGAAAAGGGCCTGCAGTGACTCTGGGGGATAGTGGGGAGAGCAAGGACGGGAAATCTGAGATGAGAGACAAAAGCTGAAAAATGTTTCTGCCTAGAAATTTCCATTTCCTCCAGGACCCTGAAGAACTTGATCTGACCCTATTTTCCTTTGGGTTTGTTATTTTTAATAAAGGCCTTGTCTTTCTTATCAATTAATCTTTTTATTAGAAAGTTAAAGAAAAGTAAAAAGAAGACACTAGAAACATGCCACCATCTGGATATACATCTGAGCATATGTGTATCTTCAAGTTTGTATCTCATGAGTATTTTCCCAAACATTAAATATTATTTGTCAATATCTTTGCCAATTTCTACATTTCTACTGTAGCATAACATTTTTTTTTCATTTGTGTACAGAATCTTTGAATTTTCTTTGAAATTCCTCCTAATGTCTTCAGTGTGTTTCATGTCATTGTTTTCCTATTTTTCCCCCCACCGGCTTATTCAATTTGGATTTTAAAGTTTCAGGATGTGCAACATTTTAAATTTGTATATATTCAAATATATTCTTCTTCTTCTTTTTGATTTGTTTTTCCATTGTTATTAGAAAGCTCTTCCTCAGCCCAGTAACAATTAAATAGTCAATTAAATTATAAATGTGCATTGGATTTAATTACTCAGCAGGAATGTATCTTAGTGTACAGCATGAGGTAAGAATTAATTGTAATTTAAAAATTCTTAGCAAAATTTGTAAGCATATTTTATTGACTAACATACTAGATTCTTATATGCAATAGGAGTAGGTTGACTGCTGTACTTTTTGTGCCATACCGTTGACTGCCAATTTTTCACAGCTACCATACTCTTAATTTTGTGGCTATATAATGCATTCTTGCATACGATAAATCAAGTCCTACATTTCTCTCTTGTTTTCCAATTTCTCCCCTGTTCCTATTCGTTAATTTTCCAAAATGAAATTCAGAAACATTTTGTCTTTTAAAAACTCTAGAATTTTGATATAAATTGTGTTGTCTGTAAATTAATCTGGAAAAGACTGATATTTTTGCATCACGAATCACTTGTTAATTTTTTATTTTTTTTATTTTTTTTTGTGGTAGGCGGGCCTCTCACTGTTGTGGCCTTCCCCATTGCGGAGCACAGGCTCCGGACGCGCAGGCTTAGCAGCCATGGATCACGGACCTAGCCGCTCCGCGCCATGTGGGATCTTCCCGGACCGGGGCACGAACCCGCGTCCCCCGCATCGGCAGGCGGATTCTCAACCACTGCGCCACCAGGGAAGCCCACGAATCACTTGTTATTGTATTATTATTGTATTGTGGGTCCCAATCACGTGACGATCTCTCCTCTCGAATACTCTGAGCAGTATCCCTTCTTGGTATTTTTCCCCAAATCAGTGCTCAGTATCTAACCCCATGCCTTCCATGCAGTAAGTGTTCATTACATATGAGACAACAGAGCTCCAGGAATAAGAAAGCTTTCAGGCAGTAGTTCTACTAGAATCCATATATCTAGAATTATCTAACCCCACAATCCATGACAATTTCTAAAGCATATGTATTTTTTCAGTGTGAGTTGATCGATTATATTCATCCTGAAGGAAAAATAATCAACATATCAAAGTTTTGAGAAAATCACCGCTTTCCAGAAACATCTCTCCTTCCCCTCCCCAGAATATCTGTGTTAACAGCACAGAGCACATTGCATAAAATTTTTTACTGTGGCTCCGTAGTTTACATTTATGAGTGGATTAATGCTGATTATGTAAAAGATTTTGGAATGAAATTTCATAAAGATACGTTATACTTATCTGAGCCCAGTAGCTCAGAAAGTGACATGGGGAATTCTTACTACAGCATACTGAATGACAATGATGTTTAACAATTTAGAAGACTAAGCGAACAGCATCGTCTTGACCAAGAGTTGGGCGCTACATCCATCTCCCCTGGGCCTCAGTTTCCTCAATGGGGAAATGTTGAGGTTGGATCCAAAGATCAGTGAGGTACCCCAGGCCAGTTATTTCTCTGGAGCTGTTTCTTCCCCTGGGAAAGGAAGTTAATCTCTAAGGGGATCTTCCAACACTGGCATCAATGAGATTATAATCTAAAACTGGGACGCAGCTTTCAGGGGACATCCCACCCCCTGTCCTGGTGGTGGCTGAGTAGAGACAGAGCCACTAAGTTTGCTAAACTTAACGTCACGACAATCCACAAAGTCATGTATGTGGCCCACATCGGAATGCCACCCAAACAAAACCCAGAACAATTTGAAATCGCCTTTTTCATAAAGCTCTGATAACACTCTTGGACTGACATTGTATTTTCCTTGTTAAAAGAAAAAAAAAAAATACACATGTATTTTTGTCTTTTAAAATCACAATCACAAAAGCCAAATGGCCTATGATTGTTAAGAAAATGAAGATGGAACCAAGCACCCGGCCATACACAGGTGTCCTCCTGAATCTCTTGATCTTCTGGAAGCCTGTCCTCAGCTTCCTGCTCCTGTGAATTGGCCTCTTCTGGCCCCTCCTTCCAGAACTCATGCCTGTTTCACTGACTCAGGCCCGTGATGACAAACTCTCACTATTCTCCGACCTCTTCTCTTCCTTAGATTCAATCCCCAATTATATGGCAAGTACCCAAAGGTAGATCCCACATCAAATGATTCCCTGTGATGCCCAAGTGCCCTGAAGTGTGTCTTCACATAGTAGACTATGAAAAATACCTATCAAACAGGGGAAAATGCTATATAGTTTAATATGTAATGTCTATATGTTCTCCAGATATTTAAGAAAGGAAAACATTTCCAGAAATGAAGGAGAATGGGGGGATGGAAAGAACAGGGGTGGGTCAGGCTGACTTGGGTATGAATTCTGCCTTCACCCATTGGCTGCGGTGAATTATGTAATCTCTCTGAAAGTCGTTTTCCTCATCAAGGAACAAGGGCAATGGCAGTGCCCATCTCAGGGGTGGCTTGTGTCATGTGTTTAATACAGTATAGGGCCCAGCAGGCAGGGCTGGCATCTCGGGGACTCAAGGCCACCTCCTCTCCTTTCTCACTTTCACACACTGTGCTCAAGGAGGGTGCTTTGCTGGAGAGGATGCATTTTAGGAGCTCAGCCAGGTGCCAGGCATTTGTAACATTCCCCACTACACGAGGGCCTCCTGCGTTCACTCACACCTCTGTCACCAGAAAGTTGATAACAAACGCACTGGAATGTGCAGATTATGGAGATGCCCTCCTGGAATTTGATCAATGCCTGTGAACGAAGCCCTGATTCTTTGGCTCAGGGATGGACCAGTGCAGCGGGCTCTCAGCCTTTCTGAGGACTCTGAAATACCCTGGTTGGCCCTCTGCTCCCACACCCCCACCACGGCTGCCTTTTGCTACAGTAATCCTGGGGTATTTACTTCTGCCTCAGTTATCTGAATCCACATGGGTGAAGGGGGCGGACACATGGCTCTGCCTCTCTCCAACCCCCCCCCCCCCCCCCGCTCCCTTTCAGCTTCAAGCATGTACCTACTGGGCCCACCGTGTGCAGACCCTGTGCTTGGCAACTGTAGAACAAACATGAACTGTGCCCAGCCCTGCTGCCCAGCCCCCCAAGCAGACAGGCTGTTGAGGTGAAGCTGAGTTTTGACGTAGATTGTAAGGAAGACTCACACAGTTCAGGGTGATAGGAGGTGCAGGCACTTTGGCAGCAGAGGTTAGAGTAATTACCTCTACCTGGAAATTTTCAGAAAGGATACAAGGGATTTACCAGAAGGCGGGGGTAGAAGGAGAAGGTCATGTCAGGCAGACCGTGTAGGATACGTATAAATGCACAGCAAACTTCCCTGTAAAGAGGCAATTAACGGTTAAAGCATGTCGAAAAGGATTTGCATTCTCAGAAAAAGGATTCAGTTGTCTTTGTAATGACCAAATATGGGTGCAGTCACGGTACCAGTGATCGCCATCCTTATATGCATTTGAATTGAATCTTACACTTTATTCAAACCCCTTCAGGATATGTGGTATCATGGAAAAAAAGAACGCGGGCTAGGAATTCTTTCCACCCCTTACCACCCATGTGATCACGATCAAGTTTAACCTCTCTGACTGCATTTATTTACTGCTTTAGTAGGAATGATCTGAGGCCTCCCTTTCAGGACTGCTGTCAAGGTCACAGGTGGTTTATAGTTAGAGCACATTATGTGGCCCTTGATGGAGGCAGCCCCGCCCCTTCATATACTGTGCAGACACAGCATGAACAGGACAAAGCACCAATGCCAATTGCAGAGACGTATCAGGTATGGTTGAAAGTTCTCCGTCCAAATGCTGCCTGAGCTCTGCTCCTTATTATAGAACAGTCAATTCCACCACCTCCTACGGCAGCACTGTTTTTCTTCGGGAGATTATTCTTCGATTGATTTCACAGTCCTCCCTGGTATATAATCCCCAGGCTATGACAGCGTGCAAGCTCTTACAAAGACATTCAATACTGCCATCAAAGGAAGCTGTATCATTTGTATCCAAAGGTGAAATAAGCACTGTTTTTGGAGGTGAAAAAAATGGAGTCCCCAGAATAAAGCTATAATCAGCATGAACTGTAGCCTTTAATTGTCTGGGAAGGTGAGAAGTATTCTTTAAAATGAAACACTAGACAATCTCAGTCATCCATAGGACAGCATCCCTCCAGACAAGAAGACAAAGGCGTGCACGTTCATTACTTATGACTGCAAACACCGGAGCTCAGGGTTAATACTTCTTTTCTTCTTTCTTAGGTTACTCTTGCTGACTGATATCTTAAAAATTGTCACCGAGCTTCCCGGGTATAGGGGACACTGGGGTATATAGAGCATTAGACGTGCCCCAGAGGGGAGAAAGATTTTCCAGCAGAGATTGGCTGGCTCTCCTTATGGGTTTACGATTTGAACAATAGATTAGGACAACAGTAGGTCTGCATGTCAGGAGGGACAAGCACTTTGGACTTGGATGATGTTGATGACGATTTATCATAGAGTTCAGATTTGTTTTTTCTATATTGAATGAGTTGCTTGCTTCACCTCCTCATTGCTTGTACTGTGGGCTCCCGAAGGGCGGGGACTCTGTCCTGTTTTATTTCTTAGCGTCTTTTTTTCTCATTTAATCTTCTCAGTAAACCAATGAATAGGTGCTGATGCTGACCCATTTTACAGATGAAGAAATTCAGGATCTGAGAGGAGCAGTCAGCTAGTAAGTGGAATACACCACACCAGGTCTTCTGGGCTTCAGACTTCCGCATTTATTGTTCCTTCTGCTGAGAATGCTTTTTCCCTCTATGTCCACCTGGTTGCTGCTTTTTCATCCTCCAGGTCACAATTCCAAAGATACTTCCTCAGAAGTGGAGGGCCTGGACCACCTGGACCACCCAGCTAAGGCAGCCCCAAGTCTCTCCTTCAAATTATTTTATCTTCCTAGTCTCACTGGTATAGGATATCACCTTATTCATTAATGAGTTTGTCTCCCATCACGAGCATCAAATCTCTATCTGGATGGAGACTCTGTCTCATTTGTTGCTCTAACCCCAGCATCTAGATAATGCAAGATGCACACTGAGGATCTGATAAATACTTGCAGACTGACCCCTCTGCTACTACACCAGGCAACTTCTTTTCTTCTTGCAGCAAGTTTTGGGTCTTCTAGGCTTCGAGGACTTGTCTGGTATAAAGGGCACTGAAGAGGCTGCAAAGTTAAAGCCTCTGCTCCTTTGACACAGAGGAAACTTGCTCTGATTTTCTTATCCTCCGAAGATGAAAATGACAACTTTGCTCCAGAACTTGTCCCATTGTAACTGCCCTGCCAGGAAATTCTTCTCCAGATCTGACCTAAATGTGTCCAGCTGTGGCTGAAACTGACTTTGTCCTGGGTGGTCCTCAGTGGAGGCAGCTGGTGAAAGAGCTCTTTGTGTCCAGTGACACAACACCGCACTCAGACCATGAAAGAGAAGATGGGGCTTAACACACGGTTACAGCCTGGCTGAGTTATCCAGCTCCAGGGAGGCAGCCAGGGTACAGTAGACAAGGCCTCAGAGAAAATCTGCGAGATCTGGACTTAGCTCCAGATCTTTGCCTACCTGCTGGGGGACCTGCGCTAAGTCATTAACCTCCAGGAGCTTCAACTCGTCCTCGGTAGCGTGCATCTTAACACCTGCCTTACAGGTGTGTGAGATGATAGTGGTGAGCTGTTGTTTTTTTCATTTCTTCATTTATTTAAAAAATGCTACTAACTCATAAGGGTTATGAGTCCAGGATAGAAAAATGACCCGTCCAAGCTCACTGAGTAAATTAATGGTGCTATTCAGAAGATCTCTGTCTTCAGAGTCATGACACTACTTTTGTAATTCTCCCTCATCCTTCATACAGGTTTCAAGCTCCCTCTGACATTTTCAAAACAATAAAAGGAAAGGTTTTTGTTAAACAGAGGGAGGGCTTCAAAGCAAGATCATTGTTAAACCACTGGGAGTTGCTCCCAGGAGGAGACTTGAGGCCCAGGGCTCCCCGGTTGACATCTGTTGGGCTCCCTGGTTGACATCTTTTAGGCTCCTTACATCTCCCGACAGCCCCGCGGCTCCTGTAGCTGAACTTGCTTCAGGCCCTCTAGTCTCCATCACTCCATGGAAACTGACAGGATGGGCAGGGCTTCAGACGTGGGCTGTCTTGGCCTCTGTTGTGGCTACATGCAGTCTTTTCTAATACCTTCCAGCAAAGCAAACAGAGCTGTGACTGGTATTGTCACTGTTTCCACCTCAGATGAGCATGTTTTTCAAACTTTTACCTACAGGCAACAGACCCAGAATAAATCCTTAGTGCCAGAAGGCACCTTAGCATGTCCTTCACATGGGAAAGCTGAAAGGAACAAGTCGGGAGTGATTGGCTCACTGATTTTATGACAGGGTAGGGCTAGAACCCAGGTCCCTGATGCCCAGCTCTGAATCCTTCCCACAGCACCACGCTCAGGCCACTAGATGAATCTGACACAGCAAATCTCATAGGCATATAAATAGCTCCCTGTTCCCATTTAGATTGGAATCACGGAATTCTTTAACCATTGGATTCTCGTCATTGGTGTGGCATTTTCCTATAGGTTAATTTATTACGTCTTGCTACTACCACTGTGTTTAAGAGTGTGGGCTCTAGGGACCATTAACTGGGTTTATAACCTGGTCATAACATCTACTTGCTGTGTGTCCTTAGGTGAACTATTGATACTTCATCTTTTCTGTCCCAGTTTCCCCATCTACAAAATCGTGATAAAGTTTATTGCCTCATAAAGTTGATGTATTAGATAAGTTACTAGACATGCACTGTTTAGAATATGCCTGGCATTCAGTAAGCACTGAGTAAATGCTAACTGCTGTTTCTATCCAATAGATAAGGGAACCGAGATGCCCAGAGGCGACGTCAGAAGGTGAATTAATGAAGATGTCGAAATTAGCATCAGGCTTTCCAGATTCTGGGTGCCATGACCTTTCCTCCATATAAATTAAATCAATAGAATCACAGAGCATCAAGGAGAGAAATGGCTTTAGACTCTCCTCTGCCCGGTTTCTCTGCTGTACAGCAGGAAAACCAAGGCCCAGAAAGGAGCACGCCTGCCTTTGCACTGGAACCACCTGAGGACAAGGCAGGGAACGAAGCTTGCTGGGCCCCGCTCTGAACCTGTGGAATTTCTAGAAGCGGCACCTGAAATTGTGTATTTTTAACAGTTATTCTCATGAAGCCAAATCAAAGCAGATTTATGGAATGGTGTTTGGGAGTCACTGAATTAGAGCATTCCAGCCTGGCTTAGAATACTTGGTTGATTGAATTTGTATCTCTAGACCAGTAATATACAAATGATCTTATTTTTACCTCTTTTATACATATAGTTACTTGTTTATATATTATATACTCCAACTACTGCACCCAAAATGTCATGTTCATTATTGAACTGACGCAAAACAAACACAAAAATGTCAAAAAGGAGAGGATACAAGGTCAACATAAGTGGAAAATCCAATATTGTCTTTCCATTTTACAGCAGATCATCTTTGGGCCTTGCCTGGGTGAGCATGAGCCCAGTTCCCAGACCGCACCTCTACAAACCAAGATATTATGTGTTGCAAGGCACCGAGGGGCGTGTAATCAAACTGCTGCTTCCCAGTCTCCTGCCTTGTGCTGTCGCTTCTGAATGCACCACTGTGAGGAGCGCCCGCTGTACTACCCCTGACGGTCCGGGCTTCTCCAAATGAAGGAACCACCAAACTGGTCGCCGGGAGCCAACGTGAGTTGGGGAAACTCCCCAGAAGTCCCCCTATGCCCCCGTTCTCATCCCTCCCCCAAGGCGCGGTACTAATCTAACTGGACATGCACTGAGTCAGGTCGACCAGCGGGTGGGTCACCGCGCCTGCAAAGGTCAGACCCACAAGGGCGATGCGCTTCCTGCTTTGTCCACGTCCGGCTAGAGGGGAAACTGACCTCAGGGCCGACTAGCCGTAGGCCCTTCTACCTTTCTTCTTTAACTTCAGATATTCAGACTTGTGTTTAAGAATTTAAAGAGAGCCACCTTCAGCCACAGAGTTACTTGAGCTCGGACTAGAATTGTACCCAGCACAGCCAACACTGCACTTGGTCAACAGCGCTTTGCTTTGCCCCTTGGGTAACTGGGTCAGGGAGACTTTGGCACCCCCAGTCCCACCATCAGCCCCTCCCTTTGCATCATCCAGATGGATCTCTGCCTCTGCATATTCTGTACCCACCACAGATCAGCCTGATTCCAGTAACACATTCCTAGTATACTTTTTAACAGGCCTCTTCAGTTCCAAACTTGGATAGTGCAAATTCTGCTGGCTTTGAGTCGGATTATGTGGGTTTCACCACTGAACTCTTGGGTGACCCTGGATAAGTCAATTGATCTAACTGGATCTATGTTCTCATCGGTGAAATGAAGATACTAATAACCTCCCTGCCTACTTCATTTGACTGGTATGTGAAATGCATATATATAAATAGGTTTTGTAAACAATCCCATCCAAATTAAAGGGATATGGGGCCACCAATGAAAAAAAAAAAAAGAAAAGAACAACATGAATTTCGTTTTTAACGCAATGCAATCTGAAATCCTGGGCTTTTTCTCTTTCAACAAAATTCTCATTGGAATGAGCATACTCAGAAAATTTGGTAAAGACCTTGAGAGAGAGGGAAACTTGATATAAGGAGGAATCATTCATTCTTCATTTTATGGTAAGCATATTCTGACTCCCTATTACATGTCACACACCCTCTGCCAAGTACTAGAGAAATAAATGGGAGTGAGACATGGTTCTGGCCCTCAATGAGCTCACAACCTAAGGGGAGAGAGGGAGAAATAACCATGCCATCAGAGTCCGAGGTGCTAACTTCCGTGATGGGGATGTGAACCCAGGGCTGGTGAGAGTAAACAGCAGGACCACCAAACCTTGCCGGGTATCACGGAGGATTTACCTGAAATAGATGCTGAAATACACAGAAGAGTAAATAAAACTAAAGGTGGGGAGGGAAGGTTCTGAATAGAGGGGAGGTCAGATGTCACGAATTTGAGATAAGAGAAGACGTTGCACCTTCAGAATTACGAAGGGTCCTGCGTGGCTAGGGCACCCTCTGCATATGCAGCCTCAGGAGGGAGGTTAAGAAGGATGTGGAACAGTGGAGGACGGAAGGTGAGAAGTGATATGCTATTGATCTGTGTTTTAGAAAGATCATTCTGGAGACTTCTTAAATTAATGATGTATTGGTCTAAGCTCCAGGCAGCATTTTCCAAATCTGGCTGAGCTATGAGATTCATTCAGGGAGCTCGTACTAAGTACAGGTTCCTGACCCCATGTCTTCTAAACCTGAGTCTAGGGATGCTCCTTTTGAACATGTTCCCAGGTAATTCAGGTGACACTGTGAACTGAAGTTGACTTAACGGTGGCCCCCGAAATTATATGTCTGTGTCCTGAACCCCTGGCTTATGAATGTTTCCTTATTTGGAGAAAGAGTCATTGCACCTTACCCTGGATTGTATGCGTAGCTTGTGGTCATTTATTACGGCAGCCTGGGAAATGGATACTTCAACCAACAGCAATTTCATTTTCTATTTTCTTAGTTTCATGAAGAAGGGGAAAATGGTGGCACAGACTGAGGCAAAACCTAATAAATTGTTAGACGGAGTTTGTTGAGAAAGAATATAGCAAACTGCATTGCAATAAAAGAACTTTGCAATCTGAGCTGCAGTGTAATCCTGGCCTAGGCTGAGCTTTGAACACAGCATTCCTCTCCCTTCCCCTTTGCCCTGCACCTCGTTCCTATGTACCCTGCTTTTGCTCACTGGTGCTGGAAGTGGCTATGTGGTGGGCAACCTTAAATACAAACAGACCGATTTACGTCTCGTCAGAAGCCACGCTCACCAACGCGCAAGGGAAAACTCCCAGTTACTGACTGTATGAAAACACAGGCCTCGGAGATGCAGTGGACTGACCGGGCAGCTTCAACAGTGCTGCAGCTTGACCCTCTCGCAGGTGCTGGGCAGGTCAGAATCCAGGTCACTGAGTCATCGGGGACCTTCTGGACAATCATCAGGGACTTTCTCTATTCATTATGTTAGGCTATATAAAAAAAGTTTCCTTAATGGGCTGTGCGTGTGTGTGTGTCTGTGTATGTGTTTGTTTCTGTGTGTGTATGATTTGCGTTCACTTCCTTCCTAGGAGCCATCTATTTCAGAAGCACCTTTCATGATACTGAAGACATTTCCTGAGCATCTAGTATAGCCCCACTGAAGGCAATGAAGACACAGAAGTAAATTACACTCCATATCTGCCCTGAAAAAGGTTCACAACCTAGTGGAAAGAGACACAGTATCATGTCAAAGTTGAGGAAAACAACTTTAGATCCAGAAAAACCTCCATTCAAGTTCAGGCTCCGCCTTTCATTAACTGAGTGATTATTAGCAAGCTTCCTAAGCCCTGGAAGCTTTAGATCTGTAAAATGCAAATAATAATATCTTCTCTCAAGGTTGTTGAAAGGATTTCATGAGTCGATATATGCAGAACCTGTGATGTAGTGTCTGCTATAGTCTAGGCACTAGTGAAAGAGATTTTACTATTATTTTATTTGTGCTGTAATAGAAGTGAGCAGATGATTCAGTAAACACAACAAAAAAGAAGGAAGGGAGCTTGGCAGAGACAGGAAAAGCTTCCCAGAGTCATCAAGAATCAGGAAGCCGCCCAAACCTCTGGGGCATGGGGTCTAAGCACGAAGAAGGGTTGAGTCTGGGAGGTAGAGTCATCAAGAATCCTGGCTGCCCTGTTAACCTTGACCATGCCTTTGATGGGAGAAAAAAAAAAATGACATGGTTTTATAGTTAATGTTAATTGAGAATTAACATTATATTCGTCTAATTTCATACTCAGGAAACAGAAACTGCTTATTCAAATGGAGTAGTGTTTGGGGCTTCCCTGGCAGTCCAGTGGTTAAGACTCTGTGCTTCCCCTGCAGGGGTTGAGGGTTCGATCCCTGGTCGGGGAACTAAGATCCCTCATGCCACGTGGTGCAGCCAAAGACAAAACAAACAAACAAACAAAAAACCCAGAAAGAACAAATGGAGTAGTGCTTGGCCTCATAAAAACACAGTGAACACGAATCACGCAATTGAAGAATTAAGGTATTACTCCTCATTTTAGGAAGGAGCCTTTACACTTAAGAAAAGTTCCTAAAAACTATTTCTATCTTGTTTAGGGTGAAAGCATGAAAAAAGAATAAATGAAACACATTAAACATTTTTTTAAACCCAGCTTTTAAAGAACACTCCCCTGATGAATTCCACATGGCTTACTTTTTGCTTAAAAAAAAATACCATAGTATCACATTTTCTGAATGGCATAGAGTCAGGATCACACACATGGGTTACTCAGTGGCGCCATTGGTGGCCCCAGCCTCAGCCATTTTCCCCCACGAAGTGTCCCTGACTACACAGCTCTTACACTGGCCACATCTGCTCTTGTTTTGATCTAATTTTCCTCTCTCTTTAGCTCCACTAATTGTGCTCCTGCTGAGACTAACCAGGGCTCAAAAAGTGTTTGATCTCGTCTAATCTTAAGCTGCATAACAGTTTTGGGAAGTAAGTTCCATTGTCCTCATTTCAGAGAATAGAAATCAACTCAGACATGACTCAACCAACTATACACAGCTAAGAAATGGCAGATCAAATCTCAGTCTATTTGACTCAGGAATCCAATCTTTCCACACCAAAGCCTCTTCCATTTATGTTCACTCATTTATTCACTGAACTGATATTTATTGGGTCCAACTGGTGGGCACCAGGCTGGATGCTGTTGCTTACCCTTTGTAGGTCTTCTTGCATCTTTCACGTATTTTGGTTCTCATTTACCCCCTGAGATTTAGCAGATTGTCTACTCTTTCAGATTCCTGAACTTGGGTATTGGAGATCCAGCATCATTCTCTTGAACAGCAACTCCTATAACTCGGTTTCCAGTTACCACCCAATCCTGGTATCTTTCCTCTGAATAATCCATTCATCGGGCCCCTACAAAGCACAGTGCTCGGATTCACATGCACTCATCCAAAATTTAATTGACCGGTGCAGACCTAAGCAACCTCTTGCTGCCTCACTCTGGGCTGTCTATCCCTAAGTCAGGCCAAGAGGACTCCAGGAAGATGGACTTTTAGTCTAAAGCAGCCTTATCCTCCTGTCTTCAGTTGCCTCCCTGACATTCATGGGGCCCCACAGATAGAATGAGAACGGGGCACACCAACACAGAGAAGACTCATCTGATGTGAACATCTTCCCCAGCCTCAGAGCCCACAGACCTCTGAATGTTTTTTTCCGTCAGCTCAATTCGCTGAGCTGCAGATTCCACAGTCTACTGTTTTATTAGAACTTTCTCCAAACACTTCAGTAAATCTCAATGTACTGATCTTCTGGAAAGCCCAAATGCTCATGGCAGAGATATTGAATCATGGCACACCATGTTTTCAAATGAGATGAGGCAAGTGAAAGTAAGTATTCCATAATTCATGGTGGGCACCCTTTCAGAAAACGTTTTTATTAAAAATTTGATGAATAGTCTAATCATACTGCACACACAGATGACTCAGAATAGAAGATGCACGGGAGGAAAAAGTTCAGAATACTTTCAGAGGCCCTTCCCCATCTAGAATGAGATGGCCTAGAAATCGGAATGAAAAGGCAGGGTGCGGACTCTCATCTGTTGCCTTCAGAAAGGAATACTTTTTGAGGAGCCCGAATTCACTGAGCACTGGGTCTGTTCAGCCAATTGCTTTCTTCGTGGAAGAGACAGACTGGTACACCACAGGCAGTGGGCACGCCAGCCTGGAATGGACTCCAGGCTCTGCCATGCACAGACTGAGTTCTTGCAAAAGACTGAGCCTCGCTGAGCCTAAGTTTCTAGTCTTGCAGTTGTGAGGATTGAGTCAGGCAATGACTGCAAAATTCCAGCTTCATAGCGGTTGCTCCCTAGACGGCAGCTGCTTGTAGGTTCAACATTAACCAAATTATCTAGGCAGAAAATCATTTTCCACGTTTAAAGAAAAATAGGCAACTAAATTTTCGCTAAATGCCGGGCTAGGAGACCACCAACTTTAGTGGAGCCCCATCTCTGTGTGCCAGATGCTAGGCTTATGCATTTAATCGTCACACTTTCTGTAGTGGGTTAAATGGTGAGTCCCTAAAAATATATGCTCACATGTAAATCCAAGAACCTATGAATGCTACCTTATTTGGAGAAAGAGTCTTTGCAGAAGTAATTTAGTTAAGGATCTTGAGATGAGGAAATCGCCCTGGATTATCTGGTGCATCTTAAAACCAATGAAAACGTCCTTACAACAGACACACAGAGGAAAAGGTGATGTGAAGATGGAGGTGCAGATTGGAGTGGTGTGGCCACAAGCCCAGGAATGCCAGGAAAGCCATCAGAAGCTGAAAGATACAGGAAATAGCTTCTCCACCTAGAGCTCCCAGAGGGAGACTGTCCCCACTGAAGTTCAGACTTTTGAATAAGATTTTGTTTGTTTGTTTGTGTTAAGTCACCAAATTGGTGATGATTTATTATAGCAGATTAAGAAAACTAATAAGCCATCCTTGCTCTGTGGGCATTTTTGAGCAAGAAATCTCAGAAAAGTCAAGTAACTCACCTAAGTTCAGACAGGCGTAGTGAAGCTATGATGCAAATGTAGGTCTCCCTCCCATGAAGACACACAAATGCTTGTTTGTTTGCTTCTCCTACTCAGTGATCAAGTCATCCATGATGTCTGTTGGATTTGGAATAAATTCTTATCATTCAGGAATGTTCTATCTCACCAATCTATCTCACCAACTCCCATCCAACGTAATCCAATCTCTCGAATAAATCCAGTAACAAAGATGATATCCTAACTCAGCATTAGAATTAACAGATACAGGGCTTCCTTGGTGGCACAGTGGTTAAGAATCCACCTGCCAATGCAGGGAACGTGGGTTCGAGCCCTGGTTCAGGAAGAGCCCACATGCCAAGGAGCAACTAAGCCCGTGTGCCACAACTACTGAGCCTGCGTTCTAGAGCCCGTGAACCACAACTGTTGAGCCCTTGTGCCACAACTACTGAAGCCCGCATGCCTAGAGCCTGTGCTCCACAACAAGAGAAGCCACCGCAATGAGAAGCCCGTGCACTTCAGCGAAGAGTAGCCCCCTCTCGCCGCAACTAGAGAAAGCCCGTGTGCAGCAATGAAGACCCAAAGCATCCAAAAATAAAATAAATTTTAAAAAAAGAATTAATAGATTCAAACATACATAGGGAGCGATTTGGAAGATCATTGGGATCATCCGTCTCTAGTTCTAGTCCAGAGTAACAACTTAAAGAAAAAGCTATGTAATAAGAGAATGTAGAATAATCAAACAGACACTGAACTGGGAACCGGAAGATTTGGGAGTTGCCAGATGGGTCAAATTCCTATGTGATCCAGAGACAATCATTAGCTTTCTTCTGGACTCCGTTTTCTTCACCAGAAAATGTTGTGGCTAGAATCCATTATTTCTAGATGCTCTTCCAACAAGATTCCCAAGAACTACCTTTAGGAACGTTTCTTGCATATACCTGGAGCCCAAATTTTGCACCAAGTTGTAGCTCGTTTCTGTGGCTACCTTGCCAAAAGTCACTGGCTCATACAAAGTCCAAGCAAAACTTTAAAAATACTATTCAACAAACAATTTAACGAGATACAAAATCTTGGTCAATCTTGAACCTGAGCAATCAAGGAGAGATTAGTTTTGTCATCGCTTTGTAGCTAACGAAAAGCTGTCATACACACATAGCCACAGGTCACACTGCTGGTAGAGGTCAGAGGCAGGGTGGAGCCCAGGCAATCCAGGAGGAAAAGCTTCTCTTCTTTCCACAGTATTCAGGGCCTGCTGATGACCCAAGGACCTAAAACAACATTATAACCCCATCCATGTTTTGACTGCCTGACGTTAGAGAAGAGACTCACAACCTTGCAGTCAATGTCTATCATTTAATAAGTGAAGATCACTATTTGTCTTTGAAGACAACAGCTTTATTTTATTTTCCCGGCACTTGGGACATGGGTGACACTCATAGAATTTTAATGGACAAATGAAAGATAAAATCAATTCATTAATTTGGGAGTTGAAGTCCAGAGAGAGAAAGCCACTTGACCAGAATCTCCCTGTCAAACTGCCAGGCCAGAATTCATTTCTAGATGAGCCAAATCTCTTTTTTGTAAGTTTTCTTCAGTTACGTTAAATGGCATGAAATAGATCTTGTACAAGTACCTGGACAATGTAAACTTATTAAATTTTATGATATAAATTAAAGATGTGGGGCAGCAACTCAAACTCACTGTATGTGTATTCTCGGAAGAAGACAATGGGGTATGACAGAAGGCTGTATTGGCACAAGCTGGAAGGTTTCCTAAAAATATATTTATGACGTGCTGTGATGCTGGGTCCACAGTGGAACGTGTGGAATCTCTCTGTTGTGCTCACTACTTCCTCTCTGTTACAGGTTGCAGGCTCATCTCCTTATGTTTTTGTTTCCTTCAGCATAACTGCTCCAGTTATGCAATTGTTCCCTTCATGGTGAGACCTCAGAGGTCACTCACTATAGCATGATGCCAAGACAAGGGCATCTTGTGCAAATCAGACAGAGGCAAAGAGCAGACACAAGCCACTCCTTCTGCATGATGTTTGCCATGCCTGCTTCTCATCCCAGCTCAGGCGGCTAGCACTGAGAATTTTAAGAGCATAGGGAATAAAATGTATCCTGGTAGCAGCTAGGGAAGCAATTCTGGCTGCTGTATCTCTCAGAGGAACATCAGAGGGGGAGAAGAGGTGATCTTTTTGTGGCACCTGGAACTCACCCCACAGGGAGCTGAAATATCTGGGGGCTGGGGTGAAAGAGAAAATGGGGGTCATGGAATTCACCAGTTATGCTTAGCCTGACCATCTTGCCCAGAAACAATGACAGCATTCCAGAGGTGAATAGATCCCCAGGGACCGGTTTAATACCTTCATTTCCTCTGCCAAGAGAGGAGAAAGGTAGCACCTAAGGTCACCCAGTGAGTCTGTGGCAGAGTTCAGTCCAGTCCCATTTGTCCGGAGTGCTCAAGATTGATTCAAATCTGACAAAATGAAGCCAATAACAGGGCATTGGGACTAGAGAGCCAAGTATTCAATGCTTTCTATTTCCTTCCATCTTTAAAAAACTTGGCAAATTGCAGGCACATACTATGTAGATCCATGTCTGCATGGTCTACCATGTTGATATTTTTCTTTTTTGGCTGCGTTGGATCTTCGTTGCTGCGCGCGGGTTTTCTCTAGTTGCGGCGAGCGGGGGCTACTCTTCGTTGTAGTGCACAGGCTTCTTATTGCGGTGACTTCTCTGGTTGCAGAGCACAGGCTCTAGGCGCGTGGGCTTCAGTAGTTGTGGCGCACGGGCTCAGTAGTTGTGGCGCATGGACTTAGTTGCTCCGCGGCATGTGGGATCTTCCCGGACCAGGGATTGAACCCACGTCCCCTGCATCGTCAGGTGGATTCTTAACCACTGCGCCACCAGGGAAGTCCCTAACGTGTTGATTTTAAAAAAATAAAGAAAAGAAAAGAGGATGCCAAGGTTTCCTTGGTGGCGCAGTGGTTAAGAATCCACCGGCCAATGCAGGGGACACGGGTCTGAGCCCTGGTTGGGGAAGATCCCACATGCCGTGGAGCAAATAAGCTCATGAGCCACAACTATCGAGCCTGCATGATGCAACTACTGAAGCCCACGCACCTAGAGCCCGAGCTCCGCAACAAGAGAAGCCACCGCAAAGAGAAGCCTGCACGTGCAGCTAGAAAAAGCCTGCACGCAGCAACAAAAATGCAACACAGCCAAAAATAAATAAATAAATAAAATTAATTAATTACTTAAAAGAAACAAATAAATAAAATTAATTAATTAAACAAACAAATGAATGTAATTAATTAAACAGATAAATAAAATAAATAAATTAATTAAATAAATGAATAAATAAAAAGAAAAGAGGATGCCAGTACACATGAACCATGTGAAGTCTCCATACCTGTCTGTTTACTCCATTCTGCCATCTTCTATCTTCCTCACTCCTGACCTCATCTCATTTTCCACCTCACTCCCCAAATGACTTTTCTGGTTTAGTAATACTGTCCATTTCTCTTCCTTTGGATCTTGACGTCCACCAACTCTGATCCCATTAGTACAAATTTTTTTTTATTATCCAGACCTCAGAAACCCCTGGACTTACTGAAGGGAGTCAGCAACCCTGATCTGGCAGGGCTGTATTAAACTGGAGTCATTTTACTGATTTAAAGACTCATAAAAGAGAATCAGAACAGTAACCAAGAAATTCGGTTCCTAGCCTCACTGATTTCTTTGGTATCCCTTCAAGCTTGATCTACATTTTCTTCATCTCTTAAAGGAGGCAGCGAAACTTGAATTCTGGCTTCAGTATTGTATGAGTTTATAAGTTGGAGGAGATCAGACAGGTAAAGAGAGAGGCTTTTCTGAATTAATGATGTCTCCTGTCAAATCCATCATGAAGAAATTCACTCCCTGGAGGAGAATTATTCAGCTAAGCAAGCGTTATGTAAACATGAGAAATGGCACTGATTTTCTTAATGTCACGAACCGTAAACTAATTTATAAAAAAATGAAAAATGAATCATCTTAGTCCATTGGGAGCCATTTCTCTTGTGACTTTGTTTTTCTTCCTCTGAATGGAGTAGCCCAGAGTGGAATATTCTGGAGAACTTTTGAAGAAGCTGATTCTGCCATTAGAAGAATGCATGAAGTAGAACATTGTTCTGGACTCTCTATCCCATTTGATGCCTACTTCTCCAAGCCTCAAACTTTCTCTGGATTATCTTTCATTGTTTATCCATCTTCTATATCTCAAAGTAAGAGACAGCACTCTTTTTGTCTGAAAGAAATCTGGCCTCTTAACCCTGGATCCCACACAGTCATTAAGTACCTATCTTCCAATATCTTCCTTTCAATTAACTCCTCTTGAATCCTCCCTCCCACATTGTAAGAAACCCCAGACAATCTCTTCAGCTTGCAATAAAAGAACTCCCTCCTTTGTTCATTTACAAACACCTATAAAAAATCAGCCTCGTTCTTCTGCAGCACCGACCTCCTGCCCCTGCATTGCATCTGACTGCTTTCATCTTTTCCCTGGATTCAGCACAACCTCTGGCCCATGACCCAGCCTGTAGACCTGCTCCCGTGCACCTCTTCTCCCTTCTCCGCAGCACAGCCAATGGAGCTTCCTTGGATCCCTCCCTGCAGAACAGCCCCAGTGTTCCCTCATCATCTCCAAAAGCCCACACTTCTTGGCCTCCATCATACGACTAGACACTACCTAGTTGATTCTCCCATTGAATGCATGTGCACCTCTGTGAATTCACACCTGCCTTTGCTACTTCAGGGAGAAAATGTCTGAGGAAGCTTCGTTAGCACCCCTCATGTGGCTCCATAAATGATGAGCACCTTTAGCTCACCTTTCACCAGCCTCTCTCCTCATGAAAAGGGAATGTCCAGAGCATCCTCAGGAGAGCACAGAGGACTCCAGCAGACCTTTCTAGCCAGCCTTTCTCCACCTCCAACCACATACCAAAAATGTCATTCCAACGCTTGGCGATGGGATCATTATTATTTTTTAAAAATAAATTTATTTATTTTATTTATTTACTTTTGGCTGTGTTGGGTTTTCATTGCTGCACGTGGGCTTTCTCTAGTTGTCACACGCGGGCTTTCTCTAGTTGCCATGAGCGGGGGCTACTCTTAACTTGCGGTGCGCGGGCTTCTCATTGCAGTGGCTTCTCCTATTGCCGAGCACGGGGTCTAGGAACACGGGCTTCAGTAGTTGTGGCTCGCGGGCTCTAGAGCGCAGGCTCAGTAGTTGCAGCGCGTGGGCTTTGTTGCTCCGCGGCGTGTGGGATCTTCCTGGACCAGGGCTCGAACCCGTATCCCCTGCACTGGCAGGCGGATTCCTAACCACTGCGCCACCAGGGAAGCCCGGGATCATTATTTTTAATTCCTCCTCATTCTTTACTTAGTGTTTAATCTCTCCATAACCCCTCTCTTTAATGTCAATCGTACTAGAAATAGTGATAATAGTAAAAACTACTATTAATATTTGTATTGCACATTTTGTATCACATTCATACACTGGACATTCTAAATTAAACTTTTCATTTGAGATAATAGTAGATTCACATGCAGTTATAAAAAATGATTCAGCAAGATCTCATGTATCAATACTTTTACCTCAGTACCTCCAGAGATTTACGATTTTGAAATGGTATTACAGTACCAGGATATTAACACTGATACAGAAAATTTCCATCACCACGAGGGTCCCTCCTATTGCCCCTTTATAGTCACACCCACATTCCACCCATCTCCTCCTTGATCCCTGGCCCACTAATCTGTTCTCTAATTCTAAAATGTCATTGCAAGAATCTTGTATGAATGGACTCATACAGTACATAACCATTGGAATTGGCGCTTTTTTCTTTTTTACTCTACACAGTTCGCTATAGATTCATCCAAGTTGCTGTATTTATCAGTAGTTCTTTTATTGCTGACTAGTATACTTTGGCATGCATGTACCACAGTTTGTATAATCATTCACCTATTGAAGGACATCTGAGTTATTTGCAGTTTTTAGCTATTAAAAATGAAGCTGGGCTTCCCTGGTGGCGCAGTGGTTGAGAATCCGCCTGCCGATGCAGGAGACACGGGTTCGTGCCCTGGTCCAGGAAGATCCCACATGCCGCGGAGCAACTAAACCCATGAGCCATGGCTGCTAGGCCTGTGCATTCGGAGCCTGTGCTCCGCAACAGGAGAGGCCACAACAGTGAGAGGCCCGCATACCGCAAAAAAAAAAAAAAATGAAGCTGCTGTGAACATTCACAAGTTTTGTGTGAACTTAAATTTTCATTTCTCTGAGAGAAATGCCTAGTGAACAATTGCTGGGTCCTATGATAGTTGCACGTTTAATTTTTTAAGGAACCACCAAACTCTTTTTCAGAGCAGTTACACCATATTACATTCCCCCTAGCAATGTATGACTTACCCAGTTTCTCTGTATCCTCACCAGCATTTGGTGTTATCAGGTGCTTAAGGGCACATTCAGCTTAAGAGGGTACTGGAAGGTCTAGCCACAGCAATAAGTCAAGAAGAAGAAATAAAAGGCACACAAATTGGAAACGAAAAATTAAAACTCTACATTTGCCAATGACATGATTTTCTATGTAGAAAATCCCAAGGAATCTAAAAATCAAAAAAATTCTAGAACTAATAAGTGATTTCAGCAAGGTCACAGGATACAAGATCAACAATAAAAGAAAATTATATATACTGACAATGAAAATGTGGTAACCGGATTGTAAATACTATATCATTTACAATTCATCCAAAGGAAATAGAACATTTAAGTATGTACTTAAAACAATACAGGATCTGTATGCTGAAAATCATAAATTGGTGATTAAAGAAATCAAAGAAGATCCAAATAAACGTTGGAACAGTCAACTTAATACAAATGCCGATTTTCCAAAAATTGATCTATAAGTTTAATACAATTCCTATAAAAATTCCAGCAAGGTTTTTGTAGACATAGATAAACTTACTCTAAAATTTACATGTAAAGGCATAAGCCCTGGAATAGTTAAAGCAATCTTGAACAAGACCAAAAAAGTGGAGGAATCACTCTTTTCAATTCTCAGGCTTACTATAGAGCTACAATAATCAAGGCAGTACAGTATTAGTGACATAGATCAATGAAACAGAACAGAGAACCCAGAAACAGACTCACACAGATAGAATCGACTGAGTTTTGACAAAGGTCTGAAAACAAGTTAATGAAGGAGGGATAGGTTTTCAGTAAATAAATGGTGCTGAAACAATTGGACATCCATAGGCAGTAAGCAAATGAATGAATGAATGAATGAAACTTGATCTAATCTAGCTTAAGGCACTGAGCTCCTTAAAGACAGAAATAATTTCTGATTAATCTCTGGGACCTAGCACAGTGCCTGGGACATGCAAACACTCTGTGGATAGTGAATAAATGAATGATTTGTGAATGAGTATGTCAAGTAGCACATAAGTGGCCCAGATACGCATCTGAAGCTCTCTCGAGGAAGAAGCATCTGCACTGAAATTTCAGAGCTGCATGGGATTTGTCTTGAGACGAACCCTAAGAGGGGAAATCTGTTCAGTGGGAAGAACACTGACATCAGATAACTTTGGAGAAAGCGCAGATCTGAGTTTGAGCCGCAGCTTAGCAAGGTACTTAGCAAGTTTCTTCACTTTGGAACAGGGACTTACTAGACCTCAAAATCTTCATCTATAAAGTGTGAAAGAAAACATTTACCTGAAAGGTTATACCAGGATTCATGTTCATATGAAGCACTAAAAGAGCGCCCGGATGAAATAGAGAATCAAAAAAAGTATCTCTTATTCAGTCAACGATCTTAAAAAGTGTTAAACCAGGATCGGTCTTTATAAAACAAATGTGAATTATTGAAAAAGTTAGTAGTAAGTTGAAGTAGTTTTTTGTTTGTTTGTTTGTTTGTTGCGGTACACGGGCCTCTCACTGCTGTGGCCTCTCCCACTGCGGAGCACAGGCTCCGGACGCGCAGGCCCAGCGGCCACGGCTCACGGGCCCAGCTGCTCTGTGGCATGTGGGATCTTCCCGGACCGGGGCACGAACCTGCATCCCCTGCATCGGCAGGCGGACTCCCAACCACTGTGCCACCAGGGAAGCCCCTGAAGTAATTTTATATTTGGTTTTATCTAAGCAGTTTTTCTGCTCTGACTCCGAAATGCCCCATAGTAAAAATTCTCAATTCACAGCCAGAGTCATGTCCATTATCACTTGGATTTCTCTAAATGATTCCTACTTGAGGAATCTCAGCCAATAGCCAGTAACATGTGGATGAGTGATACTCTTCACTTCTCCCAGGCCAACTCTGTTTCAAACTATTTAATTGAAAGTATCTCCTTTCTAAATAAGTTTTGCTAGCTGGCTGCTTGAGAGTAAACTATCTTTAAGAAAAGTTTTCAGTTGTCAGCTCCAGGAGAGCTGGAGATAAAGCAAGGTCTCAACACTGCTGCTATTTTGATTTCATTTGAACTATTTTCTTCTGAGCTTTGATTTAAAGTCTGTGCCCTAGACAGAATACTACTCCAGAGAGGGGATGAAATGAAAGAGGAAGAAGGGAAAATTCAGAGAAGATCTCAAAGCAAGATGCTCAATATTATGGCCTCACCATGCCTGAACTTGACTTTTTGGAGTAGACATTGGCCTCCAAAGTTGTGGACCCAAAGCAGCAGATGGTAGAGGAAAGGTCATCTGACTGAGAATTAGGACTCCTGCCTGAGCCTCGCCAGCAACCTTTTCTTCTAGGGATTCTCAGGCTTCTACCCATAAAAGACATGGCTGCACAAAGGAAGCTCTAAAATTGCTTCAGAATCTACATTTCTCTGAATTTTTAACTACCATGAAATCATCTCTGTGTTTCCTTCTAGCCATGTGGTCAGGCACCAACTCTCCAGCGCTGAGTGAAGTCACATATAGTTTCAAAGAAAACCTGGTAAATCCTAATGTTCGGAGATGAAAGGAAGAAAATGAGCATTGAATTCCTTTGTCATTAAAATTCCTTCCTAGACGACTAAGTTCCTGTGGATTTGAATGAATTATCTAAGAATCAGTGTTAACGCTTAATTGAAAGACAGAGGAAACCACAAAGAGTCTGACATGAGAGGGCAGACGAAATAGAAATGTCTGTAGGCATTGAAAAGTTTGACAGGTAAGAATAGTTTGTGATTCAAAAGGCAGCTCTTGGAGAACATGAGTCAGCAGGAGATAACTTTAAAAAGTTAAATAATTAAGCTTACATAATAGCTATCTGATTGACTATCTAGATGTGGATTTAATTAACATTTTTAACCTCTCTTTGTCAGTAACTATATATTATTCAACTTAAAAGTGGAGAGGTTTCATTATTACCAAAAATCATTCATCTACAGAGTGTCTGGGAATTTATTTCCAAATTTAGCAAAGAAGGTACTGTCCTTCCAACTCCTTTCCTTCCTCTCCCTTACACAAAAAAACCTTACAGTTAGTTTTCTGAGAGAAGAAGAAATTGAGGACATGACTGCTCCTTTCAGCATTTTCAGTAGGTAAATTGCAATGTAAATATCAGGAACTGAATTCATGAGCAGGTTTACTGGATGGGGGCCCTTTCCTACACAGTGTGGGAGGTGGAGTTTGCAAAGTTTAAGCAGATCTAGTCTCCTTGAGGCAGGAGATAGATGGGCCCCAGGCTGAACAGTTTCCGCCCTGTGGACAGAAACTCCACAATAGCAGAAACTCCATAAAAGCAGGAAGATGCGGGAGGCTGGGCCCTTCCCAGATAAGGGATAAAAGACCACATAGTCCTCATTTTCTGGAAGTCAAGGAGACCTCCGACAACACATGCGCAGAAAGGCTCCTTGGAGGTCAAAAAGGGAGGGGGCGCCACCCCACAGTAAGTGATGTCAACTACCCATAGGCCTCTTTGCTAGAATCCATCTTGGCTAAGAGATGTGCAACTCACACATGGGAGGACCCTGAGATATACCAAATACGGACTCAGAACCAGGCAAAGCAAGATGATTGGTCAAAGGAAACCTGGAACAAATGCCCCATAAAAGTGATTCAAACTACCACGAGGGCGCGACTCTCTGAGCCCACCCGTGTTTCTATCCACACGTACTGTAAGCTTTTTCCTCCTAATAAACCCTTTACTTGCTTTACTACTTTCCACCTCCATGTGGAAATTCATTTCTACACAGCTGATGGGCCAGGGCCTTGTCACTGGCCCCTGGTCCCTGATGGTCTAGTGGCTGGGATTCCGTGCTCTCGCTGCCGCTGTCCGACCTCAATCTCTGGCCGGAACTGAAATCCTGCTTCAAGCCGCTGCAGGCCAAGGCCGCCCGAGATCATTCCCACCTTTGAGCATCTCCCAAAAATGGATAAGGCAGATCAATAAATAAGTGCCATTGCTGGTAAAGGAAGTAAAGGGTATGCCAAGGAGGACAGAAAAATTTTCCCCAGGTTGGGGCCGAGCAGTCAGGGAGGAAGGTAGCGAGGAGACACTGGGGTTGATGCTGAAAGCTCGGCCTCTTTGCACTGGCGCTGAATTGAATCTCAGAGACAGAGTTTTGGGTGAAGAAGAAAAGAATAGCTTTATTGCCTTGCCAGGCAAAGGGGGACACAGTGGGCTCATGCCCCTCAGAACTGTGTGTCCCATCCCCGGAGGTTTGTTTAGGAATTTTATAGCAATGGTTCAAGGGCAGGGTTGCTGAAAAGGATTAGGTTGTGTAGAGGGCCTGCGTTCCTTTACTGTGGTCTCAAAGGTAGTCTCTTGATGAGCTTCTCTGGTTCCTTTATTCTGGCCTCAGGTGGGCTGCTCTGGAAAGAGGAATGCTAACATCTTCTATTTGTTGGAGGTTTTCGTTCTGTAAAGAGCTCAAAGATACTGTTCTGTATACCCTTTGAGGCGGAACCAGGACCGTGCCCCAAGGCTGCAATATTATTTCTGGGCTACTTCTCCCTCCTCTCTGCATCCCCTCTCTTCCCTGATTAGCAATTGTTTGAAAGGCTTCCACGCCCCGGAGCACCACAGGGTCCTGCTCTGTTTCAGGGTTGGGTTTTGAGGACTCAGCAGAAAGAGGACGGTGCAGCATAACAGAGTATAAATCTACGCTACTCCAAAGCTAACTCCACATCCTGCCCCGGTACATAATTTTATTTTACAAACTACTTTAGAAAACGTGACTATGAGCAAAAAAATTGTCAGGGGGCAAATAAAATATAAACCTGAATTATAATAAAGTAAGGTGGAAAGTTCTAAAAGCCATCTACGTGAAGTGGGACCAGGCGTGCAGGATATTAACCTTGACTTGGATCTTGAGGGATGGATAGAATTTTAAAGTGAGAAAAAGTAGCGTTTGGAGGGAGATGCTAAAAGTTTAGTTTTCCTTGGGCCAGAGTGTGGGAAGAGATAAGCTAAGCCTGAGGGCGGAAGACCTTGAATTCTAAGCTAAATAATTGAATTTTACTTGCTGAATTTTTACAATGCTACATCAAGCATGTACCAAGTCAATCAGTATACCCAAATATGAAGATGTACTTTTATTTTCCTTATCTTATTCCAAGGACCCCATAATCTGACCTTCAGATCTAATGCTATCTGTTTAGGTAGGCAGACATACTTCCTAGCTTCTGCCTATGCTTTTTCTCAGCACAATTGCTAATACTGACCCCCTTTCCTCTCAGAATTGTCCTGGGTTGAATGATAAATTACTTGGACGTCCAACTTACATGCTACAATTACCCTTTCTTCAACTGGAAGATGTAATCATGCTCCCTTAGGTCTTTGGCCAGTAGAAATTTGCAACTCTATGTTCTCCCTTTGCTTTCTTCCAGGTTAGACTGGTTTGTCTTGAGGCCAGCCCCGCTCCCTTCTCTCCTTCAGATTTGATGTCTGACAGGCTTTACTCTTTGGGCTTTAGTCCCAGTTGCTCTGGAAAAGGCTCCATTGATAACCAAAGCTTACTCAGTGGGACCTCAGTCTAGCTGTGCATTGGTATTAAATGTCCCAACTGGCAGACCAAACGCTAGCCAGGCTAATTGCACACAAGGAAATTTTTCTATAAAGAAATTGATTTTTGACGGTTTTTATAAAACATTCATCCATTCAACCTAGTTGAGTTCATTTTTATCTTACAGCTTTGTTTTTGGTTTTTCTTTTAATTTCAGATGAGGTCGTGATAGTCTTTATAATGCATAGACCCTCAAAAATCTCCGTTCTACTCTGTCCTACCCCATCCTCAGCACTCTTGATCTTGTGGGTCTACGGTGGGATCTGGGTTGGTCCTGATGTTCAGTACTAAATGGGTAAAGAAAACAAAGTTATCAGTAAGGCCGAAGGAATACTAGGTCCCCCTGGGAAGAGTTGGTTCTTAGAAGGCCTTATGAAGCTTGAGCAAGGCCAGGAGAGGTGAGGTTTGATCAACTTGTAAGTAAGGGCTGGTGTTCCAATTGGGGAATAGAATGAAAGCACCACCTGCTTTGGGAATCAGGATTTCTCTAGAAAAGGATCCCATATCCTACATTGGTCTTGCCATCTCTACTACTGCAGGACCTGGATAGAGTCTTGATCCTTAGCCTGTCCTTTCCTGTCTATGAGTCAATTCTTGACACTTTTATCTTCTGTGGATTTTCCTAGGGAATGCAGCCCTGCCACCATAAATACTCAGTATTGTCACCACCATTTGTCCCCTTTGACTTTGGTTTTAACTCACCCAGCATCTCTTCTTTACCAAGGAAGATGAGGAGAGTAGATATTGTCATTAACCACATGACAATAATTTTAGTCTCTATACTAGACCCTTTACATCCCTAAAAGTATTTAATTCTCCTAACAACCTCTAGAAGGTGAGATAAGAGACAGATAAGAGATAAGATAGATAAGAGATATCCCATCTCAATAAGAGATAGCAATGATCTCTTTTTTTTACAGCGGGCCTCTCACTGCTGTGGCCTCTCCCGTTGCGGAGCACAGGCTCCGGACGCACAGGCTCAGCGGCCATGGCTCACGGGCCCAGCCGCTCCGCGGCATGTGGGATCCTCCCGGACCGGGGCACGAACCCGCGTCCCCTGCATTGGCAGGCGGACTCTCAACCACTGCGTCACCAGGGAAGCCCAATGATCTCTTATTTTAGATGAGAAAACCAAGGCTCCAAGTGTTTTTAAGAAATTGCTCAAAGAACAAGTAAGTATTAGTAAGAGTGGGATTCAAATGGCAGCTCTTTCTAATATAACATGCTGACTCCTAGTGCTGCCTCTGGAAGGTGCTATTGGAAACAAAGAAGTTAAATCCTATTCGGATCCTGCCCTCCCAGGAGATGACAGTTCAGTGGGGCAGGCAAACACACATAAATCCACCTGAACTGGAGCAGGGGAACAGGAGAACAGATTGCGTAACCTTTCAGAATTCAACTCAAACATCCCATTCCCTGAGGACCACTCGACAAAGGTTCTCATCAAAAGACTATTATGTGTCTTATGTTAAAGTGTCCTATATTCTAATCAGACCACACATTTTAGCATTTTAATGTTCTAGAAGAAAATGGTATTAAACATAATATTAACATGCTAAGTTTTCATTCACTATATATTTATTCCAAGAATAATCCTCGAGTGTTTATTAAGGTCTAGTCTCCTCCCTAAGTGTCAAGAGTATAAACGCAAATGCAATGTGAGTCTTGACCTCCAGGGTCTTAGAGTTGATTAAAGGACTTTGTAAGAGCACATTGCACAATTCGAACCAGCTGTAATCCTGTTTCTGGGGACTGTACATTTCTTAACTAGCTCACAGCAATTCCCACTTTCCCAGGCACGTGGAGGGTGCACTGAGAATTCTGGCCAATTGGGAATAATGCTCCACTGCTAGGTTAATTCAGTGGCCATGCGGGAAGGAGGGAGGGGGAGGTCACCCTGTTGTCTGGAACATAACCACCAAAAGAACTTTCTTTCTTTCTCTGGGTATGTATTTGGGTATGAAATTGTTAGCCAAAGAATAGAATGATGAATTTCATCTGCTCTAGCCAGGCTCTCCCTGAGAGAGCCTCACAACCCTCTTGCTGCTTCCCTAGGGATTTTCCTGGCTTACGTGTTGGAGTGTAACATAATTTTGCAGCTTTTTTCCATCTCAGTATATATTCATATATATGTATATCGGCATATATATACATACATATATATCCATGAACACCAGCGAGAAGAAGACAAAAAGGAATCCTACAGCTTTTAAAGGAAAAATGACAGCTCGTATTTCCCTTTGTCCTCAGGAACACAAGTCTGGGTGAAGTGAATTTGCTGTCAATCTGGAAGCAGGGAAATCAGTGCCTGGTGGGTTGCCGCATGCAGTGGCCCTCTGCCGAGGGAGACGCAGGGACAAAGCCATCTTGTTGACCCCCTTGGCTGCGGGGGAAGAGGTGCCAGGCCCAGCAGGATCCCTAGACCCAGCTGTACCTGGCACATCACAGCACTGGTTTGGGCCAGAGTTTCACAGTCTTGGTAGTGGCGTCTCCAGGGGAAGCCAGGCTCGTGCTGTGACAATCCAGGAGGGATCATCCCGTACCTCACCTTGCACCCTGCTTCTACACTGAGCCATGAGCTTCCTGGAACGGAGCACCCCTCTCCAGGAGAGTATCTGCCAGAAAGCAAGGCAACAGGTCTTCTCCAGAAAGTAAAAGAAACTGTAAAGCCCAAGGAGATGACAGTCTCTGAGACAGTGGAGAAGACAGCTGGTCCACAGCACCCTTTCTTTTCTGCACTGGCTGCCGGAGCTGGTGCCGTGGACGGTGACACATAAAGATCAGTTTTCCTCTCAAACTTTTCAAAAGTTTTTCACCAGTGTCCCTCCACCACAAAGGTCGCTAGAAGCATTTCAGAAAGAGGCAATGTCAGTAAGATTTTTGAAACAGAAGGGCAGCCAGGTACCCACACAGGGCAAGGAACTTACAGGTGGATACCTGCATTTGAATCCCAGTTTTGCTAGCAAGCAACAAGCTGCTATATATCCGTGAGGCTCACTCTCTTCATCTATGGAATGGAAGTGACAACAATCCTACAGCCCTGCTCTGAGATGATGCCCTTGCTTGCGACTACTAAAAAGTTAATTAAAAAAAAAAACCCAACAAAAAAAAACCCTCACGGGCTTCCCTGGTGGCGCAGTGGTTGAGAGTCCGCCTGCCAATGCAGGGGACGCGGGTTCGTGCCCCGGTCCGGGAGGATCCCACGTGCCGCGGAGCGGCTGGGCCCGTGAGCCGTGGCCGCTGAGCCTGCGCGTCCGGAGCCTGTGCTCCGCAACGGGAGAGGCCACAGCAGTGAGAGGCCCGCGTACCGCAAAAAAAAAAAAAAAAAAAAAAAAACCCACCATCAACAACAAAACAAGTTAACAAAAGTGCTGGCCACCAATTTGAATATTGTCTTTTCCACTCCAGTCTCCTTTTCTCCCAACTCCGCCCTCCTGCCAGAGGCTCATGTGCTTCTGAGGGCGACCTGCACTCGGAGACCATCTGGGGACTTGGGGGTACCGAGCACAGTCAAGACAAGTGGTTTTTGAGGGCTCAGTTCCTAAAATTTGGTAGAAAGAGACTCACCTTGGGGCCAATACAGTAGCCTCATTTTTTTTTTTTTTTTTTTTTTTTTTTTGCGGTGCGCGGGCCTCTCGCTGTTGTGGCCTCTCCCGTTGCGGAGCGCAGGCTCCGGACGCGCAGGCTCAGCGGCCACGGCTCACGGGCCCAGCCGCTCCGCGGCACGTGGGATCCTCCCGGACCGGGGCACGAACCCGCGTCCCCTGCGTCGGCAGGCGGACTCTCGAGCACTGCGCCATCAGGGAAGCCCTAGCCTCATTTTTGGTTTCCTTTTTGGTAAGGTCTTTGAGGGCGTAGGTAGCGTTTATCTTATTTACTGTTCCATTCCCAGTACAGCCCGCAGTGCAGCCTGGTACTCAATAAATGATGGTTGATTAATATATGTATATTTGGGGGATCCTCAAAGAAAGTGAAAGTGTGACTTCTTGTCCCAATAATCTTGTTATTGAATCCACTTTATGTGAGACCCATGTTTCTTCAAGCTTTCTTTTTTTTTTTTACATTAAAGTATAGTTGATTTACAATGTCTTGTTAGTTTCAGATGTATAGCAAAGTGATTCAGTTATACATATAAGGCTCTCTTTCTATAGACAATATTTTCTCAACAAGAGTTTATTTATTTATTTATTTTATTTTAATTTTAATTTTTTCTTTGCAGTACGCGGGCCTCTCACTGTTGTGGCCTCTCCCGTTGCAGAGCACAGGCTCCGGACGCGCAGGCGCAGCGGCCATGGCTCACGGGCCCAGCCGCTCCGCGGCACGTGGGATCCTCCCGGATCGGGGCACGAACCCGCGTCCCCCGTATCGGCAGGCGGACTCTCAACCACTGCGCCACCAGGGAAGCCCCTGGAGTTTATTTTTACTTAGTTGAAGTTTCCACCCTACCCCTTCTTTTAAGTGCAGCTATTGAAAAAACAAACAAAACGAAACACAAAGCACTGACAAAACCCTAAGTGGGAAGAGTGTTAACTGAGAATGCAGGTCCCGTTACTTGTTCTGGATTCAAGTCCTGACTCGACTAGAAAGTAGCTGGGTGACTTTGGGCAGGTTGATTCCCTTCTCTGAGCTTTGGTTTCCTCCTCTATAAAATGGAAATAACAAAAAAAGGGAATAATATAAATAATATAAAATTCTACCAACCACCTGGAGGGCAGTTAAGGATCACAGTGTGAAACTTACTCTCAAGCTCTGCAAACAGTGTATGGTGTGTGGCTAATGCTCTCCAAACTGTTACTGTGGGCGCAACTCCTGAACGTAGACGACAAGCCACCTCAGTCCCCATGTTGTGGGAAGACGACAGGCCTCTGGCAGTCATGGATCCCTGGAAACCCTGGATCAGGACCTGCCAGGCTGCCTGCTGCTGCTGGCCACAGGCAGGGCACGTGGCAGACGCTGCTTGTTGCAGTGACGTCCTTGGAGATCTTCAAAGTCAGCGTGTCTGAATTGGAACCCACCATCTTTCAGAGCCCCTCTCTTGGTCAGTGACATCGTTGTCCTGTGGGTCACCCATGTCAGAAGCCTGGGACCCTTGCTGGCCTCCTCCCTCGTGCTCTGAGCCATGCCATCATCCAGTTCTGTCGAATCGCCCTTCTTACAACGTCGAGAATCCAGCACCAGCTCTTAAGTCCCTCTGCCTGGAAGGCTCCATAATCTGTCATGCCTGGCTAGTCCATCTCCAGAACTATGATCAGGTACTGGTAGAAAGCCAATCCTTCCCTCACACAGCCGTGGAAAGAGTCATTCTAACAAACCAATACTGTAATGCCCCACTCTTGCTCCAAATCCTTCCTTGACCGCTACCAGGACCAGGAAAAGAGGTCACGTCCCTTATCCCAGTGTGAGAGCCTCCTGTGCTCACAAACCTGCCAGACTTTCTCCTACCTCGCCCTCCTCCCGTCCTCTGCTCCAGCCACCAGAGGACACCGCTGTGCTTGTCACTGTGCACTGTCCTCTGCCTGGAACGCCCTTCCTCTTCGGTCTTCCTAATAAAGTCCTTCCTTTATGAAAGCTCATTTGACTGTCACCTGCCCTGAGACCCTGACCCCCCCCCCCCCACCTTTGGTGTTGAGGGATACCTCCCTGTGCTCCCATAGTTCCCTGAGCTGTAGCCCTTATCACACAGGATGGTTATTGTGGATGGACGTTCGGTCTCCCTGGTTACACTGTGAATTACACAGTAATTGCCAGGATGAGGCATTGTTCATCTGGAGCCATAGCACTCGGGACAGGGCTTCGAACAAAGCAAATAATCATAAAATGCTTAATAAATGAAAGAAAATGATTATTGAATTAATCAAGTGTAAAGGTAAGGTTCTTTCCTCACAAAAAAAAATCAATATGAAGCAGCTAGAGGACACATAGGAAACAGTCTGGCTAGGAAGCTATTAACCTAGGGAACCCCCGGGGGTGGCTCCCTTACCCCCTACAAGTCCTGGCACAAATGTTACCTTCTTAGTGAGGTAGCCACCGATCACTGAATTTAAACCCCCCGCACCCTGCCCCCCCCCCTTTTTCGCTGTGCTCTTCTCTAAAGCCCTATCATCTTGGAACATAGTAGGTATTGAAGTCTTTGTTTTCTTTCTTTCTTTTTACTAGGCTGTAAGCCTTATAGAGGCAGGGATTTTGCTTACTTTGCTTTAGAACAGTGTCTGACATACCGTAGGTGCTCAGGGCATGTCATGTTGAAAATGAATGAACGAATGCCAGGCGTTCACTACTTGTGCTGTGACTCACAGGTTTGTTAGAAACGGGAGTGATCTCTTCAGCCTAAGTCTGATGACTCCTTTGAAGGTCAAGTTCCATTAAACTGATTTTAATAGATTCCATTTATCAAAAAAGAATAAAGGATATCCTTTTTGATGATCTTACCTACTCATGAATAGTTTCAGAACAAACTGATGGAATGGTCAAGTGCTATTAACATAAACTTAAGATATCAAACTAGTAATAATAACAGAGAGGATCGATGGTATAGCTAACACTTGTACAGCTTTTACTATGCGCTAGGCTCTGTCTCAAGCATAGGACATCTATTAACTCACTTAATCATCCCATTAACCCTGTGAGTCAGTATTATTCTCTTCCCCCTTTAACAGATCAGAACATGGAGGTGCAGAGAGGTTAAGGAATTCACTCGAGGTTACAGAGCTGCAGTGCGGAGAATCCGGGGGTCATGGTAGACCTGTGTTAAAACAAGTTCCGCCTCAGTGCCTTTCCGCCTGCCTGTCCCTCTCTCGCGAATGTTCTCCCCTTCTCTCTATGAAACAGTTAAATCTAACTGCTCATGCTGCTTCCTCGGAGAAGCGCTCGCAGGCCTCCAGGACAGAGCAGGCACCCACGCTTGCTGTCACCCCAAGCATCTCCGGTGGCACTGCCACAGCCCTCAAGCAGTCATCATTTGCATAAAGAGTAAAGGTCTGTCGTCTCCACTCGAATGTAATTTAGATGAGGTTAGGGACCACCTCTGTCTTTTTCAACACTGGAACCCAGTGTCCGTTGTAAGTGTAACACCTTTACCAGTAAAAGGTACTCGTTAAAATATTTTGAATGAAAGAAAGCACCCCTTGACCACTTTGGGGAAGCCCCAGGCTCTCTGAGCCTTGGTTTCCACGTCCGTCAAAGAATCTCCCTGTGGCCATCACATGGTTGCTGTGCATACTGCAGAGAAAAACTCTTCAGACACGAAAATATGAACACGCACCCAGGGACTGAGGTGCCACAGTGTCTATCCAAAGCATTTTAGGAGGTGCAAAATGCATTCCAAGGTTCAAGCAAATAGACCTACACATCAGGCATTGAGTTATTTGGAGCGAAAGCAACCAGGAGGGAGAAAAGGACATATGTTGATTTGGAGGGTAGAAGGAATCCCAAGCTCTGCAGTATCTTTGGAACTCTTGGAGCCCTTTCAGTGCGAATCAGGTTACGCTGGAGATATATTTGGATTTTGCCATCCACTAAGTGCTGTTTCACATGGGCCACGGAGATGAATTCTAACTTACCGTAAATAGAATGAGGGGAGCTTTGTTGCTAAATTATTTATTGCACATTACATCTGGCCCTGAGCAATGATGTTTCTAGGTTCCACAAAGGTAGCCGTGTCTAGTCTATTGTCATTACATAAAGGAAACTCTGATGGTTTCGATTATAAGGTATACATTTTCTGTTCATCAGCCGGTGAAGAGGACACAGGGTTACTCTGTTGTGTTCATGCAGGAGACTAGAAATAGATTTCAGCATCCTCTCCCAAACACTATGTCCACATTTGCCATAAAGATCCACTAATCAGTTTTTGGTTTCCATTCTGTAGAATGAAAAGCAGAATCTCCTCTCCTCTGTCTGATGGATCCTGCATGGCTTCCCGGTGCCTGTGCAGAGCAAGCCAGACTTAGAGGAATCTTCTCAACACAATACAGAATAAACCCCTTACAGAGCTTCACATTACAAAGGACAGATTGAGAAAGCCCTTCGCATTCCTCCCTCTAATTGCAACAGCTTTGAGGTTGAGGGAGATTTCTTAACAGGGCAACACCTCATATACCTCTTTTTTTTTTTTATAGATGCAGGTGTTTTTCTTTCTGGAGAGGTACCTTTCATGCCCAAATTTGCATTCCTCCTCTTGCTTCTACTTCCTTCAATCTTTTCCTATTATCAGTTAATGGTGGCTCATTCATTGAACAAACGTGTATTAATCCCTATATCGTGGGTTAAACTAACTGTGTGTTCAGATAACCCACTGGTCCTCCTCCAGCTCAGCCCGGACACCTTGAACACCCTTCTCCTGAAGGCCCTCCCTCCGGCGCCCTCGTCCTTCAGATCTTAGCTAAGATTTGACTGACTTGGGGACTCTTTCCAGATCTTCAAGCTGGATTCCATCTCACTGGTGTCCCCATGCCGAACGTATACACGCCAGGCTCTCGTTTTCCTCTGCCCAACTCCTCCCAGAACTTCCGACGCTTTTGGATACATCCAGTGACATACGAGTGAAGTCTGTTCCCCACGCGTAGCTACAAGCTCCCTGTGAGCAAGTTCTAGTATGTTCTGTTCATCATTATATGCAGTTCATCATCATATTGATCACGATCAATATGTATTTGTTGAAAGACTGACCTGCTTACAAATAATGACGAAATTGACAGTGGCTGCCACGGTCCAAGTTATTTCTCACTCACCATGGAGTCAGGCAACCCTTTTCAGCAGCCCTTCTCGGAGCGGCCGTCCTCCAGAGGCCCTCTCCGGGGGCTGGGCTGTGTCCATCTTGAGACTCTGCCATCTTCTGCCCTCAGCCGGCTGCAGAGGGAGAGCAGAGCATGTCGAGAAGATGCCTCTGTCTGCAAGGGTCGCACGTCATCCTCATCCACTGTCCTTTGGCCAGAATTAGTCACACAACTCACCAAGTGCAAGGGCAGCTGGGGACTGGAGGGGGGCCCCCTTGTTATTAGTGGGTGCTACCAGTCTCTGCCAGAGGCACTTAAAATGGTGATGAGGATTCTGATAGGCAAAGACATCGAGGGCTAAGCAAAGAGCATGAGCAAGGGCTCAAGGAGGGAAAAAATGAAATAATAATTTAAAAAACCCTAATGATTTGAGAGGAACTGCAATAAACGTAGAGATACCTTATAAAGGCATCTAGTGCCTCAAGGACAATAGGCTGGAGAAAGGAATAAACAGGTCATTGAGTGGACAGATCAATGGATGGACAGACTTGCACCTAAGGCTGAGGAGCTCGGACATTACTCTGTAGAGAGGTGCAAAGTTAAGTTGGACCCTGGTCCTCTCAGCATCCTGTACCCCTCCCCGCACACCATCATGAAGCAGCCACCATAGGAACTGCAGAAAGGCGAGAGCCCTGAGCGGAGGGGCGAGCGGCCAGATGCCCTCTGAGACCCTGTCCCTCCAGAGATGCCCTTTGGAAGCCTCTTCACCGTGCTTTCACTCATTTGTGAGTTAGCCTCTCGTGTAATTAATCCGCTGCCTCCAGCCTGACATGGGGACAGATACGTGAGGGAAAATACGGGTGCACTCCCCTCGCAGAGAATGGCTTCTGAAAACATGTGCACGGGCTAACAGGATGGAATGTAAGTTCTGAGAGCAAGTTAGAGCTCATCTGGACCCCTGCTCATGGAAATAATGAGGTCACCGAGATCCTGGCGGTGGGGCGGGACCATTGGCCCTGCCACCCGTGTGGTAATCGCAGAACCAGAACCCTGGCCTCTCCCAGCTGAAATGTATGTAAGGGACTCAGACGTAGCCACGAGATAGGGAGCGAGTGTGTGCGAAGATGCTGAGTGCTACGGGCAAAAGGGAAAGTTGAAAAGGTGAAGGAGGACCAGAAATGCCAAGAGGCCGACAAGGTATACAAGGTGAGGTGCAATTTTAGATAGAAGAGTCAGAGGAGGCCTCAGTAACAAGGCGACACTGAGCACAGCTTGAAGGGGCTAAGAGGTGAGCCATGTAAACATCAAGGGAAGAGGGTACTGGAGCCAATGGGAGGGCTTGAAAATGAGGTGTGATGTGCAGAATACATTTCAAAAGGATGCTGCTATGTTGAGAACAAACTGTGGGAGGTAAGAGTAGATGTGGGGAGACCATTCGGAGGTTATTGCAGTGACCCAGGCAAGAATGATGCACTCAAAACGATTAATAACCAAAGCTACAATGTTCCAGGAAAATGCCTGTAGATTGTAAGTCATCCATATAAAACTATGAAGAGGGCTTCCCTGGTGGCGCAGTGGTTGAGAATCCGCCTGCCGATGCATGGGACACGGGTTCGTGCCCCGGTCCGGGAGGATCCCACGTGCCGCGGAGCGGCTGGGCCCGTGAGCCATGGCCGCTGAGCCTGCGCGTCCGGAGCCTGTGCTGCGCAACGGGAGAGGCCACGACAGCGAGAGGCCCGCGTACCGCAAAAACAAACAAACTATGATGAGTAGATATTAAGAACCCCTCGTTCTATTGTTCAGATGAGAAACTAGAATTAGAGAAATTTAGACCTTCCCCAATGTCACACATTTAGTTCACGGCGGAGCCAAGTTTCAAATCCTAACTCTAACTATTGGGCACCTACTGTATACAGCAGACTATAAGACATGGAGGAGTCCTTGCTCTCAGGAGATACAGGCTGGCAGCAGATGAGAAGGGAGGGACCCCGTGTGCAAAAAGACAAATGACAAGAGGGGAGAAGGGCACCCGTCCTTCTGTGCCCGAAGCATGTGCTTGTCCTGCAGAAATGTCCCTGGATGGCCCTGACAAACACACTTCTTGGGGAGGAACCCATTAGGTCTTGGAGGTAATTTTTTTTTTTTCTTTGTGGTACGCGGGCCTCACTGTTGTGGCCCCTCCCGTTGCGGAGCACAGGCTCCAGACGCGCAGGCTCAGCGGCCACGGCTCACGGGCCCAGCCGCTCCGGTTGGAGGTAATTTTTTAAAGGCATGGAGTAAGATATGAAAAGTCAGAAGAAAATAAAAAATAGAACTGGGAAAACACATGAGGCAGATCCCAGAGGGTAGAGGAAAAGATGGAAAGGAAGATCAGGGTTCTGATTCCAGCTTGTTTCTCTGTTTCTCTACCTGAAACATTTTCCTCTCTCCTCCCCTTTTTCCTTTCACCTGTCTTAATCAAAGAGGGGCTCATATGTCGTTGCCCCTTCTCTCTTGCCAATAAGTGAAGGTGGTGAAAAGCTGACAAGATGTGCAGATCGCTGGCCTTGCCTCTGCTAGAGCCTGCATTGTGCTAGGGCCGAAGTTCCAGGCTCCTTTCTCAGCTGGCTTTGGGCTCCAGTTGGCCAAAGAGTGTCTTGGATTAGACATGGGAATGCTAGAGGAAGGGGAGAGCTGGGGTGTTTACCCTTTCCTTCTTCGCTGCCGCCTTCCCAGCCCTGCTGGAGACCTGGCCTCTGGCATTGGGCAGCATCACCTCATCCCCCTGCTATCCAGTTTGGGGTGGTCCTGGCTTTCCTTCTCGTTCTAAGCTCTGGGTTGCTTTGTTCTATGTGTTATTTATTCGGCTTCTCCAATCTTCCTTCTCCATTGTAGCTAATTCCCTGGATTAAATTCCTCCTGTTTTAAGTACTGAAAGTAACTTCTGTTTCTCTTGAATGACACCCAGGCATACTTTCAAACGACAGACAGCCATGCAATCCCAAATGTGCCACCTTAAAAATAGTGCAAGACTGGATTCAGATTTTGGAGTACCTGCCTTAAGGATGACTTCCACTGCATATTGATCATGTAATAGTAAAAATTCCCTTTGACTAGAAGTCAAAGTGTTTACAGTCAGAAAGGTAATTTTGAAAGAATAATCATCAGTGTCTTTGAAAAGTTTTTATAATGAATTAAGACACATTATCATCCACAACTTTTCTAAAAGATTCATTAATATTTAATATTCTTCTCAAGACCACATTAGGATTAACATTACAAAGAAAACAGTCTTCTGTTCCAAGGAAAAATGTATCTCTGTGATGTGGTGGTTTTATCTGATACCTCCGCTAGCATAATACAGTAGAGGGGAGTATATTTACACTAACAACAGATTCTTTTTCTGCATTTCTGCCCCTTGCTACTTTTACAAACTAAGCGTCATTTTACCAGCAGGAAGACACAGTACATAAAAGTTTGCAGAGCCGCAGGATATGTTCCCTAATATTTGGCTAATCTTTGGGTGATCTCAGGAGAAGGTAATGGAAGAATTTTAATAGCTAGCAGGGGGTATATGAACTTCTCTTTTTATTACCTGGGTCAGCTAACACTTTGCAAGATGTCATGGCACAAGAATCTAAATAGTACGTCCAGAATCTCTTCACTGCTCTATTCAGAACCAATCTGTGTCTGGTTCCTAAGTGCTAAGCCTGAATAGATATGCTCTTAATAATTAATCCTTTCCTTAAAGGGCTTTGATTTTTCAGATTCAGATTCCGCTGAGTATATATTTGGCATCTCTAAGCCAGTTGTGCCAAAATAGAATTGTAACATTGGAGGTTGTACTCGATTCCAGGCCCCGTGAGATTCTAGTGGAAGAGGCTCAGATGTGCTCTCTTAACCCTTGAAGAGAAGGTTGGCAGAAGTCATCTCCCCAAAAGAGGCACATTTAACCTGAATTAAAACACCTCTGCCTGCTGGTCCCCATGTGTGCTGTCCTGTGCCTCTGTGCTTTTGCTTGTGCTGTTGCCTTCCTCACTTTACCCCATTACTCCGTACGTGCTCTTTTCTAAGATGCATCCATTGCCTCCTCCAGGAAGCCCTCCTTGATTACACACACACACACACACACACACACACACAGCCCCAGGCTGGCTCAAGCCGCCCCCCAGCTTTCTTCTGCACATAATTCCAAGGTGATCTCTTTGTGGGTCTGCAGCTACCTGCAGACTCCAAACTGCTGCAGAGCATGAACTGTCTCTGGATGTGAGTATGCAGCCTCAACAGCTGCTCAGTTCCTATTTCCTCGAACACAGCTGAACTGAGCTGAGCAGAGCGGGTGATCGTTTATGAAGTCTAGATCATGCCTCTGGCAAAACTGCAAAAGGCAGCAGTTCCTCCAGCGCGGTGCTCCATGACCATTTCAGGACACAGTGGAACATTCATCTCCTTTCTGTAAAATTGCCTGTGTGTCGACGCTGCTTGCATTCTTCTTTTTCGTTTTGGCTTTCTTCCTGAGAGAATTACACAACCGCCTGTCCTCCTCCCTGTACTGTACCTCCAGCTCTGAAACCCTATGAATAAAGAAAGACAGCCAGGACTCCAGTATCCTGTTACAAATTCAATACACGCATACCTTTCCCGTGAGCCCTGCAGACTTGCATTTTCTCGAGAATGGCAAAGCCAAACAGGCCTTTCCTCTTCCCAACTGAAAAAGACAGGTCTCAGAAACCTGAAAGGGCTTTATGAGGTCGGTCAGCTTTGCCCCATGCTTAATGGAAACGTAATGGATAACATGCAGCCAGGTCTGGGCTAGGAAAGGCTCCACCATTCGCTCCCTGTTGGTGACCCAGGCCATTTGCTTCCTGTGACCCCAGGCCAGCTATTAAACTTCATTGCAGCTCAGCCTCTTCATTTCTAAAATAAGGTCAGTACCATCTATCGCACAGTGCTTGGGGAGGATTAATAAGATAATGTTGCATAGAGTCCGGCACCTAATGTTCAAAAAGGGGTAGAAATAAGAATAAGAATAAAAATAAAATTTCTCTTCCAAGTTGTTATAGGTCAAATTATAGCTCCCCGCCCCAGTCATATTTTGAAGGCCTAAACCCAGAATGTGACCTTATTTGGAGGGCCTTTACAGAGGTAATCATATTAAATGAGGTCACTAAAGTGGGCCCTAATCCAGTATAAGTAGAGTCCTTATAAAGAGGGGAAATTTGGACACAGTCATGGACACAAGGAGAACTCCATGTAAAGATGAAGCCGGAGATGGGGGTGATGCTTCTTAAGCCAGTGATGCCGAAGAGGCCAGAGCAAACCACCAGAAGCTAGGAGCGAGCATGGAACAGATTCTCCCTCAGGGCCTCAGAGGGAACCAGCCCTGCTGACACCTTGATCTTGGACTTCCCGCCTCTAGAACCATGAGGCGATGAATTTCCACTGGTCGGGCACCCAGTCTGTGGTAGTCTACCTGTGCCGAAACTGAGAACAGAGAGGTTAGACCACTGCCTGGGACGCTAGCACAGCGGGGTGGGTGCAGAGCCAGGTGGATGTTGCAGTCCCGTGCAGCATCTTTCTGGGATGAAAGGGCTCGGTTCCGTCCCCGGGACAGAAAGGTGTTGGTTGCCACAGTCTCTGTCCACACCCCTCGCACGCACCTCCTCCAGCCCACCCTCCCGAGAACTTTTCCTCTGCAGGCTCAGGACACGTCACCTCGTTCTCCTAGTAACCTTTGGCCCGCTCTCATCTCCTACCTTGCGCTTCAGTTAGGACTACATCCTTCCCAGGAGAGATTCTCGTTTAAACGATCTAGGGTGGGGCTCACAAAACTACATTTTTTAAAAAGCTGTCCAGATGATTTTCACGTGCGGCCGGGTGAAGATGCTGCATTAGACCACAGGCCCTTGGAGCGGGTCCACGGCGGCCTTACCTGGTACCCACTGCATGCCATCCAGTGGGTGGGAGACGAGCGAATTGAGTCCCTGGGTAACAGATAAATACACAACCGCAATGCTCCAGAGCCCATGGTACCCATTCGTCTGTCGTGTGCACTTGAACCATCAGGGAAGCGGCCTCACTGCTCGCCGCCTGTCTCCTGTCCCTCTCACCCACATTTGGTGCCGCTCCAGGGGACTCCGCGTGCAGATCAGAAATCACTTAGCTCCACACACTGGGGTCAGACCCACCACAGCTCCAGTGGTACCCAGCCGAGTGCATTTAAAACAATTCCACAGTTCATTCTCACACCTCTCCAGAATGAGAACCCTCTGATGTGGACCCAGTATCTTTTCTGAAATAACAAAAACAATGCTAATAAAGCAATCAAGAGTCAAACAAACAAACAAACCCTCTCCCTGTTGAAAACGATTGAGCATCTTTCCATCACCTATTTTTATTTTTTAATTTTTTTTTGCGGTACGCGGGCCTCTCACTGTTGTGGCCTCTCCCGCCGCGGAGCACAGGCTCCGGACGCGCAGGCTCAGCGGCCACGGCTCACGGGCCCAGCCGCTCCGCGGCACGTGGGATCCTCCCGGACCGGGGCACGAACCGGCGCCCCCTGCATCGGCAGGCGGACTCTCAACCGCTGCGCCCCCAGGGAAGCCCCATCACCTATCGTTAAAAGCACAAACTCGTTCTGTGACCCATCATGGCCTTTGCCACCCTCACTAGCAAACAAGCTAACCCTTTTCCTTCTTCCTGTTCGGCGTGTGCTGACATATGGGGAGAGCTCAGGCTTTCTCCTGCCTCAGGGCTTTTGCTCATGTTTGTTCCTTCTGCCTGGACTGTGTCCTGCCCCGTGGTCCAACTTGGACCACTTTTTCAACACTCAGTTCAGAAACCTCCTTCCCTGAACCCTCGCCGCCTTAAAACTCTCCCTCCCCACCTGACACCCGCAGGGGGGCCTGGGGCCTCAGGGCTCCCGTTAGCACTCCTGGTTTGCTTTGACAGACCCTGCTTGTGACAATGTCTTTACATGCTCTCACCCTCCACAGCTCTCTGTGGCCCCGAGGACACTGACTGTCTTATTCATGTCTGCATGGCCAGCACTTAGCCCAGCATCTGGTACACATTAGACGCCCCTCAAATATTTGTTGAATGAACGAGTCAATTGCATTCATTGATACTTAAGAGGGCTTTACAGTTTACAAAGTGTTTCAAATGGCAAACGGTATGAATAAAAGCGTGAGAAAGTGCGCGCGGATCTAGTGGCCCTTCCAGCGAGGGGCTTCTGCCAGCCCTGACTCAGTGTTAAATGAGTTGCTCTTCTCCAAAGGCTGCAATGGAAATATGGCTGTTAGTGGAGGGTGTTGCTTTTGAACTTGGGCAACGGAGGGTAAGTTCACCCACGTTGGGGCAGAGAGAGCCAGGCTTCATTCTACTGCAGTGTGATTGACCCCGTGACCCCCGCTACACCCTACTCCAAGCAAAAGTCCTGAACTCTGCCATTTACAAAGAGAGAACAGCACGGTCAGCAGCTGTGCCTCCGGCCGTGCAAAAGGACGGCTGTTTCCATCTGTGAGCACAGGCTCCTCTCCCAGATCAGTCACATCCTGAACACAAAAGGGTGTTTCTTTCCAGTTTGTTCAACCGCAGAGCACTCAGGGAGTTTCAGTGTCCATCCTGAGTGTCAAGCCCCTCTCCAAGACCTCTAGCGAAGCCATATGGAAGAGGTGAGGGACAGGGAATTAGAGTCACACAGAAGGAGAACTGGCTGTGAGGCAGCTCCTGGGCAGGGCCTCCTTGCCCGGGGCCCCAGAGATACTCTTGGACTGGTAGACAGTGGGCCAAGCCCCAGACCTCTCCATGGCCCACCTGCTCCAGCTCCTGAAATGTACCCCGTACGGCCCCCTCCCTTCAAGCCCATGTGGTGACGGCATTAAAAGACACTACTGTCACCCACATTCTTCCTCTGGAATTGTTCCAGGACATCTCCAGGACATCTTCATTCTTGCTCATATTCTGCTTTCTTTCCTGGACTCACAACCCCCTTTTGGCTCCAGTTCTTCATCCCCTTGCATGGATCAACAACTCGGTTCCAGATTAGCCTTCTCAGCTTCAGCAGCCACCATCCCGCCCTCTGCCCCCTCCAGCCTTGCCTCCCTCCCGTTCCTCCAACAGACCCAAGGGCACCCGTGTCCACCAGACTCTGCCTTGTGGCTTCATGTGCTGAAACCATGGTAAGGGGCCGCCCAAGCTCCACTGAACCCTGGTCTTGTCTTTTCTAGTTTAGCACAGCCCAATGAGGCCTCAGTCCAGCAGGGAGATGGGTCTGTCTCTGAAGTTGTTGTCAGCCCAAAAGGTAGCATCAAGCCCAGGCCCACCGCCTAGCTCCAGTCAAAGCTGAGTTGCAACCTTGCCTATGAAATCGGGTGGCTCCCACTGGGTCCCTCTTTTGTCTCTTAGAAAAACTGATCACTAAGAAGCTCACAGCCAGAGATGGAATCCACCCTTCGCAAAGGAGTTAAGCCTTCGTGTGTCTGGATTACTTACTGACTTTACCCTGGTCTCATTTTACTTGGTTTGCCTTCCTCTGTTCTTTTTTGTTTCTCTCTAATTTTGAAATTCTCAAATCCTTCGGAAGGAGGGTTAAAAATGAGCAAATCAATTAAATGAAATGATTAAACTCAATAAAATAGAGATTAGCCATAACATGATCATTCTCTATGCTCTCTAGGACGTCTCTGAGATGAGAATTAGTTGGGCGACCTTGAAATGAATCAGATAACCAGACACTTAAATGTATCCTGGAATCACAGATAGGCAGCAGTGGAAGGGAATTTAGAGGTTTCCTAATCTAATATTTGCATTTTAAAGATGGGAATATAAAAACTAAAGATGGGAAAAAACTCACCCAAAAGTCAGGAGTGACTGTGTGTCAAAGATAACATCCTTTATTCAATAATCCATTTGTTTATTGAGCACCTACTAATAACCAAAGGACGGTGCAGCAAAGTGGTTGAGAGAATGGCTTTTGGATTTAGACAGCCCTGACCTAAGACATAGTTTCCTCTCCCTGAAATGCAGATTGTTGTACTTACTTCAGAGGGTTGTCCTGATGACAAAATAAGACCTTACCTGTGAAGCCTTCAGTGTAACGCATGGCATCTAGCTAAGATGAAGAAGTGTCAGCTACACTTTTCCAGTCTCCAGGCTCTCAGTATGATGTTCTTTCCCCACGTGATGCAGCAGTAGAATGTGACGTAACGGCCATCAAGATATTGGGGTTACAAGATCCAAACTGTTGCCCTCACTCCATCAGCTTCAAATCACAAAGGGAGGTCTTGAGTGAATCACTGATTGGAAAGCTCTTTCCGTTGCATATAATAGTGATTAACAAAGGACAAATTTATTTCAAAAAAACAACAGAAAGCTGGGACACACAACTCAACTCCGTGCTAGAGAATCAATGATTCCATTACAGAGAAAAGCCACCCAGCAGATTGGGCCCTGTAGGGTCCCACTGGTGCCAGTGTAATGGATCAACACAGATGGCTAAATGTCCTGTTTGCCACAGTGATAGCTACATATATTCCAGACAGAGCCACCAGACTATTAAAAGGTTATACAGGTAGCCCAGAATTTGATTCTATTTTTTCTCACTATCTTCAGATAATCCCCCATGTTAACTTAACCTACCAAAGAAGTAAATGGTGCAAACGTAAGGAAAAGAGATGTTTTTTTTCAGTCATTGTCAACCAGAACCTTGGGTTCTGCCAGACTGTCTACATCACCCTGCCATGGGTATTTCACAAGCTCTGAGCCACAGAAGCTCCACCTCTTCCCCGCCATGCCAGTTTTAGGCGAGCCTTTAAATGTCAGTGTCCTCACGTTGACATGGGGAAAATAATAGCCACATTGCTGGGATGCTTGAGAGGTAAGTGAGACAAAACCTACAGTTTCCAATACACAGTAGAAGCTTAAGAGTGGTTTACTGCCATCCCAGACTCTGTGTCTTTGCCTGTGCAGTTAGCTCTTCTAGAATGTGTTCATGTCTATTCTCTGTCTATCTAAATTCCATCTATCTTTCAAGACCAGATGAAGGCAAAAACTCCTCCAGGAAACTTCCCTACCCATCTCAGTCCACACAGACCTGGCGCTTCTAACTCATGGCACGTGTTATTAGAACTCCCCCCATTTATAAGATTAGAGACAGATGGTAGTATCTGATATCCAAAGGCAGCAGGCCGATATTTAATGTGTTCTCCCCATCTCCCATTATTCTACAGTGGTGCTAAACCAGCCCACAGCCGTATTACTTATACTACTTATAAATACAATGATTAGCGGAAAATACATTTTTTTGAGAGGCAGGACCATGTCTTATTCTTTGTAGCCCCAGATTCCAGCACTGTTCCAGAATCATGGCAGAATTCCAAACTGAAGGGCTTAAAACAACAGAAGTTTATTCTCTCAGAGTTCTAGGGGCTAGAAGTTCAAGTAAGGCTGGACATGCTCTTTCCAAAGCCTCTCAAGGAGGACCTTTCTTCCTCCAGCTCCAAGCTGTCCTAGGAATTCCTTGGCATATAGCAGCATCAAAGCCATCTCTGCATCTGTTACCATATGGCATTCTCTATGTACGTACCTCTGAGTCCTCACCAGAATCACCTTTAACATCCTTATTTCTACAAATAGTTTCTAAGGCCACCCAGGATTTTTCTAGAATGAATCTCAAAAGTCTTCTAGCTTCCACCCATTATCTATTCCAAAGCTACTTCCACATTTTTAGGTATTTGTTACAGAGCACCCCACTCTTGATACCAAACTCTGCATCAGTCGGGATTCTTGAGAGAAAGAGAAGAAATAGGATGCACGTGTGTCTGTGTCTATAGATAGATAGATAAACAGATATATAGATAGACAAGGATTTATTTTAAGGAATTGGTTCATGCAATCGTGGGGTTAGCAAGTCTGACGTTTGTAGCACAGGGCAGCAGGCTGCAAACTCAGGCAGGGTTTCTATGCTGCGGTCTTGAGGCAGAATTTCTACTCCTCCAAGAAACCTCAGGGTTTGCTCCTAAGTTCTTCAACTGATTAGATGAGGCCCACCCACATTATCAAGGGGGATATTCTTACTTGAAGTCTACTGATTGCAGATGTTAATCACATCTTCAAAGTACCTTCATAGCAACAAGTAGACTAGTTCTTGATCAAACAACTGGCACCAAGATCTAATCAAGTAGTCACATGAAATTAACCATTACGTAGGGCTAGGAGTTGTGGTTAAGTTTTGCCTTTGCTGTTAACTTACTTGGACTCTGCTAATTCACCCTGCCTTTCATTTCCTCAACCATAAAAGAGAAAAGTTTGGAGTGACTCCAAAGTATTCCAGCAAGCTCCAAAATCTGTAGTTTATAATATGCAGATTCTAGGTTGTCCTGAATTGCTCCTCTTCCTTCAGGACCACCCCTGTCCATCAGCCATCGATTTCACTACCACTCCTGTCCAAATTCCCTTCCCTGAGCCCACTTCTTAGCTATAACCCCATTGATCTCAGAGGCATGAGGTGGAGAGACTTGATGCAGATAATAATAAACAAGCTGCTCTCAATGGACAGAACATGTATCTTGGGAAGGTATTTATTCAGTTGGCTGAGAGGAGAAATACCGTCTCCTTGAATGATACAAAATAAAGGAATAAACCACTTTGTTAAGCCTAAGCTGGAAGCAAACAGAGGACCATCAGCACAACACAGTTCCAACCCCATGAGTTGTCTGAGTTGTACCTGGTGAACAAATTGAGCAGACAGAGAGTGACAGGCTGTAATGAGCACACACAGATGCCACTTGAATCCTGTACATATGGCACCTTTTTTCCAGACATCTTATTTTCTGTAGCCCCAAAGTCTTCCTGATATTTCACATTCATGCTGTGATTTTTTAGCAGGATGAAATGACAGCAGCTCAAAATTATATCAATAATAATATTCTGCTCAGATGAGAATGATTCCAAGAGAATGTGTTCCAAGCTGCTACTGGGACCTCTAGCAACCATCAGGAAAAGAATTTCTTTGTGCCAAATAATTAGGTAGAGCATTTTAGCAAAGACGTTAAGAAAGAATGCTGTGAGGTCACTCAGACCTGAGGAATTTTGTCCCTGTCATCCATGAGCTAAAGGTTAAGTCCCTGAAGTTTTAGTTTTCTTATTTTTAAATTAGAAATAATAATATATCCACCTTATATAATTTTGATGATTGAATGAGAAATATATCATGTATATTGTAAAGTATATCCCCAAAAAAAGATGGTGCATAAGAAATACCCACAAAACGAAAACACTTTGATTGAGGTTCCCTGGAGAGTCTCTAGGTGGGAGATTAGGTTACTATTCAAACATATTGACTTTTTTCTCCCTTCTTTCAGGAGCAGACCACCTCTCCATCCCTTGACCAGACATTGGCCATGTGGCTGGCCTTGGCCGATGAGATATTAATTGACATGACTGCAGGCTTGAGAAGCAGTTGGTCTGGCCTCCCTCTGGCTTGAGCAAAACTCACTCAGGCTGGCTGGCCTGTCCTGGGTGAGGGCAGGAGAAGCAGAGATCAGAGAAGCCACGGTGAGCTGATCCCAGTGGACGCCTAGAAGTGTGTGGACGCCCAGAAGAAGTCACACCCTCAGCGGACCCACAGAGCCATGAGAACAAAGGCTGTTGTCGTAGGCTACTGAGTTTGAGGTTGGTTTGTTAGACAGTACTTTTGTGACATTAACTAACTTATCTTAGTTTACCCAGAAGTGGCTTGGTTTACACCTGTTTTTCAGTGTCTCATCTGTTTAACATTTTCTAGATGTTTCTTTTTCTTCCTTCCTTTCTTCCTTTCTTTCTTTTCCTTCCTTCCTTCCCTCTTTCCTCCTTTTAAACACAGTATTATATTTATTCATTGAACTGAAATGAGCTCAGATGGGTTTGGTAGACCTTCACTTTGCACTTGAAGCAAAGCCTCAGCCATGATCTATCTACTGGCATTGAATGTACTCAAAAGAGACCCGTGGTAACATATGATTAAATCTGAAGGATGGCAGAAAAAACACCACGCCTCTCTTTTCTTGACCCTTTCCAGACAGAATGTAACTAACCTCTCTTTCAACGACAACATGAAGGGGACTTGCAAATAAGACAAAGTGCGCTCAGACACTGGGAGCTGAGGACAGCTAACTCCTTCCATCCTTGAGTGGCAGTGAGAGGAAGACCTGAAGCTGCTGCCCATCACCTGGTGGATGACACAGCTGTGCCAGGGCCACGGTGAAGCTTGCAAGCTTCACGGTGCTCCTAGGCCAACTCAGAGGGCTATACAGGAAACTAGTAAAATATAGGTTAGATACATATGAAGTATGTGCAGGAAATAGTCTGAGAATCCTGCTTTACAGAGTTCAAAGAGAACAGGGTATCATTTATTATTCAGTTTAAACTTACAACTATTTTTAATGATTTTATTTGATAGTAATATGGGCATCAGAGAACTCAAAATAGTGCACATGCATGGTTAATGAAATATAAAGTAGAAATCTCTGTTTCTGAAGAAAGTTAACTATGACATGTGACAAAATGCTAGTAAGCATTTATCTTCCACCATGGAGGCTGTTGTGATATCACTAACCACACAAAAACTAAAAGAGCAATTGTACTGAAGAAGCATCAGTATCCATTTCAAAATTATTTTAAGAAGACAGTGGCCTGACAATCATGATTTAACACACAAAGTGGCAGAAGGTGTGTTTGTAATTATTTTACGGAGCATGACTTTGAATTTAGATCAAATCACAGTTCAAATTAAGTTGGCCCTTGTTGGATTCTGAGTTTTCTCGCTCACACACCAAATGTGAAACTATGATTTTTAACATGTTAGCTCTATTGAAAGAAGTTCACAGAGTTAAATGATTCCTGTTTTACATAGAAAAGATACTTCACATGGAAAGTCAGATTATTTCAATAATGAATCTTGTTTAAATTCATGAAATCAAAGTAGAGCTATTTAAATGTTACTGCAAATTCAGTTTAAAAGTTCCACATTACATGGTACAGCTGAACCTGTTTGCAGGGCAGAAAGAGAGACACAGATGCAGAGAACAAACGGATGGACACCAAGCGGGGAAAGCAGCGGCGGGTAGGGGCGGTGGTGGGATGAATTGGGAGATTGGGATTGACATATATACACTGATGTGTATAAAATGGATAACTAATAAGAACCTGCTATATATATATAAAAAGAAAGTTCCACATTAAAGATTAAAAAAATGTGTTTTCACAATGTAATATAAAAATAAAATTTTAAAACCTGCAGAACAGAACTGGAATTGGTTGTGAGGCAAGTATAATTAACAATGCCATTTACCCCTGAAACGAATATAACATGGTATGGCAATTATACCTCGATAATTTAAAAACAAAAGCCATTCAGACGAGCTGCAGTAATCTACCAATCAAAATAAAAGCTGGAGTAGTCAAAATATAAACATAAATACACGCATGCAAATAAACATCCCAAGTAACTAAACTACAAAACTGTTAACAAAACAAATGTTGAATATTAAAAAAAAAAAAACAGCATACATGTGTCGACAGTCTTTATTCCCTTTCTTTAATCAGATTTTACAAATGTTTGATTTTTGCAGAACTACTCTGTAAGTGAGCCTAAGTGCTCTGCAATGCCATTACACTTTTTGTAAACAGGCCTCTAAATTTTAGTTATATTCTGTTCAAAACCAAATGGGACACACACACACCCAAAATAAACAACAAAATAACTCCTGCAGCTTTTGAAGCTTTTAACAAATTCCAATTAATAAAACAAAGCTTAGGCTCTGTTAGTTTAAAGAGCTGTGATGGTGACAGCAGTCATGTCTGCTAATGTCACTACAGGCCCCGGAGGACGTAGGTACCATTTATTGTCCCCACTTGATGAAAGGAAAACACGTACACAGGCGAGAAGTGCCCACGGATCCAGGAGTAAGGCAGGAGAGGTCACGGCCTCGGTTTACACATGTGTAAAACGGGGGTGATATCAGTACCGCCGCCCTCACAGAGCTGCTTTGAGGATTGAACAAGGTCATTGATGGAAACTGCCAGGCTCAATAAATCTAAGTGACTGTTGTCAAAAAACAAAAACAAAAACAAATGAAAAAAACAAAGCTTACAAATAAGAAGACATTAAACTTTATTCCAAGAAAAGCAAGAGTAGAAATGAACAAGGATGAAGGTGTAAATGATGTATAGGTTTGAGTTCTGAAATTCCTTAATAAGTTTTACAGAATATTCTAAATGATTGTGAAGAGAAATAACTTATTTGAAGAGTCCTGTCTAACAATACATTGGAGGAAGAAAGGTACTCGAATGAGGCAAGAATAGGGCCTGGGACAATATTTGGAGTGAAATACTTATACCCTTGAGTATGAAGGAAATGTTTAAGGATATCCTTCAAAACAGAATTTGTCTGGTCCTACCAAATACTTCAGCATCCATAGAGAGTATTTTCACAATTAAAAACAAGGTCTAGATAAATGAGTCAGTTCAAAGTGTCAAATTTCAAATTTTTTGAATTTTAAAATGAAACTTTGAGTTGGATTGGAGACAATTCATTAAAATTAAAGCGCTAAGACTATTGACAAAATTCAGGAAAATATTGACATAATTTTGGAGACATAAATAGCTTAAAAACCGTTTAAATGTAGGAATACACTCTAAAGCTTTTTATCCAGCTTAGACTGTTTTTTGTTTCAGATAATCCATATAAAGATGTTTTGACATTTGTTTTAATGTACATGGACAAATATTGGTTTTCAGGGGTGTGTTATTTTTAGTTTAAAAAGAATTTTAGTTTTGAAAATAGTTTTGAATAGAACTACATTATAGACCATCAATGTTATAAAATTAATTTGTCAGTCAATAAATATACGTTTTTAAAGAATATCAAATTTCAGTGATTTTGGCCTCAAAATACACCCTTGGGTTGAACAGTAAACTTGAAAGTAACTCCTATTTTAAGTTCCCTTCCAGTGCAATATTGTTTTTCATTCTAAGTAATAGCAATTGATGAGTGCTTCAAAATTCCCGTTTGAATTGCGCAGAAATAAACAGAACAGAGTTTGTGTGTCCAGTCACCCTGGGCCCAGTAATGACAGATGCTCCTGGACAAGGAAGCAGAGGTCTGCTCCTAACAGCTTCTAATTTCTCTCTCTCTCTCTCTCTCTTTTTTTTTTTTTTTTGGACTTTTTGTCTCACCCCAGCTCCCCCATACTGAAATTTTCCCTTCATCTGCAACTCGTCAAAGTCCAGGATTTGGGTTAAGAAAGTTCTGTGTAAATATTTTTAATGGCAGTTTGTGACGGTGCAGGGTTTTGATGTGTTCATGAGGTACTACTTGCATTCTTTTAAAGGTCTTTAAACATCACCATTCACATTTACTTAGAAGAGTCTCGATTAAGTAGTGAGAAATGTCAACAATGTGAGTTAAAAACAAGATACTCTTTTGTTGTCACAATACAAAAAATGTTTTTTAAAAACTTACTTTAAGGCCATATCATTACCTATGTGCTAACTACCGGCTACGTGGAAAGCGTTAAAATCATTGCTCAAGTGACAACTCACGTGTCATGCCTGTTCTTAATTACATTACATTGGTCTAGGGGAAACGTGGTTTCGGGGTCTTTGCTGCATTACAGAAGGCCGCCATAGAAAGTCAGAGTGAAGTGGTCACCAAGAGTTTTAGAGAAAGTTATGATTAGCTTCTGGCACAAAGACCAAGATTTCTTCATCGTTCAAAGTGAATCTGATGGCTCACAGCACACAAACCTGTTACGAAGTGTTTTCTAGAAACCATGAATCATGTGTGGTGCAAGAGTGCGCTTCTCTGCTGCATCCATCTATTAGGCATTTCTATCTTTATTGGAGGTTTAACCCTTAATGCTTCAGGGTTAATACCTTTTGAAAATAACTCAGACGAGAATGCTGAGGTCAATTTAACGTGACAATGCGTGAGTGGCCAAGTATGGGTCTTTGCATGCTAGGATCTATTTCTTAGTATAAAACACACCTGTTCCAAAGGTCATAGACACTCCCAAGGACTTGAAGCTAAAATGAAGGCGATTTGCAGAGCAAATATCCAATAGCAACCATTCATGCGATTCTCAGGACATGACTTTCCAGATACAACTTTGACGCGTGGGCAGTGTTATCAGCATTCTCACGTGGCTGTGATCCTTCTCATTTTATTTTATTTTATTTATTTATTTTTTTTTTTTGCGGTATGCGGGCCTCTCACTGTTGTGGCCTCTCCCGTTGCGGAGCACAGGCTCCGGACGCACAGGCTCAGCGGCCATGGCTCACGGGCTTAGTCGCTCCGCGGCATGTGGGATCTTCCCGGACCAGGGCACGAACCCGTGTCTCCTGCATCGGCAGGCGGATTCTCAACCACTGCGCCACCAGGGAAGCCCGATCCTTCTCATTTTAGATGACACCGCTCTATATGTCATTTCATGGGATTTACAAAGTCACCTGTGAGGAGGATAGACCAATGTTACAATTCTCCCTATATTTATGTATCAAATAGAAAAACTGAAAAAGAGCCACATTCCACTTTTTCAAGTTTTACACGGCTTCATTTGATCCCGAATACAATCTAATAGGAAAAACAGCATAACCATTAGATTCCTTCTCTGCCCAAGGCTGTTGAAGTTGAAAGGAACATGACATTGTGCAAACTTGGTCAATTAAAAAGAAAATTTACTGTAAGGATCACCTGTCCAACCTAGATGTACAAGTAACATCATCCTGCCAGACTTCATAGGAACTGAGATGGAAACCAAGGCTGTCTTCTCTCCCCACCAAGGTCACCTTGAATTTCTTATTTCTGCTTTTCTTCATCTCCTGTTTGGCTCAACTGATTTCCTCCAGGACCTGCCACTGCAGGCAGCCCCTAGGTTCCCACACACAACTGCATAGCTACAGCTCCACCATCCTTGGGTAAGTAGTTTCAGGGCCTCATAAAAACGCAGAAAATCTGGATGACTCAACCCTTCCCATGAGCTGGTTCCCTTGGGGTAGAGTGTTATCCTTCATCATCAGCCGTGGCTAGGGGTACGCGAAGTTTTAGAACAATGCTGGGAAATTAAACATCTAATTAACCTCTGTTAATACTTGCTATGTGCCAGACACTGGACTAAATATTTAATATGTATTTTCTTATTTTCTCTAGTTGACAAACCTAAGTATAGATAGTATTATTATTCTTATTTTACCAGTGAAGAAACTGATTCACTGACTTGTCAAAGACTGCAGGTTAGAAACTTGTGAAGCCATTCTTTTTGTTCTGGGCAATTGATTCCAAAACTGTGCTTTTATTCACTCTACCATATTGCATCTCACAGTCTCTAAATTTAATACTATCTCAACCTTAAGGAATCATTCTGAGATGTTTATGGAGCTTAACATTTGAAGCCAAAGTTTATCTGGATACTTAAATATCTAAGAATTATTGAAGAACATTGGGAATACAAGGAAGACAAAAGAGGGGCACTCACATCACACATTCACACACAGTGAATAAGACAGTGAGACGCTGTTGTAAGGTGCAAGGTAATAAAATAAAGATTACAGAAAACAACCTATTTCATCTATGAGTACTTAGCATGTGATGAAGCTAATAATTCAAATCATCAGAGAAAGAATAAACTATGCCCCAAATGAGGCAGAGACATTAGCCATCAGGACAGTGTCATATTTCACAACATACAACATATTAAATGTTAAATTCTGGACTCATTAAAGGTATACGTTATTTATTTAATACATATTTATGAAACATCACTATTACCTAATGCTACACAAGGCAGCATTGACTCATTTCCAAAATGATTCTTTTGTCAGTTTTGTCATTTCAATAAAATTGATCCTCTTTGAGTCTAATTCTTTCACTCACCAAACGTTTACTGAGCATATTCTCTGGGTCATGCACTAGAATTGCAGTCAGTTAGCACAATCTCTGCCCTTAATTACCAAGTATGTTATGCTTCTGTATTTCCCAAGGTTTAATTCTTGTCTATGAAGAGTTTTGAAATATTCATTGATGGCCAAGAACTTTACTATACCGTTCCTTGAGCATATAGAAGAGGAACAAAAGAGGAAAGGGAGCAGGAGGAGGAAAGGAAAAAAGAAAGATAAAAAAAGGAGGAAGGAAGAAAGAAAGGCAGGGAGGGAAGGAGGAGGAGGAGAAAAGGAAGAAAGAAAAAAGGAAGGAAAGAAGGAAGGAAGATTATTGACTAGTCCCTGCCTTTATTAGAAAACGTATATTCTAGTTGGACAGATATGCAAACAAATTATTTCAATATAATATGATAGATGCCCAAAAGGATATAATGACTGACTGCTAGAATGCACAGAGGAAGAGCATTTAGCTGAATGTAAGGATCCCAGGAAGATTTTCTCAAGGTCATGATTCTGGAGCAAGGTTCTAAAGGCCAACAGAAGTCAGCCACTGGAATAAAGAATAGGTACAGCTTGAATAAGTACATACTGAATTGATTGAATAAATAATGAATGATTGATTGAATGGCTCAATAAGCAAGAGGATGGAAGAATCAAAAGTGTGTAACGTGATTCTGACCCCTAGGCTTTTAATTAGCCCCTGGAGAAAAGAGATAGGCACACAGGGACTCAGTTGTTCTCCCAGAACAAATCTAAAGAGAACTGCTGGGCTTCCCTGGCAGTGCAGTGGTTGAGAGTCTGCCTGCCGATTCAGGGGACACGGGTTCGTGCCCCGGTCCGGGAAGATCCCACGTGCCGCGGACCGGCTGGGCCCGTGAGCCATGGCCGCTGAGCCTGCGCGTCTGGAGCCTGTGCTCCGCGACGGGAGAGGCCACAACAGTGAGAGGCCCGTGTACCGCAAAATAATAATAATAATAATAAAGAGAACTACTCTGTTAGAATCCTTTTGGCTGCTTGTAACAGAATACATGACAAAACAAGGCGTAAACAGTGTTCTGCACAAGTGCTTGTAAATGAATCTCTAAGGATGCAAATGCTTAAGACAGGAATTTGGTTATTTCGCAGCTCAATTTCACAGGCCTCTAGTCAATGTCTCTCCAGTTCACTTGTATAAAAACAACATTCCAGGAGTCTGTTTCCTTCACACTCACACTATTCCACTACAGCACTACTCACTTCCAATGTGTGGTTTGGAAAACCCACACTTCAAACAGTTCTGTGACACCTGGATGTCATATTATTTAACTTAATTCTGACACTTTCTACCTGGAGATACTGGAGATAGTGTCAGACCCCACAGATTAAGGGCTCCATCCCACAGGACTACACGCCTCCACACACTCACACACACACACACACACACACACACACACACACACACACTTCAGACGCCAATTGCAAGTCCAGGTTGTTACCTGTGCTTCTGACCAATGGTCTATAAACTGGAGGCTCCCACAACCCCCTTTTAGGGTTCGATTAATTTGTTAGTGACTCACAGAACTCAGGAAACCAGTCTACCCACTGGATTACCATTTTATTACAAATGATATTAAAGGAGACTAATAAACAAATAAATAGCCAGGTGAAGAGATATGTAGGGTGGGGTCCAAAAGGGTCCTGAGCACAGGAGCTTCTGTCCTCATAAAGTTCAGGGTACTTCAGTTTCCAGGTACATGGGTGCCTCCTGGTTCAACCTGGAAGCTCTCTGAAACCGTCCTTTTGGGTTTTTATGGTGGCTTCATTACACAGACATGACTGATGCAATCACAGGCCATTGGTGATTGAAATCAATCTCCAGCCCCTCTCCCCTCCCTGGAGGTTAAGGGGCGGGGCTGGAATTTCCAATCCTCTAATCAATGTTGGTTCCCTTGGCAACCAGCCCCCATCCTTAGGGACTTTCCAAAAGTCACCTCATTATCATAAACTCAGGTGTAATTGAAAGAGTCTGGTTACACCGGACAAAAGACATCCATTTCACATTTATTACTGTTTCAGGAACTGAGGACCAAAAGAAATGTTCTAACAAAAAATGCCTTCGTTCCATTAGTCACGATTTTATCACATGACCCTGCTTAGATACAAAGAAGCCTTAAGAAAAAAAAGCATCTGCCATTTCAGCTTCTTTAGAAGGAACTGGATTTGACCATCACAGAAGTGTGGGAGAGCAGAATCAGCACATGAGCTAGGTGAATGCTAAAGAGAAGAATTGCCAACACGCACCTGTGATGACCCTCTGTATCCTAAGATGACACATGTGAACATCAGTTCCTAAATATGAACAGTAAGGGATAGTCATTTAGATGTGTTCTGTAACTTGTAATATGTCTTATGCTTCTCTTATGCATAGGATTGTCCCCATAACAAAAGACGTGACTTTCTGTTAAAGATGATTTTGATAGCAATTCAGAAAACATCTTTTCTCATTGCTGGTCTTACACCTTATGTCAACTCTAAGGAAATCAATGCCTCTACTAGAAAGATGGAGCTGAGAGCAAGGGAACATCGATTCCACGCTGGGCTTTCTACCAGGAACTTGACACCCATCCTCTCATTCAGTTCTTACACTGATCCTAAGAGGCAGCATTAAACCGGAACTGAGGTTCACTGGGTCAAGTTTTTGTCTCAAGTCAGAGAGCTGAGTAATGGTAGAGCTGGGTGTCCATCCATGGCTTGTTAAAGAGCATCCCTCTGTTAGAACATGTACATGTCAGGAGGTGATGCCACGGGTATTGAAATATGCTAAACATTCTACTTTTGCAAGCACTCCTGCTGGGAATCTCAGCACTGAGGAAAGCGGGAGATGTCTCTTTTAAGCCCCTCTTGCTTATTCATTTAATATATCATTGGGTCTCACAATGTAGGGTCCATTTTCCTAGTCCAGGACATTTATACAGCTTGTGCAATGATAACCATCAATCCCATTCGAAACAACTACGGGAATGCCAGTGGTTCGGACTCTTTGCTTTCACTTCTGAGGGCCAGAGTTCAATCCCTGGTCGGGGAGCTAAGATCGCACGATACGCATGGCGTGGCCGGAAAAAAAAAAAAAAAAAGAAAGAAACAACTACGAGAACAAAAATACCAAGGGTTTGCCTGAGCTTTGCAGAACCTATTATCCGAAAGATTTATGCAATTTGTTTTGAGTCTACACATTCATTATTCATTCAACAGATATTAACAGAGCATCATGACTTGGACACCTGTAGATGTTTATGAATGTGGATTTGTGATTAGCCTTTAATTCACCAGATATTTCCTGATTATCTCCTAGGTGCCAGGCATTGTGATAGATTCTGATGGGTTAAAGAAATCAGCAAAACCTGGTCCCTGCCCTCAGGAACTCTGTTCCTTGAGAATTATTCTTCAATCTCTCCAGGAAAAAAAAAAAAAAAAAGATGTGTTCTGCCCTTTTCCCTAATGTAGGAGCATAAACATATGTATAAAGCCATAGATTATGGGCTGGCTTTTGTGTTTTCGCCCACTCTAGATGCATTCTCTAGCCTTCTCCACACTGCTCCCGTCCCTGTGGCTTGCTTGATCTGGCTTCCCTTGCCTGACGGCATCCAGTTGGCTTTGCCAATGAGAGGCACCAGTGGGAAACTGGAGGGCGGAGCGGATAAGACGCAGTTTATTTCTCTTCTGCTCCCTCTCGGTGTCGTCAAGGTGTGCGGGGGAGGGACTGTGTCCCCCAGGGACTACGGCTCCCACTGGGTGCCCTCCTCCAGAGTCCGGGGTGCGTTTCTCCAGAGTTCCAACTCTCACTGGGCTCCAATAACACGGTTTTCCTTTCATTCTTTTGGCCGTGGGAGTGACAATGGCTTCTTGCCTTTACTGGTCTCTGGATGCCTTACTCTTTCTTATTTGTTCTCTTAACCTGGCACAGACATCTATAAAAAGTCCCTGTGTTAAAATCTCCTCATTTGAACCAGCTGGGGCAAATGCTGTGTCTTACTGGGACCCTAGCTAATCAGAATATCGAAGTTGACAACATTGGAAAAAATCATCAGATCTCTCCTGTTCATTTTACAGGGACAGAAATCAGGTCCAGAGAGCATGGCACTTGAATGAGGTTGCTTCGTCCACGGGAAGAAGAAATACCAGCTCACCTGCCTCTCCAGCCCCTGCTCCCGTGACGCACACCCCAGACCACCCCTCCCAGCCCGAGACGTGTTTCCTTTGTGGGGTCTGATCTTTCAAGCTTTGGACATTGTCCGCTTCTGCCAGCGTTTAAGCCTGCAAGCTAAGGACATGAATGAACTGAGTCATCCCCACAGAGCTTCATTAATTTCAAGGCAATTTAAGATTTCTGAGTCATAGGTTGCAGCCACTTAGACTTTCCCAGCTGGTACTGCATTTGCCCACACACATTTTTCTTTCAAGATTGCATCTGGGTCTAGCTGCGTGGCTTGCCCACTCTTCATCAGTTTAGGAAGAGAAATCGACCTCCTAGAGTGACCCGTGCCGGGCTATGCTTTTTCCATTTGCCGTGTGCATTGGAGTCTTTGCATGAGGACTTAATGGAATTAGCTGTCTGCAGCTCGATCCAGACTCAAACCACCGGAGACACGCACATTTCCACATTCTATATCCAACACGATATTTCACCCAGCCTCCCAAGGAAACTCAGTTATACCATATGGTGACTCCATTCTCTGAATAATATTTAGCAACTTGATGAACAAAGACTGAATCATATCTTAACTATCTTGGCCAAATATTGTTTTATATAGCCACCGTATTAGTAATATATATGTTTTATTTTTTAACACTAGTACTTCCTGCGACGCCCACTGGAAATGAAGAGCTAGACCTCACTGGAAGGAGCCTGCACCATCAAGGCATTCTCACTTATTAGCGATCTTCTCTTCAATATTGCATTGTATATATGATACATTCAGAAACTCTGCTTTTTCTTTTCCACCAGAACAGCTGCTGGATTGAGCAACAGTCTGCCGGAGTAACACAGCAGGAAATCCTGGGGCATTTCCCAGACGCAGAAAACAAAAGATGTGTATCCATGGGGAGGATAGGGCTGGAGCTCTGGCCCTCCCACCAGGGAGAAGTCCTATAGTCTCAGGATATGGGGAGGAATCTTAGCAAGCCTCTGTGGTGGGTCCCTGTGGTTGGTGATCTTAAGAAAGTCACTTTCCTTTCTGAGCCACAATTATACAAGGAAAATAATGAACACCTCTGATAAACTGTAAGGCAGTAGGCAAGGCCTACGTCAGTCATTTATAACGTGCAGGCACAGTTGAAGCCTTCTATGTGCTAAAATAGATAGCCAACAGGGACCTACTGTATAGTACAGAGAACTATATTCAATATTTTGTAATAACCTATAAGGGAAAAGAATAAGAATATATATATGTATATATGTGTGTGTGTGTGTGTGTGTGTGTGTGTGTGTGTATGTATAACTGAATCACTTTGCTGTACACCTGAAAGTAACACAACATTGTAAATCAACTCTACTCCAATTAAAAAAAGGTATTCCAGACAGTCAAGAGCCTGAGTCTCAATTACTGGAGAATATAATGCATTGCACAGAGTTGTGGGAATAAGGCCACATTTATAGTTATTAAGAAATATTTTTTATAATTATTAGAGCACTGGTGGTTTTTGAAAATCAAGGAAGGGATTTCTGGGGGAGTCCTCAAGGTTTGATAATACTCTCCCCATATCCATGGCAACTCTTGGGGCCATCTTCATAGGAAATTGTTGGCTGTAAAGTGCTGACCTTCTGAGAATTAGGAGACAGGAACCAGCCTAAGCCATTGTTTTCTGAATGGAATTGCATTTTCTCAGCATGCATGTGTACCCAGCACTGTGAGAAGTACAGAACAGAGGGGAAGGGAGAAGATGTGGCCCTTTCCCTCAGGGAGCTCCCGATCTATTGAGACAGCCATGTTCACCTCATATAATTACAGCAGATTAATCAGAATTCAGTATATAGTCACTGTCCAATGATGCCATGCCCATCAGGAAAGAGGATATTCTCTAAGCTAGACGCATCAGAAGAAGGAGGGCTTGGGAGTCATTCAACCTGTGTTTATTAAGTATCATCTTACAGTAGGAATTGTTTTTCTTCCTCTGGGTAAGACTTCATAGAGGAACTGCTTAGCAGACCCCGAAAGATGACTATACTACCTTGTTCCAGTTTTCTATTACCGAGTGAAAAACGGACCTGATACTTAATGGTGGAAAACAACCACCATGGTATTATATGGAGATTTTGTGCAGCAGGTATTTGGGCAGCTGGCAACTCCGTGGTATTCTGTTGGGGGCTGGTCTGGTCTGGGAGGATCAAGATGGCTTTCATTCTCCTGCCTGGAGCTTTGTTAAGGTTTGGCCAGATGACTTGGCTCCACTGGACCCGTCTCCCTCTCCATGTCATCTTTTGAGCCTTTCTGTGAGCTTTCTCCAGGAGGGTAGTTGATTGGATTTATTTGGAGGCCCAGGCCTCCAAGAGACTAAGGAAGAAGCTTCCAGTCTTCTCGAAGGCAAGACCTAGAACTGGCCATGCATCATATCCACCATTTTTTATTGGTCCAAACAATCTCACACGAGTTTATATTCAAGGTCAGGGCATGGGACCCCGCCTCTTAATGGGAGGAGTGTCAAATCTCTGTGGCCATCTTTAACCTGGCACATTTATCCCTTGACTTTGGTCACTTCATGTGTGTAAGACAATCTTGGTGATTTATGGCTCAAGCAAAAATGTGATAGGAAAAGGAAAGAAAAAAATCTCAGATGAGGAAATAGGGTAGTGCATGAGAGGTATCTTTCATTATACTCTGAGTTCCTATATGGTCCACTGTACTCTGCCCAGAACCTAGTACGGTGCTTGACACACAGAAAGTGATCCATCAACAGAACTGAGCTAACTGACAGACAGGCATTTATTACTATATTTCTAGTTGTGTGAGTTAATTTCTCACACTAAATCTCCCAGGAAATGTGCCAGGGGAATCTTATTGCAAAACTAGCAGTTTATTGGGTTGACAAAGAGAACATTCAATTAAGGAGATTTTCCGAACACAATGGAATCATTTTAGTTGTGAAATGTGGACTTAAAAAGTAATCATTTAGAAACATCCAAGAAGCACTTGAAGACTGGATGACAAGATGCAGCCCCTTTTCATTCAAGCACAGACTGAGGGTCCTGGGTGGGAACGGAAGTGCAGAGGCCCAGGCAGATGTGGGTCAATCCCAGGTCTCTCTGCTGCACTCCCACATCCAGGCTCATTCTACAACATCAGGCTTCTAAGAAATTGCTTTACCCAGAAAACAGTGATAACAGCCACCATGCATCCATCACTGTCCTAGCACTGTGGATATAGAGGGAAATTAAAACATGGCACTAGGTCTCCAGGGCCTCCGAGTCTCTAGATCGGGGCATTCTCTGCCCATTCCCAGATTCCAGGGAAATGCTTGGGCATCTCAAGGTAGATCGAGATGGCAGTGGGTAGAGAGGCTGAGATAGCCCATTGCCCAGCCATGGAGCCACCATGCCAGAGGGAAGAATTCTTGAAGAATATCAGAAGTGTACAAATTCCCTCAGGGTAGGCCAGCAGCTGTTAGCTTCCACCCCTTCCTGTTAAACATAATCATCTTCACCCCAAGATTCTGACATACCAGCCTAGAGGATGCTGAGGCAGGCAACTTCTGAAAAGGTTCCTCATGGTTCCTGGTATTCACACCTTGTGTAATCCTCTCCTACTGTGTTTGCGATGGCCTTGGTGGCTTGCTTCTGACAAGCAGACTATGACAAAATGATGTAGGATGTCACTTCTGGGATTAGGCCATAAAGACTTTGACTTCTCTGGCTCTTCTGGCCTATTTGCTCTAATCAAGCAAGATGCCATGCTGTCAGCTGCCATTTGGAGAGGCTCATGTGACTCAGAACTGAAGGTGGCTTCCAGTCAACAGCCAGGGAGGAAATGAGACCCTCAAGTCCAAGGACTTGAAACCTGCCAATAGCTAAATGAGTGACCTTGGAAGCTGAAGCTTTGGGGGGCAATTTGTTATGCAGCAACAGATAACTAATACAAGCATATAAAAGAACAAGAAAATTTAACTAACTCAGCTCTTGGTCTAGTGCCTCTTTCTACTACACCATGTGATTTCTGGGTAATAAGGATCTTTCATCTGGAGGACAGGGAACATCTGGTCAGTGGCATGAAGTCCTAGTATTTTAACTCAGCAGTCATATTTCCCCATGGTCTGACAGTGACCTTCTCTCCCAGTTGTCCTCAGTATCCATAGGGTTCCAGGACCCCTCCCCCACTCCCCCTCAGAAGCCAAAATCCACAGATGCTCATGTCCGTTATATAAATTTTTAAAATTTGCATATAACCTATGCACATCTTCCTGTATACTTTAAATCATCTCTAGATTACTTATAATACCTAACACAAAGTAAATGCTATGGAAATAGTTGCTGATGCAGGCAAATTCAAGTTTTGCTTACTGGAACTTTCTGGAATTATTTTTCTCAAATATTTTTGCTCCACAGTTGATTGAATCCATGGATGTGGAACCCGCAGTTAAGGAGGGCTGACTTTGTACAGGAGCCCTGTGGTCAGGGCTCACCCACACTACTGCCAGGCCCTAAACAGAGCTTCACCCACCTGTCCACAGTCCTGACACCCGGCAAGGTCTGTGCTATGATGGTGCCATTTTAAAGAAGCAGAAACCAAGGTTTAGGGATATTCTGTAATTGACAAAGGTCAGAGAGCTACTGAACCTCAGAATAAGTGCTCAGTAACAGCTTCCCGATCTCTTGAATGACGACGATTGGTTGACTTTTGTATCTAACTCTTTTCTAGGTGCGTTGCAGAGTCTGTCAGGGGTCAAGCGCTGTGGTCACTGAGCAACTGTGTGATTTAGAATGATGATTACTTCCCTGTAGCAAAATACCCTAAAAGTCCTAGCTGTTAGTAAGCTCTCTCATCATGCAAATGAAGATAACGAAGCCTGAGGCTTGATGCACCCCCCATATTTAGAACAAAGGACACTATTTCTTCAACCTTCCTCCAGTTTACACCCCCAGGATCATACACCATCCCCCAGGTCCACACATACAGAAGGACACATTTTCTAAAGTGTTGGCTTCATTGCTAGGAGCCAGCCATCCAGTGAAGAACAAGCCTCAACCTTTCTGAGTTCTGCGACACAATTTGAATAATATAAAATTTCACGTTGTCCCAAGGGATAGCAATTATACCTAGATATATTTTTAATTGCCTAAATGGGGAACAATACTACGAAATTAGTTGTTTGCTTAGAGTTTTATATTTTATTAACCCCCAAAGTACTCATGCATATTTGGATGTGAATTGCACAGATATGGGTGAGACATACCATTCATTCCATCTATGGTCTACTGAGTAGATTGCCCTGTATAGCGCTGAGTCTCCACGCTGCATACGCCCTACTCTAAGCCCACCTGGGGATCCAGGGCTGGGCTCACAAGGTGGAAACCACTATTCTATAGATATTGCCTTTTTGTTTAGATACGCTTTCCTGGTTTGCAACTATCCAATGAAACCATCAAACGAAATGCTATGCAAGGAGCCCCAATGGAGGACCTCAAAATTGTTTTAAATTTAAAACAAAATTTTGACACAGAAGGAAAGAGAAGAGAGAGAGGAGAAAGAGGGATGCAAGGACAAGGCAGAGGGGGAAGGCAGTGGCAGGAAGGAGAGCTGTGCTGTGAAATGAACGCAGGATTTGCTATCGTAAGTGCTGGGTTTGTGCTCAGGAGCTAGTGACTTAAATTCCTTGAGACACAGTTTCTTCTACCGAGGCCAGTAATGAACCTCCTTTACAGAACTATCGTGAAGATTAAATGGCACAAAATTCATGAGTACTTTGTAAACTGTCAAGGCTGTGGCACATATTAATTCTTAATAGACCTTAATCTGAGCAATCAGGGCCGTCCAAGGCCATGTTGCTACTTGGCCAAGTTGGGGCCCAGATCAACTCAATGTGTCCTTGTTCAGACACTGGTCTACTGGTGACCAGCCTGTCTTTCCCAAACTGAAGGTTGGCTTTTAAAAGCTGAAGAGGGACATAAATGATCATTTGATTCGGCCTATTCCCTTGGTAAGGAAATTATCGTTACGGCCACTCCACGACGGGCAGGGGACTGAAGTGCCACTCAGAGCCCTAAAGCTCATGAAACAGAGGTGGGCGCTCATCTCCCTCGAGGTCTGTCTGTGCGCCAGGTATGGAAACACATACTAGATTTTCCAGAACACCCTTCAGACGGAATCTATTTTTACAGTAACCTAACACTCTAGATAAATGTACATTTGCAGCACTTCCTGGACTAGCTGGATCATTTTACCTGTTTTAACTTTTGTTTATTAGCTAGCTGCCCAGCAATACATAACAGGATGGTAGACAATTAGCGATATCCAGAAAATTCCCATATGCTGGGTTTCCCAGCATCCTCTAATTTAAAAGCAACAACAACAACAAATTCTCCTAGGGCCTGGGGGAAAAAAAATGGTTCCAAAATGGCAATTTCTTCTGTATTTATACACGGGACTTTTCCTAGTGGACCATTTATCCAAAGAGAAAAACAGACCCCTTACCTAGCCATGGTAAAACAAACCATCACAAAGTCACGTTTTAACAGGTACTGCTAGGATTCACCTTGGACATAAGCAGCTATTTTTCAAACACAAGCTGTTTGGAAAAAATTGAGAAAAGAAATCACTATTATGGAAGGATTATAAGTGGGCCATTTAAGCCAAAGGTTTAGACATCTAAAAAAGCACGATAACAGGCAACGTGATGTAGTAAACTTTATTCATTCCCCTGCCCCCTTCTTCCCCAGAACACACACACACACACACACACACACACACACACACACACACCCCTTGGTCTCTTGGTCTCACCCATCACATACACACACACACACACACACACACACCCCTCGGTCTCACCCATCACACACACACACACACACACACACCCCTCGGTCTCACCCATCACACACACACACACACACACACACACACACCCCTCGGTCTCACCCATCACACACACACACACACACACACCCCTCGGTCTCACCCAACACACACACACACACACACACACACACACACGTGACCAGCATAGCCACTGAGTAATGGGCAACCATGGAAAAAGTTAACGAGTTTCTCTGGGTCCTGGTTTCTTCATCTGTAAAGTGGGGGTGATAATATCTATTTTGATGGGTTGTATAAGAACCAGAGAGAAAGTGGCTAGTCTAGCACTCAAAAGGCATAATTAAAGTATAATTATTATTAAAGTTAGTAACAGAAAAGACTCTCACAGTAATGGGGCTATTTATGTCATGAAGCCTGGAAGCAAAGCCACAGGCCTCATCACCACTGGAAATGCATCTCTCCATCACGACTGCATCCAAACGCCAGGGGCATAGTGAACTTGGCCAAATGCATCTCTGCAGCAGCGGCAGGGAAGCTGTGCATCCTCTTCCCTGGGTCTCTCCCTTCCTCCTTACACAAAGGAACGACAGAAACTCTTCCTAGAGTTCACATGGAGGAATAATTAGGGGCACTTATCTTCTTGGCGACTTTTACTGATTCTGATACTAAGAGATCTGTAGATTCTATCATCAGGAATATCTAGATTGCAACTCATGCATTAACGCCACCAACCTCCTCGTTATTGACTAAGCACACCCATGCCTCCCTGATCTTGAACATACCATTTAAAACCTGAGGCAGCCATAAAGCCAAATAAGAGAACTAGGGAACATGGTTAGAGCAATGTAGAGGGAACACCTTGGAAAGGAGTAATTCCAGGGAAACATAGGGGCACCAACCATCAAGTAGGGTATGACTCAAGTCATAGGCATAGAGGTGGGAAACTGGAGTCCACAAAATGGTGTGAGTGGCCAGTGGGCATGTAACCAAGAGGAGTGGGAGATGTTGGGAAGTTCTTGAGTTCCAGCCCCGTGTCTATACCCAAGTTTCCAGGTATGGTCAAGAAGATTGCATTTTGCACCACCCCAGGGGTGCCATTCACAAAGACTTCAATGGGGAATGGAATGTTCTGGACTTCCAGTGGAATGAATGGAATGTTTAGTCCATAGCCTGCACATCAACACATGGTAGCATTCTCTACAGTTCGTCATGGAAGTCTGTCACAGATTTTTGAGCCTAGGTACGGCTTGCTGTGAGAGTTGTTTAAGAAACATGAATGTCATCACCCGTGGTAAATGTCAGCCTTCAAGTGATGCAGTAGTCTTAGGAGTTGTTCTCAGAAACCATTTATTTGATCAACGAACACAGTATTTAGCCTAGGCTTTCATACTTAGCAGGAAACTACTGTACGTTTGCTAAGTAAATGAACTAATGAGTGATGAAGTGAATTAAGGAGAAGTTAAGTACATTTCAAGACAGAGAATGTTCTGGAAAGCATGCAGAACAGATTAGTGACCTATGGCAACTGGATCTGACTGTTCTACAGAGTGGACTGGTTAATATTTCCCTGTAATGATATAATCCTTAGTTTAATTGGCACATCACCTTTTATCATAGCTACATAATTGTATTTAACCATACCTACAACCGTATATTTAACAACTCCTCTACATTTTATTGATACTTTAAGCATTTTATCTATTATTATTATTATTAAAAGTGGATTGCTTTCTGTGGACATATTTCAATAATAATAATAATATTCATTTATGTTACATGCAAGACCTTGTGCTAGCTGCCTTATATACATCTTCCATAATTTTCACGTTAGGTAAAATTCAGATTATAGTTCTATTTTATAATTAAGGTATTCTAAATTCATCTAAGGTCATATAGCTAAAAAGTGAATGAATGAAGTGTCCCACACAGATCTTCCTACTACATGTTTTTTTTTTTTTTCAATCTGAGAAGAATTACTATCAATCCAGGTAAAAAGGTTTAAGGCACTTGGTATAACTTATGTAATTTATCCTGCACTACAGTCGTTTCCAAAGGTCATGAATTTGGCCTTCAAGAATGGGCAGGACTGTGGCCACTGTATAAGTTCATCAGAAGTAATGAATGTATCAATACTATCAATCGTTTACAGCATCGGTTACCCATCACTATCAGTTATTTTCTCAGTCTCTCCAGGTGACAGTGCTTTCTCTTTCCTTGGAAGTGCACTGATATTTACTCCATGTGACCTCCAGCGTGATCTTTCTAGAACCCCAATCAATCATGCTACTTGCCCCACTTAACGGTAGCCTTGACTCTACATCTCTTCTATTCTGGCTGGTCTATCAGCCCCTCCCCATTCTAATCCCAACTCACTTTGCCTGCCACGTGCCTGGCCACTGCCACCAAGCTGCCAATACCAGAGCCAGGGGGAGTTACTAGAAATTTCAGAACATCCCACTCCTTTGCTTCTGCACATTCTTTCTCCCTGCCTGAAATGCCAATGACAATCTCTTATTTATGTTATTGCATGACTCATAGAACCTTTTCAAGATCCATGAGCACAGGAAGTACGTTTTTTAAATCACTGTATCTCTTTTCTCAGTGTCTGGTGCACGGTAGGTTTCAATAAATACTTGCTCTGGATTAATTCAAGGTGAAAAAAATCACATTTTCTGGAAAATTCCCTGAAGCCCGGGAAAAGTGGTTCCTTCCCCTACACTCCCTGGATGCCTTGATATCTAATTGCCACATTGTTACACAATGAAATGATGTATTTCCATATGTCTGTCTGAAGCCGGACTAGGAGCTCCTGGGTATCAGAGACCAAATCTTACTCATACTTAGATCCTTAACACCCAGTGCAGGCCCAGCTTATGGTAAACCTTCATAGATTTCCTGGAATTGAAAAATATAATTCTAAAGCTATCACATGAGCTGAGCAGGGCGGGTGTTAGGCGTCTCATTTTACAGTTGAGAAAAGGGGACCCAGGGAGGAAAAAAAAAATGTTGTGACTCAATTTTCTTTCAAAAATCAGAGGCCCAGACAGGGCTGGAACAGGGTCTCCTAAACCCCTAGTTAGAAAGCGCTGTTGGTGGCCCCTGAACAGAGGAGGCTGGCACCTTTCTTTCTGACCCCTCAGCAGAGAAACAGAGGTCTGTTCCTGAGACAGGGACCAGCACAGGTGTCTCCATGGGACCAGACTGGGTGAAAGGATACTGCTCACCACTCATGGTGATGGCCTGGCGGAACCGATGGGTCCCCCTAGGGTCAGGCACTGGGTCCTGGTTTGTGAGGAGTAGGCTGGGGAGACCTGCCAGGAGGCATGGGACCACTCCTTGACCTTTTCAAACCCTGCGGCCCTGTGGTGGCCAGTCGTACAGTCTGTGTCTTCCCTGGCCAAACTCCCAGGAACTGCTTATCACCAGAGTAACTTGTTTGTGCATAATTATAAATTATAAATATGCTCCAGGGGGCATAATTATACAGAGCTCTCTTTTTGGCTCAAAAGTGTCATACTGTGGGCAAGGCATGATATAGTCCCCTTTTCCTCCTCTGCTAGAAAATATGCATACATGCATGTAAAAGCTCAGAGGGCTCCAAGAGTCTTGTAAACGCCCCTTTCCCAGCCCCTTGGCTTTTATTTATTTATTTATTTTTAAAGTTTGTCCCCCCCACCCCCGACCAGATTGCTTGATTCACCAGGATACATTAGGTTAAGGCCTGGAGGTCCCTAGCCCCTTTCCTGACGTGTGTCCGCCTAAGCCAGAGGACTGGCACCTCCTGCAGAAGTTGAGAATAGCTGGAGTGAAAAGGCAGCCCTCACCTGATTCTCAGTGTTGAATGCCTTTTTGCTCCACGTGTGCGTCGGGGCAGGGGGCGCCACTCTGGCTAGCGGCCTGGAGCCTCGCAGGAGGTGTGCGTAGGGCATTGAGGTCATTGTTTCACTGGGCCAAGGCCCTCTGGGTACTGTCTCGGGAGAGGAAGAATTAGTGATTACCTTTGGTATGAGTTAAAAGGTGCCTTCAAGCTGGTGTTCTGCAGAAAATACTCAAAGCCTTGGTGGGGGGCGGGGTTTGGAGGGTGACACCAACTAAAAGTAAGCAATCGATTTCTTTTCAAATGGGGAGAAGAGTGCTGGAAAAAGATAACGAAACTAATTTTTGAAACTCCGTGCGGCACCACTGATGCAAGCACATTCTCCACGGAGAAAAGCTACATCTGAGCAGCGGTGTGCTGATGCTCAGAGGATGCCCGGCTTTCCGGGGAGAAGCGTCGGGAAGACGAACGGGTTAGAAAATCCACTAGCCACTGCTGGAGCTGCTTGGGTACTTGTGACCGGGCGACTCCTGCCCAGCCGCGCACGCAGTCAGCCTGTGGAGGCGCCGGGACCCTCCCTCCCCGGTCCGGTGCTCTACCTCCCCAGCCCCGGGCCGCGGTTGGATAATGCACTTTTGTTTACCTCGCCCGGGCCGAGTCATCCAACTGGGAGGCAAGTGCCCGCGACCGGGGCCGGGAGCTGCAATGGCAGTGGCAGCCGGCCGCGGACGCGGGAAGCCGCCCGGGGACTGGCAGCGGCGAGGCTGATTGATGGGCCCCCGGCTCAATGAGGGCGGCCCGGGCGGGGACGGGGCGGGGCCCGCTCTGGGCTGAGCCAGTCGCCGGTGCCGCTGGGAGGTGAGGGGGTGGAGGCGCCGTAGAAATGTGTCGGTGACATTGAATGGGGAGACTGAGCGCGAGCGAGGCGCGCGCGCGCACACACGCGCACACACTGCCCCGCTCGCTCCGAGATCCCCGGCCACGTAAGTAACTATTAATACCGCCTCGCCGAGAGATGCGGGCGTGCTGAGCTCGGGGATTGGCCTCGGGCACCGTCGGCCGTCCCCTTCAATTTTAAGTACACATTCCTCTTACCTCCGGTTGGGGGAAGAACAAAATAAAGAAGAAGAAAAGCCGTCAATTTTCTCCAAAACAAACCCCGCCAGGCAATTTGGGTTGAGGGTAGGGGGAGACGGAGTGGTTGCAAATTATTTCAAGGCGAGATCCAGTTACCGAACGAGAAAGGAGCAGCGCGGGTTGACTGGGCTGGGGGTGCATCCCCTTCCAGGGCCGGGAGGACCCCCGGAAGCTCGTGCCGGGGAAATCGGAGACCGTTGATCTACCCTTATCCCTGCCCGCACTTCTCGCTTTATTCGGAGGACGATCTGGAGCGCGAGGGAGCGGCGACAGCATGAGCCGGTGCTGACCTCCGCCCGGAGGGCCAAGCCCTGGGCTTTGCCGCGGTACCTGTGCCCGGACCACAACTCTGTACCCAGCTTTTGCAATCTTTTGTTGGCAGCGCTGACCGCTCTAAGTTAAATGCTCCCTTGCTATTTTTTTTGTCTGTTTGTTTAAATTTTGGAGCCCTCTCGCGGTCTTGGAAAAGACTCAGACGCCATCTACAGTTAAAACGTAGGTAACTACCCTCTCCGGCACCCCCCCTTCCACGCCCCCCACCCTTTCCACCAAAAAAGGGGGTGCAGCGCGGATTCTGTCTGCGGTGCGGCGCGAGCCGGTACCCGTGCTTATTTCCTTTTTCTTTTTTGTTTGGTTTCTAACGCGCTGAGACCAAGCAGCGGCCGTGCGCTCCCCGAAGATTGCACAAACTACAGCCGGGCTCCTCCGCCCCGTCTGCGGTTCGGAAGCCTGCGTGGGGATCGCTTCGGGAGACCCGGCGCTGCAGCTCCCCACCTTAGCAATCTGGTTACTCGTCTAGATCCACGCTGGAAGAAGAGAAAGAGAGAGAGAAACTAAAAGTGCGAAGATTCTGCAAATCGCTGGCGGCTTTGGGGTAACAAAAGGACCCGAGTTGCTTCCGACCGAGGACCCCCGGGAGCCGGGCTCGGAGCAGACAAGGTGCCCGGCGGCGCCCATTTGGGGGCTTCTGACTCTTTCTCCACGTAGCCCCCTTCCCGTCCCCTCCCCTCTCGTTCCCTTTTAAAATCCGTGGCACCGAGGCGCCTGCAGACGCACTCGCCAGCGACTCGTCTCTCCAGCGGGTTTTTTTGTTTGTCGAGTGCGACCCCCACACTCATGAACATACACAGGTCTACCCCCATCACAATAGCAAGATATGGGAGATCGCGGAACAAAACCCAGGATTTCGAAGAGTTGTCGTCTATAAGGTCCGCCGAACCCAGCCAGAGTTTTAGCCCGAACCTCGGCTCCCCGAGCCCGCCTGAGACTCCGAACTTGTCGCATTGCGTTTCTTGCATCGGGAAATACTTATTGTTGGAACCTCTGGAGGGAGACCACGTTTTTCGTGCCGTGCATCTGCACAGTGGAGAGGAGCTGGTGTGCAAGGTAAAGAGCCCGGGGTTTGCTTTTGCTTTTTTTTTGTCTTTTAAGAAGATGCCCCCGGCCTTTTGGAGGGGGCCGGAGGGGGCGGAAGGTTGCCGAGCCCTGCAGTCCGGGGGGGAGGGAGATTCGCGGGATAATTATCCGTGGTCTCGTTAAATGGGGTTATGTATTTATTTGTTCCTGTTCGACTAGTTGCGAAGTTTTTAGAGCGTTGCGGGCAATGCGGCGGGCTGCGGCGGAGGCGTTTTGGGGAGAGCCCGCGGCGGGGAGGGCGGCGGGTCTGCGCGGGGGCCACGGCCACGCGTGTTCCCAAAGGCTCGTGGAGCTCCTCCGCGCGACGCCGGACCCCGCTGCTCGGGGATTGCTCCCTGGGTCCAGCCCCCTCCCCTTTACAACACCGAGGAGGGAATCCCCCGCTAATTTTAAGGCGTTGATGACTTGGTTCCTTTCGCAGCCATTGTTCTCAGCAGCGTGCAGGTGTTGAACCTTTGTTCCGTAGGTGCCCCTTCAAAGAGACACACAAAGGTGTCCCCTCTGGCTGAGCCCAGGGGCCCAGCGCGGGGAAGGAGTTCACAAAGAGCTTGCTTCTGCCAGGAGCCTTGAAAGGAGGGTTGGGGGTGGAAATCAAAGCCGCCAGCGCACCTTTGGGTGCAGGAAATTGTGAATCCTTTGGGTCTTTTCCTCTTGTCTCCGTTCCTTCTCGTCTCCAGCTCTCCGAGCCGGAGCCCCCCTCGACCCCGCTACTTCACCCCCCAGCACACACCGTTGCCTGTATGGTTGAGAGGCCAGCATTTGGAGCCTCGGGGATTCACAGTGCTAATGCAGAGATGGACTCTTTCCTTTCCTTTTCGTCTCTGACCCCGAACTGGTTGGTGTCTGTGTTGAGTGTGTCTGTGTGTCTTTGTGTGCGCCCACAAGGCTCCAGACAAGGGGATGAGCAGGAGACTAGTTGCAAAAAAAACAAACAAACAAAAAATGAAGACGGTAGAGAAGGCTACCCAGGAATTGGACATAGATCAAGAATTCACTGTCGCTTAATTTTAGATTTGCTCACTGTTGTTTTTCCGGGGGAGGGAGGTAAGGAGGTAGTAAGGAGTGGGGACCCCTGATGTCTTTGAAATGGGCACTCGGCACAGCTGTGCTACAAATAATGCATCACACTTTTACCATCAACCGCAGGCTGCTTTGTGAACTTGCTTTCTTTCATAGGGGACTGGAGTATTTCATTGTGAAACATGGGTTTTGTGAAGGGTCTCCAGTCTGTTTTGCAATTGTTCAGTTCAGACCTCAGGGGAAAATCAGAGACTCTTTAAATATTGCTCTCTGCTTGTACTGAGCATTTGGTATTTTGCACCTTCTCCAAGCTATTGAGACTCAGAGCAGCTATTCCCAGTTAACCAAAATTCAGTAGGCTATTCAGAGCTGGATTGAATTCTCAGAAGACCTACAACGTTGTACAATGGGGGTAGTCATCCTTTGAAATGAATGAATTCCACAGAGCTGCCACTCTCATATGAAATATGCACAATCACCCAGCAGTGAGTGTTTTCACTCCTTTTGCTAAACTTCGGTAGAGCATTTTAATATTCTTCAAAGGCTGGAGACGCGTTTAAGTCTCCAGCAAGAAGCATCTTGCCCGCTATTTCTTTGTTTAAAGGCAGAGGTGACTCTGGCCCCTGCTGTTTCTTTCTCCCTTCAGATTTTTCAAGACATATTTCACTTTGGGCTGACCTTATACTGTCATTCGTAGACTTGCTCTCTGGCCTGAAACTGTACTTAGTCGGCTGGTTCAGTTCTTGCAAAGATTGAATCAGCCCCTCACCAATTACTGTGTGGCTGCAAGTGGATTTAAGTGCAGTATCATTGTTCTGCTTGACAGAGGTCATCCCTTTAAGACACAGCGGCTTCTGTTTGCCTGCCTTTTTACCAGAGGTGATGTGGGTGACTTCTTATGCAAGCATCGTTGTATATATCCTAGGAAGCTCCAAGTGGTTTTATAAGGCTGCTTCTATGAGCTACCCTCACATATGCACTGTGCACTCTTGGCTTACTGCAAGGCTCAGTGAAATCTACACATTGAATTCCAGTTCCTTTTGACATCTTAGAATATAGAGGTCATGTCTCCTAGCTCTGTGTTGACCCAAGAAAAAAGTCTTTGCAAAAACAGATCCAATGTAAAATGCCACTTACAGAGAACTCTATAGAATTCTGTAGGACATAATTTGGGAGAGAGAGACTGGACGGTCATTTAACCAAAATAATCATGCCTGTTTATTGTCTCCCTGTGCCTACTTTAAGCTAGGCAGACGAAGGAAGGGGACTTTAGGGGGTTCTTAGCTTACTGTTTTCATGGAAATGCTTGTAGCTACTGTGCAGATTGACATAATTACTATCTTGAGAAAATGAGCACTTTTTTTTTTTTGCAAGGGCTGTGAATGATGGCCTAATCTCTGCCTTATCTGAACTGTCACATTATATAACTAAGGCTCCAAATTAAACATTTAAAAGAAGCTGGCAACCAGGCTTATGGCTTGATTTTGCACTTGAAGGTGATGGTTTAAATACGAATCCAAGCCCATAAATGCCTGTTATAGCTACTAATAAAAGTTTGGTTCCTACCCATTTGGGAAAACATAAGTACTCGCTTTATTTTTCATACTCTGTCCACCATCTTGGAATTTAATTTAGTCTCTTCTACAAAGGGTATGGCTGCATTTCGAAGCTGCCATGAATTGTTTGATTTTTTTTTTTTTTTTTAATTTTAATGTCCATCTAGTTTTTCAGCAGCAGGACAGGATAACAGACTAAAGGTACTGAGCAAAAAAATAAAAATCACCTTTTATTTTTAAAAAATGCAGCTCGAAGCAGGAAGTATGTTATAAATAATCATAACTCCATGGGTACTGGCGACACAGCCTGAAGCCTGGCGCTTCAGATCCCAGCATCCTCCTTATATAACGCAGTGTTTACATTAGCCACTGCAAAGCCTTTATTACTCTCTGGGAAATTTTTGAGGCTTTCCTGGGTTTCTGCTGCCTGCAGCCTGGGTGTTAAAGTTGACTCAAGCATTTCAGATTCCTAATTGAACGGACCTCTGAGGTCACCGCTCGCAGGTCATCATTTGACAGTATCAGGGTGTGATCTGTGGTCTCTGGAGACACTGAAGTATTCATTCTTAAATTCTAGGTTATAGTGGCAGCAGCTGTGCCACTTTCCTGAGGCGCCTCATTATGGTTCATTCACAACGTTCCTCGCCGGGGTTCGCACCAGCCCTCCCGAGGTTCTTAGGAGGCCGGTTTGACTTACAGATTTGGGGGTTTTGTTTTTTGCAGCTAAGAGAGACTTAACTCATGGATTCTTAAGTAGCAGCCTGTGTCCCTGGCTGGGTTTTGGAAAGCCCGTGAATCCCCTTAAGACAAATCCAATATCATACATGCTTTTGAGTGGTCATTGTCAGCTAAGAGGGGACAGAGCTTTTATCAGCTTCTCAGGTGGGATCTGGACCCAAAAAAGGTCAACCGTGTTCTAAAGCAATGTCTTCAGTTGCTGAAGAGGAGGGAGGCCCAGTGATTCTGAGTGCTTTATCCACCTCGTGCAGGTTATTGGTGGCCAAGCCAGGATTAGATTCTCAAATTTGATGATTTCTAGGCCAGCGTTTCTCACACACACTGCAAAATGCTGATCAAGGAGAGTATGTTCTCACTAATGAAAAAGAAATTTAAGACGCTAAGTGATGGTGAACCGATAACATTCAGTGTATCGTTAGAGCCATGCTGGCCTCCCAGGCTTCCCAGCGAGGCACCCTTGAGCCTGCCCCCCTCACTTCTGCTGCACCAGATAGACACATCAGACTCACATTCCCAGGCGGGTAGGAAAGCCACATTCCAAACCCAGAGATTTGTATCCCTGATTTAGTGGAGCTCTTGAAATGAATGAAGGCGTTTTTCTTGTAACCTCAGAAAAATCTCTGTAGTGTTAATTCCTCTTAGATCTGTCTCCAAAAGGTACTGAGGATGGATTTTCGTTCTAAATAACCCCACAATGAGGTGGCATTTCACAGGCTCATTCTGATTCATAGAAAATCATTGCATAACTGATTCATTGAGCTAGATATCTGTGGAGGGAAGAGAGAAAGGAGCGTGTCTGCTTTCTTAATAAGAAGGACTGTGTCCTTTCCTAGCTCTGCCACTGGGGGCTTGATTTCACTTGTCATCTGAGCCTCAACTTCCACGTCTGCGAAATGAAGGTATTGAATTGGATAACCTTCAGTCTACGCATTTAACCTACTAATTGCTATTAGGTTGTATACTGCTATACAGCCCAATTATGCAGCACAGAATGTGTTGTCTACAGTTGCTGTAGCTGTATAGTGTTGGCGTACTTTTTTTTTGAAGGGTAATAAGGTGTTATCTGTGCAGCTTGGGATGGGTCACTTTCTCTCAAATTTTATCTTAATTTTTCTACAAACAGAGGGGATTAGGATAGAGAGAAGAAAATCATAAACTTGTTTGTGATTTGTTTTGTGTAATTGTGTATACAGTTTGTGTAATACAATCCACAAACTGTGATACACAACTTGTGTATTGTATTACATCTTGTTAAGCATTCTGACCTCTGTTTTCTCATATAATCCTCCCGACACGGTGAGTCATTCACTTGCCCTTTTGCACATGAGGACTCGGAGGCTCAGAGAGGTCGAGCGAGTTATTCAATGCCACACAGCTGGTAGGAGGCAAGGCCAGTGTGGTCTGGGTCCAAGTTTGGCCCATGTCTATGGGAGGCATCCACATTCTGTGACTCGGTTCTACCTACAGGCTTTGGTTGTACTCTGACTCTTGGTCTTGTTGTTCATCCTGCCCTAGGTGTTTGATATCAGCTGCTACCAGGAGTCCCTGGCCCCCTGCTTTTGCCTGTCTGCCCACAGCAACATCAACCAAATCACCGAAATTATCCTGGGGGAGACGAAAGCTTATGTGTTCTTTGAGCGCAGCTATGGGGACATGCATTCCTTCGTTCGCACCTGCAAGAAGCTGAAGGAGGAGGAGGCGGCCAGGCTGTTCTACCAGATCGCCTCAGCGGTGGCCCACTGCCACGAGGGGGGGCTGGTGCTGCGGGACCTCAAGCTGCGGAAATTTATCTTTAAGGACGAAGAAAGGTGAGTCTCGTTCCTGTCCAGGCCCGTGTACTATAACAGGCTGCTCAGAGAGGTTGGAGTGGACACTGTTTTTTGCTGCCTGCTGTCCAGGTGAGGAGGAGGGAGCGTGGAAGGACAAAGGGAGGTGGATATCGCAGTGTTTGAAGTGCACTTGGAAACCAAATTGCCGCTCCTCTAAGAGATGTTATCAGATGCTCTCAAGTGCCAGATTATTCTGTGACCCAGTAGTTATTTTTGTCTTGGTGTCTTGAACTCTGAAGGTGGCTGCCAGACTGTGTGGCATTTTCAGTGTGAATAAGGCAGGATTTTGAAAAGCTTGCCTTCGGAAAGCTCCGTGCCTGGCATCAGTTGTTTGTCATTCATTCATCACTCATTCAATAGACACTTCCTAAGTCTGTTCCTCAGTGTGAATTACAAGGCTCAGTACCGTGACTATCAAGTTGCATTAGCTAGTCAATGACCTATAAAGGAAATGTTACAGACCCTACGTACACTTATGTGCTGGGTCAGCTGGCAGCTGGGGGCTGGGATGTGAGTTCTAACTAGGAATTGGAGAGTCAAGAAAGTTTTTCCAGGAGAGGTGATTTTGGAGCCAAGACTTGAAAGTTGAATATGTTGTAGACAGTGTGGGAAGGACCAATGTTCCCGGTGAGGAACCTGCCTGTACAATGTGAAGGTCTCCGGTATTTTAGGAGACGGCCGGACAGGATGCTAGGCATCGGGGCTTCATTCATGGTTCTTCCATTAACTCATTACATTCTATTTAGCAGATCCCACTGGGGCCCTGCTTTCTCCTCCGGCTGACTTTGATTGTAAAAACTCTTTCAAGTTACTTTTTTTTCTTTTTAATAATGTGCTTTTTTAGAGGAGTGGAAGCAGCCGATTTATGTCCATTGCTGACTCTTCCAAGGATGGTTCCAGGGGCTCTGCAGACATGATGTCACGGCATTCTCGTGACTGCCTTGGGCATCCTCAGCTCCCGTTAGCAAAAGCGTTCAGTGAAGTGAAGGTTCCATTGTCACAAAGCTATTAAGGACCATCTGAATACAAGGCTAGTGCACATCCCTCATGCATTCACTCAGCAAACATTTCGGGGCTACCTTTTATCCGTCTGGAACAGATTTACTATCTTCCATTTAGTTGGTCATCGATCCCAGTGGCCTGTGGTATATTTAGGCGATTGCTTATAGAAGTCTCATGGCATCCAAATGAGAGAGACCTCGTGGTGTGTGCTTTGGTTTTTCCTTCTTCATGGTTTGAGCTAATTGGGCAGTAAATGTCTGGGAAACCTTTGGGGATTAGCACAGGTCAAAGGGCCTGTGGTTACTTAACCCAAAGGGAATAATTTCATGAACTTTTATAATCCAGCTGAGTATCCAAAGTGCAGAGGGCCCCTGGATTTCCTGGACCCACAGAAGTTGATTATTGTTCCATATTTTTACCCATAAAGGAGTATCATAGGAATCTGTGGTAGCCAGTATCCCGGTCTCTGACAGTGGATGGCATTTACCTTTATTAACAAACAAAAGAAGGTCGCGGGCGCTGTTCGAAGATCTAGAGTGTGGGACGATGGTTACTTTTCTTTCAGCTCAGGTGTGTCTGCCCTTGGAGCCTGGAGACCCAGGTTCTTATCCTGTTTCTGCCTTTACTCCACTCTGACCTTATATTGGTCCCTTCCCCTTGGCCTCAAGTTCCTTATCCTTTTATTGTCTGGCTCAGTTCTACTGGCTCTAAGGTCTTCCCGAGTTCCAGCACTCAGGCATGTGCTGCTTTGAATATTCGCATATGCAAAGATAAATATACATCTGGCCCCAGCAGAATACTGACAGAGAGGTATCCTCTTTGCCCTTCAATATTCCACCGTCCTTGAAGATCTAATAACTCTAACTACAAAAATAAGAGGTAATATTTGGTGACCTCTATAAGCTCCTACCATAAGGTTATCATTTAACACACTTAATTCTCTCTGCAAATTGGAGAGGTGAGTATTAGCATGTCCATTGGGTAGATGAGGGCTCCGAAGTGTGAGGTCTCAAAGTTACAGACAAGAAAGAGCAGAAATAAGGACATATTATCTCTGTTAAGTCGGCTCTCAAGAAATTCATTTGGCCGCCACCAGGAGTCAGGACAATCAATGCTGTCTCCCGTGGGGATCTGCATTTTTAAACATCATCTTTGATTCTGTCTCTTTAGAGAGGAATTTCAGGCATCAGCAAGGACATGGGGTGGGTGGCCCATCATCTAGCACAGCCGTGGGAGACACAGATTTGTGAAGTGAGTCAGAGTAGGCTGGACGTCCCCAGGTCACAGGACATGGGACCAGAAGCGGATGCTAGGGGTTCCACGCTTCAGCCCTTTCGTTTTGCCACCAAGAAGCAGAGCCCCAGAGGTGAGGGTGCTCACCTCAGAGCCCACAGCCGTCTGGAAGCAGATAAGGGCCGAGTCCGACCTCACGTTTTGCTGGTGCAGAGATTCTCCCCCAGGCCTGCTTGTCCTTTACGGGAAGAAAGACGCGGAAGACTGCTGATCAGTGCATATTGTAGCAAAGCCAGAGTCTTTGATGTCGCGGGGGCTGGGGAAGAAATACCCACGCGTAAGACGCTTCCAACACGAGAACTGTGGGGCTCTGATGCTCAGTCTGGAGTTATGTTTGACTTATGCAGAAGAGCAGACCCTTTCTAGAAAGAACGAGAAAGAGGCGTCTCATGTGGATGTGAAACCAGGACACCACTGGAGCAGGGGTGTCAAAGCTCAATCCTTTTTAACTCCAAAGAGCATTTTCCTTCTGAAAAAGACAACCTAAGTGACAGGCTTCCTCGCCTGGTCTTCATCTGTTTCCAGCATGTCTGAGCACCTGAGCCCGAGCAGCCCAGCCTCCCGAAGGACCATCGCGGGGAAGGAGAACTCCCCATGCCCCAGGCGAGGCGGCCGGGCCGCACAGAAGCTAGGTGACCTTGCTCAAGGTCTCACAACCAGTCCGACGATGGAGCTAGCCTAGAAATCCTATCATTTCCTCCCAGAGCTCTTCTTCTGCCCCGAACCATGCTGAGGTCCTGATGAACTTGCTGTGCTGAACACGACATGTATCTCTGCCTGGGCAGCTCTGAGAAGGTTGCTGCTTGCCTTTTCAAGGACATTCTAAATGTTTTCATCAGTAGCTGACAGGACCTTTTTAATTTTCACCCAACCATCAACTTTTTGTAAAAGATGAATCACGCTTAGTGGCCTTCTTTCATCTTGTTTGGTTTTTAACCTCTCGACTTGGGACTGTGGGATGGGTTTTGTCACTCAGCATATTCTAGTTCCCAGGGGCCACCGAGTTTCATGGTAGAGTCTCTTTGTGGGTCTGCATGGTGGCTGTGTGGCAACCTCGCCTGTATTTCCTGAGAAGAACAGGAGTTCAGGGGCCCTGGGATCTCTTTGGGGCCATATGCTCCTGGCAGCCTTCACTTTCGGTCCTAATCCATAGGACCTAATCCATAGGTATTTCAATAGGACTAAAGCGTCTTCCTCGCTTGACAGCATCGAAGAGTTAGAAACAATGCATTGAATTTGAAAGACTTTTGAAAAGTTAGACGACGACGACGGCGTCTCTGACTGTTTTCTGATCCTTAATGCATTGGTCCTATGATGGGGGGGCGGGGCATAGAAGAGACCTTAGGAAGCACTGCTTTATTAAGCTTCAAATCACCAGACACCTCTTTTGCACTCTATTTTTTTTTTTTAATTAATTAATTTATTTATTTATCTTTGGCTGCGTTGGGTCTTCTTTGCTGCGTGCTGGCTTTCTCTAGTTGCGGCGAGCGGGGGCTACTCTTCGTTGCGGTGCGCGGGCTTCTCGTTGCAGTGGCTTCTCTTGTTGCAGAGCACAGGCTCTAGGCGCACAGGCCTTCAGTAGTGTGGCACGCGGGCTCAGTAGTTGTGGCTTGCGGGCTCAGTAGTTGTGGCTCGTGGGCTCTAGAGCTCTCAGGCTCAGTAGTTGTGGCGCACAGGCTCAGTTGCTCCGCGGCATGTGGGATCATCCTGGACCAGGGCTCGAACCCATGTCCCCTGCATCAGCAGGCGGATTCTTAACCACTGCGCCATCAGGGGAGCCCCTCTTTTGCACTCTTTTGCATTCTTTTGCATCAGTCTTCTTTCTCTCAGGGATGTGCTTCTTGTTCCTTGAGGATCTTGAAAGTGATAGAAGCTGAAAGCATTACGCAGTGAAATTGGCTGTGCCCCACGTGGTTCAGAAAGAGACCTGCCTCTGGGCTGACTTCTTATGCACAGATTTTCCGTTCTGGACCATCTGTAACTCTTGAGTCCATGGCCATCCATGGGAACATTCTTAATGGCACTGTCATCACCGCAAGTCCAGTTTTCCACAAGTGGCTTTGCAGACATCTTATACAGCTGACACCCAATGTTCTGTTAACCCTGATGCTAGGGTGCTGCCTCTGTGTTGAATCAGCAGCACCTCAGATTCTTCTGCTCCTGTTTTATTTGTTTATTTTTATTTTATTTATTCTGTTTTATTTGAGCTAGATTCAACTTCCTGCTCTACCACTTATTAGCTACCTGATTAAGTCATTTCATGCTTCTGAGCTGCACTTTCTTTCCTCAAAGCAGAAATAATAATTGCATCTCTGTAGGGTGGTTGTGAGAGTTCGGTGAGATGATTCTGTGACTCACAGGGCAGGGCAGGCACTTCCTAATCAACAGCTGCTCCCAGAGTCATTGATAAAATGGTACCGTTATAGGGGAGCAGTTCCCAGAGAACGGAGAATGCAGTAACCATTTCCGTGAAGGTGGAGCCCTTGCGATGGAAGGGTTCAGATTTAAGCCACATCCTCCTCTTTCTTTTGTGTAATTATAATCGCTGGATCCGTAGTATGAGGGCACCTGACAGGTCAAGTACATGTGGTGTGTGGTGTGGAACCTGACGCTCAGAAGCGCTAGAAGATTGACGAGATGTACCAAAGGCAAGGTGGACAAAAGCACAGGCAGGGGGTGAGGGATCCTGCCCCAACAGGCCTGGACCGGCCACTGCGCTCCTGCCCCTGTGCTGCTGCCTCTCCTCCACGCCGAGAGGTTTCTGGAGGGCAGAGCCTCAGTCATTTAGTTTGTGTTTTGAGGAAGTTAAACCCCTATCCTGATTGAACTGGCCCTGGACACACCCTTTGCCTCCCCAGTTCCTGTCGTAAAATCTGAGATGGTCTGTGTGAGTAGGAGGGGCCCCCCGTTGGCCGGGGCCCCGAACCTGAGGAAGACAGTGCTCGAATTCCCAGAGGGTGTGCCCGCGTCCTCCAGCCCCTCTCGCCCTGCTCTGGGATTAGAGGGGTCTGCTTGGTTGGCCTGCTCCTTGAGGCCCCATGGTTCAATCCCAGCCTCTAAGGGACACGGCCAGTTATGCCCGTGGAAAGTGAGTTGCTGTCTGGATTCCAATCTCTCCTCTTGCACTTACTCATAACCTTGACTTTGACAAGTTACTTAACCTCTTCTGCCCCATTGCCTCATCATAACAAGAGGACTTTGCTCCTGAAATTAAGTGAATTAACAGCAGTGCAGCTGATGCTGGGTGCACAGCTGGCCATCAGCACGAGATCCTGCCGCTGTCCTTAGCCTCTTCTGCACTTGCTATCTGGCCCTCTGGGTGACACAGGGCCAGTCTGCTGACTCAGGACGTAAAGAGCCCTTTATGCTGGTGCATCCTGGGGCTGCAGCGGGGCCACCTGAAGAAGGCGGCAGGGGCAGGGCTTGGGCCTACAGCAGTCCCCGTTTGCCAGCTGGATTTCTCCTCTCCCTTTGCCATCCTTCACCCCAGCTCCCTGCCTGCAACCACAGTTCAGTGTTGACATTTCTCTGCCCAGAAATACCCCATGTGAAGGAGAAGACGGCATCTGTACACGTTTCTTCTTTGGTTTGAAGATCGTTATCTCTTGACGTCACGGGTCTCATTTCCTCTGCTTTGTGGAAGCCGATCAGTGCCTGCTTCTGCCAGAGGGGACTCTTTGTAGGAGCCCAGCGGCCTGGGGTTTTCGGTAGAACAAAAGCCCTCTCTGCCCAGGCACCAGAGGACGTGCACCTCCCTGTGGGGTGAAGGCCTCTTCCCTCCCACACCAACCGAGGTCAGCGCCCTCTTTCCCAGGTGTTAGTATCTATATTAGTCCTCCCTTTAGATCTTTCAGGTTTTTCTCACCTCTCTTGGGGCTCAGTATCTAACAAAGTACAGAGGGCAGGCATTGGAGCCCTGGAGACCAGACTCTGCTTTCTTTCGTTAATAGTGATTTATGTTAAGTTGTAGGCTCACTGGATTTTTGGGAAACACCTTGCCTTTTTGCTTTGAAGGAGACAGAACTCCTGGAATCGTCTTCTTCGTGTTGACCGCTTTGATGTACGTCAGTACCATCCTTAGGGAAAGCTCCTCTCCCCAGATCCTTCTTCTGAGGATGTGTCAGTGACACCCTCCGGTAGCATCCACACTTAACCTCTGTCACAGCGTGTCTCCGGCTCTGTTGTTATTGTCTGTGTGCATCTCCAGACTGTCCTCGTCTCCTGCTGGCCTGGGAGCTCCTTGGGGTCAGAGGCTGTCTCACGCGCACTGTTCCGGAACGTGGTGGGCACTGAATGAATGAAAATGCCTTTTACTGAGCAGGAGCCGCTCAGATTGGATTCTGATGACAGAGTGAGAGGGGCAGTGAATGTATTGATCTAATGGTCATCTCGGTCACTGCCCAGATGGGAGCCCAGAATGACTGAAACTTAGGATCTCCCACGTAGACAACTTTTTTCAAGAGAACTATTTACAGAGTTCTACATCAAGTAACAAATCATTCCCATTTTGATTTAATGATTTATGCAAAAGTGACATCTATCTAAGATACCATTATCCATGTCTGTGGTGGGTGTCGTTTTATTTATGAAGGGCTTCGGGTCACAATTAGAGGGGAAGGCTTCCTCAAGGTTCTGTGCTTAGAAATAGACTAAACGGTAGGAAATCCCAGCAGGATTTCCGGCTGGGCTCTTTACTGTTGGGGCTTAATAAATTAGCCCATGGGCTCGACTGGGACCCCTCAGGCAAATGCAGCAGAGGGCACAGCGGTGAGATTTTTTGATCCCTCCACTTGACTGTTGGACCTTGGCCTGCCTTCTCTGACATGGGTTGGAGATAATAAACTTAGAGTATCCAGCACAGAGCCTGGTGCACTGCAGGGACTTAAAAAGATACCTGTCATGACTGCTGTCCGTCATCTTCTATGGTTGTGAGCCTCATACCCCAGCAACCTGTAGATTCATATATCTGTTCAACAGATCTTTATGGAGCACGTGGTATGTACCTGGCACTATTCTCGGTGCTGGAGATACTGCAATGCCGAATGAGACAGAAGGCCCGCTCTCATGGGACTTACATTTTAGTGAAATAATATCTAGGGTCCACCATGTACCAGGCCCTGTTCTAACTACAACACTTAAATGAATTTCATCTGAATTAATTACTGTATTTAAGTTAAGCCATTTAAACCCCATAAGTGAGTTCCTGCAGTGGTTATCCCCATTTTACAGATGAGGAAATTGAGGCTCAGGGTCATACAGCCAGTCAGCACAGACCTGGGGGTTGTACCCAGGAGACCTGGCTCCCAAGGTTAGGTTCTCAAATGCCACGTACGCTGCAGAAATAGATGCCACGTAAAATACACCCTTGTGCTCAACTCGTGGAAGGGATTTTGGATATGCAGTCAGGCAACAAGTGAACACCACGAGGAAGGACCTGGCCGGCTGGAGTCTAAGCGAAGCTCAGGACTCGGCTTTCTCTGAGCAGGCTTGGCAGGCATAGACTCGGCCACCAGTTAACTAACCCCACGGGCAGTCCTAATATGTCCTGTTGTTCCACGTTACGGAGCGGGTTTGGTTTCCTCTGCAGAACTACAAGCTGGGGTCCATTTCTCATTTGGACCCTCATGCCTAGCACAGGACTTAGCATTATAAGTGCTGAGTGAATGTATGACATTTGACTCAATGGGGGTATGAATAGCCCCATATACCCTGGAGGCATAAATATTATAAGAAAAATCCCCTAAATATACTGATGGAAGAAGACAGTGGATGGAAACAAATGTTAAACGTCCTTTATCCAGCGCTCTTGGGAATTTCTCTAAACCATGGACAGAATCCAGTCTATTTGAAATTTCTTTGCATTCTAGACATTGCAGTTCTTGAGCAGTCACGCCAAGATGCCCTGAGCTCTAGACAGCAGGTTAGAGCTGGGGGCATCTCACAGACGTGAGAATCACGCTAGCTTGCAAACGTTTATTAAGCACCTGTTATGCACTACTTGCCGTGCTAGGTATTGGGGATACAAGACTCAATACCAGAGTCCTCACCTAATGGAAGACACAGTGCAATGGTTATTTTTAACACCATGTTAGAGAGGAAGGGTGTGCGTTAGAGAGCTATCTGGGAGCAGGAAGAGGATATTCCAACAATGGAGTGGGGTGTAGAGAAGGATTATGTCAGGGAGGAGATGGGCTCCTTCACAGGGTTGATCGGAGTGATGTAGGAGGGAAGGGGAGGGGTCCCGACGGTGCCAGCAGTAGGTGGGGAGGGACTGCTGGGGAAGGGTGCTCTGGGGCGGGGTGGGGGCAGAGATGAGGTTGAAGAGGTCTAGGGCCTTGGCTTCATGCCTGGGACCTTGAACTTGATATGAAATTCAGGAGGAGCCATGGGAGTTATTTTCTAGTCAGGGCTGGGACGGGGTCACATTGTGACTCCGGAAGTGTGTGTGTGAAGGATGCACTGTGGGTGGACATCGACTCCAGGATGCTGAGCCGGGATTCAGGCAGTGGGATGGGGGGGGGGGAGGGGAAGGGGGCATTGAAATCCAGCCCTTTTATCTTAGCAGGTAAAGAAATCAGAAATCCTTCCCCAAAGTCCTATAACGTGTTAGTGACACGGCCAAGAGCAGAACCCGGGTTTCTGACTCCCTGAACTTGTTCCTTCTCTGCTCAGGCTACCTGGGGAAGCCCCAGTTTAGGACCCAGCCAAGGGAAGCATCCCCGTCCGGCCCAGTGTGTGGACCAGCTGCTCACAGCGCTGCTGGCGGTGGCGGGGTTGGAGGGACTGGCCAGAGCCCTGCCCTCACCCCACCAGTGGGGCATGGATAGGAATGTTCTGGGCCCCAAATCAACCGAAACGGCACCTCGGGTTGTGCCTGCCTCTTCCTGGAAGAATCCGGGCTGGTGGCCCCCTGGGGCAGCGCTGCCCAGCGTGGAGCAGGGACGGTTGCCTGGGGAGCTTTCCTGAGAGGCTGAATCGACTGATCTGGGGTCGGGGGAAGCTCGGGGACCCGGGTCTCAGTGCAGGGCAGCGAGAGGTGGATGGAGGACCGATGAGGAGTCCGAGCTGCGTCGCCTCCCTTGGGTTTCCTGGCTGTTGCTGTGACGACGGCAGGCAGGCTGCAGGGGGAGGGGGGCGTGGTGTGGCTTCCCCAATCCCACCGTGGCCCTGATGAGTCAGACACGAACGTGCCTCTGCACGCCAGCTACACAGGCTTCTACATACTGGCTGGGCAGCCGGTGCCGTGGAAACACCTGGGTGCTTGAGGCCGCTTGGGTTTCTCCCCGCAACGGTGCTGTTTCCCAGCAAGTGACTTCATCTTTCCAAGCTGCAAAGTTCTCTGAATCAAAGCGGTGCAGGAACCACCACGTCCCAGATTGTGGGGTGGTGTTGTAGGGCAGTCAGAGGATATACTGCCTTCTAGAACTTACCAGCCCTCCCTAGGTCCCCCTTCCCTTAGACTTCTCCCCTCCCCACCCACCCCCGAGTGGTTCCCTTACTGGCTTACCTGCTGCTCTCTTGCTAATTTGTGAGCAGCTTGATCTAAGTGCTAGGTCTGTTCACTGAACCTCTAGGAGCTGGCGCATCGGTGGCTCTCAGAGGTGACTGCTGGAAAAATCTATACACACAAGAAACAGAGGCTCAAAGGAGTAATGATTTATTGGGCAGTTTAGCGACCTAGGGAGTCCCACTGGTGGCTGCCAGGCTAGCATAATGCAGCCCATGGTGTTCAGAGGTCTTCCTTGAGCCCCCCAGCAGTAGCCCCAGCTGGGACCCTTGCTTGACAACTGGACCGGCAGCCAAGGGTGGCTTTGCGGTAGCGGCTGTGGCTGACTGCGGCTGACCTTTCTCCCTCGACCCTTTGCCTGCTTGGACCCACCCCACAGAACGGCCTTCAGTGACTTCCGGACTTCCTGTCCAGGCCAAGCCCACTTGGTCTGGCTGAACTCCCAGCCTGGCCCCTCCCTGGCCCACCCTGTCCTGATCTCTTCCTGCTGAGAGCACAGGGTCAGTCTTGAGGTTGAAAAGCAAAGGATGATTTGCTTGTGTATACACCTTTTTTCTATTTTGGATGGAGCACTGAACACGGAAATCCAGGCTCTGTCACTCACTTTCCAGGTGGCCTTGGACAAGTCACATCTGCTTTCTGTACCTCAGTTTCTTCATCGAGTAAACGGGCAGGTCCAGCTACCACCATCCACCTCATACACTATAGCACTTAGCTCATGTATGTGATGGTTTTGTAGGTGCTCTGGTGCTGAATAAACCCGGGGCCATATTTGTCTCCATAAACCCAGGGTCTCCCTTAAGAAGTTTCTCTGTCTTGGACACCACGTCAGTCTGTGATGTTGGTGCCAGCATGTCTTTTGGAAGGACACTGGCATTAGAATCCTCCTGACGTGGATTAGAGCTCAGTTTTTTTCAGTTACTCTATGTATAACCTAAAACGTTTCATTCTCTGCGCCTCAGTTTCCTTATTTTTTAGGAAGTGGCACATATAATATTTGCCTTTCAGTTTTGTTATGAGAAATAAGATATGTAGACTGAAAAAAATCCCAGCATTTTATAGATGTTTAATTCATGGTTTCCTGTTACCACAATTATTATATCAGTATCAGGATGTTATATAGGAAGGGTTGCAGTCCTTATAGCTTAAGAGTTAAAGGAAAGGTAAAATCGGGAAATATGAAGCTGGAAGTGCTCTCTTCAGGCCACGTACCATTGGTTCTCATTCTACAGAAGGGAAACTGAGGCTGAGGTCGATTTCGCGACCCACAGGGAGCCACGCAAGCCTCTGCTGAGAGTGGGTGGGACATCAGGTCGGGGCTTTCAAGGCGGGTGCGGATGCTCTGTGCGGGTGGGGAGTGGAACTGCATCCTGCTGGTTCTGGCTTCCTCACCTGGCTCAGGATCCGAGGACAGGAGGCCTGGCACTGGGCTGGGCCTGCACCTGGGACACAGGCTGCCCCCGTGTGAGCCTTGTTCATTCAGAGGTTGAAAGCAAAGCAGGCTGTTCCCCGCCTGTGCCAGGGACAGGTTGCAGAACGCACACAGGGATGCAGCTTGCAGGCCAAATCAACCCTGCCTGGGGCTCATGGCTCAGGGCTCTCTCCTCCAAGAAGCTGCAGGAGATAACCACTGTCATTTACAGCTCTTTGGCCACACAAATCTCCACCATCCCCCCTTGTCACTTTCAGGAGTCTCTGGTCTCATCACCTCCATGAAGCCCATCTTGATTACCTTAGTCATTACTGAATAATGTGAGCAGGAGTGAGCTGGGCACGTAATTTGGGGGAAGAACATTCTAGACAAGGGAAAAAAAAAAAAAAAAAAAAAGTGCAAAGGGCCCAGGAAGGTACCGGGGGCACAGAATTCATGTCCATTTCAATCTGTCTGAGGCTTGTTCATCTGTCTTCCCCTCTAGGCTTTGGGGCTGAAGGTGGGTTCCTTATCGTAATAAGAAGGTTAGTTAGAGTTTCCGCCACTTTTTGCCGATTTACTATGCTACGCTCCTTGATAGATGCTGTACTTGCATTGTTTCATTTAATCTTCACAAAACCCGAGACAATGGGTGTGACTTGTCCTGTCTCTGTCTCCCGTGAGTAGTTTATTTGAATGACTAGGACCATCTGATGCTCCCGTTGATTTTTATGAAAATCGATTTCTCTGCCTTGTAATTCCTAATCCCCAGACTGATCGGGAGCCCTCGGAAGCTGGAAGACTGTTCATTCATTTCCTCCCTCTCTGGCGGGTGCAGGCGCTCCACCGGGCACTCCCTGCAACGCTCCTCAGAGGAGAGGGCGAGGCCCCCCCATCCCCGGGGGTAAGCTGAGCCCCAGAGACCTTCTGAAGGGCTCTGCAGTTGTGTGGCACGTCCGTGGGGACCGGAGCTGGAACTCCAGCCCGGCTCGGGCCCGCGACCTATGGGCACCCCGGAAGGTCCTTGTTTAAAGACGTAATCCAGACTTCTTGCCTCGACCCTTGCCTGGGAGTGATGTAAACAAGTTCAGGATGTTCCCAGAGAGGCAAGGTCAGAAGAATGCCTGGAGCGCCGCATTTCCTCCCCATCCTCTTCTCGGCTTCTCTCAGCCCACCCCGGGGGGATGCCTGCACGCTTGCGCAGAACAAGCCGGCTCCCTGACCCTGGGGCGCATGCGTGCTGCGCCTCGTGAGGGGTAGGCTTCGCAGCCCCGCCAGCCTGGCTTGGGCTCCTCCGCCCGGAGCTGCGGTGGCGCGGGTCTGGCATCAGCTCCCCGCCCGGAGAAAGGCGAGCGCTCAGCCGCTAACGAGTCTTCCCGAGAAATAAGCAGACCTATCCTCTCTGAGTATTAGCCTCGGTGTCCCCATAAAGGAATAATAATTCTTGCCTTGGAAGTTGATTTTATACATCTTAAAAAGAAAATATATGTAGATACCTACTCATGCTTAAATGCAAAGACGGTGTTTGATACTTGGCGCTTACTAATTGTCAGAGGCAGCATTTGAACCCGGGCCTCTGACCTCAAGACTCGGAACTGGCCTGACTTCTGTGTGGCTGTGTCGCTACCGGCCGCACCGAACGCCGTGTGACCACAGATCCGGATGCTCCCAGCCGGAGGCTCGGCCTCTGAAGGGAGGAGGAGGCAGGGGCCCACGGATCAGCTTAGGGGCAGCCGACGTCAGCGGCGCATGGAGTGCTTTTTGACTAATTGTTTTACCGCCCTCAGATTCCTTAGGTATTTGCATAGCTCCTGAGTCCTTGTCTTGAGTTGGGGGAGGAGAGAGGTGAACTCGGGGAGGGGGTTAATTGACAAGAGGGAGACCTTAACCATTTTCGAAGGCCCTTGTCCATGATCTGGAGGAGTGTTCCGGAAGAGCGGTGAGGATGAAAGTGGGGTCCCTGCTGCCCATGGGAGGGAGGGGGTGGGGTTAACGGGGTGAAGGAGAAGGTCGGAATCTAGGGGTGTGACCCGGAAGGACATAAGAATGAAAAGGGGGCTTTAGAATTGGCTTAGCGCGAAGAGCTTGAGGTGGGGAAGCCCGTCCCCTGAAAGGTCCTGGACGCCACATCTCCCTCCTGCCCTCACCCTGACAGGCACCGGAGGTGTTGTAACTTACAAAGCCCGCCCCCCGTAGAGCCTTCACCTGGCCTCCACTTAGTCCTGGGAAGGTGTAACTCCTTTACCCAGAGCAGGGGCCCTTGTTCCTTTCAAGGTGAGCTCACGGGCGCTTGCCCTGCAATAATTCTTCCCATAGCTGCACTGCTGCCAGCACGGTGAACCTGGAGGTGAGGGAGCCTGGCTGGTCCCGAAGCTGGGCAGAAGCTGCTGCTGGTGAGGGGGCGGGGAAGCTGTAGAGAGAACCCACTGCGACCTGTGCTTTGCGGCCCTTCCCCTCTGCCCTGTGGGTTTCACCGACTCGCCTCCAATTTCTGAACATCTGGTGAGGCTGGTGTGAGTCAGCTCCACCTGCCACCTTAGATTAGAAAAAGGAAAGGGAAGAAGAGATTTGTTTTTAATCCGCTCAATTCCAGATTAGCATATCTAGGCCCTTCCTATTTTTACAGATCATTACTAAAGGGGGAGGAGAAGGGCATGTGCACTACAGATTATAATAGAATATGGGTGAGCAGATAAAGAAGATGTGTTGCTATATATGACAGAAGCCTAGAATGTTAAAACTGGCAGAGACTTTAAGACCGTCTCGTCCAGATGGATGCACAACTGTGTGCATGTACTTAATGCTACTGAACTATACACTTAAAAATGGTTAAAATGGGGGCTTCCCTGGTGGCGCAGTGGTTGAGAATCTGCCTGCTAATGCAGGGGACACGGGTTCGAGCCCTGGTCTGGGAGGATCCCACATGCCGCGGAGCAACTAGGCCCGTGAGCCACAACTACTGAGCCTGCGCATCTGGAGCCTGTGCTCCGCAACGAGAGAGGCCGTGATAGTGCACAGCCCGCGCACCGCGATGAAGAGTGGCCCCGCCTGCCACAACTAGAGAAAGCCCTCGCCAAGAAACGAAGACCCAACACAGCAAAAATAAATAAATTAATTAATAAACTCCTACCCCCAACATCTTCTAAAAAAAAAATGGTTAAAATGGTAAATTACATCTTATGTATATTGTACCACAATAAAAAAAATAAAATTTTAAAAGAAAAAGACTGTCTTGTTCAGTACTCTGCTTTAAGGCTGAGAACAGAGAGGTTTAGTGACTCACCCACAGCCACACAGCAGATAAGAGATGTAGTCTGGCCTGGAATCTGCTCTTCTACCTCCTAGCCCAGCACCTTTTCCAGTGACCACAACTATTTCTTGCTCATTGCTGGAAATTAGGACCAGGAAGTAGTCACCCTTTGGTCTTGGAAACTCCTGTAATCCAAATATAGGATCTTAGAATCAGCCCAGGGTTTCATCAGACCTTTTGCTCTAGAGAGCCCCGAGCAGTTCTCCTTGGAATAACTTGAGCCTCGCCTCCCTTCAGTGGCTCTTAGGGGAGCTGTGGTGACTGCCTGGAAAGGCTGAGACCTGCAGTTGGAGAAAGAAAGAGAAGTAGCGGTGGATAGACCCGAGTCACGGGCTCTGATTTAGGAATAAAGCCTGTGGTGGTTTCTCTGAGCAGTTGCCTATCCTCTGCCCATCTGAGCCTCCTGACACCTCAGGGCAGCAGGGTAGATGCTTTGATGGGCCCTTTTGAGATGAAGGAACCGACTGATAGGAATGATACCGACCTTGTAGGACCTTGTTGGCACTCTCCATGCGGTCCCAACCCCTAACTCTAGCCCCTCTTCCCCGTCCCATGTCCCCTTCGTGGCAGGCCATCATCAGTGTGATGGAATGGGATTAACTGAGTTTACAGGGCCTGAGAACTATGGGGACTTGGCGGGGAGGTGTTCTGGCCAGGAGAGTGAGAGGAGAGCGTCAGTTTTAATCACTGAAAGGTTAATAATGCCTAACTTGCCACTCGGAGGACAGCAGGGCAGGGACACAGGAATTCTTGAGAGGCCCCTGGGCTAAGGAAGGGATGCTAGGCTAGGAGCTTGGGGGCACTGAACACACACTTATTTTGTACTTGGTGATGCTATCAAGTCCTTCTGCATAAAGGTGAGTGGTAGGTGCCAGGGACTCAGAGTTTAATGCAGGATTTCTCCACCTCTTTTCTTCCCCATCGTACCCGGGAGAGTCCTGCATCCATCAGCGAGCTCAGTGGTCCTTAACTGGTGGGGGAAAGATTCACACATACACCCACGTACCCGTGTGGGACAGAATCACATATGTGCTGGCGCAAGTGGACTATCTAGGTAACCGGAGTCACATAAGTACCAGGTCAAGGACCAGACCCTCGGAGTGTGATGGGCAGGATAGGAGGCGACGTCAACAGGAAATCTTGGAAAGAAGACGAGGGTGTTGGCTTTGGAAGGACTGGGTAATGGGATGCACTCCTGATTGAATGTTCCCTGGCTCTGCCTGCGTCCTAAGAGAGGCAGTTTGGTGCAGTGGAAGGAGCATCAGGGTTGACTTAGGAATATGTGAGGTCAAGTTTTCTCTGTTTCCCAACTAGAAGGCTCTGGGCAAGTTACTCAAACTCTCTGAGCTTCCGTGTTCTTTTCTGTAAAATGGGGTAATAAAATCCTTTACGTCTAAGCAAAGGGCTGTCGCGAAGTCAAAATGCCGTTGAGTGAAAAGTCCTGCTCCTGTGTTGTACCGTGTTAACCACAAGTTTGCCAGAAGTTGTGGACAGAGCTTCCGTGAGCTTCCCAGCTGGTTGGATCTGAGTTCACATCTTGTGTCTTCCCATCATGACCCAGGTGTGACTTTGAGAGTATGACTTAATCTTTTGCTTCCTTATCACTAAGATGGGGCGACAGTAGTGCTATTTGTGGTTTGTTTCCTTACCGAAGGTTACAGTCACCCCGTAGAGATCATAAGTTTCATGCAAAGTCTTTGCCTCCTGGGTCCCCAGCCCTGGAGTAGGGTCTGGCACCTAGAAGGTGCTCAGTAGGTAATGTTTGGCTGGGCCAATGAATGAATGGTCATCGGAAACATGAGATGTAATGATGGGGTTCGTGGGTCTCAGAGGGACCCTTATGCGCTCACGTTTTCCTTCCTTTCTTGCAGGACTCGGGTCAAGCTGGAAAGCCTGGAAGATGCCTACATTCTGCGGGGAGATGATGACTCCCTCTCCGACAAGCACGGCTGCCCAGCGTACGTCAGCCCGGAGATCTTGAACACCAATGGCAGCTACTCGGGCAAAGCAGCTGACGTGTGGAGCCTGGGAGTGATGCTGTACACCATGTTGGTTGGGCGGTACCCTTTCCATGACATTGAGCCCAGTTCCCTCTTCAGCAAGATCCGGCGTGGCCAGTTCAACATTCCAGAGACTCTGTCGCCCAAGGCCAAGTGCCTCATCCGAAGCATCCTGCGGCGGGAGCCCTCAGAGCGGCTGACCTCGCAGGAAATTCTGGACCATCCTTGGTTTTCTACAGATTTTAGCGTCTCGAATTCAGGATATGGTGCTAAGGAAGTGTCTGATCAGCTGGTGCCGGATGTCAACATGGAAGAGAACTTGGACCCTTTCTTTAACTGAGCTCACGCCCCACAGTGACTTAGCAGGTACCAGGAGCAAGAGAGGGCAGTGGAGAGGACTTCTTCCAGGGAACACGTATTGCCTGGTTGGGTAGCAAGAAAGACACTGACACTCACAGGCTTCTTGGTTCAAAGAAGGAAAACCGTCAAGGAGCTGACTGAACATGTAGCATGGGGACCAGAGATGCGGGATGGGGGCGGGCTCCGGGGTCCTGTCGGATGGGCGGGAGCCCCCTGGAGCTTCTCTTGCCTAATGGAGCCCCCCGGAGACTACCCCTGTCAGTTAGGCTGCTTCCGCCTACCCCACTTTCCATTTTGTTCCAAAATAGTTGCAGATCCTGATAGAATCAAAACTCTCTGCCTCAAACATACATCTTGGCATCGCACTGTTAGCATTTAACTTCTTGTCATGATTCAGGGAAGGTACCATTGGCCAAGGGTTTTTGTTTTTGTTTTTTTTCCTTTTTAAACAAGCCAACCACCTATCTGATAATTCACGGGGTTCATTTAAAAAAAATTCGGTGCACACAGACTGACATGAAACCTGGGTGCTAAAACTAAAAGAAAATAAAAATCCATTTTGTGTCTCTTAATTGCGTTCTTCAACTCATTTCTTCTAAATAAACTATTGAATATCCTGATCAGGAAATGACATGTTAATACTTTGCTCCCTGAAGGGGGAAAAAAATCTCTCTCCTTTAACCCACTATTCTGTTTTGTGTCAGTTGGTTTATGGCAGGAAGCTATTAGAAGTCAAACTTCCAGATGCATTACGGCTATCGTAGTTTAAAGAAAGAAAAAAGAGAGGAAGATGAAAGGAAAAGAGAAATTCAACTCCTTTTTTTTGTTTGTTTGTTTGTTTTTTGGTGAATGATGAGGGCTGCGTTACTGGCATGCCTCTTTCCTGAGATGATAGTGTTAGTGTGAGATCCTGGATGCTCTCGGAGTCTGAAGCTTTTGTAACACTGATCTCAACTAAACATTTTGTCTTTGTTTTATCGGCAACTAGTGAAACGAAGCAGGTTGTCCCACACGTATAAAATACAGGGCAGCTATTGAGTTTTCTTTACGGAGTGTGATCTCTTTTGGCTTGGAAGGCCCTCTGGTTAGGACAAAAAAACCTCAGTCGAGACAAGCGGGAAGGAAAATAAGCTGAAAGCTAGGATGATATAAATAAAACAAGCTCTCTATCCCCATACGCACCTTTGTATTTTCAAGAACTCTTCTATTTATTAAGGAAAATGTCACATTGTGATGTATTAAGCCAGTACTTCAATTACGGGTTAACTTGGGTAACATGTTACATGCTGTAGTTAACATTTATATATATTTTTTTTCTCTGAGTATTTCTGTCCCTGAAATAACCTTTTATTTGGCTTTTCTAGATAGCTTTATTTGATTTCGAGTGGCGAATTTTTTTTTATGGCTTTTCTATTGCTGTATGATACAGAACTCTTTTGGCATCAATATTTGTCTTTCCAGTACCTCAATTATTTGGATTTTACTGCCTGTATACGTTTTGTAAAATGGTCATGTTTTTGGGTAGGTGACACGTGGACTCTAGTATGTAAATGTTACTTGAATCTGTGCTTCATTATAGTATGTGGCATGTATGTTCAGACCTTGGATGCTTCATTCCTACTTAGCAGGATCCCCGGCCTCACGTTCCCAGGAGGGCGGCTAATCCGTTCATTGTTGGGAGACAAGGAGGCCATGGATTTGCTCTTGATTCTATTTTGGTAATGGAAGATAAAAAGGAGAGAGGGTTTTTTACATTCTGAAGATGGGGCTGAGTCAAGAAGGACCTATTTTTCTTCCCTCTCCCTTATTTTTTAAGTCCCCTGTAGGAGGAAAGATTGGTGACATGCATGGTGGGAATCTATGGCCTCTGGTGCTTTGTCCTGTATTTGGTTTCATGTTTTTGTCCTAATCTCTTCAATCAATAAACTTGTGCGTATTTAACTAAACCCCTGGGGTCTGGCAAATGATGATTTTCTGCTATCTGGGGTTTGAGGCCACCTCACAGCAGCCAGGAACTCACCCGTTCTCTTAGGTTGCCACTGTTTTTTACGAGGGAACCACTATTATTATTTGTACAAAGCAAAACTACCTTCCGTCGTGTTTGGGCATATGCTGGCCAAATTAGATGTAATACCTCACTGAATTCACACTTCAGAGGTGTGAATTATGTTCCTATCACAGATTAGGAAATCAGCCCAGAAAGTTGTATAACTTGCCCGATGTGAAACCACCTTTAGGCGAGTGAAGAATGAACCCCGCCCCGGTCCATTGAATCCCAAGCTGGTTACTCTTTCTAAGATTTTCAAGCCCAGAGTTTCTCAGGGCGAGTGTAATAATAGCTCTGGAGTAGCAAGGCTTCCCTGGGACTCAATGCGGGATTCCACATGATTCCCCAGAGAAAGCATCTGCTGCAAACCTGACTGGAAATCTCCAAGGTCCCAGAAACAAATGTCCACCCAGCATCCCTTCTCTCAGTCAGAGATCCAGGGCGTATCAGAGCTAGGTGAGCTCTGTCAGCAATCCCACCTACCGTCTACCGCATTTAAGAGACGTACCTCCAGCCCAGAGAGGGTCAGTTCAATCCTGAAACGTTCAGTACGTGCCTCCTCTGTCATTCCGATGCAGGTTGGGGAAACAGACCTGGAAACAGACAAAGACAGTGGTGGGTAAACACAGGTTCATGGCAGCCCGTAGATGAGTACCCCACCTGTCTAAACCGGTCAGGTGGTATCCTGGAAGGGGTGGCCGCTGAATCAGTCCAGAAAGAAATGGCTTTGGGTGATGAAGGAAGAGAAACAGCAGTCCTCTAAGCAGAGGGAACAGTGAGAGAAAAGAATCTAAGAGTTGCCTAAGTGAACGTCCCTCAGTGCCAAGCTATGTACAGTGCTCATCAAAGCCCTTGCAAAGGAGTGGGTCTGTGGCATTCGGGGGGACACGGCCGAAGCGGCAGATTTCTAATCAACTGCACGCATCTTCTAAATTCACAGAATGCTTATCATCCAGTGACATCACCGCTGTATCCCCAGCAGCCCCTGACCCCATGCCTGGCTCATGGGGGGCATTCAGTAAACGACTGTTCATTGATGTTTCATTTGTGCTGGGCGCTCTATATACTGCTAAATTTCCTTCCGAGCCTTCTAAGGGGTGCATCATTAGAAAACAGCCTTTGCAAGGACGGAAGCCCGCCAGTAGTGGCTTTTGCTAGGGCACAGATAGGCTGATCCAATTTCTTTGCTCTTTCACTGCCTGTGATTAAGCAGAAGTGGGCCTGCTGCCTAATGAGTGCCTGTTTGAATTGTGTTCTGTCAAACCTTCCCATGTGTGGTTACTGCGGGGAGGGAGTTGCTGGCACACGCACTTCCAGCTTCTATATGAAAGCTTGCACCTTGGTGGGGACCCAGAATCAGCAAGCTCCCTTTTTCTTAATGTCTCAAGGCTTAGCCAGCAGAAATCTTGGATTCGATCATGCCTTTGGGGATAGGTGCTACATCCCATCGTTACTTAATCCGGTCCTGGGGCAGGGCCAGGGGCCTGGGCCACTGGGAGTGAAGGCGGGGGGGGGGGGGGGGGGGGGGCTGGGAAGGTAGAGGACTCGTGCTCTGAATCCTCACCCTCATATTAAGTGGGACCAGGCAAATCATCACATTTTTATTAGGACCAAGGGTGTTATGAGGATTAACTGAGATGTAGGGCGTGTCAGGGGCTTAGTCCTGAGACAGGCTGACACGGTGAGTGTTGGTAATAGCAGCTGAGGGCCTAATAGGGCAGAGCTCTGACAACTGGGGAATGGCCCTGGAGTTGAGAATTTATCAAGTGCCATCCAGGAGCGCGCCACTGAGACCTCTCCCCTGCCACAGCCAAAGCAGCTCCACTTTTACAGTTTTACATGCGTGTAGTTCCAATGTAGACATATAAGGGGGAAGATGAAGGTTCGGCTGCTAGATACGCTTGAAAATGATTGAGCGAGTCTAACTCCTGATTAAGAGCTTACAAAGCAGCTTTGATAAAGCAACCAAGGTCCAGAGAAGTCAAGGGCATTACCAGAGGCCACCCCAAGACTCAGGAATGGACCCTGAACTGGAGGACGCAGGTGTGCACGAGCTCTGTCGGTGGATTGCGCCTTACAAGCCTCAGGGGATTTGTTATTCACCCATCTCCTCTCACTTTGATCTTAGGTCCTTCCCAGTGGCCTTTTCCCCTGACTCAGTCCATTCTCCTCTGCGACTAACCCAGTGAACAGTATTTAATGGGTATCAGATGATCATCAGAAATAATTATGAATTATATATATATATCAACATATCAAATGTCTAAGCCAAAGTTTTCTTATTCATTATCTATGCCTTTAGATGATCCCATTTATACAAATCAGAGAATTGTCCAGTGTTGTAACAACAGATAAAGGCCAGGTAACACAACTTTGGAGATGGAGCCCCTTGCTGAGCCCATGGACAATCCCTGTTGTGTCTGTGTTACTTCTGTGCATTTGAGTCCCTGGGTGTGTGTATACTACAGGAAACCAAACTTTGAAACGAGAGATGAGGGGAAGGAGGAAATAGGAACCCACACCTCCTATTCAGTCTATTGCTAAGTCTTTCAGGATAGGCAAGAAGTTTTACAAATGAGTAAAATGAGCCTCTAAGATATTAATTGAAGGATGCCATCCAGCTAATGTCGAATCTTCTGTTTGAACCGTGGTTTCACAATCTCCAAAGCCACTCAGTGCTGTCAGAGGAAACCCTGATGCCTTTCATCTCAGAGACCTGAATATTAAAATTTGGGAGCTGTGACCAATGCCCCCTCTCCCCTGTTCCACCCATTCGAGAATGTTTTCTTGCAACTCCCAGAGGTAAGGGACTAGAGAGGAGTTGAGAGTCTCATTGAGGCGAAATGAAGTTTTCACCTTTTCCTGAACTTAATCACAATTCAACTGGATGGACAGAAGCCTTGGGAAGGAATATCTTTCCTTCCTCAAAGAGAAGCTTTGCGGGGGCGCAGGGGTGGGAAGGGATAAATTAAGAGGTTGGATTAACAGATACACACTACTATACATAAAATAGATAAACGACAAGGACCTACTGCATAGCACAGGGAACTATATTCAATATCTTGTAATACCCTGTAATGGAAAAGAATCTGAAAAAGAATATATATATATCTCCAAGATCCTCCAAGACATAATCATAGCCTTTCTTCACTCATCCTGTGATGAATTGTCACCACCTTACCTCTACATAGAGACCTAGTAGACATTGTGCTTTCTTCTCCTAAGTACGGTATGAAAGATGCAGCCATTGATATTTTACTTTGAAGATGATGTTCCTGAGCAGTGAAAACTGGTTCCTGACTTTGAAAACTTTGGTGATGTGGCAGGGCCCTGAATCTTCATAAGGTTTATCTCCTGCTCTTTACAATTACTGTCACCTTAACAAAACTTGCCTTCCTGATCAGCATAATGTTATCCAGGTAATGGATGAATGTGATGCTCTGTGGGGGTGTCCAGATGGCCCAGCTGTCTTCAGAGTATGTTGTGAAAGAGAGCAGTAGCATTAATATGGCTCTGGGCCAACTGTGAATACTTTTTGTTGTCCATTTCATGTCAGTACCATGATATGGATAAAAAATAATGCATTTATCAAAGCAATGGCCACATAGTATATACCTGAGGCCATTTGAATCTGCTCTCACAGTGATACCACATCTGGTAAAGCATCTTTGACTGAGGCTAATGATTGGTTGACCTTGTGGTGGTCTATAGACGTTCTCCAGTGTCCCTCTGGTTCTGTAAGAAGTAAACTTCTATATTAAATGGGAATGTGAGAGGAACCATCACTCCTTCATTCTTTAGACTCTTTTGGGTAGCACTAATTACCACCATCTGCCTGTGGATGTGATGTTTTTGTTATTTACTTTCCAGACTTGGGTGGGGTAGGTGGGTAACCAGTTTCAGAAGACTCATTTGGGCTTCCTCACTATGCTGGCTCTTAACCCATAAGTCAAGACTCAATGTGAGAGGGCAGACAGAAGAAGCAAGAAGAACTACAGTTCTGCAGCCTGTGGAATGAAAACCTCATTCACAGAAAGATAGACAAAATGAAAAGGCAGAGGGTTATGTACCAGATGAAGGAACAAGACAAAACCCCAGAAAAACAATTAAATAAAGTGGACATAGGCAACCTTCCAGAAAAAGAATTGTGAATAATGAGAGTGAAGATGATCCTGGGCCTCGGAAAAAGAATGGAGGCAAATATCCAGAAGATGCAAGAAATGTTTAACAAAGACCAGAAGAATTAAAGAGCAAACAAACAGAGATGAACAATACAATAACTGAAATGAAAAATACACTAGAAGGAATCAATAGCAGAATAACTGAGGCAGAAGAACGGAATGGTGGAATTCACTGCTGTGGAACCGAATAAAGAAAAAATAACGAAAAGAAATGAAGACAGCCTAACAGACCTCTGGGACAATATTAAATGCACCAACATTCACATTATAGGGGTCCCAGAAGGAGAAGAGAGAGACAAAGGACCCAAGAAAATATTTGAAGAGATTATAGTCGAAAACTTCTCTAACGTGGGGAATGAAATAGCCACCCAAGTGCAGGAGGTGCAGAGAGTCCCAGGCAGGATAAACTCAAGGAGAAACACGCTGAGACACATAGTAATCAAAGTGACAAAAATTAAAGACAAAGGAAAATTATTAAAAGCAACAAGGGAAAAATGACAAATAACATACAAGGGAACTCCCATAAGGTTAAAAGCTGATATCTCAGCAGAAACTCTACAAGCCGGAAGGGAGTGGCATGATATATTTAAAGGGTGAAAGGGAAGAACCTACAACCAAGATTACTTTACCCAGCAAGATCTCATTCAGATTCGACAGAGAAATCAAAAGCTTTACAAACAAGTAAAAGCTAAGAGGATTCAGGACCACCAAACCAGTTCCACAACAAATGCTCAAGGAACTTCTCTAAGTGGGAAACACAAGAGAAGGAAAGGACCTACAAAAACAAACCCAAAACAATTAAGAAAATGGTAAAAAGGCACATACATATCAATAATTATCTTAAATGTGAATGGATTAAACACTCCAACCAAAAGACACAGGCTCGCTGAATGGATGCATAAAGAAGACCCATATATATGCTGTCTACAAGAGACCCACTTCAGAACTAGGGACACATACCGACTGAAAGTGAGGGGATAGAAAAAGATATTCCAAGCAAATGTTAATCAAAAGATAGCTGGAGTAGCAATACTCATATCAGATAAAATAGGCTTTAAAATTAAAAATGTTACAAGAGACAAGGAAGGACACTACACAATGATCAAGGGATCAATCCAAGAAGAAGATATAACAATTTTAAATATATGTGTACCCAACACAGGAACACCTCAATACATAAGGCAAATGCTAACAGCTATAAAAGAGGAAATAGACAGTAACACAATAAAAGTGGGGGACTTTAACACCTCACTTGCACCAATGGAAAGATCATCCAGACAGAAAATTAATAAGGAAACACAAGCTTTAAATGACACAAATAGACCAAATAGATTTAACTGAGGTTTATAGTACATTCCATCTGAAAGCAGCAGATTACACTTTCTTTTCAAGGGCACACAGAACATTCTCAAGGATAGATCACATCTTGGGTGACAAATCAAGCCACAGTAAACTTAAGAAAATTGAAATCATATCAAGAATCTTTTCTGAGCACAACACTATGAGATTAGAAATCACTTACAGGGAAAGAAACATAAAAAACACAAACACATGGAGGCTAAACAGTACGTTACTAAATAACCAAGAGATCACTGAAGAAATCAAAGAGGAAATTAAAAAATACCTAGAGACAGATAACAACGAAAACACGATGATCCAAAACCTATGGGATGCAGCAAAAGCAGTTCGAAGATGGAGGTTTATAGCAATAAAATCTTACCTCAAGAAACAAGAAAAATCTCAGATAAGCAATCTAATCTGACATCTAAAGGAACTAGAGAAAGAAGAAGAAACAAAACCCAAAGTTAGTAGAAGGAAAGAAATCATAAAGATCAGAGCAGAAATAAATGAAATAGAAACAAAGAAAACAATAGCAAAGATCAATAAAACTCAAAACTGGTTCTTTGAGAAGATAAGCAAAATTGATAAACCTTTAGGCAGACACATCAAGAAAAAGAGGGAGAGGACTCAAATCAACAAAATTAGAAATGAAAATGGAGAAGTTACAACAGACACCACAGAAATACAAAGCATCCTTATTGACTACTACAAGCAACTCTATGCCAATAAAATGGACAACCTGGAAGAAATAGGCAAATTCTTAGAAAGATATAACCTTCCAAGACTGAACCAGAAAGAAATAGAAAATATGAACAGACCAATCACAAGCACTGAAATTGAAACTGTAATTAAAAATCTTCCAACAAACAGAAGTCCAGGAAAAGATGCCTTCACAGGCGAATTCTATCAAACATTTAGAGAAGGGCTAACACCCATCCTTCTGAAACTCTTCCAAGCAACACTCCCAAACACATTCTACAAGGTCAGCATCACCCTGACACCAAAACCAGACAAAGATACTACACACACACACAAATTACAGACCAATATCACTATGAATATAGATGCAAAAATCCTCAACAAAATACTAGCAAACAGAATTCAACAACACATTAAAAGGATCATACACCATGATCAAGTAGGATTTATCCCAGGAATGCAAGGATTTTTCAATATATGCAAATCAATCAATGTGATACTCCATATTAACAAACTGAGGAAGAAAAACCATATGATCATCTCAATAGATGCAGAAAGAGCTTTTGACAAAATTCAACACCTATTTTTGATAAAAACTCTCCAGAAAGTGGGCATAGAGGGAACCTACCTCAACATAATAAAGGCCATATAAGACAAACCCACAGCAAACATCATACTCAATGGTGAAAAACTGAAAGCATTTCCTCTATGATCAGGAACAAGACAAGGATGTCCACTTTTGCCGGTGTTATTCAGCATCGTTTTGGAAGTCCTAGCCATGACAATCAGAGAAGAAAAAGAAATAAAAGGAATACAAATTGGAAAAGAAGAAGTAACATTGTCACTGTTTGCAGATGCCATGATACTATACATAGAGAATCCTAAAGATGACACCAGAAAACTACTAGAGCTAATCAATGAATCTGGTAAAGTTGCAGGATACAAAATTATTGCAAAAAATCTCTTGCATTCCTATACAATAATGATGAGAAATGTGAAAGAGAAATTAAGGAAACACTCTCATTTATCATTGCAACAAAAAGAATAAAATACCTAGGAATAAACCTAACTAGGGGGACAAAAGACCTGTATGCAGAAAACTATAAGACACTGATGAAAGAAATTAAAGATGTTACAAACAGATGGAGAGATATACCATGTTCTTTCATTGGAAGAATCAATATTGTGAAAATGACTATACTACCCAAAACAATCTACAGATTCAATACCATCACTATCAAATTATCAATGGTATTTCTTACAGAACTAGAACAAAAAATCTTAAAATTTGTATGGAGACACAAAAGACCCCAAATAGCCAATGAAGTCTTGAGGGAATAAAATCGAGCTGGAGGAATCAGACTCCCTGGCTTCAGACTATACTACAAAGCTATAGTAATCAAGTCAATATGGTACTGGCACAAAAACAGAAATATGGATCAATGGAACAGGATAGAAAGCCCAGAGATAAACCCACACACCTATGGTCAACTAATCTATGACAAAGGAGACAAGGATATACAATGGAGAAAAGGCAGTCTCTTCAATAAGTGCTGGGAAAACTGGACAACCACATGTAAAAGAATGAACTTAGAATACTCCCTAACACCATACACAAAAATAAACTCAAAATGGATTAAAGACCTAAATGTAAGACCAGACACTATAAAACTCTTAGAGGAAAACATAGGAAGAACACTTTTTGACATATATCACAGCAAGATCTTTTTTGATCCACCTCCTAGAGTAATGGAAATAAAAACAAAAATAAACAATTGGGACCTAATGAAACTTAAAAGCTTTTGCACAGCAAAAGAAACCATTAACAAGATGAAAAGAGAACCCTCAGAATGGGAGAAAATATTTGCAAAGGAATCAATGGACAAAGGATTAATCTCCAAAATATATAAACAGCACATGCAGCTCAATATTGAAAAAAACAAGAAGCCCAATCAACAAATGGGCAGAATACCTAAATAGACATTTCTCCAAAGAAGACATACAGATGGCCAAGAGGCCCATGAAAAGCTGCTCAACATCACTAACTATTAGAGAAATGCAAATCAAAACTACAATGAGTATCACCTCACACCAGTTAGAATGGACATCATCAGAAAATCTACAAACAACAAATGCTGGAGACGGTATGGAAAAAAAGGAACCCTCTTGCACTGTTGGTGGGAGTGTAAATTGATACAACCACTATGGAGAAAAGTATGGAGGTTCCTTAAAAAACTAAAAATAGAATTACCATATGACCTAGCAATCCCACTACTGGGCATACACCCTGAGAAAACCATAATTCAAAAAGACACATGCGCCCCAATGTTCATTGCGGCACTATTTACAATAGCCAGGTCATGGTAGCAACCCAAATGCCTATCGACAGATGAATGGATAAAGAAGAAGTGGTACATATATACAACGGAATATTACTCAGCCATAAAAAGGAATGAAATTGGGTCATTTGCCGAGACGTGGATGGACCTAGAGACTGTCATACAGAGTGAAGTAAGTCAGAAAGAGAAAAACAAATATTGTATATTAACGCATATGTGTGGAATCTAGAAAAATGGTACAGATGAACTGGTTTGCAAGGCAGAAATAGAGACACAGATGTAGAGAACAAGCATATGGACACCAAGGGGGCAAAGTGGCAGGGGAGGGGTGGCGGGGTGGGATGAACTGGGAGATTGGGATTGACATGTACACACTAATATGTATAAAATAGATAAGTAATAAGAAACTGCTGAATAAAAAAAAATAAATTAAGTTTAAAAAAACCCAATGTGGGTGTTATTATCTGTTCTAAGTATGTCAAACTCTATACATTTGATGGATGGTGAAATGATAGTCGGGTATGTCTGCAGACCCCGTGGACTCAATATGAATTGGTCACGGGCTCTAATTATCACCCCCCACTTCTCCACTCTAATACGGAGCCATCGCGACACTTTGGATTTCTGGATATCAGGGTCAATCCTACCCTGTGTCCAAAGATCTTTGAAATGTCTAGATATTGCTGTTTCCTCAGCAATAGCCACCCAAGTAAATGGCTCTAGTTCCCTTTAGGAAAGGACAGAGGAATCATTATATGCATTTCTTGGAGATAATATGGGTTCCATTGCAGACCACTGCAGTTAAGCAAATGTCACAAAAAACTGAGTCACACACATTTTTTGGTTTCCCAGTGCATATAAAATGTATGTTTACACTATACTGTAGTCTATTGTGTGCAATAGCATTATGTCAAAAAAACAATGTATACACCTTAATTTAAAAAGACTTCATTCCTAAAATATGCTAAGGATCATCTGAGCCTTCAGTGAGTTGTAGTAGTAATATCAAAGATCACTGATTACAAGTCACCATAACACATATAATAATAACTAAAAAAAATTGAAATATTTTGAGAATTACCAAAATGTGACACAGAGATATGAAGAGAGCAAATGCTCTGATAAGACTTGCTTGACCCAGGGCTGCCACGAAAATTCAATTTATAAAATATCATAGTATCTGTGAAGCATAAGAAAGCAAAGAGCGGAGAAACAAGGTCTGCCTGTATAATATACACTTGTTTCGCCGCCGCAGGGCCCTTTCTCCTGAGAAACCAGCTCCCTTAAATGCCAATAGGTCTGAGTCTGAAAACTGACTTCCAGTTTCCTTACTTTGTCTGCAACTGCACAAAGCATATGACACTTTATTAGAGTCATTTTTTGCCATTAGTCTCGTGCTCATCATTCTTATTTCCTTTTTAACGCACTGCAGACATCATGGTAATTGTGGCCTTTTGATTATTGGCAATTAGCTGTCCACACATTACCTTTATTGCTTTGGGGTATCATCACTCCCATTGCTACCTGCAAGCCATCTCCATGACAGCCCCTCTTCCTGAGCTGTGACCTCTGAAAAGAGCCACCACTGAACTCAGTGATGACTCTCACCAGCACGTTCTTGATGGCCTTGGTGGCCTTTGAGCCGTCATGAAACGTAATCCTCTGCTGGGTCTCCTGGCCTCAGGTAATACATCTGTTCCAGTGTGTTGTCCTCCCTGTGGCTTTAATCCCTTTCTCTGCTGTTTCCCTCCTAATTCAGGCATCTAGCTTGGCTCATTTTTGTCATTGCTTGCTCCAGTTTTCTGGGAAGCCCCCTCACGGCTTGTGTGTGTCTTTCCCAGGACTCTTGCTGGAGTGGCGTCAGAGTTTTCTATTGCTACTGTAACAAATTATCATAAACTTAGAGGCCTAAAATAATACAAATCTATTATCTCATAGTTCTGTGGGTAAGATGTCAAACACAGGTCTCACTGGATTAACACCCAGGTACCAGCAGTACTCCTTTCTCCTCTGGAGTCTGGGAAGAATCCATTTCCTTGCCTTTTCCAGCTTTTAGAGCCCAGCTGAACTCTTCAGCTAGTAGCTCCCCTCGGCCAGCATCACATGGTTTCTCTGCTTCCATCATCACAGCCCTTTTTCTGACCTTTTCTGCCTCCCTCTTCTACTTTTAAGGACCTCCGGAATTATACTGAACCCACTTGGATAATCCACGATAATCACCATATTTCAAGGTCGCCTGATTAACCATTCTAATTCCATCTGCAGCCTTAATTCCCTTTTGCCATGTAAACTGACATATTCACAGATTCTAGGGATTAGGACTTGGGCCTCTTGGGCTTGGGGGTTACTATTCTGCCAACAACAGACAGTAAACCTTATACCCAAGGAGAGTGTCCCCAGGTCAATACGGTCTCCTGATGTACTTTTAGGTTCTAATCCCCTTGACCAAGAATCTTTAAAATCCAGGACTGCAAATACCATTCCCACCAATGCATGCTGGTTGATTATTGTCTCTATTTTGGAATGTAGTACCATTTCTCCCTTACCGGATGCTATGTGGAGCCATGATGACACTTTGAGTTTCTGGATTTCTCTGTCAATCCTACCATGTGACCAAAGGTTCTTGAAATGTCTAGGAAATCATTATAGTACATACTTATATGGGTTACGTAGCTGGGTCATGCAGCTACCTAACACAAATTATTGACTTGGCATCTGAAAGGGGACTCCTGTCGTGCAGTGTCTTCCACACAGGAGGGGTGCTGGCTTTTAACAGGAGAGCTTGCTCTCAGACTGTGAGACATCAGGATTCTGGCGAGCCAAAATCTTTGGGGGAATCCATTAAGATATATCAGGGATCCAGATTTTCCCAACCAAGGCCTTGACCTTGGTATAACAGAGCTGTCTTGGCTGCATATTCAATTGCCTTTGAAGCTGTACACTAAGGATTACACCCTGAATTTGAGCATTTTCTGTTCTCCCACTAAACCAAATATGACCTTCTTTGTAAACTACCAAAGACGACCTCTGGTCTTCACACTCAGTTTTAAATGGTTTGTTAACTGCCCTCAACTTTCCGTTGTCCCTTTGAACTGCAGGGCAATGCCACTGTCCTTCCTGGGCAAGGATGTTAATCAGTGTCCCAAAGCTGGCCTCCTAGAGCAAAGCTCTTCATCTCCCACCTCTGCGTCCCAGGGCACCACGGGAGCAGTAGTGCGGGGGTGGTGAGAAGATGAATATCACCAATACTCATGAGGTGGGTGGATCTCCTCTGGCACCCTTTCCAGGCACCCCCTGCCACCCCAGGAAATCCTCCCAGGCCACCTTTCTAGATTCCTCTAGAGCCCCAAGCCTCTGCCTCCAAAGCCAGGGTGGAAGGGGATCTGGAGCTTCAGAACCTGCCAGGCCCATAGACCTCCACTCCCTTCCCAAAGGAGGAAACCTGGCCTAAAGAGGTCACCCATTGTTTCTCCGTCCTATGGGAGGCATGTTCCAGGGAGGATGTGTATTTCACTTTGAAGTCAGAATTTATTTCTTCTTAATGATCAGAGAACTGGGAATCCCACTGGCTCTCAAAACGGAATGCCTTAGAGGCATGCTTAAAATATAAGCTCCTTATGAATTGTAAAAATGAACCCTCATCTTAAGTCTTTTACATACCTTCCAGCATACGGGTTCTATCTTTACATATTGCTAATTGGTTGGCAAAGAAACTTCAGAATCATCTAGTTTGACTCCTCATTTCCATGGATGAGGAAGGACACGGAAGGTCAGGGAGGGATAGAAACATCATAGCTGTTCTCACAACATCATCCTTCAAGACACAGCTCTGGGGTCACCTCTTCCAGAAAGCTCTGCGCGCTGAGCAGCCACCCTGCCCGTGGGCCCTGCTCCACATCCCGACTGTGGTCTCCTTGAGGGCAGGGTTCTGTCTAATGTGTCTCTATATTCCCAGTGGCCCGCATGGGTCCAAGCACAGAGTCAATATTCATCGAATGTGTGTTGAATGAGTGAAGATGGCCCAGAGATGTCCTCAGGGCCAAACCAGAGACACGTGTCTCACACGGTGATTCAGAGCACAGGAGTCTGGTGTGAATCTCACAGCCAAGATGATTGTACCAAGGCAGGGAGGATAGTAAGGGAGGAGGACAGGAGGAAACAGCTGGTGAGCTCGAGAAAGCATCCTTTCTACAAATTACCAACCATTCTCTTTATTGCACAGGAGGCTTTGTAGTTTTTTTAATATATTGAATCCACCTGGCAGCTGGGGTGGTGGGCAAAGTCCTACAGACACTATCTGATTGAATCTTTAAATTCTTTATGCTATTTAAGGGACTGAAATCTAGAATACAGGTCTCCTGAGCAGGTACTGCTTCTTTATTACATGCTATCAAATATTATACCTTTATTAAACACTGCTTTATGACAGGTACTCTTTTTTTTTTTTTTTTGAAAATATAACTAAAGGACATTTATTTGTTTCTCACTAAGACTTTGTCTTGAGGACATAACTAAACCACGTCACCACCCCCACCCTGATGTGAAGAAGGGTTAGTACAGTGAATGTTATAAAGCAGATATGAACAGTCTGAAGGACTGGAACCAACATTAACTGACAAAAACCAACCTCCATCTAAATCATCATAAAAATGTTTAAGTAAAAAAAAAAGGAGTGGAGAGAAGGGGGCAAAGGGGGTTTCAGATTGAACGAGATCCTCATATCTCATCTAATACATTCAATCCTGGCTAGAGTGTACCAAAATGGAAACAGGATTACTATAATACAAAACTTCTACTACAGCACACTGTATATTACAGGTACTCTTGAACCTTCATATAGAATCTGGGAAATGGCTGGCCATCAGCAAATATTTGCAGAAAGAATGAATAAGGGGTTTAACAGACCGCTGGATCTTCACAAAGGCGATGCAGCTTGCTATCATTTCGCCAGGGATGGTATTCTGAAGAGTAATTTAGAAGCCATCTCAACGTGAGTTAAATTCTTTTATATTACTTTGACAATGTTCACCAGTTTCAGTATGAAATCTATGAAGATGCTTAGAGAAATGGCCTCGGGAAGTTCAATGTACACATGAGGCTGCTCCTGGAAGACAAACCTTTTAAAGGACGGTCCGTGCTTTTTGGGGTAAGTTTGGCAATTTCTGCACCCCATCCATGGAGCTGGATTTTCTGATATTTTCCCCAAGTGTTTATCTTCAGCTTATTCTCATGATGAGGAAGCTGATTTTGTCAAATTTTATTTTCTGTTGTTAGTATATTTTTTTAGAATGAACAGCTCTCATTTTCTAAATATAAACTTGCTATGTTATTAAATGTGCCTTTTTTTAAAGCCACACGTATATCATCCAGTCCAAATGTGATTCTGACATTCCCCGGGGGAGACTTAACTGACCAGATAACGAGGGCAGACCACTGGACTCAATGACCCCTACCATGGACTCCCATAAAGGTTTCAGTGGCCCTGGGCAATTAAAAGGCAGTGTGATGAATGATAAAGGAGAAAATAGTGGCTCAAATTCCAACGCTGTTACTCTTCCAATATGAGAGTTTGGCCAAATCATTTAGACTCTGAGCCCAAGCGTGATTTATAAAAAATCGGAATATTGACAGCTATGTTGCTGATTCCGACAGCGCCCTGTGGACAGAGCTAGCCTGGTGGGAGTTGGGGTGGGAACTGCAGATACCAAGGGCAGGGAGAGGGCCAGGCTGACGGGCCGGGCGCCTTGCCTTTAATTTGAGCTGCTTTGTTGCGAATTGTCCTGAGGGACCCTCTCCAAGTCATCAACATTCCCACGGGCTTACAAATGCCTTTCCCAGGAAGAAGGCTCTGGAAGTTACATCTCTCATACAAGAAAGACCTTGGCAGTTCAGATCCACGAAGGCTTCTGACTCAGTTTCCCTGTGGCCCACTTACCTCCCACCGTACAGATGCACCCACAGTTCACAGCTATGTGATGCCGGTGCTGTGAGGAGTCCCGGGGTTTGCAAAGCTGTCAGTTGTACTGGTATTATTACAGCTAGGTCATTGCACAGAGATCTTATACATAGTTATAAACTTATGCCACTTCACTTCTTCCTTGATGAAATAATCATATACACTTTAAGGATAGAAACCAAAGAACAAAAGGATAAAGGAGGAAAAAGTAAGTAACTTTTTAACTTTTTTTAGTAAAAACCTAGGATGTTCATCTTTAACATTGAATGTCAGTTTAGTCTGTCCTTTTATCTTCTTTTCCCATCCCTCTTATCCTTTCTCTCTCTCTCTCTCTCTCTCTCCCTTCCTTCCTTGGTGTATTTATTTAATCAGATGTTAAATTCCTGATAACTTATTCTGCATCCTGTTTGTACAGGAAACACAGACTTGAAGGACAGATGATTCCCACCCAGAAGGGGCTCAGGGCATAATGGGGTAGCCGACAAGACTGGGCCATTGCAATGCCCTGTGAGCTCCTCTGGGATAGAGGTAAACTTGAGGAGTTGTAAGGCCACTTAATCCAGCCTCAGGGGGAGGTAAAGAAGGACTCACTGAGGAAGAATACGGCCAGTCTGAGTCCTGAAGGATGAGTAGGAACACGTGAGCCAAAAAAGGTAGAGTCATCAGAAGGCCCATCAGTATATACTATAATATACGCATATATTGGGACTGCCCTGGTGGCGCAGTAGTTAAGAATCCGCCTGCTAATGCAGGGGACACGGGTTCGAGCCCTCGTCTGGGAAGATCCCACATGCCGTGAGCATCTAAGCTCGTGAGCCACAACTACTGAGCCTGTGCTCTAGAGCCCATGAGCCACAACTACTGAGCCCACATGCCACAACTACTGAAGCCCGTGTGCCTAGAGCCCGTGCTCCACAGCAAGAGAAGCCAACACAATGAGAAGCCCGTGCACCACAACGAAGAGCAGCCCCCGCTCACTGCAACCAGAGAAAGCCGGCGCACAGCAATGAAGACCCAATGCAGCCAAAAAAACAACAACAACAACAACAACAAAAATACATATATATGTATATATATATATACTGTATATAGACATATATAGAAATATACTCTGGTATATTTCTGACTGCTACTGTCCAAAGCTAAGCACAATTGGTTATAAAATGCAACATGTCTGAGTAAATAAAATGTAGTAATTATCAAAAACACACTTTTCCTGCCATCAAGCTCTGAAAAGCACTTTTTTTGCACATGTTAGAAAGAGCAGTGATGTAAGCAATGTTTTCTGGATCAATTTTGTCACAGACATAGATACAGATTTTGCCTAGTTATGTTTCCATTCCCTAAAAGTCCCAAGGAGTGTGTGCTGGACATTGAAATGGTGGCACAGCCTATTGATATAATAAAAGGCAAGTGTGTTCCATGGGGACTGAGGCCATCTAGGAAGACTGGGGAAAGAAGCCTCTAGATGCTAGCTTTGATTGATTTCCTAGGATTAAAATTTCTGCCAAATGGGGTTATGAATGACTCTTGCCACTGGCTTTGCTGAAAGCCGGGCCTCCGCCTCTGGTTTTGCGATGCTCGCTCGTGTTGTTGAAGAACCCAGGAGGACAGCCCAGATTAGGCTGAATCAATGCAGGAGTGTTTACAGCAATTCCATCCCCGGCCATCTGCTCAGAGAGTTAAACAGAACTTCATGCGCTTGGGCCTTTTTCCTTCCGGAAATCAGGTCTCACCCTATAAATGACCTGCCTTCACCAATACTCACAGTTTGCACTGTCAGTACTGTACCAGTTGGAGAAAACAGTTTCCCCCTGATTTTAAAAAAAGCTTATTTTCTCACATTTACTAAAGGAAAACGTAGCTTCGAATGCTATAGACATAGTAGGGGTTGAAACACAGAAATGGAGTAAGAAACTCTGGCTCCAAATTCTGGTTCCACCTCTTTGAAGCAGAGTAATATTAGGCAAGTTTCTTAACTTTTCTGTGTTTCAGTTTCTTCATCTGTAATTTGGGGGTGATATTACCTACTTCATACGTCTACCGTGATAGTCACAGTGATAGTACATGTGAAAGATGCAATAACGCCTTCTTATTATCAGATGGCCAGGTTCAGTCTATCTTAATTTGCTTCCTGTGAGCCCTATAGGAACCTCGGGTGTCAACATTTGCTTAGAGGAGAGAGAAAGGCAGTGTGATGATCAACTGGCAGTGAATGAGTCCACCTATGGGCTCCCTGGGACACCTTTGGAAGGGAGCCCATGTGCTCCTCTCTGCAGCTCAGTGCAAAGGGTGTGCTGGTCTGGGTGGGGCAGGGGCAGGGCTGGAGGTGACCTCAGGTGTCCTGAGGCACGGCAGCTAAAGCACTCAGGAGACATCCTATGGAAACAGGGGTGGGAATGCCAGGAGGTGTTGCAATGTTACTTTAGAGGATTCATCTGCTTAGTATTAGAGTTCCCCTCGTTTAACCCTCAGAGGTTTTGGACTCTGGTGTGAAAATTTTTTTCTGTTTAGAAGGAGTTCCGCACATCGCTCATTACTTTAGCAGACTGCACATTGTGCGAGCTTGTTTATTCTGCTAAGTGAGTCATCAATATCCTCCTCTACACTCAGCCGCGGAATGGGAGACTTGGAAGAGAGTTGAGGGCTCAGCTAGCTCCGCCCTCTCATTTGACTGGTGGGGAAATGAAGGCCCCAAGGGGAGAAGGGTTTGCATGAAATCACATCGTAATGGACCTCAAATACAGGGCGCCTGATTCGAAGTCTGGCATGTATTCTACTAAATGCAACAGACTTTTAAAGAGTTTTGGAGGGAATCGGTGGAAGAAGAATCATGTTAAATACTCTACGTATTGTGTTCCAATTAAACCTCTCAGCAGCTCTGGAAGAAAGTCATATTTAGGAAGGGGATTATATAAATCTCCCGTGTGAAAGGTACCCTCCCTGCATTAAGAAGTCGAGAAGCATCCTCATGGCCAGAGGTAGGGAATTCAGGGTCAAGAAGGCTCTATAAACAAACTGCTTAGATTCTCAATTCTCATAAATGCATTGTTTCTTTGTCTAAAACGTATGAAAGCTGCCTGCTTTGGTAGCTTCTTAGGTCTCATATCTATGAGACCTCCATAAATATGAAATTAAAACTTTTTTCTTCTGTTTAAAAAAAAAGAAGAGGGGGCTTCCCTGGTGGCGCAGTGGTTGAGAGTCCGCCTGCCGATGCAGGGGACGCGGGTTCGTGCCCCGGTCCGGGAGGATCCCACGTGCCGCGGAGCGGCTGGACCCGTGAGCCATGGCTGCTGAGCCTGCGCGTCCGGAGCCTGTGCTCCGCAACGGGAGAGACCACAGCAGTGAGAGGCCCGCGAACCCCGCCCCCCCCCCCCCAAAAAAAAGAAGAGTATTATAGCAGTTAGTTAAGGAGACACAAATAGAAAATAATTACATCATTCATTCTACGTAAAAAATATTCTACATGGAAAATATTTGTGTACTTACTCCCCATTCATTGTGCTAAACACAGAGATGTGGAAGAGAGTAATACAGATCCTATCCCTGTCATCACTGACTTTATAATCTAGTGAGCTCTGGAGTCTGTACTACACAGGTAGTTTTAAAATTGGAGCGCTCAGGTGCCACAGAGGTGGCTCAACGGTTAATTGAGGCTGCACAGAGGATCACACTGGGGGCCACATCTCTCCTCCTCCCCATCCCCGCGTCAACTATAGAGATGCCATTCTGTCTCTTTCTACACTGGGGCTTCGTGTAAGATTTCACTTGAGGACAGGATTCCTTTGATTCATCCACTAAGCTGATTCATGCTGCCTCTTTCTCTTATTCAGAAAATCTTCAGCTGCCAGTGCAAAAACTCAACTCAGAGTATCTCAAGAACAGAAACAATGGAATGTACTGGAAATCTTTGGATACATCAAATTTGCGGTTCAGCCAGGTCGGGAAGCTCAAACATTGGAAGGGCTAGCCCCCTCTTGTTTGGCTTCAGATCAGTTCAGATCTAAGAACTTGAATAAGAACATCAGATTTTGCTCTCTCCTCCTTTCTTTCCTTATCTTTCCACTTAGCTTATCTCTGCTTGGCTTTATTAGTCATAAGTTACCTCCAAATAGCAGATGATATTGGAAGCCCCCGATCTGTAACCTTCCAGCAGAAAGAAACATTTCCTCTCTTTATATCCACATAGTCATCTCAAGGAAGAATATTATCGGTTCTATTTGGGTCCAACAAGTCAGTGGAGCCAAGGGCATAAGGATACTCTTGCTGCTCAGCAGATGCTCAGGTGCCAACCCCGGAGGAGAGGGTTGGGAACTATGATTGACAGTTCCACCAGCATCAAGGAGAACGACAGATTAATTTATAGAAAGAATGGATGAGAATGTGCAGGTGGGAAGACCAATGCTAAGGTAGCTTAGTCTATTACATCCTTTCTTAAGTTGACACAGATATATTCTTTGATAACCTATTGCTTTATTCTACTTATTGTATTTTCTTTAATATTGACTAATTGCAAAGATGATTCTAGGCAACTGAAATTAAAGTATGTACAAGAAAGATGAAACTCAAACTCTTGAGCTCAAGGTAAAAGGTAAAAGGGGGTGATCGTAACACTATATCCAGATACCCTAGCTAGGAGAAGACATACACGTTAAGAAGAAAGCTTACCTTTGAGTTTCCAGTTTCCTTCCAGAAAAAAGGAAGAGTGGGTTCATAATTCTCATTGTCTAATATTAGAATCTAGTTGCCAGGGGCTAACAAACTTTTTCCTACCACTGAGATCTGAGTTTAGTTTGTCACAGACACTTTTGTCTATAAGACATTCATGTAGTTTTTTTTTTTTTTTTTAATTTTCAAAATTTTTTCAAACCAGCAAATAATCCTTCTACCCAGTGTCTACAATCCTGGATGGTTCTTTTTCAAGCCTTTTGTGAAAAATATATACAGCCAGCATCTTTGGAAGATGTCATTTGAATGAGAGCACCATGCTACTAAGAGACCTGGAGAGTGTTGAGGAAGAATGGCCCTGCTCAGGACCAAATGATCCATTTAGAGAGATAGAAAGGACCTGCTATAATCATCACTTCAGAGGGAATTATTTCCTTTCTGTCTCAATAAGAAGATGGGAACCATGAGAATCATTGTGAATTAGTACAGTTTCATTGAGAAAGGCACTGCAAAGGAGTCACACTTCTAGAAAATTTTGACATCGGCAGTGGTAATGCTGGGTGCATTAATACTGCATTATTGTTATATGGACAAGTGATGAAAATGAGGAGCTATCTCTGTATTTTCCAGGTAGGAGAATGCATGCAAAGTCTACAAAAAGGCAGAAAGAGCTTGGTGCACATAAAGATTAATGATCCTGAGAGCCAGGAAATCTAGATTCTGTTTCTGGCTCTGTCCTTATTTACTGTGTGGCTCTGTGAAAATCCCTTCTTATTTAGACTTCATTTTCAAAATCTGCAAAATACAAGAATAGGTTATGTGATTACTAAGATTTCTTTTGGCTCTAAATGTCCATATCTAGATCGTATTTTTAATAATACAGATTCTAGAAAACTATGCCTGTTTGGTTATTAAGTGGCAATATTGTTTTCCGCATGTAGCTTTTGGAAACTGGTCCTGTTAATTGGCAGAAAACTCGCATATTGCCAAAACACTCTTGTGTTTCTGAACAAAACTTATATTTTGCTGAGAAAGATTTTGAATATTTCTTGCTCTTAATAGTTTTCTTACAGAGACGCAGATGTAGAGAACAAACGTATGGACACCAAGGGGGGAAAGCGGGGGGAGGGGTGGGGTGAACTGGGAGATTGGGATGGACATATCTACACTAGTATGTATAAGACAGAGAACTAATGAGAACCTGCTGTATAGCACAGGGAACTCCACTTTGCTGTACAGTAGAAACTAACACAACATTGTAAAAAACTCTACCCCGATTAAAAGAAAATAACAGTGATTAAAAAAAAAAAGTGAGGGAGAAATAAAGACTTTCTCCGACAAAAAGACAAACAAACAAACGTTTTCTTTTTATGAGCAACCCTCCTCCTGCACAATATACAGAAAACAATGAAAAATTCAATGTTTCCCTGAAGCTCTTTATCTCTGTTGCTTCTCTTTATGACATACACTAGCCTCTGTCAGTTACCAGAGACTTGTTCCACCGACCCTGCCTTGTAAGAGGGCATCCCAAAGTCAAGGTTAGCTTTTCCTGCCTCCAGAGAAAGGGCTGGAGATTCCTATTATAAGACGGAGAGTTAACATTGGAAAATTGGTTCTTCTTATCTACATGAGGGTGTGTAGGAATGAAAATAGCAATGAAGATTCCACCTAAGAAGACTGAGACTGAGATTCTTCCAGTTCTGCCAATAAACGAAATATATAAGAATTGCTAATACTGATATACCGTTTTGCAGTTTACAATACACTTTCATACGTATTATTTCATATGATCCTCACAAATACGCCTGCAAATAATCGATATTCATTGTGTTTCTTGATGAGGCAATGGAGACCCCTATGGTTTAACTGAAGTGACAAGACAGCTAGTGGAGAAGGAGGGGACCAGGGCCCGTGTTCAGCTCTCATCAACACAGTGCAAGAGCCTGGGCTACTGCTTTACAGCCCTGGGACTCGGTCTCCTGGCTGGTAAACCAGGAGTCATAACCCCAGTCTACCTAATTCACAGGTCTGCGTGTGTTCTGAGGAAACACAAATGCCATTCATTTCTTACTGACTGAACTCCAAGTCTATTTCCATAGCTCAGAAACATGGTCAAATATCAAAGACCTGAATTTAGCAACTTCTAACGTCAAAACAAACCAAACACCACACAAACTCTGCCTTCTCCTCGTAACAAGGGAGTAGTATTAAGCCCAGAGCTGACCTGGGATTCTCTCCAGTGGGACCCAAGAGGGGAGAAACAAACCTTACATTTGCAATTTTGGTGTGGTTTGAGACTCCATGTGCAAAAAGAAGTCACTTACGAAGGAGGAGAAACATTTTTGTGGATGCAAAAACTGGAGACAAAACAGGAAAAAAAAAAAATCATAGATTTGAAAATCTTACAAAAATAACAAATGAATAATTTACAGCTTTTCCTCATTTATTGAAAAACATTGGAAAATGTTCTTACTCAATGCAGCTCTTGGGTTCTCTTCCTGCAGCTATTACTCAGTCAACTTCATTTCTTTTCTTTTTTTAAAAAAGACATTTATTTGGTGACTTGTTCCTGGCTTTTCATAAGATACCATCTGAGCACCATCTGTATGCTCTTTCCACCCAAGCCTTCAGCCTTCAGAGACCGTGTCTATTTGCCTCTGCTCTCCCCCCGACACCCTGCCACCCATCACACACACCGTCTCTCAGACCCACCCTCCCGATGCTGCCTCTAGCCCCCCACGAGAACTTTGTGAATCCCTAGCCTCAGATCACCATTCATTCACCTTTAATAGGACCCTTTGAAAATTCCCGTGTCTTATTCCTCTGACCCAGAGTGCCCTACACCTTACATTTGTTGATCCCTGTAGTTTCCCTAGGGTTGCCAGATTTAGCAAATAAAAGTACAGGATACCCAGTTAAATCTGAATTTCAGATAAATAAAAAAAAATTCAGTGTAAGTATGTCCTGTATACACTCGTGATGTTACACTTGTAGAAGCGGAGCCGGAATCACTATTTCCATTTCTATGGAGAAGAAAACTGAGACCCACAAAGGTAAGAGAAATTGTCAGAGATTACACAGCCAGGAGGTGGTATCGCTGGAATTTGAATCAGGCTGGCTGACCTCAAAGCCCAGGCTTTCTCCATGGCAGCGGGCTGCCTCTGTTAAATATAACAGGGTATCTATGGTACTTGACAGTTTTCAAAACACTTTCAGATGCATGATCTTAATTAATCTTCCCAGGAACCCTTTTGAGATAGGTGCTACATTTCATTTGTTTTAAGACACTTTTTTTTTTCCCTTTTTAACACTTGAACGTCTCTGATTGCATGTATTTCATTGTCAATAGTGTGTCAGTCTAATTGGCAGTATTGTTTTTTTTTCTTTCTTAGAAGGGCTTACCTAATGGCATCTTGGATTCAATTAAATGCAACATTATTTATTTCCTCAGGGAAGTCTGGCCTCTAGGCTAAGGTGGCAGACATTGTAATTAAGCCTGTCTTCCTGACCTACCACCCTCATGTTGAAAAGAAATTATACATACTTTCTCCCCAAGACTCACAATGGAGCCAGGATGGGTTCAGTGAACTACGCAGGTATCACACTTCTAGCAGGAGGGTGGAGGCGTGTGCTCCCCCTTTGCTACGTTTCCCTGTAAACTTAGAACTGAAAGACTAGGCAGGTGAGGTGAAGAATCTGGCAAGGAATGGCTCCCCCCTCTTTTGTCTACATCTTCCAGGGGAGCTACACAGAGCAAAAACACAGCTCCCTGCAACGTCACACAAGTGAAAAATTCAAAGAAACGGGAGACAGAAGCCGGCCTTGGTAAAGTCATCCTACGGCGGGCTCTGCCAGCTGGAGAGCACTGCCGACAAGGCACGAGCTGCTTGCTCCAAGCCTGGGTCCCGGCCCAAGTGCTTAATGACTCAGGCAGCATCTCTACCACCGCTTCCCCTTGGAGCCTCAGTCTACAGTCTAGACTGAGCTGGAGGCGCTCATTCTTGGCATTGGGCCCACATTTCCCAACACGGATTCACAGAACCTCATTCCGAGTGTTGTATTCTTGGGCTCTGAACAGCTAATGTCAGGAGGGAAACTTCATTAGGAAAGAGAAACACATTGTACAGGAAAAAGGAGGAGGAGGAGGAGAAAAATGATACATTGATTGCAAGCAGTCGGGTCTGAGATTGAATTGATTTACACTTTCAGAGTTTAAGGGACAGTGAGCATCTGCCCGAAAGATGATCATTTCCGAAGAGAAGGCATTTGAATGGTCTTTTTTTTAAAGTAAAAGAGCTTATAACTGGAAGTTTGTATGGATCTAATGTACAGTGAGGGGATTATAGTTAACAATGCTGCATTGCGTACTTCAAAGTTGCAAAGACTTAAAATTTTTCACTACACACACATAAATGGTAACTGTGTGAGTGAGTGATGGATGTGTTAACTAGCCTTATTGCAGTAATCACTTTGCAATATATACGTATATCAAGTCATCTCGTTGGACACCTTAAACTTATACCATGTTACATGTCAATTCTGTCTCAATAAAGCTGGGGGCTACCAATATTAAAAAGGAGCTAATTCTGTATCAGAAGCCTATCTGCAGATTGCCCTCCATGTTGAGAACAGTCAAATGCATTTCCCTTCCCTAGGCTCTCAGTAATAAATCTCATCACTTAAGCTTCCATCAAGCCTGTGGGGTCAGTGTCAATGTTCTCATTTTAGACACAAAGAAACAGAGGCTCAAAGGCCTCAGTGACCTTGCTGAAGTTCACAGACTCTTCATGGCAAAGCTGGGAGCTGAGCCCGGATCTTGTGACTCCAAAGGCTGTGTTCTTTTTGCTCCCTGCACCCGTAGCTACTGGTACCTCAGTGAATAAGAGCAGAGATCAAGTTTGCTTGGGTGAACTTGGGAGAAAGTTGGGGAGGGTTAGGTAGAGTGGAAAGAGACTGACAGATTCTAAAAGGGGCTTAAGAATTTGCCTTGCGTCCTGGAGATACTAACCTGATGGAGTCCTTAGAACATATGAAGAGGGAAGAAGGGGTAGCATCAGGAAACCCATCTCAGTAAGAGAGCCTTCATGCCGATAGATAAAGGTTTAGTCTGGGGAGGAGGTCCTAGAATAAAAGGCCTTTGATGTTGAATTAGAGGTTTATGAAGATCATTACCTCCTTACTCCAAGAATCTTGATACAAGAAAAATAAAATTTTTAATGGCATCATACTTTTCCAATTCAGCCAAAGTTGCTCAAAATGGCGTAATGAAAACAAAGAATGATCTTTGGAACCGAACACAATTGGGTTGAACCCAGGCTACACCACTTACTGATGTTTGACCTAAGGCAGGGCATTCAGCCTTCTCGAGTATCAGTTTCCCCATCTGTAGAATAAAGGTGACATTACCTCTCTCAAGGCTGCCAGGAGATCCCTCATTTAAATCTGATTAGCTCACTTCCTTCGTGGGTTCCCTGAATCTGACACTTTGTTACAGCTCCACACACCATATTCTAATTTCTTTTTTTTTTTGCTGCTGTCTCCGCTTATACTCTCTTGGATCCCTGGAGATTTCACCTAATTGTATCTCTGGCATCAGTGTCTGGCAAAGGAGCCACTCTGAGTCTCCTCAAAGAAAAATCCTGGGAGAGTAGGAACCAGGAAAGATGAGAAAGAAGGGATTTAGTCTAACAAGCTCCAAAAGTTTAGAATGTGTTCCCCATTTACTCTGAGACTTTCAGCCTTCTCTCTTCTCCCAACCTCCCAAACCCTTGTACCAACCCTTGCCTCTTACACATAAGCAGGTGAAGTCTAAAAGGAACAGGTGTAGGGTAAAAAGGAAAGTATCTTTTCACTGGGGGGTTAGTAAGTTTACAATAATTAGATATTGGTTTACAGTTGACAGTGCTCTTTCTTCTCCATTGTCACCTCTTTTGAGGCTGGCTATAGCCCTCTGTGGTAAGATGGGCTCACAGTATTAGAGATAGTCCGTGACTAACGATGGTTCGACTTATTATTTTTCAGTTTTACATGGTGCAACAGTGATACGCATTCAGGAAACTGTACTTTTTGAAGTTTGACCTTCCCCTGGCTAGCGCTTTGTGGTACGACACTCTCTCGTCATGCTGGGCTGCAGCACTGAGCCTCGGCTCCCAATCACCACGCGATCGCGAGGGTCAACAACTGATACACTTCCAACCATCTGGACGGAGACAACCATTCCGTTTTTCACTTTTAGTACAGTAGTCAATAAGGTACAGGAGATATTCAACACTGGATTATAAAATAGGCTCTGTATTAGAGGACTTTGCCCAACTGTTGGCAAATGTAAGTGCTTGAGCACATTTAAGGCAGGCTAGGCTAAGCTATGATAGTCTTTGCTAGGTCAGGTGTATGAAATGCGTTTTTGACTTACAGTAGTTTCAATTTATGATAGACTTATCAGGACAGGAAGTAACCCCATCATAAGTTGAGGAAGATCTGTGTTTCACTGTACCAGTGAGGAGGCTGAGTCTCAGAGAGGTAAAAAGGAATCGAGGTCACACTGTTGCTAGTGACAAAGTCAGAACAAGAAGCCAAGATGACTCCCTCTTTCTGCATCTCTCCGTGCTTTGTCTCTCAAAGATAATGCAAAGCTAATAAGGCTAAAAATAATGGCAGGAGAGAAGTTTCCCTGACATCTCGGATGTGTGTAGGCTCTCCCAGAGCCTCGCATGGGGGTGCAGCACGGCCTACATTTCCTGCTCACTCATCAGACAGGCCATCCAGCCCTCAGAGCAGAGTGCATCCTGCAGAACTGAAGCAGGAGCTGAATCACCGTGAGCCTGACTGTTGGATGGGAAGTGATGGCGTGGGTGGTCGCATCCCAGACAGAAGACACTCTGCCAGATGGAGACGCGCCTGGAAGCTTGGATGGGGCTCCAGTTGTTGCCAGATCCCTGGTGCTGCTCTCTTTGGACTGAATAGAGGCTGACGAGGCAGCAGGGAGCTCCCCACCACTCATGGGGTCCCCGGACCCCCAGATAGGGACATGTCCAAGGGTGATCGGGGGCCACACCAGCCAGAGGGAGAGGCGAGGGCACCAAGAAGTGCTGACACAACCTAGCTCTGGGTAAGGAAATTCGGGCAGTAACAAATTTCTGTGGCCAGGATGCTATTTATACGACACCCATCTGGTGAGCATTCTGGGTGCTTCCCTCCAGACACACAACTTGGAAACAGCAAGAATGCTGAAGCTAAGGACTCACCCTGCCATTGCTGAGCTGCATGCAAGAGTTTTCCATGGAGAGGAATCCCGTGTAAGCGAAGGAATATTTGAAATGGCCCTCCCTCTCTCCTCCATAGGGATCAGAATAATAATCAGGACGGCTACAGTTACTCCATACTCTGTGCTAATCATTTCTAGCCTTTACCACAATTCTGCAAAGTGGGTGCCATCATGCTCATTACATATGTGAGGAGATTCGCCAAGGTTAAGTAACTTACCCAAGGTCACCCAGCTGTGAGTAGAGGACCTGGGGAACTAAAGCCAGTTGACTAGAGTCACTCAGCTGACGGGTGACAGAGTCGGGTGGGAATGGGGTCTCTCTGACCTCAAGGCTCTGTGTTTCACACCCCACACCCCTCACTTGCCATCTCCTTCCTGCTCCCCGCCCCAAATCCCTGGAGGAAAAGAGCCCCTGAGATTCATCTCCAGAGGGAGACAAGAGAACAGTTGCTCTCCTTGGCCCAGCACTGAGGTTTTATAGGGCTTCAGTGCTCTGGAATTTGTAGGCAAATGTTACTCTTTCGTCTCTGGCAAATCCAACCGCACATTTTGTATTCACAAAGCCCTCCTCAGAGACACTGAGGATGGGGGGCTGCTCTTCCTACTACTCCCAGCTTCCCGGGCTCTTTCTCTGCCTGTCCTGTTCTTTCTTAGGAGCACATCCAGGCAACGCCAGCCAGCCAGCAGCACGGGAGTCGGAACAGGGCCTGGAGTGCACTTGCCTTCACCAGGCTCCTTCCAGCCTGCGGGGAGCCCTGGGGTGCCCGGCAGGATTTGAAGAAACTCTAGGAAGTTGTTTGTTTAGGTTCGCCCTCAACCCTGGCTGGGGTGGGAAGAAAAGAGGGCCAGAGAGAGGATCTCAGAACCCCTCTGAGTGCATTTATAGACATAAGTGAAAAGAGAAAATTAGAGATCTATAAATCTAACCAAATTTGGAAAAAATGCCAGGAAAAGAAGCACTAAGTGCTTATAAATTAGTTTAATCCGATGAGAAAGAAGGAAAGGAGGGAACAAGGGAGGGGGGAGGGGGAAAACGAATAAAGGAAACCAGTGTTTCCTGAAAACACTTATGTGTCTCCCACGATGGTGGGTGCTCCGAGACCAGAATGAGAGGCGGGTTTTGTTTTTAGTTCAGATTCATCATTAAATGATGTGTGACTTTTGGCAAGTATTTTCCCTCTCTGGGCTTTGGTTTTCCGTTTCATAAAGGGTTCAGGTAGAGGATCTCTAACTCCCATCCAGGCCTATATGTCTAGAGATGTAGCCTTTATAGACCAATGCCTCCTTCTGTATCACTGGGAGTTCTCAAAAGCAGTATCCAAGGTCTCATCATGTCATGAAAGGGCAGCTGGAGTCCTGGAGTGTTTGCTCTGGAATTCATTGCTGGTGCTGACAGGGAATGCCTCTTGTCTTTTTGTTCTAGCATGGTATTCTTTCTTCTTCTCCAGGACAAGGATCCGGCCACTAGACCAGGAAGGCTACCATATGTCACTGGTAGATCTGAACCATCAGCTAGGATAAGGGGGGACTAAGTAAGTGAGTGGAGGTCAGGTAGAGATGGGGAAGAAGGAGGAGGAGACAGGATGTGTGAGGTGGCAGAGGAGGAGAGCTGCCAAAATGTGTCTTTATGGTAGGTCTGTGGCCAAATCTCCCAGCAAGACCAGCTGGCTGTTTTGTAGGGAGATAGCTGAGTGCAATGGACTAAGATAGTAATTATCATCAAGGGACTTGGGTTCTAGTCCTAGTTCTGGACTAACTGATGCATACTTTTCCTTTTCTCTGTTTCTCTAAGATGAGGGCTGTGCAGGGGCCTCCTCAGTGACACTCTTCCACAGGAATATCTTGGTCAAGTACCATGCATGACACCCTACAGAAAACCAGGACCACTCCACGTGCACAGCTCACTTGACCATGATGATTTTCATATCTCAGCTTTCCCTAGGGACCCAAGTCATTTTCAACAAAGGGTGTCCATCTTAGAGATGGCTGCTTTCAGTAGAGTCACCACTCTTCCAGGATGACCTAGGCGCTGCACTGAGCTGCCTGACCCCTCACCTCCTCCACTCTTCTCTACCCGATCGGAGGTCCTGACCACTATTTGGAGAACGCCTGTTGAGTATGTTGCCCACGTGACTCCTGCATCCACTGAGACTTGAGCTAGATGTTCTCTGAGATTCCCCCTAATTCTGAGCTTGAGAGACCTGTCTTTTTTCCAAATCATGAGAGGAGGACATGGCTTCCAAGAAACCGAGATCTTCAGGATATTTTTAAAAGATATACATAATTAGGCCTTATTTTATTTTTTGTAAAACTATATAATGTGTTGTGCTGAACACTCTAGTTGTAGGGCCTCAGAAGGCAAGAAAGCAAGCAAGAAAGTAGAAAAGGAAGAAGGAAGGGAGGAAGGAAGAGAGGGAGGGAGGGAAGGAGGGAGGAAGGAGGGAGAAAGAGAACTTGTAGAGAAGGATATAAGGAGGCTGTACAGAAAAGATGCCAAGAGGAGAAAAGGGGAAGAGACAAGAGAAAAAGAACAGAAAAAAGAAGAAAGAAGGGAAGAGAGAGAGGAAAGGAGACCAGAGAGATGGACATGCTCCTTGAAGACGCGTTTCCAGGCTGCAGTCCTGCTGCCCCCCATGCACAGGCATTTGCCCCCTGCCCCCCACGACTTCCTCTGAGCAGGAACTTCTGTAGCTGTGGAGCAGATCAGGCTGCCCTGGCTGGTTTTCAGTACAGTCCCTGCTGTTTCTGAAGGATGCTGGAGGTGGAGTAATTAGCACTTGTTCCCGTGCCAGTGCTGTGCCGGAGGAATGGGCTGTTGGAGGACACTGTTTGGCTGATGGATTGCTGGCCTCTTGTACTGCCTGAGGGCTTGTCTGTGCATTTGAACTTCTCAGCAACCATGGAGGTAATGTGGGAGGAGGATGCTGGAACTGTGCCCTCCAGGCAGACTTCCCATGGCTGTAAGGAGCCTAAAGAGACTAAACAAAGTAAAGGAATGGCAAAGTAGAGACAGTTTTGAGAAGGAAGGTAGCAGAGCCCTGAGCAAAGTTCCTTCAGAATCATCTTTGTCAGTTTTTAAAAAATGATTCAATCGTCTTGTTTTGAAATAAATGAATCCTGAGCTCTGGCATCATACAGCCCCGGATGTAAATTCTACTTCATCCCTTCATTTTGAGCAACCAACTTAACCTTTCAGAGCCTCAGTCTTCCCACCTGTATAATGGAGGTGCTACTTCTAGAATAAGGATTTGAGATGTTCTGGTTGCTTCCTGGTGTGTTACCTGGCATTCAGCAGGTGCTGCGCAATGTTTGCTCTCATGCCCTTCAAGCATCTAATTTCACTTCTTTCTTCATATTTCCAAACCATTAGGGACACCGAAGCACAGGCATTGCTAGAAACCAACCATGGATTTTAAAAAGGAAAAGAAGATTCTATGTAGCAAATATATTCCGGAAGAAATCGTGATAATGAGGAACCAAGGAGGCCCCATGATGTTCATTCATTCTCTAATAGTGGTCCCCAACTTTTTTTGGCACCAGGGACCGGTTTCTTGGAAGACAATTTTTCCATGGATGGGGTGGGGGGATGGTTCAGGCGGTAACACTAGCTGTGGGGAGCGATGGGGGCGATGGGGGGCGATGGGGAGCGATGGGGGGCTATGGGGGGCGATGGGGGGCGATGGGGGGCGATGGGGAGCGATGGGGGCGATGGGGGGCGATGGGGAGCGATGGGGGGCGATGGGGGGCGATGGGGAGCGATGGGGGCGATGGGGAGCGATGGGGGGCGATGGGGAGCGATGGGGGCGATGGGGGGCGATGGGGGGCGATGGGGAGCGATGGGGGCGATGGGGAGCGATGGGGAGCGATGGGGGCGATGGGGGGCGATGGGGGGCGATGGGGAGCGATGGGGGGCGATGGGGAGCGATGGGGGCGATGGGGGGCGATGGGGGGCGATGGGGGGCGATGGGGAGCGATGGGGGCGATGGGGAGCGATGGGGGCGATGGGGGGCGATGGGGGCGATGGGGGGCGATGGGGAGCGATGGGGGCGATGGGAGGCGATGGGGGGCGATGGGGAGCGATGGGGCGATGGGGGGCGATGGGGAGCGATGGGGGCGATGGGGGGCGATGGGGAGCGATGGGGGGCGATGAGGGGCGATGGGGAGCGATGGGGGGCGATGGGGGCGATGGGGGGCGATGGGGGGCGATGGGGGGCGATGGGGAGCGATGGGGAGCCACGGGGAGTGGAAGATGAAGCTTCGCTCGCCTGCCCGCCGCTCCCCTCCTGTTGTGCGGCCAGGATCCTAACAGGGACCCCTGGTCTAGAGGACCCCAAATTCTCAGGGTGGAGAGAGTCCCCTCAGGTGGGAAACGTTGTCTGGATCTGGGTTTGGAAGGAGGAGGCGGCCATGGTGGGGAAAGAGCCCTGGACTTAGAATCAAATGTCAGCTCTGTGGCCCGGGGCTTTGGGATCCCTGCTCTAAGAGGTTGAGGGTATCTCAATAGCCAGTATTAGCTGTATTGCCAGCTTTTTTTTTTTTTTTTTTTTTTCTGGCCACGCCCCACAGCATGTGGAATCTTAGTTCCCTGACCAGGGTTTGAACCCGCGCCCCCTGCATTGGAAGTGCAGAGTCCTAACCACTGGATGGCCAGGGAAGTCCCCCTAGAGTGCCAGCTTTTTGTGCACTTCCGTCACCTGCAGTTTTGCTTGTCAGTCGCCCTGGTACCTCAGGCATTGTCCCTTATGCCTTCTCTGAATGCTTTTCCCCATCAAGTTGAACTCCAATAATTTGTCTTCTTAATGCATAGTTTTTACTCTCTTCTGAGAGCATAATTTTGATTTCCTCTCCTGAAAGTTAGACATTTATTTTTGTATTCTTCTATTTCTTGCCTTTTCTTAACAATTTCTCTAAGGAGATTCAGCTGTTCATACCATCTGGCCACAGCCTCAAGAATTAGAAAAGCGTGTTCCATGATAAGAAAGTTCATCTTTACGTGCTTCAGGTATGCAGGCCGGAATGGAGATTCAGAGAACAAAACTCATGCATCATCCTGTTGTGTGAAGCTGTTGTTTCATACAGGAGAGTGGTCTGAAGCTGGTATCACACAACTGTGCACACAGATGTAGACACACCACGCACACGCAGAATATACAACAAACCAGGAACGAGGAGACCACACTTCTAATTCCACCTTTGCCACCATCTTGCACTGTGACCTTAGAATAACCACCTAATCCACAAAGCGTGTCATGTTATTCCAATTTTACAGATGAGAATACTGAGGTACAAGGTTGTTATTTTTTGCTCAATATCATATTTCTATTATAAAATCCAGCAAATATTAAAATCTAGCTTTCTTGTTCCCCAAATCAAGAGCTCAGAGTTTAGATTTGAAAGGAGGACTGTTCGTGTCTCTGTGTCTTTAACTCCATGTCTGCCCTGGTTTGTCTCCTTTAGGCCATGCTGCCCACTTCTCTCGGTATGTATCGAGCCTCCAAAACAGAAAAGTCTGGCATACCAATTCCACCCATGGACTCCGCTCCTGGGCTCTCATCTCACCTTTCCTACACTAGGGGGTTTACCTTCTGACACAGAAACACTTAACCTTCTAAGACCGCTGGGTCCCCTTTCTTCTCTGGAAACTTTTCTCTTTCTGAGCTCTTAGCTCCTTTTCCTCTCCCCTTCCTCCCTCCCTCAACCCAGCCCTTCTTCACTAAACTCTATTGTTTGAACTGATTGCTCAGAGCCAGGTGTGGGGTGGAAGCGCACTGACTAAATAAATTTGCACTCAAGTGTTGGTGAATGAAAGCCTCCCCTGTTTCCTAGTTTGTATGTTAAAAAGAAGCATAAGTAAGCCCAACTGACATTTTAATAAGTTATGGGTTCTTCAGATGATGTGAAATGTGCCATGAACAATCCTGGAATTAGTGGAGTGATTTTCGGCAATTTACCAGCAGAGAACGGGTAGAATATCTGGCTTAAAATTACCCCCAGGGACCACCCCACCATTTCTAAGCCCGGGCCTGCTCATTTGAAAGCTGCTCCTAGAGAGTCTTTAACACTGGGAGAATCTCCCTCAATATGTATTTTATCAAGAACTATAGATGTTTTTTTGCATTCTTGGTGGGTTGGTGGAGGGTCCAAAAGCAACGCCGGGAGGCTGAACATGACAAACAGGCGGATTCAATTAGGAGGAAAAACTCAGCATCACCCGCTGGGACCACACTGCCTCATTCCTGCGCTGGATTCCATCTTTGAAATGTCTTCTGTACAGCACTCTCACCCCTGCCCCCTCCCTGAAATTTCACAGCTGCAATACAGAGGGACTTTGAAGGGAGGAAAGACAAGGGGAGTTTTCCTTTCTCCATGGTCATATTTAACAGCCAGTTCCCAAATGGTATTAATAAACATTTCAACTTCAAAAACCGAACTTGACATTTCTACATCCTTTCCATTGTTGCTATGTTTTTGTCTTTGTCATTACACAAATGATGTGTATGGTACATGTGGGACTAAAACGGGTTCCCATGTCTCTGGGTTCAGAAACGTGTATATTTGTTGAAGTGTCTATAGGTTCCTGAGAAGTACTGGGGTAGTCATTGTGATTCCAGAGATAGAATAACGTGTAGAGCGCTATGAGCCCAAAGACTGGAAACTCCAAGATCAACATGTGGGGTACAGAAAGTAAAAGTGCAAATATTCTTTTGGCAAAAAGGCTGAATGAGATGGGACAGTGGTACAATGGGTGCCAGCGATCAACCTTGCATTTGAATCCCAGCTATACTACAGGCTACCTGAGTGATTTTTGAACAAGTAATTGAATCTTTCTGCCTCCGTTTTCACTTCTGTAGAGTGAGGATAATAATGCTTTCTTGCAAGGTGCCTTGCGATTTAAATTAAATGATAATGTATTGAAATGATGCCCACATAGTGAAGTAATAAGAAATACATTTATATTGGTCTCCGCCCCCAGGTTCCTGACACAGAGGTTCTAAAACCCTTATAAGTAAGGATGCTAGAAGAATCATTTGGGCTAACATTTTAGTCTTGGCTCCAGTTCCTGACACAGAGCTCCTAAGACCTTTGCGATTTCCTGAATGATAGGAGACTCTGACCCAAAGCTCCTAAATGCCTTGGACTTTCCTGGGTTAATAGGAACGTCTTTTGTTCTAAAAGGGTGACTCTTAGTAGGCTCCTGGATAAGGGGCCGAACACCAGAAAGACCAAGCCATGATTAGAAGCTTGGAACTTTTAGCCTCACCCGCGCATTTTCTGGAGAAGTGAGAGGGGCTGGAAATGGAGTGAATAACTGATCGCTCCCAGGCAGTGAAGCCTCTAGAAAAATCCCCAGAGTGCAGAGTTTGGAGAGCTTCCAAAGTGTGCAGGTTGGTGATGATACCCATAAGCTGGGAGGGTGGTGGACCCCAATTCTACGAGAACAGATGCCCCTGTGCTCAGAATTCTTCCAGACCTTGCCTTACAGACCCCTTTATCTAGCTGTTCATCTGTATCCTTTATCATTCCTTTATTATATAATAAACTAGTAAATGTAAGTCTGTTTTTCCCCTGAGTTCTGTGAGCTGTTCTAACAAATGATCAATCAAGCAGAGGGTGTGAGAACCTCCAATTTGTAGCCAAGTCAGACAGAAGTTGTGGGTAACCTGAGGACCTACTACTTGGGGTTGGTGTCTGAAATGTGAGGCAGTCCTGTGGGATGGAACCCTTCTCCTTTGGCGTCTGCACTAGATCCCATCAGAGTCAGATTTGACTTGAGTGTAGGATACCCTCTCGGAGAGCTGCTCGGTGTGGGAAACAATGCACACATCTGGTGTCTGCGGTATTGTGGGTGCGAGGAAAAGAGAAACACAGAGAATGCTTTTTCTCTTGCATCAAAGACATTGCCCCGTAAATAATGATGATTATTAATGATTTAATACTAGTATTCATGGCTGCAGGAAGAGAAGGAGGAGGAGTAAGTCGTTGGAGGGGAAAAGGGCTGATGGGTGACAGGCCTTGAGGCGCCCAGGTTGTGGGTGTCCAGGCAATTTGGCGTTCTCTGAGTTTTCCAGGAAGGCTCAGAAAACTCGGGCTCAGGGGATGGAGTGGCAGAAGAGAGCAGCAGTGAAGACACCAGGAGCAGCGGGGCCTTGGGGCGCCCCTGTCTGGAAGCAAGCCTGCTGAAAGGCCGTGGGATGACAGAATCCATGGGTAAAATGCTTCAATCACATGGCCAGGCAAGTGCTGGTCATGTGACCCTGTCTGCTGCTTGCTGGCATTTGGTGTCAAACTCTGCTCTAGGAAGTATTTTATAAATAATTTTACCCAAATGGAAGTATGGGTCATGGTGACCTTGACTCTGTGGGACAGTGGGAACTGGGCCTGGGAGGACATTCTGAGGAGTAATGTGGGTCGATGTCCTACATTTCCTGGAGAAAACAAGAGCGCAGGAGACACCTTGGAGACACCTTGGAGTATATTTATACACACACACACTCGTGCACACACATACACACACTAGCACGTATTTAAGGCAATGACCGGCAAATTGTAATAGAAAAGGGCTCTATTTTGGTAGCATTGATGTGATTGATCGACTACTATAAATCCATAAGTTCATGGGCCTGACCATACTTCCGCTTGGGTCAAAAATGCTCTATGTGCTCTAGGGCGCACATGCCGCAACTACTGAGACCGCGCGCCTGGAGCCCGTGCTCCGCCACAAGAGAAGCCACCGCGATGAGAAGCCCGCGCACCGCAACGAAGAGCAGCAGCCACCGCTCGCCGCAACTAGAGAAAGCCCGTGCGCAGCAACGAAGACACAAATCAGCCAAAAATAAGTACATAAATAATTGATTTTTCAAAAACGCTCTATGTACGTGGTCCTGTGCCAGGAAGGGACTCAGAATTCAGGGCCACAGAGCCAGGCGAAGGAGACTGAGGACCCTGAGACACTTCATTTTCCTAAAACTGAGCTTTAATCCTGCCAGTGTCCTGAAGACAGCCATCCCTTGCTTCTGCTAACCGTCAGGATACACTCCCACCTTCCTCCCAGAGCCCACACTTGTAGGACTAGTTCTTGTTCAGTTCTAGCCTGATCTCATCTCGCAGGCCCTCGATATCCTGATACTTGCATTTCCTTCCAGTCTTCAGGTTCCCTTTTTACCTCTGGCTTTGCACATTCTGTTCCCTCTGTCTAGAATAACCTTCCTACTCCAGGAACAGGAACTCACCTTTTCAAACCTGGGCTGTGTGGTTTGTGCCATAACAAAGCCACCCTTGATGGGTTAAGAGCCCTTTCAAGTGCAAACTTCTTACTTCCCTTGGCCCGGCCTTGAAGACTGTGAGGGTTGTTAGCTCACTAAACTGTGAACCTTCCAGGGAAGAGAGGTCAGCGTATTTCACCTCCATGTCTTGAACCTCGTGTCTAGTCTGGAAAAAAATGTGTTAAGTAGCTTAATGATTGAGTAACTTGGTTTTCAGCCCACAGCCTAAAACTTTTTTCAGTGTGATTCTCAGACCACCTGCATCGGCATATCCTTGGGGAACCTGTTAAAAATGGGAGGGTCTGAGCCTCGCCCCAGACCTAAAGCATCTCTCAGGTGGGGTCCTGATATCTGTATGGCCAGCAAACTTCCCAGATAATGATAGTTGCACTGATGCTGAGAATCACTGCACTAGCAGATAGAAGCAGGGGAAGGCTACAAGAGACAAACACTGGCGAGAGCTGAGAGCCTGATGGGTGAACGGGGAGGGCGTGGGTGGCCGGAATCATTTGATTATACAGCTTTCTAACTGATAGTCACAGTAGTCTGATAGATGGTAATAATAATGACACTGCATCATCTAGAAAAGTTTAAACTTGTAGTCAGTGATTTTTCTCAAGAAGGAATAGTCGTATATCAAGCATTTTAGAAATATTGCCATCCAAAATGGAAAAACTGCATTTTAAGAACTAAAGAATAAATAAATGAATGATTTGGGAAATTGACTCACATAAAACAGTGTATGGGTGAACTTCATAGGGGTAACCATTATATAACATGGCTACTATGTTCCTTCGGGCAGTTCATCTTTTGCCCTTGTCACACTCACCAACTGGCCTCACCAACTGAGCCAAAGAGAGGAAGAGTCTAGGAGAACCAAGCAACCCATGGATGACTGTATAATTCTCAGTAGACAGCGCAACAGAATGACTCTGGGGTATTTGGAGTCTGGAAGGCCTGGGCTCGATTCTCATGTCTACCTCTTAACTCACCTTGGGTCCTTGAGTATCTGTTTTTTCCCCCCTCTAGTGATGGCAGGTGGTATCTCAGTTGTGCACTTGGTATGAGACTGATGTTCCGTAGTATTTAAGTGTCAGGCATTTTACAGACATTATTATTGAAGAGATTGTTGTTATTCCTTAGATGGGAAAACTGAGATTTGAAAAGTGTAGAAACTTCCCCACAGTTGCCTCGATGGCAAGTGTTGCGGTTCAACTTGGATTCCGAGTTGGTTATGATAATAAGTGTAACAACGGCCAGTGCCTGGTAGGACATCAGAGCCTTTGCATCCTCCCTTCCGTATGGCTAAGAGGGGTCTAAAGGACACAACAAAGTGCAGAGAGCATCTCAGATCTCTTTTGAATTGCATTTTTGGCTTCACCACAGAAGCTTCCAGCATCTCTCCCGGTCTCTCTCCATCTGGAAATATGAAACGTCTGTCTCAGGGCACAGGTGACTGACATGGTGGGAAGGGCCAGCTGCTGAAAGATTGACCCCAAAGGTGACCAGGATCAAAGTGGACGTGGGTTTTGTAGATCAAAGGCTTTGCTTCCCCCACGGAGTGACCCAGAGAGCCAAAGTCAGGGCAGCAGCAAGCGCGGGCTGCGGGAACATCGCATTCCCATCAATTCCTGTTGTAATTAGGCAGCCGAGTGCATCAGCTAAGGCTTCTGGGTGGTCTGAGTGGGACTCTCCACTTGCTCCTGTTGCTGAGCTCTGGACGTGCATCGTGGTGGGCAGGCCCAGCCCGGGAGAGAAAAATCTCACCACTTAGATGGAGCAGTGGGCTCCCAGCGCTGTGGTCACTGTTTGGGGAGCCTTCTGTTGTCCTCGGGAGCCTGTTTTAAATTAGCTGGTGGTTTCACAAGTTGGGCTTAAAGAAGAGGTGCTCAGAGCCCCCAAACCACTTTCACCTCATAACTCTGGTTTGCCGGCCTCAATAGAGAGCATGTCTTTTAAAGGTCTGTGCTGTCAGAGCCATTGGATGAGGACCGCCGTGGATGCAGAGGAAACAATAATTAAAGCTTCAGTTACTGAGTGCTTATTAAATACCAGCGCTTTACATGTCACTCAGATCCTCACAAAATTCTGCTCTTGCTATGGTGAGTCCCATTTTACAGAGAGTAACACTGAGGCTCAGAAAGACGCAATGACTTTCTCACAAGTGGAGCTCACAAGTGAAGTTGCCAGCGCTTAGATCAGGTTTCTGGACTCCAGACCTGCACGAATTATCTAGTGCCACAATGACAATGTATGACAACCAACCACAAAACCTCAGTGACCAACAACCAGCAACAGTCACTGTTGCTCCCTTGTCTATGGGTAAGGTGGGAAGTTCTGCTGATTTGGACCAGGCTCTGCTGCCTGGGGCTGGGCTCATTCCTGGGTCATGGGTCAGTGGCTGGGTTAGCTGGGGCAGGCCTATTTTGCATGGTCTCCACTGAGGAGACCGCGCCCTCTCCCATGTGGCCTCTGAGCCTTCAGGGAGTCAGGCTGGGCTTGTTTTCTGGGTGTGGTGGGAGTCCGGGGGCAAGAACGGGAGCGTGTTGTCCTAGGTACTGAATTGTACTCCTGCCCCATCACCTTGTCCTACTGGCTGACACAAAGCGGCACGTTGTGTTGGTATTTGTGTTGAATACTGCGTTGAATCCGGTAGACTATTCAGGCATAGAAAAATAGATTCTCTCTGTAGATAGGAGGAGCTCTAATATCATACTTGTGAAGGTATTATTTGAATATCGAGAGACCATTCCTTGGGCTCTTCATGCAATCATTTTACCAAAAAGCTGCAATCTTTCCACTATATCAGTGTGCCACCAATGTAGAATTTTGAGGATTTTTGTACTTCTATTTTTAGTAAATAAGCTAGAACCCTAATATTGCCTCTGCCTTGGTTTAAGTAATACATACACTTCAGTTGAAAGATGCGTAATAAAATTCGCATCAAATTTATTCTTACTCTAGCTGATACCTAATGAGGAATGGAAGACAATGACATGTACACTTTGCTATGGTCACCGTGTCTTAGGATTACTGACTGAGCCCTGGAAGCTCACAGAAACATTGCAATGGCACCTAATTGAGTTTAGGATCCACGCAAAGTCCTCTGTTTAGTCCTCTGGAGAGCTCCGCATCCTGCCCCATCCTCTCTCTGATCTTGTCTCCTAACAAGTCCTCTCTCCGCCCCAGCTTCCTTCCTCTAGTCCTAAGTGGTTTGTTTTCCTGCAATATTGCCTCACTCTCCTTGTCTCTGTGTTTCTGCACATGCTGTTCCTTTGGTCTGGGGTGTCCTTCCTGCTTTCTTTCTTGTCTAACTCCTACTCATCCTTCACTTCTCGAGGGGGTCCCTCCCTTCTTAAGCGTGCCACCTGGTTTAGCACTGACACCGGGCTGTGTTTTCCTCGCTCCAAGTCCTCGCCACACCGTGAGTTCCTTGGGGACAGCTTTCATCTCTCTGTTTCCAGTGTCCAGCACAGTCACAACTGGTGGAGAGGAGTTATTTGTCAAATAAACAGATACATTAAAAAAATAAAAATAAAAAACCATCTACGTGCTTCAAGTGCTATTTATTCTTTGAGGAAATGACTTGAATAAACAATTTTTAATTTCATGACTCTTCTTGCAATTTTTGCAATTCAAAATTTTCTTAACTGCTCCTTCACACCATGGGTAAAAGAAGTCTTTTTTTTTTTTTACAGTCACACATGTTGGGTTGGCTGAAAATCCCTGTAGGCTGAATGGAGATACCTCATTTGAGGAAACACAGCCTCAAGCCATGTGAGCTGCGGGTCCACAAGCTCTGCCAGAGCTCAGCGGGACATTTTTATGAGCTGTTTCTAGAATTCTTTCCAGCCCAAACTTTATCCTGTTTGTCCCAATTCCTGGGTCTATCAGAACACTTGGTTATTGGCCTTCTACCCTGGAACACGGCCAGCACACAAACAGGGAGTGAGGTTTAAAGAATGAGGGTGTGTGCAGGAATTTTAATAAATAGTCCCATCTTGGAGGGTTTATTGATGAAGTAGGGTGGAATGAAGGGTGTCAAGGATACAAAGAAGGAAACCAAATGAATAAGTACTGAATTTTCAAATATTTCATGCAGATCTATATGTAGATTTATGCACACATATTATTGTCTAAGTATAGTGTATATGTATGCATGCATATACTTTATGTATTTAACATATAAGTGTATATTTAAATCATGTATTTGTCCTTCTGCTTTGTAGATGTATATGCATGCATATTTGCACACCTCTGTATATATACATGCATCTGAACATATTCATAAATGTATACTTATGTGTATATTTGACATATATTACATAAAATCTTGCACTATGCATACATAGTTCTGATTAACTTTCTATATAGAGTATAGAAAGTCTAATTCATATGCAAGTATGCATGTAACTGTCTGTATGTATAAATGTGTAATGCTATATATCACAGTTATTGTGTGTATATACTTGTGTGATGTAGCTATCTCTGATTATTCTTATGAATAAGTATGCCTAAATGTAAATGTTTTTCTACATATGCAGATATATAGACACACTTGAATGTAGCCTTATCAAGTCTTAGATTTAAAATATATAATATGGATATTTTTATATAAGAAGAATACTACGAAGGAAAGTCAAGACTGTGTTTAATAATTTTTTTCATTTGCAAGACTGTCTAGGAAAGTACTTTGTATGTAGTAGACATTCATGAATATCCCTGTTGATTATATCTTTCAAAATGAATTACATTTGTGAAGGTAATGCTAGTTACTGAAACAAATAAACCTAAAATCTCAGTGGGACACTGGTGACCTAGGTCCTCTCTTGCCCCTTGGTGATGCTCATTTCCTTTTCTTGGATTCTGTTTCTTCCTCTTTAACATGAGGATGTTGTATGAAATGGCTCCAGATGCTTTGTTAGTGATTACGTGCTTTGCTTGTTTACTTTTGGCAATTCTTAACTGGACACCCAGGGTCAGCCTTGCAACATTTTTAGAAACAGAGTGTGATCTTTTCAACTGCAGCTTATGAGGTTTATGAGGAAGAGAAGTCTTAAAAGAATCAGCCACTGGCATTCACTAAACTGCTATTATGGCCAAACTCTGTGATGTTGGAGGGAATGCTGACGTGACGACAGACAGGAGAAAGGGGACTCCATTCCTATATGGCCACGTACGAGTTCCTTCCTTCCAAAAGCCACCTGGCTTTTCCTCATATATAAGATAAAGATTATGGTTGTGCTGTATCTACCCACAGAGACTTGTTATAAGAAGCAAATGAGATCTCTTCTAAGCTTTTTAAAATGCAAAACTGATTTTGTTGAGGTGATAATGATAACTGATATCTGCTGTTTAGGTTGATAAAATCCAGTAGCAAGGCAAGGCAAACACTTTTGAGCAATGAGTAGAACAACAGTAAACATTTAACACAAATTACTCTAGTTTCTGGGATAGTAACAAAACTCTGGGCAGAGGCTTTAGATCCATGATGTGAGAAAACACATTCATGGGATCCCTGGTCTGGGAGGGCTTCCCCAAGGAAGGCTCAGTTGATCCGTGCCTTGAAGCATGGACATTTCCACTTATAGTGAAGAGATGCTACAGTGATCTACAAAGAGAGGGTCCCCAGCCACCTAGGACCATCTGGTACCCACACAGACATCTAGAGGGAGCTTACCAGAGATGCTGGCTGCAGGAGTCTCTGGAAATTGCTGGGATAGACCAAGGACTCTTAATTTTTGGTATATGAGCCCTCCAAGTGGTCTGTGGATAGAATCTCAAAGTTTGTAATCATGGACAAAAATCATATCTTTTATTCCTTTCCAAGACTTAGCATAAGGACTACTCAGCTCAGGGTGGCAGATTTTATATTTAGTTTTGGCTAAGGAAGTATAGGTCACATTTTATGTTCCTTCTGAGGATTACTAAAGAAGTGAACATTGTAGAGAACATTTTCTTTTTCTTAATTCCTAAGGATATAAGAACTATAGAGAGACTGGTTCAAGATGGCGGAGTAGAAGGACATGCGCTCACTCCCTCTTGCAAGAGCACCAGAATCACAACTAACTGCTGAACAATCATTGACAGGAAGACACTGGAACTCACCAAAAAGATACCCCACATCCAAAGACAAAGGAGAAGCCACAATGAGATGGTAGGAGGCGTGCAATCACAATAAAACCAAATCCCATAACTGCTGGGTGGGTGACACACAAACTGAAGAACACTTATACCACAGAAGTCCATCCACTGGAGTGAAGATTCTGAGCCCCACATCAGGCTTCCCAATCTGGGGGTCTGGCATGGGAGGAGGAATTCTTAGAGAATCAGACTTTGAAGGCTAGCGGGATTTGATTGTAGGACTCTGACAGGACTGTGGGAAACAGAGACTTCACTCTTGGAGGGCACATGCAAAGTAGCGAGCGCATCGGGACCCAGGGGGAGGAGCAGTGACCCCATAGGAGACTGAACCAGACCTACCTCCTGGTGTTGGAGGATGTCCTGCAGAGGTGGGGGGTGGCCGTGGCTCACCATGAAGACAAGGACACCGGCAGCAGAAGTTCTGGGAAGTACTCCTTGGCGTGAGCCCTCCCAGAGTCTGCCATTAGCCCCACCAAAGAGCCAGGTAGGGTCCAGTGTTGGGTTGCCTCAGGCCAAACAACCAACAGGGAGGGAACCCAGCCCCACCCATCAGCAGACAAGTATATTAAAGTTCTACTGAGCTCTGCTCACCAGAGCAACACCCAGCTCTATCCACCACCAGTCCCTCCCATCAGGAAACTTGCACAAGCCTCTTAAATAGCCTCATCCACCAGTGGGCAGACAGCAGAAACAAGAAGAACTACAATCCTGCAGACTGTGGAACAAAAAACACATTCATAGAAAGTTAGACAAGATGAAAAGGCAGAGGGCTATGTACCAGATGAAAGAACACGATAAAACACCAGAAAAACAATTTAATGAATTGGAGATAGGAAACCTTCCAGAAAAAGAATTCAGAATAATGATAGTGAAGATGATCTAGGACCTCAGAAAAAGAAGGGAGGCAAAGATCAAGAAGATGCAAGAAATGTTTAATAAAGACCTAGAAGAATTAAAGAACAAACACCTAGAAGAATTAAAGAACACACAAACAGAGATGAACAATACAATAATTGAAATGAAAAATACACTAGAAGGAATAAATAGCAGAATAACTGAGGCAGAAGAACAGATAAGTGACCTAGAAGACAGTATGGTGGAATTCACTGCCATGGAACAGAATTCTAAAAAAAGAAAAGAAATGAAGACAGCCTAAGAGACCTTGGGGACAACATTAAACACAACAACATTCACATTATAGGGGTCCCAGAAGGAGAAGAGAGAGAGAGAAAGAACCCGAGAAAATATTTGAAGAGGTTATAGTCGAAAACTTCCATAACATGGGAAAGGAAATAGCCACCCAAGTCCAGGAAGTGCAGAGAGTCCCAGGCAGGATAAACCCAAGGAGATACATGCTCAGACACATAGTAGTCAAACTGACAAAAATTAAAGACAAAGAAAAATTACTGAAAGCAACAAGGCAAAAATGACAAGGAGCATACAAGGGAACTCCCATAAGGTTAACAGCTGATTTCTGAGCAGAATCTCTACAAGCCAGAAGGGAGTGGCATGATTATATTTAAAGTGATGAAATGGAAGAACCTATAACCAGGATTACTCTACCCAGCAAGGGTCTCATTCAGATTCGACAGAGAAATCAAAAGCTTTACAGACAAGTAAAAGCTAAGAGAATTCAATACCACCAAACCAGTTCTACAACAAATGCTCAAGGAAATTCTCTAAGTGGGAAACACAAGAGAAGAGAAGGACCTACAAAAACAAACCAAAAACAATTAAGAAAATGGTAATAGGAACATAAATATCGATAATTACCTTAAAGGTGAATGGATTGAATGCCCCAAACAAAACACACAGGCTCGTTGAATGGATACAAAAAGAAGACCCATATATATGCTGTCTACAAGAGAGCCACTTCAGACCTAGGGACACATACCGACTGAAAGTGAGGGGTTGGAAAAAGATATTCCAAGCAAATGTTAATCAAAAGATAGCTGGAGTAGCAATACTCATATCAGATAAAATAGGCTTTAAAATTAAAAATGTTACAAGAGACAAGGAAGGACACTACCCAGTTATCAAGGGATCAATCCAAGAAGAAGATGTAACAACTTTAAATATATATGCACTCAACATAGGAGCACCTCAATACATAAGGCAACTGCTAGCAGCTATAAAAGAGGAAATAGACAGTAACACAATAATAGTGGGGGACTTTAACACCTCACTTACAACAATGGACAGATCATCCAACAGAAAATTGATAAGGAAACACAAGCTTTAAAAAACACAATAGACCCAATAGATTTAATTGATATTTATAGGACATTCCATCCAAAAACAGCAGATTACACTTTCTTTTGAAGTGCACATGGAATGTTCTCCAGGTTAGATCGCATCTTGGGTCAAAAATCAAGCCTCACTAAATTTAAGAAAATTGAAATCACATCAAGCATCTTTTCCAACCACAATGCTATGAGATTAGAAATCAATTACAGGGAAAGAAACATAAAAAACACAAAAACATGGAGGCTAAACAGTACGTTACTAAATAACCAAGAGATCACTGAAGAAATCAAAGAGGAAATAAAAAAAAAAACCCTAGAGACAAGTGACAACGAGAACACAACAATCCAAAACCTATGGGATGCAGCAAAAGCAGTTCTAAGAGGGAAGTTTATAGCAATAAAATCTTACCTCAAGAAACAAGAAAAATCTCAGATAAACATTCTAACCTGACACCTAAAGGAACTAGAGAAAGAAGAACAAACAAAACCCAAAGTTAGTAGAAGGAAAGAAATCATAAAGATCAGAGCAGAAATAAATGAAATAGAAACAAAGAAAACAATAGCAAAGATCAATAAAACTCAAAACTGGTTCTTTGAGAAGATAAGCAAAATTGATAAACCTTTAGGCAGACTCATCAAGAAAAAGAGGGAGAAGACTCAAAGCAATAAAATTAGAAATGAAAATGGAGAAGTTACAATAGACACCACAGAAATACAAAGCATCCTTATAGACGACTACAAGCAACTCTATGCCAATAAAATGGACAACTTGGAAGAAATAGGCAAATTCTTAGAAAGATATAACCTTCCAAGACTGAACCAGGAAGAAACAGAAAATATGAACAGACCAATCACAAGTAATGAAATTGAAACTGTGATTAAAAATCTTCCAACAAACAGAAGTCTGGGACCAAAACAGCTTCACAGGCGAATTCTATCAAACATTTAGAGAAGAGCTAACACCCATCCTTCTCAAACACTTCCAAAAAACTGCAGAGGAAGGAACACTCCCAAACTCTTTCTACAAGGCCACCATCACCCTGACACCAAAACCAGACAAAGATACTACACACACACACACAAATTACAGACCAATATCACTATGAATATAGATGCAAAAATCCTCAACAAAATACTAGCAAACAGAATTCAACAACACATTAAAAGGGTCATAAACCATGATCAAGTGGGATTTATCCCAGGAATGCAAGGATTCTTCAATATATGCAAATCAATCAATGTGATATCCCATTTTAACAAACTGAGGAAGAAAAACCATATGATCATCTCAATAGATGCAGAAAGAGCTTTTGACAAAATTCAACACCCATTTATGATAAAAACTCTCCAGAAAGTAGGCATAGAGGGAACCTACCTCAACATAATAAAGGCCGTATACAACAAACCCACGACAAACTTCATTCTCAATGGTGAAAAACTGAAAGCATTTCCTCTATCATGAACAAGACAAGTGTGTCCACTTTTGCCACTCTTATTCAGCATAGTTTTGGAAGTTCTAGCCACAGCAATCAGAGAAGAAAAAGAAATAAAAGGAATACAAATTGGAAAAGAAGAAGTAACATTGTCACTGTTTGCAGATGCCATGATACTATACATAGAGAATCCTAAAGATGACACCAGAAAACTACTAGAGCTAATCAATGAATCTGGTAAAGTTGCAAGATACAAAATTAATGCACAGAAATCTCTTGCATTCCTATACAATAATGATGAAAAATGTGAAAGAGAAATTAAGGAAACACTCCCACTTATCACTGCAACAAAAAGAATAAAATACCTAGGAATAAACCTAACTTGGGAGACAAAAGACCTGTATGCAGAAAACTATAAGACACTGATGAAAGAAATTAAAGATGATACAAACAGATGGAGAGATATACCATGTTCTTTCATTGGAAGAATCAATATTGTGAAAATGACTATACTACCCAAAACAATCTACAGATTCAATACTATCCCTATCAAATTACCAATGGTATTTTTTACAGAAATAGAACAAAAAATCTTAAAATTTGTATGGAAACACAAAATACCCCAAATAGCAAAGCAGTCTTGAGGGAGATAAATGGAACTGGAGGAATCAGACTCCCTGACTTCAGACTATGCTACAAAGCTACAGTTATCAAGACAATATGGTACTAGCACAAAAACAGAAATATAGATTAATTGAGCAGGATAGAAAGCCCAGAGATAAACCCATGCACCTATGGTCAACTAATCTATGAAAAAGGAGGCGAGGATATACAATGGAGAAAAGACAGTCTCTTCAATAAGTGGTGCTGGGAAAATTGGACAGCTACATGTAAAAGAATGAAATTAGAACACTCCCTAACACCATGCACAAAAAATAAACTCAAAATGGATTAAAGACCTAAATGTAAGACCGGACACTATAAAACTCTTAGAGGAAAACATAGGAAGAACACTCCTGACATATATGTCAGCAAGATCTTTTTTGATCCACCTCCTAGTGTAATGAAAATAAAAACAAAAATAAACAAATGTGACCTAATGAAACTTAAAACCGTTTGCAAAGCAAAAGCAACTAGAAACAAGATGAAAAGACAACACTCAGAATGGGAGAAATTATTTGCAAATGAATCAACGGACAAACGGTTGATCTCCAAAATATATAAACAGCTCATGCAGCTCAATATTAAGAAAACAAACAACCCAATCAAAAACTGGGCAGAAGACCTAAATAGACATTTCTCCAAAGGAAACAAATAGATGGCCACGAAGCACATGAAAAGCTGCTCAACATCACTAATTATTAGAGAAATGGAAATCAAAACTACTATGAGGTATCACCTCGCAACAGTTAGAATGGGCATGATCAGAAAATCTACAAACAACAAATGCTGGAGAGGATGTGGAGAAAAGGGAACCCTCCTGCACTGTTGGTGGCAATGCAAAATGATACAACCACTATGGAGAACAGTATGGAGGTTCCTTAAAAAACTAAAAATAGAATTACCATATGACCTAGCAATCCCACTACTGGGCATATACCCAGAATAAACCATAGTTCAAAAAGATACATGCACCCCAATGTTCATTGCAGCAGTATTTGCAATAGCCACGTCATGGAAGCAACCTAAATGCCCATCAACAGATGAATGGATAAAGAAGATGTGGTACATATATGCAATCAAATATTACTCAGCCATAAAAAGGTACGAAACTGGGTCATTTGCAGAGATGTGGATGGATCTAGAGACTGTCATACAGAGTGAAGTAAGTCGGAAAAGGAAAACAAATATCGTATATTAACGCATATGTGTGGAACCTAGAAAAATGGTACAGATGAACAAGTTTGCAGGGCAGAAATAGAGAAACAGATGTAGAAAACAAGCGTATGGACACTGAGGGGGGAAAGTGGCGGGTGGGGTTGGTGGTGGGATGAATTGGGAGATTGGGATTTACATACATACACTAATATGTATAAAATGGATAACTAATAAGAACCTGCTGTAAAAAAAAATGAATAAAATTCTAAAATTCAAAAAAAAATTCATATCTTTATCTTTACTACTTTTCAACTGAAATTTAGCATGTCCTTTAATTATGAATGGGGGCAACAATACTACAATCCTATTTGCAATACCTATAAAATAACAGATATCACAGCTATTTTCATATCCCATTAAAGTCGTAGATTTCTCTAAATGTTTACACCCATCACTACTTCGGAATTATGATAGTTACTAGATTTCTGTTTGATTTTTAAAATGTAATGTGTTAAGCACAAATATTATTGTATCATGCCTTTATGTTAATATGAATAACTATATTCGTATATAACTGAGTCTCTTTTAAATCCTTGGTTTTTTACACATTTAAATATTCTGAAAATGGGTTCATAGGCTTCGCTGTACTGCCAAGACTTCATGGCACAGGAATAGTTAAAAACCCCTGGGTAAGACAAAGGAGCGATATTATCCAGAATGACTGAAGGCCAGCTGAAACATAAGCCAGTCTTGTGCTCATACTGGGACATTGGAGCCGTGATGTTGGACAATAAATATAAGAAGGAAGACAGAAAAGTTATGTAAGGGAAAGCATGGCAGCCGAAGCCAGACATTAGAATTTGGAAAGGGTGGGAAAGATGCTTGGAGCCATCGGTTTAGATTAGTGCCAGGGCAGGATGCGAATGTTAGCAGTGACCATGGACTTAGCCTGAGAAGCTGAAAGGACTTCATTATATTTGTTATGGCAGCAATAATAACATTATTGTTATGAGCATCTGTGTGCCAGGCACTGGGCTGAGTTATAGACATGCATAAACTTGTTTAATAACACCATCGGTTCATGTTTAAGAAACTGAGCCTGAGAGGTTAATTAACTTGTCCACAGTCAGGCAAGTAGAATGCTAGGAATGAAACCCAGGGAATTTAAATTTAAATTTAAATAAGCCCAGGAGTTTACTACAATAACACAAAGTTTCCTCATCAAGCACAGTCCCACTTTTGGAGGGCACAGGTGCCAGTGGGGTCTCCGGGGAGGTGGGATGTATTATGCATTTTGAGTCTTTCCTTGTCGGGGCCACTGTGTACTCACTGTGTTCATTGACTGCATTCCTGAGTCACTGTAAGGGGCATGGTGGGGGGTTGGTTGGAGCATCCTGGGTGAATCTGGAGAGTTCTTACTGGAGTTGACTAGCAAGAAGCCTCGATTACCTTTGTGGAGGCAGGATGAGGACAACGGAAGTCAGAGGCAACCATCCTGTAACTATTTTTTAAATATGAAAATGAAAATAGCAACAACAAAATAACACTGGGACTAGAGCACATTTTCCAAATTCAGCACAATTAACTCGTCTTTTCTCCATGTGAAGTTTGAGAGAGTGTGAGCTCGTGGAGAGAAATATGGCCCCCGGTTACCACCAGCCTTCCTTCTACACAAAGCAGAATTAAATGGATTTCCCAGGACCGTGCTTATACAGGGAGCCGGGAGCTCAGGCTAAGATGCAAAAATTCCCAGAGAATGAAGAAATACTGGTAAAGCCTCGACTTCTCCCTCAAACTTCACAGACCCTTGAATTCTTTCTATGACATGCTTTGCCAAGTGATTGATCAACATTATTTGAATTCTTTCAGTGTCATGAAAGTTGTTACCTCCAAAGGTGACCCAGCATATGCTAGACTTTATCTGTATGATGTTTTTCATCGTGTGAATTCATATTTCTCTCATGCAGCTCCTATTTTAGCACTTGTGATGTCGGAGAAAATAATTTTAAATACTTGAAAATAATTTTAACTGTGATGGCAGAACATACTTGTGGTAGTTGAGCCAATTAACTGAACAATCAAATAAGGTCTTACAAATCTCTGTTCTCCCTGCCAACACACACCACACACACACACATGCACACATTTCTTAATTATTAATATTTTAGTTAATTCAGGTCTTACTGGATCCCACATGTAAGTCTAAGTAACATTAGTTCAATTTTTTGGGTAATTTAGTCACATAAAAATTCCTTTCTCTATTTTGATTTCTTCACCTGGGCTTAATTTTGAGACAAAATATTATTATCTCCTCTCATAGCACAGGATGTAGCATAAACTATTTTTTTCAGGCCATGTGCTATGTGCATTTGTTTAATCTTCATAACGACTATATGGGTAGATATTATTATCCCACTGTTACAGATAAGAAAACTGGGACTCAAAAAGAAACTTAAAATGGACTATAGACCTAAATGTAAGACCTGAAACCATAAAACTCCTAGAAGAAAACATAGGCAGTATGCTTTTTGACATAGGTCTTAGCAATATATATATATTTTTCGGATCTGTCTCCTTAGGCATGGGAAACAGCAAAAATAAACAAATGGGGCCTAATCAAACTTAAAAGCTTTTGCACAGTGACAAAAACCGTCAACAAAATGAAAGGCAACCTACTGAATGGGAGAAGATATTTGTAAATGATATGTCTGATAAAGAGTTAATATCCAAAATATATAAAGAACTCATACAACTCAGTATTAAAAAAGAGCAACCCAACTAAAAAATGTGCAGAGGACCAGAATAAGCATTTTTTTAAAGAAGACATACTGATGGCCCACAGGCACATGAAAAGATGCTCAAGGTCTAATCCTCGGAGAAATGTAAATCAAAACCACAGTGAGATATCATCTCACACCTGTCAGAATGACTATAATGAAAAAGACAAGAAATAACAAGGATATAGAGAAAAGGGAATGTTAGTACACTGTTTGTAGGATTGTAACTTGTAGCCACTATGGAAAACAGTATGGAGGTTCCTCAAAAAATTACAAGTTAAGCTACCATATTATGTAGCAGTTTCACTCCTGTGTATATACCCAAAGAAAATAAAAACAGTAACTCAAAAAGATACATGCACACCGATAGCGGCATTATTTATGATTACCAAGATATGAAAGCTGCCTTAAGTGTCCATCAACAGATGAATGGATAAAGAAGATGCAGTGTATATATGCAAAGGAATAAAACTCACCCATAAAAAAATGAAATTTTGCCATTTGCAACAACATGGATAAAACCTGGAGGGTATTATGCTTAGTGAAATATCAGACAGAGAAAGATGAATACAGTATGTTTTCACTTATATGAGTAATCTAAAAAATGAAACAAATGAATGAATATTACAAAACAGAAAGAGACTAGATACAGAGAACAAACTAGTGGTTACCAGTGGGGAAAGGAAAGGGGGGAGCAGCAAGATAGGTGAAGGGGATTAAGGGGTACCAACTACTAGGTATAAAATAAATCAGATAGAAAGATGCAATGTACAGCACAGGGAATATAGCCAATGTTTTATAATAACTTTATATGGAGTATAATCTGTAAAAATATTGAATTATTATGTTGTACACCTGAAACTAACATAATATTGTAAGTCAACTGTACTTCAATAGAAAATAAATTAAAAGAAATAAATATAAACAGAGGAAAAACAAAACAAAAAAAACTAGGAGTCCTGATTGAGCACATACACCCAAGTAAATGTGAAAGCCAGGCTTCAAATGCAAGTTAATATTTCTCAAAGCTTATAATCTTTACAATACTATACACTATCTCTTACATAATTTACCATAATACTTTGTAATGCTTATTTCCTTCCCCTACAAGACGCTGGTGTCCATATGTACAGAGAATATAACATTCATCTTTGAGTTCTTTATGTCTAGTAGAATGCCTTGTGCAGAGTGAACACTTAGTAAATAAAAAAATGAAAGATTAAATGAATAAAAGTAAGCACAACCAGTTTATTTAAACTTCTGCTGGATGCTCCACATATTAAAGAAAAATCTTAGAAATCCATTACTTTCCTAGGTGTGTTCATGCCAACAAGATACGTAGGGCTAAATATAGGGATAGCTGGAGAGTTTTACCCTAGACAATGATGGGGTGGTTAGAGTCTGTTGTCCTCTGTCTTGAGGCAAACCAGGTGATTCATCACATGGGGTGGGAGAGAATTCTTGGAAAAGGGATCTGAGAGGATGCTAGGGTGAAAGAGAGGATGTAGAAGTTGAACCACGGTTCACACGACAACTGGAAATGACTCCAAAGGACAAGGAATTCCAAAAGAAAAGAATTTATTTCTATTTTCTTAGAATTCCATTCCATTGTATAAGCAACGCAACGCTGAGAGAAAGGGCAGAAGAAAGAAAAGGAAACAAAGATTGTGTTTTCCTAAGTTGTCCTTTATTAGGCAGCTGGAACACAATGGAATGAGAACTAGATATGGAGTGAGAAAGACAGGGGTTCAAACCCTGTACTCTGACATTTATTGGCTGTGGGCAAACACCTTAACATATTTAAACCTTCATTTATCATCTGCAAAATATGGTTGATAATATCCAACTTAAAAATTGTAAAAAATTAAATGAGATAATTTTCGTGAAAAGGTCTAGCACGGTGTCAGCCACATATTAAATTCTCCAAACATGTTTACAGAGATCACTAACAAAAGCCCTAGTCTTCCTAAATATTTTCCAGAAAGACCATCATGCTAGGAACTGTTGGACAGACTAGTTCATGATAGCAAGAAAGACGTGAGCTTTTGTATCCTCACTGATCAGACAGATGAATAGCCTTGGTGAGAGACTAATTTGAAACAGATGTAGACTAGAAACACATTTTCTGAGCAAACTCTCCTTTTGAAGGAGTGTGGAGGGAATTCTCTAAATCCCTTTCTACCTGCACTCAACACAGATCTCCTGGGTGGTGGTTATGGGCTAGACACTGTTCTAGACTCAAACATGCAGAGATAAAACAGACAGTGCCCCATGTCTCTAGGGAATTATGGTCTGGTGAGTCATGAAAATGTTTAGTGAGTGCTTTTACATATTTGGGAGGGGTCCTGTACTGACTCGAGTAGGTGATCAGATTCAACTGCCAATTATCCAACTCCTCCACTCTTGGTACTTTCACATAGAGTATCTCCTTTAATTCTCACTGAAACCCCTCATCTTCTAATGTCTATCTATGTATTTAGATGACAGAGTGGAAACTCAGGGATTGGATAATGGTTTCAAGTTATTCAATTAAAGAGAAATAAGACACGTTAAAAATTAAAAATACTTGTTATATGTAAGGCAATAGTGAAGAATACCCATACACAATCTAGGAAAATATTATTTCAGTTATTCAGTGTATCTGGGGAACTAAGTAAATGTTCCCTAACTGTTCTCTTTGGAAATCTTAAAATGAAAAGAAGAAAGAAAAAAGGAAAGAAAGGAGGGAGGAAGAGAGGAAGGAAAGAAGGAATAAAGGAAGGAAGAGGGCTGGGAAAGAAAGGAAGAAAGAGAGAGTGAAAAAAAAGAAACAGAGAAACAGAACAGAGAATAAAATTTTATGTAAATTAAGCCTAAACTAGGGAATAAATGTGAACAGCAACAATAATAGTTCAATAACTATAATTTTATATTAAGTAGTTTTTCTTCTGAAAATATCTATTCTGACATGATACCATGTTTAAATTGATTCCATATTCACTACCTCTCTTCATAAACCATAAATTCCTCACTTATGACATCTTTATTTTGATTCTGATTTCAAGCACATTTTTCAAGATCACATATGTTCTGGTTTTAAGATCTTTTATCAGGAGAATCATTTCATTGTTTTTCTCTTTATGCACAATGACTTTGCTGGTTATAGAAAAATTTTGGGTCATACAGCCTCCCTTTCAAATCTCTGTAGATTTTAAAAAAAAATTTCCTTTGGTTTCTAATATTGCTGAGGCAATGTCTGAATTGGAAGAATTTAGTTTCCTTTTTTAGTAAGCCTAGAAACTGATTTCTGGTATGCTTTTTTACACTTAAATTTTGTTAACTTCATCAAATATGCCTTGATTTGTTTTCCTTTTTCCCTGTAATACCTTGTATAGTAGTTTTTACTGTGATGATACAGTAAAATCCAGCAATATCTTACGAAAATAAAAACATTTGTTTCTCACTCTCTGATCAGCTCATAGGTTTGTGGTTTCTGCTAAAGGAGTCTAGGTACCAGGAGCATGTCTTTCCTATGAAGGAGGTCAGAAGCATCAGACTAGTGATGCTTCTTTAGACCTTGGCTTGGAATAGCAACCATATTCCATTGGCCAAAGCAAGTCCTATGGTCAACCTCAAAGTTGATGAGATGGAGAAGTATTCTCAGCCCAGGGGATGGGAGTGGGTGGGGGTGGCATTCAGGTCTTCCTTTATTTCAGGAAACATTTTTTTAATACGTTTAGAATATTTGTTTTCAGTTTGTTCCATAATCTCTTTCAGATCTTGGGTAACAAGATATTGGATCTCCAGTGGCTTGTCTTCATATCTGCCTTTTATCCTTGATTATGTTTTATTTATCTATACTTTCTTTATCTGCCATTTTCAAGACTGAAGCAAGTACAAATTAAGTGATTAGACAAAATTAAAATTATAAATATTGGCAAATAGGAGACAAAGGAATCATTATTTTCAGACAGAAGATTGTCAATTTAGAAATCTAAGAAATTCAACTGAGACCTTTTTAAAGCTTTTGTAATTATAAGTTGGCTGGTTTCAAAATATTTACAAATTAGTAACTTTCATGTACAGTAATAATAATTACACAGTAAATATGATGAAAAAATTACCAAGTCACAACATTAAAAATATGATATAAGGAGATATTAGCTTAAGTACAAGTGTTTACAGCCTATATGAACAAAATTATAAAACTCCTCAGACAGATGTAAATAAGATTTGAATACATTATACTGGAATAGAAAATCTCAACATTGTAAAGCCACTAGTTATCTCTAAACTAATCTGTGTATTCAACTTCATGGAAATAAGAATATGAATGAAATAGGGAAATAGTTTTCCACTTCCCCTGGAAGAATAGGTTTATTAAAATGCTTAACACATTTTTGGAAAAGTAAGAATAATGAGAGAAGACTTGCCTCACCAAATATTTAAACTTAATACAATACAGTACCATTATAACTAACAGACTTTCATGTTGGCACAGGAGCTCATGAACAACTCAATGAAATAGAATAGGAAACCCAGAAATTTATGCATGTGTATGATGGAGCTGAGTGTGCCATAAAGGCAATACTATAAATAAATAAACTGTAAATATTTGGGGGACAACTAATTAGCCTTGGGGAGGGGGTGGAGGAGTGAGAGACCTTTGTCCTTGACTCACTTTTAATAAAAATAATAAATTCAACATTTAGTTAAGTTCATTAAAAAAAAATCACACTATAAATGTGCTAGAAGAAAATTTTGGTGAATATTTATATATATAGGGTTTGGAAGACATTTCTAATTCCTCTTCAAACCCAGAAAGTATAAAAACAAGTGTGATAGACTGGAGTATATTAAAATTTCAAACCTCTGAATAACAAAAACGCCAAAATTGAGGTTGAAATAAAAGAAGTTTGAAAAATTAGTTGCAACATATATGACATTGTGTGTAAAAGCTTTTATAAAGTGATGAGAAAAAAGGAAATTAGCATTGAAATTAAAATGGATGAAAGAGTTGAATAGATAATTTATAAAATAAGAAAAGACAAATGGCCATTAAACATATTAATGACAACAAAGCTTATTAATATTTCAGAAAATCAATAAAAAGTTATAGCTTTTAAAAAATGTATATCATTTACCAATACTTCAATTGTTAATAATATAATAGAAACTCTCTTTACTTCTACTTAACTGATTTGCATGATTGATTATTCCTCTTGGCACACTCTACTAGGATAATACTCTTCTCTTCACCAGTCAAATTAATGCTTACCAATTTAGTTGTGTTTGTTCCCAGACTTGTTTATACCAATTTATTGGTATACTTGCTACATCAATTATTTGATTTAATTCAGCCTCTTTTAAATTAGCAAATGCAAAATAGAGATTTTGTTGCTGTGAATTTGAATGTTTTGGAAAGTCTCTGAAAGTGTGAATGAAGTAAAATGTTGAATTAGACATGCAACAGACAATGATAAAAGTTTAGATCAGAATAAAAAAACTTATAAATCCTGAAATACTCTGCATAAAGGTTACTTCACAAGTGCTTTGAAGTTTCTGTACTCTGTTTCTTTGATAATGATGGAGAAGGAATCATGATTAACTTTTAGGCAGACAGAAAACAGGGAGTGCCAGCTAGTAATTGGGCAAAAATTTAAAAAGGTCTTTGAGCTACAACCAAATTTGCCGGTGCAAATTTAACAGCAAATGTGTGAAAGCTTAAATGTGGGAAAAACATCATAGTATCTATATATTTCATACTAAGAACATATTTTAGTACAATTAACCTATTTAGACATTTATAAAGAGTCATTTTTCAATAGTGAAATCTTGATTGGAGAAAATAAAATCTATGAATAGATTAAGCAGGTCTAAATTACAAATTATCCTCTACCAAAAAACACGGCATACAGAGTAGAACAGGAAATATCAAGAAGCCAAAATTCCGAAGAAAAATATCACATTCTTTGCAGCAATGTAACTGAAACTCACGAATTGCCATTTCTTGTTTTTAGCAAATCAAAGGATCCTACCCTTTGAAAAACATAGATCATTTATCATTACTAGTTTACTACTGCTCACAAAAATCAGCATGGGAGGGTTCTAAACTACTTAACAAAAGCTTTTAATTTTTTCCCATGGATTTATACATTAAACTTAACTGAAAAATATCCTATCTCAATTGTGATGAACCTAACAAAGAAGAAGTGATGGCCTTGTTTTCTCCAGTCTCTGCAGTTCTAGAATGTTTAGTGAAATGTTCCTGGAAAAAGATTTTAGTTATATTTTGGGGAAAAAATAGGACACATGAATATATTTGTTAAAGAATCATTTAAAGTTAGCAAGTTCATCAATAATCTTTATAATGTAGCATTAGCATGGAATAAATTTCCCAGTACATTTATTACCATAACTTCAAAAAACTGGTCTGAAACTCTGTGCAGAAAACCCTGAACTATGAGACAAAATAAAAAACATAATTTGTTAACTGACTTCATACCAAACAAATTGTTTATAATCTGTCTTCACCTTAAGAATATAAGTTCCAAAAGACAGAATTTTTTATGTCTCACTCACTCTGTTGCCCAGATTAGTATTTGGTCCATTGTAGGTAGACAATAAATATTTGTAGAATAAATGAGTAAACAGATTTGAGATTTCTGATTTCTGAGCTCCTTTCCAGAATATTATTCTATGGGATTATTATTGTTTACTAGGAAGAGCACAGACTTTAGAATTGGAATAGAAACTCCTACTTTGCAACTTTCTTGCTGTGTGTTCTTGGTTAGATTATTTTTACCTACGGTTCTCAGCTGTCTCATATATAAAATACAAATTAGACCTTTTAGACTCGATCAAAGTAACTGAGATAATATATGTAATTTATCTGGTATATAGAAAGTTCTCAATAGATGGTATCAATGTGAATGATGTTGATGATGTTGATAAGGATGAGGAGGAGGATAGTGGAACTGGTGTAGGTGTAGGGGTAGTAGGATCTAAACGTTCACTGAGTGCCTTTGGTGAACAGAGTATTTTCCAGTTTCCATGTTCAACAAAGGCAACACTCCCAGAGAGGAAATTGCTCAGCCCAGAAACAGTTCTTCAGTGGGTCACATTGCAGAAACACTGTTTTGGCTAGCCTAACAAAAAGGCCATTATTCTCATTCCCAGACAATGCCAGAAGGTGCTGGGTGGTCTAGAATCAGGAGACAGATAATGTAATGATCCCATTCATCAAAAAGTTCAGCATGCGCACCAGCTGCCCGCCAGCTGGAAAATGAAGCTCTTCTTCATTCTGAGGATAATTTACTTCTGCTGGGGAGACTCTGTGATACCCTTCACCTTAAGGGACCAACAGAATTCCAACAGTATCACGTAACATGGTACTAACCCAGTCATAGACTCAAAAGGAGAGCAAAATAAAACAAACAATCGAAAAAACTAAGTCAGTTACCTTTCATGTTAGGAAGAAAGGTGTACTAATAAACAATTTTTCTTCTGTAATTTTTCCTCTGTATTTAACTTACAGACATTTCAGATTCTGTACTTGATCATACTTTTCTTTTGCCTTTGGCCATTAGAAAGTCTGATGTCAAATTTTGATCACCACGAAATCATAGTGCAAGAAACTATGGTATGCATTTCTGTATGGAGTACTTCTACAACCTTTACTATTTTCTCCTCCAAACTTTAATACAGCCCCGGGTCCATAATTATTAACTTCATGTTTTTACTTTGGATATATTTTTGAGATTTTCCTCTATTCTCTACTGTGTGACTTATGAGTAGATGTCACAAAACAAAATGAGATCACGATTTAAACACCTGATATGTGGTAAAGCCTGTAAGTGCTTCTCTCAAGCTTAAAAAAATGACATAGTTCTTACTACAGTCAGCCCTCCATATCCATGGGTTCTGCAACTGCAGATTCAGCAAACCAAGGGTCAAAAATACTTTTTAAAAAATTCCAGAAAGTTCCAAAAAAGCAAAACTTGAACTTGCTGTGCATTATTTTCATAACATTTACATAGTATTAGGTATCATAAGTAATCTAGAGATGATTTAAAGTATACAGGAGGATGTGTGTAGGTTATATGCAAATACCACTCCATTTTATATAAGGGACATGAGCATTCATGGATTTTGTTATCCACGAGGGTTCTGAAACCTATCCTCTGGGGATTCCGAGGGACAACTGTATATCTTTCCTATAGGTTAAAAAAACTGGTGTTCTAGATCAGCTCAGTGCTTTGTGATCACCTAGAGGGATAGGATAGGGAGGGTGAGAGGGAGACGCAAGAGGGAGGAGATATGGGGATATATGCAGAAACTAACACACTATTGTAAAGCAATTTTCCTCCAATAAAGATGTTTTAAAAAAAACTGGGGTTCTAAGCTACTTACCAAAGGCCACAAAGATGAGAATCAAATCTACTTGGTTTAAAAACTGGTACATAGGATCGTACTCTATGTCATCTATCACCCAGCAATCTTCCTATGATGTTAACACTCACATTTATTGAATGTTTTCTAAGTTCCAATCAACGATGATCATTTTGTAGGAAAATTATCTCATTTAAACTTTCCAACAACCTTTTAAGTAGGTTCTATTCGTTTACATATTCAGAATATGGTCCTGAGATTTAAAGCCATTAAGTAGTTTACTGAATTCCTATAGTTAGAAATTGAATCCAGGATTTGAATCAGGTTCTGTCTGAAATCAAAGTCCAAATTCTGAATGATGACATCAAAATTCCCCTATTTCTGCTTAAATGCCTTCCTCTTTTACCAGTGGGTAAAGCCCAGTATCCCTGTACATAACCAGACCCCAGGTAAAATGCATCTGGAGCTTGTGAGCTTTATGAGCTAGCCAATGTTAGTTTGTTGATTTAAAAGGAAAACTTTAACTTCTTCTAAAAGAACATGTGCTAACTCACGCACTAAAAAGCACAAAGCAGTTCAGGAATTGGGTGTTGCTGTCCCCCGGGTGAAATAAAAACTACAATAGAACATGAAGAAGCAGTGTCATGGAAATAATGAAGGTTTTGGCATGGTTTTCTTGCGAGGAGGAAATTATTCCTGAGAGAGAAAGGAGGAGGTGGAAGGGTCAAAATTCCACTCTTGGAAAGCACCAGAGGATGGAAATGACCACAGGGGTGGGCAAGTTAAGTGCAAAAGATCCTGGGTTGAAATTGTGGAAGAAAACTCTGGACATAACTTTCAGGTTACATTAACTGTGTTTACATCCAATTATTTTTCCCAGGGTAGACTCCTTCCTGTTCATAATATTTTACTTTACTCATTAATCTAGAAAGAAAGAAAGACTCCCCACACCCCAACATGGAAATAACCATCTTAATTGGGAGAAATTCAATCTCCAGGAAAGGAATCATCTGTTTTAGTTACATTTTCCATAAAAAATTGGTTCATCTGACCGCTATTTTTGCCATAGCACAGTCAGGTTTATATATAAACTCATAATAAGTCATTAAAGTATTATTATTTCCAATCCCTTCCTGTGGGATGTGTTTTCTAACCACCAGCCCACAAGGATGATGCTGTCCTGGGTGCCATCTGGACCGCTTTGTCTGCCTGCCACAGCTATCTTGGAGGACTCGTCACCGCCTCAAGAGTGCGTCCAGGCTTTACATCATTTCTACTCTTCTGTTTGATCCACGATAGTGCCAGAAAACCCTGGCGGTGACCACAGCAAACAAGTTACTTCATCTCGTTGTTCCTCCTTTCAACAGCAAGCATTCCATAAAACAAAATCAACGGCGCTTGCCACCTCCCTAAGTGAAAGAGTCACACTGAGACTAAAAGGGTTTCTCACCAAACTGGAAAGAGCTTTAAAGAAAACAGACTGTTATTTACTTGGAACACATTTTGAATGGAAGATTCTGAGATTGAGGTCATGCAATGAAGGAAAGAGGGTTTGCTTGCACAATGGTAGACTTGGCTGAACTACCCAGCGAGAGAAATGGGGCCATTCTGTGAGGTTAAAGTCCCAGTGTCAGGTAGACCAATGTGCCATACGTTTTAAGGTAATGATCGGGTTACAGATGGCGGGGTGGTGGGAGAATCAGGAAAAGGGATAGAGAGAAAGAGAGAGAGAGAGAGAGAGAGAGAGAGACAGACAGAGAGCAGCAGAGCATCCCAGAGGAACTCAGAAGAGCTCAGTTTCCTGAGTAGTTAGAAGAGGAAGCCTATTATTTGTTTGTAGTGCCAGCTAGAACGTTATCTGCCAACCAGTCTATTACAATAACATCTATGTATCCATTCAACAAGCTGATTGTACCAGCACTTTTGAAGGTTCGGCTGCCATCACTGAGCTCACCTTATTACCTTTTCGCAAGCTGATTAGTGTGAAAACGTTAAGTTGCTCAAATGTCTCACCTACGTACCTGCTACAGACCAGCCATGTATCAGTGGAGAAGCCAAGGGAGCCATAGAAACATTTAGCATCACTAGTCAGAATAAACTATGAGATAGGTATGGAGAAAGCAGGGCAAGCATTTATGACCAGCATTGGCGAGGCAAGAAGTAGGTTCAAAAAGAACGGCCATAACCCTCCACAGACTGCTCTGGCCCCCTAGACAGCTGTTCATGAACTTGATGACTACTCACATACCTTTCCCTTCATTGTGCATAAGAATCATCGGAGGATCCTGTTAAAATGTAGATTCTGATCCAGCAGGTCTGGGGTGAGGCCCGAGAAGCTGCATTTCTACCAAGTGGTGTCCGTGGTGCTGGCCCAAGGACCCTAATTTGAAGCAATAAGGTGCCACAATACGGCAGAGTCTAGCTCACCTCTGTGTCAACGGCACTAAGTAAACATTTGTTTACTTAACTGAATTGTAACGGAGCAGTAATCTTTGTTCTTGATGATTTGTCACTTCAGGCAGGAAGCTGCAAATATGTAAATAGATCTTGGAGAAGAGGTTGGGTATAGTCTGGACAGATAAGTCAGGCACGATGGACAGTTCCATTAGGACAGCCAGTACCAACAGCAATCATCCAGCTCTGGTTGAAGGAAAGTTCTGAGGTTATACCTGCATTTTCAGTGATCCTGTGAGCAGCTAGGTAGGCTTGTTACTGGCTCTTACATTTCTGTGGGTTGGCTTTTACTATCCACTAGACATAGGAAGAAGGCATACAACTCTGTTCTTTCAGAAAAAGTACTTTCTGGGAGTAGGACAGGGATGTATTCCAGTCCTGCCTGGTACATTGAAACTGAAAAGACTAGTCCTTCACCACGCCAGTACGTGGACGGTCAATAAAAACTGGACCTAGGAGACGGCTTCAAGATGGCGGAAGAGTAAGACGCGGCGACCTCCTTCCTCCTCACAGAGACATCAGAAATACACCTACACGTGGAACTTCTCCTACAGAACACCCACCGAACGCTGGCAGAAGACCTCAGACCTCCCCAAAGGCAAGAAACTCCCCCACGTACCTGGGTAGGGCAAAAGAAAAAAGAAAAAACAGAGACAAAGAATAGGGACGGGACCCGCACCAGTGGGAGGGAGCTGTGAAGGAGGAAAGGTTCCCACACACTAGAAGCCCCTTCGCGGGCAGAGACTGCGGGCGCCGGAGGGGGAAGCTCCGGAGCCGCGGAGGAGAGCGCAGCCACAGGGTGCGGAGGGCAAAGCGGAGAGATTCCCGCACGGAGGATCGGTGCCGACCGACACTCACCAGCCCGAGAGGGTTGTCTGCTCACCCGCCGGGGCGGGCGGGGCCGGGAGCTGAGGCTCGGGCTTCGGTCGGATCCCAGGGAGAGGCCTGGGGTTGGCGGCGTGAAAACAGCCTGAAGGGGCTAGTGCGCCGCGGCTGGCCGGGAGGGAGTCCGGTTGAAGTCTGGAGCTGCCGCGGAGGCAAGAGACCTTTTCTTCCCTCTTTGCCTCCTGGTGCGCGAGGAGAGGGGATTAAGCGCGCCGCTTAAAGGAGCTCCAGAAACGGGCGCGGAGCTACCGAAGAGACAAGAGACTTTTTCTTGCCTCTTTGCTTCCTCGGGCGCACCGCGTAAACGAGCTCCAGAAACGGGCGCGAGCTGCGGCTGTCGGCACGGACAGTGGAGACGGGTGTGGGACGCTAGGGTTGCTGCTGCCGCCACCAAGAGGCCTGTGTGTGAGCACAGGTCACTCACCACACCGCACCTCCCGGGAGCCCGTGCAGTCCGCCACTGCCGGGGTCCCGGGATCCTGGGACAGCTTCCCTGGAAGAACGCGCGGCGCGCCTTGGGCCTGTGCAGCGTCACGTCGGCCTCTGACGTCACAGGCTCGCCCCGCACCCGTGCCCCTCCCTCCCCCCAGCCTGAGTGAGCCGGAGCCCCCCAATCAGCTGCTCCTTTAACCCCGTCCTGTCTGAGCAAAGGGCAGACGCCCTCGGACGACCTACACGCAGAGGCGGGGCCAAGTCCAAAGCTGAACCCCAGGAGCTGGGCGAACAAAGAGGAGAGGGGGAGGTCTCTCCCAGCAGCCTCAGAAGCGGCGGATTAAAGCTCCACAATCAACTTGAAGTGCCCTGCATCTGTGTAAAACCTGAATAGACAACGAATCATCCCAAGTTGAGGAGGTGGACTTTGGGAGCAAGGTATAGTATTATTTCCCCCTTTTTTCTTTTTGTGAGTGTGTATGTGTGTGCTGCTGTGTGAGATTTTGTCTGTATAGCTTTGCTTTCACCATTTGTCCTAGGGTTAGACCGACCCTTTTTTTCTGTTTTTTTTAATAGAAATTTTTCTTCTTAATAATTATTTTTTATTTTAATAACTATACTTTATCCTACTTTATTTTGTCTGCTCCCTTTCTTTCTTCCTTCCTTTCTTCCCTCCTTCCCTCCTTTCTTCCCTCCTTCCTCCCTTCCTTCCTCCCTTCCTTCCTCTCCTCCTTCCTTCCTTTCTTGCTTTCTTCCTTCCTTCATTTCTTCCTTCCTTCCTCCCTTCCTTTCTTCCTTCCTCCCTCCTTCCTTCCTTCCTTCTTTCCTTCCTTCCTCTTCTTTCCTTTCTATTTTTTCTCCCTTTTATTTTGAGCCGTGTGGATTAAAGGCTCTTGGCGCCCCAGCCAGGCACCAGGGCTGTGTCTCTGAGGTGGGAAAACCAACCTCAGGACACTGGTCCACAAGAGACCTCCCAGCTCCACGCAATATCAAACGGCGAAAATCTCCCAGAGATCTCCATCTCAACACCAAGATCCAGCTTCACTCAAGGACCAGCAACAAACACTGCTGGACACCCTATCCCCAACAAAGAGCAAGACAGGTCTACAGCCCCATCCATTAGGAGAGAGGCTGCCTAAAATCATAATAAGGCTACCAACATCTCCAAACACACCACCAGACGTGCACCTTCCCACCAGAAAGACAAGATCCAGCCTCATCCACCAGAACAGAGGCACTAGTCCCCCCAACCAGGAAACCTACTCAACCCACTGAACCAACCTTAGCCACTGGGGACAGCCACCAAAAACAACGGGAATGACGAACCTGCAGTCTGCAAAAAGGAGACCCCAAACACAGTAAGATAAGCAAAATGAGAAGACCGAAAAACACACAGCAGATGAAGGAGCAAGATAAAAACACACCAGACCTAACAAATGAAGAGGAAATAGGCAGTCTACCTGAAAAAGAATTCAGAATAATGATAGTAAAGATGATTCAAAATCTTGGAAATAGAATAGACAAATTGCAAGAAACAGTTAGCAAGGACCTAGAAGAAATAAAGAGGAAGCAAGCAACGATGAGCAACACAATAAATGAAATGAAAAATACTCTAGATGGGATCAATAGCAGAATAACTGAGGCAGAAGGACGGATAAGTGACCTGGAAGATAAAATAGTGGAAATAACTACTGCAGAGCAGAAGAAAGAAAAAAGAATGAAAAGAACTGAGGACAGTCTCAGAGACCTCTGGGACAACATTAAATGCACCAACATTCGAATTATAGGGGTCCCAGAAGAAGAAGAGAAAAAGAAAGGGACTGAGAAAATATTTGAAGAGATTATAGTGGAAAACTTCCCTAATATAGGAAAGGAAATAGTCAATCAAGTCCAGGAAGCACAGAGAGTCCCATACAGGATAAACCCAAGGAGAAACAGGCCAAGACACATAATCAAACTGTCAAAAATTAAATACAAAGAAAACATATTAAAAGCAGCAAGGGAAAAACAACAAATAACACACAAGGGAATCCCCATAAGGTTAACATCTGATCTTTCAGCAGAAACTCTACAAGCCAGAAGGGAGTGGCAGGACATATTTAAAGTGATGAAGGAAAAAAACCTACAACCAAGATTACTCTATCCAGCAAGGATCTCATTCAGATTTGATGGAGAAATTAAAACCTTTACAGACAAGCAAAAGCTGAGAGAGTTCAGCACCACCAAACCAGCTCTACAACAAATGCTAAAGGAACTTCTCTAGGCAAGAAACACAAGAGAAGGAAAAGACCTACAAGAACAACCCGAAACAATTAAGTAAATGGTCATAGAAACATACATATCGATAATTACCTTAAATGTAAATGGATTAAATGCTCCCACCAAAAGACACAGACTGGCTGAATGGATACAAAAACAAGACCCATATATATGCTGTCTACAAGAGACCCACTTCAAACCTAGGGACACATACAGACTGAAAGTAAGGGGATGGAAAAAGGTATTCCATGCAAATGGAAATCAGAAGAAAGCTGGAGTAGCAATTCTCATCAGACAAAATAGACTTTAAAATAAAAACTATTACAAGAGACAAAGAAGGACACTACATAATGATCAAGGGATCAATCCATGAGGAAGATATAACAATTGTAAATATTTATGCACCCAACATAGGAGCACCTCAATACATAAGGCAAATACTAACAGCCTTAAAAGAGGAAATCGACACTAACACAATCATAGTAGGGGACTTTAACACCCCACTTTCACCAATGGACACATCATCCAAAATGAAAATAAATAAGGAAACACAAGCTTTAAATGATACATTACACAAGATGGACTTAATTGATATTTATAGGACATTCCATCCAAAAACAACAGAATACACATTTTTCTCAAGTGCTCATGGAACATTCTCCAGGATTGATCATATATTGGGTCACAAATCTAGCCTTGGCAAATTTAAGAAAATTGAAATCGTATCAAGTATCTTTTCCGACCACAATGCTATGAGACTAGATATCAATTACAGGAAAAGATCTGTAAAAAATACAAACACATGGAGGCTAAACAATGCACTACTTAATAACGAAGTGATCACTGAAGAAATCAGAGGAAATCAAAAAGTACTTAGAAACAAATGACAATGGAGACACGACGACCCAAAACCTATGGGATACAGCAAAAGCAGTTCTAAGAGGGAAGTTTATAGCAATACAATCATACCTTAAGAAACAGGAAACATCTCGAATAAACAACCTAACTGTGCACCTAAAGCAATTAGAGAAAGAAGAACAAAAAACCCCCAAATTTAGCAGAAGGGAAGAAATCATAAAGATCAAATCAGAAATAAATGAAAAAGAAATGAAGGAAACAATAGCAAAGATCAATAAAAGTAAAAGCTGGTTCTTGGAGAAGATAAATAAAATTGATAAACCACAGACTCATCAAGAATAAAAGGGAGAAGACTCAATAGAATTAGAAATGAAAAAGGAGATGTAACAACTGACACTGCAGAAATACAAAAGATTATTAGAGATTACTACAAGCAACTGTATGCCAATAAAATGGACAACCTTGAAGAAATGGACAAATTCTTCGAAATGCACAACGCTGCCGAGACTGAGCCAGGAAGAAATAGAAAATATGAACAGACCAATCACAAGCACTGAAATTGAAACTGTAATTAAAAATCTTCCAACAAACAAAAGCCCAGGACCAGATGGCTTCACAGGCGAATTCTGTCAAACATTTAGAGAAGAGCTAACACCTATCCTTCTCAAACTCTTCCAAAAGATAGCAGAGGAAGGAACACTTCCAAACTCATTCTATGAGGCCACCATCACCCTGATACCAAAACCAGACAAAGACGTCACAAAGAAAGAAAACTACAGGCCAATATCACTGATGAACATAGATGCAAAAATCCTCAACAAAATATTAGCAAACAGAATCCAACAGCACATTCAAAGGATCATACACCATGATCAAGTGGGGTTTATTCCAGGAATGCAAGGATTCTTCAATATACGCAAATCAATCAACGTGATACACCATATCAACAAACTGAAGGAGAAAAACTATATGATCATCTCAATAGATGCAGAGAAAGCTTTTGACAAAATTCAACACTCATTTATGATAAAAACCCTGCAGAAAGTAGGCATACAGGGAACTTTCCTCAACATAATAAAGGCCATATGTGACAAACCCACAGCCAGCATCATTCTCAATGGTGAAAAACTGAAACCATTTCCACTAAGATCAGGAACAAGACAAGGTTGCCCACTCTCACCACTCTTATTCAACCTAGTTTTGGAAGTTCTAGCCACAGCAATCAGAGAAGAAAAAGAAATAAAAGGAATCCAAATAGGAAAAGAAGAAGTAAAGCTGTCACTGTTTGCAGATGACATGATACTATACATAGAGAATCCTAAGGATGCTACCAGAAAACTACTAGAGCTAATCAATGAATTTGGTAAAGTTGCAGGATACAAAGTTAATGCACAGAAATCTCTGGCATTCTTTTACACTAATGATGAAAAATCTGAGAGTGAAATTAAGAAAACACTCCCATTTACCATCGCAACAAAAAGAATAAAATACCTAGGAATAAACCTACCTAAGGAGACAAAAGACTTGTATGCAGAAAACTATAAGACACTGATGAAAGAAATTAAAGATGATACAAGTAGGTGGAGAAATATACCATGTTCTTGGATTGGAAGAATCAACATTGTGAAAATGACTCTACTACCCAAAGCAATCTACAGATTCAATGTGATCCCTATCAAATTACCACTGGCATTTTTTACAAAACTAGAACAAAAAATTTCACAATTTGTATGGAAACAGAAAAGACCCCGAATAGCCAAAGCAATCTTGAGAACGAAAAATGGAGCTGGAGGAATCAGGCTCCCTGACTTCAGACTCTACTACAAGGCTACAGTAATCAAGACAGTATGGTACTGGCACAAAAATAGAAATATAGATCAATGGAACAGGATAGAAAGCCCAGAGATAAACCCACACACATATGGTCACCTTATCTTTGATAAAGGAGGGAAGGATATACAGTGGAGAAAAGACAGCCTCTTCAATAAGTGGTGCTGGGAAAACTGGACAGCTACATGTAAAAATATGAAATTAGAACACTCCCTAACACCACACACAAAAATAAACTCAAAATGGGTTAAAGACCTAAATGTAAGGCCAGACACTATCAAACTCTTAGAGGAAAACATAGGCAGAACACTCTATGACATAAATCACAGCAAGATCCTTTTTGACCCATCTCCCAGAGAAATGGAAATAAAAACAAAAATAAACAAATGGGACCTAATGAAACTTAAAAGCTTTTGCACAGCAAAGGAGACCATAAACAAGACCAAAAGACAACCCTCAGAATGGGAGAAAATATTTGCAAATGAAGCAACTGACAAAGGATTAATCTCCAAAATTTATAAGCAACTCATGCAGCTCAATAACAAAAAAACAAACAACCCAATCCAAAAATGGGCAGAAGCACTAAATAGACATTTCTCCAAAGAAGATATACAGATTGCTAACAAACACATGAAAGAATGCTCAACATCATTAATCATTAGAGAAATGCAAATCAAAACTACAATGAGATATCATCTCACACTGGTCAGATTGGCCATCATCAAAAAGTCTAGAAACAATAAATGCTGGAGAGGGTGTGGAGAAAAGGTAACTCTCTTGCACTGCTGGTGGGAATGTAAATTGATACAGCCACTATGGGGAACAGTATGGAGGTTCCTTAAAAAACTAAAAATAGAACTACCATATGACCCCACAATCCCAGTACTGGGCATATACCCTGAGAAAACCATAATTCAAAAAGAGTCATGTACCAAAATGTTCATTGCAGCTCTATTTACGATAGCCAGGACATGGAAGCAACCTAAGTGTCCATCAACAGATGAATGGATAAAGAAGATGTGACACATATATACAATGGAATATTACTCAGCCATAAAAAGAAATGAAACTGAGTTATTTGTAATGAGGTGGATAGACCTGGAGTCTGTCATACAGAGTGAAGTAAGTCAGAAGGAGAAAAACAAATATCGTATGCTAACACACATATATGGACTCTAAGGAAAAAAAAAATGTATCATGAAGAGATTAGTGGTAGGACGGGAATAAAACACAGACTTACTAGAGCATGGACTTGAGGATATGGGGAGGGGGAAGGGTAAGCTGTGACGAAGTGAGAGAGTGGCAGGGACATATATACACTACCAAATGTAAATTAGATAGCTAGTGGGAAGCTGCCGCAAAGCACAGGGAGATCACCTCTGTGCTTTGTGACCACCTAGAGGGGTGGGATAGGGAGGGTGGGAGAGAGGGTGATGCAAGAGGGAAGAGATATGAGAACATATGTATATGTATAACTGATTCACTTTGTTGCAAAGGAAAAAGTAACACACTATTGTAAAACAGTTATACTCAAATAAAGATGTTTAAAAAAAAAAAAAAGTAAATAAAACAATCCTCCCCCCGCCAAAAGCTGTTCAAACACATTACAGTAAGGCAGGGGAAAAAAAAAAAAAGAATGTTTCAAAATACATTTAACTACTTCATTATTAATAGATATTTCAATGTTTTCTAATATTTGTGATTACAGTGAAACATTGAACAATGCTATCCATTATCTTTGTGTACCTGGATGGGTATTTTTTGTAATAGGTAAATTAAAAAATAATTGAGTCAAAGAAAAAACAAAAAAAAAACAAAAAAAAAACTGGACCTAGGAACTGCCTTGGAGTCTTTTCTTCCCTGAGAGAACTTTACTCTAATTTTTGCCATAGAAGCAAAGAGAAGGGTCATGGAACTCTGTTTCAGGGTCAGGAAGAGCTTTCTAGAAGAGGCAATACCTATACTAAGCTCTGAAGGATAAGTAGGAATTAACTCAGAGGTGGAGGGTGGAGGGAGTGTTCCCAGCCGACACAACAGCAAATACATGCAGGAATTGGGGATCTGAGAGCAACTCAGTGCGGCCACAGTGTAGATTAAGGGATAGGGAGGAGGACAGGAGAAGTGATTGAGAAGAAGACAGAGGATGGATTGTGAAGAAATGCAAGTTTTCCTAAGAAAGCATAAAGACCCCTTTTGCAATGCCCTCATTTTCCAGGTAGGTTGAGTTGCCAAGGTGCTTTTCCTCTGGGAGATCGCCTGGGCCCCTTTCCCCAACATTTGCTCTCCTCGAGGGCCCTGATGAGACCCCAGGTGAGACTCCCATGACATCTTCCCCACCTGGTGGCTTTCATAGCTTCCTTTCACAAGGAACATAGGAAACGGAGACAATTACCAACTGATATTTCTGTCCCAGGAAAATGGACTTTGGAGATTAAAGGTTTTAAGGCTACAGAATATCTCACACTTTATGAACTATAACTGACATTAAATGCTGAGCAGAGGTTGAAGCTGGGTTTCTCATACATGTGAGTAACACACACACATATGTATATGTATGTATTCCTTACCACATAATCCAAGAATTTTTATTTAGTCTTGTTGATTTTATGTTGTTGTTGCTTTTTTCCTTTAACATACTCTGATCATAAAGTGAAATAGTCACAACGTGACTGGTAACATGAAAACAGAGAATGTGACCTGAGTAATTTCAATGCAGAAAATGATGTGGTTTATTTTATTTGTATTTATCCAACCAAAACAAGAGAATCTCTTGTTATTTATATTAACCCTTTAGCATTGGCTTTGGAAGGTCTGTGAGGCCAGTGTAGTAAATGTTGCATGTGCATTTGAACAAACATTCTATATAACATGTGTTTTCATTCATGGGCTCGGTGCATTATTTCATCATGATGTATTCTTTGTGGTATTATTTTAGAAATTGATTATCCACAGATCACCAGAAGAGCTCTTGTCCTGTCACTTTGGGGATAATGAATACTTTCCATATGTGTAAATCTGTCAGGCCATGTCTTCCTTAAGTGACAGTTACTAATTTATAAATCAAAGACATCATTCTTACCTTTTTAAATCAGTGACTGTTTTACTGCAGAAATACAGGAAGGGTCATTAGCTTGAACTATAAAACATCTCATCAAAGACCCTACGAGCAGAGGGGAATTTAATCTTTCTTGCTTTTTTTAAAAGAGTTTTTAGAATCAAGAAATTCTGGGATATATTCAATTTTTGGAAACAATGGATAATACAGCCCAACATCAAATTCACGTCGAAATTCCCATTGTAAATAAAGGTGTCAAAATTAATCTAGCAAGAAGTTATTTTGTGTTGTGATTCTTGGAACTTCTATAACTGAGGTCCCATCTAACACTTAACCAGAGCTCTTGTTGGTCTATTCCAGAACATCTTCAGCAAGATTTGGAAATAGACTTAGTTTTATTCCATGGATGGGTTCTCAAGAAACATAAGTGATAGATGTGAAATATCCCCTTGAAAAGAGCAGAGGTGGGGACTTCCCTGGTGGTCCAGCGGTTAAGACTGTGCTCCCAATGCAGGGGGCACAGGTTCGATCCCTGGTCAGGGAACTAGATCCCTCACACTGCAACTAAAGATCCTGCACCCGGCGACAAAGATCCCATGTTTGGCAAAATAAATAAAAGACCCGACGGAGCCAAATAAATAAATATTTAAAACAAACAAAAAGAGCAGGGTTGCTACTTGATAGATGCTCAATTCTGTGGGACAACATTCCAAGCCTTTCTCTCTCTGTTGCGTGAATCTATTAAATAACAATGATTAAATCTATATTCTGTGACGGGCACTGTGAAAAGCTTTGAAGGATGGTATTCTTATCCACACCCTCCAGGACCTCTAGGTAATGAAAAAATGTCCAGAGAGACGTTATCAACCATGTAGAATATCTGAGATTTCAGCATCTTCTTTTGAGATCCTTCAGGAAAGAATGCTCACTCCTGAAACAGGCATGTTAGGGATGAGCAGGGGGCAGCTCAGTACCTCAGAGAATTTAGAACGAAGGAACCAGATAAAGCACGTAGCAAAGCAAGAAGTTGGAAATGTGAGCTTGGGGTTAAATCTAACATGGATACAATTGTTGGTGTTCCAGGAAAATGGTTTCTGAATGGTTAGTTTATTCAGTATTACTCAGAGGAAATTAAAGATGCATAAAAATAGAACAAACAATCAAATAAAAGGTTGGTTTTTCTCTAATAAGATAATGTGCTTTTAATTTGAAAATAGTTGTATTCAGGCATCTTTGTTTTATTAAGATTTTTATTAGCACCAAATTGAATAATTTATAGTGTGTTAAGCACTAACTATTATATTCATTTAAAATTGGGGAAAAATCATGGTTTCTGAAAAATAGAAACTTTGTAGGTTTAAGAAAATCTGTTTCTTTGTCTTTGGCATTTTTTCTGGTTTAAAAACATCTTTTTGTTGTTGTTGGGGGGGTAGATAAAACTGGAATGGTGCTATTAGATCCAATTTTTGCTCAGGAAGAAATCTGCTTTCATGACTTCATTAAGTTACATCTAGAAGAAAATGCTTAATCGTTGTTGAGTCCCTCTACCGAATATGCAAAGTTGAGGAGATGTTTGGGATGCTGGTTGCAAGGTATCTTTCTAAGGCTGGTAATACCCAGAAATTCCTTCAAACCAGGATTTATGGAGCGAAGTAGTGGGTGGTTGGAATCTTGCTTATTAGGACTTTAATCCTCTTTTTCTTCCATCTCACATACCATTGTGCGACTTTCCTTGGAATTGTTTATAATATTTGGTAACTTCAAAGCTGATAGAATGGAATGAGGGGTGAGATATTTACCTGTGAATAGTTGAATGATACAGAATTATTCTATCTAAGAATATTTACTCTTTTATTATGCTTTTATTTTTATTTTTCTGGCTTGTGGGATCTTAGTTTCCCGACCAGGGATCGAACCCCTGCCCCCTGCAGTGGAAGTGCAGAGTCCTAACCACTGGACCACCAGGGAATTTCCACATTTATTCCTTTAGGTGATGGAAAAGTGACACCTAACAACACATCATAAACTGTTTATATATTGATGACACCAGCCACGCACAGCCCTCTCCCCTCCTTACAAGTGGTACCAGGGGAAGGGAGCCTCTAGAGAAAGGATTCGATGCCCTTTGTGATTCAAGAGAGAGGATTAGGATCAATGAATGAATGCCAAATGAAGACAAGTTTAGCGTGGATTACAAGAGCCACTTTGCATTGTTAATCTCTGAGCAGCAAGGGCGTGGGATATGGTGAAGGTAGCGACCTGACTACCTTCGGAACATCTCCCTGCTCCTGACTTCTTAGTGGGGCCATTTCTAAAGAGAATCAAACCCTGAGCGGGTCACTAGTCAGGCCTCTTTGAATCTAAGTCATGATTTGGTGTTTGTCTCCTCAGGCTCATTCCTGTCCCAAGTTTCTGCTCCACTTTCCAGGGTAGCAGATAAATTCAGGTTCCCGGGTCTCCCACGATTCTCGCTGGAGGGTTAATTCGAGATGCACAGAAAAGTTTTCTTATTCTTCAGCTTCCCTCAACTCCTGAAACCTGAGGATCCAAGTATCTCACTGGTGTAATAGCAAAAGGTGGGGAAGGGAGCAGAAGTCTGGCCTCCGGTATGGCTCTCATGCTGGCCAGCCAGCTGCGGGAGCTTTCAGAAGCCCTCATCTTGCTGAACTTCAGTTGCCTTTCATCAGAAATAAGAAACTTGGGTCAGATGACTGCAAAAGCCCACTCTAGTTGCTAAATGCTTTAATCCAGGCAACTGAGGCGCACAGAGGTCAACCACTCGGTCCAAGCGCACAGAGCAAGGGAATGAGCTAAAGACTCAGACCCCAGTCCAAGGTTATCTTAATACTGAAGCCCTTTTCGAGATCTTTCAACAGCAATGAACATCTGTGCCTTCATGAGCTCTCCCAGCGTGGGGAGAGGCTGATGTGCCCCCAAACTTACAGAGTGTCAGATCAGTAAATCCCTCTAGGGATGTGGTTACCATCTTCTGCATTTGGGGGGTTTTGACTATTTCTCCCAAGTCACTAGTACAGCACATCTGTTATTCCCAGACTCTTCTGGTTCCTACACTGGCGCATGTGATTTTTAGTTACCCAGCATTGACGATAGCAATATGTCAGTGAATGCCAGTGTGATGTGAAAAATACAGAAAGAAGGAGCAAAGGCAAGTTCCGTGAACAACACTGGATCCTGACATCATACTTTTTAACAGCTCCATTTCCTTTTATTTATTTATTTTGAGCCAGAAAATGACTTCCTAGGAACATTCACCACATCTACATCAATTGTCTCCCTCGGAGCCCTGTTTTAGAGAAAAAAAACACAACACTCTCACTGGGATCCCTGGCTGATGCTTCCAGTAGGCTAGCTCGGCTCTCATTCCATCGCGGCGCTGGAAATGAAATCAGAATACAGAGAAGGAGCTAGCTGTGTTCCAGTGCTGGCACAATAGCTGGGTGTACTGGGAAAAGTAAAGGCAAAACCCACTTCACAAGCTCAGCCCTACCCCTACTTCGTGATGCCACTTTGGGAAAATGCCTTATCCCCTCTAAGGCAGTGAATTGGCTATAAAATGGGAAGGTGAACACTCACTCAAGATTGTTCTAGGGATTAGCAACCATGTATCACTGGCCCGGTAGATCAAATAAAGCATGCTTACAAATCAGGAGAGTCAGGACCTGCGCACAAGTTTGATATTTCACATCTATCTGATGAGTCTGGAAACATGACCAAGCTAATGAGTTGAAGGAACCCAAAAGAATAATCTACGGTGGAGAATGTCTGACTCTGGTCAAAGGTAGCCATGCATGTGAAAACCTTCTAGTCCAGGCTGTGCAAGGTTACTTGAGTTACTGTACCTCTGAGTCGGCGGGCGGTGGGGGGGGGGGGCTCCTGAGGGTGGCTCAGAATAAGGAACGAGGTGGCACACAGGACATATTTATGGAAGCTTGAGGCAAATCTGCGTTTCTTCTTCTACCTTGCCAAGGGCTAGCAGTCAAGAAGTCAGTCCTCCTGAGGGAGGGGGAAATTCAAACAGTTTGGGGTTGGGAGGGCAGGTGGACTCCTGAGTGGGTATATGCGTCTTGAAGGAGAGTGCTCTCAGTGAGAACATCGGGATAAGAAGGATTTATCCTCATCAATGTGGCCCCACACTGACAAGGAAGCTTGGGAAAGGTCCCCTGTCTAGGGAGTACATGACAGAGAAAGAGGGTCCATCCACACATCCACTGGCCTTTGGTCAGGGGCATGGTACCCACTGGTAAACAACTCACAGAAGCCTTGAACAGCGGTGGGACCAGAACCATTAGCAAACTCAAGACTAGTTTGGGGTTTCTTTGGCCATTGTTGTTGTTTGCATTTAGGGCAGATATGTCTTATACTTATACTTAAAACCTTCCCTGGAGATACAGGGGACTACTCACATATTTACACTCTTCTATTGCCAAGGAAAAAAAAGGAAAGAAAGTACTAAAACTGTGAAGTTTGTTTATTAAGGAAGTCTGGACGTTCAGATCTTGTCAAATACCTGTCCATTCCACAAGCACTGAGAAAGGATGGCTCGATCACTTATCTGCTCAGTGTGCTTGGGGAAGTGACACCCCTGAGTTCTCTCTCTCATTTGCTAAAAACAAAATACAAATGCTATGTGAGGTCTTCTCTTAGCATGTTTCTGGCTTCTCTGGGGCCTCATCCTGTGCATCCATTATCCTGTGCTCGATTTCTCTACTGGATTGCATGTATGGACTTGAAGATTCAAAGTACAGAACTACACTGGCTTTTCGTGAATTTTGATACTTTAAAAGCTAGGAAGGCTTGTCAAGTGGAAAATATGACCGTGTGGATGATGTATTATGAAACCAAGTCCCCCCTCTGCCTGTCTCCCCTAGGGGCAGTTTCCTTTAATTTGGGGGACATTAGAGACTCCTTCTGGGCTGAAGGGGAGGCAATCGCAATGTTGTGACATCCTTGGGAAAAAGTCACAGAAATGGGTCAGCCTTTCTATTTCAGAGCTGCGCTCATCTGAAAACATTAAAGAGCCCTAAAAATAAGTACACGGTGTGCTCTCAGACTCTCAAGCCAAGCCGGTATGTCTCTGAGAAGGTCCTTGGGTATAAAGGATTGACCTGTCGACTAACAGCTGCTATGTCTTTCCCAGGGAGTCGTGTGGTTACTTGGGGAGGACTCTGCATCCCTCACTGCCCCAAATCTCTCCTTCAACAGGGCAGAAATGATTTGGACAATACTCACCTCTTGGGGGTGGGCTGGGACCAGCAGGGGTAGTGGGGGCGGGGCTTCATGCATCCAACTTTCATGCACTGCAGACAGAGTCAGCCTGGCTGGGAATATCCGCTAAACTTGTGCTCCAGGTCTAAACACTGAATTTCCACATTTACCCTGGAAAAATAAACACATTTCAACATCAGCTTCATCCCTGTGCCTCATTTTTTTCTTTGTTCCTATGTTAAGATATCCTACTCTCTCCCCTGGCCTCTATAGATTTAGGAATAGAAATACTTCAGAGCTGCCTAAGAGAGAGAGAAAAAACAGTGGCTCTGAAGCCAGGCAAAGTTGGTGATGATGGTCAGTTTTGCCACTAATGAGTCGGGTAAACTATGCTACATTTCACCTTTCCTCTTTAAGTCTTCATTTCTCCAACCACGCAAAGTAGAAATCATAGATAACTGGTAAATTTGCTCTGAAGATTGGGCTGCTCTTCTTCACCTAGAAGAGTGCTTGCTGCAAGGCAGGTCCTATCTGAATCCTGGCTGTGACTATGATTACTGTTGTTACTACTATTATGAGTGCTCTTACTTGGTTCAATAGCCTTTCTTAAATGTGCCAGATCTGGGGCCATGAGATGATCTTTTGCCTGATCTCACATCTGGATTTTTCAGGGTCACTTGCTCCTAAATCACCGTCCCTGCACCCGAAGGCCGACTTATTTTCCTAGATTTTTGTTTTACCTGCCCAGCCCAAACTCCCAGCTCTGGGTTAATGCTCTCCACCTTGTGCGTTAGAATCTTTCGTGTGTCTGTCTGCTCTAAATAGTGAGCTCCTTGAGGACAGGGGGCAGGTCTGCCTCATGTCCTGTTTGTTCTTCAGGCCGAGCACAGGTGAGGCATGTGTGATGTTCTCAGTTCTGTTTGCTGAATTCTTTGGGACACGATGTTTATCCTGGCTGCTGGCACTTACTCCATGGCTTTGTAGCTGGATTTGGCTTTCTGGCCCTCCCAGCACCTCATTTCAGTGGAGGACAGGGTTCCAAGAGGCAACCCTCCCTCTCTGCCCTGATGCTTCCCTGCTGGCCAGGGTCCCGCTATGAGATTTTCTTCCCAGTGGTCAGTTAATAATTCAGGCATGTGTTGCTTATGGGAACACAATGAAACTTGACCCGAAAAAGCCTGTAGTGATTACTACAATAATAATAATTTATACAGTAAAGAACTTGGGAAGGAAGGAAGGGGGAAGAACAAGAAGGCTGTAGGAGGCAAAGAGGAAGGAAGAAAGTGAGACAGGGAACTGTTTTAATATTCTGCTTTGTGATGAGCCCTGGGCAAGATACTTTGACAAAACCCTTGAGGAATAGTTTTTCATTTCTGTTTTCATACTGAAAAGACTAAAACTCAAATAGAATAAATAACTCCCTAAATTATATGTGTAATAAGAAGTAGCTTAACCATTGGAAATGTTAAACTAGATCTCAGAGTTTGTTTTTTTTATTTAATTTTTAAATTATTTTTATTTTTTGAATCTTATTTTATTTATTTTTTTTATACAGCAGGTTCTTATTAGTTATCCATTTTATACATATTAGTGTAGACATGTCAATCCCGATCTCCCAATTCATCACACCACCACCACCCCCTGCGGCTTTCCCCCCTTGGTGTCCATTCGTTTGTTCTCTACATCTGTGTCCTCAGAGTTCTAAATATGACAAAACTAATAAACAAACAACCACCAACCAAACCAAAAGACCTCCAAACCCTGCGTTGCTAAACCCACTCCCATTTTAGCATGTAGATTTCAACTCTAGAAAAAACTTCCGTTATTTATTTATTTATTTATTTTGCGGTACGCGGACCTCTCACTGTTGCGGCCTCTCCCGCTGCGGAGCGCAGGCTCCGGACGCGCAGGCTCAGCGGCCACGGCTCACGGGCCCAGCCGCTCCGCGGCATGTGGGATCCTCCCGGACCGGGGCACGAACCCGTGTCCCCTGCATCGGCAGGCGGACTCTCAACCACTGCGCCACCAGGGAAGCCCCCCAGTTATATTTTTTAAGGGAAGATGCTAAAGGTTACTTACAGAACTGGTTGTAAGCCCAGTGATGAGCAGAGGTACTCTCCCAAGTAAAGATATGACTAGACAAACCCCAGGTTCTATTTTCTCCCTTTCTTTGGATGTCTTAAGAATTCTCTGACTCCCGGAGGGGTACAGCCTGTTTGCTTCCTGCTGAACTCACTGAGAGCTCCTCCTTCACTCTGCATGTATGGGCACAGGTTTACATTTTTCAGGGACAGCTGAAATCCATAGAAACACACATCTCTTCACATTTGGAAGTGAAAAAAAAAAAAAAAAAAAGACTGCTTCCTCAGCAGCAAATACAATGTCATGACATACGTATAAATCAAGGATCACTGCGATTCTTTAATTATAAAACTTGCCTAGGTTCCAATGCTTCACGAATGTTAGTCACTATTTTTGAAGCAACGACTAATCTCTGATTGTAAACAGAATGCAAAAATCCAGAACTTTCCTCTAAATATGCTCAGGGCATAGTGATAATTACAAGGTCAATAATTACATTGTGCATGAATGAACCCCATGATTCAGAGTTGCTTGGAATTACCCTGGCCTGGCCAGTCTCACGAATTATTCTCAGATAATAACTCAGTGTAACTGCATTAGTTCAGAAAATACTAGCCAGAAAACCACGGTAACTTCAACGCATTTTGTCTTGCAATCTTCTGTTCTCTGAAAGATCACAGATTCTCCAAATCACCAAAGAATATGGAAAAGGCAAGGTTTATGTACATAGATTGCCCCTTAAAGATTAGACACTTGGACAGGGGTATGCTTGTAAATGTTTAACACCTGGCTTTCTAAAAAACAATTATCTAATTTTGTTGCTATAAAGTATATAGTACATAATTTATGAATACTAATGAAATATACAATACTTTTTACTATAAATTCTGTATAGGTGATGGCTTCTTACAGAGTGTTTTGTTGACTTTTGCCAAACTCCTTGTATCCATAGACAAAATGTGGTTTTAATTGACAGCCAAGTATAGTCCCAGCATGAATGTTAGTTGCTATTTTAATTTATCTTAACAAGTAAATCAAAGTGAAACCACAAAGAAGTATGTCTGAACTTCATTCATTTGTCAATGATGTGAGCAACTTCTTTGCTGGATTGGATAATTGTTTTCAAATGCTGGAAGAATGTTTACTCATAACACACAGCATTTATTCACAGCGATTCAGCTATAGGCATCACGCTCATTTAAATTTAATCTGCATTAACTTTTTCTCCGTAATTTTCCTAAGTCTAGATAAACAACAGAACAATAAATCAAAGCTTGTATTACAGTAGTTGTCAAATTCCATGATGTAAATGTACATTCCAGAGCTGATTTCAATCTACCAGTGTGACATCACTGAATGTTGAGCTGCAAAAAGATTTTCTACAGTACACCATCATATGTTATTTCCAGCATACCGTTATAATAGATGTAAATAACCTCAAGAGCATAGATAATGGGTAAAATGTAGTAAAGTAATTAGGAAGTGATGAGTTTTGCATATTCATATCCTTTGTTTTAAATATAATTTTATTGTAAATTCATATAATTTAACATTTAAAAATTACTATGGTTAACAACCATTTTGCAAAAATTCTGAACATTTAACAATGGCAAAATGGTGTAAAGCAGCTTCAGGACACCACTGAATTCGTGGTTGAGGGGAAAATACAATTGATAATCTAGTGTATTTCAAAGCATTGATTTCAAGCTTTACTCTGTTTTCTAACTCCAGTGTTTGTTTTAAACAAAAACAAACATTTCTAAACAGGGATTCTGTCACAGAGATTAAAGGTACTCCACTCCTCAACCAAGTTTGATAGAAACACTGGGTTACTCAAAATTGACAAATACGGAAATGCAAATATTATGCAAATACAAAAACTCTGAGCTTTGCTGATGAGATAAAAGAAATAAGTATGAATATTGAACAATTCATTCAAGCAAACAGCCAATACACATTTTCCTTATTCAAACTAATAATTTCCTGACTGTTGCATCAGACTGTATCAGTTAATTAGATTCTGGGAAGACATTTTATTAGGACCATGAGTTTAGGGTATGGGTAAGCTTTTTGTTGTTTGTTTGTTTTTAATTTTTCTTATTGCTACATTTTAAAATTGTGTTTAAAGATATATTTTTTACACTTTTATACACTTTACTATAAATATTTGGTTTCTAAATCCAATACAGATTCAGCCTTAGTAATTAAACAAATTTAAAAAGTGCTAAAATTTAAAAAGCATATGAAAAGTATTAGAAATTTCATTGACTTTAATTCAACATGGATCCTATAAATTTGATTAATTTTTTAAAACCTCTTCCTAGGGGAGTGTTGAGCTTATTGAAAGAGAGAGATACTTATAAAAATTTACCAGTCTCCAATATATTGTTGAGTATCTGCCCCAAACAAGAAGTTCCTCTTTAATTTTTTCTTTCAAAAACTTACCATCCCACATATACTAAAAGGATAAAAAAATAAATACTGTGACAAACTTTATCCCAATAAATTCAACAAATTAGATGAAATGGACAAATTTCTGAAAACATACAAATTACCAGAAGAATTCCAGAAGAAACAAATAACTTGAATAGTCCTGTACTCATTAGAATAATTAATTTATAGTGGAAAAACATCTCCACAAAATTCCCTCCAGTGTCATATAGTTTCACTGGAGAATTCTACCGAACTTTTAGGAAAAAATAATAGTAATTCTATCAAAAAAATATTCATGAAATTTGAAGAAAAGAGAATAATTTCCAACTCATTCTAAGAGGCTAGCCTTACTCAGATACCAAAATCAGGTAAAGACATTACAAGGGAAGACTACAACAGACCAACATCTCTCGTAAACACTGACGCAGAATTCTTAACAAAATTTAGCTGATTAAATGCAGCACATTTGAACTATATCAGAAATGCCATGTTGCTTCAACATTTGAAAATCAGTGTAACTCACCATCTTAGTCAGTTTGGGTTGCTATAACAAAAACACCACAGACTGGATGATTTAAACAATAGAAATTTATTTCTCACAGTTCTGGGCGCTGGAATGTCTAAGATCAAGGTGCCAGCAGACCCAGTGTCTGTTGAGAGCCCTCTTCCTTGTTTACAGATCTTCTTGTTGTATCCTCAATGATGTAACTTCAACATGTGTTGTCATCTTTCCTGGTTGTACTTCATGGTGGAGAACAGAGACAGAGGAAGCAAGCTCTCTGAGGTCTCTTTCATAAGGGCACTAATCCCATTCATGAGGGCCCCACCCTTGTGACTTCTAGAAGGCCCCACCTCCTAACACCATAACCCTGAGAATTAGAATTTCAACACATGACGTTTGGGGGACACATTCAGTCCATAGCCCTCACCTTATTAACAGAATAAAATAATTCATATCTTAGTAGATATAGAAGAAGCATTTGACAAAATCCAACATCCATTCCTGATAAAAACTGAGCAAAGTTGCTAAAAAAAAGTAAATAAGGCCCAACACAAATTTGATTTCCAAGGAGGTCTTCCTCACTGACAGAAAGGAAATTTTATCTCTTGCCTTTGGATTTCTCTTTCTACTTTTCATTCCTCACTTGTATATTAAGTTGTGGGTTATATACATAATTTCAGTTATCCTACCTGGCAAAAAGTATTGCTTGGGGATTTAGGAGATTAGGTTCTACCCCATACCATAAATGCAACTCAAATTGGTCACTTTATCTCTCTGAACCTATTTCTCCGTTTGTGAATTGGAAGTTTGAATGTGATCCATTTGAACAAATTCATGTAAAGCTGTGTCTTTCATTGTAAAGCATGATGTTTGCTGACACTCAGCGTGTCTCTTGCTTCTATAAGGCATCTGGTTCCTCTTCTTTGTAGCCCCAAGTGCAGGCCTAGCCCGAAAGAATTGGACTCAGCAGTGCCTGCAGTGGAGCTGATGGTGCTGTGGTGACATGCTCCACCACCAGGCACCAAGTGAAAGGGAACTCAATGCTTTCTGTAATCACCACCATCAACGGAGACCATCCAGGAACTGAGCAGTTGAAGCCCTCTGGGTCTTGGCACAATTTGTAGCCCAGATTAATTAGTTAATGTTCACAGAGCACTTTGAAGATGGAAACGCTGTGGGAATGCAAAGCCCATTAATGAAGATCATTATATAAATTTGAGCTCCAAATTCAGAAGTCGTAATTGGACAGGGCAACCCAGTTGCTGATTCCCAGAAGGGCAGTGTCTGGGATCTGGAAAGCTCAGTGAAAGGTGTAAAGGGCAGCGCTGCCCAGGGGCTCTGAGGCATAAGGGGTGAGGAAGTAGGTGGGCAAGGTCCTCCTAAGCCACCCTGCTGGAAATGGCCCAGTAACATTGCCTGTCTGCAAGTTGGGTCATTCAGTTTCCAGTGAGGAAGCCCTATTCCAATCCATATCTAGTAGAACTCAAAGCCCTCCTCCTTCCATGATGTCACAAGGCTTGAGGGTAATATCCTGGTGGGTCCAAACCCCAGCTCTGGTACTTTACAGAGTGTGACTTGGGGAAAGTCATATCACTGGTGTAAGCCCCAGGATCCTCATGTTTAAAGCAAGTAAAAATTGAAGGTGATGTTATCAGCCATTCAGAGTTATTTCTGTAAAACATCTAGTAAGAAACTAACTCAGCTTGGGTGCTCAGTAAATAGTAACTCTTGTTATGTTCTTACCAATTATGCCCATGGTACCAGAAAATCAATCCTTTTAACCTAACATCCACTGATTAGGATTTTAGTGGCATTTGCTAGTTATGCTGTTTTTTAGGACAGTCTCCCCCTTCGCCTCTGGCGATCCCCTTTCCTCCTTCCTCCACCTCTTGTCTTTATTAGAGGAAGGAAAACAGCCTTTGGGGTAATGTTTTCTTTTATTGCTGTTCTCAGGGTCTCAATGGCTCATGGTCAACAACATATTTAGTCAGTGGAATATCCATGGAATACATCATTTTGGAAGAAAGCTGTCATCCTTGAGTGCTTTGAACACATCAGTGCGATCAAAGGGCTGCTAGACCCTGGCACAGCCTCTAGGCATCAGGCAAGGCAGTTAAAGGCACACACTCTAAAGGCCTCCCAGTGGGTCTCTTCTTGATGCTAGGGAATCGTGGTCAGGGCGCCCTTCATCAGCTTGTGCTAATAAACTTTGCAAGCAGCGAGCTGAAGCTGGGGACTGCATGCCCCTTCCACGTGTGGTCCGCAAGACCCCCTCCTTTTGTGGTCTCACTGGAGTCCTGCGACTCTTCCCCGCCAAGGTCCACTTGAGAAAGCTCAGCGATTAAGTCCTCTGTTGGCACAGCAGGGGAAGGCCCTTTGAAGATGCAAAGGGCATGAGTCATTCATAATCATCCTGATTCATAAGCCAACTTCAGAGACCAGGTTCTCTTTGATACTCATTATCCCTTCCATAGACTGAGTTGGACCAATGGCTCATTTGCAAATTGCAGGACTCGGTGAGGCAAGACTCTATAAGCAGTGTAATGAATATTTTTTAAAGGGAAGTTGAGTCTATTCAATTTTCCAAATTTATTGTACATAGGAGATAATCTTTTTAATTCTCTCTACCCTCAGGGCTCAAGAGAGTTCATTACCAGCTCTCCTTCCACCGTGCTCGCCTCACCCTCTCTGTGGAGCTTGCAGGTGTTGGTCATACCCAGCTTATACTGCCAGGTTGCCATGGTCAGAGGGTGTCGCTCAAAGAGGGCCCTCAACAGACACTTGCCTATTATAAGATACTTCACCCTGTGGGCTCTCACTCTGTGCCTTTGAACCAGGCCTCTCCACTCAGCTGGAAGCCAATGACAATGAGACCTAAAAACCATTCACAGTAATTTCTTTTTTTTTTAACATCTTTATTGGAGTATAATTGCTTTACAATGGTGTGTTAGTTACTGCTTTACAACAAAGTGAATCAGTTATACATATACATATGTTCCCACATCTCTTCAGTAATTTCTTGATTGCACTGACTTCGCCCGCCCCCTCTCCCTCTCTCCTTGCTCTGATGTTTATTTCCCCACCTCCTGGCCTTCTTGTCTTTGCTGTACAATGACTGCAGTGTCTTATGGGTTGAATTGTGTCCCCTTAAAAAGATATGTTGAAATCTTAACTCCCAGTACCTCAGGATGTGACTTTATTTGGAAATTGGCTTGTTGCATATGTAGTTTGTTAACATTAAATCACGCTAAAGTAGGAAGTGTTCCTAGTCTAATAATATCGAATAAAGGACTGGCGTCCTTATCAGAAAACTTTCATGTGAAGATACAGAGACACAGAAGGAACATCTCATGAAGATGGAAAATTGGAGTGATGTATCCACAGGCCAAGGAATGCCAAAGATTTCCAGAAAACCACCATAGTCTAGGAAGAGGCAAGGAAGGGTTTCCCTATAGATATTTCCTATAGATTCTCCCCATAGAGGGAATATGATTTCAGACTTCTAGCCTCCAGAGCTGACTTTATGTTGTTTTACCCCACCGAGTTTGTGGTGCTTTATTACGGCAGCCCTGGCATACAGATACACAGGGCTGTGGCAGATATACTGCTTCCTCAGGCTGAGGCTGAGGCAGGGACAGTGCTGGAAACCAAGTCTAAAAGTCAGGTAGCATTTAAAATTTTCCATCTTTATCATGGCACATCCTGCAACACTATCTTGGTGCAGGTGTTCATGGTTTATTATATTGGTAGAAAAATCTCTCTCTCATGGACAAACATCTGGAGCATTTGACAGTATCAAAGGCCCCCATTCTATGAACTACTGGTAAACCAGGACCACTGTTCACAAGACTGAAGAGTACAGAGTATTCTTCTAAGAATTCTAGCTGTGGGGTTCACAGAATAGCATCCTGGGCAGAGGTGATTTGGCCACGAAGTAGGTAGAGTAGTGGAATCCTTCCATTAGCTGCTGTGTGGTCTAAAGTAGTCAAGAAATGTTCCCTAAAAGAAGAAAGAAGCAAAAGGTTGAAAGATGAGGAGATTTTGAACAGCTAACGATGAGGATGAAGAATATTCCAGACATGAGGACCACATGAATAAAAGCACAGTGGTAGAAACAGAATGGCAGATGTGGTTCTGGTTAGAGTGATGGGTCATTGGGAGTAGGGGAACACTGAGTGTTGAAGATTACGACATGTAATCTACCCCTCTCTTGGCTGTTAAACCATGAGTCCCCCACCCTCCCTCCCTCCCTCTTTCCCTCCCTATTATTGGTAGTAGGGGCTTGGGATACAACAGATCTTCTCTGAAGTTGTGTCCCTCCTTCTTTCCATAGAAAGAACATGTCACCCTAGGGACGGACAACTCTTGACAGGGCAGCAACAAACAGGGGTGCCTCAGCTGCCAGAAGGAGCCACAGCGACTAAGAGTGATGGTGGCTACTGAAAATACACGCTAACCTAACCTTCTGGCTGTTCTAGATGAATCTCAGGAATGTGGGAGGCTAGCATGTCAGAGAGGCAATTATTGGCCGGAAGAAGGATTGCATAATACAATGATGACTCGGGCTTCCCGCTCCGGCTCACATGTGGTGAGCTTGCCAAAGAGGGTTTATCTTCCCAAGAGAAACATGCCAATTTGGGGAGGATGTGAAGTAACTGTGATTATGGGAAAAAAGACATGCTTAATGTGAAAATAATCAAGGTCTCTTTCAGTTTGTACTCTGGATCTCTTTTTCTTTTCTTTCTTTCTTTCTCTCTTTCTCCCTTCCTTCCTTCCTCCTTTCCTCCCTCCCTCCCTCCCTTCCTTCCTTCTTTCATCTTTCTCTTTTCTGCCCTTCTCTCTCTATTTTTCTGTCACTTTGTCTTTCTCTCTGAATTTCCTTGTCCCTCTTATCTTTCTTTTGTTTTGCTTTTATTTAAACTTTCCTTCTTGCTTTCCGTTCAAATCTTTACACAGATTTAGTGTTTGAAGAAAGTACCTCGATTCATTTCCCATAAAAGAAGATGCTGATAAGAAGTCTCTCTGGTGGTCTTGCATGGAAGGGATCTTGAAGACTGCAGATTAAATGGAGAGGACTCTGCCGTTTAATATGCAACAAGCTGGTAGACCTCTATGATAACCAAGCAAGCAAACTACTATGCAACCTCTCCTTTTTCTCCACAAAGACCACATCACACCTGTATAACTGTGCTGTCCACAGCTGCTCAGAGTGGCCAGTAAAATGCCATCAGAGACAAAAAACATGACTCACTTAAACAAAACAGAATATAAGAAGAAGAGAAAGGACTCATAGATGTTTCTGTGGGATTTTTTTTTTTTTTTAAGTTAAAAAAATTTTTAGTTGAGAATAATGAAATCCAGGGTGGTAAAATCACCAGCCCCTAGTGACACAGCTGCCCATTAGAACTCCTGGAGCTAGAAGCTCACACTCCCAACTCCTGGTCCAGTTTTCCACTAAACCACTGTGTTTCCTCTCTTCCTGTTAAGTAAGACACTTTTGTGTGGATATAAAAATGGAATGTGGCAGCTGAAATATGATGGGGGTCACCAAACATAAAAGTGTACAAAACCTGACAACAGTTATGTTTCTAGAAAACCCCTCAGTTAGTATTTATTATTCTCTAAGATGATTTTGCACTGTAAGGAAAGCTATGTTATTTAATAAGACAGAAAAATATATAATAGCACTTAGAGACTGGTTGACATTGATTAAAAATTCTCATGAACATCTTTCTGGGGAGCTCAAAGGGGTCAGCTTTAATTATCTAGAAAATATACTTAGTTCACTCAAAAAATTCACATTGAGTGATCAGCCCCTTGCTTAATATATATAATTTGCCAGGCTCAATGGTAGGCATCTGAAGGAGATTGTCACATCCTACAAATTTTAATAAAGTTTTATAGTCTTATTTTTAAAATGAAAATCAAGTTCAGCGAGGTTAATCACATGGCTTACAGTGATGTAGTTAGTAAGTTGGTAGCTCAGCGTTGAAATTCGGGTCTGTCTGCCTCCTACTCCTTTTCCATTTTTCCCTCTTCTCTCTTCACTGGGTGCCAGAAACTCTCCCAGGTACAGAGGAAAGCAAGATCTTATTTCATTTTGGTAATATAACTCACTTTCCTGTATGCCCTCGATAAAACTGTGAAGGCATTAAAGAAGTGCAGGCTGGATTTACATCATCATAGCATAACTAACCTGGATGCTAGGTTTCCGATTAAGGAACTAAAACTACTCTGTTCAAAGGTCGGATTTTCCTTTCAAAGAACATGCATTCTTCCATTACCTCCCATGACACCTATCAAACAAAGGCTTACAACGGAGACACAATATTTTGACAGCATCCTCCCTAAATATGGTTACCATCGAACACTTGCAGTAAGGCTTATGCATTGTCAGCGTGTTCTTATAACATACATACATAGATGTCCTGAATATTCTGTGATGGCTGATCCCACCTGGTTGTGCTTTTTCATTTTATTCATAAAATATCGATATGATCGACACTGTCAGCCCCTACCTTGCCCCAGATTCTTCCAGCTGGAATCATTCTTTACTGTATCGAGTTCCTGAAGCAATTCCGAGCTACAATAGGAAAGATTTTAGAAGTCCTTCCCTGGGGTTGGGGGTGAGGGTGGAACCTCCTGAAGTGAGACCGCCTGATTTTCCCTGTGCCATTTCCATATCCAGGATGCACCTTGGTATCATATAGCTTCAAAGACACACATTACCATTTCCATCACCATCACCATCCTCCTTCCCCCGTCCTCCCCCTCCTCCTCCTTCTTCTATCACTTTATCACCAATATCTTCATCCTCAGCATCACCATGACCAATCTTTAAACCAACCCTCTGAGACAGACATGATGATCTTTTTTTTTCCAGATTAGAAAATTGTGACTTAGTTTAAATAACTGGCTGGGCTTCCCTGGTGGCGCAGTGGTTGAGAGTCCGCCTGCCGATGCAGGAGACACGGGTTCGTGCCCTGGTCCGGGAGGATCCCACATGCCGCGGAGCGGCTAAGCCCGTGAGCCATGGCCGCTGGGCCTGTGCGTCCGGAGCCTGTGCTCCGCAACGGGGGAGGCCACAACAGTGAGAGGCCCGCATACCGCAAAATAAATAAATAAATAAATTTTTTAAATTAAATAAATAAATAAATAAATAACTGGCTGGAGATCACTAGCCTCATAAACGATATGGGCAGAATTCAAACCCAGTCCTGTCTACCTGCAAAGTCCAAAGCCTAAATCACTACCTAAACTCTAGGTTTTCTTTACCTCTAGCCCCACCAGCCCCTTGCCATGGTCTACGTTCCTACCCTCCACCCACCTAGTACTGACGTGTCTCTAAGCCACATCTTTGGTTGACTGGACTTCTCCTGCAGCCCCTCTGGGGCTGACTGTCATGACCAGCTCAGCTTTCTCACCCACCCCCCAATCCTAGTCCATTTAGCTTTTCTAATCCTTCATTCCCTTTCCTGAGAATCCAGTTGTAGCTGAAGTCCCAGAATGACTTGAGCCCAAACATCTTGGAGTTAAGACATTCTCTGGAATCATTCTTCTATATGAAAACAATGCTAGCCATGCTTTATTTGCAATAAATGTCTTGCCTCATAACACATTGCTTCACTAAGAAGCTACCTTCTTGAGTTAATCCACACACCCCTCTACCCTGCCACCGACATATCAGACAGCCCTGCCCACTAAAGACTGACTTTCCTGTGAGCCCTTGAAAGGAACTACAGGCACCTGGTGATGCCCAGGACAGACAGACAGAAAGACAGTCCCTTCTCTGGCTCCTGGTGTGCTTTCATTCCCAACTCTGTTCCACCTGATTCTGTGATCTGAACTACAACTGCTGTTGATCCCTTTGGACTCCATTCCTGTACTTGGCAATGGGCCATGTCTCTCTGCTTCTTGCTCTGTGCCTTTCACATTGTCAAGAAAGAACTCTAAGCCCTGAAGCTGGTGATTTTGCTGCCGAGATGGCCTGCCTTGTCCCATCCCAGTCCCCTCCTGGAGAAGGGTATTAGACAGTTCGTTTTTTGATGACAGGAGAAATAGGACAGTTCTCATTTCTGCCACCAACCAGCAAACACCTCTTGGACACTCTCACCCACCCTTGAATCAAATACCTGAGATTCTGGCAAATGACAGAGATCTGATTTCCCAAACCACCATAAAATAAAGCAATTGTACCAAAAGGACAGAAATTTAAAGAAATAGGTGTGTCCAGATGAGGTTATATGTATTTCCCAACCCCCTTTTGTTTGATTGGTTTTCAAATAATTCTTTCCACTTGTTTACTCCATATGGAGATGCTAAAAATGATATTTAAAAAAAAAAAAAAAAAAAAAAACCTTCTGTAATGTTGCAGAGAAAGGCTGGCTCCCAAAGTCCCAGATCTCAAACCTGATGACTGTTAAGGGAAAGCCGAGGCTTCTCTGGAATAGCCAAGCACAAACAGGAGGCCAGTGCTGGGGTCTTTGCTCTGATACTCTCTTGCTGAGTGGTCCTGGGCAAATCTTTCTACCTTTCTGGGTTCTCTCAGCATTCTTAATTACAAAACGAGTAAGTTCTATAGGTCCTTTCCAGGATTATGATGTGAAGGACGAAGCAGAATGTTGGGTGGGCTGCATTCACAGCTCTCTGCTCGTGCATCCTGGTGGTTAGACAGAGGGAAGGCAACAGATGGTCTTCTGGGTGGAGCTGGTATGGGAAATTAGGTGGAGACCTGTGAACATAAGGTCCAGGCACTCTCTCGGGATTGTGGAGAGGAGGGCTAAGGGGGAGGGGGTGTGGATTAACTCACTCTTCTCTGATTCCTCAGGAGCCATTCCCCTGCAGGAGACCTGAGTCACATCCTTCCCTTCTTTGCCATACTACACTACTTCCAAGATGTTTACAGAAACTTCAAGGGGTGAACCAAGTTGTCGAAAGAGTAGCAATTAAGGTGGCCCATCCCAGCAATTTAAAGTTTCCTGTCTAAGGAAGCATGAGGGGAGGGGGATGGTCAGGGAGGAGAGAGGAGGAAGATTTCTCATCTCCCGATTGGACCTCTCCATGATTTCCATTTCGGAATACAGAAGCAGGAGGGAGGGCAGAAAGCTGGCCTAAAGCCCCAGCTCCCTGGAGGACCCACAGGCATCTGGAGGACCCAGATGCTCCAGGAGTCAGTTGGGTCCCCTCTTCAAAGAAGTGTCTCCCGCTTTCTTCTTTGGAGAATCCTGGCTCAGCTTTTAAAGCCTTTGGGCATCTTTCACCTGCTCCAACGATTAAGTTGTGTTGGAAGCTGCCTGATAAATCACTTTCTGCACCTTGGCTGCTGTGGTACTTAGGGAGAGAGGTTGCCACGTGATTTACAGCTGCTGTCTGAGAGGGCTTTTCCAAATGGCCAGCTCAAACCGGCGAGTCATCTCTGGCCACGTGAGCGTTTTGTCTAGTTCAAACTGATGCTAAAGAGTGGAAAGAGGATGGCTTTGTTCAAAACTTGCTGGCCATCCCTTCCTCCAGCCAGCCCGAATCTCCGGCTTCATTTCTTCCAGGCAACTTGAGCTCGAGAAACGAGGTCCAGCAGAGTGGTTTGTCATGAGAGGCCTGCTGGAGCCCTGCTGGGGAGAGGAGAGATTTCTTTTTCTGAACTGATGTTACACAATGCCGGGCAGGCCCTCTGACTTGTGGTCATGGTTTCCCAGAACCCCAAGGGGCCCATCCAGGAAACCGCCCATGTTCCCTGGCCTTATCATCTGCTCCCTCCCAAGGGGATTTCATGCCCTTTATTGTTTTCCATGGTTGCTGTTGAAAGTCAGGTGCCAGGACCAGCTTGAAAATGGGATGCTTCCAAAATACTTCACTTTTTACCAGCAGTGTGGGGTGGTGGGGACACCCCGAGCCTTGTAGAGAGACAGCTTTTTATTCTAGTTCTGGCTTATTCTTCTGCAACAAGCTAATCGACTTCTTCTAACATTAATTCTTCATCTGATCTTCTCTGAGAAAGTGTTGTTTGGGTTGAACCTAATGCAGCTGGCACAAAGTGGATAAAAGAGTAAATCCAAATAAAATATATGGATATATATTTTTTAAACGTTGTTGCTTGTTTTCTGCTTCGTTTTTGTTTTATTTTGCTTTTTCTTCTTTTCTGCTAACAGTTTTTCCTCCTACATTTATATGGAAACTCAAAAGGAATGCTTAAAAAATACAAGAGTTATAATTTATTTCAGGCTTGCTAAAAATAACATTCCTATGACTAGATTGGACTAGATAAATTTAGCGACACAAAACTCACAAAGGTAAGGGTTCATGGAGATGTTATTAGGAGTAATACTTTGCTGCAGGACACAGATCATGAAGAACAAACGAATTTTTTCATGTAGAAAGAACATAGGTTTTTATCTCTGGGGTGAAAAATCTCCCTGGGAATGTTTACCGTTGAGAGAAAAATGACAGGCCATTCGGAAAAGTAGAAAAATGTGCTCCCTTTTGCTCCCCAACAATGTAGCATCTCCCTTCTGAGGAAACTGGGAACTCATTTTCTCCAGGAAATATGCTACATTTATTCGGAAATATCCATCTCCTAACTCCCACGCTATGTGTTCTCATGACTCCTTGCCCATTCTAATACGCCAAGAGCAAAAGCCTGAAGTACAGTTTTAGTAACCAGAATGTAAATTGTTCCTTTTTTCATTCGTCTTTCTTTCCTTTCCTTTTTTCCTTTCTTCCTTTCTCCTTCCTTCCTTCCTTCCTCTCTCTTTCTTTGTTTTCTTTTACTTTCTGTCCTTCTTTTTCTTTCTTTGTTTCTTTGTTTCTTGCTTGCTTGCTTGCTTTCTGCTTTCTTTCTTTCTTTCATGGGTCTGAGATTTGGTTAAGAGCATGCACAAGTGTGCCTGATCTCGTGCCTATATTTAAATCCCATCTCAGAGATTTATCTGGGATGCTATGCCTCTTCGTATCAGAGATTTTGCTTAAAAGGGGGAGGGGCATAGGCAAAGCTAGTTATTGTTTATTGCATCCCTCCATCTTCTCAGATTATATCAGGTTGAGATTCTTCCCTCTGTGCATCTGTGCTCCACACCTGCACACACGCACACGCATGCACACACACACACACACACATTCCTGGTCCATCTCCCAGGTAAGCCTATGTCCCCTGCTTTCCTCTTTATTCTGGGAAGAGTTCTCCTACTGTAGTGTCTATATATATGTCACCTGGGGATCTTGTCTGATCAGTAGATTTGGGATAAGGACAGAGAGCCTAAGTTTCTTACAAACTCCCAGATGATTTGAGTGTGGATGATTTGCAGAGCACACTTCGTGGATCGAGGGTGTAGGGGATAGGGCAGTAGATTGGAATTCAAGAGAACTGAATGTATTCTTTAGGTTTTGTCACAAACTGCCTACGTTACCTTAAGGAGTCCTTTCTTATTTGTAGGTTCCTGGTTTGCCCACTTAACAATTGAGGGAACTGGGCCAGCTATCTCCTAAGATCTTTTCTGATGTTGTTATTTGTTTTACTAGATTCTAGAGTCTTACCGTTTCTAGTCCATCCAAGAAAGCCACTCAACAAAGAATAAAGCAAGCCTCAAGCTTATGGGGTGGAAAGGGGGTGGGAACACATTAAGGGAAGCAAAAAGCAAAGAGACTCCTTTCTCCACTACTGTGCACCTTGTCCACAGCATGGGTGTGTTCAAAGAGTGGCATGGACATATACACACTACCAAATGTAAAATAGATAGCGAGTGGGAAGCGGCCGCATAGCACAGGGAGATCAGTTTGGTGCTTTGTGACCACCTAGAGGGGTGGGAGAGGGAGGGTGGGAGGGAGACGCAAGAGGGAGGGGATATGGGGATATATGTATACGTATAGCTGATTCACTTTGTTACAAAGCAGAAACTAACATACCATTGTCAAGCAATTATACTCCAATAAAGATGTTAAAAAAAACAAAAACAAAACACTGATTTGTGTTATAAGAAAATGCAGACATCGCGACTACTAAAGTCCCACTGGTTTCTCATCCGTCACCCTGGACATCTGTAAGAATTAAGTGACATAATGCAAGGATATCCATCAATACTGAAAGGCTGATGTTTGATACACTCACACTTCAGAGTCTTATATAGTCATTCAAAGGAATAAGAACAAAACGAATGGACTTGGCAGGGATTTCCACAATGTATTATTGATTGGAAAAAGAAAGAAGTAGATCAAGTGTGCATAGTATTATCCCATTTTTGCAAAACAGTGTCATGCATGTGTATGTCTATTCACAGACCACCCTATTTAGGATTCCACACCAGGCATTTCCACTCCTGCCCACTCCTACCCAAGTTATTATCCTACTGTTCTGCTTTATTTTTCCTCATACTATTTACCTACTTTTGTGTTTATTGTTGATCTCCTCCCATTAGAATATATAAGTGGTATGAGGTGTTGAATCTTTGTGGGCTTTTTTCTTTTTGCTTTGTGTCTTCTTTTATTCATTCCTGCATCCTCAGAATCTAGCATAATGCTTGGTACACAATTGGTGCCTAGTACATGTATGTAAATCTAATGACTACATGAACTGAGTGAATGAATATATATGAAAATGGAGGAAAATATGGAAGGAATAACATGGGTGGAAGGTATGAGGGGGGGAAGTCAAAGGAAAGAGGAAGAAACAGCTGCATTAACAACAGGATGGTGATAGGACAGAATTTATGTGTCCATGAGCATATCTATGGTTGTGCATGAGTCACTGAAAACACAGATGATGGATGGACCCCCTCAGACATCTAACAGCCGTTCTGTAAATTTACTTCTTTTACCTCTTGTTTTCATAGGATCTCGGGATTGGCAAAGGAGTGACTTAGTGGTGACACTGGTACAGCATTCCCGGTCTCTTCATTGTCTCCCCCAGATCCTACTGGCTGACAGTCAAAGATGTGATTTACGGTTCCCATATTGCTACCATCAATTGTTACCTGACTTGGGCAAGTCAATTCTGTGCCCTGGGCCTTGGTTTGATTACCTTTAAAATAGACCCAGTGACACTGTTCTTAGCACCCACGCAGGTTTTTGTGATATTACTGTCCTCTGCTCTGGGCTCTTCTTCTAGATCTCTGACCCACTTTCTCTCCCATGCTGTGGTTACAAATGCAAATGGTTATTTCCCATTTAGACGGATGTGAGTCGATATGCACTAACACCAACTGCCTGATCTGTCTGTGAAGCATCTTCACAGTCAGGGTGGGGACTGTGTCCTAGCTCTGAATTGTCAGCACTCAGCTGAGGGCCTGGTTCAGAGCAGGAACCCAGACCTCTTTGCTAAGCTCTGTGAATGTACAGCCCAGATGTCATTTGGGACCATCTTACTTCCCCAGGGTTCAGGTAAACTTGGCTCAAACACACACCCAGTCTCGTGACTTGGATGAGTCCAGACTCCGGCAGATAAATCCGAGAATTTTGGTCTTTCTCCCTACTTCTTTCCATTGTTTCTCCTGTGGTATTTCACCTACTCTCTCAGTTTTACATGCCCCAAACTGAGACCAAAATTCTACCTCTTAATGAATCCTCATTCAAAAAATAAAAATCGCTTGAGCTAAGGCTATGAATATGGATACAGGAAGTATTTCTGAAGATTCAGGTAGTCTCTTCTCACCTGTGTTGCTTTTGAAATCCTTATAGACTTCACTCCCTCTGCTGGAAAGGCTTCCAAAACCAACGTCTCAGTATTTGACTTTCTGGCTGTGATTAGTTTCCCAGAAAGTGTTCACTTCTTTGCCAGGCCCTTGTACCTCACCGACCAATCTAGAAAGTCCAGCAAATAAAATTTCTCCAGCCCCAAGGCCAGTATACCCAATCATTATGATGCTCTTTCCACAGTCATGTATTAACCTAAACAAAGTTCCAGACACTTCAGGGTATGGTAGATATGTTACTACATTTAATCCCTATGGATGGAGGCAGACATTTGCATCAATAATACAAACTTGACATGTTACTTTAAGTACAATTAAAGAGTTTAGCACAAACGAAGTGCTACCTACAGAAAACCAACAAATATTAACCTTTGGGAGCAACATATATTAGTGAACAAATTGATGTATTCAGTATTCACTTATTAAGCATTTGCTAGAGATGCTAATTTCTGTGTTGTAGACTGGCTACCTTGAGATGAATTCACCTTCTGTTAGGAGAGAGGACATGCACCCACATTTCTTTAAGATAGGTTAGAAACTGTTAATATAGGTGAGAAACTGTTAATATCATAGAAAAGAGGTAAAACATGTTGTGGGGTTCAGAAGCAGAGGAATAATACCATTTTATGGACCCATTTATGCTGAGGTTGTAGGGAATGGCATATCTGTCTGCTAGGGCAGCCAGGACAAAATGTTGTAGATTGAGTGACTTATATAGCAGAAATTTATTTCTTACAGTCTGGAGGCTGGAAGTCTAAGATCAAGGTGCTGGCTGATTTGATTCCTAGTGAGGACCCTCTTCCTGGCTTGCAGTTGGCCACCTTCTTGCTGTGTCTTCACATGTTAGAAAGAGGGTGAGCAAGCTCTTGGGTGTCTCTTCTTATAAGGACACTAATCCTGGTGGATCAGGGCCCCACCCTTATGACCTAATTGAACCTTAATTGCCTCCATTAAAAAACTTGTTTCCAAATATAGTCACATTGAGGGTAGGTGCTTTAACATATGAATTTTGAGGGGAAGTATACATTAAGTCCACAACAAATGGTATCGTGGAAAACTTCCTAAAAGGGTATCTAGTGGTAAAGGTATTTCAGGCAAACAGAAGAGAGAGAAAAATGATAATATAATAATAACAACAACAACAACAACTGCATACTATGTTCCTGTGAGGAGCCTTATGGATATCACTTTCCAATTTCAACAACAATATCACTGGGCAAGCCTTGTAGCCCTCATTTAACAGAGGAGAAAACTAAGGCTCTGAGAAGTGAGTTATGTACCAGATCATTCCACTAGTTAATTGGTAGAGATAAGGCTGAACTCAGGTTTAACTGTTATAAACTAGCACTGCAACGTGCGAGACTCTTCAAAAATGTTCTTTGTGCAAATGCCATGCATGGCCAACCCCAGGTTCCCAGGGGGACTCTGGAGCCTCAGCTTTTAGTAGCAGGGAACAAAACCAGAGCTTTCCTTGCGTCTTTCAATGCCTTTTACTTGTTCAGAACGGTGAAGAGTCAGTATAAATCCCATGTATCTTCTCGTCATTTTACTTTCACACCAGCACAATAGGTAACAGAGCTTTCTCCTGGAGTCTAAATAGCTTTTGTGTCAGCCCACAGGTTTTTAAGCCAAATTTGCAGTTCTAGAAGCAATTCCTGACTTGGCTGGGTGGAGGGAGACAGCTAAATGCTTCTCTACCTTTTCTTATCTGACAAATTGTGTTTCCTATAAAAAAAGGAAAAAAAAATCCTAAGAGAGATTCATAGGCAGTTTCTACTCTTTTCCCAACTTTCTGAAAAGTAGTTAAGTTTCTTTTCTCCCACCCCTCCTCTTATTCTCCCTGTGTATTAAAATTCAACTTGAAGTCTTTCTGGGTCTAAGGACATCTCTAAGTGTGCCTGGGCTGAAACCACGTTAACAAGTATCAGTGTTGGTGGGTGTATATTTCACAAATGGAACAGAGGAAATTGTGTATCCTTGAACCATTTACTTAATCTTCTGAGCTTCAGTTTCTCCTTTGATAGTAGAGGGATAAACATACTTCCCTCACAAGATTGTTTTTGGGGGAAAAAAGAATGCATAATACACTACCTAGTACACTAGGCACCAAGTAGATACTCAAAAACTGGTAGTTGGTAGTTTAATTTCTATCATTGCCACTCGAAAATATTAGCAGCTAGTCAAGTATTTTATGGTTTAACATTGATTGTCAGAAGGAAATTCATAAATACATTGTCTGCTCTGAAATTAGTGTATTTAAATTGGTCTGAACCTGTCCGGCTCTGTTGTTCACAGCCTGTTAGGAATGACAGCAGGGGGGGTGTTTTGGGCTACTATTTACTGAGCATCACTATATTATATGTTGTCTCACTTGGTCCTTCCATTAGCTTCATGACGTTACAGATGAAGACATCAAGCTTTCAGATCACACATCTAACGGTGACATCTTCAGGATTCCAATTGTGTTTGATTCCAGTTGCTTCTATCTGACTCAACAGCACATGCTCTTTTGTATGACACGGTGTCACTGTCAGAAAAGACTTCACTCTTTAGAAGTGCCCTTTCATGCATTGTGTGGAGGTGGGCTGAAGTGGTAGTGAACACCCTCCTCTTAAGAGTCACAAACGGGGCCCACAGATCTAGCTCTGCTGTTTATGTGGTGGTGACCTTGGGAAGCCATTGAATTTCTCTCTCCTCTGTAAAGGCAGGAGGTTGAATTAGATGACTTTCAAGGTCTCTTCCCGTCCCAAGGGGAGGACATTATTTAGCTCATCCTGACAAGGGTATCCAGTTGCCAAAGCAAACATGCCCAGGCTCCAGGTGTCTATGGTTTCGAAGAGTCAGAGCAAAGAAGGAGGAGCACACGGTCAGAGCCTGAGCTGTCCCTGTTCCAGCGCTGGTTGACACCCATTGCAGCCACCTACCTCGAGGTGCTATAATCCTCATTGTAAGCCAGTTTCCTGAAAGTCAAATCCTGGAGATCATCTCACATCAAAGGCAAACTTTAAAGGGGCTGATGAAGCAACACAGGCATTCTTCAAAGAAAGGGGATGACCTAGTTCTGGAAATCACCTCCTTCATTCAGTAAGTTTGCCAAAATGGCTGATTACATGCACGATATCATGAAGATTAATCCATGGACCTCGCTTGAGAGGCAGGTCTTTCTTTAGGAAGATGCTCATGATAGATTGGGGAAAACAAGGGATTTGTAGTTAAATGTATGTTGTTATCCTGGCTTTTCCCCTTGCTAGCTGTGTAACCTTGGGACAAGTCCATGGGCTTTTCTGAGACTCAGTTTACACATCTATATAATTCAAGGTATCTATCTTGCATGACGTAAAGTTAACATATGTAGAGCTCTTGACAAAATATGGCTCAATGAATATTAGGGCACATTGAAAAACAGAGTGAGTCTTTAGGGATTTTTATATGACAATAATCGTCCTTAGGATCATGTATCCCTACCCTCTATAACCTTCCATCTTTGGCCCTCATAGGATGTCTGGGGTTGGAAGCTAGGCTAGCCCAGACTATTACCGGGGAGAGCCAGAGCTGGAGCTCTGATTCTGAAATGTCAGTCTGGAATGCCTGGAGCCCTACCGAGGGCACTGGCTGTGAGCTGCAAATCTACATAGGAAGGCAAGGCAGCTGTACCAGGATTGAGGATAGAAGGTGCTGATACCAGAAAAGGATGGAAGATACATTGGATGCCAAAGGAGCAAAGCAAGGGAGATGAAGAAAAGGATAAGAAGGTGAGATGGTTAGTCAAAAGTAACTATCCAGTGTGTTTGTAATTTGTTACTTTATGATGTATAAGGTAGTATAAAGAAGATGTTTCTCCAAGACAGTCATAAGGAACAGGGTCAGACCCTTTCCTGGTATTTGGTGACTCCTTTCTTCCCAAGCCCACAGAGACCTTCCACTCAGCCCCTTCTGACAGAGAAGTACATGATGGAACTTTATAACTTCATCACTTTAGGAGTAAGGACTGTTTTAGCAACTCATCCTTATAGGAACTAGGCATGGCTTTTCTGTTGGGGACATGAATGTGGTTCATGGCAGGGGTTGGGGCTAGGCCTGAGAATACTCTGGAAAATGTAGTCCACAAACCCCTGCAGTCATGGGAAAGGGATAGAAGTCTTTGAAAACAAATCTCAGTTGATTTACGGAGGCTAAAAAAGAACAAAGGGAAAACAAGAGCTCCAATGGACTTAAGAAAAGGGAACATTTATGTTGTTCTGGGACTAACAATTTGCAACGGAAGTTGCAAATTAAATGTCAATGAGATTGAGTTTAAAAGTGATCTTTGTTCAAGGCAAATACTTTGACATAATGTTTCTATATTGCTGTATTTGGCGTGAATACAAGCAGATATGTCAGAGATAAGTTGGGTAAAACATGAGCAAATCTTAATTTGATATGAGTCATTCTTCTTTTTCTGATTACATCTGATCTACATACATGTGGGTATGGCTGAGTTCTGAGTTACAATGGCTGGGTGGGTCTCTCTTGCTTTTCTCCATTGTTCTCTGAGGAGCTCTAAATTTTCAGAGGGGTATCTAACAGGTGACATATGGCAAAGTCTCCAAGTCCCTCCCAACTCTCAGCACAACCGGAAGAGCTCCATTTATATCTGTTTCATATAAGAGTTTCCCACCTACAATTTTATCACTGTCCTAAATGGATTCTAGACAGCACTGTTCAATAGAACGTCCTGTGATGATGGAAATCTAGTATACTGTCTGTGATAGTCTCCACTAGTCACCTGTGGCAATTGAGCCCTTGAAATGTGGCTAGTGGAAATGAGGAACGAAATCTTAATTGTTTTTAATTAATTTAGTTTTTAATTGTCACATGTATCTAGTGACTATGTATTGATCTGCCCATTCCTAAGCGTGATTTTTAGTTGATTTTGCCTTGACTCTGTGGCCATAGTCTACAGCACGTCCCAAGGCAAGGAGGTGTGAATAGCACAGTGTTTAAAGAGGACATGCAAGTATCTCAGTAGGAGCTGTGGCAGAGGATGTAGTGGTGTCTGTAGACTGGAAAAAGGTAGACAAGAGCTATAGTCCACGTCCTTGAAATTATGGCTTTACCTACATGTGGGTATGGCTGAGTTCTGACTAAGTTAAAGAAGAATGTCCAGTGACTGCTCTATTATTCAGGTATAGGAAAGAGCTGCATGAAAGGAGTTATGGCCTGTGGGAGAAAAATGCAACAGGGAGGGAGATGAAGGGAGGGGTGCCCAGCTCTCCCTCTCTCTTTCTACTTTTTAGTCTCCTAAAGGTAGGAGGTTCCCTACCTTGGCCAAATTGAATAGGAAGTCCAGGAGTAAGGGGTTCTGGTGGCTGTGGTCCACAGAATCCGGCTTCCTGGACTACCGACCATGATGGAGAGGAGGTCTATAGGGGCAACAAGTGAGCACACAGCACATGGGTCACATGTCAGAAAGATGGAGAGCAGAGACAAGAACATCGGGTATCCATGTGAACTTTGAAAGAAGACTTCAAACTCTTCTGTCCATTAAATCTCATTAAAATAGAATGGTGAAAAGGAAAGTCAGATTACGTGGGCTAAAGGATTTTTTAGGGAGGCAACAGATGTAACTTACCTTCTCAAAGCAAAAATGTGGCAGGTTCAACTCTTCAAAATGGTCATCGCCATGTTTATCATTCTGCATGCCCCTCTCACAGTGTAACGATGACGCTTTTCCCCTTTGAGATGCGGAGTCTGTGTTTCCTACTCTTGAATCAAGGCAGGTTTCTGACACCCAGTGACTTCTGTGGTTGGATCACAAAATGCCGTTCAGCTTCCACATGTCTCTTTGGGATATTTGCTCTTGGAAGCCAGCTGTCATGCAAAAGGAAGCCCTTATGGAGAAACAATGCAGGGAGACCACATGGCGCGTTCTAGCTGAGATCCATGCTGAAGTTCCAGCCAACTGCCAGCCTCAACCTGCAGACGTCTGGATGGAGATACCTCAGGTGATTCCCGTCGTTCCCCAGTCATGGAGTCACGTCTCCCCCGAGCTGAGCCATTCAAATCTTTCTAGCCAAAGACCCAGATTTTGTAGAAGAGAGGTAAGTCCTCCCAATTCCACACTGTCTGAACTCCTGACCCACAGAATTCAGGAACATCGCAAAATGGTTTCTTTTTTTTTGAGACCGTTGCACTTTGGGCTAATTTGTTACACAGCAATAGTAATTAGGACATTAGTGTATTTAGAATAACTGAGGGAAGGTCATTTTAAGGAATATCTTTTTTTTTTTGGCAGAGGAAGTCTAACTCATTCCTGAAGGTCTTGTCATGACTAGGTAAGCTACAAGTAAGAAAGAATGAGCCGGTGACAGAGGCAAGAACGGGAGTGAAAAAGGGGGAGAAGCACGGACTTGGAGAAGGTGAAAGGAAAGGAAAGGGGATACTTTCTCCTCTCAGACAAATGGGAGGGACGAGAACAAACGGGAAGACACAGGGAAAGAAGAGGAAACTTTTGGAAGGTGGTGAGCGTAGCGATAAAGAATTCTAGCTACATGTCAAACAAAGCTTGGGTTTGGATCTTGCCTAGCAAAAGCCAAGTTACTTAAAACCTCTTGGCCCCCATTTTCTCATCAGTAAAGTTGGTGTAATAAAACATACTTTGCATCATGTATTGTGGTGATTCATACATGTGCAAGTGCTTTATACATCATTGTACGTGAACGGTTCTCAGTATACATACAGTAGCAAGACTTGGCACTTCTTATAAATGTTACAGAATGAATATCTCAATTAGTATTGACGTACAGAATAGAAACCCTGCTTAGGTTGTAAACTCTTGTAATGAATCAATACCCCCCATAGCTTAGCACTAAATAATTAGCTAAGGATTGGGGCTTTAATCCATCCTTCCAACCCACTTTTTCAAAAATCCCATTCAGAATAATCTATCAAGGAATCAGTTTAAAAAATTAGAGTGAATTAAAGGTAACTGCACAATCAGCTAACTCCTCTGCCTCTGTTGTTCATACAAGTGATAAAGTAGAAACAAAACAATTTGTTTGTATGAATGGAGTAGGCTTGTTTTTCATGCAGTGTGATTCACCGGGCAAATTTGGGAGAATAGAAATGTAAGGTTCGTGATGACCGTGTGTTCTTTTTGGTAAAACAAAACAAATCTGTGTGTGTATAATTTCATACCATTTTTCTGAACGCTGGGGGGTAAGCCTTCAATTTTGTCCCCGTTTATTTTAAATAAGTGACACTTGAAACTGGCTTGGTTTCGTATATGAAAGCAGAGAAGGGATGGCCCACTTTCCTTCCATGCCTCCTCCCCCCCAGCCTCTAAATAAGTGTGAGCCAGTCACTAGCATGCACGTGGGTGGCAACTCTGTTCTTGGTTCAGGGAGAGAAAGAAGCACAGGCAGATAGAGGCTTTTTAGCAAGTTGTAGGACTTTAAAATGTTGCATTTTTAATAATCCAAGAAAAATGTAACAAAGTCAATTATCGTTAAGGTATAATAGAGTCCATCACACTTGCTTATTGTTACATGGTACTAGGCACAGAGAAGGCGCTTTGTAGTCATTTTGTGAAAAGTTTAACTTCTAACAGGGATCTCCAGCAATGTCAGTGGCAATGATTTATCACATCATTTTTTACTTGCTCTATCATGTGTGCTCACCAGGATTTCTGCAATGAATTTAGAAATCAGAGTGCTTAATAATGCATATCATCAAGGGTAAAGAAAAGACACCTCATAATAAATACTTGCAAGATATTTTAAAACAGTAAAAAAAATTGCTGGTAAGGGTCTTGCAGTTGGATAATTTTATGAGGAGTCAAAGGAGAAAAGGTGGAAATCTAACTCAGTTTGGATGTTTGATATATTCTCTTTGAAATTGACTTAACTTCCATTTTTTTCTTATGCACTGTGTATTGTGCTGTGAGATACTCTTCACCTACCACCATTAAACTGATTTTGCAATGATATTCCTTACTAGTCAAGCATTTGGGGTCATTGGGGACAATCTGTAGCCACCACAAAAGACAAGGTGAAAATCAATGGGCTGCAGCATTCCCAGGCATGATTTATAGTTATAGATATTAGAAGTGACTGAGTCATCCAAAGATGCAGGAAGTATTGAGGGTCTAGGATGCAGAGACAATAATATCCCTGTCTTGTGACGTTGCTTCCTTTGCTTCTTTCTTGGCATGAGAAAGTAGAAATCATCCCTTGACCTGGAAACTTTACAAAAATATTCTTTGGGAAGCAGCAGGAATAGTGAGCACAGAGGCAATCATTAGGTCTGTCTTGAGGCCAGAACATGTGTTCAGCTAGGTTTACTGGCTATAGCTGGGGAGGTATCTGAACAAACTCATCAATATCTTTAAGAACTGTATTTATCCAACACCTTTTATGTGCCTGAATCTACAACATTCATTCACAGACTTGTATCAAAAGAAAATTCAGAGAGGTTGGCTTGATACAAATATTTTATCAAATGAGAAACAAGGTCTCCAAAACCCAGGAGACTTCCAACCCACAAGTGGCATGAAGCTCAGAGGACTGTTGTTTGAGGACAGCTTATACAGCGACAATGAGGAAATCAACTTTTACCATATGATCGATTATGACAACGGGGATTTCCAAACAGCAGAGGATTTGCTGAAACAAATTATTTATACTGTTTTAGGAAGACAACTTAGGTTTCTTTTATGCCTATCAGAGGCATTTACAAGACATAACCTAAGTTAAATTTTACTTGTGTTCATGAAATAAACCAGATGAAACTTTGCTTACATGGCTTAGCTGGTTTTATCTGTTTGGGGGATCTTCAAGTAGTTGCCATTTTATTTTAACACCTGTCTGATTGATCTCCAGACATAAATTAAAACCAAATTGACTGGTTAACCTTCACACATTTATGTCTTGGTAAACTATACATATATAGTGTCTTAGCCAGAATAATGGCTCCCAAAGTGTCCACAGTCTAATCCTTGGAACCTGCGACTACGTTACATTCCATGGCAAAAGAGACTTTGCAGATATGATTAAGGTTTTTGAATTTAAGATACGGAGATGATCCTGGATGATCTGGGCGGACCCAACCAAATCACAGGATACCTTAAAAGCAGACGGCTCTCTCATGCTGGAATCAAAGAGAAGAAGTAGAAGAAGTTGGGAGAGATTTGAAACATGAGATGGACCTGATCCACTGTTGTTGGAAGTGGACCACCTGGAAAGCATGAGAAGAAAGACAAGTGACCTCTAGGAATAAGAGAATGGGAACGCCAGTCCCACAACTGCAATAACCCAGTTTAGTAAACAACCCAAATGGGCTTAGAAGCACTTTCTTCCCCAGAGCTTTCAAAAAGGAGCTCAGCGTGGACAACACGTGCTTTTGGCCTCGTGAGACTCTAAGCAGAGAAGAAGAGAAACAATCCTGTGCCCAGAATTCTGACAGTTCTCACAGAACTGTGAGTTAACAGATGGGTGTTGTCTTAAGCTACTCAATTTGAGTAATTCGTTACGGCAGCAATCGAAAACTAAGGCATACAGTTTGAGATCTAGTTGAGTGACTTTTCTCCATTCAAATGCAGCCAATGAAACATCCATAGAGTCTTCTAATTTCCTCCCAGGAATACAATTCTAAGAATCCATTTTACCTTTATGTAATTTTAGCCCCAAAAGCCCAAAGGCTGCAATTACTGAGGAGGGATAATAAGATACCTAATGTAGGCTACCTGAAGAATATGGGACATGTTAATTTTCATGGAGAATCTCCAGTGAATTTCCCAAGAAATTTCATTTTCTAGCACCTTTCAGCTCAAAGCGGTGTTCAGCTCGGGGATCTGCAGCTGGTCTAATCGATTACGTGACGACTACACCATCATTCTTCAATGAAAAGTGCATCACTGTCTCACCTGCAGAGGGAGGCAGGGAAACCAAGACATGTTGTCTTTCTGGAAGAATAAATATACTTTCCGGGACGGAAACAATGCCCTTGACCTCAATGACTAATACTTCTGTCTACTTTAGAGCTGCTTCCCTTTCTGCCTTGGCTTCTCCCGTGCTGTCTTCTAATGAAGGTACTTGTGCATGTAGCTACCCCTTTATGTACATCCTATGTTGCTTGGTAGCAGAAAGTGTATCTCTTACATATTTATATTTCTGCAAGAGTCTAGCATCTGGCCTTTTAACAAATGCAAGACAATTTGTATAAAAATTGAAGCCTTCGCAAACTCGGCCTGCTAGTTCTCTACTATATGCCTGAAGCTTTGCCAGTTACTAGGGATGCATTAATGAATCAGATATATGTCTTCTGCTCTCAAGACACTCACAGGTCAATAGTGGTAGAGGTATATAAGCAAAAGTTTATGACACAATGTGACAAGCATTATAACTGGCGAATATACAGAGTGTTAGAAGCATAAAAAGGAAAGAACTGGTATATCTGTGGGGAAGAGCGATGTCATGGGTTTGCAGTAGAAACAAGTTCAAGCATAATCTTAAGGGAGGAAAAGGTGGGAACCAGGGAAGAGAAATGGACTTGCTCTCTGAATAATTTGGACATAGGGAAGTGGCAGAAGATGAGGTTGAAGAAGCAGAAAACAAGTCATGAACGTCCAGTGTGCCATATGGGACTTCACACTGAGAACAGTGATATGGGACTGATAAGAGCCCTATCCATATCCATATCCATGTCAGCATTCAGGCGGCCAGAACTGACTGGATTTACAGGAAGGATTTAAGGGAAGCCAGAGTGGAGCATGAGAGCCATCAGGAAGCTACTGTCATATTTTAAGAGCAGAATAGAAGCTGAAAGCGGGGTGGCAGCTATAAGGTTAAAAAGGAGTGGTAGCCTTTAAAAGAGATGTGATATGAAGACTCTAGACACATCATTGAAAAGCACCAGCAAACTATTCCGTTTTCAATGGAAAAATATAATTAAGCATGTTGTTTGGCGACACAAAATAAAGATGCCAGGTGAAGCAGTGGCTGTCTTTGCTGAAAGCAGCTCAGCTTAATTGAAACTGCTTGGTGACTGAAATAAGCCAGTTCTGTCTCTCTCGTGAAAACAAACAAACAAACAAAAAGGCACTCCTGTTTCACCTGAGCTTCTCAGTGCCAACAGAAGCAAATGCATTAACTGAAAGCGCTCAGGGATCTGAGAAACTGTGCATGGATTGGAAATCAGGTAAGGACTCTCCACTGAAAGGGTTTTCTTACCCTGACAATGCCAGCAACTTGCTCTTGAAGTCTGAGTGAGTGTTAGTTTGGATTGAAACTCATTGTATCTGAATGTGATCTCTTCATTGATTTGTGTGTATGTGTGTGTGTTTGGTTTATAGCCAATCTGGAGACTAAGAGGGGATATCTGAAAATTGTGCTGAAGCAGGTAGATGAAAACAGGAAAAGTTATGGCACAGCAGGTCAGGTCAGGTCAGACCCCTGTGTGTGACAGTAGTTTTGTAGACTTCCATGGAGGTGGATAGGAGGGCACCGAGCTTCCTGGCACTCTGCTGTTTCACGGCAAGTGATGTCTATTCATGAATATGACACAGCATGGAGAACCGTGGCCCACTTGCTCAGAAAATTCTATTCGACTAGTACATTTTATAATGTACCAGTTCAATCTCTAAATATCACTAGAACAAGGAAAAAAAGGACCTGTTTATGTAAATAGAACTATCATACTCACCGGGGGAGGGGGGGGAAACAGCTTTAATCTCATTTCAAATGAATGAATGAGTAAATGAGTGAATTCCAAGCTATTAATGATCATTGCAACTTAATTACTCATGAAAATCATGCAACCCCCAAAAATGTCTTACGATTTTTTTCTTCATTCATTTGTTTAAAAATTATGGTTTCAAATTCCATAGTGGATAGAACTTGTCCTCTTGGGAAGTATTTTATAGCTCCCTTTATATTTCAGCATTCCTTGGAATAATTGTTTAAAATTCACAAAAATTGAGGCATGTGGTAAAGGTCTCAATCATTGTCTAGTCAGAAAAATAAACAGTATTATAGTTACTATGAAAAGAGGGAATTTAATATGGAGAATTAGTTACAAAAGAAATAGAAGAACTAAAGAAACAAAATTTGGAAGGGTTGTAGAAAAAACTTTAAAAACTAAGCAGTAAGAAAAGAACAACAAAAAACCTTTTAAAAAGTGGGCAAGAGTTATGTCAGCAATATGGCAATATAGGAGACCCCAGCCTCTGTCCTCCCACAAAGATCAACAATTAGGCAGCTGTCCATGAACAAAAACATCTCTGGGAGAGTTCTGGAGGCCAGCAAACGCTCTTCAGCAACACAGTAAAACCAAAGATCTAAGAATAACCGCACAAAAAGAGAAGGAAGAGAGTTTCATTTTGCCTGCATCACCCCGTCCCCCAAGCTGGAACTTCTCAGCACCAAGAGGGAACTTCCCAAGTAGAAAGAGTTCCGCTCACCAGGCAAGGAAGAGTAGGTAGGATGAGAGAGCAGCTTCTCCAGCCTTTGGGGCACCACACAAATGTCCCACTTTCAGGAGCAGCCAAGCAGTGGGCGCGATCAAGATTCACAGTGACCTGCTCTGCAACAAACCCAGCAGATTTTGCCACTGAAGAAACCAATGGCCAGCACAGCCACTGCAGACCCCTGCAGATTTCACCAGCTTCAGATTCCCTGATGCCACATGCCTGAGGCCCTCCCAGATCCCTCGGTGCTCAAAATCATTAACCATCAGGAAAATGCAAATGAAATCCATGCTGTGACATCACCTCAACCTGTTAGAATGGCTGTCATCAAAAAGACAACAAATAGGGCTTCCCTGGTGGCGTAGTGGTTGAGAATCCGCCTGCTGATGCAGGGGACACGGGTTCGTGCCCCGGTCCGGGAGGATCCCACGTGCCGCGGAGCGGCTGGGCCCGTGAGCCGTGGCCACTGAGCCTGTGCATCCGGAGCCTGTGCTCTGCGATGGGAGAGGCCACAACAGTGAGAGGCCCGCGTACCGCAAAAAAAAAAAAAAAAAAAAAAAAAAAAAAAAAAAAAAAGAGAACAAATAACTGGTGCTGGCAAGGACGTGGAAAAAAGGGAACAGTTGTGCATTCTTGGTACAATTGTAAACTGGGGATCTAATGTACAGCTTGGTGATTATCGTCGATAATACTGTATTATATACTTGAAAGTTGCTAGGAGAATAGATCTTAAATGTTCTCACCACAAAAATAAATGGTAAAGATGTGACATAATGGAGGCATTAGCTAATACCCTGGTGGTAACCATTTTGAAAATATAAGTGTATCAAATCAACATATACACTTTAAACTTACAACATTCACTTATATGTGAATTATATCTTAATAAAACTGGAAAAAACTAAAACAATAAAAGTGAAACAAAACGAAAACGTGGTGAAAGATATGAACAGATACCTCACTGTGGAAGATATGTCGATGGAAAGTAAGCATATGAAAAGATGCTCAAGATCATGTGTCATTAAGAAAATGCAAATTAAAACAAGACACCACCACACACCTATTAGAATGGCCAAAATCTGGGACACTGATAATACCAATACTGAAGAGGATGTTGAGAAACAGGAACTCTCTCTCATTGTTGCTGGGAATGCAAAATGGCACAGCCACTTTGGAAGAGTCTGTCAGCTTCTTACAAAACTATATACTTTTATCTTAAGATCCAGTAATCCCACTCCTTGTTATTGAAAACTTGGAGTTGGAAAATTAGGTCCTCACAAAAACCTTTATATGAATGTTTACAGCAGCTTTCTTCATGATTGCTAAAACTTGGAAGCGATAAAGATGTCCTTCTGCCAGTAAATGGATAAACAAAAACTGTGGTACCCAGACGATGGAATATTATTCAGCTCTAAAAAGAAATGAGCTATGCAAGGCACAGAGGGACCGTAAATATATATTACTCTGTGAAAGAAGCCAATCTGAAAAGGCTACAACATGGCGTATGATTCCAATGATAGGACATTGTGGGAAAGCAATATGATGGAGACATAACAAGATCAGTGGTTGCCAGGGTTTGGGGTGGAGGGAGGGTTGACAGGTGGAGCACAGAGGATTTTTAGGGCAGCGAAAGTACCCTGTAGGATACTGTAACATCAGATACATGCCATTATACAGTCGTGAAACTCACGGACTCTACAACACCAGGAGCGAACTCTGATGTGAACTATGGGATTTGAGCATTAACGGTGTGTCAGTGTAGGTTTATCGACTGAAACAGAGATACCACTGTGCTGAGGGTTGCTGACGATGGGGAAGGCTGTCCCCGGTGGGGTCAGCAGGTATATGGAATATCTCTTTACTTTCCGCTCAATTTTCCTGTGAACCTAAAACTGCTCTAAAAAAGTCCTTTAGATGAAAAGGAGGGGAAAGTGTATCCAGAGTTAATAACTTTAGGATGATGCTACCATCCTTGGAGCTGTAAGAGCAAAAAAGTGGAGGAGGTAGAAACTGGTACCCAGAGCCCAAGGTCACCGTGCCACTGAGGCCACTGTTTGAACCACCAGAGCCAAAACATGTCGCAGGAGCCAATGCTGCTCCTAGAGCTGCCGAGACCCCCAACTCAGCAGCACCTTGCTGCCCTGGCTGCTGAAGAGCCCCTGGCTGCCTTTCCCAGGACCACGCTGCGGGGGAGGAACGCATGGGTTCACTCACTGGCTGCTGTGGTTTCAGCCACCTCTACCACCACCAGAGATGCCGCTGGCAGCCAGAAAGAGCGGGCCACCTCCCCTCTGCCTTCCAGTCTGTGAGCAGCGCCCCCCGTTGGCAAAAGGCAAAGGAAAACCAGCTGGAATGGGAGGCTGGGGACGGTGTCTGCAGACTTCAGCCCCCTGCAGTACCCGGGAGAGCGGGGGAACCCTTTGGACAGTCCACAAAGAAGTGGCTGGTAATTTAGAGGAAGCTTGAAAAGCTTTCTGCCCTTTTGTATCTGCTTATCTTTTCTCTGTCAGATTCACATCAAAAGCAATCGATTTAGAAAAGATCGGAGCTGCCACCATTACCCGAGAGCTTACGCCGAGTGCCCGGCAGCTACTTTGTGTTCACTGGCGTAGACCCCAATAACAACCCAACCACGCACACTTAAAACGCCCACTGAATGGGGCGCTGTGAGTCAGAGACATTAGGTCACTTCTCCAAGGTCAGGTAGCTCTTAAGTGGCAAACTGGATGGTTAATCTCTATTTCATCTGCCATCAGGTTCTGTGCTATGTTTATAACTCTGGTAGCACTTATCCAATCAGAACTTAAAATTTACCAAAAACATTTCTAAAGTCATAGAAAGAGTAGTCCATCCTAAACGGTGTCAATAAACACAAGCAAAATCAAGGCCACGGAGAGCATTCTTGAGTCCTATTATTTGCCTCTCTCCTCCCTCTTTCCCTGGTGACATTAAACTAACCCATTTTCTCTTCCATCCATTATCTAAGGAGTAGGTGTTCAAAAACCTGTTTCAAAGAAATGAAGATAAATTAGCCCCGGTATGGCTGATGGCTATTAGCATTACTGCCTTCTCCACCTTGGCTGGACCACAGACCCAGAGCCAAGGGTGTAAGAGTCCCCAGACCTACAAAATGATGGGCTGTTTGCAGCTCATAGTCCTCTCTACAAAGGAGTATGGGTAAATCTTCTCAAGCAGACACATACGACACTAGAGGAACAGAGGAGGGACATTGGATGTTGGAGGATCCCATAGTTCTGTGCCAAAGGACCTCAGCATGTGGCTCAAAGACTGGGTGAGAGCGTGTGAAGAAACCTTGCCACTGAAGAGTAAAGGTCACCCTGTAAAATGCTGCAGGGGTGGGCATTTGGGGTTTCATGTATTTGTACAGTATGAGGAGAAGAAAGACTGAGTGAGCCATGGGAGTGGTGCTTTATAGTGGGCTATTGTGACTGCTTTAGAGGGAGGTTAAGAATGAAAGAAATGGGGCTTCCCTGGTGGCGCAGTGGTTGAGAGTCCGCCTGCCGATGCAGGGGACACGGGTTCGTGCCCCGGTCTGGGAGGATCCCACATGCCGCAGAGCGGCTGGGCCCGTGAGCCATGGCCGCAGAGCCTGCGCGTCCGGAGCCTGTGCTCCGCAACGGGAGAGGCCACAACAGTGAGAGGCCCGCGTACCGCTTAAAAAAAAAAAAAAAAAAAAAAAAAAGAATGAAAGAAATGTATATAACGTGTGAGCTAAGGCCCTGATTCAAATGGGTGGAATGTTTGTGTTTCATGTGGGTGAAAGAAGTATGGGCCTTTTTCTTTAACTTACCAATCCACCACTGTCATTGGGGGAGGATGGTTCGCCTGAGAACTTCAGATTTCTGTCCCCTTTTAATCTCAATGGCCCTCTCTGGAAATGGCAAATATGCATTATGTTTGTTCCATCTAATTTACGCAACATTATCTACCTCTTTCTAGCTGTAAGTGTACTGTGGGGTTATTAAGTTGCATCAGGCATCTTTCCTGTCCTCAGGGAGCTTACAGTTTAGAAGTGGAGAAAAAGGGGAAAGGCCCAAAGAATTATGATGCAAAAATTTTTTTAAAAAATAGATATTTTTTTGGCTTCCCTGGTGGCGCAGTTGTTGAGAATCCGCCTGCCAATTCAGGGGACACGGGTTCGTGCCCCGGTCTGGGAAGTTCCCACATGCCGCGGAGCGGCTGGGCCCGTGAGCCATGGCCGCTGAGCCGGTGCGTCCAGAGCCTGTGCTCCGCAATGGGAGAGGCCACAACAGTGAGAGGCCCGCATACCACACACACACAAAAAAAAAATAGATATTTTTTAAAATGGCGAATGCCAAAAACGGTGGAGAGGAAAGGAAGCCACGAATATTGAGTGCTTTTATATATCAGGGACTTTATGTAGGTTGCTCCATTTAAAGCTTACAGAGTCTATTAAGGTACATATTGCTATTCTCACATTACTGAGAGGAAGTGAGGTTCAAAGAAGCAAGGTAACTTACCCAAAGTCACATCGTCAGGAGCCGCTAGGGCTCAGTTTAAGGGTAAGTCTTCTGACTCCTATATCTGGAACCGTGTTTCTTCGGCAGAGCCGTTCACAGAATGCACAAGTTCACAAGATTCAGTAAATGACAGAGATCCCGCCAGGATAGAGGAGAGGTTTGAGAATGGGACAAGGAAAACTTCGGAATTGAAGCCACTTGACCAGGTTTGAGGTCTATGGTGGCTGGGTCACGAGCCAGGAGGGGGCGTTCCTAGAAGAAGGAGAAGCAAGGTGTGCAAAGAAACGAAAATCAAAAAGCTCACACAGGAGGCCTATTAAAAAGAGCACAGGATCCCATTTGGAAGGACCGGCAAGGGGAAGATCAGAGACTGTAGAGTGAGCAGCGAGGGCAGGCTGGGAACAGAGCGGAGAGCAGGAGTGGGCGCCAGTGCAGTATGGGAGCCCCACAGGGCTGCGACGGGACAATCCATAAGCCAAAGGGTTGGATGCATCTGCTGACGTTCATTCTCATATTTTCTGCGTGGCTTCCATTTATATTTCTCTTCTGTTTTTTGGCTTTTTTTTTTTTTTTTTTTTACACTGAGCCCATCGTTTTGGAAATTAAAGGTTCCAGAGATGAACAAATGATGCAACTTGTTATTTCCATAGAACATAATTTACAATCTAAATGACTGGGCTATCATTGTACTATGTTGGATCTTGCCAGTGGGAGGAATCCCAGCAATATCGCTCCCATCCCAAACTGTATCTGTGAGGAGACTCAGGCCAAGAGGCTTTTGCCTCAAACAATATAGGTCATCAAGAGCAGCGCCTATTTGGGGACAAGATCCACTATATTTTGAGGTTCCTTCCGGGTCTCCCTTATAAGAGCAGAGGAACATAGCTATTTCTATCCTAAAATGGGCACTGCTCTTTCTTTTTTATGGTGCTCAGTTTTTGGAATTTGAGGTGCCTTTCTAGAGTAGATAGAATCAAAACAGGAGTATCTTTTCGTATTACAGGCATGCCCTCTGATGGAGGAGGCTTTTGTTTTTCAGCTGCCGTGCTCAAGCAGCAGATAGAGATGCTGTGCCCGTAGCTGGCTGCGTGTGACAGAGATGGTCCTGCGTCTCCAAGTGAGAGCAAGGCTTCCATGGGCCGCCAGCTGGAGTCCCAACAGCTGCCAATGGCAAAAACATCAGGAATAACACGGAGGGAGATTCCTGGTGCATCTCCCATGAGCAAGACAACACCAGAAACATTATAGCGAACGGGTCGTTATTGTTCTTCCCTTCATCACCGAATGCGGGCTTTTAGACATTTCTTGTAAATGAACACCTTGCATAACACATTTATTTGGGTGGAGGGACAGTCACAGAATTGCAGTTTATGCAAAAGGCAATTTAATAATGAAGACCCTGAGCCGGAGGCTTACAAAACGTGCCAGATACAACACACACACAGATGGTGGCTTCGCCTTTGAAACGATTTTCTAGGGAAACCGCTGCTGAACTATCTGCAGGGTGCCTCTGCTGCATAGACCCCATCAGTGTCCTGCCGGGACCACAGGAGAACCTTTTCTCTGGTTCACGGGGCCCCTGATCGGCAGCGCCAGGGTCCCCCCTAGTCTGGTCAGCGCTTTTCTCAACAGTCCTGCCTCCCGATGGCTCTGAGCTTTTTTCCAAAAGCCAAATCCACTTTGGGGAACAAAGATAACTGTTCGTTTTCTTCGTAGGGAGGAGCAAGATGGTTTCAGGGTTCAAGATGGGTTTTTCAAGCAAGAATTTGTCACACTGAGTGAAGTAAGTCAGACAGAGGAAGACAAATATCATAGGATATTGCTGATATGTGGAATCTAAAAAGAGGGTACAAATGAACTTATCAACAAAACAGAAATAGAGTCACAGATGTAGAAAACAAACTTATGGTTACCAGGGGGTAAGGGGGGGGGATAAATTGGGAGATTGGGACTGACATATACACACTACTACATATGAAATAGATAACTAATAAGAACCCACTGTAGAGCACAGGGAACTCTACTTAATACTCTGTAATGGCCTGTATGGGAAAAGAATCTAAAAAAGAGCGGATATGTGGCTATGTATAACTGACTCACTTTGCTGTAACCTGAAACTAACACAATATTGTCAATCAACTATATTCAAATAAAATTTTTTTAAAAATTGCAGCATGTACTCATTCATTTGTCCAGTTAGTCCATTAAATATGCATCCAAATATACTTACTGTGTCCTTGCATGCAGCATGTGCTGTGCCAGGAGGCACTGAGGACACGGTGTGGACACAAACACGACAAGGTTTCTGTCCTAATTACGTTAGAGGAAGGTGTACAAATAATGACTCAAATGAACATGTCAGTTCAAGCCCTGGTCAGTGTTATGAAGAGGAGGCAGGCTATGAAGGAGACCAAAATCGAGTTGAGAGAGAAGAGGGCTGCTCCCACGAAGGGGTGATGAATCCTAGGAGGCTGACTAGGACTCAGGCAAAGGAAGAGTCTGCGGGCAGCCCTGCATCGAGGGAACAGTGGGGGTGACGGCCAGGGACGGGAAGGGCGTTGGCATGTCAACACGCTGGAGGACCGCAGGGCTCTGGGTCCTGTTGAGGCTTTTGGACGTTGCCTTAAGTGAAAAGCTCTGCGTCAGAGGAGCGGTGTCATAACACTGCTGTTTGAAGAGGGTTTTCCCTGATTGGGGTGTAGGTGGACCGTGTCCTGGAGAGGGACAAGTTTGGGAGTTGACCACCACTCAGGAGGCTGTCGTGACGGCCCAGATGAGAGAGGAGAGGGGCTTTGACTAGGGGCACACAACGGACTTGGGGGAAGTGGATGTATTTGAGGTGTGTTTTGGAGCTAAAAACGTCAAGACTCGGGGACGCATGTGAGTGGAGAGTGACGGGATTCTTTGTGTCAGTTCGTTCATCACTTTCTCGGCATCTTAGCCCCGTGCGGTGCTGGTGGCGCTGGACAGACATGCATAGATAGCGCTGAGTACAGTTGACCGCGCTGTCAGGAGTCTGCTGGGACCTGAGACCACACTGTCTGCAGGACAATCCTCCAGACGACTCTGGCGAATTATCTCAAGCTCTCGCCACATTCACTTCTTCCTCCTTACCCAAACTGTATCTGGTTTTGCCCATTTCCTTAGTATGGCCTCTGGCCATGCTGCTTTTCCCCCTGCTTACACAACTCTGCCACAAAATGCTCTTCCTTCAGAGCCAGCAAAAAAAAAAAAATCCCACCTCCTCTGTGAAGCCTTCCCTGACTGCTCCTAGGCAAGGACAGTTATCGCTCCCTCTGTTCTGATCCAGCCCCTCGTTCCTTTCTATCGTGTTTCATCTGGAACAGTTAGTAGCCTAGACTTAGCCTCAGACAGACCTGGATTCACTCCTGGCTTTACCTCATGGTAGCTTTCTGATTTAGGGCAAGTTACTGGATCCCCTGTAATTCCATTACCTCACTGATATAATAGGAATAGTAACAGTGCATACCTCGTGGGATTGTTGGGAGGATTAAATGAGATAAAGGTCAATTGTTTACCACGGTGCCTGGTACTATGAATGTAAGCCATCATCACCATCTAAACATTATAATCCATGATTTTAATAAGTGATCTTTGCTTGTCTTTTCTCTTACATGGTTAGATTGAGCCTTCCCTGGAGCAGAGGTCAGGACATTCATTTTGGTATTTCTGACACCAAACATAACATCTACAACAGCACTGATACTCAGTATATATTTTTAAATTAATGAGAAAAAGGAATAAATGATAAGATGACGTTCTCTATAAAGTGAATGGGGCCAGATAATATACTTAAGAAGGAAAGCAGGGAACCGGCTACTCTCCTTTAACCCAAATATTTTGTGTCATTATATAACCTACGATTTATTACCCGGAAAGTAGACATATGCCTCCTGTCCTCAAAAGGCCACTGCCTGTGGGAAACAAACAGGAAATCCCATTGTATTTCTACTTTGCAAATTGAATTCTTCATTTCTCTTCATGTGCTGAAAAGCAGTTGAATTTGCTGGGAGGCTGTAATCAGGGAGAGTAGAGAGATTGGGGTAAAAACTAGGATAAAAATCTCAGCAGCACATAAGACCAGAAAGAGAAAGCATCACGTCACAGATATTACACTGTAGAGCACAGTCACAGACAATGGCTTCACTTATCTCTCACCAAAGGATTATGCTTAAAAGCATAATATAATACCAGTTTAACATCTCTGTTTAGTGGAACATGATTGTAATAATTTGGGACACTGTTGAACTAATACACAGACATTCTGAAATATCCAGCAGGGGAGAAGATAATAAGTTTTGTTACTTAAAGCCTCTCGTTTCTAAATAGCATAGGTCCTAGCAAGTGGAGGGGCCTTTTGTTTTGGCAGGTAAGGTAGTGGGTAGATGGGCGAGTTTTAAGACAAAGATAGAGCAAGGCAGCACTGCATCGCCTCTTACAGGAGAGAAGAGTTTGGACAGTTATGTGAAAACTAAAGGTAGAATGGAAAGAGCTGAGGAGGCAGGGAGAGAGGTGAAAGAATGAAGAGAATCACCACCCAGGCTCCACCATGGAAAAATGTTGGCACTATGGAGATGTCTAAGGGAGATTTCAATTTGCTGTTTGCTAGGCCAGTATAAACCCTCTGCTGCCTCTAGCCACCCACCAGTAAATTATATATTGCTCATGAGATCCTTTGTGTGAATGGATTATTTTAGGGGAAAGCAACTAACTGAAGGAAACCAGAAACTTAGTTATATTTTTTTCCCATTTGAGAAAGTAGTAAGGCACATTTTTAAATGAGGGGAAAAAAGAGGTTACAGGGTTTAGTGTTTTCCAAGCAAGGCAAAGTCTTGATGTTTTTCTTTACAAGAATAAAGGAACAAGAATGAGAAAATAGAAGATAAAACAAGAGAGAGGGAAACTTTATGAACGGTATCTATACCTATTTAGTCATCATCAAATTTATTCTCCTCATTCCCAGTTTCTTTATCAAGTTATCTGTGCCAGCTTATTACATAGAAAAAGAAAAAATCTACACACAAAGTCAGTGAGAAAAGATGAAAGTACATTTACCATCACACTGGCCTGGAAGCCAGGATGCAAGTTGCTGGTACCAAACTGTAAAGGATTTGGTTGTTTAAGAAAAAAAAAATCCTAATAGAGATTGTTGCGAAGACCAGAATTACGTAAAGACGCTATGATACAACAGTTAGGGCTTAGTGAGAATATTGAGGTCCATGGCTGTAGGAAGAACAGTCAGCTGTTTCTCACCCATTGGCATCGATTCTTATTGATGGGGTTCTGTGATGGTTAATTTTAATGTGTCATCTTGACTGACTTAAGAGATGTCCAAATAGCTGAAACAACATCATTTCTCGGTATGTCTGTGAGGGTGTTCTAGAAGAGATTAGCGTTCGATCTAGCACTCGACTGAGTGAAAATATCCACTCTTCCAACGTGGGCAGCATCATCCAGTCGGCTGGGAGCCCGAATGCACAAAAAGGTGAAGGAAGGGCAAATTCCCTCTCTCTCTTCTCGAGCTGGAACGTCCATCTTTTCCACCCCTCAGATATTGGAGCTCTTGGTTCTTGGGCTTTGAGACACTGGGATTAACACCACCAGCCCCCTGGCTCTCAGGCCTTAGGACTTGGACTGAAGTTCACCACCAACTTTCCAGTTCTCCAACTTGAAATCAGCAGATTGTGGGACCTCCAGGCCTCTGTAAGCACATGAGCCAATTCCCGTAATAAATTTGTACGTAAACAGAAGGAATAGGAGATGTAGAGATGTATATATCTCCTGTTGGCTCTGTTTCTCTAGAGAACACACAGGTTCATTTTTAAATTTCCACGTCCTTACTATATCAATTGTTAAATATTTTAAGTATCATCCAGCCTGGTATCTAGTTTTTAAGGCTTATTTTATGTCAAGGTGCAGTTCCTTAAGTTGCCTGGCATTTGGTCCTTCCTAATTTTCTTTATATCCACCTCTCTTTTAGCCCTTAGAATTTTTTTTTTTTTTTTTTGGCCACGCCACATGACTTGTGGGATCTTATTTCCCCGCCCGAGCAAGGACTGAACCTGCACCTTTGACAGTGAAAGCGCAGAGCCCTCACCACTGGATCATTGGGAATTCCCTAGCCCTTAGGGTTTTGACATTGAAGTGACAGCTAGCAGTCCTCAGATTAGGCTTGTCTAGTTTCACCATCAATGCCTGCCTCTCCTGTCCTCACATCCCCAAAACATACAACACACACACAGACACACAGACCACACACACACACACACACACACACACACACACACACACACACACACACAGACTCAATCGTGAATTAGATACTAAATGATGCAAGTAGAGAATACCTTCACCATTTAATCCTTGCTTCTTTGAAGTACTTATGACCATTTTACTTGCAAGTGACAGAAACCCAACTCGAACTGTCAAACCCAAACTAAACCCAAACCAAACCAAACCAAACCAGAACAAAAATGGACCTTTGAACCTTCAGAGTAGGCATGACTTCATCCAAATCAGTTTCTTGCCTGAGGCAGTACCACTTCCTTAGGGGCCACTTGGAAATACAGGGGGAGTTTTGCTCATCACAGTTGGAGGAGGGGGGCTACTCACATGGGGGCTAAGGATGTGAATGTCTGGTGTCCGGCAGCACATTCCACCCAAGGGGAAACTGCCTTACCCAGAATGCCAGTGGCTCTCCCTTTGAGAAACCCTGGCTCCGTGAACAAAGCATTTCACCAAGCATCTCAACCTCGTGGCCCCGCTTTGCTTATGGGATGGCTTCCTTCCCAGGTGGGCTCACCACAGGCGTTGGTAAAATGGCCTCCTACAGCTTCAGGTAACAGTTTAGTAATGCCAACAGAACAGCAGGCTCACTTTTCCACTTGCTTTAGCAGAAATTGTTATTCCATTGAGTAGGATCAGCCCAACTTGAGTTACTTGCTCACCTTTGATTTGAAAACCCCAGAGAACGGAAGGGATGTCACGGTCAAACTGGTCAAACTTGGGAAAGCATCTCCCTCTAGAGCCAGGGGTCAGGGTCAGCCTTTCCAGACACACAGACACTGAGAAGGATCAAGGAAGTTTCTGAAGAACAATTGAAGTGATGCTACCTAAATGGAAACAGATAGTGGCAGGCACAAACCCACATGTTGTCCCTTTCTTTACGGTCTGTGTTCCTGGTTTATCTCTTCAATTTTTCTTACATTCCAGGATTCTCTAGCGCACCAGACTCTCTTGTATCTCTGAGCTTTTGCACACATCATTCTTTTATCCCCAGATGCCTTTCCTCATCTCTTTTTATTTGGCAAACTTCTACTTATGCCTCAGGACCCAAATATCACCTCTTTTGTGAAGCTTCCCTTTGCACTACTCCTGTTAAACTTGGACCTCCCTCCTCTGTACACACATAGCATTTTGTACATGAAAAGATGGAATTGAATTAATTAGCAAGGATAAGAAGCTGAACACCCCACAAGCTTTTGAAAATGGAAAGCAGATGATGTTGGATTAGGTAAGATCAAACAACATCAAATCAACAAATGTTTATGGAGCATATACAATGCTCAGTGTTCCGCAAGCAGAAGCTTGCTTCATTTGTGCGTGTGTGTGTTTGTATTTAGAATCACCGGCTTTTAAGACCTCGGTTTTTTCAAGCTTATCTAGTTCAACCACTTCCTTATTCAGATCAGGAAACTGAGGCTGAAGTGGGTTTCTCTGTAGCTCTAACAATATATGATCTGAGCCACCAAAAGGAAGGAAACGTTCGCCCAACTCTAGGCTAAGAAACCACAGCTATGCAGCTTAAACTTCCTGTTCTAAATGCCGTGCCAGGAGAATGTTCTTGTCTCCAATGACAATCGCCACTCCAGAAAGAGAAAATCAAAACCAACCTGTCTCTGTCTCTGTCTCTGTCTGTTCCTTCTTCCTTTTCTCTTTAGAAAAACAGAAAACAAAGAGAAGTGAGAGGCAGGCCAGGGTATTGGAGCACTGATTCAGATTTGTTTTTCCTGTTCGTTTGATGTGTTTATATAAGGACACTATTGATGGCTCACTACATGGTGGAGAGACATGATACATTTTGCTGGGAATTCAAAACGTGCAAACAGATTATGTACCAAATGCATGGGATCACAGGGACATAAAAGTGTTTTAAAGCAAAGGGATAAAGTGGCTTACTCTCTGTGGCAGAAGTCCCATCTATTTTTATGTCTATAATTACGTAGACATTCTCTTTTGAAAGAGTCAGGATTGGTTAGAAGCAGAATGGCATGAACCCTGTGATACTCAAAATGGAAAGTGGAGACTTATTTGGATTCCTGCCATGTTTACTCAGGCACAAACATGTAGGAATATTTCCGTAAAATAATTTCTACGAAAAAATGCACAGGCCCCATCCTTTCCGGGGTCAATGTCCCCCATTGCCTCTGGCCTGTCTCTGCATTCCAGCTGTCTGCAGGGTCCACCCATGGATCACTCTTCCACCTGCTTCCAGATCCCTTTAGATCTTTCTTTGAAACTTATTGCTGCCCTGGTCAGAAATTGCCTCCTCCGAAAATACCCTGGATCCCCAGCCTGGCATCTGGGCTTTTCTCAGTCACCCCAACTTCTCCATACAATGTTGAAGCATGTTTGAAGAAAGACTAGTGCAGGTTTAGTACTGCTCCAGACACCAGGTTACCAAGCCAACTGTGACCGGCATATATTCCAGCGAGAGTGCCTATAGATCAACCACTAAACAGGTAAGTGTGACGAAGAAAATCAGATTAGGTAATAAGGTAAGAAGTGCCTTAGGTGGGTGGGGCGTTGGGACCAAAGCCTTGGGATACTGAAGGCAGGTCACTCCGCAGATGGTATCTTGAGGCCTGACTAACAGGAAGGATCTACCCTCTGGGAACATCTGGGGAAGATCTCTCTCCAAACAGAAGGAGAAGCAAAGGCAAATTCCCTGAGCTGTGAAAGAACTGAATGCATCAGTTTCTCAAAGGGAGTAAAAATAAAAGGAGTATAGTTAGTAAGAGAAGGAGGTAAGCAGAAGTCCAACAGTGAAGTACCCTACAGCCACAGAAAGGAGTTTGCATTTCACCTGAGGGCCATGGAAAGTCACCATTGCGTTTTCATTTCGCGTGTTACAGGACTGACATTTTTCACCGTTGCGTTTGTTCTCTCTGCGGGGGATGGACGGTCACGTAGCTCCCGAAGACTCCGGACCTCCTGCTTCTTGCCCTTGTTTACGCCTCTCCTCCCGGCTGTGAGCTGAACCTAGTGACTCGCTTCTAATGAACTGAATACAGCAAAGGAAGGGGATTCCACTTTCGATATTAGGTTATAAAAGGACCCTGGTTTTCATCTGTCCCCCGTCTCTGGTTTTCTCTCCCTCTCGCTGTCTTACACGTGTGGGCGTGGACACTCTGAGGGAAGCCAGTTCCACGCTGTGAATTCCCCTACGGAGAGGCCCACCCGACGGAAAACTGATGTCTCCAGCTAACAACAGCCAGCTGGGATCTGAGGAGGCCCACAGCCATATGCCAGTGAGCTTGGAAATGATGTTCATTTGCTGGGGCGCCATAACCAAAACTGTAGACTTGCTGAATTAAACAACAGAAATCCATTTTCTCACACTTCTGGAGGCTGGAAGTCCAAGATCAAGGTGTCAGCAAGTCTGGTTTCTCCTGAGGCCTCTCTCCTCCACTTGCAGATGGCCACCTTCTTGTTGGGTCCTCATGTGGCCTTTCCTGTGTGTGTGTGTGTGTGTGTGTGTGTGTGAGCGTATGTGTGTGAGCGTGTGTGTGTGTGTGTGTGTGTGTGTGTGTGTGTGTTCTTGGTGTCTCTCCCTCTTCTTATAAGGGCACCTACCCTTGGGGAGATTGGTAGGGCTCCACCTTTATGACCTCATTTAACCTTAATTAACTCCTAAAAGCTCTTTCTCCAAATCCAGTCCCATCCTAAGGTACTGGTGGTAAGGACTTCAACATATGGATTGGGGAGGGGTGGGGGGCGCATTTTAGTCCCTAATAGAAGCTGATCCTCTCTCAGTTGAGCTTTGAGATAACGGTAGTCACAGGGGACACCTTGAGGGCACCCTTGTGCGAAACCCTGAGTCAGAGGTATGCATTCCACCTGTGTCTGGATTACTGGCCCACAGAAACTGTGAGACAATACATATGTTGCTTTCAGCTTCTCAACTCGAGGTGAATTTTTAGACAGCACTAGACAGCAAATGCAGATATTGGTACCAGAACAGGGGTGCACTTTAACCAATACCTAACTATGTGGGTATGGCTTTGGGAACAGACTGCAGGTGGAGTCTCTCTCTCTCTCTCCCTCTCCCTTCTCTCTCTGTCTCTGTCATTCTCTCTCTCACTGTCCTCATGCTCGGGAAACAAGTGCTCACGCTGTGACTAGCTCCACGTCGAGGCCCATGTGGCAGGGAACTGATGGCTCCAGTCTACGGTCAGGGAGGAGTGGAGCCTGCCAACAGCTGCGGAGAGAGCTGGGAGTGGATCTGCCTTTCTCTTTTAAGGACACTTGTCATTGGATTTAGGGCCCAGCCAGACAATCCAAGATGATTTCGTCTCAAGATCCTTAACCTAATTACATAGGCAAAGACACTTTTTCCAAATAAGGTCACATTCACATTGACGTGGACATATTTTATCTTTGGGGGAGGGGAGGAGGGCATGCAACCTGCCACAAGGAGCAAACTATTATTATTGTTAATCTCCCTTTTTCCCAAGATCATACAGCCAAGATTCAAGCAAGTAGTCTGTTCTCAGGGTCCCTGCAGTTGAACTTGAACTTTTTATAACGTTGGCTATGCTACAGACTCACAGTGAGCATTCAAGCTAAGGTATATAAAGCACCAAGTATTGTTCCTGACACATAGTATGGCCTCAAAAAATTAATTTTTCTGATTATTAATATGTCTATTATTAGTCAAACTTACGACGCTGTTTATTTGACATGTTGTATTCAAATGCATGGTGAAATTCCTAGCCAAGTTCACACAGCCCATGTCCTTGCTTACTTCAGCGAATCCTCTGATAAACGCAATTTCCTATTAAAGATTTATTTCTTGCCATTAAATTCAGACTCTGGATCCTGACAAAGCAGGGCTTTGAAGCCAGAGAAATATTATAGCCTCTGAGTAGCAGGACGAGATTTTCAACCTCGGGTTCCCTGGCTTACTTTTCAGAAACACAGATGAGCTGGCACAGTAAATATTTAATAGGACATGATGTTAGTTTATACCAATTAGGAGTCGCTGGGTCAAATAGAAAGAGTGAGTGAATAACCCTCCTCTGGGCCGGTGTGAGCCAAGACAGTTATGCCTTCAGCTTGCTCATGGCATGGGGTTTATAGACCTTGGGAAAGGAACACTTAAAATAAACAGTTACAGCTATTATCGTGGCAGCTCTACACTGAAAATTCTCTTGCTCGGGCTTCCCTGGTGGCGCAGTGGTTGAGAGTCCGCCTGCCGATGCGGGGGACGTGGGTTCGTGCCCCGGTCCGGGAGGATCCCACGTGCCGCGGAGCGGCTGGGCCCGTGAGCCATGGCCGCTGCGCCTGCGCGTCCAGAGCCTGTGCTCCGCAACGGGAGAGGCCACAGCGGTGAGAGGCCCGCGTACCGCAAAAAAAAAAAAAAAAAAAAAAAATTCTCCTCCTCTGTTCACACAGGCACACATACCTGAAGCACAGGCTGCCCTACATCTGGCTGCTTTGGGAGAACGTCACCCCTTTGCAGTGTTAAAGCACGATGAGGTATAGCTCATTATAGATAAGCATTATCTATTTACTTGTTGGCCTCTTCAGTTCGTTGGAACAAGGAGGGACTTGAAAAGCTCTGGGAACTCTGTCCACTGGTGCACTACGTGTCTATTATTTTCCACAGTGTGGTGGCTATCCCTTCAGTCCTGCAATCACCTATGGCACAGGGGTCACCAGCTTTCCTTCCAAGGTGGAGCCCCTCCATCATCACCAAGGCCAGCACCCTTACAGACCCGGGGGCTGCCACAGTTGCTGGCTACCGCCCCTTTCACTTTGCTCTGTGATTGCGGGTGTCTCTCTCTCTCCTGCATCATAACTTACTCACCTCTGTATCTTCCATGGTACCTATTCGAGGGTGTTGCCAGCAGGAGACAGTGTGATAAGAAGGCAATAGCACCAAACTGGCCCGCAGGACTGGGGCTTCAATACTGACTCAATCACACACTAGCTCTGAGTTTCATAAGTACCTAAGACTTTCCAATCTTCATCCATAACTTAGCTATCCTCATAGTATTCGTTCTGTTTACTCGACAGAATTGTTGAATGGGTTAAGTGGAAAAATAATTTACCTAATAAACTACAAAGCCCCATGTAATAAGTGAGTCTCTTAGTTGATAGAGAAACACAATGAATTAGCGGAACTCCTTAGCTCTGGCAAGTCCTTCTTGCAAAAGAAAAGAAAACAGAACAAAAACCAAACAAACAAAAACCAAAACACACAAACAACAGCAGCAATACTGAAAACAAGCAAATAACCCAAATTAACCTAATCACCCAACAAATCTTAATGAATGTCTCTCCCTAGTCTTTGTATCCTGATGTTTACCATTCCTTTAGCAGATGAACACCATTTTTTTTCATAATTATTTACATCTCCTAGGGATTCTTATTTTATTAGACTGCCAATATTTCTGGGAAAGGTGGCATTTGGCTTGAATTCAGCCTGAAATATAAGAATAGTTTTTAATGGGTGTGGAGTGTACAAGGTTTGTTGGTTTAACCCACGGATTGACAAAGTGGCTCAGGAGCTAAGAATTTTTTCATATTTTTAAATGTTGAAAAAAAATCTAAAAAATAACATTTTATGAAACATGAACATTTTATGAAATTCAAAGTTTGGTGACCATAAATAAACTATTGTAACACAGCTACACCCACTCACATACCATCCATTGTCTATGGCTGTTGCAGGGGCAAAGCTGTGAGAGATATCCTATGGCCCTCAGCACTAAAATATTTACTTTCTGATCCTTTACAGAAAAAGTATGCTGATTTGGTTAAATTCGTTTCTTCCCATTATTCAGTCCTGCACGTTGAGCATCTGCTCCAGGCTGGTAATAGTGAGCTGAAAAAGCCCTCAAGAAGTTCACTTCCACTGGTGAAAAAAAAAAAAAAGACAAGTAGCCAGATCATTAAAGGACCCATCCAGGCTGGGAAGAGATAAAGTAGGAGCAACACTGTGGAGGCTACAATCCCAGGTCAGTCAAGAGGAGGTCAACCTAATGGCCAGTATTGCAGCCCACCTCCCCCCCTGCCCATGGGTGAATGCCTTCCTCTGACCGGCTGGTCCCCAGCACACCTTCCTCTAGACACGATGTAGCTTCGTGATAGAGGCCGATGACTTTCAAAGCTACCCATCCTGTTATAGAGCCAACGTGTAGAAGGTGTAACCAGGGAAGACCATCCCCACTTCCTTACAGATGTAAGCTCCCTACTTCTGAATCTGGATGCAGATTTGGGGGGCTTCCCCCCATCCCCGAGGTTCTACAGTAGCGGGTTTTAAAGTGGCTTTTGGAGATTTTCCAACAGCTGGCTTTGCAACTAGAAGAGCACATCCTCATGTGCTCCTTCTTTGTATCTGTGGTCCTGGAGGAGACCAGCCCCCTGAGCACCTCCTGTTTCTTCTTCAGAAGCTTCTCTATCAGCTCGTCCCACAAGGTGCCCATCTTAGGCCCTGCGCCACCGCTGAGCAGTTTGCCAGCTGTTCCCTACTACTCTACAAAAAGGTGCCTGGGAGCTAGAAACAGGGCTGGGACTAGGCTGAGGCCACAAGGCACTCGTCTTGGACACGACATTCAAGCAGGTACCCCAAACCCTCAATGATCAGGATAAAAAATATTGGAATGCAATATTTTAAAGTATCAAAGTCAATGTAAAAATCCATAATGGACAGAAGTCAGGATTAGTTGCAGTGCTTTGCAGAGCTATATCAGAGTTTGAGGCAAAAGTTGAGAAGCAGGAAAAGGAAGGGTTGAGAAAAGTTTCAGCTATTAGCTGCCTTCTTTAAAACATGGTGTATTCCAGGGAACTCAAAGGATGGAGGTCATTCTAGAAGCCGTGTGGAGTTTTGGAAATAGCTCTCAGGGACTTGCCTGGTGGTCCAGTGGTTAAGACTCCACGCTTCCAATGCAGGGAGTGTGGGTTTGATCCCTGGTTGGGGAACTAAGGTCCCACATGCTGCACGGTACGAGAAAGAAAAGGAAAGGAAAGGAAAGGAAAGGAAAGGAAAGGAAAGGAAAGGAAAGGAAAGGAAAGGAAAGGAAAGGAAAGGAAAGGAAAGGAAAGGAAAGGAAAGGAAAGGAAAGGAAAGGAAAGGAAAGGAAAGGAAAGGAAAGGAAAGGAAAGGAAAGGAAAGGAAAGGAAAGGAAAGGAAAGGAAAGGGAAAAGAAAAGGAAAGAAAAGAAAAGAGAAAAAAGGGAAAAAAAAGAAAAGAAAAGAAAAGAAAAGAAAGATCCACAGAAATAACACTCAAATTTGAGCCAGACAACAAGAGTTCTAGCTTTGGCTCTGTCCTGCCTTGTTGAGCGACTTTGGAAGCCACATCTCTTCCCAGGGCCTAAGCTTCCCCACTGTAAATGAAAGAGGATGGGACAAACTATACCATGGATTTATTCTAGCTATGGGGTGTTTCTACACTGGTTTTCAATTCGATTTGAAGTATAAACACACAAGACAAACATGGGTCCCTGCCCCGAGATTCCACCAACGTGTGAGGATAGGTATTGTGCAAGCCCCTCCAGAGCAGGGCTGTTGTTTGTGGGCGTTGGGGACTGCTTGGAAGTCATTTCAGTCGTTGGGGCATGAGCTCACCCTTCCAGACAGGCAGTTTCTGTAAGCATTTAGTCTGCATTAACTGTGAGCTGCTGGTGGACGGGTTGGCCATTGCACAGCTGCAAGGTTGACAGAAATTTCTCAATGGGGAGCCATCACTCCGCTGGGATCTTAAAGGCATTGTGTACAGAGTACTTGCAACATCCTGTTACCATTGGAAATCTATGCCCTGCGCCCAGCTGGCAAGCCTTAGCCCATTGAAAGGAGTGAGTTTGAAGAGAGACTTCATTTTATGACTGGTATGTGTTGAGACAGGATGCTCTGCCTTTCCAATGTGCTTTCTAAGGGCTTAGTCTGAAGCTTTCATCACAGATAAGAATCGTCAAAGGGGAGAATTAGACAAGTTATTTCTGTTTTTATTACCTAAGGACATTGCATTTACTATATGGAAATTATGTTTTCAGATCTGCCTTCCTCTCTTGAATTCAAGTCCCTTAAGGGCAGGAAATGAGCATAATTCATTCTGTGTTATCTTTGCTTATCACAAAACCTGGTACAAGACATATAGTCAGTCACAAATATATTATTTGAAATGAAATCAAAGTGATGTAATGGGGAGAGTAAAGCAACATTGGAAATCAAATAGTTTACATAGGATGCACTTTACAAACAAGGAAACAGAAGCCAAGTTTTCATTGCAATTTAGTGGAAGAAATGAAGCCAGAGTATAACGCAGTTTGCTTTTAGTTCCAGGTCCTGACCTTTGGAGCAAGGAGACAATAGGGACCACCTGGCCCCAGGTGGAAACTCATCTTCTCCTAGATGTTCTACTGGAGACACTTCTGAAATATTCACAAATAAAGTGAAGGATTCAATACATAGAAGCACGGAATGTTTTGCTTTTGCAATGAATATGCACGATCCTCTACAAAGAAACACACATTAGACAGACAAACAAGCAAAGGAGAGAGTCCCAAATAGACTGCTGACCATCTGTGTGATCTTACACAGGTGATCAAATCTTCTCTGGTCTGCTGCTTCTCCAATAAAATAAAAAGCATCATTTCTAGTATTGTATAGTTATGAAATTGCACGTTTATCAAATTTAGCATGAAGTGACTCAAAGGGTCAGAAAGCTATATGGTTCATGTTGAAATATTAATCCTTAAGCGGGAGCAAGTGAGCAATATGTCAAAATCCTTTACAATTCTCATTCTTAAGGCTTCTTCGTGTTACAGCTTTCTTCCAGTCCCAATATGACGGGAGACTGGGAGGCCACAGGAGCTTGCTAAGGCTTGCTGCAGTCAGCCAGAGGCAAAAGGAAGTACATTTTCCCTGGAAACAAAGGGAAGAGTTTCCCAAACAAGGAGGTCGCCTAAATTATGCAACATCCATTTCTCTTCCAATCTCTCCATTCTGGCTGAAGTGATTCATAATTTTGGTTTCACCTTATCCTACCTCACCTTCTGGGCCGAGAGCTTTGACTCTGGAATAGTAAACGGGAACTGTGCTTTTAGATCTGGGCTCTAAACTCAGACCTACCGCTTTGTAACCCTGGGCAAATCACCTAAATTTGTTGAACCTTAGTTTTGTTGTTCATAAACTGCAGAGATTCCCTACTATAAGACAGATGGTGAATAATTTAAATTGATTTCTAAAGTGACTAACTCATGCTGGATGTTTGGTGGACGTTAACCTACTTTTAAAACCATTCTTCCTTACTGTGAGAAGAGTTTTTGATTTACGGTTATCACTATGGTTTATTTGAAGATAGATCTTTGTCTCTCATTCTTGTGTACATGCATCCACTCATTCCAACCTTTGTCTTTCTTGACATTTAGTCAGTATAAATTTGGGGCTCTCTTCACAGGAGCTACTTTGCAAGATAAATCCCCTGGATCAGAGGTAGGCAGAATATTTGGTCGAAGCCAGTTTTTTTTTCCCCACCTGTTGGTGCTGATAATTAGGTATCGATTAGAGATGCTTGTTTGGAAGGCAGAACTGCGTGAGCATGTTTTAGCTTGCACATAACAGAGAAACAGCTGCAAAGACATCAAATATTGGACTCACCAGACATAAGAAACAGTAGCAGCTATAATTCCTCTATTTACAAAGGTAACAGAGGACTTCCCTGGTGGCACAATGGTTAAGAATCTGCCTGCCAATGCTGGGGACATGGGTTCGAGCCCTGTTCCGGGAAGATCCCACATGCCATGGAGCAACTAAGCCCCTGTGCCGCAACTACTGAGCCTGCGTGCCACAACTACTGAAGCCCACTCACCTAGAGCCCGTGCTCTGCAACAAGAGAAGCCACCGCAATGAGAATCCCCCGCAATGCAATGAAGAGTAGCCCCCACTCGCTGCAACTAGAGAAAGCCTGCACGCAGCAACGAAGACCCAACGCAGCCAAAAATAAATAAATTAAGTAAAAAAAAAAAAAAAAATGGTAACAGATACACTTTGAAATAGCTACAGGAAAGAGAAACTACAAAAAGTAACACTGCAGCTTTGTAAAAGAGCCAATTAGAATACCTTGAAATGAAAAACACAATAAGCATAATTTAAAAATCAAATGCAGATTTGACATAGCAAGAAACATTTCTGAATTGAAAGACCAGAAGTTTTATCAAATGAAATGTATAAAGATAAAACTATGCAAAATATGGAGGAGAGAAAAGAAACATAGAGTAAGGGGGCTTCATATATATTTGAATAGAATTCCAGAAAAAGAGATAGAATGGAGAAGAGATGCTATCTGAAGAAAACTGACTGATCATTTTTCATAACCAGGGGGAAACATCAACCCACAGATAGAAGCCAAGTATATAATAAAATAAAAAGTAATCCACACCTAGACACATCATAGTAAATATAAAAACAAACATAAAACCAAAATAAAATCCTCAGTCAGTGAGAAAAGAAAAGCTTGACCTCAAAATGTGGCCATCTATACAATAGAATATTTTGAGAAACAAAAAGAAAGAAATGATTTATTTCTATCCTCTTCATGACTGTGTCTCTGGTCACCTCCTCCCGTGCCAAATTCAGGCACAACAAGCACCTCCTCACCACGGGCTACTCAGCTGGGCAAGGCAGTGGCAGAAGCAAATTTTGAGATGTGAGCTGATGAGAAACAACCAAATACATGAAAGCCAGTGTCTTATTTGAGTCTCTTGCCCTGTTCGAAGGTACAGGAGAAGAAAGACTTCACTCCTCTAGGGTATCGGTAAGTCTGATCCCCTCATTTTATAGTTTCAGGGCTTCCTTACTCAGGGTCCAAAAGAGATTAAACCCCAGTGTCCTAAGGCAGGAAGCTCGGGGTTCAGCTCAACTGGAGGGCTTGATGATGTGCTCCTTGCCCCTCAGTTTCGGATTCAGTAAGGCTGGGGTGGTGCTCCAACAACCTGCATCTTTAATAAGTTCTCAGGTGGTGCTGCTGGGTACCAGGTCACACTTTGAAGACCACCGCGGTAAAGCATGCATTGCAGGTAGTGAACTAACCTCTCTCCCGTGCGTCGGGTACCACATTCATGACTAATCCTTGGGAGAACTGAGAAAACAGACACTCAAATCATTTTCTATGCTCTGTGGTTCGGGTGGGACATCCGGCTTCTGAGGGACAGCCTTGTCCCCCAAGGACTCTCTCCTGGTCTCCGGACTCAGATATCCAACTGTCAATTCAACATGTTCATTTGGATTTGTGATAGGTGTCTTAAAAGGAATACTCCAAAACTGAACTCCCCCATGTTTGTAAATGACTTTTCTTTTTTTTTTTACAATCTCAAGTGTTCCAGAAAATCTCAGAATTTTTCCAGTTGCTCAAAATCTTCTAGTTAAACTTAACTATGTTCTTTTTCTCAAACTCCATATTAAAACAATAAGCCATCCTGTCAAATATGCAGAATCTATCTATTTCACCTAATTGTTCTCTCTGCTTCGACCCTGGAGTCTATTCTTAGTCCACTGTCCAAAGCCTCTCATGTCTTCCTTTCCATCTCACTCAGAAGGAAATACCAAGTCCTGACCATGACTCACAGTGACTCCTCTCCTGGTGGATTCCTCCCAGCCCTGCTGATTTGCTTTCTATTCCTTAAAGGAACACACAGCTGTGCTCCTGCCTTGAGAGTCTGCACCTCCCAGAATGCGCTTTGCCTGGATACCCACCTACTAGCTCCCTCGCTCCAGGTATCTCCCTAGCTCTGCTCTCTCCATCACATCCTTCACACCACGGTTCCAATCATCATCCCTGACCAGGATGTATAAAACAACAAATCTTCCCCTTACCTCTATTTTTTGTACTCTGCTTTATTATTTTTCCCTCTATGACATCACCTGTCATACTCTATTTCCATTTGTTTATTGTTGGTCTCCTGCCACTAGAGTAAAGTTCTCATGGGAAAAAGGATGTTTTTTTTTTTTTAATAACCTAATCTTCAGCACCTGGAACTGTTCCTCTATGTACTAGGTTCTCAGCAGTTTGTGAATCGATGAACGTTAAAGGCTGACAGACCAAGGCTCAGGGACGGGAAGGGACTAGCTCTAGGACACAAACGCAGCTGAGGTGAGAGGGAGACCACCTCTCCCGAAGCCCAAGTCTGTATTCGTTCTATTAAACCCATGCTAGGTTTGAGGCTCCTCTGCCTTCAAGAAAGAAGTGTGGCCTCTTCTTGAACTCAGAGAACTTGGGCTTAAAATAACTGTGGGTCACGGCCTTACCCTGAACCTCCTTCCTTCCTGCAAGGCCCGAGGCTGTTCCCATAGCCGCTCCCCAGAGAACATTAGCAATGTGGCTTGTATTTGAGGGTCCCTGGGAAGACAAGAGCTCGAATTCCTAAGGGTGTGAAAGGAGCCCAATCCCAGGGCCTGTCCCATGTGACGTGAGGAAGTGGCCTGGCTGATATTTCCAAAAAGACTGGGTCACAGGAGTCATGTCACTGCTTGGATTTGTCTTCTGTTAACAACTGGGATGTTGCTGGCAAGAAGCTCCCTTGTATGGTTCAGTGTCAGCCCAGGAATTCACTGATTCCTCCCCGACACTGTGTCCTGTTCTAGGTCTGCCCTCATCACCCTCAGTGATTTGTTCATCCATTCAACAACTATTTATTTCACACCTACTATGTGCTCCATTCTAGGCTAGGTGAGGGCTCCTGACAAATTATGAGTAATATTGACATGATCCCTGCCTTCAAAAGTTTTAAAAAAGCTGTAGCAATCCCATTGATGGGTGACATTTGGAATTTTCACTGTAATATAGAATATAAGAGAATCAGAAGTTGGGGGAGAGACAAGAGATGCCAGTGACTCCGATATGATCGCACATCTCTTGAGTTACAGATGAGGAAACTGAAGCTCAGGGATGTTGCCCCTTTCCGTCCCTGAAGAGTGAGCTGATGCACAGCTCACAGCGCACCTGTACCCTGGGTGTTATGCACGTGTTATGTCCATAGCTCAACTCAAGAAATATTCTTTCTTTGCAGCTCCCAAAGTGAAGACTGCCTCGTTTATAATAATTATCTGCTATGTACCATACAGGTATACAGCATACAAAGCAAATGAAAGTCGATGCTTATAACTTAATACCAGGTATATTAAACAGTGCCAGGTTTAGATCCTCGAAATAGTTTGACAATCAGTGCTGGTAGCAGGGTGGTTCTGCTGAATTTCTGAGACCCCCCCTACCCCGGCATCGTGGGATACAGACCGCTCCTTCTCCTGAGGCAAAATTCAGGCCATACACGCTCATGTGCACTGGAAATTTGGAAGAGGACAAACCGGGCTCAGTACAGAAGGCCCATTTCACCAGCTGAGAAACCAACGAATAAACAGCAATCCACCGATGGACACTCACGTCTGGCCTTTCCCCGTGTCTCTTTAATATGCTTCTTACAAAACCTGTACTTTGCTCCTTTCCTTAAAGACAGCGATGGGCAAATGAGGGAAACAGAGCATTAAGAAACACCAGGTACTTCTATGACAGACGAAGAAAGCCCTCCTGCTCCTGTTTCTTTCCTTTCTTCTCTGTTTCTGCAGGTGACAGGCTGGATCACAATCATCTTTGTCTCTCTGCCGCCAGGTAGAGCCATTGTCACAGAGCAGAAGCCACTTGACACCTTGCGAACTGAGTTCTTTTCATTATTTATTTACCTGTGAACTCTTTGAGGTCGGGGGTTTAGATGATTCATCTTCCAATCCCAAGCACTTCCACTGGGCCTCGACACGCATACTTCCCTTCAACAATAATCACCGCAGAGGCCAGTCTGGCAGGGGAGCCCAGAGAGTAAAATGCCCACTTGTGCAGAAAGCAGATGTCAGCAGTTGGCCTACATCCCTCTCCTCCCTGAATCCATGTCCCTTGCAAGGTGACTTTGCAGCATCTCCTTTAAAGCATTGCTGCGATTTCCTTTCCCACTACAACTTTCCTCCTGCCCGTGGGGCACCCAGGTGTTTCTCATCCCAGGACTCTCCCGCCAGCTCCCTCAGAATTCCCGAGATCAGGCTCCCTCTGGGAAGAGTGGGTACAGCATCTCCACGTGACGCGCTGTCCTCTGAGCTGCCCCGACGCGCAGGGCATCCCAGTCCATCCTCACCCTGCCCCTCCATCCGGACCCACACCTACTCCCCTCCACCCACTGGAAGCCACAAAGTCTACCCTGCAGGTTCCAGCTATGCCCTGTTTGCCCTCCTGCGAAACCCTGCACTCATAAAAACCAAAATTGCCTTGAAAAGGCCCCACCCCTATGACTTGCCCTGGCCAGTGGAATGCAGTGAAAGTGATACTGAGACCTATTAGCTTCTAGTTCTGTGTAGTTAGAGATTGTCACACAGTTATGTATTACTTACATTGTGTCAATGGGCCAGCTACCCAGATAACCAAATAGAAACTAACTGATGTCCTAAATTTGATAGATTGAGAGGACCACCTGGGGTGTGTTGAGAAGGATTCTGAGGCCACATGTCAGCACAGTTGGAAAATGTGTCAGTTGGTCGGTGATGTCACCACAGATGTATGGGAGGATGGAAGGAAGGGGTGTCTAGGTGACACCACTCAGGTCCCATCAGTGGCCTGCTCTGAGCCAGCGCTGGATCAAATGCTGGAGTTAAAGGCACAGGATACCCGGTTCCAGTGTGAAGAGTGGAGAAGCCCAACATAAAGAAGCCTTTCTTTGCACTATGACAAGGCAGTTATGGGAATTTTGCTGAGAATTAAACATCCCTGAGAGGCACTCAGTGAGCACATCTTATGTAATCTCCACGTTGTACTCAGAACTATACTCAGTAATGTGAGGCTGTGCTTTCAAACTGGGGCATGTGTACCGCTGACACCTTCCAAAGATGTCGGGGTGAGGATAGCTTTCAGTTAATCAATGTTGACATGCACAATATCCATATGTACACTTCCCTGACACTGATCTGCTTCAGGGCTTCCAGGGGCCACCTGGGCCTCCTCTCCCACCAGCTTCCATAACTGCCCTTCTCCTGCATCAGATATGCCCATTCTGAATCATTTTACGGTGCCTTGTTCCAAGGTGTAAAAAATATTCCAGACTTAAAACAAAGGGATAATTTGTAGATACATGTCTCTGAAGAGTACAGCCTTTTCGTCCAAAGCAAAGAGAGAGCCCATAAGAAATAGCAAAACAGAGCCTTCCTGAATCTAGGTAACAAACTCACAGGAAGGCCTGGTGTCTCTCTCTCTCTCTCTCTCTCTCTCCCTCCCTCTATCTCTCTCTTTCTTTTTTGTCAGAACGAGCATCATGTTTTGACAGCAATGCGTATTAACATTTTATGTGAACTTTAAAAATATCGATTGGATGGTGAACATATTCCATATATTGAGTGAGTAAACCCACAGATCCAAGATTTTCATTACGATGTATTTATATCTCCACAGCAACAGTGACATAACTCTGTATTTGAATATACTACATAACACACGAGAAGATAATATCTACAACTATTTGAACTTATAGAGACTATTTTAGAAGCCAATTTTAAAAAGTGTGACAACATGTGTAGTAGCCAGCCTCCCAGTTTCCCCCAGTGAGCCCACCTCCTGGTACCCACACCCTGTGTAGTCTCCTCACAAACCGTGTGACCAATGGTGTACGCTGGAGGTGAGAGTGCATGACTTTTGAAGGCAGGCCATTCAAGGCACTGTGGCTTCTCCTTGCCCTCTCAGGCCACTTGATAATATTGAATACCACGAGCTAACATTTCTAGAGCTCCTTGTACACTCTGCAGTGTAAGCTGCATCCAGACAGAGAGAGGAGCATCCAAAACACACCCATCTTGAGTTTCTAAGAGAAAGAGACACATGGCTAGATGAATCCTTCAGCAAAACGAAACTCTTTGTGTTTGCAAAGCAGATTGAGAAGCCGCCTGCAAAGGAAGGAAGGGAGAAGCATATTAATTTGTCCCAATAACCACCAACACAGGTAGTCCTCATCGGGGAAAGCCCAGTGGCAGAGGCCAAGTTTATTCTAATATCACGACCCTGAATGTGTGGTTGGTGAGAAAACCGAGCCCCCAAAGGAGCCGCATCTTGATGGGCATCTCTGTGCATCTCAGAATCCAACCAGCCGTGTTTCAGCTACACGTGGTGCGCTGCTGCTGCTAACAGCTCGTCATCATGGACCTAAATTTGTTCATGTCAACTGTGACCTTAAAAATGTGTTTCAGGGAAGCCAGTTCTGCAGATTACGTTCAGAGGGAACCACTACGCCTCCTGCATGTCCCCACTTCCTTCACTCTCTTCAGCCCGTGGTGGGGTGTGAAAGGGTCTGCATTCAAATCATCTAAACCAAACCCTGGGTAATAGAAAGAGATATTATGATTATACCTAGACAATCAATTACAAACCAAAACACTGAAGCCAGGTACTCAGAAAGTCAGTAAGTTCCTTTCCTAAACAATCTAGTTCAAGACCAATAATCAATAAGGGTATTGGACGGGATGATATCCTTGAATTTTTACATCATATGATGTGTTCATGTCTTTACAAAACCCAAAACAAAACAAGCTTTCAGAGGAAAGCTACCTGTTTTATGGCAAATTTCATGAACATTTCTCACAAAATTGGCAGTGATATTAATGTCATCCTTTGCTTTTTTATTACTGGATCGTTTTCACAGTAGGTATATTTTTCACTGTAATTTTATGAGTAAAGTAGCATCACCCCTATTTTGTGGATGTGGAGTCATGACTCAGACACAACAGACGGGTGGTACACGCTGTGTGCTGCAGACTCCAGGGAATTCTGTGCCCAACGTCGCATAAATAGCTAGTGGCAGTAACAGCATGTAAACCCATCTTGATCTCTAATCAAAGCCCTCCTTCTTTTCACTGAGTCAGATGTCCTTTTGTTTCTCTCACACAAAGGTTTTTATTGACAAAGGAGGTGGGCATGAGGTTTCAAGAGAAACAGCAGAACTTTTGAAAAACTCATCTCTCCCTGAGCTTTTCCAGAGAAGAAAGGAGAATTAATGAGAGGGTGGACGTGAAGCGGGTAGCAAGGAGGTCGTAGCCTGCAGGGTCACTTGAGCTAGAAGGGGGGATTTAATATTTTAAAAGTGGGGGACAGAAGGGAGCTACTGGTGTCAGTAGGGGAAGAATTTTCCTGAAACAGCTGCAAAAGCAGTTGAGGCCATTTGAGATTTGGAATCTGTCTGTCTCCTGTTGGATTTTGACTGGACATTTGTTTTAGGTCATCCCTCGTGAAAAAGGACTCCACACATGTGCAGCAAGGAATGACAGGACAGAATACCACAGCCAGGTGACATCTGTGCCTGGCATTTAAAGGGCTCAAGGAGGGGTGTCGCGTTCCTGCTGCATTTCCAGTGCAGCAGCTCCAGCTAGAGTTATCCTTCCTGCCGAGGCCAGGTGTGTCTGCCTCCTGCAGGTCCGGAGAGCTCCAGGAGCCGGCTCCCTCTCAGGGAGTCTGCGGAATTGCAGGTAGAACTGTCTGGACTTATTGGTACCATATTTACAACAGAAATACAACCTCAATCTTGTAGAACATATGGCAACCATTTGCATGAATCAACACCCCTGGCATTAGTGGGATTAAGTACGATGATTTTTCACTTCCAGAAGGACACCAGTGATTATAAAGCTTCCTTAGGTTTTTTTTTTTGGAAGTATTTTTGGTTTTTTTTTTCACCAACCACCCTCCACCCTTAGGTTTCCTTACACATTCAGACATTTACAGTAAACAGGGATTAGCCTCAGCTAACCAAGAGTGGCTAGCAGATGGTTTTAATTAACTGTGCCATAAAGAAAAAGGACTTAAGGATAACACAAAGACAGTTCACACGGAGCAGACTATACCTACAGCAGTGGGCAGATCTGTGTGCGCTCCCTGCTCCTGCCTGTCTTTGTCCTTTTCTTCTTCATATACTTCTCCTTCCTCCTTTTTGTTTTTCAAAGAAGCGATTTAGATTCACACAATGAAACAAGAGTTTTTGTCACTTTCATATCTATGTGTAAAAGATTATAAACATACGTAGATAGACATAGAGAGAGAGAATATAAAATATAGAAATAATATAAAATGTAAAGAAAATGTCATGCCTGATTTGGAAGCGTTTGCGGTATCTAAAACATACATAAATAGCAAGACTTGTGATGATTTATGTGTCAACTTCACTGGGCCATGGGATGCCCAGATATCTGGTTAAACATTATCCTGGGTGTGTCTGTGAGGGTGTTTCTGGGGACGATGTGCACTTACTGGTGGGCTGAGTAAAGCAGATGGCCCTCCCCAGTGCTGCTGGGCATGATCCAATCTGTGGAGGGCCTGAATAGAACACATAGGTGAAGGAAGGGTGTATTCGCATCTGCTGATTACTTAGCTGGGATATTGATATTCTCCTGCTGCCCTTGGCACTCCTGGTTCTCAGCCCTTCAGACTTGGACTGGAATCTCTACCATTGGCTTTCCCACTCTCAGGCCTTTGAACTGCATCCCTGGCTTTCCTGAACGTCCAGTTTGCAGATGGCTGATCATGGGACTTTCTCACCCTCCATAATTATTGTGTGCAATAAGCCATCATGGTAAATCTTAATTTATATATTATATGCTATGTATATAATATATAGGTGTGGGGACCTAGTAAGTGATCAAAAAATCAGAGCCAATCTCTATCCTATTGGTTCTGTTTCTCTAGAAAACCCTAATACACATATAACTTCCATGTTTTCATCGCTTACTAGGTTCCCCATACCTTTTGGTTTTCTTTATTTAACCTCCACAGGAATCCATGTGATAGGGATTAGTTTGTCTACTTTACAGATGAATAAACCAGGCTGAGAGTCATCAGATAAGTTAGGTTTAAGCAATACCAATAATTGTGCTCGCAATGACTGCTCTACACCATATGCCTAAAACTGTGCAATAAAAATAACTGAGAAGCAACACTTGAAAAGCAACACTAAGAGATCACATACAAAAGTCTGGTAATTTTTAAAGGTCTCAGTGGCTCTTTAGTGATTGAACAACTGGTAATTCACCTCATAGGCCCCGGCGGAGGGCTGAACAGTAGCCACATGTAATTATCATCATCATCATCATCTTGAGCCAACACTCATAGAACCAGTACTGATTTAAATGATTTGTACATGTTAACTCACTTATTCTTGACAACAATCTTACAAAGTATATCCTACTATTACCCCTCTTTTACCATGAGAAACTTGAAATATAGAGAAGTTAGACATTTCCCATGGTCATACAGCTAGTAAATGGCAGACTCCAGATTTAAATCCAGAACTCTGGACCACAGGCCATGTTTGTAATTATTGCACTGAGAGATGGGAGGAGTTGGCCTCAAGGCATGGACTTTCTGTCTCAAGACCTGAGGGTCAGGCTGGGTAGATAATTTACATGTAATTTACATGTAACGTGATTAGCACGTTTCCAAGAATGCTTAGGAGGATTTTTTTGCATAAAGCAGAAGTCACTGGGAACCTCTATCCAGATTCCCTAAGGCCAGAGTAGGATGGAGAATTCAATGTTCTAGTAATCCAAACTCTAATACACACCAGCAGAGGGAGGGGAATGGCTATACAAAGAAGGGATTAGGATTTGTGGTGAGCTTAGCAGTGACCCCCAACTAGAATAAGTCTTAATCCATGGAACCTGTCAATGTTCCCTTGTATGGTAAAATTCTACAGATGTGATTAAAGAGTTTAAGATGAAGAGATATCTTGGATTATTGGGAGGGGGGGTGCCTAAAAACTATAACAAGTTTCCTTTTACAGAGAGAGGCAAAGTGAGATCAGACACACAGATGGGAGAGCCATGGAAGATGAATGCAGAAATTAAAGTGATGCGGCTATGAGCCAAGGAATATTGGCAGCCCCCAGGGCTGGAAGAGGCAAGTAATTGTTGGGAGATTTCTAGAGCCTCCAGAAGGATCTTGGTACTACTGACACTGTGATTTCAGCCCAGTGACACTGACTATGAACTTCTGTCCTCCAGAACTATGAGAGAATAAATTTCTGTTGTTTTAAGCCACCATGTGGTAACTCGTTACAACACCACAGAAAACTAATACAGCCTCTTTAGCTGTGGTCTAGAGAAAGAGATCTAATGTTCTTATGGAAAAAGACTAAACATCTAGAGTATGTGTAGCTGAGAGAAACAAAATACAATGATGAGAGCCATAAAAAATGGATCCTGGAAAGACTCCTTAAGATAAAATTTGCAGCACCATTCCTTTTTATATGGTAGCCTGATGTTTTCCCCCAACGATGAAGAGTTGATGTGGACCTGGGTATTAACATAACCATAAGCTTGACAAACTTGATTTATGAGCAGAAATTCAAAGGCAGATAAAGTCAGTTCTGGCTGGGAGTCAGGGCTCCACAGAAGGGCTGGGCCTTGAGCTGGGCCTTGAGCAATGGTGGGTTTCAGCGAGAGAGAATAGCAAAGGGAAAAAGGGAGGCTACGTCAGACAGGGGGACATGGGTGGGAAAGCTCTGGCCGTGTGATTTTCTTGTCTAGGTCAGCTGTGGAAATGGATAAAACAGTCGTGTTGTCCGACTACTGTCCACCTGCCTCCATGATGTCCTCCAAAGATGAGGCTCTGATCAATGTCCCCAAGAGTTCATTCTTGAAGGATCCAGCCAAATCCAGCAGTCAGCTCAGTAATGAGGAGCATCTCGTGTTTCAGGAAAGTCCTTCCATGGTAGAAATAAACACAGTCACAGGGAACAACTCTTCTTGTCCCATTTCAGGAGGTGCCAGCATGTGAGCTTCTACATCTTCTGTAGTTCTTCACTGATTAGAGATAAGATTCAGGATTTCACCCCAGGGTGACCCAGCTGGCATTACCTTACTTGTTTAAGCATCATTTCATTTCTCAAATGAAATTTACACCCTTAACTCAATACAGGTTCAAAAGTATAACCAGATGACTGCTCTTTGGGACTTTTCCAGCCAGTGCTTTGTCTGCCTCAGGTCTGGAACAGAAGACAGCACAGGGCAGCACAGAGAGGTAGAGAGTGGGAGACAGGAGACATGGGCTCTATTCCGACTTGCTCACCTGGAGCCGTATGACTATGGCATGCTGCTTAGTCGCTCTGGCAGGGCCAACTTCTCCTCTGGGCACACTGCGCCCAATGCTGAGCTTCCAGGGGCCCACAAAAGTGTTTTAATTTCTTTTAATAAATCAGAAGAAAAAAGTGAACTTCTAGGTCAAAGAAAATACTTTAACCCATAATATCAACATTTTTGTCTTTATACCCACACAGTGTAAAATAATAAAATGTAATATTTTCTTAGAGCTGAAGAGGCCCATGAAGGCCAAAGTGCTTAAGGCCCAAGAAAGTCGTAACACAGCCCTCTTCTCTGGACCTTAGTTTCCTTATTTGTCAAAAGGGGTTGAATATGACTATAGGCTGCTGTGACAGGACTCTAAGCCCCACAAGCATTTGTAAGATACTCACAGAGGTCTGCAAGCAATGTTTAATATTTTATAAAGTCCAACAGTTATTACACACTGTCTAGAGGTTCCCTGATGTGGAAATTACATTAGTTTTGGAATCAATTCATCTGGGCTCAAATCATGGCAGTCAGCTATGCGTCTGCTGTGTGAATTCGGACATACCACTCAGTCCTGACCCCGAAGGTCTTTATCCAGAATATGTGAAATCAGAAAACAAATATTTATCTCTTAGGGTTGTTTGGATAATTAAAAGTAACAGAAACAAAGCACATAGCACAGGTACCTAACACCCGATGAGGCCTCAGTAAATAATACCATCATCAGTTTTATCACTTTCCCTTCGAAACTTAGCTGAATTGTGATACCGAGGTACCCTTATGCCAAACGTATGCTTTAGCCAATCAGTGAATACTAAAACTTGAGAAAATGAATGAAAGTAATGGCCAGTTTGAGAAACGACATTTTAATTTTGCTTTCCTAATTAGCAGTCCTGTTTATTTCTTAGATGGGGTAAAGTTTGGTCACTTTGAGGTTATTCATTCATCTACTCAATCACTGGATTAAGTAAAGTAGAAAACACTAAAACTGGCTTAGAGGAGTATTATTAAGGAAGAGATAAGAAAGCTAAGGGAATGGATTTATTACATTCGTTAACTGTTATGGACTGAATTATATCCCTCCCACCCCCAGATTTATATGCTGAAGCCTGAACTCCCAAGGTGACTATATCTGGAGACAGGGCCTTTATGGAGGTAATTAAGGTCAAATGAGGTCATCAGGGTGGGACCCTAATCCAATGGGACTGGTGTTCTTACAAGAAGAGGAATGAACCCCAGTGTTCGTTCTTTCCATGTATACACAGAGGAATGATCTTGTGAGGACACAGGGAGGAGGTCACCAGCTCTCACCAGAAATCAAATTCACTTGAAACTTGACCATGAACATCCAGCACCCAGAAGTGGGAAAAAATAAAGGTCTGTTTAAGCCACCTAGCCTGCAGTATTTTGTTATGGCCACCCGAGCAGATGAAGGACCAGAGACCTCAGCACCTGGCGATGCCCCCGCCCCAAAGAGGCACAGAGTAGGGTCATGGGAGAGGAGGCACGAAAAGCTCTGTGGTAACATCCTCCGTAGGTGAGGACTGTCAGCAAAAGATGCTGAAATAGTGCCAGTCTCTTCCGTGCAAGAGTGCTGATGCAGAAATAGCAGAGGCCAGGAGCCTGGCGTGAAACCTTAAGAGGATGGGGGACTGAAGTTCCCATGACGCACAGCAAAATTAGATAGGCAGGACTCTGGTGGAGCCTAATCAACCATGGTATTCCTGGAAGAGTCCTTTCACTCGCTGGTTTCAACTCCTCAGCTCTCGGCTGCCTCAGCACTTCTTTGATGGACTGTTTGATCTGGCTTTTCTAGTTTTGCACAGTGGAAATGTTGGTGTGTCACTTCTAGTATTGCTAGAAGTGGAAGTCAGCAGACATTATATTTCTAAATATGGGGCTCATAAAGGAAAAGAAACTCATAGGAGGGAATTCCTGGGAGAGAACAGACTGGGTGTTAATGCACAACATGAACTCAGATGGTCTTTCTGCTTCGTCGTTTATCATTCTCTGTATTCCTTAATCCAGATTCCTTAGAGATGTACCTTTTGACTAGTTCTACGATGAAAATGACTTTTAATAAGGGAGCTATGAGTCATAATGGAACGAGCAAAAGCCACTGCAGTTAGATAATGGAGTTCTCATGCCAGTCCTGTTACCCACCGACTAGGAACTCTTCACATCAGAGTGTCAGTTTTTTCCTCTTTCATGATGCTTGCTCTACTAAGACTTACATCCTAAAGCACCAACCTTAGTTCCTGGCATATTTTACATCTTTCAGAGGCATTATGTCCCTCCACTCTATTCAAGGGCCTCCGTGTCTTGTGCTGGACCCTGTGGTCGCTCATTTACGTGAGCCCCCCCCCCATACTTTTAGATTTTTGCCATTACATTTCTGGAGGGAACAGGCAGTTCTGATATTTCTTTTCCTCCTGTTGCAATTGAATATTATTTATTATTTAAACTGTAAGCCAAAGCCTTTTGCAATAAAGTCATTTCAGGGCACACACACAAGCTTAAAAGCTTTAGGTCAAATACGCAGAACTATAAAAATAAACAGCTAGGCTTCCCTGCTGCTTCAGTGGTTGAGATTCCGCCTGCCAATGAAGGGGACACAGGTTCGATCCCTGGTCCAGGAAGATCCCACATGCCACGGAGCAACTAAGCCTGTTCACCAGAACTACTGAGCCTGCGTTCTAGAGCTCGCAAGCCACAGCTACTGAGCCCCTGCGCCACAACTACTGAAGCCCGTGTGCCACGACTACTGAAGCCCGCGCGCCTAGAGCCGGTGCTCCGCAACGAGAAGCCACTGCAATGAGAAGCCCGCGCACTGCAACGAAGAGTAGCCCCCGTGCTGCAACGAAGACCCAGTGCAGCCAAAAATAAAATAAATTTATAAAAAAGGAAAACAGCTAGAGTACGTAGTAGAAATATTATTTAAAGAAAAGTGGTGACTTCAACATAGTGGCCCTTTCAGAGAAAGTCATTTGCAAAGATACAAAGATGAATGAATCTCATGGAGCTTTCCAGTAGTTTAATTAAGGAATTGGAAAAAAATGACCTGCCCCTCAGAATTTGCTTCAAAATCTCAGTTAAGCCAAATAGAGCAGACAGCCAGATCTTAACTGATGCAAATGTTCATTAATGTTTCTCAAAACAGAGGCATGAGAACATCTCATGCATCTCAGAAAGGCAGCGGCAAACTCTCCTCAATGCTACCTTATGTGGGATCCCCAGAGAAGTGGCTGGACATCTTAGGAAAAGTTGGGAAGCCAATGAAATCTTTCTCGGCCTCTCAGCTAGGAAGGGGCACTCTCTCTTTTGGGTCTCTTCTGTTCCCTATTCACACTTTGCTTACAGAATTTAAAGGACCCAAATTTAAAGGATTTGATTTTCTGTTTACATGTCTGTGTTCTCCCCCAGCTTTGAGCTTCCTTCTATAATGTTTCCCTGTGCACAGTTCTTGGCTCATGTCACCTGCCATAAATATTTATTACATAAATGGACAAATGTAAACTGGATACGGATACTTTTCCACCGGAGATGCTTTTCGCAAAAGCGAAAATTATTAGGTAGGATGCTTCTGTTTCAACAACCAGTGAAGCTTTGAAAACAGGAACCAGCTCAGGAGGATGGAAGGAAGCCAAAACTGTAGCTGTTTGCATTTTAGCTCAACGAGCAACAGTGCTGCGCTGGCCAGTCTAAAAAGAACGCACAGACCAGCACCTGAGGCTGACCCAGATCCAGCCATGGGAGCCCAGTGCCCTGCGCCACTGCATTAGGCTGGAACCCAAGTCCTATAGCGCCCTGGGTTTCAGCTTTCCTCCTTCCACAGCTTCATTCTAAGCTCCAGGCTATCTGCTCAACAAAGGGTCACTCACAGGCTTTTGTTGAGTGGAGAGATTGTAGAAGCGCTCCCAGTGGGATGCATGCAGGGGCCTCTCTCTCATTTGAAATCAGGGTGGATAACAGCATACTTTCTGGGGCCCGAGTGTCTGGGTTCGACTTTATTTACTTACTAGTGATGATCTCAGGTAAGTCACTCTGTGCCTCAGTTTCTGCACGCGCGAAATGGAAATAACGTTAATTCCATTCCCATGAGCTTACTGTAAGTGTTCAATAGATTTTAAAACGCCGAGCATTTAGATCAATGCTTGGTACATAACACGAGCTCTCTGTAAGTATTTGCTTTTCTAATAGTTTTCTCCTTCGTCCTCCTCCCTCGACTTCTTCCCCTTTCCCTTGCCCTTCCCCTCTTTCTCCTTCTCCTAATGACAGTATAAAAATAACATTATAATTATTGTAAAGACACCATTCTTTTTAGAATCTCCTCTGAGTCATTTGCTATGGAATGTTATGGTTTCAATATCTAGGTCCCTCCAAAATGCATATGTTGAATCTTAACCCTCAGAGATGATGGTATTAGAAAGTGGGGCCTTTGGGGGGGGGGTGTTAAATCGTGAGGGTGAAGCCCACATGAATGGGGTGGTACCTTATGAAAGAAGCGCCCGAGAGATCCCCAGCCCCTTCCACCACGCGAAGACACTGCAAGGAAGTGCCAGCTGGGAACTAGGAAGACCATCCTTACCAGAAAGCAACCATGCTGGCACCCTGATCTTGGCCTTCCAGCCTCCACAACTGTGAGAACTAAATTTCTGTTGTTCATAAACTACCAAGTCTATGGTAATTGGTCATCGCAACCTGAATGGACTAAGGCAGTACTCAATGTTTAATATGCAAAAGCACTTAATTGATGTTGTTGCCATTATTTCTTTTTTACAGATAGGGAAACAGTTTCAATGTAAAAAGGGAATCAACCTAAGGCCACAGTGTTCATAAAAAGAAGAAATGGAATGTGAGCTCAAGGCTTTCTGCTGTAATTCGCCGGCACTTCTTCACTTTCCCAGTGTTCGTCTCTGCTGATTGGTCGCTGCGACTCTTGGGTGTTTATTTTCAGCCAGTGACAGGGCTGAACCCATTCCTTGATCTGATCAATTGTCCCCATTGACCTGATAACTGGATAGGCCTTGGCTCTGCTATCTAGGCCTGTCATGTAAACTTCCCACCTGCACTGCCAAGCGCTACCAGAAAGACCTTGGTGAACTTTGCTATTCACAGTAAAACTTGTCCTCTTGGAAATCCTTAGAGCAAAAGCCAGGTATAGTATGATTCAGTGTAAATGAAGTGCAGAGTACAGACGCCAACCCATCATGAACTATCAGCATGCTTGGGACCAAAGCAGCATGGAAGTTTGGTAGGTGCTTTGCCTCTCTGGGTCTTGGTGTCTCCAAACGTAAAATGAGGAAATCGGAAATTCACGAGATTTCAGTTTAACATTTTGAGACCTGGTTATCAGTTCATTCCTTCATTCTACACCATTATTGTCCAGTAGAACTTTCTGTAAGAATGGCTTTGTTCAATATCTGTACTCTTTTGTACAGTAGCTATAATCACGTGCAGCTCTTCCACGGTGGAAATGCAGCTAGTGCAACTAAGGAAATGAAGCTTTAATATTTAATTTTAATTAATTAAAACTGAAATAGCCACAGGGGATTAGTGGCTATCAAAAGAAATAGCACAATAGTCTAGACAGCTGCCGAGATTTGAGAATATTCTCTGTTTGAGACATTGAGTTCAACATAAGAGTGATAGAAGCAGGGAAAAAAAAAAATCCTCTTCCCGCAAAAATCATGAAGTCTCTGACATTTCAATAAAATATAATCATGCTGTTCAGCACATCTGGTGTTCTTTCTGCGCTCACTTCACCTCTTACCTCCTTTTAAGAACCCAAGTTTCAGTACTTACTTTATTTCCTCCAGCAAGAGTTGCTTTTATCTGTCTTTCCAAAGCACATTGTTTAGTTGTTAATTAATTCACACGTGTGTTCATCCATCCACTGGAGTTTAACAGATATTCATCGGGGTAGGAATTTTTGAAAGACTGTATACTGCTATAGTTGTAGCATCTAGGAAAGTACCTGACACTTAGCAGGGGCTTAACGATTTTGCTAGTTTATTTAATTAATTCAATATGCCTCACTGAAGTTTCACTCTAGGCTAGGCATCTAACTTAGGCACTAAGGACATAATGTTAGAAAAGACATAAATGGAGCTTAGAGCCTGGTGATGGAGATGGATATGTGCACAGCTGATTTTAACTGATGTTCCAAGTGCCATTATAGGGATAAATGCAAGGTAATTTGAGAGCAAAGAGAATAGCTGGCATATTCTGAGTGTTACGCACATAATATGGGACTTGGGATTATTTCTCTACATATACATTTTCCTTAGTTAGTGAGTTTGTTGAGATCCAGCGTCATCTTAGTCTTCTTCGTAACCCCAGCAGCTGGCACAGCACCTGCCATGGAGCAGGGTGATTGATATTTATTTTTGAATGAGTGTGAAGTGATATAACTAAAAAATAGTTACCTATGGACACTAAAGGTATGGACCAGTGGTATGAAGCTTTACAAGAATGAGACATTACTTTTTTTTTTTTTTTTTTTTTGTGATACGCGGGCCTCTCACTGTCGTGGCCTCTCCCGTTGAGGAGCACAGGCTCCGGACGCGCAGGCTCAGCGGCCATGGCTCACGGGCCCAGCCGCTCCGCGGCATGTGGGATCCTCCCGGACCGGGGCACGAACCCGTGACCCCTGCATCGGCAGGCGGATTCTCAACCACTGCGCCACCAGGGAAGCCCGAGACATTACTTTTGATTGGGGGAATATAGTGGGTTGAACAGTGGACCCCCAAACGATATGTCTACATTCTAATCTCTGGATGTTGTGAATATTACCTTCTATGCCAAAAGGGAAAATGTTACCTTATTTGGGAATAGGGTCTTTGCAGATGTAAATAAGTGAAGAATCTTACAAAAAGGAGCTTAAGGTGGATGAACCAGCTGGACTCTGAATTCAGGAAAAGATACACAGAAGAGGAGGAGGCAAGTTGGCTAAGGAAGCAGAGATTGGAGCAGTGGGGCCGGGGGGTGGTTAACTACATGTGTCTCTTTGGCTGGACCACAGCACCCATATATTCCTTTTTTTTAAAGATTAGTTTATTTCCTCTCATTATTTATTTATTTAATTCTACTAGCCTACATTTCTCTCTTTTTTTGCTTTTTAGTTTTATTTTTTGGCTGCGTTGGGTCTTCATTGTTGCGCGCGGGCTTTCTCTAGCTGTGGCGAGCAGGGGCTACTCTTTGTTGTGGCGCACAGGCTTCTCATTGCGGTGGCTTCTCTTGTTGTGGAGCACGGGCTCTAGGAGCGCAGGCTTCAGTAGTTGCAGCACGCAGGCTCAGTAGTTGTGGCTCGCAGGCCCTAGAGCCCAGGCTCAGTAGTTGTGGCACACGGGCTTAGTTGCTCCGCGGCATGTGGGATCTTCCCTGACCAGGGATCAAACTCATGTCCCCTGCATTGGCAGGCAGATTCTTAACCACTGCGCCAGCAGGGAAGTACCCAGATATCTGATCAAATGTTATTCTGGGTACTTGCTGAGTGTGCTTTGAATGAGATTAATATTTAAATTGGTGGACTTTAGGTAAAGCAGATTGCCCTCCATAATGTGGGTGAGCCTCATACAATCACTTGAATTCTGAATAGAGCAGAAGATTGACCTCCCCCAGGTAAGAGGGAATTCTGGAAGCAGGCAGTGGCCTTCAGACTCCACTGCAACTCTTCCCTGGGTCTCCAGCCTGCTGGTCTATTCCTAGAGATCTTGGACTTGCTGGTCTTCATAATCACATGAGCCATTGACTTAAGATAAATTTCTCTCTCTCTCTCTCTCTCTCTCTCTCTCTCTCTCTCTCTATATATATATATATATATATATATATATATATATATATATATATATATATATATATAGATAGATAGATAGATATAAATAGATAGATATCTATACAGACACACACACACACGTATATATAATATAGATTTAGGTATAGAGCTCTCCATCCTATTGGTTCTGTTTTTCTGGAAAAGCCTGACTAACATAGACCAAAAGGCAAGGAATGTTGACACCCACCAGAAGCTGAATGAGGCAAGGAATGGAATCTTCCCTAGATCTTCGGGAGGGTGTCCAACTCTGCTGAGTCTTTGATTTCAGACTTCTTGCCTCCAGAACTGTGAGAAAATACATTTCTGAAGTTTTAAGTTTGTAGTAATTTGTTACAACAGCTACAGGAAATGCATACAGAGGCCTTGGGGATGAACAAATAAATAACTAGCATTTGAACCCTATTTTGGAGACTGGAGAGGTCTGTACAGGCGCATATGCATGTGGGACGAAACAAGGTGAGGGAACACGGGCAGGTGGGGAGTGTGCAAAGGCTGAGCAGAGAAAACACAGAGGACTCTGCGGGGGCAGCAGTGAGGCATTTTCAAGTGCAAAGTCTATGAAGGCCAGTAGTAGAAGTTGAGTTTGGAAAAGAAATTTCGGAAGTATTGTCATGAGAATTGAATGTATGTCAAATATTTACAGATTTTAAATTGTCTTTTGTTTTGACACCCTGAAAATCTATTGGATATTTTTAGCAAAGAAGAGAGAGGATAGAATCCTATCTTTTGGACTTGATTCTGTTGTATATTGCTTGATGAGGTAGTATCTATCTGGTGGGAGGGAGGTCTAGGGCTTCTAACAATTCTGCAGGACAGGACAGATGCTATAAGGACCCACATGGTGATGGCATTCTCCTGGATTTACATGCGATGATTCGGTAGAAACTGCCCATCGCGTTTCCTCTATTTCAAAGGAGTGATTTTAAAAGAACAGTAAGCCATTCCTACAACTGTTTAAAGCCTTAGAGTTCTGTGTATGTTATCTCTTGCTGCACTCATAGTTTGAGTAGTAGATGCATCTAGCCTCGTTTTATAGTTGAAAACACTTAGTCAATTAGCAGTTAGTTATAGTCTTTGAGACTATATATTATAACAAGGTCAGAGTGAAACTGAATCCAAGACTTGTCCTTAGTGCTTTTTCTTTTCTGGATGAAACACTAATAACGATACACTACTTATCATTTACTGAGCTTGAGGTTTACCCTATGACCTTCATACAGTGCTCAAGAATTTGCATACATTAGCATACTTTAAACTCCTAACATTTATGCAGTAGGTACAATCATTAATTTGTATTTTACAAGTGAAGAGACCAAAGTTAAGAAATAAATTAACTTATCCAAGGTCATATAGCAAGCATGTGGTAAACATAGCATACAAACACCAATTATCTGGGGCTAAAAGATGCTTCTCTAACCTAAGAAACAGTGAATTCCTAATTGCATTTTTTGGTCAGATTAAAACAAACCATGAGCAGCCCAGAATTTCTTAGAAGTTAGTAGGCTCCATATTTCTGGCTGAGAAGTAGAAACATACTTCTCCAGAAAGCCACTGGATTCCACAGAGAACTTATTTTTTATGCAGTTTGGGGCAGCAATTCAGAAATGAAAAAGAAAATTATGGAACACAGCACAGACCTCTTATCTTGCACCTGCCTCTTACACTTGTTCCTATTTATCTCACCACTTATCAGCAGACATTGGAAATTAGAGAGCTTAAGTCTCTTTTGAAATAATTACCTGACCCTATTATATTAAAAGACTTGTAGACGCTAGGTATTTTTCTGAGCAGGGGTGGGTGAGATAATCAGCCTCTACGTCACTAAGTGTTATCCTGCTAGCAATAATACACCAAGCAACAGCCCTTATTCCTCGGGGGAAATATTAGTCACACCAAGAAATTAACTTGAAACTTGGAGCTTTTTGCCTAACAACAGTTACATGGGCCGTGGAGTCATTAGGTGGGTGAACCTGAAGGGGACCCTATGTTTTTATAAGGCTCTGATTGTGGAGAAAATATCCAATTCTCTCTCCATCTGAAAACCAGCAGAGACCTGGCCTGTTAGGTGAATGGGAGAAAGTTACACAGGAATTGTGACAATTTTGAGCAACAGGAATTCTGCTTTTACCTGAAGCTCTAGGCAGGAGGTCACAGTCCCTTTTTAAAGTGATGACATCTTTCAAACACAAAAAAGTACAGAAAATAATATAACAGGCACCCATTTACCCACAGGGTCGCCACGAACACATCTTTGTGTGAAGTAGAAAGAGACTCGCTCTCTTTCAGTCAGAAGCAACACTGCAGCAAGGGACAGGGTTTGGCACGTGGCACCCAGGCTTGGCTCCCTGAATGACCTCCCCCTCGACAGCCATGGCTGGAAGTGCCCGTGGCTGAAATTAAACACACGTTAACATGTTGCCGTGTTCGCTTCAGAGTTTGTTTTTCGTGCCCAAAGCGAAGAAGTGTGGCCTCATCCTGACCATTCCACTCCTTACCTCCCCACCTTCCTCATCCCCACAGGTAACCACTGTCCTCATACTTGCTGTGGCATCACTTCCATCAAATAACATGGCTCTTAGCCTCTGTGTTTACATTTTACATAAATAACCTCACACCACATATTTTATAACCACACTGTAACCACTTTCTTCATTGATTCTGCCTGCTAGGAAATCCATTAAGATACAGAGAAGCAAAGTGAATAATAATCATGGCAGCGTGTCATTATAGCAGTAAAAATAACAAGAATAGTTAAGTTACATATTTTGTACTATGTGCTGGGCGCAGTTCCAAGCCCTTTATGCATATTAGTGCGTGTAACCCTGCCTTTTTGGTGATTCAGAGAGTCTTATGTCTAAGTGTGTATATGTGTGTCTATATTTGTGTGTGTGTGTATGTTTAACTCAATGCCCACTTCTGAGTACTGTTTTAATCTGAGAATGCATGCTATTTCATCACTTTAGAAAAATCTTCAGCCGCTAGCTCTTCGAATATTGCTTCCCCACTGTTCTCTCCATTTCCTCTTGCAGTAGATGCACCTTGGACCTTCTCATTCCATCCTCACTTAAGGACACTTGATGTTTACCATGTCCTACAAGTCCTTGCTTTATTCTGGAAATGTTAATCTAATAGATTTCTCATTGCACTAATTCTTGATTCAGATGAGTCTAATCTGTTTCAGCTGTCCCATGAATTTTTAATTTTCAGAACAATAATTTTCATTTCCAGAAATTCTATTCTTCTCTCTGTCCAACCTGTTTTTTGTTTTCAAATATCTTTCTTCTCTTTCCTTTTCTTACGGTGTTGATTTCTTCATTTTGTCTTTAATCATTTGTCTTTCAGATTCTTGTTTTATTAACTAATGTCCTTAGGTTTTACCCATCCTCGTGGCGTGTCTGCTTCATTCTGGTTAGGACAGGTGGTTTCCTCGTGAACGTCACAATTTTTGATGGTGAACTCAGATTAAGGGCCCTCCACCACAATCATCACTCCTGTGTCCTGTGGGAAATCCTATGTGGCCTATGTTGTCCAAGTACCTTTCATATTTATTTCTGCCTGGAGACTCTGGTGGTATAAATTTAGAGTCCAAACTCATGTTAAGTGCTGGTAGAGACAGACAAGCTTTCCTCCTAGCTTATAAGGCAGAGGGAAGATTTATTTTCTAAAGTACCTTTCACTGATGGTACAATATCTGGGGGGACTAGTAGTGGTTTCATTCCCAGCTCCTGGCTTATTGGGACCCGAGATCTCATCTCCAGGCTTCATATGAGTGTTGACCCTCAAGACCGTATGTTTCTGGGTTTAGAAAAGCCACCAAGGCTAGCTACTGCCGCCACCCACGGCGGGTCCTCAAAGTGCAGCAACAATCGACGAGAGGGGGTAGGGAACTGAACGCACCAAGGTATGGGATCAGAAGGGCACAAGCAACTCATGGTTGCAAGGCAAGTTTAATAACAAAGCATAGCCGTCTACATCCCCCTAAAGCAGGGAATTTGCTTAGTCATCATCTTATCGGCATCAGCTGGTTGATTGGCTTCTCGGCTTAGTCACGCCTTATCGGCATCAGCTGGTTGATTGGCTTCTCGGCTTCTCCCTCAAAGGCACCAATTTCCCCTCCAGGGTTGCTTTTCCTAGCTTTAGGGAACAACCAGGGACTCCCAGCAACTGAGCAGGTCCCTGGAGCGATTTGGCCAAAGGCCATCTCCTTTTTTACGTTCACACCATAAAGTCCAGGATGCATACCAAGGAGAGTACAATCGGGCCCTGAGGCCCATGAGGGTCTTAATGGCGCCTTCCTCAGAGGGCAATGCTCGCCACAAGCTACATTGTGTGTTCACATGCTCCAACATCTAGTTTTCAAGTCCTTATCAATTCGTGGAGTCAAGGATATGTTTTATCCCTTTGTTGTCTTGTTTTTTGTTTTTTCCAAGTTTTTAGTGAAGAAGATGATTCTTACTCTTTCCTTTCTTTTTTCTTTTTGCATTATCTGCTATCTTACTGGAACTGGGATTCTTAAAATAGGTAGCAAAGCTCTGTAATGCCTTGGTGCACTAAGAAACTGCATTTTAAAAAATGCAGCTGTCAGGGAGAATTTGTACAGGTGACACTCAGGTTAGTGGCAGAATTATAGCATCACATTGCTATATTCCATGCTAACAAGTAAAACGGGCAGCCAGCATTTTGTAGGGTCAATCTGAGTAAGAAAAGTCTCTATAGAAATAGCTTATGTGGTAGAATTTTTATCTTGAGCAGAATTATAGACAAATACTAGGAGAATTTGAGATTAGCAAAAAGTCAGTGGAGTGCAAAGCAGAATGCTATAGGAATAAGAACAAGGGACTTGGCTATCACAGGCAATTTAGGAAAGAAGTGTTCAGGCCAAGAAGCTGCACGGCCAGGTTGTGAAAAGCTGCTTCTCTTGGCCATGTTGGCTAATGAGTCTCACCTGTACCCAACATTGATGTTTCAGAGTCTGTTTGTGTGAATAGGTAATCTGTCCCCACCAAATCCCATTTTCTACAGAGCATGGACTCTATTCTTTACAAAGACTTTTGATCTCTTTAGAAGATTGTAAATGAGAAAAAGCCTCTCTAGTTATTCTTAAAAAGGGAATCTAGACCAGTGAGACCCCAACCAGCCAAGACCATTAAGCTTCTGCTTTCCAGGGCTGAACAAATCAGTTAAGAAATCCACTTAGTGAACGCTTTCCTTAAAAAAAAAAGCAGTTTCACCTGGGTGCGTTACTGTTCTGTTGCAGCTATAACAAGTTACTCAAACTTAGTAGCTGTAAACAATCCAAATGTATTATCTTACCGTTTTGCAGGTCAGATGTTCTGCGTGGGTCTCACGGGCTAAAATCGAGGTGTTGCAGAGCCCCATCCCTTTTTGGAAGGGCTACAGGAGACTCTGTCTCCTGGCTGATCAAGGTTGCTGGAAGATTTCATTTCCTTGGGGTTCCTGGCTGTCAGCCAAGTGCTGTTCCCAACTTCTAGAGCCACATGCCTTGGCTCCTGGCCCCCTTCCTCCATCTTCAGTGCTGTGGTAATGGCAACGTGGGTCTCTCACTTCCCATCTCTCCTGCCTCTTCTTCTGGTGTGGCCTCTCTCAGGTGAGCTCTTCCACTTAAAGGGCCCATGTGATTAGATTGGGACCACCTGGATTATCCCGGCAACCTTCCCTGCTTTTTTTTTTTTTTTTCCCTCATCTTTATTGGAGTATAATTGCTTTCCAATGGTGTGTTAGTTTCTGCTTTACAACAAAGTGAATCAGCTATACGTATACATATGTCCCCATATCCCCTCCCTCTTGCGTCTCCCTCGCACCCTCCCTATCCCACCCCTCTAGGTGGTCACAAAGCACCCAGCTGATCTCCCTGTGCTATGCGGCTGCTTCCCACTAGCTAGCTATTTTACATTTGGTAGTGTATATATGTCCATGCCACTCTCTCACTTCGTCCCAGCTTACCCTTCTCCCTCCCCCAGTCCTCAAGTCCATTCGCTACGTCTGTGTCTTTATTTCTGTCCTGCCCCTAGGTTCTTCAGAACCTTTTTTTTTTTTTTTTTTTTTTTTACCCATTCATCTGTCGATGGGCATTTAGGTCACTTCCATGTCCTGGCCATTGTAAATGGAGCTGCAATGAACATTGTGGTACATGACTTTTTGAATTATGGTTTTCTCAGCGTATATTCCCGGTAGTGGGATTGCTGGGTTGTATGGTAGTTCTATTTTTAGTTTTTTAAGGAACCTCCATACTGTTCTCCATAGTGGCTGTACCAATTTACATTCCCACCAGCAGTGCAAGAGTGTTCCCTTTCCTCCACACCCTCTCCAGCGTTTATTGCTTGTAGATTTTTTGATGATGGCTATTCTGACCTGTGTGAGGTGATATCTCATTGTGGTTTTGATTTGCATTCTCTGATGATTAGTGATGTTGAACATCTTTTCATGTGCTTCTTGGCCATCTGTATGTCTTCTTTGGAGAAATGTCTGTTTAGGTCTTCCACCCATTTTTGGATTGGGTTGTTTGTTTTTTTGATATTGAGCTGCATGAGCTGCTTGTATATTTTGGAGATTAATCCTTTGTCAGTTGCTTCATTTACAAATATTTTCTCCTATTCCGAGGGTTGTCTTTTTGTCTTGTTTATGGAAGCTTTTAAGTTTCATTAGGTCCCATTTGTTTATTTTTGTTTTTATTTCCAGTTCTCTAGGAGGTGGGTCAAAAAGGATCTTGCTGTGATTTATGTCATAAAGTGTTCTGCCTATGTTTGGGGATCTTTTAGCCTTTTTTTTTTTAATCCCCTTTATTGCCAGGACAAGCGACTTGACTTGCAGGGTCTTGGTTCCTCTAACAGAAGTTGGGCCTGAGGCTCTGGGTTAAGTCCAGGATACTGGCCCACTAGAGAATTCCTAGCCCCAGGGAAGATTAATCGCTGAGAGCTCTCACAGAGGCCTCTATCTGAATCCAAGACCTGGCTCCACCCAACTGCTAGCAGTTCCCAGCACTGGATGCCTCACACCAAACAAGACAAGAACACAAACCCACCCATCAGCACACAGACTACCTAAAGTCATATTAAGCTCACAGACACCCCAAAACACACCACCTGACACAGCCCTGCTTATCAGAGGGAAAAGACTCAGCTCCACCCACCAGAACCCAGGCTCCAGTCCCTCCCATCGGGAAGCCTACGCAAGCCACTGGACCAACTTCACCACCGGGGGCAGGGAACAGAAGCAAGAGGAACTACAACCCTGCAGCCTGGGGAAAGGAGACCTCCAATACTGTAAATTAGACAAAATGAGAAGACAGAGAAATATCTTGCAGGCAAAGGCACAAGATAAAAACCAACAAGACCAAACAGATGAAGACGAAATAGGCAAAGTACCTGAAAAAGAATTCAGAGTAATGATAATAAAGGTGATCCAAAATCTCAGAAATAGATTAGAGAAAATACAAGAAACATTTAACAAGGACTTAGGAAAACTAAAGAGCAAACAAACAGTAATGAACAATACAGTAACTGAAATGAAAAATACTCTAGAAGGAATCAATAGCAGAAAAACGGAGGCAGAAGAATGGATGAGTGAGCTGGAAGATAGAATGGTGGAAATAACTGTTGCAGAGCAGAATAAAGAAAAAAGAATGAAAAGAATGAAGGACAGTCTCAGAGACCTCTGGGACAGCACTAAGTGCTCCAACATTCGAACTATAGGCATCCCAGAAGAAGAAGAAAAAAAGAAAGGGTCTGAGAAAATATTTGAAAAGATTATAGTCGAAAACTTCCCCAACATGGGAAAGGAAATAGTCAATCAAATCCAGGAAGCGCAGAGAGGCCCATACAGGATAAACCCAAGGAGAAACACGCCAAGACACATATTAATCAAACTAACAAAAATTAAACACAAAGAAAGAATATTAAAAGCAGCAAGGGAAAAGCAACAAATAACACACAAGGGAATCCCCATAAGGTTAACAGCTGATCTTTCAGCAGAAACTACAGGCCAAAAGGGAGTGGCAAGATATATTTAAAGAGATGAAAGGAAAAAGCCTACAGCAAAGATTAGCAAGCAAGGATCTAATTCAGGTTCCACAAAGAAATCAAAAGCTTTACAGACAAGCAAAAGTTAAGAGAATTCAGCACCACCAAACCAGCTTTACAACAAATGCTAAAGGAACTTCTCTAGGCAGGAAACACAAGAGAAGGAAAAGACCTACAAAACCAAACCCAAAACAATTAAGAAAATGGTAATAGGAACATACATAGCAATAATTACCTTAAATGTAAACGGATTAAATGTCCCAACCAAAATACACAGACTGCCTGAATGGATACAAAAACAATTCCTTGTCTTAAAGTGTGCAAACTTAGCTCCATTTGAGAAATTCCCTTTGTCATGTAATGCATCCTATTCAAAGGTTCCAGGGCTTCAGATATAGGCCCTGTGGGGGGATCATTATTCTGCCTACCATAATGGCACAATCTAGGGAGAAGAAATGTTATAGAGCATGATATCAATTGTACTAGCAATTTATCAAGAGAGATCTAATCCAATTTTTAAACTCAGTTTGTAACTATTGACCAGGGATCTGCTAACCTTATATACAGTCAATCACATTCTGATGATACACATTTTATAGAAATTTTTGCATATCACACTCCAGGAGGGTGAGAAACAAGGAGATAAAAATGAAGAATAGCATGTAATCTACAAGTGAAAGGAAAACATGGTGGGTTAGTCACATTGCTGCTCAGTGCTGCACTCCCTGAACTAGTATGATTCATTCACATGAAGGGAAAATGACTTATAATGGATCCAATAGGGTTTTTGGAAGAGACTAGAGAGGGGAAAAGGGAGAGAAAGTGAGAACATCAACAGAAAGACTTTGAATTTCTGGATGTAGTTTAGTCCGAGGCAAATTTCAACCCTACCATTCCATGGAATTGTTACATGGGTCTATTTATCTGTCTATGTACTATCTATCTTTGTTCTATCTACTCTATCTATCATCTATTATCTATCATTCCCTGCATCCATCCATCCATCTTTGTACCTAGGTATATATCTATCTACCTTATCTATATATCTATCCATCTATTCATTTATGTATGTATCTATGTTTCTATGTATCTATCTATGTATCATCTATCCATCCATCCACTCACCCACCTATCTATATCGACCTATCTATCTATCTTCTATCATTCACATTTTATTTCATGTGGGTTGTTTGAACTTGAGGATTCTAACTAATACACAGGCCATTAAGTTGAACACTTGTATTTTACAGGTGGAGAAACTGAACTTTGGAGGGGAGAAGGGGTTTGAGCACGTTTCTCTCTGACATTAGGGAATTCATCCCTGCTGTCCTCTAAAGTGTCACCATGTGTTTCCTGATTATCTCTATATCTGCCTGTGCATTCAACCCCCCTTCAACATTTTAATCTTACTTTCCCATGTTGAATGAACTTCCCTTGGGAGGAACAATGATTGCTAAAAGGCTGTTTGCCTTCCAGGGATTTTTGTTTTTGAATTTTAAATGTCAAAGTATTATTTCGTTCTAAAAGAAGAGAAAAGGAAGCGTTCTGCACAGTGCCAGGCTGGTGGAGCCACTTTAATGAGCAGAGTGGCAGCCACATGTCCCTCCTGGGTGAAAAGAATTCAGCATAAGAAAGAAGGGCTTGAAAGAGTCACAGTATGCTCTGCTGACCACTAGCTGTGTGATCTTGGGTGAACTATTTAAATTCTCTCATTTTCAGTCTCCACATAAGGAAAAGGGGAATAATAATCAAATTTATTTTGCAGAGTTGTCATGGGGAATATATACGTTGGACCTAACATATGTTTGCTGCATAATAAGAACTGAATAAATGAAATTCAACATTGAGGAATATTTAGGACCCCTTTAGAGGAAAGGTATCTTTACTAATTAAGAAATTATATTAAAATCCTGTCTTGGAAACAGGAACATAAAATCTAGCTATATTGTCTCACCTACTGCCTGAGGATTCAAACCATATTCACTTTTTTTTTTTTTTTTTTTTTTTTTTTTTTTGTGGTACGCGGGCCTCTCACTGTTGTGGCCTCTCCCGTTGCGGAGCACAGGCTCCGGACGCACAGGCTCAGCGACCATGGCTCACGGGCCCAGCTTCTCCGCGGCATGTGGGATCTTCCCGGACCGGGGCACGAACCCATATCCCCTGCATCGGCAGGCGGATTCTCAACCACTGCGCCACCAGGGAAGCCCAATATTCACTTTTTAAAGGGAATGTACTGGAAATACATTGAGAACATTGGAAGACATCTGCTGATTGTGTTTCTTTTGACTAGTTAATTTGCAAGCATTTTACAGACTGTTTCTCAACTTCCATATAATAAAGTTTACTCACTCTACAGCCCCTAATATGCTGGTTTGGTTAGGACTGAGAGATTTTCTGATCTCACCCATGTACCATTCAGTTGGAATCACCAGAGGATGTTGAGGATTATCATGATACATCACTTTTGAATCTAGCATTTTCCACTGGAGCATAGAATTTTTGGAGGTACCACATAAATAGTAATCAGATATATGTGACTTATAGGAAAATAATTTTTAAAATAGAAAAGACAATGATCCATTTGCCAAAGGACATTGTAAACCAGCCATAAGGGAAAGCATTTTGTTGGATTCTCCTTTGATCAGTTAATTTAAATTCAGAATCCCTGCTCATGATTGAAGACTCTGCCTTCATGGGTGAATGCCCAATACCTTCTATGCTGTTCTTTTAGATTTTCATAAACTATATCCCTCTCTCAGAAATGCATGATGTATAAAGTGAGATTATATGCATTAAAAAACTTATTTTGCTTAACCCACTGCTCCCTAACTTTTGGAACAATTTTTAACACATAATACATTTTAACATCCTCCAGAAAAAGTTTCACTGAATACTCTTTGGGAAAGTCTAGTCTAGACAGGTGTCATCTGACTAACCATATTTTAGAGTTAAAAGTAGGAGAATAGTATTAACCAAATTATGTTAGAAATATAAACCACATGGAAGGCAAAGTGAAGTCCATTATAGAAAAGCAAAGAACACGTTTATTTTCAGATAGTGGTAATAGACATAAATAAAAACCTGAAACTTTTCTGGGCTACTGACACTGCATTTTTTTTTTTTTTCAAATTATATCACTGTCACAGAAATAGGTCTAAGCAGGGGACGCACTATTATGATTCAGTGAAAAGCCAGAATTGCAAACCATCATTAATGTAATGTAATTGTATTACTTGAACTCCTTGGTAATCACAGTGCAAATAACAGCAATATTGGGGAAACATTTTTCCCCTAAGCTAACAATAATAAAATATAATAGCCTGAATGCTGGGAAATTGTAGTAGAACATAGCACTTATATTGCTGGGGAGCACTGCAAATTTGCTCAACTGTGTTGGAAAGCAGGAGAGCAGGACATAGAGAGCAGTAAAAATGCACATTAAATTTTACTTACTGTGTTTAGATATAAAATTTTATTTTAGAAAAATATTCAAAGAAAAATAATAGACAAAGATATCTATTGCATTGAGAATTGGTTTTAGTCCAGTTTCTTTTACTTAACCCACTGAAAACATAGTTCTTCCCTTTTTTTTCTCCTGCGAGTATTTGCCAAATGGCAAAAATTGAAATAGGGAAGAATTAACAAATTTATTCTTCAGTTTTGAGGTTACTATATGAATATATGAAATCCTGAAAATTGTTTTACAAATGCGGAAGTGCTGGGTGTGGAGAGCAGAAAATTGTCTCCATTTTGATTATAAGTCGAAGAAGGAAAAGACAGGAATTTGGAAAAAGGAAATGGGTCACAGCTGGGGTTTTTAAGATTTAGTTATTTAAAGTTTTCTTTAATAGCCTCTGTTATTATTTTTTATATAAAATGCTAAAATAAAAGTACAACTCAAGTATAAATTTAACTATATAATTGAATATTGATTGGTGTCTATATATTCTAAGTTGTTAAAATCCGCACTGACAATAATAAGACATGCAGAGAGGGCATCTGAACAATTTACAATTTGAAAGGGAATTATTCTCATGTGCTCTTACTTTCATAAATTCTTTATGTGCACCTATATATATATTTCATTTTTGTAAGCATCATCCTATCCTTTTCTTAATCATCCCACCTTTTCATTAACATGGTCCTGAATTCATTCATCCAACCAGCATCAATGAATTAGGACTTATAAACATCAGATATTACCAGGACAAAAGAAGAAAAAGCCATAGTCTCTACCATAAGAAAGCTCATACTTATGTTATTCAATACATATTTTAATTGACATCCTGAGTAACATGAACAATCTACTTCCATGGCAAGGATTCATAGTAAAAAATGGTATAATAAAGTTCTTATTGGTGTGGCGTGTACCATAAACCATGATGTGGGTGTGGAGATGAGAAGTGGGCTGCCAGCTGAAACCTCCGTTCTTACCTTTACCTTGTTACTTACTATCGATTTCACCACATAACTTCCTTCCTCCTTCCTCCCTCCATCCCTTCCTTTTTCCTCTCATTTATTCATTCGCAGCTCTTCCATTCCTCAAATGTTATGGCATCTATCTGCCATGTGTGAGGCATGATGCTAGGCAGTGAAGGTATAGGAATGAATGATCTGTTTCCTGTCTTCAAGAGCCTCGTGTTTCAATAAGGGAGAAAAGTTTAAAGAAAAAGCTCTCACAGAGCTCTGCCTACCAAAGAGTTTGAAAAGTTTGATAGGAACACAGAAGGAAAAACAACTAAGTAGGCTTCAATTTCCTTTGATCAGTTAATTTAGATTCAGATCACCTTAAACTATGATCACCATATCCAGTTATTCACAAGGATGAACCAAGATAAGGTCTAGCACACATTCACCATTGCTGAGCAAATATAATGAACACCTTTATAATCCCAAATAGTAGTTTGAAAGGCTGCTCACAATCGGACCCTGACCTATTTGTCCTCTCTAGGGTCTTTTGCAGCTCATTCTTTTCCTCCAGGAACTTTAAGCTGTTCACCATCCTCTAACTTGACACGCTTCCCCATACTTGTACTCCTGGCACAAGCTGTTTCCCTGCTTGGAAAGACCTTCCTCCTATTTCTAATATGAAGATTTCTGATTCTCCCTGCCCTGCCTGCCACCTGATGAGCTGTGACCTCTTGTTGCAGACCCCGTTCAAATCCCACAGTCACACCTCCTCAGGCTCCTGATGCAGGCAATGACTTCTTTCTCTCTGTACCTCTAGTGCTTTCCCCACCTCAAGCAAAGAACTTGTCAAAGCCTTTGTCCAGCTCCTTCACCATGAACTCTCCGAGGGTAGAGACCTTGCCTTTCTCATTTCCTCATTGCCAGCACCTAGCAACATGATGTCTTGGTCAATGTTGGTTATAAAAAAGAATGGATATATAAAGAACACTTTATTTGATGAAAAAAAAACAAGGGAATGAATGAGTGATCAAATTAATGAGTCAGCAAATGATTGACTAATGATTGAGGAAATGACTGAGGGATAAATTATTGTATAGTTATTTAATTAATGGATAAATAAATACATTATTTAGTAAGGGAATAAGTAAATGGATGAATTAACTAAGAGGGCTCACTGCAGTTTCTTTCCACATTAAAGAGATCATTTCCTCCCATCTCTCATGTGACTCCAGGATTTTATTGGGCACAGAAGCTTTTCTCTAACAGCCTAAAGGATTTTTTTTTTTTTTTTTTTGCCTAAGAACAGCTCACCTTTTAATTATTCTAGACAATTTGCAGTTGCAATATGTGACAAAGTTACAGGTTTGACAATATTTCACAAACCTTATTTTATGACTTATCTGACAAATTAAACATAGCCCCTTGTAAAAATGCTCAGTTTTTTTTTCCAATTCTGCTTCCAGCTATTGGTAAGAGAGAAATGACTTTTATAGTATATCTTGGCCCACAAATTAGAGTCTCTCAGAGTAAGTAGTTTTTAACTGACTTTAATCTATAAAAGACTACATTGACTTAGATGAAAATGATTTTTGTTCTTTTGATAAAATTTACCCAAATAAAAATGGGTCAGTAGTATTTTGTTTGCATCAACAAAAGCATGAACTTGTTAGCTTCAGAAATGATATGACATTGACATTACGGCCACAAGGACACTCAATATCTTTGTACTACAAAACTGCACATCACCTTGATTGGGAAAATCATACCCAGGGATAATTGTTCGGTATTTAGGATACCCTTTTCCTATGCAGCCAGGGGCTTCTAATGAGAATTGTCAAATAAACAGATCTTTAGGTTAGGATTAAAACTGTCAACACAGACAACCTACTAAACGGATAATGCTTGATGAAATGGGACCCATGTCTTTTGCTATGGTTAACAAATATTGAACATGTAAGATTCCATTGTTGCCTGGTGTTTCATGTAACTGAGTAATAGGTATGGCCTAAGTGAATATATGGTTTACAAAATAGATTGAAAACATTAGAGAAATTGCAAATAAAAAAATAACCTTCATAAAATGTTTTAACTCGGGAGGAGGTAAGCTCAGATGTTCTCTATCATTTTAGTTTCATTTTTTAAGATTCAGCGCTTCCAGACTCATTTAGAAGAACACTTATCTTTTAAATATAAAGCATAGATTTAAAAAAATCTTGAAAATAGAGGTGTTATCCACTTTTTGATCACTCAAGTCTAGCTAATACTAGCATTTAGAGTTTTATTCTTCATATTTCTTTTCCAAAGTACCAGTTTTACTTTAAATATATTTGCTTTCCTCCTGTAACAGTTTGTGTGTTGATACAGTTTGTTTAATAAAAGTATTTTTAAATAGCTTCATAGACTTCAATTATTATAATAGCCCATAGATTATTTCATTATATCCCAAATTTGGTGTTTACTATGTTTCCAACTTTTAGTTATTAAAAAATCACTGAGTTGATTACTTAGGTGTACAAAGCTTTTTCCGTAATTTGGATTATGTTCTTAGGATTAATCCCCGAAAGGGAATATTTTAGTCTAAATTATGAGTACTTTAAAGCTTTTTATATATTTCCAAACTCTCTATAGAAAGAACCTGGATATATTCTAAATAGTGAAACATCTCTTTCTCCTCAAGAAGTACCTTGTCTCTTTTGTTTAATAATTGAAGCAAATGTGCTAAATTGCTAAAGACTTTTTTTCTATGTTACTACTCTATTAGTAGAACTTTATATGGCATTTCAAAAGCTCCATTCTAGAAAAATATTGATGTGACAATTTTGCACCACCTTTTCCTTAGAAGCAGTCACACAGAAGAGGATATGGACCATTTTTTCTTTCCTTATCCTCCAGAGGATAGAACTGGTCCCAAAGAGAAAACATTCCTGGAATGAATGTGAACTAGGTGTGAAAAAGAATTCAGATGGCTCTGGACTCACTGCTAACATAATTAACTGATTAGGAAACCTGGGTGAGGACTGTTGTATTTCTGGAAGTGTCCAGAGAGAGCTTGGATGACCAGTTCTTGGAAAGAGTTTTAAAGGTATTCTAGTTCTTTGGGTAGTCCAACGAGTTGTAACGTAAACTCATTTTCAAAAACTCTGATTCTACAAGACACTGACACCGCACTGTCAATCGTGTATCCAGCACAAGTCACCAATTAAATAATTTGGAAACGATTACATTTGTAAAGAGACCATAAACTAAATTTTAATCAATTTATTTCAAACTTGTCCTCCATTAGTACCCTTTTCAAGAATGAGCAACAGTAACAGCACAGTAGCTTGAAATTTTTGATTGTCTTTGATAGCTTGAGTTTAATCTGCTCCCTCCTTGGTATCCTTTATGTCTCATACTGGACATGCAGATAGTGAAATTGGAAGAGACAACAGGTGCAGATGAACGTATCTGTGTAAGTTGTATACTGGGTCAGGGATTGGGATGCAAAGGCCTAATAATCTGGGAGTTTAATGAAGTGTTCCTGAGACAAGGCAAGGTATCCAAGACCATTCTAACCAAGCCACGCCACATTTATTGATCTTGGAATTGAGCCCTGTCATCCCCTCACTTCCCTGGGCAACCCACTGTCCCCCTTTTCTGTTGACTCACCTCCTTATTCTGCCCCCTCACAACTTGCCCTAAGAACCTGCCAGACTCTTACGCCACATGAGAAATCCTCAAAGGGACATTGGATAGCTGCCTTGAAGAAAAGGCAACTTTGTCAGGAGAGAGAGGTGGTTAGGAAAAACTAACAGATTCAGTAATTCTTCGAGTATGAGGGAGCTAAGATATTCCTGTGTATTCCCACGGAGAAACACTGATAGAAATTATTGAAGAACATTCTTATGGAAAGGGCTAGCCAGATAGGGAATATGCCCCTGAAGAGGTGGCGAGGTGCAAGTAGATATTGTAACTTACTAGAAACGGACTAGACGTGTGACTAAGAAGGGGGAAGTAGGTCAGTTCAGTCCATTAGATGTTATAATTATATGGTGCAGAAGGACATTGGGGTCTTTGGAACTTTAGCTGCTATTATCCCAGACTAGGGCTGGACAGCAATGTTGTGACCCACAATGACAGTAATTTGCAGGTGGACTTCGTAAATGAACGGAAGTCATTCTTTTGAAAGTAACTCTTTTTTAAAAGTGAGAATGTTTCTCCAACTCACATTTTCTAGTCTGCTTGTCTGTCCCCTCTGGGCTCAGTCAAAGAAACTCATGCAGTGGAAGTATGTTTAGCAATTGGGCCCGTTCCCAGGTTGCGAGACATTTAGCAAAAATCCAGAGTTATTATTAGATCTAAATGGAGGCTTTTGTCAAAGGCCTCTTGAACTGTTAGGAAATCAGAGTGCAAATTGATAATGACACACAACACATCGCTGCCCTGGCAGCTCCCCGAAGGCCGCTGAGATACCCAAGGAAGAACTTGTGTGGACTTGTGCCAACGGCGCGTTGCTCAACACTCACCCTTCCCCTAAGTCGACTGGACAACTGCATTCTCTTCCTTGTAAGAGGCAGCAGGAGATGGATTAAAGAGGATGTTTGAGCTGAGACTATTAATTTCCTTGCAGTGTGTGTTCGAGTCAGATCCCTTTAGAAGAGCCTTCTGTGGTTTCATAAAATTACAACTTTGGCTATTCGGCTGCCTTTTCCAAAGTACAAATTTGGCTTCTAAAGAAAACGCACTTCATAGGAAAAAAAGGAAATAAATGATTATGTAGTTATCTTAAATATATTCATTTTATATAACCGTTCTGTGACACAAAGAAACAGTTACAGTATTAAGTACCTATTAATAAAAAAAATCATAAAACACAGTCTTCATAAAACATATAAAGTTTTTATGATTTTTATTTTAAAAAAATAATAGAATAGATTTTCCCCTCACAGTTTATGAAAGCTTAAAAATACTTTTTCAAACTGTCAGGTTTAAAAATAAATGTTCCACTTCTTTGTTTAGACTACTATAATACTTTGTCAGTTTTCAAGGGTTAGATGAGAGACCGTTTCACGGGGAAAGAGCATGTGAGTGCTGTCTTGCAAAGAAATTGGAGAATGGATTCCTCCAACTCCTCATTTTATCCTCGGCCCCTTTAGCTTCCTCTAAATGTGCCTTATCCTTGTGTACACGGGAACGCGGCTCACTTAACATAAACGTTATTTCAGATTCTTTACAGCCCCTGTCTCTGTGGTCCAAGTTCTAACACAGCACCTCACACATAGCTGGAAGTCTATTTTATTTAATGAATCCTTAAATGTAATGCCTAGTAGAGGAGAAATTATTTTCACTGCTCTGGGGGTTAGACAACCATTCAGTTGGTCTGAACTGATAGGAAAGGAAATCCAATTTAGCTACGATTCACTGGAGGAAGACAACTTGAGTTTCTGGAGTAACATCCACTGTTTCGGGATGAAGTACAGACACCAAGGGGTGTGAGTGGGAGGGGACAGAACACAGCGAGATTTTTAAGGGGCCCTTAGTAGCACCTGCAACCTCACCTCTAGTCCTGGTGCTGTGTGACTTTAACCAATTACTTTCCCCCACTGGGCTTTCTCTTTGCAACTGGACTCAGTGGTTCTCAATAAGGACTGTGCGTTAGAACCACCACTGGAGATTTTGAAAAAGCCTGCGCCTGGGTCCCACCTCAGACGGATTAATTCAGAAACCTAATGGGGGTGACCCAGCTGTGTATTTTTAAAATTCTCCAGATTATTCCCAGATGAAGCTGAGTTTAAACTCCCCATCAGCGCCTCTCAAATATGATGTGATGAGAATGATCTGGGATCTTGTAAAAATGCAGACTCTGATTCAGCAGGTCTGGGTTGGAGCCCGCGCACCGGCATCTGGAGCCAGTGCCCGGTGACGCTGGCTATCTCTGGTGCACTTGGACAAGGACCCAGAACCTGGGAGCGTATAAAACCTGTGGACTTTCGGGTCCCACCTCAGGCCCACTGAATCACATCCTGCATTTGAAAGATTCCCAGGTGATTTATAACACATCAAAGTTTGAAAATTCTTGGTCTAAATAATCCATAAGAAGCGGCCCCCGACCCCGCTCTAACACACAAGGTCCTCAGGGCACAGCCTCGGCCACTCCCACCTACTTTCCTTCTAGTCCCTATGTGCCCACCATAACCCAACAGTTGAGGCTCCTTGTAATGTTTCAAATGTGTTTTGTCGGCCTGACACTGCCTTTTCATCACCGGTGTGTCATTTCCTTTATATCTAATAGACCCCTCTCCTTTACCTCCTTATTTCCTACCCATCCTTTAAGATTTAGGGATTAAGTCCTCCAACGAAGCTGATGCAACTATTTTCAACCACTACCTGCCCAGCTCTAACTTAGGTACTAGCTTCTCTGTGCTTCCTTACACTGAAAGAAAATTACCCACACGTGTGCTTCAACACCACCCCCCTGGCCACCTCCCCCGTCTAGGATGTATATTTCTGGATTGTCAAGAATTGAGTTTGGGTTTTTTTTTTCCTCACTATTTATCAAGGTTCTGGCACAAAGTATGCACTTGTACTTCTCCATGTAGGTTCTGACCAGGATGGAGAACTTAACAGGTCTCTCATATCAACCTCTTCTTCCTGCCTTGCGTCCTGGCAACACACCACACAGCCAGAACCACTGCAGGTGGATTTCCCATCTCAGCCTGGCACTAAATCTCACCTCTTTTTCTCCTGAGGACATGTTGGGACCTGTGAGACCTGGAAGGCTCGAGACCCCCAGAATAAAGCAACTTTGGTGGGCTATCCTCAGTAATGGTAATAGACAAGTGAGAAGGGCATCCACTCACTTGATTTCTGTGCTCCTTATATTTTTGACATTTATCAAAGCTGACATTGCTTCCCAAAGGCCAAGGGAAGCAAGATGAAACAGATCATTTTCATTTGCCTGGCATTCTCTTAGTTGTTTCCCAGGCTGACTGAGAACAATTTGCATCCTGTCCAGGCCCCGTAATTTCTGATTGTTAAAGAAAGACATATGGGTACTGCCAAAGCATCCTGGGACCTTGACTCAGGGCAGTGTGACTTGAAGGACATGGGAAATGTGGGAGGGCCATTTACTTTGATTTTCTTCTTGTGGCCCACACTGGATGTTTCCGGTAAGAGGGCAAGAGACACTGAGCCTGCATTTGCTCTCAATGTAATGTTGAATTCAAATTATGTATATGTACTAAATTCATTGAATAACTGTGAGGTGGCCCCTGTGTGTCAGACTCTTTGCTAGATGTTGGTAAGGTGACTTTAATGTATCATAGATTTTACCTTCAAGGAGTTCCTGATTGTAGACAGAGAGGACCATGCAGCTAAGTATTATCTTGAAGAATAAGATGCCAGAAGGATACAGAAGAAAAGGCAATTAACTCTATTGCTTATGTTGCTTAAAAAAAGGTAACAGGGAGCAGTATGTCAAGGGAAACGTCTTTTAAAATATTTTATTCAGCCTTTCAGCTAATGTCTCAGTTTCTTTTGCTGTGTAACAAATGACCCTGAAATTTGGTGACTAAAATAATAGCAGTAGTAGACTATAGAGACAGTCTTGCCTTGTACAGATGCCTTTTACTGATTTATTTAAAAGTAAAGACATAACTATTATACTGACAAAACTGAGATTAAAAATGATAATAAATTATGAACTAAGGCATAAGGGCTGCCCTTCAATGAAATGTACTTGTGCTTAAAGAGAATATGATTGTTGCTGTTCACTTGAATCTCTCCTGATCAGTGGGTCCACCTGGCACATAGATGGGAGTTGGAGGGAAAGTTAGGGTGTAATCCAAACAGAGAAGGGCATTCGGCAAAGATCAAGATGCTGGCCTTGGCCTCACTAGCATAAATTAAACAGCACTTAACACATATTCAATTAAAATTCTGTAGAGGAGTTTGGACAGAGAGTGGCAGGGTCCAGGATGCAGCAGACCTGACAATGGATCATGGAGAGTGGAACAAGGAAGTCAAATGGGCAAGAATTTCAACACTAACTGGAGACCGATTAGAGTCTTGAAGTGGCAATTAGCCTTGAACAAATCACTTTGCTCGTAAAATGGTTCAAAGACAAAGGGTACGTGTTTAAAATTTTTTTAAAAAAAGAACAAAAGTCATAACCAGACACACCCTCGTGAAATTTCAAACACCAGAATGAAGAGAAGATTCTGAAAATGTCATAGGAATAAAAATGAACAGGCATCTGATTTCTCATTAGTAATACAAGATGCTAGGACACAATGGAGTAATGTGTTCATAGTTCTGAGGGAAAATATTTTCAACAAAGAATGCTACAGTTAGCTTTGGTGGAAGCTTGTGGTTTCCTACTCGATAACCATTTCTTTTCTTCCTATCTGTAGGCACGTCTGCAGTTTTGTGAAGGTATTTGTTGAGCAGGAACATGAAAAGGAGGGAGGCCCGTCCCACAGCCCTGGAGGATGAATTATTAGTCTAAATCAGTCATGGTAAAATCACTCCTCTTTGCTATTGATTATTCAAAGTGTGGGATTATAATACGATTCTAACCAGGAATTGCTTCTACGAAAGATTGTTTACCTGACAAAAAGATAGAGCTATTCAGGAAGGTCTCTTTTCTCCAGCGGCCCATCTTCCTGCCTCAAACTCAGTTACTGGAGGATATTATGCTTGGATCGGTGTCATCCCTCTTGTGACCATGAGATAATAAGCCAACAAACTACGAATGGCCAAGTGGAATAATGGAAAGAACTTGGGTCATTGATAACATTGTTTAGTCACTGCACCAAGCCTGGTACCACCTACCTCCAGGTTTCCTGTTATTTGAGATAATTAAGGATTTTTATTGCTTAGGCTATTGTGGATATGAGTTTTAGCTTGCAGCAGAAAGCATCATAAATGATACCATGTGCCACATTATCTATTGGGCATAAGATGTAAAGATATTTTCATTCTCAGTCTTGGAAGTAGCCAAACATTCACATCTCAAGCCTTCCTTTTCAGGGATATACCTGAAGATTTATTTCAGTAAATTGAGGAAAGCAATCAGGAAAGGAAACAGAATCCACCCCAACATAGCATAAAGGGAAGTGCCGCCGACGTGACAGTGTGCAGCCTGAAAGCAACTGGAAAAAAAGAGAAAGGGTTGAAAGGACAGACCAGGGAGGGAGAGAGAGGAGAGAGAGGAGGAGGTTCTCAGGGAAGAAAAAAAAGTGGTGGACAGACTCAGTGGATAGAAAGTATGACTGAGTTTGGGCCACTCTAGACATATAATTATATCATAAAAGGAAATAAATACAGAAAGAAAAAATGACAGGTAGGAATTCTGGGTATGTGCCTCTCTGGGAGGGAAGGGAAGATAGGGAATAAATAAGAAAGACCTGGTACGGATAAGAAATGAACCATGTTGCTGCATGTTAATAAGAGAGGTAAATTAAGGAAAGAGAGAACATGTAATCTTACTGAGTAGGAATATTCTCCTTTGAGCATTCCATAAATCTTGGCATCAGAGCCACCTAGGCTTAGCTAGGAACACGATTTATATAGTTTTAAAAAATAAATATAAAAGTAGAGTAATATAATTATGTAAATGTAAATAAGTAGAATTAAGCTTATACAAAGAACAGAAATTTTGGTTGTGGTGGTCTAACAATATATACAAAATATTGCGATTGATTATGTAAAAGTATAGCTGTCACAAAGGAATTCATAGTGGTGTATACAACTGTATAAGAACAGTAGTATCCTTAATATACAATTTGGTAATAGCTATTAGATATTGACCAGCACTGATGGAATAAGAAAGACATGTTTAAATACGCTATTTAATGTTAAAAGTAACCGATAGAATAACAAAGAAGAAGAATAGAATATCAAACATTTGGAGATTTGGTGGAGGAGAAGAGTAGTATAAATGAACGAACTCATTATCTTTTATGTTGGAATAGCTCACACAATCCTCTTGTCCCCTATGTGTCTTTCAAATTCCACCTCAGATTGTCACCCACCCTATGAAACATTCCCAGCCACCTGTCACCCTTGATCTCGGGCTGCAATAGTTAATAACTTCATGTCCCTTCTATGGCATTATTTCATTCATTCATCCAACCAACAATAGTTCTTGGAGGTGGATTCTGTTACAGGCTGTGTTGTAGATGCTAAAATACAGCTGTAAAAAAAGCGAGACGTATATGGGCGCTCTTCGCATGGAACTGGCACCTCACAGGGAGGGACGCTTTAAAGAATTAAATATTTGATTACAAAATTAAAGACAGACTTACAACTGCTATAGGGGCTATGAAAGAGACATATACGGAGCAGGGAGAGTATAGATGCGTAAGAGTGGACCGAGTTTGGGGAATCCAGGAAGGCTTCATGAGGAGGTGATAGATAAGTTGCTCTCTGAGGGATGATGGACATTAACAAGATGGTGAGATGGAGATATGGGGAAAAAGGCAAGGTATGAGGAGCAAGGAGCAAAGCAGGAAGGATTATGCCATGTTGAAGGGAAACTCTGTGAGAGCTCCATAGTGTTGGAACATGGAAAATGAGGGAGAGGGAAACTCATGATAGTCCTGGTGGGGGAGGAAAGCAGGGACTGCATCTTATAGGATCTTGAGGCCATGTTAGAGGTTTTGTCTTTCTCATAGGAGAATGCGGAAACCACTAAAGATTAACTTCAATGGGGTAGTTGCGGTGGTAGGATGAATTGGGAGATTGGGATTGACATATATACATTAATATGTATAAAGCAGATAACTAATAAGACCATGCTGTATAAAAATAAATAAAATATTATAGGAAATCGAAAAAAGAAACCTTCAATGAGATTGTTTGTGACTAGATCGGTTGTCAGCAAGCTGCAGCTTGTCGGTCAAGTTCAGCCCACCACCTGCTTTTCTAAACAAAGTTTTCTTAGAACACAGCCATGCTCTTTAGTTGTGTATCTATGGCTGCTTTCACACTATGATGGCAGAGTAGGGTAGATGCAATGGAGATTGTATGGGTTGCAAAGCCTAAAATACTTGCTATTTTGTCCTTTACAGAGAATGGCCCCCGAAATCGATCATCTTACAAACAATGCAGAGACCGATTCATGCTTTTATGCTAGCACTTACTGTACTCAGATCATCTGTATACTTACTTGATTTCCGCATTATTAGACTGTGAGCTCCTTTTGGAACAAGGACTATAGTCAGTTCATCTTGGTTTCCCTAACTCCTAATACATTATTGTACAGTGAACACTTGATTGAATCAATCTTGCTCATTTATCTCATGGAGCATCTAGTCCAGCTGCTAATTTAACTGATTTGGAAAATAAGGTCAAGAGGGTTTGAGGGACTTTCTCCGAAACATCCAGCGAGTTTGTATCCCTATTGTGTCTTAAATTCAGGTCTCTCGAGTCTCATTCCTGTCATCTTTGTTCTTACTTAATTCAACTGTCCAAATTAGTCTAAAAATAAGCAATAATTTGAATATCACTAGAACCAGAAAACTGAAGAGAGATATATATATATATACTTATAGAGTCATACTTTTAGAGTTGTGATGACTCATTTACGAGAAAAACGTGCCTAAGAGCTTTGTCGAAATCTGTATTACCATCGTCTCTATACAGCAGACGTTTGTGCACTATCTTAGCAAGCTGGGTTCAACGAAACACCCTCGGAAGTTTTGGAGATTCCGTGAGGAGTCGTACACGGAGGTCAGAGGGGCGGAAGGCTACGTATTGCTCTTCCATATGCTTGGTTGCCCTTTCTATTTGGAGGCTGGAAATATAATTAGGAGACAAGCACCACAGATGCTGCAGTTTACAATAACCAGAAGAAGCGCCGAAACGGGTAAGACACGAAAGGATAATTTTGCTTATACAAAATAGCAGACTGCAAACTAAAACCAAGAAAAACAAACAGGCAGATGGTAAGAGTGGAGAAGGCATTGGCACAGCTGTGAACAGGATTTAGACACCCAGATGCAACATAATTTGGGGGGAGGGGTGGGAGAGGAAGGGAATTTGAAAAAAAAAAAAAATCTAGAAACAGAAAAGATACTGGAGAATAGTGAGTTCCTCGTCTCTCCACCTGTAGGTTAAGCTTCTTCACATCCACCTCCTACCCTGGCTGCTGAAAGTCATTTATTTCTTGGGGGACGGGAGGAGAGAACGCAAGGACAGAAAATAGGAATAGGCATCCTTCCCAACAGAGAAGGCGGCGGTGGTAAAATCAACAGCTATGATTGCGAAGGAAGACGAACGACATAGCCATTACCCAGAAGAGGGTGAATAGTCGTGTTTGCTCTTATTCTTAGCAGCATTATTTAGATAACAACACACGTGCATGGCTAGATAGAGTCACGGGCATGGGGAGGGGCAAGAAAGTGACATCGCACATGCGCATGGGGTTTCTCCTCGACCTCAGCCGCATGTAATGGAAGCCACAACGGTCTTTTTTCGTTAATCCCCTTCGACGGACAACAGCAAAAAAAACCCCAATGATGTATTGTTTTCTTTATTTTTAGGGGTTAGGAAACTGAAGGTCTAAGGGGAGGAGCCAGGATTTAAACTCGGGTCTTTACGATGTCCTAGAACGACTTCTCCAACCATTCAAGTACAAACACAAGTCGAAGCCATCCGAAGAAACACTTCTGTTATGTAAGAGCAAACGTGATGCCAAAAGGGAGCAGCTATGGGTTCTTCAGCAGATGGTGACTCAGAAGAGAAAGTTCCGTTGGCCAGAGGAGCCAGAGGCAATGAGTACTTCACGCTGTCCTGCCCATGGAGCCCTGTGTTTTTGCGTCTCTCCCAGTACTCATCATTTTTCTTCTTTTACAACTGGCTGTTTATGCATTCTTCACTCCCACTCTAATGTGAGCCCCCGGAGGACAATACTGGACATTATTCACCCTCATATCCCCAGACGCAGTCAAAAGCCTAGCGCTGCTTGGGCATCGCCGCCTCCGGGAGGCCCCACTGATGTGGGCTGGTGTGAGGGATGGGCCGGGGGCCGGAGCTGTGCTGCACGGAGTCCCCGCTGAGCAGGTGCTCAGTGAATGACGGCAAAGGATGTCCTGCTCCAACCAGCCAGCTTCTAAGAAGTCCCCAGTCACAGTTCACATCCTCTTCCTCTGGCTTCTCAGGGCACCCTCTCCCCTGGCCCCCAACCCCATCACATTCTCATCACGGTCCTACGTACCAGGCTGGCATTTATCCCTAGAGCTGTTTATGCCCATGGCTGGTTTTCCCCTTAGCTTCCTGGAAGTGACCTGATCAACTAATGTGATCAAATATTTTGGACAAAATAATGTGCTTCTTTTCTACATAAGATTTCCTCGTTTACAAAATGTACCTCCTAAAACCTCTTTCACAGATAATCGATACTATCATTTTTTCATTATTGATTACTTTATTCCCTCCCCAAAGCTCCTGGAACAACACAGTGCCGGGCTCCTTGAATGGGGATGTGACTGCTTCGTGGTGGCAATGGGACCTCTCAGCCTGTTGCTACAGGAAATAAGGCAGAGTTCCCATATCTTGGAGGATATAATTCTTCGTGGGAAGAGAAAAATCGTCGCTCTGTATTTCAGCTCCTGGGCTGTTCCACCAGCTATTTTGGGGAAGGGGAAAGCCAGTCTCACAACACTTTCCCCAGAGAAAAGATGCCAATGTCAATGTCAGCCATTAGGAAACGTCATTAAAGCAGATGAGAAACGGGCTGTGGACATTTTTATGAGCCCAGAATACTCTGCTTGGAGATTTTATGGAGACCACAGGAAGCCAGAGAGACAATGACATTCTTACCCTTTTTTAGAGTCTGGTGAGGAGGAATTTTTTTGTACTCAACAGAGTGTGTTTTTCGAAAAGGAAAGTTACTGCTGGGGGCTACGTCCAAGTGAGCCGTAGTCAGAGAATTTGCTGATCTATTGGAGATAGAATGCTCCAGGCCAAGTAGCTGTGGGCTCAATGCCCAAATCCTTCCAGAATTGCAAAGAAGATTCTTCGTTTTGATTCCAGGATACTCTGGAAACTAGTCTTTAGAGAATGCTGTTCTGATGAAATCTCTATGTTTGTAACAGCACATCTGCAATCCCTATATCTTTGTTTTCCCCTTTTTTACACACGACAAAATGCAGTTCAGAAAGGCTGAGAAACTTGCATAGACATACGAATGGTAAGCAGAATTAGACTCTGCATTTTCTTCTTTCCCAGGCTGCCTCTACCCAGGCCCAGAGATTCAGATTTAAGGCAAGGATAGGAAAAAGGCTGCACAAATAAAATTGTCCCCAAATGAGGTCTCATGAATCTTTATTTAGGTCTACCAGCTCAGCAGAAATATTTTCCTCTGTAAATCAGGGGTTGTGTTTTTAAGGCATTGATCCACACAGTGGAATAGGAGGGAGGTGTGCAAATTCTTGGCAGTTTGCTTTCTGCCTTCACAGTATCGCAGTTGTGTCTTTTCCCTGGAGTCCTAGAAGAGGGAAGGGGCAGACAATCCAGAATATTCCTGAAATGCAGAGCTTTCCTATTTATAGTGACATCTTGTGGTCATCTGGTGTTACTGCAGTCTGCATTGCCTCATGAGCCAAACATTCAATTTTAAACATTTTACTCTTGCACACATTAATTGAACCAGAAGTTTCTAAGCATCTGGTAGGTGCCAGGCATTGTGCTAGGCACTTGAGAATATTAGGACATACTTACAGAAGAGCCGTGGGAAAGACCAAAAAGAAGCTATTATAGCAGCTCACTGCTGATAAATGTAAGAACTTAAACTCAGTGGGTACTTACTATGCCGTGCACCGGGTACTCAGGAATAACTGTACGATCTGCTCTGCATTTATTATTCCACTGTACTTTCACAATGACCTTACCTGGTGACTCTTATCATTCACATTTCAGATTTGAGGAAATTAAAGCTACGGGGAGCTCAGCTCGCTGCTCTGAGATGACCTACATGGGGGTGGAGTGGTGGAAGGGGGGGGAGGGAGGTCCCAGAGGGAGGGGATATATGTACACATAGAGCTGATTCACTTCACTGTACAGCAGGAACTAACACAACGTTATAAAGTAATTTTACTCCAATTAAAAAAAAAGAAAAAAAAACAGGTTATTTAAATCATCCAAGTTTTAAAAAGCTCGTAAGTGGTAAAGTTAGCTTTTGGAAACTGATTGTTTATATCTCAAAGTCAGAACTACGCTGTTCTGTGTCCAAATAGCAGGTAATGATTAATTCCAATGATGAGGTGACATTTGACAAGGACTTAGAGAATGAACACACTTCTTCCATGAACCCATGAAAATAATGGGTTATCAAACCTTCCAGATGTCTAGTGGTTAAGTTCTATTCAACGTAGTTGAATTCTCCAACCAAAACAAAACAAAACACAACACACCACTGTTAACATGATTGTGCATATACTTCAGCTGGGTTTCTTTTGCCAACTCACAAATATGTGTATATATAAACATAAAAGGGAATCAGAGTGTAAGTCTTGTATCGTAACCTACTTATTTTATCTAATTTATTAAATTTTTATTGCTACCTAACAAATTATCACAAATTTAGTGCCTTAACCATTTATCTCATTGCTTCACAAGTCAGAAATCCAGATAGGCTTGATGGGTTCCCCGCTTAGGGTCTCACGGGGCCAAAGTCAAGGTATCTGTGGGGCTGGGCTCCGGGCTGGGCTTGGGGCTAGAGTCTCTGCGGGAGAATCTGTTTCCAAGCTCATTCAGGTTGTTGGCGGGACTCAGTTCTTTGCAGTTGTAGGACAGAGAGCCCCTTTTTCTTGCTGGATGCTGGCCAGAGACCACTCTCCGTACCTAGAGGCTGTTCAGGCCCTCGGTAGTGGCCCCTCCGTCTCAGCAATGGACAGTCTACCCCACAGCCAAACTCTCTCAGCTCCCTGACTTCCTCTTCCGCGACTTTCTGGAGAAATCCCTCCGTTTTAAAGGGCCCTTGTCATTAAGTTAGGCCCACCTGGATGATCTTCCTTATGCTAAATTCAACGGATTAGTAACCTTAGTTCCACTGCAAAATCCCTTTTGCTGTATAACGTAACATACCATGGAAAAGCCACCAGGGACAAAAGTCATGGGTCATCTTAGAGCCCTGCCCACTGCATTTAACTATCATGCTTTCTACATATATTTATTGTGGGTCTACTACGTGCTAGATTTTAGGCTCTAGAACTAGGACAGTCAACCAAACAGAGACCCTGCATTCATGCAGCTGACATATTAGCATTCTGGAAAGAGAAATAATTTGCATTTCCTAAAATACCCTTGTGCTTTTTCATTATTTATGGCCACATGATCCCACTGTATTGTATGAATATAGCATAAATTAAATAAAGAATTCCAATTATTGAAAACTTTGGTTTCTTTTCTACTTTTGAATTTATGAACAACACTACAAGAGACATTCTTTTATCAGATAGGTGCCTGGGGATGAAATGTATAAGTCAAATTGTATGATTTTGATACATGGCATCTAATTGCTTCCTAGAAAGTCTGTACCAATCGACATTCCTGCCAGCACTGAAAATCTTTCTTGTGAGATTGAACATTATAGATAGATGATAGATAGATAGATGGATAGAGAATATTTATAACTCTTTTATGTTTTTCCTATTCACATTCTTTGCCAATTTTTTCTAGATTTCTTTTCCTTTTCATATCATTTTATGAGTTCTTTAAATATTAGAGGTTAACTCTGCTGTCATATACACTGCAAATGTTATCCCAGATCATTGCCCCTTCATTTTATTTATGACATCTTTTGATAGACAGAAGGGATTTTTTAAATCCAACTTATTCATGTTTCTCTTTATGGTTGTGCTTTTTTGGTAAAGCCTTTTTCACCCCCTTATGTAAGTAGGCACATATATTTTCCTTGAGTTTATTATTACGAAAATATTTACCTTGGCCCTAAATTAGGGATTTTACATTATTTTTCAGAAGTGTAACCAGTTGCTCTGCCATTATTTAATGAGTAAACCAAACATTTCAACATGTCCAAGTGTTTCCAAATACTTTGTTCTCTTCTGGACTTTCTATAGAGTTTCACTGTTCTGTCTCTCCTGGGTGACCCCCATGCTATCTCATTGGAGCTTTATCACGTTTCAATGTCTCACAAGCCAAGTCCTTTATCATTACTCTTATTAGAAATAGAAAAAGGTCTGGCCAGTCTCACAGTTTATCCTTTCAGATGTGCCACAGTATAATTTTTAATTCAAATTCAGACTCTTAGTGTTCAATATGAACATGAGAACATCATGGAAAGGTAGTATCAGCTTTAGAATGACAAAGAATTAACTTCACATAGCCCTGTGTTTGCTCCCAGCCCACATACAGGCCCCAGTTCAAGATTCCCCCAGAGTATCTGTTGAAAGCGCTCTCTCTCTCTCTCTCTCTCTCTCTCTGTGTGTGTGTGTGTGTGTGTGTCTGTGTCTTTTGCTTCCTAATCTACCACCTCCCATCAGTTACTTATGCGAGCTGATTTCACTTACCATTTTTAAAATATGTCAGTTGTCTTCCAGGGTCTTCCTGGCTTGGTCCTGATTGTCAGCATTTTGACTAACCAGTTTAGTGGCCGCCTAACCATCTCTGCTGTCTCCAGGCCTGTCCAGTGCATTCTCTAGAGGGACCACCGTGATGATTGTCTCAAAGGCTCACTTGATCATGTCCCTTCCACGCATAAGACTTTCAACTGCCCCTCATCACCTGTGATAGAAAGTACAAGGTCCTGAGTCTAGAGTTCACATTTTGGTCCTTAGCCCTCTTTCCGACTTCGGGTCCCTTAAGACACTGTCTTCCAACTTCATTCTACCTTCTCCTCCCTCCCTCCCTCCCGACACCAGGCTACTCCTACCTCACTTTCTTGTCTTTTTTTAATTGAAGTATAGTTGATTTACAATCTTGTGTTTCAGGTATTCGGCAAAGTGATTCAGATGTGTATATATATATATATATATATATATATATATATATATATACATACACACATATATATATGTATACGTACATATATATATTCTTTTTTGATGCAGTCTCCTGACACGTCCTTCCCCACCACTCCAGCTTCCCCTGCTAATGAGCTAACACCTTTCCTTTAAGACTGATCTCTGATGACTTCATCTTCTTCCAGAAGTGTTCTGTGACATTCCCCAGTTCCTCTTCCCCCATATTCCACTGCAGATTCTCCCCCGCCCCCCTGTTCCCAAACACGTGGAGGGAGAGCAGGTAAATGATTTTCATATTCTCATATTTTTATCATCACCTCACCATAGAATATTATTTTCTATTTAGGTCCTTGTTTTTGAAAAATATAAATTACATGAAGGCTCAGTCAACATCTTACTGATGTATGAATTTACAGACTAATTATGGAAAAACCCAATAAATACATGTGTGTAAATGTATATCCCCTAATAGCTATTTAAGTTTCTATAACACTCCTGCCAACTTTCATCACCTTTGTCCACTCCTTCCTTCAGTATCACCTCTTCTAATTTCATGCCCTCTGTTTTGATCATGGCCCCTAAAAGCAATCTGAACTCTGCTTTAAAGGATAGAAGAATTCTTTGGGGAAATTTTGTCTTGCAAGTTAAGCACAGATAGCATGAATTTTGTAAAATGGTTCTCTCCTATTGCTAATTTTGGAGTCTCAAAACTAAAAGGAGGACGTTTCTTTCTTCCAGGCTGAAGAGTAGCTTTATTACCAAGTTCACATGTGCTAATACTTCCTGGAGCTCAGTGACTGACTGCAGTTCCTGGGAGACAAGAAGCAGCTTTCATCGAAAATGCTCTGCTTGGCTCTGCAGACCTCTCTGAAATTAACTTCACGTGTTATCCAGGCCACCCTAGGTTGCTATGGAAACCAACATGTCAGATCAGCAAAAAATAAGATAAAGATTTTGAAGAAGTCACTGATGTTGCTACCTCCTTTTCAGTATCTCTCACTCTCTCTTTGTGCAGGCTTGTGAGTGTGTGTATGTGTGTGTGTGTGTGTGTGTGTGTGTGTGTGTGTGCGCGCGCCCGAATGAGAGCTGGGTGTCAAAAACCACACTGTCTTTTTCCACTGCGTGCACACGTAGAGTTGGGGCTCCCCATCTGATTTTAACTACTGGCGGGGACTTCTTCTGTTAGGCAGCCCAGCCGGAGGACCACGAACACAGCCTTACCTTTCTTATTATCCTCTAAATAGACTTCAGAGGAGAACTAGTTATGTAAGCAGAAATAATTCACCATCAGTCCTGAGGACTAAGCCGCATTCCGCAGACAGGAAAATAAAAAACTGCGGTCAGTGTTTTGCTAATGTCTCTGCTGTTAATACAGGGCCCCAGTCCAGAGCCAGCGAAAACATGTCATTCAGACCTTGGAGGAGGTTCTTGTAAAAGTCCCTGTTTCTCCTTCGTCGGGAAACCCACCCAGGCAGCACAGTGGGAAATCTTTTCAACGATAGAAATTCCAGCTGGTTGCTGCAGTTGCTTTGGGCTCTAGTTCGGAATGAGGTAGACTAAGGAGAAAAGCCCAGGTGCTGGCTTATACTCACGCAGGCTTTCATTCACTAGGATGGTGAGACAGACAGAGCTCTGGGTTCGAGAATGTTCTCAGCTGCTTTATATACACACTGGGGTTGGAGAGCAATGTGGCAGCTTCTGGTGACTCAGGTATTTAGGGCGGTGGGTTGATGTGGGTGAAGTCTGGAATTCAAACCCCTTAGGGAGGAAATAAATTGTTCTGAGCATTGATTGCGTGCCAGGTACTGTCTCAAAGTGTTTCAAACATATTATACGAAAATTCATTCAGTTCTCACATCAAGCCTGCATGCTACATGTTATCCAGGTTTTACAGATACAGAAACTGAGAGGCAAAGAGGTTAGGTAAAATGCCCAATATCACATAGCAAGTAAGAGGCCAGTATAAGATTTGATCTCAAGCTTTCAGGGCATCTCAAACTCTGTTTTTCTTTCCCCTCCCCATTATAACACATTAACTGTTACAGGGGCACATAAAATTATAAAAGTGCCCGGTAGTTTTACGTTGCTGTTCTTGCCTAGCCACTACCTTATGCATGCAAATGATTTCAGAGAGCACTGTTAGAGAAAGCACTCATAACTCCATGAAAACCTGTCTTTCCCCTTGGGAAACTGACCACGCAATTTAGGACGGGTCAGGAAAAGAAAACGAATTTAATTTTTCTTCCCTCCCTCCCTTCCTTCCACCCCTCAATAATTCAGCAAGTGATTTTTGAACATTTATTCTGTTTTAGCCTCTGTACGAGGCATAGGGCTAGAGAGATGCATTTACTACACTGAATTCCAGTCCTTCTGGGATTGGAAGGTACTTCCAGGACAGGCGGTGGCTTCAAAGCCTTCCTGAACATAAACAGCTTTAGTGGATGGATTTAGTGGATGGATTTCCACTACTGGCCTTAGTGGATGGATTTCCCTTCCTTTCTTGAGAGGTTAACTTTGCACGTAAAGGAGTATTCAAATTTTCTTTTAGACTCATCTTTCTAGATACATCGTGGCAGAAAGATGTCAAACTATTTATCGTTTATTTCACAAATATTTGCTGAGGTTCTCGCCTTATAGCAGACACCCCTCATGGAACTCACAGGGAGCAGAGACCTCTGCCCTTGTGAAGCATCTCATACTGTCCAATGTTCTAATCAGGGCAATAACGACTATCATTATTCTGTACTGGGAATCTTTCTAAACATTGCTTGTGTATTAACGTGAGTATTTCTGTAGTGACCTAGTGATCATGATATTATTATCATTATCATTTTACAGATTAGGAAACAGAGGCCCTGGAAGTTAAGTGCATACTAATTGATGTAAATGAAGGAATGCATGCGTGAATGAATAAAGTAGAAAATCAGGAGATTCCAATTCAAGTTCCTTTGAAATGCAAATGCAATGTGCCTCCACTAAAAGCGTGTAATTCTAGCAGAATTCCTATGGTGTTCTTCCTCTGAGACGGGCCATTTTGACCCGTCTCCTTCCGTGAAGATCTTTTTGTGGATGAAACTCTATCCTGAAGGTTCTTTTTCAGGAACAATGCTGCAGAGAGGCTGCGTTCGGATGAAGTCAGGCTTGGGGTAAACCCATGAGCCATGCCTCATACTCAAAACTCAACACCAGTGAAGGATTTCTCAGATGTAAAAACACTCGTGTTGTGGCTCAATGTTACGTGAAATTATCAAATATCCATTAAACATTTCCTCCCAGTGACTGGAAATTCTAAGCCATTTCTCTGTCTTTGCCCCTTTAATCAGGATTTCCCGTTGCTAACGTAAACAGATCTTCATGGCTAGCAAACACAACTCCTTTCATGGTGGATTCGCTGAATGCATAATATGTAGGTATGCGTATCTTTTACTAGAAAGAGTAGCGTGCTGAACACTGGGTTCAAGCACTTGTTGCTGTTCCTTTTCCCCAAAATCCTTTACACAAGGGTACGCTTACTATTGATGGCATACTCAGATCAAAAGGAAAGTGACACTAACGTAATGCATGGTGGTGATATGGGGATTTTATTTTTCATCGCTTGATACCATTATCTTTGTCGTGGTCACGCAGGCCAGACATGTCTATAAAGTCCTACCCTAGTCCAGTTGGATTTGGTAGTAAGGGGATTTTTCCAGAGGGATTACTCACTGAAAAAAAAAAAAAAAAAAAAGCAACAAAAATTGCAAAACTGGTGCTACATCAATTTGTCCTTTTTTTATGTTTCCACTGGTTGCCTATAAATCTCTAATGAAAAGCCGAAGTAGTAAATTCAGATAGAAAGTAAAAATCCAGTATGTTGTCTGAAATCAGGAAATAGATTTTATAACTAAGTAGAAAAGAAGTACAAAGTCTGAGATTATGATCTCACATATTTACTGGTACTGTAGAACTACTTTTCCACTTATAAGTAGGCGGGTGGATAGAGATGCAAAATTTGTAAAAAAGTTTCTAAGGTACTTGGTTGCAGAAATGACCTTCAGAACTACTGGTAGCCTATTCTCTATAAGAGCCTCTCCCGTCTCTGCGGGTACTCTGCTTTGGGAGTCACTTTGGCTGCCTTTTGAAGGCAGAATCCTCCATCTCCAAAGCAGGGTTTCTATCACTGGCGACGTCTACAGAGATTTGCCATCCTCTCCTTTCCTCCCTGAGTGACTCAGAAAGTAAGCTGGGGCCATGTGAGGCACTTGTAATATAGTCATTTCTTCAATAGCCTGAAACTTATACCTATGTAATTACTTACAAATATCCCCTCAAGACCAGAGAAACTGGTTTCTTATGCATCTTGGAGGAAGCCTTCTAAGAGTCCTGCACCACAAAAGCTTTCCTCCTGCCTCTGAACTTGAAATTGTACTTTAGACGCTAAAGTTCATGAGGGTAGGGTCCATACCTTTCTTTTTTAAGTATTGTTTTCTCAGAATCTAATACAAGTTCACATTGTAACTGCTGAATAATTACCTGTTGAATAAAGGAGTCTATGATGCCCACTGCCTGCATCACAAGTTTGGCAGGTGGTTTTACGTGTATTATCTGGTACAACGTCAGTGGGTAATGAGTGACTTCTGGAGCTAACCAAGCCAGGCTTAAGCATTGTAGGGGAGGCTGCTCACATAGACATTCTCTACAATCACCAGAATTTTAAATGTAATGCTCAAGAAGGACCAACTCAAATAAAAGTCTACCAAATCTGAAACAAGCTTTGAGGGATTCTTTAATTCTGATTTTTGCAAAGCACAGACATAAAGGTACTTTATGAACTGAAATACATAAAAATTTCTACATATTTTACTCAAGTGTAATTATATGTAATAAGTAAGCATCCGATACAATAAATTCTACTACTAACTTTTCATTTAGCCCAGGGGTTCTCAACTGAGTGTGATTTTGTCCCTTGAGGGACATTTCTAGAGACATTTTTGGTTGTTCCTGGAGGGAAGGGGAAGTACTTCCGGCATCTGATAGGTGGAGGCCAGGGATGCTACTAAACTTCCTGCTATGCTTAGGAGAGTCCCAACCACAAAGAATTATCCAGTCTAAACTGTCTAAGCTGATGAGATTGGGAAACCCTGGCCAAACCTGGCTGTGACCAAATGCCTCTCTCTTCCTCAAAGTCCAAATATTCTCTTTCAGTGTTTTTGACTTTTTCCTTTAGTCTCCCAACTTTTCCTGGTCCTCCTCTATATTCACTGCCTCTGTGCTTGTGGGTAAGTGCATATGTCATTGTTGGCTTTCGTCTTATTCCTCAGAGCCAGGCAAACACACCCATTATTGTGACAGAGTCATCTTTGACAGTCACACTAAACGTTTTCCTTTCCTCCCATCTGCATTTATCCCAATTTTATTTGCTTTCAACAAACTGACCTTTGTCTGTTTTTCATTATTTTGGCCCTAAGTTCACTCTTTGGACTTGACATTGCTGTTTGGTTTCCTTAGCGGTAGCTTTTTGAGACTTGGTAGTAGATAGCTAGAAATTCCACCCCCCTCTTTGAGAGAATTCATTACCCAAACTCTAGTCTCACACCCACGATAACTCATAATATATATAATATATATAATATAATATATATAAGATATATATTATATAATATATATTATAATAATGGTCAATTATTAGCCTAAACTCATCTGCATCCCCAATAATAAGTGGGTTCACACACTTATTGATGATGGCAGAGGAGTCTCGATTTCCACATACCAGAAGCACATAAATATATGTGTTCATTGGAAACTGGAGGAAGCATAGCCTTGAGATCTTAAGGGTAACTACACACTTGGTGTGTGATTATTGGACAGGAATAGATATTAGTTAAGAGCAAGTGAAATATTCAGACTTGTTTACCTTTTGTCTGATATATTCCATAGTGTCTTATAGGAATCATAGGTTTATGATTTAACTCTAGCAACATTAAACTAAAGGACTAAATGTGTAGAATGAATTAAATCCTGTTTTAAAAACTGACCTTTCCATGTCTACTACTGTGACACCTGGCAGCCTTCAAAGTACTGTGGCGAGCAGGAAGTTTTACACCAAATCTCCTGGACTACTTGCCTTCTCACCACAAGTAATTTAGCAAACTTATTTATTAGTTTATTAATTGATAGTTAAAAATGCTAGGACATAAGGTGGGTGACACAGACTACAATGACCTGTATACATATTTTAATGGTCATGCGGCTTATGCAACTGCTTGAAGTTAAATTGAAGTATTATATTTGCATTGTGTAATACTAGGTATATTTGCTTCTTCCAATGTGCAGTTCTAAATGTCAGATGCAACATATTTGCTTTTTAACTTTTCATTACAACTATAACATAGAGTAAAGTGCACAAAACTTAGTGCACTTTTACTTTATTTTATTGCTTTTTTTTTTTTTTGGCTTAAAGCAAACACCTCCATGTAACCAACCATCACTCACAAAATACAAAACCTTACATAGAATCCAAAATTCTCCCTCTTGCTGCCTTCCAGGTATTACCACACTCTAAAAGGAAACCATTCTTTTAACCTTTATCACCATAGAATACTTTTGCCTGCCTTTGAACTTGTAAATGGAAACAAATAATATTTGTCACTCAATATATTGTCTATAAGAGCAGTTTTTGTTATTGTATAATAAAAGTTCATTGTTTTCCATATACATATTTTTTCTTCTTGCTTTATTGAGCTATCATCTTCAGTGGGGTTTTTGATAAGAACATTTTCTGTCCCATTTTTAGCAATATTTTCATGAGATATAGAGACATAGAATAGAGAACATACTTACAAAGCCATAAAGCTGTAAAGAGGCATGACAAAATCAGAATTCTACTTAAAATAACTTTTAGTGATAACCATTTGGTAGACTCACAACTCTAGATGCATAAATTACAAACCTCCAGGACAGTGATAGAAATCTAAAACCTAGCTAATGGAAGAAAATTACATTTTCATTACATTACTGTATCAAAACGGTATATCAATATGACAAATACATCAATGGAATATTTGCTTTGGTTATATTTCTGAGATGTATTTAATGACATGGAAATGTAGAATACAACACTGAATACATATGTGAGTGTATCCTATACTATATGATACCAGTTTGTTAATTTTATAAGCAAATCATTTGTAAAGATATAAAACAGAAAGATAAATTTAACCACAGTTACTTTAAGATTGTGAGTTGCTCACGGGTGGTTATAATTGGTAATTTTACACTTCCTGTATTTTCTAAATGTTACTGTTAGTTTTAATAGTGTGGAGTTAATACTTTTTTCTTTGGGGAAGGTGGCCTGTCATGTCATCCGCAGATATTGCTAATTTGCATCCTGTTCTAGTAGATCTGTTTGTTTGATGTTTCAGATCTTACTGTGTTGGCTAGAAATGGAGCAGCCATCTAAATCTATTTCCTGACTTTTAAATTAAAAATGCCTGCAGTGACTCACTATTAAGTATGGAGTTCAGTATTGGTTTAAGATATGTATTCCACAAAATGTTAATTTGAGTTTCTGATGTCATTTTTGCTACTTTCTGTTCGCAATAAAGATTGTAATTTGGTATTGCATTTCAGTCAGATCCCATAAAATATTAAAAATTAGTTTTGGCTTTTGTGAACAATATAGGCATAACAGGGACTTCCCTGGTGGTGCAGTGGTTAAGAATCCACCTGCCAATGCAGAGGACACGGGTTCGAGCCCTGGTCCCGGAGCATCCCACATGCCGTGGAGCTACTAAGCCCGTGTGCCACAACTATTGAGCCCGTGCACCACAACTACTGAGCCCACGTGCCACAACTACTGAAGTCTGCATGCCTAGAGCCCGTGCTCCGCAACAGGAGAAGTCACTGCAATGAGAAGCCCGCGCACCACAGTGAAGAGCAGCCCCCGCTTGCCGCAACTAGAGAAAGCCCGTGCAGCAACGAGGACCCAACACAGCCAAAAATAAAATAAATTAATTAAAAAATATATAGGTGTAACACAAAATGCTCTTACAAGATAAAAAATATAGAAGAAACTAGAAAAAGTAGGACTCATAAACTCATCAGAGATACCCAATATTAAAACTTTTTCCCTAAGTTCAATCACTATGCATGTGTGTGTGTATAGTTTTGCAAACTAATATTTCACTAAACATTTGTAAATAACTTTTTTATGTTAATGAATATTCATCTATATTGATTTTTAATGGCTATGTCCTCATACAGTTGTACCATGAAAATTAGCAAATTTCATGAAGCAGAATATTAAGATTTCATGATTCTAGATAGAGGATGACGAGGGTGAAATCCCACTCCCCTTGTAGTACGTGGGTATAATTTTTAGGGCCATTGTCCACTTAAGCAGGTTCCAGAAGGACAGTGCAAGGTATGAGGGGGCACTTTGTTTCCTTCCTGACATTCTCTCTTTGACCTTTGGTCCCTAGTTCAGGCACCTGCAATCTTGGTATTTTAGATCTGAGGCCCACAGGCTGTGTGTGTGGGTGTGGATGTACATTTTTCCGGGGAGTTTTCAAAGGAACCTGACAATATATAGACATAAAGTATCAGTTAAAGAAAAGTCTTTCTGGGATCTAGCAGATCACAGACTAATGTTTTCAGATTCTAATTTAATGCTTATTTCCATGGGAAATTTGGAAACAGTGATTCAGGAACTGTTATCCAGCCATCACTTTAACAAAGAAATATCAATTTTGGAAGAACTTGCCATTTTTGAAATTAATGATAGCCAGTTAAAATATTCTTTTAAAATATGCATTTGTTTTTTGATTTGTATTATGCACTTTGTTGTCTTATACATGTAGTCAGGTTAAAAATGCTCATGGAAGAGGATGATGTGTATGAGTGAAGATTATAACACTAGCAGTTAGAGAGAGCAAAAATAATATAATGATATTGGCCCAATAGAGTCATTCATATTATTGTCTGCTCCTGTGGAAAGAAAGGAAAATTCAATCCCTCCTGGATTTTACAGCCAGAATGACCCAGCATTCAGTCCTAGAATGCAGGCCTCCATGTTTTTCTATGAATTTCTCCAGAATATCCATAGACTATTTCACTTTCCCACAGGTACTCATGGGGACCCCCGTGGTGTATCAACTACACACTTGCTATGTTCTTTTATGTATGGAGGTGGTAGCAGTAGGAGTGGCAGCAAATATTCACCAAAAGCCAGATGTCTGGGCTCTTGCTAGAACATTATATTCCCTTCTGCAGAAATGGCTATTCAAGATTAGAGAAAAAGTCTGAGATATAATTCAATTAGTTAAAAGCTTTGTTTGGATGTTTTCATTAGTACATTGAGTCCACTTGATACTAGGAATGGGATGAAGAGAAACAAGTTGAGAAGTGAACTACTGTAGCTTGATGGTTTGCCCTACAGGTCAACATATTGTATCACATTAAAATTGCACGATGACCTTATAAGTATGTGGTATTATAACCATTTTTATAGATTTCGAGACAGAGGTCCAACGACATTATGCAACTTGCCAACGTTTGAGCAGTTCTACACAATGGAAAGAGGATTTTAACCCACATTTCTCGGACTCCTAAGCCATGTTTTGTTCCACTACCTTTTACGATCTCTGAACATTGTGAGAGGCAATGACTGATAGCTTCAGAGGTTGCAGTCACCGCCGTCATCAATGGTAGTTTTTCAAACTCAGTGATCATGTGGCTTCAGTGTGAGGGGGCATGCCAATTACAGCTAAGTGTGGCTTGCACAGGGGTCAAGGTTATTAATTGCCTCATCAATGAAGCGCATGAATTTAATTCTACCCAGCCGAACGTGACTCAATTCAATTCAAACTAATATTACTTTTTCTTGAGCATTATGTAGACAGTCATCTGCTGGGTCTTTTACTAGGACAGAAAAGAAGTACAGGTGTGGACTTGTCTTTCAGAATCTCATAGTCTAGCTAGTGATACAACTATCAACTGTGGAACAATTAACATGCAATTTCAGGTTAACCTGTGAATTAATGATAGCAGCAAAAGCATACACTATGAATCTGATAACTCAGGACTGGATGCAAGTTTTGATACTTCCTAGCTGTATAACTGTGGAGCACTTTCTCATGTACAAGACAAGAATAAAAACAAATTATTTAAGAGATTTTTTTGCACGTCAAAAGAAACGCTACCTTAGAAGTCCATTTTGATTCCATATGAGCCTTGGAGCTCAGGCTCTTTGGGAGGATTAAGGTAAATGTGGTGGTTGCATTCCTCTTCAGATAATTAATTTCATCAATGTATTTAGTTAGAGGCTGAGACACCTCAGAGAATAAAAGGAACCTGAGGTTCGAAGGCAGAAAATGAATATGCTGGGTTGGACTGGTTCTGTGTAATTCATAAATCCTTGGAAAGGAGGAACCCGTATCTGGCGAAGTATAGATGATTAGATAAATATATTTTGATCCAGGTATCTTGGCAGCATGAACTGAAAGAATCATTCAACTTGAAGTTGAGGCAGTTTTGGTCTGGGGCACATCTGACCGAGGTGTCTCATAGAAAGAGGGAATGTTACTCTATCACCTTGAGAAGCCATACGGACTTGAATTATTCAGGGTTTAAGGACTCCATCTGTCAGCAGAATGGAGACAGTAATAGCAGTGGCTCAGTACTACCACTAGTAGAAGTTACAGGGAGAGAAACCCCAGAACTGGAAACTCAGGGGCAGATACACGTCTATGTATTTTTAACATTATGATTATTTTTTTTTTGGCATCAGGTGTCAGACTCCATTCACAGAGACTGCATTAGATGCATGGTTCCACCACTGGCTGTGGGTCAACAGGAGGTTTCGTCTTGAGCATCACCTGGGTGTGTGTATCCTCTGATCCAGAGCATCAGACAAGCAGATGACATCCTTGTCCTGGTCAACGTTCACCTCTCTGAGACCCACAAAAATTTGTGGTAAGGAACTCTGTAAAAAGTTTGGGAATTTTGCTAGAAAATAAGCTGTGACTTAGGTCACAGTTTTTAATATTAAGGTGCAGAGGACTGTATTTGCACTCAGAGTCTACTGAAACCCGAAATATATTGGAGACTAAGAAAAATGACCTAGCACCGAACTGATCATTTTAAGAATTATTGTTATTTTTGAACCCAGATGGAAGACATTCCTTGAGGGGCTTCCGTCAGTCAGCAAAAGCAATGTTGGGCAGTGGAAATGTTTTCTTTGTCATAAGAGAGCTTGGGGGATACCAGATTCTCTTCACAATTTATTAATTGTTTACAGAGGACACTGCAGTAAGACATTAGCAGCTCTGTATTTATATTTGAAGCCACACAGCACAGGTGGAGGGTCAACCTGGCGTGGCTC